>NC_059426.1:119358955-120845867 GCF_021028975.2 Sphaerodactylus townsendi | reverse complement strand
GAACCCTCAACCAATGGGTGCATGGGAGACTGTCCAGCACACCCATTGATTGAAGGTTCATCCTCGTGTTCAGAAGAATTAGAGGCCGCCCATCCATGCTGGAAAGCCCTACTGGGCCTGCCAGTGACCCTCCTCTCAATTCCTGCATGCCCTCTCCCTTGCCCTTGTGCTTCCCTCACACCCTCTTCCCACCACCAGACCAAGCCTCACCAGCAATGCAAAGGCAGCAAACCCCCTCCCTGCTGGCCACACAAAAACCTTCCCGTTTCCCTCCTCCACCCTCTCCCAAAACCCAACCCAGGAGCATACCACCCACAGTGGTGCAAAGGCAGCAGGCCCAGGAAAGCCCTCTTGATTTCCCCCTCTCCCTACCCCAGACCAAGCCTGTCCCTCTTGGCCAAAGGGGCCAAATCCCATCCTGACCAGCTGCACAAAAGCCCTCCCGCTGCCCCCCTCCCAAACCCCAACTGCTCTCCCTGCCCCCCTCCCCATTCCCCCGTCCACTTCCTCCCAACTCTCAAAAAAACGATTACCCATCTGGCAACTAGGAAGACCTCGAGGCTGTGGTAAGTTCAGCTGGGCCTGGGGCAAACCCTGGTGTTGGTTCTTATACCTGGGGTGGGAGATCCCTGGCTAACCATCCCTTCTCCCTTTTCTGGATCCTATTTTATTTTCAATTAAAATGGGCTTTAGTGCTAGTAAATCATTAAAATGATTTCTAACTATTCACATGGCAGGTTAACTGCTTTCCAATATTAGTCTAACATACTAAGTTTCATTTTAGGGTTATTTTTATATTTAAAAAGAACAATACAATTAATACAACTTTGGAGTGTCCAGCTGCTGATAAGTGCCCCCTTTATTCTCCTGTGCTCGGGGTCCCTTTACCATCTATGGGGCTCATTTTTCCTTTTTTCTCCCCCCCCCCCTCTTTGGGAGGGTTTAATGAGGGTTTTATTGCTGACGCTGTTCTATTATATCGACTGCTGTGTTTTAATTTAATGGGTTTTTAGCTGTATATGTTGTAAATTTATGTTGTCCACCGCCCAGAGCCCTCCGGGGGTAGGGCGGTATACAAAACCCAGTAATTAATTAATAGACTTCTAATAATAAAATACAATAATAAAATGCAAGAGTAACCAAATGGTTAGTGCTGCATGACAGAATGGACTGCATACTGCTACTTCCTCGTCCCTTTTTGTGCTGTAACTGTATGCCAATAAATGTGCAAGCAGCACTAACTATGGTTTGAGTTTGGGGGAACTTGCTGGTGGAGCAAAGGACAATATTATAGGTCATTTTAGGTACCCATTGAGAAGACAAGTGATAAGTAGCCAAATAAAAATATTTACCCAAAATTCAGAATTGCAACACTATTTGTTTGAAGTTGCATGTATTTTCTGTATAGTCTTCCTTTCTCGTAGGACTCAGAGTTGATAGCATTTTATATGAATAGAGATCCAATAAGCACAGTGTAGTTTGATACAATCAGTGTTAGGAGACATTGATTGAGCAACATACTGCCATTAGCAGAATAGGTGCTTTATAAATGTTAAGCCTGGATTTTATCAGCTATACTTGTATCAAAAATTAAGCATGCCCTTCAGATACGTGTTTAATGCCCTTGTCATTCATGCCTTTTGTAAAGGTTTGAGGCTGGGTGATTGTAATGTGTATAAGGTTGCCCATGATGATTCTCTTCAAGTTGCATCTGGTGCACAGCTTGGCTTTCTGCCTTCTGACAGGCAGTGTGTGTTGCCAGGAACACATTACATCATTACTGCAGTGGATTCATATAGCTTTTTGAGTACAACTCAAGACACTGTGTTTCAGTACAGCCCTAACTGGCTTGGACCAAGTGTACCATAGCATTGCAGTTTCCAGAATTGATTGGCTGGAGAAAATTTCCTCAAGTAGATAGACAGTGAAAAAAGAAAAGTACCTGTTAATTCCATTCTATTCCATAGTCTTTATTGACATCACATACCTGTTAATCCAAAAACAAAGGAGAACAATGGACACAGTTTTCTCCCAATTATTATTATGGTAGATTTCACAGCTGCCAGCTCTTTAGCTGGTAGTTGGCCTTTCATTACAATTCGGACCTCACCCAGAGGCCTAGGAAATTGTAATGTATCGGCGTAGTATTCGTTCAGATGTCAGCAGGGCTGCCTTCTGAATTTGACAGATGTTAATTTTGCCAATTCGGAAATGTTTCAAGTGCTTCCCTAGTGTTTTCGAAATGGCGCCCAGTGTGTCGATTACCACTGGGATTTGGGTGGTATCATCAGGAGAGTCTCCCGAAAAATCTCTGAAATTTTGATTCTTCTAGCCTAAAAACTGCGCCCCCTGCAGGCCAAAAACTGAAAAAACACTAAAAAAAATACAAACAAACTGCAATTTTAGCGCCCCCACAAGGGGGCACCCAGTGCAGCGCACTCCCCCTGGTAGCTTTGCCTCTGACTGGGAAGACCTCAGCTGGTTTGATTTTCAAATCGTGGCATCTAGTGACCTTCTCATGTTCTTTTTCAATTACCCTACTGTTCCCGGGGACTGCTATGGCGATGATGGTCACTTTCTTGTCCTCGATCATGGTGATGTCTGGTATATTGTGTTTCAACACTTTGTCCATTTGGATTGGAAAGTCCCACAGGATCTTGACCTTCTCATTTTCCATTACTTTCTCTGGACAATGTTCCCACCAGTTCTTAGCTGATCTTATGTTGTAATTCTTGCATAAATTCCAGTGGATCATCTTGGCCACTGAGTTGTGCCTCTGTTTGTACTTAGCCTGGACAATCTTTTTGCAGCAGCTGAGGACATGATCCACAGTTTTGTCAGCTTCTTTGCACCATCTGGATTTTGCATCATCCGAGGATTTTTCAATTCTGGCCTTGATCAAATTTGTTCTAATGGCTTGCTTTTGAGCAGCCAAAATCAGGAATTCAGTTTCCTTTTTCAGACTTCCAGTTGTTAACTACAGCCAGGTCTTTTAATTGTCTACCTTGTCCTCGACCTTCTCCAGAAATTGGCCATGCAGAGCTTTGTTGTGCCAGCTTTCGGTCCTCATTTTAGTCACATTTTTTCTGTATTCTTGTTTGGTTTTCTGGGTTTTCAGAAAATGTCTGTTCTTTGACTTTTATTCACATAATTGGCCAACACAAGTTTCTCCTCTTCCACTGTTTGCCTTACTTGCAGTAAACCTCCGCCACCAGATCTCTGGGGAAGATATAATCTGTTGTTGTTGTTGTTACATTTATACCCCCATTTATTTTTGTTCAGTGCAGAACTTCTTGAATTTTGATAACAAATCTTGGTTTTCATGTCAACAAGTTTTTAATTTTTTTAAAAAAATTAACTGTAGAGTTATTCAAATTGCCAGTAAACTTACGGTTTTGGAATACAGTTCTAGTCTTAATTTTTCTGGATGCAAGCATCTGTTTTTGTGGCCATAAGATTTTTAGGAATAATATTGACTGTTTTGCTACTTGTTTTGTTTCTCAGTCTGGTGTGTGATTTATTAGGGATGCTAATAGGGTCCTGCTAGTTCAAGTAGTAACCCAGAGAACATCTTTATACTTGTATAAGGCTGCATTTGATTCTTCTCCCCTTTTCTGGTAATAGATTTTAAAAGATGAGCAAATATGTTTCCTTATTTTTTGCTACATGTGCATTGAATTTTTCCTCTTCTCTCTGTTCTAGTATTGATACTTGAGAAGGTGGAAAATGGGGAGCTGACCAACAAGAACTTGAAGATCACAGATTTCGGCTTGGCCAGGGAATGGCATAAGACAACCAAAATGAGTGCAGCTGGGACATATGCCTGGATGGCTCCTGAGGTCATCCGCTCATCCATGTTCTCTAAAGGCAGTGATGTGTGGAGGTATTTTGTTAGTATTAAATGCTTTGAACTACCGAACCAGAGGTATAGAGGGACTGTAGAGATGCATGCAGTTGTATGTAGTTTGATTAGAGGTGCTTCAGTTAAATATACTCATCCCTTTTTATGTGTGTAGGAATCAAATGCTGGAACAGCATTTCAAGATTATGGTAGCTGGTAAAATGTCGTTTCTAATGATCACAAAGCTGCACCCATCACCTCCACCCCTTGGCCCAGATAAGCATTTCAACATCTATTGAAACAAACAATCAAACTGAATTGGCATGGTTCAGACACAACAAACATGGATTTTTATGTGAGTTAGCCTAGGCCAGGGGTCTGCAACCTGCGGCTCTCCAGATGTTCATCCTGGCAGGGGCTGATGGGAATTGTAGTCCATGAACATCTGGAGAGCTGCTGGTTGCAGACCCCTGGTCTAGGAGATCCTCAGGCTCAAGTACTCCATCGTTCTCATCCATTCCTAGCATGTAGTGCAAGTGTCACAGAAAACTATATTGCTGTTAAGCCTGAAGCACAAACCCAAACCAAGATTCCAAACTAGTTTAATGCTGGTTTGAAGAGAAGAAAATACATTATTCCTAAATATTTGACTCAATTTAATGTCAGTTCACAACCAGTGTCCTTGCTTATTTCATCCTCTTCTTCCTTTGATAACAATTTTAATATGATTTCGTCTTCTTCCTATTAATCTTGTAATCCAAAAAGAATCCAGTTTTTTCAGTTTGTTCCATTGTATATATCATATTGACGGATATAAATTTGCAGTTGTCATTACATCAGCATAACATTTCGTTTTAAACTCTTCTCCATCTAATCTCAGTCCTTTGATTCTTGGATCTTGTCTGATTTTATTAGCCAGTACTCCCAGTACACGGTTAAGTAGCAGTTGTCATCTAGGGCAAAGCCGAGAATGTGTGACCATCAGTAATGTATGCATATTGAGTGTAGAAAGTAGAACCATTGGTGTTCTTGCTGGTAAGCATGACACTCTTAACTGTGTTGAGGAGATTATGCCATTACCTGCCTTTTCTGTAATATATTAAAGACTCTGCACCTAAGAAATAAGCAGTGTTTCACCAAAAGTATTTGTATGTGACCAAATCCAACCACTTTTCATGGTGGTATTTCAGATATTTGGGTTGAACAATGCAAAAATGTTGATTATTCTTGGGCATAAACAAACGATAACTTTGGCTTCTGAAAGTATTACTTTTAGTATACGCTTATTGGATTTAGGAAACAGTTGTTATTAATAGGTGGCTTACAGAATTTATGAAAGCTGAAGCCTGTTTTGCTTTTTTAAATAGCTATGGTGTGTTACTATGGGAATTGCTAACTGGAGAAGTACCATTTCGAGGAATTGATGGCCTAGCCGTTGCATATGGTGTTGCCATGAATAAACTTGCTCTTCCCATTCCTTCAACATGCCCAGAACCTTTTGCCAGACTGATGGAAGGTAAGAGTTAATCAAACTTAATAAACTTGCTTATGCTGTTCTTGCTTTAAGAATGCAGTTCTGGCAATGCTAATTCTACAAATAAGCCACTTCACTTCTCTAGCCCATAATTATACCAGGTGGTATGCTTGCTTCTTTGTCTACTTTTAGAGGCATGTGAACTGTGCTTTGACCTCAGACCACTGTGTTTGATATGCTTATCAGCCATTATATGGCAATCCTTGGAAAACATGGTGCCAAAAATCTTTATGAGATATATTCATGTTAGCACTTCCTAATCTCCAAAGGGTTACACAGAAATGCAGACAAAAATCATTGGATTTCAAGAGATCCGTCTTAAAATCACTACCGGTAACTGATTGGCAACAGAAGAGAATTTTTAAAAATCATATACTTTAGAACAAATCTCTGTCCTGTGCTTCTTTTTTGTATGAAAACGGTGCGGTTAAATTGTTGTCTTGCTTAATTAAGCAGGTGAGAAGCTGCAGGGACTGTGCGAAGAAGGATAAGCAAAGCAGAGATAATACAGGGGAGTATGAGGTCCCTCCCGCTGCAAGTTCTTGTTATAGTTTATACCAGAATAGCCAGACTAAGATCCCTGACAATATTTCAGAAATTAAGGCAACTGGAATAGCACCGTACCAACTTAGTGAAAGAAAACCAAACAGAAATGGGGATTTGACTGGTGGAGTGTACTAGTTTCTATGAGTTTTTAAGTTAACTGTGTTTTTACAGACCATTGGTAGTTCTGGCTTGAATTGCTTAAGCTGCAATGACTATTCTATTGTGGTTCCACTGTCAAAGAATCATGAACCAAAGAACCTAATATATGGCTTTATTATCTGTCTTTTGACATGTTTCAGCCATTGCATAACCTGTGCATATCGTAATGTAAATGTGCTTATTTGGCCACTTGTATATGCGTGTTCATTTGAACTTGACTCAGCTTGGGGTTTTTTTTAAACAAAGATGAACAAATAGTCGTATGGTAGCAGAGGTTCATAAGCCATACTTTCCTCTGAAATGCAAGGTTTTTATCACTTTTCTAGTGTTGCAAATCATGGGACAAACTATAAAAGCTCTCAGTGCAGAAATGGCTGTCAGTGGTGAGTGTGGAATGTGGAAAGGTATTGGAAAGTTGTTTGGTATTGGAAAGCTATGAAAGTCATAGAGGTGGGTGTGTATGTATGCCTCAGTACAAATCAACCTGGTCATAATAAAGTGTGTGTATGTTGGACTTAGTACTTGACTGACACAGAGCTTAGTAAGCAAATCATGGGTTGAAGTGCATTATACAATTTGAAATCCAGGTTGCAACTTTTAGATGAAGCAATTATTGTGGCTTGGTGAGAAAAGGTAGGGGAGGGGCAAGACAATCTGGGCAGTTGTGCCCAGCTTTGGCTCTACTGGGCAGCTAATCTGTTGCTTTCTGCAGCCTATTCCCTGTTTGGCCATCTGTTATGTGTGTATGGTAGGGTGGTAGTGGAGTTACCTGAACCAACAAACAGGATGCATTTGGTTCACACTGTGTTAGGGAGGCTGGAGGCAGGTTGGCATTTGAAACATGGGAAAGTTTTGTTAACCCTTCTCCTTCCATACTTGCAGACCTCAAGAAGCTATATGGTTCCATGCACATTTATATCTTGAACAAAAGATCCAAAGGGATGCGTTTGAGATTCTTCATGTATACCAGTGCTGAAGTCCTTCCCTTCCAGCCACAGACCCTAGTCTTGTAAACTTTTAAAATCTCTTTCAAAGGTCAAAGGAAGACCCCATGGCAACACAAGGAACTGCAGTTAGAAGTGATAATTTGGCTGTGTGTGTACAAAAATTATCTTGGATTCTTGTCCTGGTAATTAAATCTAAATGCTAAGCTTTGCTTTTTCTAGTAAGATTTGCAGTTAGCATTTAGCTTGATGTTATTAAAAATACTGATCGAGTAGTCCCTATAAATTGGATAACTTGGGACCTATTGTGTACAAGTTTAACTGTTAGGCACTCTTCCTCAACGGTTGCGCTCTCCTTGGTGCTCCCCGCTGCTTGCTGGAGTTCCAGTTCTGAATTAGAAAGGGATGGAGAGGCGCTTGTGACTCTAACCTCTCCTTCCCAGGCTGGAAGATTCCCCAGCATTCATGGGAGTCTTCCTCACCAGACTCCCTTCCTGACCATGCCTCTCCTAGCCTTCTTTAAAGGGGTTCTCCACCCCTAGCCTTTCCTTGCTCAACCAGGACCTCTGGACCAATCCTTAGCTCTTCCCTCTGGGCCCTGACTGGCTACCTGGCTCATCCATCAGGGCTCTGCTCCACTTCCTGATCTCTCCCCCTGAGTTCCTCCCTGGCATCTTTCTCAGACTCCAAGACCCGGCAGCCTGTTGACAAGTTCTGCCTGCCAAGAGCTCCCGTAGCCTTGGCCAGAACCTCTTGCCCCATGGCTGTGCTTTTCCCACTGTTTCATAGCCCATCCTCTGCCCCTGTGTCTTTTCTTGCTATACTGTCTGATCACAACAGTTGGCTGCCGTCATGAGCCACTTCTGCCCATCTGCCTGCCCTCCTTTGCCGTCCCTGGCTACCTGGTGGTGACCTGCCAGTTACTCTTTCCTACCACCGCCAAGGTGGGTCACCCTCCCATCTCTGGTGAGGGTGGTTTGTTGACTGCAAGGGGGGCGGGTGGCGGCTGTGGGAGATCATCTTGAGCTGGAGCTGGTGTGGGCCAATAACACTACAGGAAAATGTTAAATCTCTATCTTGTTCCTTCTAAACAAGAAGATAAGGTTGCCAAGTAATACCCTGTTTCCCCTAATATGAGACATCCCCGAAAAATAAGACATAGTAGAGGTTTTGCTGAAGTGTGAAATATAAGGCATCCCCCGAAAGTAAGACATAGCAAAGTTTTTGTTTGGAAGCATGCCCGACAAACAGAACACAGGAAAAATAAGACATCCCCTGAAAATAAGACATAGCACATCTTTGGGAGCAAAAATTAATATAAGACACTGTCTTATATTTGGGGAAACACGGTATGTATTCCATATGAATTAAGAAGGAGGTGGAAGATGTTATAAAAATGATGGTAATTTAAAGAGAGGAGGTGGTTTTGTGTTTTTTAATCTGAAATTGTTTGCCTTTCTTGATCCTATTCAGATTGTTGGAATACTGATCCTCACTCTAGACCATCTTTTGCCAGCATTTTGAACCAGCTTACTAACATAGAAGAGTCTGGTTTTTTTGAAATGCCAAAAGACTCCTTCCATTCCCTACAAGAAGACTGGAAACTTGAGATCCAGGAGATGTTTGACCAACTCCGGGCCAAAGAAAAGGTAAGGAGGGCTGGGTCTGTAGTACATGCTCTTGGAACAGTGGTTCATGGCTGCCACCCCTTTGACTCTCAGGCCACATCCCTAGTCCCCCCCTTCCCCCCCCCCCCCACATATGAACAAACACCTCTTTCTTGGTATTAGGTCTGCTGCAAATTCAAAACACTCTCCTAACACTCACACTGTACATATACAAATGTACTTCACAAATAAAACATGACCTAGTTAAAGTAAACCAATTTATTGAGCTGTTTTAGCAGTATGAAAGGGTATGTTTGCATCTCACATGTCTTCACAGTTTTAATGGAATGGATCTGCAGGGATATTTTCTCAACATCAGGCTGCAAGGCACTAATCAGAAGTCTCAGATCCCCACATTCAGTCTTATTCATCCTGTTTCTGTGCTTGGAAAGAAGCTGGGTGACTAAACTGAACCCCTGCCCTACTGAACATTATGATGGGAAGGCAATCAAGTATATCTGGACTCTGTCTGTCAGTGCAGAGTAGCAGTCAGGAAAGTCTTTTTGAGAGAACCATGTAAAGGGAGCAGAGAAATTGAATAATAAAGATGCCTTTGCTGGCTCTTCCTTTGATTTCCCCATATACAGCGAGGACAGCGCTGCAGCTTTTCCTTTAAACATTTTTTGCCTTGCAAAGCAGCACCAATGGGACATTTTGCCTTTGCTCCCCCCAAAGGACTACTCAGCAAGGAGAATGTTGTTGCAGAACAAATCTTGCCTTGCAAAGCAGCAGCGATGGGGCTCTTTGCCTTGGTGCTCCACCTCCCCCAGGCTACAGAGCGAGGAGAGTTCTGTTGCAAAAAAAAATCTTGCCTTGCAAAGTAGCAGTGGCAGAGCTCTTTGGCTTGGTTTCCCCTCCCTCCCTGGGCTAAGAGTTCTGGTGCTTTTCCTTGAAATTCACCACTCACCAGAATGGAAGGACAAGATCTTCTCACCAGCTGGCTCATGAATTCTTGCGCCACCATCCTAGCGCTCAAAAAATTATCTTCTGCCCCCCTTGATGATTCCACCACCAGTGGCCAGTACTGCCCACTTTTGGAATCCCTATCTTAGAATATAATCACCTCCTTTATCTTATTGTAGTAGAAACACTATAACAGTTTGCACAGGCATACATGATGAATGCATTTTACTGGTATTTTAATAAATAGCAATCTAGTGCAAGTGGAATGAAGAAGGAGACGTGATTTTAAAAACTTCATGTGTAGTCA
Organism: Sphaerodactylus townsendi; assembly: GCF_021028975.2. Lineage (NCBI taxonomy): Eukaryota > Metazoa > Chordata > Lepidosauria > Squamata > Sphaerodactylidae > Sphaerodactylus > Sphaerodactylus townsendi. The sequence goes on along the minus strand of NC_059426.1, from coordinate 120,835,966 downwards.
TAATAGCAGCTTAAAAACTGCTATTTTACCTCTCCCACCAATCTTGACTACTGATTTTTCTTTAAAAGGAGCTTGAAGCTTTTGAGATTTAGTAGTCTTTTATTTACTTTGTAAATTGAGTCTTGCTGATTTCAGGTCTATTTAGCCCATTGCTGACTGACCTTTATGGTAAGGCTTGTGCAGTAGATATCTCCTCTAATGCATTTGCACCTGAGTTCATTTTGTGATCTTTGTCACTCAGTGATTTTTTCCATGATATCAGTGTGGTATGTAAAAAAAGACATATGCCTCAAAATATGGTCTTGTCTGCTTCTGTATTTTGATCCCACTGAAACTGGGATTCAGCATCTGCTTCACACAGTGGTCTATCGGTTGCCCTGGAGTTCCAACCAATTAGCCATACAGACTGAGGCCTTTCCCTGATATTGCTTCCTGGCACTGCTATGCAGAGATTTACTAGCTGTGAATGTGGAGGTTCTCTTTACTTACTGTGGCTGGTAGGCATTGATGAATGGACCCTAAAAGGCATGAACAGAAGAAATGGTTATCAAGACAGATATTCTGAGTACAGAGAGGGTGATTCCAAAAGAAGATAGTGGAAGAACCATTCACTTCCACTGCAGAAATTAAAGTGCTGTGCAACAGCTCCCACTCCCTGAAGAGAGACAGAGGCCGGGGGGGGGGGGGGGCGTGTTGCAGAAGTGGATGTTTGATGGCTGTTAGTTGGCCTAGGCACTCCCCACTAATGCATGCACACACGCCCTTTCTGTCAAAAATCCTATCAGGAAACTATTATATAAACTGCCAGCAAAATTCTGAGGTAAAAATGGAACATAGAGAGGCTTTTGAAAGCTAAAAACAAAACTAGATTTTATTTTACAAGGTTTCTTCTCAGGTTGTTGATACAAAGAGGCACCTTTGTTGGATAGAAATGATGATGTTCCAGATCCCTCAGTCTTTCGCGGATCTGATTGAAAATATGCAGTTCACTATCAGTCCCAACACTGTCCAAATCAAATCCTATGGTTCTGATTTTGTTCTCAATGACTTTGAACCAGTAGAATTGAAAGTTGTCTTTAAAAAGGTTTGAGTTTATATCACCTGCAAGTGATCTAAAATGTATTTTGAGCCAATACTTTCTATGGTATGATCCAAGCTTCTGTTTCATCAAAGATGAGAGGCCAACTTCGAGACATAACAAGTTGGATAGGTGACACTATTCGGGACTCCCAAAATCCTTCTCAGAAAATATGCTTGGATTTGTTCAACATCACGTTGGAAATCGCTTATCCAAATTGGGATGCCGTAGAGGATTTTAGGCAACAACTTTGCTTGGAAAATTTTTAATATGGCTTTTACTGATTGGTTTCCTTTTCCGTAGTAAAATTGGATTATGCCAGACATGTAATGTCTGGTTGATGAGATTAAGCAGGATCTAAGAAGGTAATCTAATTTTAGATTGTATTGAAAAAGTGATCCCTAAAGGCTTTTAAAGGATTGTACCTGCTTGATCTCAATATTGTTGATTTTCCAGGAAAGAGGACGTCATTTTTTGGAAAAAACGATTATTTTTGACTTCTCACTGTTTAGTTTTAGTTTGTTGAGATCACAGTAGTCAAAAAAAGCTCTTAGATATCTTTTGAGTCCAATGGATGTTTGGGATAAAATAACAGCATCGTCTGTGTTAGAGAAGGAGTGGAATGGGACATTGTCCAATTTTAGGAGGATGGCCATTAACTTTGCACAAGGTGGTTTTGAAGATCGCTATGTAGATGTTAAAGAGATGAGGTGCCAATACGCATCCCCGTCTGACCCCTCTGGTGATTGGAATTTTTTCAGATAATGTACCAGCTTGATCTAATTTGACCTGACAAGTGGTGTTAAGCTATATAATTTCACGGTCAAGCATAAATGTAATTCCAGAAAAACTCCAAGCTCGGTATAAGTTACCTTTGACCACTGCATACTTCTGGAAATTGTATCAAATGCACTACTCAGATCTAAAAAGGCTGAATTTCACCTTGACCCTTGGACATTGCCGCTGGTTTGCCAGAGTGTAGAGGGTTAGGCAATGATCCATGGTAGATTTTCCAGATTTAAACCCAGCTTGTTCAGGGCTCCGTGATGTTGTTTTCAGGTCATCCATGTTTTAACTTCTACTTTCGAGGTATTTAGTATAAACCTTCCCAACAATGGACAGGAGGCTAATTGGTCGATAAAGTTTCCAGGATCAAGCAGGTAGGTCCTTTTTTGTGGATTGGTATTATTATTGATGATAACCACGTCTCTAGAATTGAACCGTGATAATCCAATGTAAGTGAACAATTTAACCAAAATTGGGGTCCACCATTCAGTGTGTTCAGATAGACTTCACTGGGAATCCCGCCCAGTCCAGGCGCTCTTTATTTTTCTTGGAGAGATTTTATAATGAGTCGATGCAGTACATTTGCTTCTGGTGGGGTCCAATATTTTGGAGGATCCGCGACTAGTGGTTCGCTTTGCACTTCCAGCGTGAAATTCGTTGGGTTCGGGTTAAGAAGGGTTGAGCAATGCTGTATCCAAGCTGTTCAGTGATATTGTTGTTGTGTGTGATTTTGATTACTAGTGCCATTTTACAATTGACCAGAATTTCTTTGCTGTTGTTGGAATTCAGGGAGTCATGAAGCATATGCCATTACTGTTTGGGTTTGATGAAGTTTTTTCTTTTCCCTTAATGATTTGTTGGTGGTGAAGTTGTTTTGATTCCTTATAAGAAGCCAGGGTAAGATGATGATTAGGGTTAAGAAAATTTTAAAGAGTCTTTTCGAAGAGCGCCTTTTGGATTTGAATACATTCATCGTCCGAACCATTAACCAGCTCCCCGCTCTTACAAGATGGTCGGGCCAAGGTGAATAGTTCGGTAGAAATTTTGGCAAAATAATCCATCACAAGGGAGTTGTCATTATTATTAATTTACGTTTCTTTCATATCTGAGTGCAGAAGGCCGCTGATTTTAGTAGTTATTGCCAGGGAGATTAGCAGCTGTATTGGTGGTCCTTCAGATAGATCCTCTTATAGAGTCGCTCCTATCTGAACGTTTTGTTGGTTGTTTCAGTGTTGGAAAAGTATTTGGTCTCAACTTCTGGAATTCTAAGTGACTAGTGGCAGGTGATCAGCTCTCTGTTCGGTTATCTATGTCAAAGTGTATGAATATGATCCCATGGTTTCAGGGGAGCAAAGGCCAAAATCAGATGGTGCTGCTGCATCCCCTGGTGGAGATCTGCACGATATAGTTACTCCTGAATTGGGAATTTATTTGACCCGTTGATAATTATTTTCAGTTTGAGATTGGCAAAAGTCAATTAGTAGCTTACTCTCCTTTATTAGTCTTGGTGTCTCTGAATGTTTCACTTGGTTTGTACAACATTAAGTTGTTACTTTCCTCTTCCTGGGCTGAATCGCGGGGAGCCAGCATCAAGGTCTATTCTAGCGGCTTCTAGAGTCGCCCATTAGGTATGAAAAAGATTGTTTTGGGAATTACTTTCAGCTCCATGAAGTGTTGATATAGTCTGTTGAGCTGATTCCCATTGCATCATTAAGGTCCAATGTCCGAATCTGTTGGAGGTAGATAGGTGTTTATTAGTAATGGTGATTTACTGGTCGTCAGGGAGGTCATCAGGGATGGCCTGTTACGCAATTGGGTTGCAGAGGCTCTGGAGAATGATATTGCAAAGAGGCATTTCAAATGTTTCCTTGATCCAGGAAACAAAAGGCCCGCCTGATATCTGCCTTTTCTCTTGTTTTGAAGCCCTGGTAAAGGTGATAGGAGAGATAGCCTTTTAGTTTTGGGGCTTCAGCTGCCCACATGTTTCTTGGAGTAGAGATGCAGTCGAGATTTAGCTAGATAGTCTATTAGGTCATTGTCTCCTTTTTTTGAATTCCATCCAGCAATATTCCATGCCAATATTTTGATAATTTCTTAGAATTCGAGGGATGTAGATCAGGAGCCTAGTCCAGGTCTAGCTGTTTCCAGTCTATTCAAGCTATCACCCCTATCCCTGGAATACACAGCCGCTGTTCTGTTCTTTTTCGCTGGAAATCCTGTGACTTTCAGATAAATGTAAAAGATGTTTACTTATTTGTTGTAGGAAAAGATTTCCAGATCATTTTGGAGCATTTGTGGGAGGATTAATTTCAATGCATACTCATAGTTTGCAGAGTTTGGAGTTGTTCCTGTTGGAATGTTTATTTGGTTAGGGATCTGATCTAATGTAAATACTGTATTGATTTGAGGAGAAGAGGGGTCCTGTTTTGTGGATTTTGCTGTCCTTTGGGCATTGCTCCCATACAGTTCATCACTTGAAGTACTGTTTTGGAGCTCAGCAAGTTCTTGAGCCCACGATTTCCCTGCTTTCATCATCAGCCTGGGCATTGTTTAAGACCTTCGAGCTTGTCCATCTAGCATTCAAGTTCCAGCTCAATAAGGGGAGGTGCTGGGCGTATGTTTCTGACTAATCCAAGTTTGGACGGACCCTGAAGGGTTTGTTGTTTTTTATCTGCAGGTATTAATTCATCTAGTAAAAGGCAGTGGTCTGATCCATTGACTGGGGTCCTTTTAATTGATGGTAATTCTTTGATGCAATCAGTCCTATTTCTTTGATGGAGCTCAAGCATGGCAGAGCACATCTATGTAAAGATGCCATTTTGCTTCTGCCCCGAGCTCCTGCACCCAAATCCTCATACTGGGAGTTTTGTGTGCAAATCACATTGGCTTGCCTTTCCTTCACTTCTCCTGAAGCTAAGAGGCTTCATAAAATATAGTTCTTATTATTGTAACTTGGGCCATATTTTTGTTTCCCCTCTCTATTGGTGTCATTTCTCAGATGCGGGTATTTGGGTGAGTGGACACTTGTAAGATTGAGTGGGTGTACGGTGATGTCTTGAAAAAACCGCGTGATAAGAGTCACCAAGCCTTTGGATGCCAGCCAAGAGCTCTTCCATAACGCCCAGCAACTGTGTAGGAATTCTGGATGAGTTAAAAGTTAACAAAGCTCTTAATTGGTGATTTTTAAAGTTCATCATTTTCAACTGAGCGCAAATTGACTTCGGTGGTAATCTTCCTTTAATAATAGTATACACCAGAGATGATGCTTGGCCAGGAGAAGGTTTTACTCCAGTCCAGGGACTGTGCCTCTGTATTTACCGATGGGATGAAAGCAGATTTTGTTAGATGAGAGTATTAAGCTGCATGGATTCTTAATTGTTCTGCTTTTTTTGTGGAAATTTGGTACTTGTGCCTTTAACAGGAGTGGTCTTTATGGCACTATGCTGTATCTCTCTTTGTGCAGTTAATTGTGCTTCAGTACATTCCTGCTTTTTAAGGTCCATTACTTTGTTCATTTTACCATTTAGCAACTTGAGGTCATTGTATATATATTCTACTGTCCCCACTAAAAGGGACAATAAGCTAAATAGCTCATGCTGCTCTTCTGTTTCAGTAGGGTTACTGTCTGCACTCTCAGTTATGTTAATCAGTTCGTTCGGCTTGTTTACTGTTTTGCTAGAAGACATTCCTGTTTCTATTCTTTCTGATAAGCTTCTAACGGGGACTTTTATCTCTACGGCACTGGTTCATTATCGGCTAAGATTGTGTACCGGTTTGTTACTGGAATTTGGAAGAAGTCCCGGATTTTTTGAAGTTTGTTTAGCCGTGGGGGGAGGAGAGTTTTCTTCCAGCTCTCTAGTCCGTTTTACTCCCCATGTTAAATTTAAAAGCCAGAGAGTTACTCCCATACAAAGTTATATTCTTCTTCTTAAAAGAAAGGAGAAGTTATTTAAAGCTATAAAGAAGTGAATTAGGAAAAATAAGCAGAAGCCTTATCTGGAGTAAGATTTTCGAACGGGCCACTCCTGAAGAACGGAACCCGGAATCCTCCCCAAAAGGTTTTTCCCTCTATCCAAGCTTGCGTTTCCAGACCTTGTTCTTAACTGCAATGACTTTGGTTAGAAGTGTTTCAGAATTAGGAGCTTTATTAGCCAGGAAAGGACTATGCGTTTTTCACAAGGTCAAGGTGGTGCTCTGACCAAATCCCACCATTCTTTCATTTAATTGTCTCTCTTTCACAGAAGTCAAGAGATTCACTTACCATCGTTCTGTCCATGGCCCAGCCATGCCAAAGAAAAGGCTTGGCACATGTTATATTTGCAGAGGGCCCTCAGGATATACATTTTGTTGCATCAGATCTTTCAGAAAATGGACTATTCATTTCCTTAATTGTACTGAATAAGGGACAGAAGATGTCCAGGTCAGAAATTAGGAATGACATCAGACAGTGTATTTTCCAGGTCTACAAAGCCAACAGTGCTCCAATTCCTCCAGGCATCACAACATACTCAGCACAAAGTGCAGCTACCAATGCAGCATGTGCCCATTACGCTTTGAGGGAAGAAATAAGAAAGGTATCCAGATGGTCCTCCAAATCGACTTTTGTCAGGCACTCCAAGCTCAACTCCTTCTCCTCAGCTGATGCTGCCTTTGGACGTGGGATGCTATAACAGGTGGTGAATGATGAATAATGTCCACCCACGATGAGGGTCACTGCTATTGGAAGTCTAGATTGAAGTTGCTCTCCTCGTCAGAATGAGAATGGAACCTTGGATATTCATCCTGAGGGTTCCTTCTGCTCTGAGGTAAAAAAAGGTATCTTGCCCTCCTACCCACCTCCACCTCCCCCCAAAAAAAGAAAGAGAGAGAGAAAGAAAGAGAGAAAGAAAGAAAGAAAGAAAGAAAGAAAGAAAGAAAGAAAGAAAGAAAGAAAGAAAGAAAGAAAGAAAGAAAGAAAGAAAGAGAATAAATACAACATCAAACAGTTTGTGGGATAGGGAAAATGGTAATCTTATCAACTAACAATTGTCTCAGGCTGCCAAAGCTGACTTGCCTAACCTTACTCAAAATGAGTTTTTTCTTCCTTGTCATCCACAACTTTTCTACATTATAACAGTCTTCCCACCTGTTCTCTTTATTGTTCTTGTTGATGTTCTATGTTTGTTATATTTTTCCTGTCATTGATCTATCTTGGGAAGTACTCAAACTGAGCTCTAGAGTTTCCAGGGCAGGAGACAGGAAATGACTAGTTAGTTCTTCCTTTCTGAGTAGCTTGGGGGAATAAGCCAGATTCAAAATGCCCTCCATTCCTCAGAGCAGAAGGAAATTTCATGGTGAGTATCCAAGGTTCTTTTCTATGACCTTCTAATATTCCAGTGATATGATGATACATTATAGCTAGGGGCTCTAGTACTTGCCAACCCATTTTAAAGAATAAAAATGAAAGTACATAGAACAGAAAAAAATGCCAGTCTATCAATATGTAAGGGTGTCAGATGATGTTCCTAAACTAGTAACGTGATAGGGTATTCTCTCTACGCAGTGTGAATTAACCCATCAAATTTCTTATATGCATTTTGTGACAATATTGTCACTGAGTTTGTAAAACTAAGGGATAAATGCAACAGCAGATTCCTGCTCAGTGATCCTAAAGCTGTATGTGCACCATAAGGAAATAATTGCTTCAGATTTTCCATCTGGCTGTGTTTCCTTTGAAGATTAGGATATTGCCTGCTACAAGAAGTAGAATAAATGTCAACCCATTATAGCATATTTTAGAAGAAACACATCTATTCTAATTTAATGTTTCTAATTTTATGTTGAGATAAAATTGATACCCATAACTGACCTTCCTGATGACCCAAATCTTTTGTGTAGATAAATATATCAGCATGGGAAGTTCAAGTGCAAGGATTTGTTCATCTCCACAGTGTACTTTGATGGAAGACAGTGCCCATTTTTCTGCTTTTTTATTCCAGAGTCTTAAAATGAAAGAGGAGAAGAACTGTAACAATTCAGGTATTGGATGTTGTCTGGCTTTCTTGCAGGAGCTGCGAACATGGGAGGAGGAGCTAACAAGAGCAGCACTTCAGCAAAAGAACCATGAACAGATGCTGCGGCAGCGGGAGCAGGAACTAGCAGAGCGGGAGATTAACATCTTGGAGAGAGAGCTCAACATAATCATCCACCAACTGTGCCAGGATAAACCCCTTGTGAAAAAACGTATGGGCAAGTTTAGGAAGAACCGTCTCAAGCTGAAGGATGGCAATCACATCAGTCTCCCTTCCGGTGGGTGCTCTATTGTGGCAGCCTGAAACATGCTGTATGAAATCTAATTTCCTTTGACATTAAGAGATTAAGATCATTGTATGTTTACCATCTTAACCCAGGCCATTTTTATAGGAAGGTATAAAGGTAAAGGTAGTTCCCAGTGCAAGTACCAGGTCATTACTGACCCATGGGGTGACATCACATCGCAACATTTACTAGGTGGACTATGTTTACGAGGTGGTTTGCCAGTGTCTTTCCCATTCATCTATACTTTACCCCCAGCAAGCTCTGGAGGATGGAAGGCTGTCAACTTTGAGGCAGCTGTCTGACACTGACTTCCATCAGGATTGAACTGTGCTGGTTAGCAGAGCTTTGACTGCAGTACTGCAATTTACAACTCTACACCATGAGGCTTTTATAGGAAGAGAGGCTGTGAAATATGCTTCACAGAAAACCATCAGTCTCAGAGTGAAGCTAGGCAGCTGAAATATTTAGAGCAGGGGCCCAACTTGGTGCCCATGGGTATCTGCCAAAATATTTCCTGGTGCCTACCAAAGGTTTTTAAAAAGTTCGTCAGACGGTATGTGAAAGACTCTTGCCCAGTAGGACTTCTGGTTGGTCACTGGAGATCTGATTGGCTGGGCAGATTCAAACAATTCTGTTTCAACTGCGGCTGCCACCATAGTGTTGGTTTCATTCTACTGTAGGAGTGGGGCATCTTGTGTGGGTGTGATCTCGACCAATTGGCAGAGAGGCAGGAAATGATGAAATTCTTCCATGTACTTCCTGCGGGAGTCTTGGGGTCAAATACCTTCAGTACCCCCAGCATTTTCCTGCCCTTTTAGGAGAGCAGACACGCTTTTGGCTCTGGCAAAAACCCCTATTCGTAGTCTGTTTCGTGTCAGTCTGTGCCGTCTTGTTCCTTAGAGGGGTGAGTAAGCGCGATCCCGCTTCTGGGGAAGAGTAGTTCAGCCGCCAAAAGCAACCGCTTTCCTTCCCACCCACCCCTCCCCCACCCCTTGGCAAATAGAACGCTGGCAAATAGACAGTTAATCATGGACGCTGAGGTCCTTTTTTTTCACTCGAATGTAAACCTTTGTTATTCGCGGCATGAGCGCACACGCTCCGCAAAGTCAGGCGGCCATAAAGAAGGGGGGAGAAGCTCCACTCAAACGGTTTAACGAAGCGCCAAGGAAAATCTGGCGCCTTCAAGCATATGCAGTCATCCTAACCCGCCAAGAAAAAGAAAAAGATTCGAACGGCCGGGAGTCTAGCGCCTTCCCAGGGTGCCCCTTAATCGGAGACTCTATAGCCGCACTCCTCCGGCCTTCCTGTACGCCTCGGAGCAGTCGTGCTACACCTCAAGCTGGCCCCCGGATCAACTTGTCGCTCTTCCCTGTGCCCCTAACAGGCAAGACCTATTGCGGGATCCTGAATCGAGATTCTAACACTGGGCAGTTAACTCCAGCCTCCTTCTGGATGAACGCGCCCCCTGCAGCTTTCGCTGAGTTCCTTTAGAAGGGAGATAGACAAAGCTCTTGATTCAAGAGATCAAAGAACAGCTAATGCCCGCTTCCTCTACTCGGGTCCCATAGATCCCGCAGTATTCCCACCTCAGAGGACTCCTCGCTCCTGGCAGGCACCCTTTAGTTCCTACCTAATGAGGGAGGAAGAAGAATTATCCAGTTTAGACGGCTCTGATGGGGGAGAAAAATTCTTTGACACAGAGCGTGAAACCCCTGAGCCAGCTGTAGAACAATCCATACAGTTCTTTAAACCGGGAAGAAATCTAATCCTTAATTTCTAAAACTGGTCTCCGCTTCTGGATTTACGGCCACCCTGAGGACGCTGAAGAACAAATTCCCCAGCCTTCCACACGCTTCCAACAAGCTTCTCAATCAAGGGATATCCAAAAGGCACATCATCCCACTTCCCCGCTGATAGGGAGGGCGACAGGCATTTCCCTGTTCCTGAATGCTTCGTTAAAAAAGGATTCATAGGGAATGGCTCAATCCTTACCGCCCACAAGGGCTTGCCCCCTAATTTGCCAGAAAAAATATCTGATGCCTCAGCAGTTTCACGCCCTCCTCCAGACCCTTCCAGTTGATTCTGTGTCCATCCTGGCATTCCGGGGCACTGGTAGCCAAAGAGGGGGAGGGCAACATCAGCGACCCACTTGATAGGAGGTCTGAAGCAGCGCTTCGTAGATCCCATGAGTGGTTGGCGGCAGCCATCAAAAAACTCTTACGCCTTCCTCCATTATGGGCCACAGAGCCTCCATGGTGTGGCTCAAACATCTCCTGGAGATGATTCCCCCAGTCGAAGCAAAAGGCATCAGAGAAGGCATCGTAGGGTCCTTTCTGCCAATTCCTTCATAGCAGATGCCACCTTCGATTACATGTCACTGGTAGCTAGATCCTTAGCCTCTAACATGATAGCAAGACGCAACGCCTCTGATTCGCCCATGGCAAGCGGACATACAATCTAAACACGTAGTGGCTGGTTATTCATACTATGGAGGGGCCCTATTTGGCAAAGAACTGGACGAAGTCCTTGTCCAAACCAAGGACAACAAAAAAGACGATGCTGTAATCTGTCCGGGCACCCGACAGGTCCTCTTACCAACAGCAAGCTTCATCTTCCGGTCCCACAAAATCCTTACCCTCGCATCGCTAAATCCAGACGGGCAAAGACCACACTGGCAGAATCAACATTCCTTTCGGAACTAAGCAACAGTCCTTTCCAAAACAATACAACATGCTTCGGCAAGTCCTTCAACTCCAATAAGAAATTCAAGCAATGACGATCAAAGCATCCCGGTGGGAGGCCGTCTCCAACACTTTCAGCAATCGCTGGCAGGGAAACCACGCGGGACAGGTGGACAAAGGAAGTCATCTCCTACAGGTTATGTGATAGAATTCAACGCTATTCCACATCACCACCTAAGCTCATTCTCGGGCCAAGCTCTCAAAGGATCCGGCCAAAGCCAGCAGAATCCCGGAGGCGGCTTCCTCACCCAACTGTTGATCCAAGCCATCTAACCTGGGTAACCGACAGCTGAACGCTTCGTGGACATATTCACATTTCTTTACAGTCCCTAAAAAAGAAATAAATTGAGAGCAATCTTCAACCTGAAGCGCATCAACAAATTCATTCGGGTCCCTACCCAGGATGGAAACCTCCTTCGGGTCTATCACGGCAACTCTTCGCCATCAAGATCTGCTGACTTCGCTAGATCTGACCGAAGCTCATTTGGTAATATCCCTATTCACAATTTCGCTGCAGCAAGTACCTTCCGAGATTCGCCATACAGGATCAACATTATCAATTCAAGACGCTGTTGCCATTCAGACTAGCCATGGCCCCAAGAACCTTTCTCCAAGGTACTATTGGCTCCAGTCATCATGTTGCGGAACAGGGGATACACGCCTACTCCCCTACCTCAACAATGATCTGTTGATTCGCTCTTCACGCCTCCGGCCCAAGGCCATTAGTTTATCGAGGTAGTCTTTAAGAAACCCTAGGCACAGCATGGCTTTATCGTAAACAAAGAAAAAAGCTCTTTCATTCCCTTCCACACGGGCATAGAACACCTAGGCGCAGTGCTGGACACGGTACAAGACTCCCTTTTCATACCAGAAGAGAAGGTAGAAAAGAATCAGGAAAACGACATTGGCCTAGCTCTATGTCCAACAGAAGATCATCCTTGCTAAAACTGGCAAGTCTGCTGGGAACCTTCATCTCAGTAATCGACCTGACCTTATGGGCACGCCACGCCGGTGACCGCCTCCAACGCATTCCTCCTCCTCTGTGCATACCAGCTGGACATTATTGCCAAGAAAGACAGAAAATTGACCATACCCCCAAGAGTCCGCCTCAGCCTTCTCTGGTGGACTTTAACCGCTCCAACCTCAGACGGGAAAAACGCTATCTACATGCTCATCGAGCTCGAAGCCTGCTCACAGACGCCAGCCTTCAGGGCTAGGGGGCCACACTCAGTCAAATGTATGTCCAGGGAACTTGGTCTCCGGAAGAATCTCGGCTCCACATCAATGTGTGTTGAAACTCGAGCGATCTTCCTTGCCCCTTCAACATTTCCGGCCTGAAATTCGCCACCAACATGTCATCATAAGAACAGACAATGCTGTCGCGAAGAGGTACATCAACAACCAGGGCGGCTCCAGATCAGCAAGGCTCCACTCGGAAGCAACAAAAAAAATCCGATGGGCCGAGGAGAACTTAGTATCGCTTTTAGAAGCCTCTACACATCAGAGGAGTCCATGAATCTAGAGGCGGATTGGCTCAGCAGACAGAATCCCAGCGAAACCTAATGGCTTACTGGATCCAATGGTCTTCTTCAAGATATGCAACACCTTCGGCACTCCTGAGGTAGACCTGTTCGCTTCTCGTGAAGAACTATCAACTTCCAAAGTTCATGACCGGCTAATTACCATCCACAGGCAGTAGCAACGGACGCTTCTGAATGTGATATGGCCTCCAAATCTTCGGCGCATTCCCTCCGCTTCCCCTGATCCTCGTGGGCTCCTGCGCGCAGGGATCATATCCGAAGGCGTTTTGCATCCTTGTAGCCCCCAGATGGCCCAGGAGACCCTGGTTCCGCCCTCAATTATCCCGGAACTGGCCATCGCAGAACCACTGACTCTGCTAATCACTTCCGACTTTCCTGACGCAGGGCCCCATCATACATCCCTTTATCCCGCTTTGGTTCAAGTTGACCGCATGGCTCTTGAACGGGCAAACCTCTTTGCTACAGGATAAAATTCTCGGAAGAAGCCTGATCTACAATCTTACCAGCCAGACGCAGGTCGACGGTCAATATCTACAACTGTTCATGGAAGGTCTACGCCAGGTGGTGGTGCCATCAAGAACTTACTCGACCCCACGGAACCATCTCCATCACCGCTATCTTGGAGTTCCTGCAATAGGGCTACTCAATGGGACTCCAAGTGTTCCACTCTTACGCAGACAATTGGCAGCTCTTGCTACCGCTATCCCTTGTGTGGGCTTACACTCTCATCACCAGACATCCGGACGCTTCTGAACTTCCTAAGAGGGGTAAAATTGTCCCAACTCCGCGGTAGTCCACAGGTTCCCCTCTTAAGCCGGAACGCTGTCCTTCGTCGGCACTCACTAGGTCTCCCCGCTTCGAACCCATTCAAACTGTACACATCAAATGGGTAAGAATGAAATCGCTATTCTTAATTGCAATAACATCGGCCAGAAGAGTATTGAACTTCGCGCTCTTTCAATAAATCCCGTAAATTCTATGTTCCATAAGGATAGAGCATAGTCTTCGTACAGATCCAACTTTCATCTCCGAAGGTTAACTCCCCTTTCCACGCGGCGCCAGGAGATCGCTGTTCCAATCTTCATGCCAAACCTCCTCTCTATCCCAAAGAGAAATCGTGGCACACATTGGACGCGCCGGGGACGGGCCTTTTTCCTAAAGCATACATAATAAAGAACGGAGGAGTTACGCAAAACAGAGAGGCGTTCTATCAACATTAGCCCGCTTCCAACTTCTAGAAGCGCAGTCGCCCAAGGTAGCAATCATGAAGTAGTACCCTGAAATTTTCCTGTATATATGAAGCATACAAAGCTTCTGACTTACCGGTCCCTCAGGTAGTCATAGAAGTTCACTTAGTTCGCAGAATAATGCTGCTACCAACGCAGCTCTCCGGAATCATGCATCGGTGGAAGACATCTGCAAAGCTGCCACCTGGTCTTCCATTTCCCACCTTCATAATGTGCCATTATAAAATTCGGTCCCTGGCCTCGGCAGAATCAGCCTTTGGCAAAAGGGTACTGGAAAGTATCATCGGGGACTAATGAAACCCACCCCAATCTTATGACGCTGCTCCGGGAGGTCTCACACATGATGTTCCAACTTTCTACAGTAGAAGGATCCATTGGATACCTTTCACCGTGAAGGGTCTTTCTACTCAGGTACCGCAAGTAATCTTGGCCCTCCCTAGTTCCATTTGTTTCCCGATGTTACTCTCTCAGTTATCAACTAAATTCATGTTTTCAGACTGTTCAACTTTTAGGGTTGTCGTTGTTGTTGTTACTGTTCTAGTGATCCTAGCATTGCCGTAGAAATGTTGTTTTTCCTTCCATGTTTTTGTATTATATGTTCCTGTTACTTAAGTGCTATACTACTATGCCAGGCGGGGGTACTGAAGAAGGTGACCCCAAGACCTCACAGGAAGTACATGGAAGAATTTCATCATTTCCTGCCTCTCTGCAATTGGTCGAGATCACACCCACACAAGATGCCCCACGTACCTACAGTAGAAAGACCCTTCACGGTGAGTATCCAATGGATCCTTCTCTCACTCCTCTTTCCCAGTATGTTTTTATGTGCCAATTACCCTTCTTCTCACCAACACTCGGGCTTCCTCGTATATGTGGCTCTGCCTCTTGCGGCAATCATTTTCTGGTTGGCACTGCCTCCTATGATAGTCATTTGTGTTCTGCACTCTGTGTCAGATTTCCAAAGGTGTCCACAGCCTCAAAATAGTTGGGGACCACTGAGTTAGAGTACTGCTTAGCTATTGTAAAATGGTATTCTGTTAGATTAGCAGATGGGCCCTTATATCTTTGTCTTATTTCACTAATAAGGCAATAGGGGAGCAGCAGTGGTGTAATGGTTAAGAGGAGGTGTACGCTTATCTGGAGGAACCGGGCTTGATTTCCCGCACTGCCGCCTGAGCTGTGGAAGCTTATCTGGGACATTCAGATTAGCCTGTTCACTCCATCACACAGCAGCTGGGTGACCTTGGGCTAGTCACAGCTTCTCGGAGCTCACTCAGCCCCACTCACCTCACAGGGTGTTTGTTGTGAGGGGGGAAGGGCAAGGAGATTGTAAACTCCTTTGAGTCTCCTGCAGGAGAGAAAGGGGGGATATAAATCCAACTCTTCTTCTTCTTCTAATATGTGTACTAATCAAGATTTTTTTTTTACAGATTTCCAGCACAAATTTACTGTGCAGGCATCCCCGACCATGGATAAAAGGAAGAGCTTGATCAGTAGTTGTTCCAGTCCTCCTGCCAGTCCTACCATCGTTCCCAGGCTTAGAGCCATCCAGTGTAAGCAGTTTAAAATTTCAGTAAAGATGTATCAAACAGAACCCATTGCTTATAAATGTGTTGGCTTATTTATTAAAGGTTTGTTTTGGTCAAGATTTCACAATGCATATTAATAAATTGTGATTATTTTGGTGGCTATACCACTTGCTTTTCTGGGAGATTTGCATGTTCTGTCCACTATTAGTGTGTGTCTTTTAACTAGGGCATGCATTCAGATATGCGCAACTGGAAAAAAAGTGCCATTTGACTGGACCTGGAAAAAACTGGATCCATTTTTCCTCATTTTTCCCCTCCATTCCCCCACTTTTCCTGCATTCTGTGTTCTGTGAAAGTTTGGTCCCATTATCTGTATAACTAGCTGCCACAGATCCTCATATACATTCCTCATTGAAAATAATGGTTGCAAACTCCAGAACTGCACTGATTCTACCTCCAAATTGGTAATATCGTATCCCCAAAATAAGCAATCCCTCGAAGCCCAGATCCAAAATTGTAACAAAAATTTTCTTGATGGCACACCCTTAATCATCATATCTTATGGCATAAATTAGGTGTATGGTGCAAGTAAAATATTGTATTTCATCCAACAAAAATGTTTGCTGCAAAACTGCTGGATAAAAGGATATTTTCAAATTTCTGATCCTCCCCGCCCCAGTGACACCCAGTGAGAGCAACAAAACATGGTGTCGCAACTCAGTATTCCAGAAGGAGGAGGAAGGAGAAGATGAAAGGAGAGGCTCGAAGAAGAAAGGTCGCACATGGGGACCAAGTTCACTTTGTTCGAAGGAGTTAGCAACAGGCGAGGATGGGTATGAGGATAAATATTTTATTAGTAGTACTTATGTTTGTTTTAAAACTCCTTAGTGAGCTTGGCAGTTATCTTGCTCCTGTTGGCTTTCCCCCAGTGTCAGAAGAAGTGAAAGTCCAGGGGAAGATAATAAATGATTACAGAAAATAGCAAAGACTTCTTAGAATAAATGAAGTGGCAGCAGTAGAATTGCAGAGAAGAGTATTATTGCTTGTCTCCTTACCAGGAATCGAGTTGCATTGTCTTCAGGTGGCCAGTAAACTGTGCATCTTTCTTTTATAAGTTTACCCTATCATAAGACCCAAACAAATCAATTTATATTTACCTATCTGGGAACAGGGCTTACTCCCAAGTAACTATAGGATCAAGGTTCGAATGGGCTCATTTTAATAAGTGCTGAAGCCTTTGTAATTCAAGAACTGGAAAAGCAGTTGAATATCACCCTCTTGTGGTCTTTTTGACTTCCTTCACTCTTAATGTACGGAAGAAAGCATTGGTTCAGGTTGGGAAAAGTTCTAGGGCCTTTCCCCACTTCTCCTGCTGCCGCCGCCATTAAGCTGCCAAGGCTGCTACTCCTGGGCGTGCTGCATCCCTGGTCGCAGCGTCCGGGTGTACCATCGCGACCCAGCCGGCTTCTGCTGGGTCATCCAGTAAGACGTTTTCGCCAGTGCCAGGGATGCCGCACGCTGAGCGGGCGCAAGAGTGGCAGCGTCGGGGCGGCTGCGCTGTTGCCGCCCCTGACGTGGGGAGTGCAATGGGGACCCCGCGCTACTTGCGGAGAGTAGCGCGGGGCTTAAGGTAAGTGGGGAAAGGGCCCTAGAATATTTTGCTGTCACCCAGCCCTCTTAAACTGAGATGTGCTTGCCTGGCCCATTAATTTTCTCTCTCTCATTTTATGAAGGAATCTGCTTGAAAAGGAAGAATTAGAAAGCAGAGGTTGTGTGTTGCCACAACCCAGAGCATCTTGCATTCTTCAGAGCTAATAGAACAAAGAGGAGTGCTATAAGTTGGCAGTATATTTGATCTCTTTCTGTTTGCAAATCTTATTACTAAAGTTGCAGTCAGTTGTCTTGGTAATTTATGGTTCTCCCTGCAGCCCAAGGATGCATGGATATTGACTGTCAGCCCTATGAAATGTAGTAATAGATTACCACCCTTTTGGATGACCCAGGCAATCTTTGAAAACATGATACACAGTGAAATGGTGAAAACATAGAAGGCAATCGTGGTAAAGAACAGGCTGGCTGTGTTGCTCCATCAAATGGCTAGTACAAGAACCTTCATCTTATCTGTCAGTTGACCATGAGTTAGTCTAGAAGGTAATTTGAGGGCTCAACCCACTTTCTAGAGAATGTGCTCCAGCCTGGCATCGAGGAGGAGATCAGTTCTACGTTCTGATATCAGTTCTGAGTTCCACATTTCTGGTTTCCTATAATGCATGATGGGAGTCAGATTCCACAAATATCTCTGTGATTTCTTCAGAAAATTAGGAAGACTTTTACCACTTTAGAGAAGGATCCAGGTTGTGTCTGGTTTTCTACCCCATGCATAATTTTATAGACTTCAATCATATCCCCCCTCTCCTCTCCAAACTAAAGAGTCCCAAACGCTGCAGCCTCTCCTCATAGGGAAGGTGCTCCAGTCCCTCAATCATCCTTGTTGCCCTTCTCTGCACTTTTTCTATCTCCTCAATATCCTTTTTGAGGTGCGGCGACCAGAACTGGACACAGTACTCCAAGTGCAGTCACACCACTGCTTTATATAAGGGCATGACAATCTTTGCAGTTTTATTATCAATTCCTTTCCTAATGATCCCCAGCATAGAGTTTGCCTTTTTCACAGCTGCCATGCTTTGAGTTGACATTCCCATGGAACTATCAACTAAGATGCCCATTTAGTGCATCCAACCAATAGCATGCAAGTTCCTGATAGAGTGATATTTTACCAGAAGAATGATTTTGCAAGAACATTCAGAATAGCATCCAGGGATTCTGTTTGGCATCAGGAAAGGAGACAAGCAGCAGACAAATTATTTTTCTGAATGCTCTGGTTTGTTTTGATTGCTGTGCTAATGGCAGTTCTTGATGATTTCTGTAGCCTGACAAATGGACTGTCCTTAATTGGAAAGAATGCAGCCTATTACCAATTTCAATTCCTTACCAGTGGTTTTCACCCTCTGCTTGAAGCGAGCATGTGAGCCCCAATTGTCTCTCTCTCTCTCTCTGTGTAGATATAGGTATAAAATCTCTTGTTCCTATCTCTTCCTCTGCGGCATATTATCTGGTTAAACTGGCTGGATAGAGAGACAATCTGGAGACCGTATGTAAGCTGCTTGTTGGTAGAATTATGGTATAAGCAAACTAAATGTAATGCTACCTGACCACTTTTGCTATAATCCTGTTAAGTAACAGAATGAGTTCTGCTTATATTTAACAATATGCTAGCTTATCCTAATCAAAGTGTTTTGTATCTAGTATGCGCATATAATGTTGATCCTTGATAGTTAGTACGAAAGGACTTTTCTCAGGATTGTAGTGAGGTTACAATAAACTAGGGAGACAGTATAACCTGCTAGGCTTCTGTTCATGTGTTCAGTTCCCTTGGGATGTGATGGGAGAAAAACTGGGGTGGAAGGGTAAAAATAAACTCCTTGGACGTTTTAACTGAAACATAAAAACCAGACAGAAGAAAGTTTCTGCATTTGAGAATATTTCTTTTTCTTTATGCTAGTCTAAAGGTTCTGGTGGATGGATACAGACAGTGGTCATCAAGTGTTCCAAACCTAGGAAAGGTCCAGAGAATAGCAGCCACTTTGCCTGGATTTACAAGTCTAACAGAGATGGGTAAAGTAGCCTCATCCACTTATACTCAGTAATTAAAAAATATTCAAGTCTGTGTTTGACCTCTAAAGTCAATCCTTTTGCAAGTCTTTAATGATAAATCCTTTTAAATTGTTTTGTTTGAACACACATAAATGTAATGTTTGCATACACACACACACACACACACACACACACACACACACACACACACATTGTGCAGGTTCCCTTGCTCCACTGGCCTCTAATGTGTAAAGCATCCAGTATTCATTCATCTTGTGTTCTATCCATTTCCTCTTTGTCTTATAATTCCAACAAGACAGCAAAGAATCTGTGATCTGATTGAATTGGCAATTCTAATGGGGTGGTTTAATCTCCAACTCAGTTACATTTTATTGATACAGCTGCTCTCTTCTAGGGACTGCTGTTTGCAAGCAATACAACATGCGTGTGTTAGATTGAGCTGCATGGATCTGCTGTAATATCTGGGTTAGCTTTCCATAGAAAAGACTGGGTGGTTAGTGCCTTCAGATACATAACTTTTAATTTTTAAACTATTGCCATAGAAAGCTGTATTTGTGGTGAATTTTTATCTGAGAACATATGGTAAAACTGAGGCATTATATAGTGAAAATGTAAAAGGTTCGCTGTTTATTTTTGCAGAGAATGAAGATAATGATTCTTTGAAAAATGCAGAGGGCAAGTTGCAGCAATCACCTGGACCTAACCAATCATACCTCTGTATCCCATTTCAGAAGAATGAGGACTGGGATGGCCAATCCAGTGATGCCACTCCTGTGAACTCTGCTACAAGTACCCCTCAACTCACCCCTACCAACAGCCTCAGGCGTGGTGGTTCCCACCACAAACGATGTGAGCTTGCCTTTCTTGGTTGTTCAGCAGTTCTAGCTGCTGCTGGCCTAGGCTTTGACCTGTTGGAAGCAGGGAAGTGCCAACTGCTAACTCAGGATGAACTGGAAGCCCCCAGGGAAGAGAAGAAGAAACGTGAAAGTATCTTTCAGCGAGCTGGGCGCTCCCGTCGGAGTACCAGCCCTCCTTCAAGGAAGCTCTTCAAGAAAGAGGAGCTGGGCGAGCCTCCCAATTCCTTGACCCTTCTTTCCTTGTCTTCCATTTCTGAATGTAACTCAACTCGATCCCTGCTACGCTCGGACAGTGATGAGATTGTAGTATATGAGATGCCTGTCAGCCCTGTGACAGTGAAGGCTCCCTTGCCAATAGTTAGTAATCCACTGGTTAATACACGTGTTGAGAAATTCAAGCAGGATCCCAACCAGTCATTGACTCCCACACATGTGACTCTCTGTTCAGAAGCTCACCAAGGGGGCCACAGACGCACCCCCTCTGAAGGTGCCATAAAAGTTGCTGGTGTCCTTACCAATGGATACCCTTCTAGTAATTCCCCTACAGGAGCACTGGGAGCAGGTAGGTCACCCTTTTTCTTCATATCCTGTAGAGTAAAAGTTTCAGTTTTCTTCCCACTGGACTCTGCATGTATACTCCTGCCTTATGCCCCTTTCATTAAGAGGATTTCTTTGTGATTGCAAGGGAAACATTATTTTTCTCTCCCACACTTAGAAAAATGAGGAGTCCACTTGAAAACCTTTATTTGTGTAAATCAGAATGTGGCACACAGGAGGCTTATTGAATTATAATTATATACAAAACTTTTTCTTTTGGGAAAACATAAAATTAGGAAATCAGGGAGATTTCAGAAATAAACTTGACAGATAAAATAATAAGAATGGGAAAACTTAGGATTTTTATGAACAATAGATATTTTGTATTCAGCCTATAACTGTTGAGTTTCACAGGCAAGTGGTGTTACTTTTGAAGTAAAAAAGATAGATAACACTTGGCAGACATTCCTTAGTTGAAATTACTTAAGCTTGACAGTTGTGGGTTCTCCAGGCTGTGTGGCTATGGTCTGGTGGTTTTAGCTTTAGCTTTTAGCTTTAACTGTAAGATATGTTTCTCTCTGTGGCACAGTGACATTTATTTATTTAATTACATTTGTACCCTGACTAATTCTTGAACAAAGTCAGGCTCAGGGTGGCTTGCAAGTAGAGGTTAAAATCAAATACAACATTAATAGAATTACTATTAAAACAATTCAATATAACTATAATTTTAAAACATTCCTCCGAAGATGACACTGCCATGGTTTTCCAGGACCCACTCACATACTCACATACAGAGTTTCCATAGTCAAAGTTCTGTTCCAGCAGTCAAGCACCAAAAGTCCCAACATTCCCAGTGACTAGTCCAAGGACAAGTCGAAAACACAAGTCCAAAGACTCAGGCCAAGGTTAACACAGAGCAGATAGTTCAAAGCAGAAATCACAAAGTCGGCAGCACTTTCTAGCAGCTAGCTGCTTATCCTACTCAGAAGGCTTGTAATGTTGTGCACCTGCTGGCTGCCTTAGACATGCTCCTACAAATACTCCTCCTCACTATCCATGCAGTATCTGTGCTGGGCCACTAGGCATGCACTTTATCTTCTGTCCTGTAGGGGCCTCCTCTGTTCCTGAGTCTCTGTGATGAGAGAGGTGAGCAGGCTGGCATCTGTCTTTCCACAGCTAGGTCAGAACTGGAGGGCTGCAGGGCCACTGCACTGGTGTTTGACTGTGGGTTCATTCGGGCTTTAGGGCTGCTTCTCCCCAAACTGCTTCTACTACTGGCTGTGGACAGGAACCTGTTACAACCCCAGTCTTGCTTGAACAACAGGAACCAGAACTTTGGTAACAGATTCCTTGTTTTATTGATAGCAACCATAGGATAGTAACTCTAAAAATTGTCTGAATTGGTCAACTTTTCACACAACACCAATTATATGCTCCCAGCAGGTTCCCCTCCCTCCCCCAAGCAAACCAGCTCCTAGCAATCGAAAGAGCTGTGGGAAGAGAAGGAGACATACACATTCCAAAAGACAGATAACATTTGGGACTTGATAACTTTTTTTCACAGGCCAAAAGCATAAGAAGAAACTCTTACAAACAGTATGGCAGGGCCCAAGCTACATGACATGACATTAATTTGTGGTCAGTGGGCATAGTGTTCTATTTTGTATTTTGGCTATACACATTGCCCACATACTTTGTATCCTGTACTTATTAACCTGATGGGAGCATATAATTGGTCTTATGTGAAAAGCTGACCAGTTCAGACAATTTTTAAAGTTCCTATCCTATGCTTGCTATCAATAAAACAAGGATTTTGTTACCAAAGTTCTGGTTCCTGCTGTTCAAGCAAGACTGGGGTTGCGACAGAACCAGAGCTTCCTGCTGACTCTTGATCAGAGGAGTCCTCAGTGCTTTCTGGACCTGACTGGTCCATGACAGACACCCACAGATGCATGCACAATGTTAGGAACTAAAACCACCAAACCAGGGCCACACAACTTAGAAACTCACAACAGCCAGTCGATTCTGGCCATGAAAGCCTTCAACAGTACATTGAATATAAATTTCAACAGTACATTGAATATAAATTTCTTTGAAACAATATTTCTAATGTTGTTGGTAGCAAGAACAAATAACAAAGGTTCTCAGTTTTCTTCCTTAAAACTGGTTAGGGATTACCCCTTTAACTTTGTCTTATTTCCTTTAGGGAAGGACACTCAGTTCATTTTCCTTACATGGTATCCTTCTGGACCTTACACCACTGTGTTCCTTTCACTATAGCTGACAGATTCCAACTGTCAGCCTCTAATTGTCATTTCCCAACTGTCTCTCTCAGCTGCTAACTATATAATTTTATTTGAATCCCCTGTCATTCAAGGGTGTCAATTCCAAGACAGGGACAACACTGCAATATTCAGGTGTCTGTTACAGCATACAAAGACACCAGCATAAAATCAGTGCATTAAAATGGATCTGCAGACTTTTCTCCAGTTGTCATCAATGTTATATGCAAATTAAATTATTTTCCTGTTGGAAACTTCAAGCCACAACTGGCTTATATTTCTAGCCAGAGACTGCAGTAGTTCTTTCCAGAGATGGGAAATGGAGGGGAAGAGAAGGGTGATTAGGCAAGGATGGGAGTTCGCCCAACTCAGCCCTTCTATTTAAATGTCCTGCCAAAATCTCTGTCAAGAGGCATCTTGCTGAACAGTGGAAATTCTGAGGGACTTTTTCTGACAGGCCTAGTGATTGAAAGCAAATTCTTGGGCTAAACACTGGTCAGTCTTGGCATAGTAACACCCCCCAGGGACACTGCACAACTAATACAAATCTATTTTAATTCAGCAACTATTTAAGGTACAATAAATTTGCTGATTTTTGAGATACCACAGAACTAAAAAACAGAAGTGGACTTTTCTGTGCTTTTGTGAAATAGGCTTATACCTCCTCCTATTAAGGATATCCCCGCTGTTCTGGCTTTGATACCCCATCATACTGTCATTCAGACTTGTAGAAGTTTGGATGAAGGTGGGTATAGATGCAATGTAGTATGCATGCTCTTAATCAAAAAACCCTATGCCTGGCATCACTTAGTGTTTACTGAACGAACTGTGTGTCTCACTTCATCAGTGTTTTCTAACTGTTTGATTTCTCTCTTCTCCTCTCCCTTTCATTTCTTGTCCCTGGTGGGGGAAATAGGTGTGTTAAAAATGCTCAGCCCAAGTCAGGGCACAAATGAAGTCCCCCGACTGCCAGACCCCAACCTCATCTTTCCTCCAACCCCCCCCAGAGCTATAATCCTCTCGGGACAAAGGCTAGCTTAGTCTTGGAAGAGGCCCCGAAGACTCTGGGAATTTCCTTGCATCTGGGCCTCGGCTTGCTTCCACCAACAGGCAACGGCTTGACCCCTGGTGGTTTGTTTCACCCAGTAATGCAAGGGGTGAATCCTCTGCTAATAGCTCCAGTGCTGAAACCCCCAGTAACCTGGACTTTTGCTTTGCCAGCAGCAGTAGCACTGTTGAAGAGAGGCCTGCACTACTTCCATTTCATGTCAGCGTGCCAGAAGAACGGACGCTATTGGACGTGGATGCTGAAGGTCAGAGTCAGGACAATACTGTTCCACTATTCAGAACTGAACTCAAAACACACAAACCTACATCATACGACCTCAAACAAGAGTTCTGGTCCTAGCATGAAATCCACTAGGGATTGGTAAACCCCATTCTCTTCAGTTCTACTTCTTGCACTAAGAATGCACTTTGAACACGGGTGAAGTAGAGAGATGCTGCTGAGGTCATGTCACTTATGCTGTGCCTGCCACAGACATGGTTATTAGGTTTCTTGAGTGTGATTATTATGGAGGTTTTTTATGATTGTTATTTTCGTAGCTGCACGTACTTCAGCTACACGGAGCTGCTAATTTCTGTTCTGGGATTTTTTGCAATCTTCATTTGTTTCAGAACTGCAGTAGGCAATGTGGCTATATCTAAACCTCTGTCCATAGAAACCATATATCACTGAGATTTTACAATTACCTCCATTCCAATATTTAGAATGCTATGTTGGGTACCAGTGTTTGTTTTCAAAAGTTATTAAACTTCAGGAATAATGCATCAAGGTGAGAATGTACCTGCACTGGTACTCTTGTTGCATTTCACTTTTCTTCCCGATATGATTTCAACCTTTGGTCATTTTGGGTACTCAAATGATTTATCTTCCTTGAATTGGATACTGAGGTGGGAGGCATTATTCCTAAATACTGAATTTGTCACCTATTGCCGTTCTCTTCCCCCCCGAATATTAAAATGTTTTGAAAACAACAGGAAGGCAGTGAATAATTAAGGAGCCTATATGTTAACTCCTGGTTCTGGATGCAGTTAGAACGTATCTAGAAAAACTGATGCAAAAGCACCAGGAAGGGAAGCTGGGATAGTAAGGGGAGGAGGAATGAGACACTTTGAGACATGGGCCCAGATCAATACTACTTGCTTCCCCACCTCCAGTCACAAACACTATGACCATTTATGTATTTACTACTTACCCCACCACTGTTTGCTTCGCAATGGGTTTTTTCCACAGGTTTTTGTTTACACAGATCCCCCCCCCCCCCCCGCAAAGTATCCCTAGCCAACCCCATCCACCATTTTGCCTGCCCACTGCTTCCTTGTTGTTTTTGTACAGGAGGCTGCCTGCTGCCTTTTTAAAAAAAGTTGCTGTCTTTGGCTTAGTGTTGCTTCACTAGACAATGTGAATTTCATTTTATCAGTGAGTTTAAAAAAAACCCTCTTCTGATTGTTCAGAAATGGTGCTGTGAAACTGCTGTGGTATGGGCAGGGAGGAGTGAGAAAACCTGAAGAAAGGCTAACGCATATGGATCTCCTTTGCTATCCCTATGAAGGGAGTGAAAGAATTGCACTTTGACAGTTTTTGGAAACTTCAGAGATTCTGTGATCTGAGAGCGCAGTGAGTTCCAAAGAGGGGAAAACATGTGCATAGCCAAGAATCTAACCCGAAGAGAATGTCCACTCAATGTGAAGGAGATCACAAGTGCGTAAATGGCCTATGTGTGTGTAGAAGGCTGAAGTATATGGTTGCTGAAATTAATGTTGAGTGGCAGTGGCATATTGATCAAATGACCTTACCCCTATGCCAGAGTGAGCATATCTTTCCATCTGGCAGGAGTTCCCACCCTTCTCAAACCCTGAGCCTTTGGGATGCTCAAAAAGTAGTGAACCACCTTGATGTTTTCCAGCTTTTCTCTGAAACTCCTGCAATCATACTGAGCTTGTAACACCTTTGACACTTGTAAATGGAAAAAAAACCTTCATTTGTCCGACTCAGTAAGAAAGGTGCCCATAACCACTTCAGAGTATCTCCAGAGTATAGTGTGATGTCAGAAGTTTCCACCATTCACCTGTTGGAAAGGATGGGATCTTTTGTTCATGTAAATTCTGCATGGCTGTTAAAAGTCCAACAAAAATTTTGAACCCCTGCATTTATGACATGGTTTTGGGGTTAGATATTCTTCTGTCTTCTGGTTTCCAGTTCTTTTCATATTAAAATGGTAAGTGCCAGCATTATATTAAATTTTGAAAGAATGTTTGGAAGCTCTGTGTTCTCTTTTTAGGTTCATAGGTATAATCCTGGTTACTTTTTATTCCTAACATCATTTTGCCTCTAATATTTTAGTACCATCTGATTTCTTTCCATCTCTTTTTGTTAAAAGAAGACCACGATCTGAAGTGTAGTTGATCACTCGTAAGGGATTGCATTTAAACCTGTAGCAGTGTAACTAAGGGGAAATGGAAACTGTAGCTACTGAGGTTTTGCCTTGGTTCTGCCACCATCTTGCTGTACAAACTTAGACAAATCATCTTGTCATATGTTCCTCAGTTTTTTCCATCTATATTAATAGCTACCTCATGGGGCAAAAGTGTAGACTTATGTTTGTTGTACATGCTGGAAAGAGGCCCTGTGGCCTTTATAGAAGTGGAATTGTACTTCCTTGACATGTTGAAATCCCTACTTGATGTTAAGAAAAGAACATCAATTTAAAATGATTTTCTAAGGTCTTGTATAAGCCAAGGAAGCAGTGCATCTTTGGCAGTTTTCCAAGGTTAGTTTATCACTATGCCAGACAGATGAGCAAATCTGAGCAGTCTCTGGAATATATATTTGTTCTTTGATTTTTAAGGTTGAAACCTGCTGTTTGCCATTTTTAGCATTTAACTTAAAATTCTAAAGGGTTGCTGCTGCAAGTGTAGATTAAGTAGTTACCAACCTGGGTAGATGGGGAAAAAATTTCAGCTGAGATCAGTTGTAGTCATGCTCCAGATAAGACAGGCTCCTCAGAAGACTCTGAGCTTTTAGGTACAAAACCAAATTATTTTACATAGAGGAATAAACTTAGCCGAATAACCCAATTATTTATTTAATGTATATGCATCCCACTCTCCTTCATGGAACTCAGGGTCGCTTATGTAAGGCTTTTGGGAGATCTCCTAAAGAACATTTTTCAACTTCCAATCTGTGAAAGGGAGCTCAGTGACTATTGATGGCTCCAAGATAGAGTATTTAATGTATCATGATTAGCAATCACTTACCGTATATACTCGTGTATAAGTCGACCCGCATATAAGTCGAGGCACCTAATTTTGCCACAAAAAACTGGGAAAACTTATTGACTCGGGTATAAGTTGAGGGTGGGAAATGCAGCAGCTACTGATAAATTTCAAAAATAAAAATAGATAACAATAAAATTACATTAATTGAGGCATCAGTAGGTTAAATGTTTTTGAATATTTATTTCAAAGAAAAACAGTAAACTAGCTCTGTAAGTGGAAAAGGGAGTCAACAAAAACAATATGGTCTCAACAATAACTTTAAAAGTACAAAAACCTTAGCTCAACCAGCAACCAAGCTAAAACACAAGAGTTAAAATCCTTCAAAACTGGATTTTTGGTCAGGAGAGGAATGTTTATGTTAGCAGTACCAACATTTCAGACCCTCCTGATAATACCCCCCCCCCCAGGTTTGGTGAAGTTTGGTTCAAGGGGTCCAAAGTTATGGACCCCCAAAATGTAGCCCCATCTACTATTAGCTCCCATTGGAAACAATGGGGGATGGGGGCACCCACTTTGGTGATCCATAACTTTGGACCCCCTTAACCAAACATCACCAAACCTGGCTGGTATCAGCAAGAGATTATCCTGATGATACCACCCAGGTTTGGTGAAATTTGGTTCAAGGGGTCCAAAGTTATGGACCCTCAAAATGTAGCCCCATCTACTATTAGCTCTCATTGGAAACAATGGGGGATGGGGGCACCCTCTTTGGGGGTCCATAACTTTGGACCCCTTGAACCAAACTTTACCAAACTTCGGTGGTATCATTAGGAGTGTCACTTGATGATATCCTGACATTTTGGTGCCGCTAGCCTAAAAACGGCACCCCTTGGCGGCCGACAAAATAAAAACCCTAAAATATTTTTTAAAATACAACTGACTCGTGTATAAGTTGAGGGGGGCTTTTTCAACACAAAAAATGTGCTGGAAAACTCGATTTATACATCAGTATATATGGTAAATATAGAATTTTAATTTTTGTGTGCATTAAATAGCATTTTTAAAACAATTGTAGTGTCCTAATAGTCACATTACTTAAATTTTGTACAATATGTGTAATTTCCATGTAGTAGAACATGCATTTCTAAATGGACTCTTTGTCCTTGACCAAGTAAGCCAAGGACCTTAATATCTTCACAGCAAACTGGTATTATCGGTCTTGCCCCCCACCCCCCAAAGTATTGTTTGTTCTTATTCCAACGAAAGTCTGTCAAAGTACGTCAGTTTTACCCAGAGTATTATAATCAGAGAAGGAAAACCTAAGTGTATTTGTGTATCAATGAAACACCCCTTTTGGTCAGATTATTCCATCTTCTCCATCTCTTCCTGACATAGTGAGTAGGATCCCCCAGAGCATTTTTACTAGGATTGCCAATTCTGGCTTGGGAAAATACTTTGAGATTTTGAAATTGGAGCCTGAGAAGGGCAGGGCTAGGGGTGAGAGGAGACCTCAGCAGTAATGATGGCATAGAGCCCACTCTCCTCAACAGCCATTTTTTCCCCCAAGGGAAACAGATCTCTGTATTCTTGAGAGCAGATGTGATTCTGGGAGATGTCCAGGTTGCTCCTGAAAGTTTCCACAGATGGAAGGATTTATGCCAATGGAGAGTAAGTTTCTCACTGTCACCGAGAAGTGTTTCAGAGGGCATTTGGGGCAGCAGTAGGAGGGCCAGAAAGTTGCATTCCATGAGTGAATCTTCATATGTGCAGAAATGCACAGTGGATTTAAAGCCATTGGAGAATAAAGAGAATTTCTTTGCATGGATTATGAACTCCATTTCATTTCAGAATTTGATTTAACTACCTCCATTATTGTTTTTGAAATTTAGGTGTTTTGCACCATTTTCTAGTTGGAATTAAATTGACTGTTGACTTCTGGGCTGACAGAGTTATTATCCCAATTTGGGCTTCCTGTGATGAGCATTAGCAGAGAGTTTAGTTAACAGTGATTGCCAAGAAATGCTGCTTGTAGTTTACCTGGCTTTAGGGGAAAGAGTCTAGTGGTTCACTCTACTTAAGCTGCTTATTGTCAAAAGTTTGAAATACGTTAGAATCCAGTTCTGATTATTCAGGTGCACTCCTGAAAGTGTAAGATTAGTTTTATGAACGAGAGATTGGATGCATTTGTGGCATAGTCAGGCAAAGGAACAATGCTAGCACTTAATGGAAAATTCCTCTTCCCGCTTCCACCATGTTTCTACCTGTGCCCTGGAAAAAGTGACTGTTTATTTGCAGATGTTTAAATGCATACAAAATGTAGATACATCCATTGGTTCACATTCAGGCTGGATTTGGAATCCATTTATATGGTTGGATATACAGTAGCAGATGAAAATAAATTGTGTTGGCTTTCTACTCATTGTACCATGAGGAGGTGCTGCCAAGGCCAGTAGTGAACTTCTTGCATACCACTGTGAATTTTCTGATGTGTTTAGAAGCATGCTGAGAGCTTACCTGTGGGAAGGAGAACACAGAAGTCCTTCATACTCTGAGCACCTACAGGGGACCAAACCATTCTCATCCCAGAATGACTTGGTTGTTTGTATAATCTTTCCAGGGGATTAGGATAACTTATTATGCATCAGGGACATGATATGACAGAAAGTTGTAAGGACCATCTGTGAACATCTGATTTGGGCATTTATTGTAGGTTGTAGCTTTTTATGACCTTGTCATCTTGGCACCACTGTATTTTTGATTTGTGGCTTTGTGAAGATTTCCTTTGCCAATGGAAAGCTTATGTATTACATGTAGCTTAACAGGCCTAAAATATTTTCATAATTGGTATACTTCAAAGCAAGGAACATTGGTAGAACTCTCAGCTCGCAGTGAGGAGATAACCAAGCTGAGACACTTACAGATTCAGAGAGGATTTAAGAATATAGGATTTTTGAAGTATGCTTTTCTCAAGATGCACTTAACTCATAACTTATGCATGTGTAGGATCAAGAGTACAGAAATATAGTCCAGAATAGTCTGTATTTAATTCTGACAATATAACCACTTATTTGTTTTATACATTATTTTTCTTCAACAGTAGATGCTTGATCTCATTGCCATCTGTAACTTGCTTCCTTAGCAACTTTGTCTGGAGCTGTCTTTTGCAGCAGGGCTACTTTTCTAAGTTATTTGTTTAACACTAAGAGTTTGTTTACACGATTTTAATAACCTTGGAAGGTTACTCTCTGAACTCAGTTCAATTTGTTGATTCATTCTGGAAGTAGATTGACATCTGAAATGCTTTTGAAAGAAATGAAGAAGAGTTCTAATAATAGTATTAACTTTTAAAAATTGACAATGCAGAGTTTTGTATACACAGCAACCTTCTTGGGCTGTGGAGCCAGTGTGCACTTTCTTTTCTTATTGTTGGTTTGTACAGTCCAACATTTCAGTTCAGCACTTTCATAATGAAACCTGTGGAGCTTTCTAGAAATTTGTATGGGGAGCAATTAATTTTGCCCACTTCTGGAGGAGAAGTTTTCCTTTCTGCACATATCCTGGGGAAGGGGCTTCTACTACTCAGATCTGTTCTGAATGCTGTGACATTGGTTGGTAGGGCAAAGACTTTAGAAAATATCATCCTTGTAGCTTTATAACTAGGGCTGCTTCTCTTATTCTCCAGTTGGCCTTTTTTACCATTAGCCAACTTGTAACAGTGGGTAAAAGAACCAGTTCTTGTTGGAGTGAGGGGATGCTTTTGAAAGCATGTCAACTTTCTCCACCTTCTCCTTGGGGATATTTCAGTTCCTCCCCTATGAATAGCAGTAACATGATCTGTTAATTCCTCCTTGTGTAAAGCACTGTGTATCTATTAGATTCTGCTTTCAAGGCAAATTTAGAGTCTTTCTGTTTTGGAGTATACCAGCACCCTTGGCCATTTATGTCAGCTTGTCAGTCACCCCTTTGTGTGGATGCCCAGCAACTGTAAATGCGAAAAACAGGTTATTTATTGTACCTGGGATTTGACTGGTCATCTGTGCAGTCATAGGAATATAACATAAGACTCAAATTGAATCAGACCTGTGGTCCATCTAATCCAACAGCCTGCATCACGTAGTGATCAGTTACCATGGAGATTAATAAATAGGGCATGGAGGCTAAGATCCTCCTGCAACGCTGCCTCCGAATACTGGTATTCGGAGTTTTACTTCCTCTGAATATGGATGTTCCCTTTAGTCACCATGGCTACTAGCCATTCAATCTGTCTCATCCCCCTTTAAAGCTTTCTGTGACCATCACTGAGTCCAATGGCAGTGAATTCACAATTAAATTACTCAATTTAATTAAGTAGTATTTTATTTTATCTTTGCCGAATCTATCATCCACCAACGTCTCAATCATCTTGGTTGTCCTCTCTTGTATTTTTCCAGCTTTGAAATGTTCTCTTTGAGATCCAATGGCCAGAAATGCACACTGTAGCCAAATAAGCCTTGCCATAGATCAATACAGGGCATTATAATTTTTTAAAAAATTCCTCTCCTAATCGCAGCATGGAATTTTCCTTTGCTGCTTTTGCTGCAAACTTAGTAATATTTTCAGATTATCCACTACAATCCCAATATCTCTTCCCCTCTCATTCGCAGCTATACATTCTTCTATTGTGGGAGTGTCTGGCAAGGATGGTGCTTGCCCTTCTTCTTGGAAGGGCTGTCCCTGTTAGAAGGTTCTGGAGGTTGCTGTGCTAAGGCTTCCTCTCAATGGCTGAGCTAGTTTCAGAATTAAGGCTTGCAAACTATTGACCAAGTATGGGTAGAAAGCATAAGCTGTAGGATGTACAACTGAGTCTGGGAGATTGTAGTTCTGGTATTTGTGTATACAAATGTCATAAATGTTATACAGATTAAACAAAATGAGTTTTTAAACATGGGAGATAGTTCTGAAACCATACATACCGTTATGTATGCAATATTTCAAATTTTTAAATCTGTATTCAGAAAGATATTCACCAGTGTATTCCATATTTACAATTTCTAATATAGGTTAGAAGTTCTGCTTCACCTGTGTATTTTGTGAAATAGTGGCAAATTCTGCCTGCCATCCCAGTTGTTCTAACTCTGACACGATGGCAGCTGAATAAAGTTACACTTAAATAGTCTTGGGTGTGCCTCAGGATGGGTGTGTGTTTGGCAAAAAGGAAACTGGACTTTTCCTCATCATCATTTTCAACTATGCTTATCTCACCCCACAAACTCTTCAATCTAGCTCTGGTCTACCTCCCCAGTATTGTCACCTGAGGTCTGTAGTAGCCAGGCTGTTTCCACCTGTCCTGTGGTTCTTGCTCAGGGAAACAAGCAGCCTGATAAAAGCATGACAAGAAGAAAAAGCTTCTGATTGACCTTGTAAGACATGCAGTAATAATGAGCAGAGGACCTCAGAAGAGCACACAGTGCCTTTCCTTCAGGGCAGGCTGTAAAAAAGGCCAAAAAAATCCACTAAATGATAGTAACTCCATGTGGACACATTTGAAAGCTGGAATAATTCTCTGAGTAGTCTTGTATATAGGTTTTGCATCACAATTTGGGTGAAGTTGTGTTCAGTATTGTTGAGGTGAAAGGGGCTTGTGTTTCTTAGAATAGTTAAGGTTTCTTTTCCCTGAGCTGGTTTTCTTGCTAATGATGAAGTTCAGTGAAGTCCAGTCTGTCTATTTTAGTCCTTTGTAGCATTTTGCTGAGGAAATGGAACATCTTGGGTGCATTGAAATGTGGTGCTAAGTTTCTAAAGGATGTAGTGCTGGAACTTGCTGTTGTCTTTGTGTGTGCGTGTGTGTTTCATGTGTAATGTTGAAAAATTGTTGGTGTGCAGACGTCAAGATCATTCCCATTCTTCCAGATGTTTTGGATAGGGTTGTAGTTATTCTGTAGTGAAGGAAATACAGTTTGTATATATTAGCAGGCCTTCTCTTTAGTACCGCAGGAGTGAGCCCTCTAATACTGAACAGGCTAGGCCCAGACACAAAAAAAACCCTCAGCTGTTGATCTGCTGGCCCCTTTCACCTGAATTCCTTACCTGGCCCACTTTTAGTTTTTGACCCCCCCCCCCCAACACTTTTCCCTAAATGCTTAAACTCAAGTCTCTTGGAAGTCACACCTATTAACACTTAACCCACCCTACTACTTCTATTTGGTCTTATCTCACAGATGAAGGAAATGCATACTGCACACCCTGAAAGGTGCTCTACTTTTAATTGATGTTTTATATGTGTCAGACTCAGGCCAGTGCTTTGGAGGGTGGGGTATAAATGTAAATAAATAAATAAATAATACTGGGCTGAAATTTCCAGGGATTGGTCATGGTACATGCAGCGTAGCAACTTTGAACCCAAAGTTTAATAATGCTTTATTAAACTGCACTCCCCGGGCACATCCAGGACTTTTGCCTCTGTCTCTCAAATGTATGTGGGAGGATGGATTTGTGTGTATATCTGCAACTGCACAGATGAACTGCTAAAAGAACCTCAATTACTGATATTGTATGCTCCAGGTTGTTTTGGGGCAATGGTGGGGACCCTGGGGGGGGAGGGGGTGTAAGCTTTTATCAATTTAAGGATCCAGTTCTATCAGCACAGAGATCCTGCTGTCATAACTTTGTATCTGTTTAATTGCAAAATTTATCCTTCTGGAATTTTTCCTTCTTCCTTGCTGGGTCTGGTTTTATTTTATTGTAAGAATGTATATACATGGAGTAATTCTGCAAAGTGGATGACTCAAAAAGTCTTGCCCTGTGGTATAAGTCTAGGTCTTGCATGTCCAGGTGTAGAATGCTGTCACTTCTGGTTGATGTTAGTAGAGATACAGACTGAAAAAAATAAGGCAACTTTCAGAGCCAGTGTTGATTCATTTTTTTTCTAATATAAGATCCATCTGGTTCAATTATGTTCTCAAACACAGTACCATAACATAGCACCATTAAAAGTACTTTTTTGTCCTAAATGAATATTGCACTTATTTCAAAACTGTTAGATCAATAAGCATTTTAATTTAACGTGCTCTGTTTTTCCCATTTATGACACTGAGGTTATTTGATGTTGGAGCCTGTCATTTGCTTCTGCTTAACATTAAATATGGAGGAGGCAGAAAACCAGATTGAACTTTTCTTCTCAGAAAGGCTTTATTTGTGAGATAGCCATTGCCTCTGATCCCATTCGAGCTTAAACAATATTATTTGAAACAATAGCAATGACTGGTTTGTTTTCTGCAGCTAACACACCAATGTGTTACACTTTTGCGTAATCTACTGTATCTCTATTCTTATTTGTGTTATGTGTGTATATATATTTGGCTCTTTTAAAAAATATATGTCAGAAACCACTGTTTAAAACAGAGCTCCTTGAAGCTGGTAAGAATATCTCTTTGATTTTTTTTGGTGTACTGTAAAAAGGTAAACCAAGGATGCCAAGCAGGCTTGGTTCAATGGCTAAAATTATATTGTATTACAATGTAATGCTATTCTAGGCCTTGTCTCAACATTAGAGCACATATACTTGAATAAAACTGTTATAGTCATTGTATAGTGATTGATTCCTTCTCCCTCATTAATTGCAAAATGTTCCTAGAAACATTGAAAATGGCAAACTGTTGTGTGTTACAACCACATGATGCATTTTCTATGGTGTACTATATAGTGTTTGTACTACAGGTAATTTCTGATACAGAGCCTCCCTTCAGTGTTTTGTAAATTCACACCATCCTCTGCATTTGCTTTCTGTCTTAATTCTGAGGTTGTGAATCAAGTTTCTTGGTAAATACCGATGACAGTAGTATTAGAGTAGCAGGAACTTCATTGCTTTATACTTCTGGCCCAGGGAACTAAGTAACCAAATAACTTACAATATAGGTACTTCAGCAACATTGAGGCCTTCTCAGCATTGGTCATATGAGGAAATTCTCAGCAGAGATAGCTGAGATGTTGCCCAATTGCGGAATATGAAATATCTGCTGTTGCTAAATTTAAAAAGTTGTAGCCAGCTGCATTGTTTGTGTAGTTATGGTTGGTGCTAATAAATAGGCATTACATGGTTTTTGTTATTGCTAAAAGGACCTAGATCAGGGGTAGGGAACCTGCGGCTCTCCAGATGTTCAGGAACTGCAATTCCCATCAGCCTCTGTCAGCATGGCCAATTGGCCATGCTGGTAGGGGCTGATGGGAATTGTAGTTCCTGAACATCTGGAGAGCCGCAGGTTCCCTACCCCTGACCTAGATTGTGGATCTCTTACATCTTCCTCTAAGATTGCTTGGAGTTCTGCCACCTATGGGACTGAGCTCGTGATTTGGAGTAGGGCCTTTTCTAAGAAACCACCAATATGGCATGTACTTCCTAGAAAGATCAGCCAAGCTGCTAGGCAACAACTTCTTACTGATCTAGATGGCAGATCACAAAACACTTCTTTTCTACCAGCTTTTTAAATTTTCGAGTGTGGCAGTCTATGTTATCATAATTATTTTTAGATACTTTGTCAATGTAACATTAACAACATATAGCACTTTCTGAAGCAGTATGGAAGTGTTTAAGACTTAAATAAAACTATGACCTGCATTGAAATGTTTCACTTCAAGTAACATGGCCACAAGAGCATGCCCTCGATCTACTGGTATTTGGTCATGGCATTTTTCATGCACTTTTTCTTTCACTTGGCTCAGATTCTTTTCCATGCCCAGTGGCTGTAATCCAGGAAGTAGAGGTAGAACTCATGAACATGAAAATCTGCTGTTTTCTGTTTCCACTTCTAAAGCTCTTTGTCCCCTTATCTCAGATTTGTGACGGTGTTGCTTTCCCCAGTAACTTCCATAAATAGCAGTTTCCTTTATTCACTCATATTTATGAGGCCCCTGTTTGTTACTATAGTGTGCCACCTCTTGGATCCATTCAGAAGGCCAAGTTCTAAGGTGAACAAGCTGTTTCTGACTTTCTTGGCTGCCTTTTACTGTTCAAAGTGCAGTAGCCAGCAGATAGCGATCACTTGAGTATAGACCCTTCTGATTCTCTTCTAAAACTGTTTGAGGCAGTTCATTTACTTGTGAAGCTCCTAGCAGCCTTACACATCCAATTAAATTAAACTGGGGCTAGGGAACTCATACTTCTCCATCTCCTCCTAGTGTAAGAACATTGATTTCCACACAGTCTTTAATGAAATTTTGACAGATTTAAGCCTATTTAGCAATTGGGGAAAGGGACTGTCTCAAGGCAGTCATGATACAAAGTAGAAATCTAATTGAGTATAACAAGGTACAGCTTTCAAGGAAGTGGTTACTTGTACTTGATATTTCAGTTGATCTGAGTCTTTAAAGGGGTTATTCTTTAAGAATGGCTACTTATTGTCTTTTTTTTTGCTGCAAAGTCACAGCTGACTTAGGGCAACCCTGTGGGGTTTTCAAGGCAAAAGGCATTCAGAGATGGTTTGCCATTGCCTGCCTTTGCATAGCAACCCTGGGTTTCTTTGGTGATCTCCCATTCAGATACTCTGTATAAATTGCTTATGAATAAAACAATTTTGATAGGAAAAGTATTCTATGATTTTAGATGTATGTATATATTAAATCCGAAGAAGAAGAAGAAGAAGAAGAAGAAGAAGTAGAAGAAGTAGTAGAAGTAGTAGTAGTAGTAGTAGTAGTAGTAGTAGTAGTAGTAGTATTTCTGGGGACTGCAACCACAAACTCCTACCCATTGTCCTGGTGCAGCCAAGCAGCCCCAAGAGGAGCCCACGGCGGGATGACTCACTGGAAGAATGCAGGCTCGTTGGATGGTAGATAGTGGCAGCAAGCCGCAAAGAGCACAGAGAATCCTGGCACAATGGCCCTGCGGGCTGAAACAAGGATGGAAGCTGTGGCAACAGCTGACCTGCATCAGGAGGGCCGTGGGAACCATCTGAACCCAGCAGAAGGCTGGCAGGTGATGGCAGGGAACACTAGGAGCCAGGGGAGGCAGCCGACCAGGTGGGAGAGTCTGGGACGGGGGAAGGAAGTCAAATTGTACCCAGGCCAAGGCTGGCACTGGGCCTGGGTTGCACAGACCATCAGGAAAAGCCCATACTGAGCCCAGCTGCCCGGCACTGGCTCACAGACCTGCTGAGCTTTCAGAGGCCAGCTCTCTACTCCGAAGGGAAGGAAAGGGAGGCAGGAAGTGAAAAGAGGCTCTGATGGGAGAACCAGAAAATCGGGCCGGGGAAGGAGCTTGGATTGGTGGAATGGTATATAGAAGGTGAGGGCCAGGGAAGATTGTCCCACATAGCCTGGGCATGCTGTAGGATCCAGCAGCCATGGGAGAGGCTCCAAGAAGCATGCTACCCTTGAGCCGTCTTGTCTGAGGACAGAGGAAAGGCTCCTGAGCCCCTGGAGAGGCGTTGCAAATGGTACCAGCGACCAAGAGCTGGACAATGTTCTCAATGGTGTTAGAGACATTTTCTCCTAGCTGAAAGAAGAGGGAATGCCTCTTTCAACATGGAGCCTACCACATAAGGTTTTTATAAGTGTATTTTAAATTTGGTGCCTGATCATGGGTATATATATATACTTCATGCAGTATATATATTTTTTAAAATTAAGTGAATAGTTTAATTAAACATTAAAGGTCCTCATAAAAACTAAATTTGTTTTTGAACCCAAAAGATTGATGGGGAAGCAGGAAACAAGTAGAATAAACTCTAGAACCGCCCTTCAGTTCTTTCGGCGCATTTTTGTTGCTTGCACCTTTAAGGAATTACATTCCTTTTTTTTCCATATTACTTTTTATTTTAAAAATTTAAGATATAATTGACCGCTAACAGATAATACACATTATAAAATCGTAACAATATAACGCAATACTACTTATACAACAAACTTATTGAGCAAATATAAAACGAGCATTCCAGTTAAACATAGCCTCCTCACAACTCTATACCTCTATCCATCTAATACTCTATTATAACTTAAAAGATATTGTTTTCTTAATATACTACAGATACATTCTTTTATCTTCTCCTCCAAGATAATATACCTTGTCCAACACTCCCAATTCTGTTTGTACATTTCATAAGGCAGATTACAAATTTGATGTGCCAATCTATCCATCGTATAATAGTGATGTTCTTTAAGTTTCCACTCATCCAACTCAGGTATTTTGTCTGACTTCCACATTTGCGCCATCATCATGTGGACTAACACATGCATATATGGCCTCAGTGCCTGATCCGCAAACGATGCTTGACCCAATAAATAAGTGACAGGATGCATAGGGAAGTTACATCCTACCACTTTCACTACCTTCCAAAACTCCAACGCCCTGTCACAGGACCACCACACATAATGAAATGTGCCTATTTCTTTCTTACATTTCCAGCATCGCACGACATTAGATTGATTAATTTTAACTAATATAAGTGGAGTGGTATACCATCTGTAAAACATGTTTAAACTGTATTCCCAGATGTTAGTATTCGGGGTATATCTATAAATACTACCCCAATACATGCTCCATTGATCTAACGTTATCGGTTTGGTATAAATTTTGGCCCATACTTTTGATTACTTCTTTTTCTGTCACTTGTTCCAGCAACATGTTATATAATTTACTTATTGTTTTTGTGGTGCTCATCACCATCATTCTGTCAAAATCGCCACCTTGATGATATCCCCCACAATTCCATATCTGTCTTCATGTTGTTCAAAAACTGTAAGTATGTGTACCATTGACATACACATCCAGTGAATAATAGCTGCTCTCTTGGTTTCAGACACAATTGTCCATTTAATCGCACATAATAATTACATTCCTTATGCATCAGACTTAGTCTGTTCTTCCCCACAACTAATTATAACTCCATGACCTGATACCAGGCTGGATCTTTTACACATAGGAAAAGAAACACCTTTCAAATAAATAAGGATCTGCAACAGAGTGTGTAAATGTGGCATTTTAAACAGTTTATATGCATGGTGCATTGCAATGAAAGCCAGGGACAGACAAGAAATTAAAATGGGAGAAGGGAGAGAGTATTCTTTCTACTACATGGCCTATTTACACTCTTGCAGATTGGCTGTTCAACATCCTTTGCCATTCCCTGAACTGAAGTGGCCTAATAAACCCCTGTCCAGTGGAGGGGAGGAAGAGCTGCCATTACTGTTCAGCAACTCATGAAGGTTCAGCAGAACAAGTTCATAAATGTTAGAAGAACAGAGTCTGTTTCTGGCTCCAGCCCACTTCTGCTCTGCTTCTGTCTTCCCCAATGAGGACTTTTAAAAACTTTTTTTCAAACAATCCTCTTTTAAAAAACAAGCCTTTCTCCCATGGCAGCAGCAAGAGAGAGTTTGGGAAAGAGAGAGAAAGTGAATATGTGGAGAGGAAGTGGGGAGGAAGGAAATATCAGCTCTGTAGTATTGGAAGCACTGAGTGTTATGAGATCTGTGCCTTTAAGAGGGGTGGCATTAAAATAATCAGGAATCAGAGGAAAATAGCAGCACGGGAGGGCTGGGCTGCCTCCTTGCATGTAAACAGAGAAACCTGAGAAGACTACACTTCAGCCCCACCATGCAGCTAAAAGGCCTAAGGTAAGTGTTCCATGAGTAATGGGCCCTTGTGTGTGCTGTGCATCTGTCATAACTACACACAGAAAGAAATTAAATATTACATCATCTTGAAGTTCAAGATTAGTTTCCGTTTTATGAAATTGCTATGACTGACTGCAAAAAAGATGTGCATCTCTTCTGCCAAAGAAGCTGTACCTCCTGCAGTTCTTTTAATTCTTTCTAGGATCTAATTGTAGCAATTTGCAAAGTAAATGATGGGAAACTTCTGGAGGTCTGATTAAAGATGCAGTTTCCTCTAAAATGAAAGGGGAATCGATACCATTACGAAATCCATTAAGCACGCTTTAGTATTTGGGCTGTGTGCCATATAAAATATTTATAACTAGCAGTAAAACCCATGTTAAGTACAAAGAAAATGGGGTCTAGACAACAGCGGGTTAACGCTGCCCACCAGGGGGATCAACCCGCCTGCCTTTCCTCTGCCCTTGGTGACTTTACACTGTCCAAAATCTGGAACTCTGCATGTTCTGGGATGCACTTGTTGCTTATTTCTGGTACAAATAAGTCCTGAGCCCAGTTTGCTTTCCTTACAGAGCTGTCATAAGGAGTTATAATTCCTGCCCTCCAAGCAATTTTTTCATAACATCCCACCACCACCACCACACACACACTTATTCTGGGTTTAACTGAATGACTTGAAGTTGTCACTGATATAGTCGGGTGGTTTTGGCAAAAGCTGACAATCCTGCACATTTTGGAACCCTATTAGGGCACCTATCTAAAAGTGCCTTCTTCATATGCCTTAGGGAAGGGGAAGCATGGTGGAATTCCCACATTTTCTCTAAATCTCTTCAGTTTGCCTTGTTCTGTTTTGGCCCAGGCAGAGTCTTTGAATCCCTACAACAGTACCTCAAGAGGTTTGGGGACAGTGATGTAGTTATAGATTTTTTTAATGGGGGGGTTGGAGGCCACACCCACACCCAGCCCTGGGGGCGTGGCCATGCCTCCCCAAGATCCTCCCACGCCCTCAGTGCTTATAAAAGCAGCTCTCCGAGGCCAGGGATGGCAGACTCCCCTGCCCCTTCTGCCCCCCCCCCGGATGAGCTCCCAGCCAGCAGCCCCTTCTGCCCTCCCCTCTGGGTAGAGGCGTAGCTAGGGGAAATGGAGCCCATTGAAAAATCTGAGTTTTGCACCCCTACGCCCCCCCCATGGGCAGCCACTGTGATGCTGGAATCCACCCCCAAACAACATCACTTTCAATGATGTTTAAACTAGAGAGCCCAGATTCTCCTTTTAAATCCACCTTAAAGGGAGAATCTGGGGTCCCCAGTTAAAACAACATTGAAAGTGATGCTGTTTTGGGGTGAATTCTCCCCCACCCTGAAACAGCATCACTTTCACTGTTTAAACTGGGGACCTCAGATTCTCCCTTTAAATCCATGCCAAAGGGGGTGGATTTAAAAGGAGAATCTGGGGAAATTTGGAGGTTGCCTGCTGTCAGGGCTACAATTGTTAAGCTAGCACAGGGGTAGGGAACCTGCGGCTCTCCAGATGTTTAGGAACTACAATTCCCATCAGCCTCTGTCAGCATGGCCAATTGGCCATGCTGGTAGGGGCTGATGGGAATTGTAGTTCCTGAACATCTGGAGAACCGCAGGTTCCCTACCCCTGAGCTAGCAGCACCAAAATCTCAGGGTATCTTTAGGAGACTCTCCTGGTGATACCACCCAGGTTTGGTGAAGTTTGGTTCAGGGGGTCAAAAATTATGGACCCTCAAAGGTGTAGCCCCCATCTCCTATTAGCTCCCATTGGAAACAATGGGGATGGGGCACCCCCTTTGGAAGTCCATAACGTTGGACCCCCTGGACCAAACTTCACCAAACCTGGGTGGTATCATCAGGAGAGTCTCCCAACAAATCCCTGAAATTTTGGTGCTGCTAGCTAGCCTAAAAACTGCACCCCCTTCAGCCCAAAAACCAAAAAAAACACTAAAAATACAAAAAAACAGTTGGAAGAGACCACAAGGGCCATCAAGTCCAACCCCCTGCCATGCAGGAGCACGCAGATGAGTACTTCAGTTGACTCATTTATCATTTTATATACCTACATCTGCACACCTATGTTTTAATTTTGCAGGTAGAGGGTATGGGCAACATTTCAGAGCTTTCCTCCATTTTCCTTTGGTGGTTTGGCAAAAGCATGGAACTCATCCACTGGTAAAATTTCTGTCTTGTTCCTGAAATTCACTGGTCCATTCTCCTCTTAACTTTTGTTTTTCCTGTTAGAAGAAAAGAGATGAGGTGTAATGTAATTACATAAAATGTAATTTAAGAAGAATAATTGCAGAGTTCTACATTTGGGGGCGGAACTGCTGGAGATCCCTGGCCCCAAAGCAATCCGGCTGACCTCAACAAGGGCCAGGGCTTTTACAGCCCTGGTCCCTACTTGGTGGAACAGGCTCCCAGGTGAGATCTGGGCCCTGCGGGACATACAGAGTTTCCGCAGGGCCTGCAAAACGGACCTGTTCCCCCAGGCATTTGGTCAGCCAGGGTAACATTGGATATTTGCTATAAATAATATCTGGCCTCCCTTCGGCGCAGGGAAGAGACGGAAGGGAAATAAAACAGATAATTCTGACGCCATCAATGAAATATGTTTTAATGTACGGAATGTTTTAGTGACTCTGGTAGTTATTGTTTTAATGTATTTATTTATGTGAACCGCCCTGGGGGAGGGCAGTATATAAATGGAACAAATAAATAAATACCATGATTTGACATAAAGAAGGGGTGGGTTGTAACTAACACAATTTTCAAAGTAACAAAAGGAATAGAAGAAAATATCTTTTTTTCCTATCTGGTTTATGGACTCCCGGAAGCTGATCCATGGACACTGTGGGGCCTGTAGACCAACACTTATGTTGTTAACTCTGCTAAGCAAGAAAATAAATCCATTAGTTCTTTTGTAATCCTGTCTATGGTGCCTCTGTTATCTTTACAGGTAATTCACTATTCCTCACAATAATGAACTCTCATTAATACAGCAATTGAAATAAAGTCTGGTTCATGTTTGTTTAAAACTCACTGAGTGATAATTCTGTCACAAGTAATCCTACAGATAAAGAGGTTGTTATTCCTGATTAGTGTATGAAAGCAGCATTGTTCTCTTCCTGCCTTCCGAGTACTGTTCTCTACATTCACATTTAACATCACAAAATACGACGCTCCTCTGCTTCAAACAACCCCCACAGGTAGCTACTACCTGGTTCCTATGCAAGAGTCTTCTTTATAGGAACAATATATGACATATCGGGGCAGAGTGAAA
The DNA here is from genome assembly GCF_021028975.2 of Sphaerodactylus townsendi. Classification (NCBI taxonomy): domain Eukaryota; kingdom Metazoa; phylum Chordata; class Lepidosauria; order Squamata; family Sphaerodactylidae; genus Sphaerodactylus; species Sphaerodactylus townsendi. Next base: position 120,793,227 of record NC_059426.1, on the reverse strand, counting down.
CAGTCTTGCTGCTAAGAATCAGGAAGATCTGAAGTTTCTGAATAGATGACTCCTGAAGTTGGAAAGTGTCTTACTTGGATCATATTGTATATATGGTGACAACAAAGCCTGCAGTGTCCTGTAATGTGAGCTTTCTACAAATTTCTGCAAATGGCTGTACATTTGCACTTATTGGACAGAAGATGGCATAAAGATCAACAGTCCCAGGCAATCAAAGGTGTGTTCTGGCAGTGTGACTCTGGTCTCCTTTGGGCAGTGTTTATGCTCTTGTATGTGTGTACTTGTTTGACAAAACAATCTTCAGTGGACTGAATATTTGACCTTTTGTGTTGCTAGTTTGGGAAGGCACTGGAATATCTTGCATTTTGCTTCTTTAGTATCTTTCCCTGTGCACACGTGATACTCTGCTTGCACCCCTCCTTCATGCATTTACCCTGAGCCACAATTCCAATCTGCATCTCTACAGCTCATTGGGATTTGGTTTGCATGATTATTACGCAGGTGTCTGGACAAACTTCCCTCTTTAATCTGTCATTGTTTCTGAGTCCTTGAATTTAGGCCATTGTGGCATGAATATTTGTGAGCAATGAGAGTACTCATCTTAGGGCTTAATTTGACATTTCCGATCCCTGAGCAGCTGTGTTGGTTCTTCAGCTTCCACACAATGGCAGAATCCCACAACTCAGTTGAGTCATATATGTTGGGAAATTACTCAAATGTTTTTCTCCATCAGTAAAACGTAGTGCCACTTGGGCATTTTGTGGAGACGCAGAGAAGAGTAATCAAGGGCTGAAAGTGTCTTTGAAGAGTCTCATCTGAAAGAAGAAAAAAGCACCGTTATAAAAAATGCAAACAGAAGGGCATGCTTGTCTGGCAGTACTGCTGAGGCTATGATGTAGTTATAATCAATGGATCTGAAAGCTCCATCTGTGTTTCACTTGATGCAGCCACTTCATAATTATGTTGCATTGTACAGTGCTTTTGTTCACTAACACGGCTGTTGCTTGTTTCAAATGAATTATTCAGCAGCTGAGTTTGTTCATCTCTGCAGCAGCAATCACCACTTCCACAACTCCTTCTAGAGTGTCCCCCTAAAATACAGCATGTCTCAAATTTGAAGGGTGTTTATTCATTTATTGCTGAATATGATAAAAGCATGTAATCAGTAAGGCTGCATCCTCTAGGTGCAAGAGAATAAAATCATAGTTATCAAAATTGGAGTTACCATTAAGTGCAGTAAGGCCAGCCAAAACAAGAAAAGGACAGAAGGAATCCTGTGGCCACAGATGTAATCAAGACCTTGTCAAAGGAACCTAAATTGGTATTAAGATCTCTGACCAATAAAAAGGTATCTGGATTTAACATTTCCAACTGTATACAAAGATGTTCAAGACTAATTCCATGAACAACAGTTTGCTTGACCAAAGGTTGACATGATATGTAAACATCTACCTGTATAAGTCTCACATTACTGGATTGTATCAAAATGGACAGTGATTAAAAACACCAAAATAAGCACCCAATCTTATATATTCAATGAATGTGAGGATAATATAGATTAGACCTTGGCCCACCATTTTGTTTGTATGCTGGGTTGGAAAGTGAACCAGGAATATTAAGTGGCTTAGGTATACCTGGCCTCCCAGAGAAAAATAACATGAGAACTTACTTGCTGGATGAGATCTGGATTTACATTATCTCTAGTCTGTATTTTTTTAAAAATGGGTAGTGTTGTGTCATTGGGATACAATAGGGAAAGAGGTTCTTGGGACTATGTGTTAACATGAAGCAAACAAGATTCCAGGCAGAACTTATGAAGCATTTAGCAATGCTTACAGGTTGTTGGATACATTCCTTGGGACCAATCAGTACTTTTTAATAGATCCCCTCCATGATGTTTTTCTGTAAAGTGGGCAGAGGAGCTTCCTTAGTCTTATGAAATCTTATTTATCCCTTCAGATTCAGACAAGAGGCACTAAGCTGACACTTGCTTTCTAGTATAGTTCTGCAACCTCCTTTAAAAGCAGATGTCTGGGTTAAACTGTACAATGAGCTGAACAAGCAAGAAAATAGTACTTATTTGTACAATCCAATTAAGGTTGTCTGCTAATTATATTTAGAGGAGGGGCTCCTGGAAAATGGAAGTTCTCCCCCCTTGGTGAACTAAGTAATATCTTCTGAAGTTAGCATATCAACACAATCAGAAATTGCAATAGAAGCTAATTTACTCATACCCTGCTTATGCAGAAGGTCAGTTGTCTATTGAGGAAAGAGAGGGATTGCCAATTAATTCTGAAACGGTAGCTGTTCTGTAAAGGCAAGTCCACACTGGACCGAACCAAAACCAGACTTGTATTTGCAGGGCAGGGAAATCCATTCCAAATTATGTACCAAGAAAATTGGAACTATACAAGCTTTACTGTATTAACTTGGAAAATCTGAGTAATTCTATATATTTTGTGCTGCTCTTCTTGGTCTTAAGGGGGTGAAAGGAATACACAAGGCACTGAAGCTCCTTTTCCCATTGAAATTCAGATCATGGCCATTTTCTGGATTCTGCGCTTTCAGCAGATATTCATCCACATACTGTAAGGCTTTTCTTTGCAGCCTTGTGCCAGAAACTTCTTTTTAAAAGCCTGGCATTTAAGGCAGTTGAATTCTGTACTGACTACTAAATGCCATCATAATGTGCAGTTGTCAGTTGTATTACATTACCTTGGCTATAGTTCAGTGGAAAAGGACATGTTTCCATTTGTAGGGTCCTTGATTCAATTACTGGCCTCTCCACTTAAAGGATTTTAGTATCACATCCTGCTGCAATGCAAGTCTGTGGACATATGGCGCAGGATTCAGGAAGCTGACTGAAATGCAGCATCATTAAGTGACAGCTGCAGGTAGTGGGTAACATAAATTGCAAAAGTTGCAGGCCATGGCAATGGGTACTCTGGTCACTGTGTAGTGAGAGATTCCTTCCTGCATACTATTGAAAGCTCTGCACTAAACAACTTTCAAGTCTGTTGCCTGTACAAAACTGATTTGGCCGAGATTTCTGCAGAATTTATCAAATTAAAGGAGATTTACAATCTTTAATTCTGATATTATAAAAAATAGGGAGTAAAGATCCATTCTCTAAACTATTAATCCACAAATCAGACAGGAAACCTGTGTACACTTTTATCTCTTACTAGCGGGGCCCAGCCACGCGTTGCTGTGGCAATTGTCCTTCTAATCACAGTCTGCAACCCACACAGATGTCCATGCAGGTCCAATGATCCGCAGCATAGCCTTTTGGGGTGGTCAAATGGAATCCCTCTTTCCTTTTTCAATTCACATTGTTATATGGTGGTGTCTTGTTTTTTTAGTATAAGGTAACCCTTTCCATTCCACAACGGAACTGTCCAGAGTGCAAATCCCGCTGTCCATGAGGCTGGTTGACACACACAGTCCTGGCTTGGGGAAGGCAGAACTGGGGCAAGGAGGCTATCCCAGTCAGGAAGCAGAGGCAGGGTGGTGAGGTGCTCAGATCGAGGCCAGCTCCCTGGGTTCTTATAGGGCCATGTGCAAAAGAAGCGGAGCCAGTAGTGTTGGTTCGCTCCCACCCTGCGGATTTTCTTAGAAGAAAAAGGCAAACTCCAGCTCGCTTTTAGTAAAAGAGAGCTGTGGCGAATATGGGTGAGGAAGTGAGTAAGTGGTGGTTGGATGTGAGGGAGGGCTGAGTGAGGTGTGTGAGGATGAGCTGGATGTGTATGAAAGTATGTGTGTTATGCGGTAGCAGTGGGTGAGGCACAGAGAGTAAAAGTTACGTGTGTGTGTGTGTGGGGGGGAAACCCCACCTGGTGTCTCACACGGCAAAGTGTGTATGTGTTTCACTTCCACTCGTATTACCTAACAGTGTTACCTATTTACTGTTTTCACTGCTCATCTCTGGCCATCTCTGTGAACATTCTAACCCCTCATCCCAAGCCCTCAGGCCTCAGACATGCTGCACGAACATTCTAAGGGTGACAGTTAAACACAAACAGCTTCATGGCCTGGTGTGCCAGGAAAAAGATATTTTACCTGGCTCAGGTATGGACTTTCGGCGATTTGAATGTCCAATTACCTGCTCGCAACAGGGAGGAACGTCATGTGAAAATTTGGGGGCGATCTGTCCAGCCGTTTCGGCGTTAGGGAGTGACTAACAAAGTCACTGTTTGCTTTATATATATAGATAGATAGATTGAGAAAGAAAAGACTGTTTTAAATGGAGCCAGACAGGAAAAAATAAAGAATGACCCCTATGAATATTGTGGAAATAAATGCTAAAATTATCAGGGTTCCTAGCATTGCTTCATCATATTATAGCAAATAGTAGATTTTAAAAGCAAATCAGATTTCAGCTTTTGTGTCACTGCTTTTAGGGATCCTCAAACAAAACCCCAAGTTCTGCAACATCTCACTCAGATATCTCAACTGTTCTTCTTTTGAGACATCTATGCCTTGTCTCGCCAAAGGATTGAAGCTCATGACCCAATACCCCTCTTCTTCCTGTGGAATGCTCCACTTGCACATAGGTTTATACAGCCATGCTCATAGTGGAGCATTCCACAGGAGGAAGAGGGGCCACCCTTTCCAGTGGCATAAGTCTAAGACCTGTGCTGGGGACACTCCTGGCTCAAAAACTCAGTGGAAGCCAACTAAAGTCAGCTCCACCCCAGGAAACATCCCTACCTTACCCCCAGCTGCGCCAGTAGCCAGGTTGAGATCAGCACAGCTCTGCAAGGTGCACACTTTTCTGCTGGGCCTCCCTGCCAGCTTCGACATCCGACATCCCCCCCCCCCCATCAGGATTGGGCTGCCCACCATTTCTCAATGATCACAAAAAGAACTTCCACTATGTTAACAAAAATGTACTTTTTAATAAAATGCGATCATTTTATTTTTCTTGATGTCTGAATGTTTTGTGTCTTATTTCCCTTAAATATATTGCTTTAGTTCAAGTGCTCTTGGGCTCTCACCAATGCCTCATGCCTCTAGTGAGGCAGAGCCTTCAAATTTATGACTAGCTCTTACAATAGGGATGCTCTGTGCTTTTGCATAAGCATGCTAGAGCTGAGCAGCAACTCCTTTAACTTAGTTGCATTTATTTTTGTGTCAGTGTTCCCCATTTTCAATGTCTATTCAACACCTACAAATGTGTTATGTTTCTTTATGATATTTATAGTCTGCCTTTCCACTGGCATACCTAGTGGGGGAGAGAGGGAGCTGTTGCCCCAGACAGTGTTCTGCTTTATCACTTGGGGGGGGGGTGCATTTGGCCACCCCAGCTGCCCCCCTCCTTCTCCACAGGCCAGGAAGGCAGCCTAAGTCATCACAGCCTGTCCCTGTCCTGGCCTCATTGGACTCCCTGCTAGTCCATCCTGGCTGGCTCAGAGCTGCTTACTCTTGAATAAGAAGTCATTCAAACAATTGCAGAGTGAGAAAGCCCCTCCCCACACATACATCATTGGGCTGATTCCCAAGCGAACCCACGTAGGGCTGAAGGCTGGCAGGCACTGCCAGCTTACTCCCGAGTAAGCCCCTCCAACTGTGGCAAGAGGGTTCTGCCACCAGTACTTTGCCAAAAGTGATGCCTGGCGGGAACTTTGCTCCCTGAGATCCCTGCCAGGTACTGAACCAGTGGGGGGCGGGGCGGGGAGAAGAGGATACAGGCAGCAAGTCAGGGGGGGAAACAGTGGCTGGGCGGGGCTTCCCTTGCAGCCCCCTGAATAGAATGGGCAGGTGGAGATCCTGTCATTGAATCAGTAGAAGGAAGGTGGGAAGGTAGGCGGGAAAGAGGGAGTGGATCATGCAGCCCAAGGCCAGGGCATCTGCCCCACTTGCCACCTTCTGGGATACTGGCTGCTTGCAAGAAGCAACACTCCTCTCTGCAAACCATCTCATGCAACTCAGAATTCCATTTTTTCTTCCCCCTCCTCAATGGAAACATGTCCCTCCTCTCCCCTATAGCCCAGAGATGCTCAGCATGTTGGTTCCACCAGGGAGGTTCAGAAGTGGCCAGAGGAGCAGCAGTGGCATAGTGGTTAAGAGCAGGTGCACTCTAATCTGGAGAACCGGGTTTGATTCTCCACTCTGCCGCTTGAGCTGTGGAGGCTTAGCTGGGGAACTAGATTAGCCTGTGCACTCCAATACACACCAGCTGGGTGACTTTGGGCTAGTTGGAGCTCTCTCAGCCCCACCCACCTCACAGGGTGTTTGTTGTGGGGGGAAGGGAAAGGAGATTGTGAGCCCCTTTGAGTCTCCTTACGGGAGAGAGGGGGGGGGGTATAAATTCAAAACTCTTCTTCATTTCCCTTCCCCTTTCCCCAGCATCCCCATCAGAGGGATGCAGCTGTGGCTTGCTTGCTTGTTCCTCTCCCTTAGAGTAAATGCAAATAGGTTTTTTTGTGAGTTCACCAAACTGCCACAGGAGGCGGCAGTGGGGGGGGGGGGATCTCAGTACATTCCAAGTTTCCCTGGCTTGGCTTGATCTGCTTTTGCAAAGAGGAGGAGGAATAAAAGATCTCTATCTCTATTCCCCATGAAGTCATGCTAAAGTCAAGAAGGCTCCAGGATGGGGGGGGGGGGAATTGAACCCACTCTTGTTCCTCTCCCTGCACAAGGGTGTGCTAGATCGTTTTGGGGGAGGGTGCAATTTCTCTGCTTGCCCCAGCCACCGCTTTCTGTAGATACCCCCCTGTACCCTTCTCACTGAGACTGAAGGTATATTGTTTAGTGTTTCCAGGGCCAATGTTCTCCTATTGCTTTGTTCACATAATCCTTGATCTCTTTTGCCTGCATTACTATCCTGTTGGCTAAGATTGCCCACATTATTTTAGAATGTTACATGTGACAAGATGGCTTTTCAGAAGCTTGAAGAAATGATTTTGGTTACCAAAACCAACAGCGATGAACAGCATTGCGGGGAAACAATGCCCAAAACTCATGACAGCATATTAGAAAATGTATATGAGGAGGAAGAACACTAGTCAGCAGCAAAATAATGTAGAAATTTGACAAGGTAAATAGAGTACTTATTTGACTGTGTAGAATGTGCAACTTTTGAAGTGCAGACAGTGAAATTAGAGCATGTTCAGCAGAGCTGTGGAACTTTTCCAGAACTCTGGGTTCTCTTCTCATTTCAGTGGCTCTGTGGACAAACTGCAATATTTAACACAAGTTTTAAAGACTAGAAAGAAAGTTGCACATTGCAGTGAAGACTCAGGCCGATTATACACTGCTGCTATGTCCTTCAGGGAGAAAATGTTTCCTTTGGGGCAGAGATTTCTGTACTGACACGCTCTTTGTTAAGGTACCACAAATTCCAAAAGCCCTGCGGTTAGTGGGAGTGGGGAACCCCCAGTGTTTCCCCTCACTTTGGAATTCCTGCTTTTTCTGGTCCCCACCCACGCACCCCACTCCACTCCTCATGGGCATTTTCGGGGGATCTACAGCAGGCTTTTGTGAAAAGGACAAAAAAATCACAGAAATAGCAATATAGGTTAGGAATATCAATATGAAAATTCAAAGGGTTTTAAAAACCAAATTGGCAATTTTGCAATGACCAGGAGTGACCTGGAAGTGGGGGTAGGCAAGCCTCACAGCAGGTAGTGGGGAGCCCCCTTATGTGTAAACAGAAATGCAACGAGATCCCACTATGACCCTATTGCTCAGCAAAGAGCCCTGAGGAAAGCGCTCCATGCATAATGGGCCTCATTTTTCTAAGGCCTTAAGGGTGTCTGTTATTGCATCAAATACCTCTATAGGTTGACTGGAAGCAAAACTTATTTCCTTCTGGTTCTATTCCTCTGCTTTTTCTCCTGAAACTGCTTGTCTCTTACTACTGTTCCCTCAAAACCAAAGATGGTTTTTAATAACTTTGCAAATATAGATAAGCAACCACCTACATGTAATACACTGGAGGTCTCTTAACTGGAAATTTATGCTTGCCCAGTAGCAAGCTTGAATTGAGTGATATCATTAAGTCTGCAGGTGTTCTTTCATTTCCGCCCACAGAAAACATTAATAGAAAGGTACAACGTCACGTGATAATCTTCTACCTCAAGTAGAGAACTTTCCTGTGGCTCTCTGTTGTTCGTTTGAAATGCTGACAGGCCTCAGTTTTTTGTTATCTGGACATCCTCCTGAGAAAGTGCGTAAAGGAAAGGTAAAAAGTAGCCTTTTAGAGTTTTTAGTTCTGTATGTGTACTTCAGGGGGTTTTAAAATGCAAAAACAGGCAGTTATTCTGTGCCCTTCTCTGATAAGAATGTTCAGAGTCCTTTCTGAAAATATTTTTTTCTGAAAGTATATTTTTCTGCAATTTCCCATGTTTCTCCATATGTGTTGGCTAAAATCACATGCATGGTTGACTGCTCAAAATATGAGCATCTAGCAGGCTGTATGAAACAGTAGACAGTTGTAACTTTCACCATGTCCCTCTTTTTAGGAAGGTAATGGGAGTGACAATGTCATGGTGAAAATGGGCTACAGTGTGTGGGAGGGGCACTGATATTCCTGTTTTCTGATGTATAAACTCCACAAGTTGGTTTATTGTGTCAATTTGATGTAGTGACTGTTTTATTTGAAGGCATCCATGTATGACATATCACCATGTCAACGCAAAACAGTGAGTGGGGATGGTGCTTGTATGTGTTCTGCTCAAAAGGGAAAAGTATAGTCACTATGTGAATTATACACAGAATGAGGGGAACTTTACATAGAACTTCCCACAAAAGTGGGGGCAATCAGATGGCCACATGGAATAAGATCCTTCTGTGAAAATGGCACACCAATGAGAAAATGGTGCACAATTCTAGCTCAAGATCTGACTGTGTGAAACAGTACATGGTGACTCTGAGAGCACATTAATCTTCGTATATCTGTGGTGAAGGTTACCTTTTTCACAAGAAACTGTTGTTTCTACTAGCCTCATTTTCTTGCCACCTATTTTTCCCTTTACCCCAACATAACTACCACATTTACATAGCACATGCAACCAGCATCTCATGGCTCACTGATGAATGAATCTGATTAATTTCTTTGGAATTTTTTACTTGATAACTTTTTTCCTTATAAACCAAAAGTGAACTTCCACAGACAGGAGGCTAATCTGGATATCCCTGAGATCATACTAATACTGCACACCAAAGGGCAATGTACTAACCCCAGGAAAAAGTAATTGCACAAAACTTACAGATTGTATTTATTCTACCAAGTGGAGCTCTGAGATTTGGTCAGAGTTTCTTGTGCTGTCAAGTCATAGCTGTCTCATGGCTACCCTGCAGGATTTTCAAGGCAAGAGACATTCAGAAGTGGCTTGCCATTGCTTGCCTCTGTGCCATAGCCCTGTTATTTCTTGAAGGTCTCCCATCCAACATACTTAACTTGTGAGATCTGACAAGATCAGGCTAGCTTGGGGTATCTAGATCAGGTAGATGAGACAAATGACGCTTTGGACACTTTTCTAGTTTGATCTTCAGCAAAATTATTTAAAAACAAATTTCACTTAAATCAGAATCTTAATATATTAGGACATGGTTTTTATAAATGCAGTGCAGAGGTCAAGTTAAAATACAATAATGGGAAATCCATCCTTCAGAAATGAATAGAGCACAGGGAATGCTATCTAAACTTCATTATGCAGGATACAGTTACAAGAACAGGTAATTCAGCAGTTAATCTCTAAACGGAAAAGTTTTGAGGTCAAACTGCCACCACATACAGGATAGGGGGTCTGGAAATGTTGCTCTGAATTCTGGAACAACATGGGTTTATTTGGTGCCACGTGGAAAGCCCTCTGCTTGTGCTTGGAGGTGGGGCTCTTTTTCACATGTTCAGTGACTACACACTGAAATATATGGCTAAGCACTAATTATGTACTAATTGAAGCTCAGATAGACCCTCAGAAAAATTACAGGCAGTTTATATCTTGTAGGTATTACACATTTTCATCCTTACTTCTAGGCTATGTCTTTAGAACTGTGAAACTATTGTGTTTGAATAGCTAACCTGTATGGTCCAGGGAGCAGTCCTCAACTCATGGGTCAGGACCTTCAATCAGGTGTGTCAGGGAGCTCCAGCTGTTGGTTTCCAAGCTCCTATTAATCTTCTTTTTTTTGGCTGCTTTTGGGTAGGAGCTGCTGCTGATGCATGTATGCTGCCAGCGAATTCCTGTCTCTCTTTACACTCATAGGAAAGCAGCAGAACTGGGAGACCAGGCTGCTCAGCAATGGAAAGGGTCCAACTTTAGCAGAGGTAGGACCCTGACTATTCATCTCTCTGTCACAGAAATCTAGTGTCATGTGTTTGCCCCTCAGAGAGTCCCATACAACTGTCCAGGATAAAAGATGAGTCCTGGCTCTAGCAGACTGGATAGTACTACTTTAAGGAACCAGTGAGGCGTAGGCCAGGAAGTTTGCAGAGTACTTGATTCTTCAGTGTATCCCACCTCAGGGGATTATTGTGACAATAAATTGAGCTAACTCCATCTATATAGCTCGGTGTTCTTAGAGGAAGGGTGGCACACAAAAGTGAAAAATTTTCCAACAGCCAGGTCCTAATTTAGATGCAGAATGATACCCCTTTAGGATCCTTCCATGACTGCTAAGACTGAAAACAAAATTAACTAAGTGCATAGATGGTTGTATGTTGCCTTTAAAAATCACTGTGTTCCTTCCCATTGCTTTGCAGTTAGAAAGATGTTTCAGGTCTCATCCATTTTCCTGCTGTATTCTCTCCCAATTAAAGATGAGACAGTTTTACTCTCAAATGGTCTGTCCAACTCAGAGGCTGTTTTCCTTCTACCTCCACTCTAGTTCCATCTACTTCTTCATGTTTGACTTTTGTACTAATTCATGTCATCTGTGTGATCTTCCTGATGTCCACCCTCTCCTCTTGATCTCCAGTGAATATTGCATAGCCTTATAGCCTGGCTTGATCATATAGCCAGGCTCTCAATGAACCCCAGACAGTACAAAATAGGAGGAGGATTATCATTCACAAAACCTGAGAATTCACACCATTGTCTTTTGACAGATGCACAAAATGTAATTTAGCAGTACATTCTCTGCATGTAAAAGGGCCCATATTAAATCCATCTCTTGTTAACAGATCATTTGTAGAAGGGCTGGGAGAGCCTTCCTGTAACCCCTCCACCCTACCCCGAGAGAGCCATTAGCAGTCAAATAGCACAGAGCTAGATGTACTTTATGCTCTGACTTGGTGCAAGTAAGCTGGTAAAGAGCCCAAGAAACGGGCCAGTGAGTGGTGCTAACTTTTGTATTCTTGTGAGCAACTGTTCACGCACCTTTTATGTGCCAAGAGGAAGGTGGCTAAAATAACATAAACTAAAGGCACAATCCACCCACAGTTTAGTGCTTCTAAAACCATCATTTTCAGCGAGATTTGAGAATATGCTTAGCTTTCCCATTAAAATTGGTAGATCTTTAAATTGGCTGGACTAAGCTCTAAACTCTCTAAATGACAATGTAGAGAGATTCAGGAGTGGTTTATGGGTCTTCCATACCGGTTATCTTCCATGAGTTCATTGCTATTGGGAAATGAGGGGCTTTCTCCCTGTATTGCTTCCACGGGTTCCCCCAGCTTTCTTCAACATTTCACAAACCAACTTTGCTCTGAAGTTTTGAGAAATAACACAGCAAAATCTGAACAGCTGCTGTGTGGGTGGGTAAATTCATATGTTTTGGTCAACATGGCAGTTGTCTTCCCTGTACCCACAGCTGCCCCTTTCTCCCTGGCAATTGAGGGGGATGCTTTTAATTGTTCTTTTTTATTAGCAAAAGAATGCTATTATAGTGATATAACCCTGTAACAATAGGTGTAGCGCAGGGGTAGGGAACCTGTGGCTCTCCAGATGTTCAGGAACTACAATTCCCATCAGCCCCTACCAGCATGGCCAATTGGCCATGCTGACAGAGGCTGATGTCCCACCCCCCCCCCCACACCCCCCCCCCCCCCCCCACCCCCCCCCCCCCCCCCCCCCCCCCCCCCCCCCACCCCCCCCCCCCACCCCCCCCCCCCCCCACCCACCCCCCCCCCCACCCCCCCCCCCCCCCACCCCCCCCCCCCCCCACCCCCCCCCCCCCCCACCCCCCCCCCCCCCCACCCCCCCCCCCCCCCACCCCCCCCCCCCCCCACCCCCCCCCCCCCCCACCCCCCCCCCCCCCCACCCCCCCCCCCCCCCACCCCCCCCCCCCCCCACCCCCCCCCCCCCCCACCCCCCCCCCCCCCCACCCCCCCCCCCCCCCACCCCCCCCCCCCCCCACCCCCCCCCCCCCCCACCCCCCCCCCCCCCCACCCCCCCCCCCCCCCACCCCCCCCCCCCCCCACCCCCCCCCCCCCCCACCCCCCCCCCCCCCCACCCCCCCCCCCCCCCACCCCCCCCCCCCCCCACCCCCCCCCCCCCCCACCCCCCCCCCCCCCCACCCCCCCCCCCCCCCACCCCCCCCCCCCCCCACCCCCCCCCCCCCCCACCCCCCCCCCCCCCCACCCCCCCCCCCCCCCACCCCCCCCCCCCCCCACCCCCCCCCCCCCCCACCCCCCCCCCCCCCCACCCCCCCCCCCCCCCACCCCCCCCCCCCCCCACCCCCCCCCCCCCCCACCCCCCCCCCCCCCCACCCCCCCCCCCCCCCACCCCCCCCCCCCCCCACCCCCCCCCCCCCCCACCCCCCCCCCCCCCCACCCCCCCCCCCCCCCACCCCCCCCCCCCCCCACCCCCCCCCCCCCCCACCCCCCCCCCCCCCCACCCCCCCCCCCCCCCACCCCCCCCCCCCCCCACCCCCCCCCCCCCCCACCCCCCCCCCCCCCCACCCCCCCCCCCCCCCACCCCCCCCCCCCCCCACCCCCCCCCCCCCCCACCCCCCCCCCCCCCCACCCCCCCCCCCCCCCACCCCCCCCCCCCCCCACCCCCCCCCCCCCCCACCCCCCCCCCCCCCCACCCCCCCCCCCCCCCACCCCCCCCCCCCCCCACCCCCCCCCCCCCCCACCCCCCCCCCCCCCCACCCCCCCCCCCCCCCACCCCCCCCCCCCCCCACCCCCCCCCCCCCCCACCCCCCCCCCCCCCCACCCCCCCCCCCCCCCACCCCCCCCCCCCCCCACCCCCCCCCCCCCCCACCCCCCCCCCCCCCCACCCCCCCCCCCCCCCACCCCCCCCCCCCCCCACCCCCCCCCCCCCCCACCCCCCCCCCCCCCCACCCCCCCCCCCCCCCACCCCCCCCCCCCCCCACCCCCCCCCCCCCCCACCCCCCCCCCCCCCCACCCCCCCCCCCCCCCACCCCCCCCCCCCCCCACCCCCCCCCCCCCCCACCCCCCCCCCCCCCCACCCCCCCCCCCCCCCACCCCCCCCCCCCCCCACCCCCCCCCCCCCCCACCCCCCCCCCCCCCCACCCCCCCCCCCCCCCACCCCCCCCCCCCCCCACCCCCCCCCCCCCCCACCCCCCCCCCCCCCCACCCCCCCCCCCCCCCACCCCCCCCCCCCCCCACCCCCCCCCCCCCCCACCCCCCCCCCCCCCCACCCCCCCCCCCCCCCACCCCCCCCCCCCCCCACCCCCCCCCCCCCCCACCCCCCCCCCCCCCCACCCCCCCCCCCCCCCACCCCCCCCCCCCCCCACCCCCCCCCCCCCCCACCCCCCCCCCCCCCCACCCCCCCCCCCCCCCACCCCCCCCCCCCCCCACCCCCCCCCCCCCCCACCCCCCCCCCCCCCCACCCCCCCCCCCCCCCACCCCCCCCCCCCCCCACCCCCCCCCCCCCCCACCCCCCCCCCCCCCCACCCCCCCCCCCCCCCACCCCCCCCCCCCCCCACCCCCCCCCCCCCCCACCCCCCCCCCCCCCCACCCCCCCCCCCCCCCACCCCCCCCCCCCCCCACCCCCCCCCCCCCCCACCCCCCCCCCCCCCCACCCCCCCCCCCCCCCACCCCCCCCCCCCCCCACCCCCCCCCCCCCCCACCCCCCCCCCCCCCCACCCCCCCCCCCCCCCACCCCCCCCCCCCCCCACCCCCCCCCCCCCCCACCCCCCCCCCCCCCCACCCCCCCCCCCCCCCACCCCCCCCCCCCCCCACCCCCCCCCCCCCCCACCCCCCCCCCCCCCCACCCCCCCCCCCCCCCACCCCCCCCCCCCCCCACCCCCCCCCCCCCCCACCCCCCCCCCCCCCCACCCCCCCCCCCCCCCACCCCCCCCCCCCCCCACCCCCCCCCCCCCCCACCCCCCCCCCCCCCCACCCCCCCCCCCCCCCACCCCCCCCCCCCCCCACCCCCCCCCCCCCCCACCCCCCCCCCCCCCCACCCCCCCCCCCCCCCACCCCCCCCCCCCCCCACCCCCCCCCCCCCCCACCCCCCCCCCCCCCCACCCCCCCCCCCCCCCACCCCCCCCCCCCCCCACCCCCCCCCCCCCCCACCCCCCCCCCCCCCCACCCCCCCCCCCCCCCACCCCCCCCCCCCCCCACCCCCCCCCCCCCCCACCCCCCCCCCCCCCCACCCCCCCCCCCCCCCACCCCCCCCCCCCCCCACCCCCCCCCCCCCCCACCCCCCCCCCCCCCCACCCCCCCCCCCCCCCACCCCCCCCCCCCCCCACCCCCCCCCCCCCCCACCCCCCCCCCCCCCCACCCCCCCCCCCCCCCACCCCCCCCCCCCCCCACCCCCCCCCCCCCCCACCCCCCCCCCCCCCCACCCCCCCCCCCCCCCACCCCCCCCCCCCCCCACCCCCCCCCCCCCCCACCCCCCCCCCCCCCCACCCCCCCCCCCCCCCACCCCCCCCCCCCCCCACCCCCCCCCCCCCCCACCCCCCCCCCCCCCCACCCCCCCCCCCCCCCACCCCCCCCCCCCCCCACCCCCCCCCCCCCCCACCCCCCCCCCCCCCCACCCCCCCCCCCCCCCACCCCCCCCCCCCCCCACCCCCCCCCCCCCCCACCCCCCCCCCCCCCCACCCCCCCCCCCCCCCACCCCCCCCCCCCCCCACCCCCCCCCCCCCCCACCCCCCCCCCCCCCCACCCCCCCCCCCCCCCACCCCCCCCCCCCCCCACCCCCCCCCCCCCCCACCCCCCCCCCCCCCCACCCCCCCCCCCCCCCACCCCCCCCCCCCCCCACCCCCCCCCCCCCCCACCCCCCCCCCCCCCCACCCCCCCCCCCCCCCACCCCCCCCCCCCCCCACCCCCCCCCCCCCCCACCCCCCCCCCCCCCCACCCCCCCCCCCCCCCACCCCCCCCCCCCCCCACCCCCCCCCCCCCCCACCCCCCCCCCCCCCCACCCCCCCCCCCCCCCACCCCCCCCCCCCCCCACCCCCCCCCCCCCCCACCCCCCCCCCCCCCCACCCCCCCCCCCCCCCACCCCCCCCCCCCCCCACCCCCCCCCCCCCCCACCCCCCCCCCCCCCCACCCCCCCCCCCCCCCACCCCCCCCCCCCCCCACCCCCCCCCCCCCCCACCCCCCCCCCCCCCCACCCCCCCCCCCCCCCACCCCCCCCCCCCCCCACCCCCCCCCCCCCCCACCCCCCCCCCCCCCCACCCCCCCCCCCCCCCACCCCCCCCCCCCCCCACCCCCCCCCCCCCCCACCCCCCCCCCCCCCCACCCCCCCCCCC
Organism: Sphaerodactylus townsendi; assembly: GCF_021028975.2. NCBI lineage: Eukaryota > Metazoa > Chordata > Lepidosauria > Squamata > Sphaerodactylidae > Sphaerodactylus > Sphaerodactylus townsendi. The sequence goes on along the minus strand of NC_059426.1, from coordinate 120,777,618 downwards.
CCCCACCCCCCCCCCCCCCCACCCCCCCCCCCCCCCACCCCCCCCCCCCCCCACCCCCCCCCCCCCCCACCCCCCCCCCCCCCCACCCCCCCCCCCCCCCACCCCCCCCCCCCCCCACCCCCCCCCCCCCCCACCCCCCCCCCCCCCCACCCCCCCCCCCCCCCACCCCCCCCCCCCCCCACCCCCCCCCCCCCCCACCCCCCCCCCCCCCCACCCCCCCCCCCCCCCACCCCCCCCCCCCCCCACCCCCCCCCCCCCCCACCCCCCCCCCCCCCCACCCCCCCCCCCCCCCACCCCCCCCCCCCCCCACCCCCCCCCCCCCCCACCCCCCCCCCCCCCCACCCCCCCCCCCCCCCACCCCCCCCCCCCCCCACCCCCCCCCCCCCCCACCCCCCCCCCCCCCCACCCCCCCCCCCCCCCACCCCCCCCCCCCCCCACCCCCCCCCCCCCCCACCCCCCCCCCCCCCCACCCCCCCCCCCCCCCACCCCCCCCCCCCCCCACCCCCCCCCCCCCCCACCCCCCCCCCCCCCCACCCCCCCCCCCCCCCACCCCCCCCCCCCCCCACCCCCCCCCCCCCCCACCCCCCCCCCCCCCCACCCCCCCCCCCCCCCACCCCCCCCCCCCCCCACCCCCCCCCCCCCCCACCCCCCCCCCCCCCCACCCCCCCCCCCCCCCACCCCCCCCCCCCCCCACCCCCCCCCCCCCCCACCCCCCCCCCCCCCCACCCCCCCCCCCCCCCACCCCCCCCCCCCCCCACCCCCCCCCCCCCCCACCCCCCCCCCCCCCCACCCCCCCCCCCCCCCACCCCCCCCCCCCCCCACCCCCCCCCCCCCCCACCCCCCCCCCCCCCCACCCCCCCCCCCCCCCACCCCCCCCCCCCCCCACCCCCCCCCCCCCCCACCCCCCCCCCCCCCCACCCCCCCCCCCCCCCACCCCCCCCCCCCCCCACCCCCCCCCCCCCCCACCCCCCCCCCCCCCCACCCCCCCCCCCCCCCACCCCCCCCCCCCCCCACCCCCCCCCCCCCCCACCCCCCCCCCCCCCCACCCCCCCCCCCCCCCACCCCCCCCCCCCCCCACCCCCCCCCCCCCCCACCCCCCCCCCCCCCCACCCCCCCCCCCCCCCACCCCCCCCCCCCCCCACCCCCCCCCCCCCCCACCCCCCCCCCCCCCCACCCCCCCCCCCCCCCACCCCCCCCCCCCCCCACCCCCCCCCCCCCCCACCCCCCCCCCCCCCCACCCCCCCCCCCCCCCACCCCCCCCCCCCCCCACCCCCCCCCCCCCCCACCCCCCCCCCCCCCCACCCCCCCCCCCCCCCACCCCCCCCCCCCCCCACCCCCCCCCCCCCCCACCCAGGGAAGGAAGCGCAGCCAGGTCGCCAGCTGCTGGCGCTTGCAGCAGCGGCGTCAGGACGTAACGGCGGCCTGGGGGCAGTGTTTTGCACTCCCAGGCCGTCAAGCTGCTTTGGGCCGCGGGCGTGAAACGGCCTCAGAGAAAGATATCCTGAAAGGGAGATTCAAACTTTGCTGAGCAAAGTAGTTAAGATACCACCATTTTAGACATTCAGGCAAGCAACAAAACCAGGCAATTTACTGAGCTTATGATGGACCTTCATCAGTTTGACTTGGCAGATGACAAAGAGAGCAGGCTTACTTTTATCTTGACAGACAAACATTTGTGCTCTTGCCTTTCATCCCTCCTCCACTGCATGTTTACATTCAGGCGAAGGCAAAAGTCATATAATGTAAGTGTGTGGTATCACTGAGAGACTAATGACCAACAGGATGCAAAGCTGCATTATCTAGAAGTAACTTACCGGTAGTATGGCTTATCTCAAACTGAGTTATGTCTGTAGAAAAAATCTGAGTAATTCACCATAAATCAAATGGACTGCTCTTTCCTGTTTTTATTTCTGCTTGCTTTGTTCACCACATAATGGTACAGTCTTGTCCTTTTTCCACTAGGGAATTTAAGACTAGCATGAAAGTATTTAGCTGTCCAGTATTTCCATGATGTATAAATTAGAATATCAGGGGAGAGATAATTGTCTGTAATCAATGTAACTATTTATTTACTAACTCTCTCTTTCTTCAAGGACTTCAGAACACTTATATATACTAGCTGAATGTCAGTGGCTGTGTAGGATCTCATGTTTTCTGACTGGTAATACTGCAATATTTTATTTAATACCAACATTCTCCTGCCAAAAGCCACTTGGGGCACTTAAAACCAATAACACAAAATGCAATCATACCATGTTAGAAACCATCACTCCTCCCTGAAATTTTTGAAGGAAATATAGGGGAGAGAGAAAGAGAGAGAAATGATAGATATGTATTACCACTTTTTTTTTTTTTTTTTTTAAAAAGATGGGGGATACATTATGGAGAACCAGATGCTTTTAAAAGGTTAAGAAGGGAGTCGTTTTACCAAATTACCCTCAATTTAAGGCTTTTGCTGCTGAAATTTCGTCTATGTTTGGGACAAAACATATGTGTGTGAACAGCTCTTCTTAGTAATGAATGTTAATAAATCAAAACTCATGTTCGCAGCTTAGAGACACACCTGAACAGCATACTCAAAATTGCTACAGTACAAACTTGGACTCCAAATTTTGATGCAGTAGTTCACATCAAGAGGTGGCAGTTATCAAAGACTGCTAAATAAAAAGAAAATACTGTAAGAATGTTATTGTTTTAAGAATGTTTGTATTTTAAGTAAAAATAATTAATTAACTTTGCCTGTGTCTCCTATAAAGTTTGTGTCTCCAGTACTTGGCATTAAATTTTATGGTCCACATGATGACGCAACCCAACCAAGTGACATTTATGTCATATCCAGCCATCATAACAACTGAGTTCAATACCCCTGGCTTAGAGGTTTAAGGCAATTAAATCAGTTCCTCTTATTCTCTCATGAAAACACACCCCTTCTTTCTTGCATACACTGTATTCTTTGTGAGCTTCCTCATGGCATACATTCGACACCTTGAATGGGTGCCCAGTGACTGTAGTAAATGATAATTATAGCTGTACTAGGAAATCACACATGCTCAAACTTGCAGCAACTGGATACCTAAAATGGAGAGTGAAGAGGTGTGAGTGTATGTGTTGGATTAGAGTTCCATACATCATTTGGGAAATGAGGTTTCCCATCTGCACAGTAAGAAAAAGAACTAGTGATCCAATGTGCAGATTTATCCACATGAATAATTTCTCAGATGCATTCTTATTTCAAGAATGTGGGGGAGGGGGCAGAACAGGACTAAGTCATGTTTATGACACAAGACACTTTCAGTGCCTACTAGGGGTTTGCACCATTTTTTCCTTGTACTTCTCTGATTCAGGCTTATTGGAGCTGAAATTTTTCAGAAAAGCTGAAAAAACTGAATACCCATACTGGTAAATGTTTTTTTCTGACTTTTCCCCCCAGAATATCTGAAAATGTTGGCCTCCATTAAAGTCCACGAGGAATCCTGGTGGGTTTTGGGGATGTAATTTTACAAGGTAGAGGTACTATTTGCAGTTGACTCTCCTTGGAAGAACCCCCAACTTGGTAAAGTTTGGGTCCAACTTTATGGGCCCCCAAAGGTAGTGCCCCTCCCCTATCTTCCAATGAAGTTTTCAGTTGTTTCCGATGGAAAAAGTTGCAGCCGTTGACAAACAGGAAAGCTCCAGCAAGCTCTCCTACTTGCACTTCAAGATGCCTCTCTCCACCTACTGTTACGCTGGAAACCAGCCAAAGGGTAATCCCGCAAAGGGAAGGGGCACCTTTGCCAACTCAGCAGAACCCACCTGAAAGCCCAGCAGAGCACCAGCCAAAGTCAGTATAAATGAGGGAGGGGTTTATAAATGAAAGCCTAATTGTCAACTTGCATATTGCCTTTAATTTTTTTTTTTTTAGGGGGGGAACACTGCTGCTGTGCCCTTAAATGGAGTGTGGGAAAGCTGAACAGCCAGGAAAACCCTAAAAATCTTTTGGTTTTTTGTCTCCATTCAAATTGCTACTTTTTTCAGTTTGGCATATCTGAATGCACACCCCTACCTAGAAATTTCTCAGACACGTTTTAACATAAGAGTCGCTTAAACTTCATCAGAGATGCAGTCATCAGCTATAGATCAAATTAGTCAATAGCTTAGGGACCAGCTATTCTCCCCCTCCCCAAATCAGTCCCTGGGGAAGAAATTCTCCAGTTGAAACAATTCCTGACATCAACTTAAGTAGCACTTTTCCAGCTCCATTAGTCAACAGGCTTCTGCAATCTCCCTTGGCAATGTATTTTATTTTCTTATCTCTTCTTACAGCTTCACACAATTTGTTTGGCATTCCGCTAAAACCTACACTGTGGCAACTCAACACCTATCATTTTGTTTCTGTTCTGCATGCTAGGCTTTCAAGACTATCCTGCATTATTACAGAGTTTCAAATGAGTCCTTGGATGTGCCTATGGGATCACTGGTCTAAATTGCAACACAGAATTAATAACAGTTAATAGCACTGGTCAGTGCTGCTGAGGGTGACAACCAGGACCAGATCAAGCTATGTTTCTGCACCTAGGCATGCGGGTTGCCCCCCCCCCCCCCCCACACACACACACTTTTTTTGGCACAAGCTGGGTCTGTGCAAGGAATGGGGGAAATAAATGATTCAGAAATGTCTCATTCCTACTTCAGTCTCCTCACAACTATGGTCACTATTTCATGGTCAGTCCCCATCAACCCACTGTTGGGTTTATTTTCACTGCTAAGTCATTTGTTTCCCTGCATTCCAAGAGAGGCTCTTGCCGGTGGTTTACTTTGTTTTCCATTTTCATTACTGGCACAAGACAACCACTTTTTGATTTATCTGTTTTTTGCTGTAATGCCATAGCTGACTTAACCTCATAGTATTTTCAAGGCAAGAGACATTTGGAGGTGGTTTGCCATTGCCTGCCTCCACATCATGACCCACATAATAAAATAAGAACTTCTAAAATTTGGACAGAGGGTTTGAGAAAATGTAACTTCAGCTGCTAAACAGGATTGCACACATATGATGGGAGGGGAGTGTATTATTGGAGAGAGAAAGCAAGAGAAAAATACTTCAATGTATGACATTTGGAAGGGGATGCTGAAGGCAACAGAGGGACAAGGAAGGACAAGAAAGTGGAGAATTCCTGTAGCATTTGGTGTGTGTTTTTGCCATCAAGTAACAACTGATTAATAGACCCTGTAAAGTTTTCAGGGAAAGAGACATTTGCAGGATGTTTGCCATTGCCTTCTGCTGCATGATGACCCTGGTATTCCTTGGAGGTCTCCCATTCAAATAATAGGCAGGATCAGGGCTGAGAGTGAGTGACTGGCCCAAGGCCACCCAGCAAACTTTTATAGTACAAGTGGAGATATGAACCTGGGTTTCCTAGGGGGTTAATTTGCAAAGGTGCAGTTAGCCAGAGCAAGATTGGCTGGACTGTAATGCTATAGCTGGCAGCCACAGATAGGGTGCGTTGTCTGCTATAAAAGCAGGAAGAAGCCTGTCAGCAGAGGCGAAGCTCCATGGGAATGGGGGGAATGCACTGAGCGCACCCCCCTGTGGGGGTTTGGTGAGGGTGTGGCGGGGGCATTCCGGGGCGTGGCGGGGTGGAAGATGCACCACATATATATTTACTTTTTTGCTCTATTTAGCCTTTTAAATAGCCTGTGTTAAAAGTATATTTTATATATGATTTCAGTCAGGGACATACCACTAATGGAGACAAAAGCCTCTCTATAAGTTCCATTTATTTTACCTCAGTTTCTGGTGGCAGCTTTATAACTATAGATTAGTTTGCCCTGACAGGACTCCTGTTTAAAAAGGCTTTGTGTGAGCGTGAGTTGAGGGGAGTGCCTTAGGCTAACCAAGTCAGCTATCCAAAATAACCACCCTCAGCAACAGACTTCCCTCCCTTTTGGGGGCCTCTGTCTTCCCTCAGGGAGTGGGTGCTGTTACACTTGTCCAGTACTGTAACCACTATACCACACCAGCTTTTCCATAAGAAAGAAAAAAATTCACACACCAACTTATTTTGACAATGATAGAATGAAAGATCAGACCAGAACCCAGAAGGTTGGACTAGAATCCATGGGTTGAAATTAAATCAAAAGGGTTTTCGGCTAGGACTTCCAGCTTCTGGCACCATGATGGCTGCTGCTATTCTGTGGCAGAGACTATCCTGTTTTCTCCTTTTCTTTTGGGTAATGTCTCTGAGTGACTGTAACTCCTTGGATTAAAAGGTGCTATTAGAAAGAAAGGCACTGTGCTCTGCAGTAATGGGAATGGAGGGGTGAGGGACACTGGAAGAAACCCAGAAGCCTTGGCTCTTTTGCCCACCAAAGCCTGCTTTACATCCTCCCGGCAATGGGACAAGAAGCAGTTTTTTTAAAAAAAACTATTTAAAGCTGTAAGACTTGATACTGTTTTTTTTTTCTGAAGAAGATAAGAAATGAAAAAAGGGAGTCTTGCCTGTCATCATATTCTTCATCCTGCAAGAATTTGTTTCTCACAAACAGATAAGCACAACTGAGTTATGTGCCTGATTTGTGAACTACATCATAAATTTGCCATGCTAGAATGAGGGTCTTTGTTTAGAGATCTATTAGTGTTGTATTGCTGTAATGATCCTCCACAATTTAAACAAATGAAAAAAAAGCTTGCTTGAAAAAAGGAGTTTTAACTCACCTAGACTTATAAACTACCCAGAGCAAAAAGACTTAATTTTAATACAGCTGGAAACCAAGAGAAAAGGAGAAGGAAATAATGGCTGATTCAAAATGCAAAATGACAGCTGTTTCAGACCCAGCTATTCCAGTTTCACCAGATCAAATGGAGAGGATTGAATGCCAGGCTGAAAAATTAATTGGCCTGGAGCTAAGTCAAAAGGAATTTGTGCTGAGAATTCGTGCTTTACCAGAATCAGGCAGAGAAGATTTGCGTAAGGATTTTCTACCAGAGCTAGCAAAATATGTCTATCCCAGTTTCAGAAATTCAAGCAAGGGTGAATAAAATATATTATGTGAGATTACTTGCTGCACAAAAAAGGGTGCCCCAAGACTGCATGATGTACCTGACATTAAGATCAATGAAAGTATTATGCTTCAGATAAGCTTCATCACGTAGCGTCCCTGCACCTCCCCACATGACAAAATGAGGTAAGGCCTGGGACATGGGATACCCCAGATCCCCATTAGCGGTACACCCCTGATTGAAATCATATATAAAATATACTTTAAAATAGCACAGGCTATTTAAAAGGCTAAATAGAGCAAAAAAGTAAATATATATGTGTGAATTAATACTAGCAGAACTCTAGATAAAGAAGTAATAGTTTAAAAGGGCAATTCTGAACTTAAGAGATCAAAGCTTTCACTCAATACAAGTAGCTTCATGAGTTTATTTCCTAAATATAGGCAATGAGACAACACATAAATAAGCAGGAGCCAAATTAAAATATGGAGAACAAAAATCATCCTGAAGTGAAGAAAGTTACGGACAAGAGATTAACAGAGCTTGACACAAGCAATTTAAATGACAAAATTAGACCACATAATTAATTGAGGGGTAAGTATTACAAACCTTAGTATATGCCTCTTGCTTTGCGTTTTTTTGTGCTATTAGTCTTCAACCAAGATTACAGGTAGCACGTGTGGTACATGTATGGATCAAAGGAGGTTTCTCATTGCCATCAATGTAATAAAAACAATATATACCACAGAGCTAAGAAAGAGTTCTGTAGTTTCTGATTCAAATCATCTCTTTGGTCAAGCCGGGGTTATCTCAGAGGAATCTTTGTCTCTTTCAACAGTATCCGGAAAGCCAGGAGCCATAAAGCCGCCTTCTGAGAGTGGGGTCAGCGGAGGAGTGGGATGATGAGCTAGAGGAGCTGTCCATGCAATGTTGTATTTAGAAGTAAAAAAAAAGTGCAAGCAGGTTTATCCCTGCTTATCTTACCCATAAGATACTATTGAAAGAAAGGAACTGTGCCGTGGTCAGGCTGAGCCCTCCTAAAGGAGGAGATGCTCAGAAATCTTCCTTTCTTGCCACTACTACAGCCACACTAATAAGCTACTTAGTAATGCACCAGTAGAGTTCACCAAAAAGTTACCACAATTTTTTAAAAGCTTCCTGTTCTTTCCCTAAATTGCCTCCTTAATGTGGGAGCTGCACAATTACTTCAATTTTTTTCCTCGGCTGGTTTTGCAGTTGAGGTTGAAGGGCAAAGGAAAGCCATTTAGGCAGGTTAGTTTCAGCTCTGTTAGCCTTTGGCAGAAAAATAAATAGTTTAAAGAGATTTGCTTCCCCAGCAGGAGAGTTTCAGAACAGAGAGGCATTTGTGAAGTAAATTCCTGCTGGCCACTTAAGAAATTCCATTGCTCAGAAAAGTAATTTTCCAATATCTTGTCCTAATGCATCCTTCTTCAACTGATATACATGAGAGAACTTGCTGATAACATTTCAAGCATGAGAGCTCAGAAAACAGCAAAAGAGAATGCAGAATGGAGGCAAGGAAAGGTATGACTGTTGTCAGAGTCATCATTCTTAGCACTTCAGAATATCCAGAGGCTACATGGATATTCTGAAGTGCAACATTGAGATAAAATGGCCAGTTCTCGCCCCCCCCCCCCCAGCTCCCTGCCTGGCTCCCCATGCCCCACTTACCAGAGCCAGCAGGGAGGGCTCAGGAGGGTAGGACTTGGGAGGCCAGCTCCTGCCCTCCCCAGCCTCCCTGGGTGGGGGGCGGGAGCTGACCTGTGGCTGTGGCGAATAGCTCAGCCAACGAGCAGAACCCTGGCATGGGGGGAGCGGCGGGGCGCTGGTCAGGTCGCCATGCTGTGGGAGAGGCCGGGTGCAGGGACCCGGCCAGCCCCTGGCACCCCTCCCCCCACACGACAAAAAGGCATGCATCTGGGGACATGGGATTTCCCATGTCCCTATTAGCAGTGTGCCACTTGGTCTCGCGAACAAATTCCAGTTGGACTCTTTTCATTTTGCAAAAGTGAAGGAATAAGAGCAGGTCATTATGATCACAGCTCAATAGCTGCAATTTCCAAGGCCTACATGAATAAACTGGGATTCAAGCACAGCAGTTTAACCAATCAACAGTTGTCCATTCCACACAAAGGATTTAAAACCTCTTGGGAACGTTTTGAAAAGAACCATCTTGGCTTTTTTGCTTCCGCACAGTAATGGGCAAGAAAGCGTTTCAGGCCAAAATGCCCCCCCCCCCCCGCAAGCTTATCCGTTTATTTTGTTGAGCCTGCTATTTTGTGCTGCTGTGGAGATTCTCCGTCCGCTGGCCATTTGCTGAAGGTTTCTCATGGAAGTTTGCTCTGCTTGCAGCTCATCCGTGCACAACTTCACTCTGTAAAGTACATGAATCAAGTTGGTTTTGCCAGGCAATCCTGCATACCTGTTGTTTTTCCTTTTTTTCTGTTTTTGAGGGAGTTGTCTTCAATGTTACAGAGACTTGAAATATGCACATATATTGCATATTCTCATATTGTGTTGTGGCTTTGAAGACAGCTCCCTCAAAACAAAAAAAGGAAAAATGACGTGTGCAGGATCTTCTGGCAAAACTAACTTTATTCACATACTTTACAGAGTGAAATCGCATGTGGATGGGCTGCAAGCAGAGGAAACCTCTGTGGGAAACTTTCAGCAAATGGCAGGCGGCATGGAGGATCTCTGCAGCAGCACAGAAAATGGTAAGCAAGAGAGGCAAAAACAAAAGTAAGGACTTGGACAGAAAAAATAAAACGTTTCCTGCTTTCTGCACAAGTAGGAAACATTTTGACAAAGAAACTCTAGTTAGTGTTTTTGATATAGAATGTTTGGAGGCTAGAAGATTGGGTTTCCAAAACGTTTTGGGGTAAAAGCTGTGCAGAATTTCCGCCCAAAACGTTTCATATTCCAGCCTCAAAACATTTTGTTTGGGTTGTGCAAAATGGACCTTTGTTGTGCTTGGAGGCCCTGGATGACAAATCAGAGCAAACCTCAACTGGCCCATTAGTGCTTAACCCAGTAACTCATTTCTTTACACATGTGAACTATGGAGTTCAAGTATTTGAAGTGATCATGACTTTTAGTTACAGTTCTAGCCATCTACCCAAATCTCTAGCTTTTACTGTGTGCGTAAGGTACCATCAAGTCACAGCTGACTTATGGCAATATCCACATGAAGCTTTCAAGGCAAGTGAGAAGCAGAGGTGGCTTGCCATTGCTTCCTCTACAGCAGGGGTCCCCAAACTTTTTAAACAGGGGGCCAGTTCACTGTCCCTCAGACTGTTGGAGGGCCGGACTAAAAAAAACTATGAACAAATTCCTATGCACAAATGATTGTAAAATGTTTGATTTCACCTTTCAGCCTTTCTGTCATAGTCTATTTTTAGAACAGTGACCAAAGTATGTCAAGTACAGGGTGGGCTCCAAATATTGTTGGGGAGGCTGTGGAATACCTTCCCCTGTAAAAAAAAAAAAAGCAGAACTTTCCCAATGAAGCATTCCATCTAACCCAGGATCAGGTATCTTCATGGGTTCTTTCCTCCCTAAGCAGCCAGCTTAGCTTATCTGCCAGCCTGGCTGATGCCAATGGGAGTGAGGCGGAACAGAAAGCCTGAGAGCAACACATGGAGTAGCTGAGAGGGAAGGGCGGAGCAGGCGCTGCCACATGTAAGGTTTCCAACTCTGGGTCAGAAAATTCATGGAGATTTGGGGGTGTCATCATGTAACTGCAATCAACAGCCGTTGGGGCCGGTTCCTCCTCTCCCTCGAGCCCCCACTGCACATGAATGGAGCCATCGCCGCCATGCCTGGCGGGCCAGATAAATGCCTTCAGGGGGCCACATTTGGCCCCTGGGCCGTAGTTTGGGGACCCCTGCTCTACAGAGCCTTTCTTGGCAGCCTCCCTTCCAAGGACCAACCTTGATCAGCCTCTGAGATCTGATGAGATCTGGTTACACAATGCTGCCTTCCCTCTCCTACCATTTAATACTAAAATGAAAGAGGCAGTTGTTCAAAAATCCAAGGGGGCTATATTTTTGTTGGCATGTTAATTGGAGTTAAGGTCTCTCAATTTTTCCCACATAAACTTGTATTTACTTAAAATGCCTAAACATTCTGCTAAAAAAATCTGAGGTTTGAAGCATTTTTTAAAATGAAGAAAATCAGATTGTAAAGTAGAAAATAAGAGCTCCAAATTGTGTAGAAGTTTCAGTTTCCATAAAAATGCAGCGATTGGAAATGTTGACCAAGATGTGAATCTAAACTGGACCTTAGGGGGGAAATGAGGATAATTCTGTACTTCTCTCTAATTGGCTTTCCTTTTCATAAGGCTATGCATTTCCTGTAGCAAACTGAGACGGAAGCAGGGATGGCAGACTCTAATCATGCTTGGATAGACTGAAAGGATATAGAAGCCCACTAGCTGCACAGCTGTTCGAGCCAAATGAAGTCGCTTCAGGCAAAGGGCTGCCCAAATATGACAGATGGAAACAGCCTGGCAGGATGCTAAGACGTCAGATTCCAAGTTGTATTGGTTTGCTGTGGTCGAACCAAAAAGGAATTCTATGGCATCTTTAAAGAGATCTATTAGGACATCCATTTTCATGGACTAGAGCTCACTTTATGTAAAAAGTTTGTCCTCAGCTGGCAATGTACACTTCAGTATGGGGGAGGGGGGGACTGACATCATAAGGAGTCTAAATTCATTGCATTCCTGGTGCAAAATAAGAATGTAAAAAGAGCCTTGCTGGATCAGACCAGTGGTCCATCTAGCATTCTGTCTCACACAGTGGCGAACCAGTTACACTGGAGGTCCAACAGCAGGGCATAGCAGCTGAGACCTTCTCTGACGTTACCTCCTGACATGTGCATTCAGAGGTTGACTGCCTCTGAACCTGGAAGTTCTCTTTAGTCACCATGTCTTGTTTTCACTGATAGCAGCCATGGGAATCTGTCTAATCTTCTTTTAAAGCTGCCTGTGTCTCTGACCATCACTACCTCCTCTGGCAGCAAATTCCACATTTTACTCACTCACTGTGTAAATAAGAATTACCTTTGGGTCCACCCTGAATCTACTGCCTCACTGGACACCCTTGAGTACTTATATTTTGGGAGAGGGAGAAAAAGTTCTCTTAATCAATTATCTCCATCCCATGCATAATTTTATAAACCTCTGTCATATCCCCCTAAATTGTCTCTTTTCTAAAGTGAAAAGTCCAGACTCTTTGGCTTTTCCTAATAGTGAAGATGCTTCACCTTGTTCGTCCTCTCCTGTACTTTTTCCAGCTTTGCAGTGTCTTTTTTGAGATATCGTTGTTACCGCACTGCTCAGGTAACACTTCCCTTGCTCAGAAGTATTCCCGCTCTCGGCAGCGCCCAGGAACCCAAGCAAGACCCGACACGGCTCGGATGGATAAAGGTGATTTATTTGAGATGCTGACCTAGGTGTCAGCACCTCCGTTCCACACAGCAACTGCGCTGCCTAGCAGCCTTACAACATCTTAAATACATTTCCTCCCGTCGGGAGCCCGGGAGAATACACGACCGCCCACCACCACTCATTAGCACAATTCCCAGCAACTAATCATACACCTGCAACATGCAGGAACCAATCAACCTGGAGTAGGCACCCCTTCCTCGAGTTTCAAGGCCAGATTAGGGTGAGGGCGATGACGTGTCTGCTAATTGGCGTGGAGAAACACAAATGTTTCCCCTAGGTGTCCGGGGTCAGGAAGCAGAGAGTGATGACGAGGGCTTCCTTATGTGCATGCTGAAGGGATTAGGCAGGGCGAGGTGCTTCGACCGAGGTCTCCCTTTGTCCGCGTGTATCAGGAACTTTTACACGTGAATGGGATGGGCCCAGGTGGAGCGGAGATGGCTCTCTGCCTTGGGCCAAGGAGGTTCCATACAGTTACAAATACAGGGAAACTTACAAATCCTATTTTCTACCCAATACAGTCAGTTTCTACCTAGCTAATACCAAAACAGAACAAAACTTCTAATCTTTAGTCCAGACATAACCCAGGAGTGGGATTCTCTCCTGGCTCCGCTATCATCGTGACCAAAACTGCACACAGTATTCGAAATGAAGCCACACCATAGATCTATATAGAGGCCTCATATTGTCAGCTGTTTTATTTTTGACCCCTTTCCTAATAATCCCAGAGATAGTTTGCCTTTTTCACCACTGCAGCATACTTTGATTGACACTACTATGATCTAAAAAAAAAAAATTCCCTCTCAGGCTGAGCAGGTTCAGACTCCATGAGCCTATACCGGAAGCTGGGATTTTTTGTTCCAGTGTGTATCACCTTACAGAATGGAAGGGCATGCCTCCACATGTCTTCTACTGAAGTGGACCTTGACCTAACTACATCTTTATTATAATACACAGATCCGTATTAGCAGAGGAGTTCCCCCCATTCCTCTGACAATCTTATGATCCCCAGATTCCTACATGATCTGGGGCCTTTCCCCACTCTCTTCGATCCCCAGTATGCCGTGCACTGCTCTCAGCGTGCGGCATCCCAGGTGCTCGCCCGGGCATCCCCACGACCCCGCGCTCTGCACGGGGTCATCAAAAGGCGCCGTTAAGAAGAGCGCCTGGGATGCCACGCGCTGAGAGGGCGCGACAGTGGCAGCGTCGGGGCGGCTGCGTTGTCGCCGCCCCTGACGTGGGGAGTGCTGGGGGACCCCGCGCTACTTTCCTCAAGTAGCGCGGGGCTTAAGGTAAGTGGGGAAAGGCCCCTGGACTCCTGGAGAGAGGCTGATGGGACTCAGTCCCTACTTCAAAGGATGACTGGTGCTGCTAACTCCTGCACTGCTAGCAATCATGTTAGTGATGTAAAACCATTTAGCAAAGACCACTGCATGCACAGGCCCAGGTACCAGATCTGGCTGGGGGTGGAGATGTGTAAAGGAATTAAATCCATATGTCCTTTGGAGTTTTCTTCCCTTTTCTTAAAGCAGGGGTGTCCAACTCTGGCACTTCAGATGTTCATGGACTACAGTTCCCATAAGCCTCTGCAGGCATGGCCAATTGTAGTCCATGAACATCTGAAGTGCCAGAGTTTGACACCCCTGCCTTAAAGCATACTGATAGAAGAATGTTATTAATAAATTCTTCCCCCCCCCCACACACAGAAGCAATCCTTTAAACTCAATAACAATAGGAACTACTGTCTTTCTGAGTGGCACACGTGCATCATTTGTAGCTCACCTGCGGGATAATGACAGGATTACAAGTGTAGGAGTAACTGAAAAGACCCAATTGAAATTACATTGTCAATTACCTCTCTACATTATGTATTTTTAGACACACCAGCTCCAAAATCTGCATCCTCCTCAACATGTATTGTGATTTCATTGGCCAAGAGTGGTTCCTAGCAAGTGAACACCAGTGGACAGCAAAATTGCAGTAGGGAGCTATGGACTGCTGACTCTCAGCTTCCTCCATTGGCTCCCTTTCGGTATCTTCCTCCAGAAATTATGTTTCTAAAATGTCCATTTTGCTGGAATGAGGGAGTTATCATGGGTGTTTGTGTAGGTGTACATGGTTTTATATATATCCACACACACACACACACACACACACTTTCTAAGCTTCATTAATGTTTTTTATGAGCTTAAGGTAACTTATTTTACCTGACATGCCTGTCTCAAGAGCTGTTAACATCAGGCATGCAACTGATGAGAAATAAATCTCTGCCTCGTAGGTCAGTATGTGAAACATGTGTTTCAGAAGGGCAGGCAGGAATCTACTCTGCTGGTGGCTCTATTTGTAAATCTTCCCATTCAGCTCTTGAAATGTGAGATCACTTACTCCTTATGCTACATTTTGGAGACCTAAAACTGGTCTTGGAGACCTAAACCCCATTTTGAGTTTCCCAGTTCTCCAATAACAGTTAGGCACACATTTGCATTGTAGCCACATCTCAAAAAGGGAAAGTGTGTGATGCAATCTTTATCTACTAAGTCCACTGAAATCAATAGAAGGGTGTATCTTTGCTTATGATTGCACTGAAAGTGAAACCATATGTATGCATGGGAGAGAACATGATTTGGGAATGCCATTTTAGGTGGCAGTTCTATGTTGGGTGTAATGTCAAGTTCTGCATTTTATATGAACTCTGAGGAGTAAAGAGATAAAAAAGAAATATAGGAAGACAAGGAGAGGGGAGTCTATCCTGCATGAAATATTTTTTTTTAAGGAGAGTTACGAAATACCATCTCAGAATGGCGTTTTCCTACTACCAGTACCTGCTGGTTGTCGAGACCTTGCTTCTTTCAAGTAGTAAAGTGCTTTGTTGTAGTCTCCGAGGTGGTAGAATGCTACACCTGACCGATAGAGTGCCTTGAAGTTCTCTCCTTCTTTCTTCAGTACTTTCAGACAGTATTCCTTGACTCGCTCATAATTCACCAGCTCAGCTTGCAATAGACAGGCTGTAAGAGAAACAAGAAAGGAACTGTTTAGAGAACTGCTCCCCTCCCCCATGTTCACTACTGGAATGAGAAAGATGCAGAACCAGGTGAGGTGATGACTCAGAAAATGGCAGTCATCTAGCATGAGTGTCAAATCCCGCTTTTCATTCCCTACTCTCAGTAGAAACAGGCCATATTTAGATATTTCTGTAAAGATAAATCGGTAGGCATTTGTTTGTTTTGCAGGTGGGACAGGAATTTGTACATTTTTCTTTGTGGACTGGGAAACGAAATTCCAAAAACAGACAGATGGTTTTGACCCAACAAAGGAAATCAAATGTAAGCAGAATGCTAAACTGACAGGCAGCTTCAAAGCACATCAAAAGAGCAGGATTACTTTTTAAATTTAACGTCCCTTTTAATAATAAGAGATTGCTGAATATAAAAGACATGCATTATGTCTGACTTGCACTGATTTCTCTTTTGATGGCATCCTTTTAATTCTGCCTGTTCCCAGAACACCTGCATGCTAGGATTCCTTGCCTGAAGCCATCCACGATCCCACCTGCTTCCTCCTGTTGCAGGGCAAAAGAATCCGCTGAAGCCAACAGCCACACTCACCTGTCTGCATTGATGCTGACTGCACGGCAAATGTGTGGAGTGTTGATGTGTGGCGCTTGTGCTCTCCGTGCACCCCAACTGTCAATTCCTTTAATACTAATATGCTACCTTTTAGAGCAGGGAT
The DNA here is from genome assembly GCF_021028975.2 of Sphaerodactylus townsendi. NCBI lineage: Eukaryota > Metazoa > Chordata > Lepidosauria > Squamata > Sphaerodactylidae > Sphaerodactylus > Sphaerodactylus townsendi. The sequence goes on along the minus strand of NC_059426.1, from coordinate 120,761,440 downwards.
GCCAAACACATTTGTTATGAGGGCAGGATATGACATAAATATGACTTGGTTGGGCCAACCCCTGATGATAGCAAGAAAATGAAAAATATAGAAATTGTTACAGGCCATGTTAAGAGTTCGTGTGTGTGTGTGTGTGTGTGTGTGTGTGTGTGTTAGAAGGCTGTTTGCCAAATAAGATGAAACTGCCTGTTGAGAATATAAGGAACTTAAATATTCCTGCAGGAGGAGGAAGATATGGATAAAAGAACCAGTGGAGAAGTTGTTGCTATGCCACGTGCTAACTGAACTGTATAAAAGGAATTGTAACCTGCGACACAGTGTGCCTGTTCTTTTGAAGCTTCATGCTAACGGAGTGCCTTTTTGCAGCTGCAAAAATAAACTGTTTTTCTTTCCACTCTTGGTATTGGTTATTTGGTTCACTGATACCAGGCAAGATCCTGGAATCCTAAATGAAGGTAACACTGTGGGATTGGGGGGGGGGGGGGCACTGCCTTGGCTGGCCCCAGAATGGCACTGGGGAGACTGGCAAGCCTGCGGTGGGGTGGCTGCTTATCAGGCCTACAAGCCAACTGAGGCAACCGTCCCACTCACTCCCCATCTGAACTGGCAACCCTGGCAGACTCTTTAGGCCAGATCATGAGCAAGGGGGGTGGGGGTGGCCCCAGCTGGCTTGTGAGCTTGATAAGCCCCCTGAAGGAGCTGAATCAAACCCCCGCCCCCCGGGCAGCAAATATGACACTGCTGTTTAAGAGGGTAAGCTTTCCATATGTTCCCTTACAAATATTTGCAAATAACATAAAAGTTATCCAGTCATGATTATTATCCCTGTCTTACAAATACATAGATTAGGGAGAGAGATAGCAAGTTGCCTGAAGATGCTGGGAAAGTTCATTGGAGAGACAAAAATATGAATCAGGCTAAAGGACATGAGAGAATAACAGTGCCATCCAAAACATGATTATATCCTTCTTGGCCAATTGACTTTAGTGGACAGACAGTACCATCCTAAGCAGATTTATATTCTTCCATCAGTCCTGGGTCTTGTGATGTGCAGCCACAAGGGCCAACTTATGCAGCTGGATAAGGGCTATGTGAGGGGTTGGTCTTCCTTCACTCCACAGTTTCCCCAATATAAGTCTCCCAATCGGCTGTTTTTCTTTAGGGCAAAAGTATGGGTACTTTTATGAAACCTGCATCTCCCCTTCCCTCTATGAGCTGATAGTGTCTGTCTTTAGGAGAGGTTGGACAGGATGATTTAAATCAGTGATGTGGCACATGGGGAACCGGACAATTCCCAACACTCTGCACTGCCTCCCCAATTAAATGAGCAACCCAGTCTCATTATACTGAAGTATTAACTGCAGGAGATCCAATTTCAGATCCAATTTTGTATCACATCTAACCTGCCCTTTAGCCACAGTTCAACATTAGCTTTTTAACCAATACTAAAATAGAAGCAAAGCTGGTTTTGTACCCAGACTGGTTACTTCACGCAGAAAGGCTATTTTCAGATTTTTATGGACATGAGGCAAGAAATTTTGCTTTTCTACTTCCTCTTAATTTTTTTTAAAAAAAGATCTTGGGGAGAACTGTACTGTCCTACCAAGCTGAAACCAAAGAATTGCACAAAGTATTTAGTTCAGAACCACTGAACAAATAATATGCATACAGACAGAACATGACAAAGCTCCATTCTCTTTGAAAAACATGAGATCCTCTCAATCAACGGGCAGTGGGTTTCTGATTCTCCTCTTCAGACCTCACTGCATCCCAGGACTACAAGGTAGTTTCCCAGACTGGGGGTCAGAAAGTAAATCTCAGTTTATCAGGGAAACCGAGAAGAGCCAGCTTCCGATTGCTACCCCCAGGGAGCTTCACTGTCTCTCGGCCTTGCAGGGATGGGCCGGTTTCCCTGAGGACGGGATCTTAGCTCATTTCCTTGGTCATTTCCCACACTGGGAGACAGAACAAGTCAAGTTTTACTCTGAAGCTACTTGAGTTGTTAAAAAATGTGTTTTACCTTTCTTGGTGCAGTTTCAGAATCTGCTTCTAGATTAAGAATAATTCAGGTATCAGGCTAAACCAATTGATCCCACTGCAGGCCTGGAAACAGTACAAGCTATTCATGAGAAAATTCCCACTCCTCAAGACAATAGAAAAGGTTCAGTGGAGGGACATAGTCCAAAATAAAGACTGGCAAGCAACTGTTCAGGAAATTCTGTGTGGTTTTGAAAGGTCTTTTGCAAGGACTTCTTCAGCACTTCTAGTTTAGAAAGTGGGAAGTTGTTGTCAAGACTAGTCAAACTGCAGAGAAATGGGCTAGCTAGACAAAGAAATGACTATGAAATGGGGGAGGGGAATTAAACCTATAGAGGTATATGGTGTCTTCAGAAAATCATCGTGGATTTCAAAAGCAACCAACTTGTAGCCATTAGAAGACTTTCAAGCATTCTATAAAAAAATCCTCCATTCAGTATCATTGTCTCTAGTTTATCCAATGTTGATTTTGTTTTTCTGATCCAATGGATCCTGAAATGAATGTGCCAAGATTGTTCTCTCTCTTCCTGTCGCTTGCTCTTTCCCCCCCTGAAGCATGATTTTTATGCTGGAGCCCTTGACAGCTCTTCAGACTGCTGTTCTATATTTGCATGTCTTTAACAGGAATGGTTGTGGCAGCAGCTGTTCTTGAATTGTCCAAATGGTTTCCCCAGTATTGTTCAGAGTTCCTTTCTTTAAGATGTTTTCAAAATAGTGTTTAAGAGTAACGTAGTAAGAAACTGTATATGTATTTGTGGAGGTGGGAAAATACTTTTTCACAGGGGCTCAGCCCCCTTTTGCCCAGAACACTGTAGATTCCTATCTCTTTTGTCTTTGGTTGTTTTTCCAGTTCATGTACTGCCCTGGCACATTGGAAGGATTTCTGATGGGAATATGGCATCCATCCATGGCTCCCACACATTGGGGGAAGCCCATCTGAGCAAATCCCACCATGACCTGTTGAGAGGCAAAAGAAAGCATCACTCCACAGACCAAAAAGTGCCATGGGGGGAGGGGGAGTCGACACGGAGCTCTGAGGCGGGGCAGCCATGAATTCATACATACTGACACCAAGAACATAAAGTGAGAAGTGGCTTGATACACGCAGCCTCTGCACAAAGGGGCCACCCCAGCTGGACACAACAATCCATGTATGTGTTCCACATTATCCGTGAAATGGACCACCCTCCTGAAGAGCACAACCCTCATGGTCAGGCAGAATTCATTCACGGCTTTTGCAATAGTTGCCAGTCCGACACCAAACTGCTGTTCTACCTCACAGAAACTGTTTGGGCTTGGCAGATACCAGATAGCCATGCCGACTATCATCTCCACCGGGAATACAGCCCGCATGTTCGTGTCCTGACACTGCAGATGGAGTCTAAGGCTGTCCACAATCCTCATGAAGGTCTTCCTGGTCATGCCGAAGTTTCTCAGCCATTCCTCATCGTCCCAACAAGCCATGACACAGTTGTGCCACCAGTCCCTGCTCCTGTGTCAATAGATCCAGTAATGAGGGTGCTGGGGGGCGGTCACTGGGGTAAACCATGCCCACCTGCAACATTTCCTCAGCACAGCAAACTGAAGAGATTCCTGGGCCATCTCTTCTTGGTAGTGGGCACACGCAGCATGAGTTTGAGGAGGTCTGGATCCATGTTCAATAGGTTCAACAGAGAATCTTCCAGCTCACAAGATGTGCTCCTACCCGAAAACCGCAGAGCAGGTGTAAAGGCGGGCTCCAACAATTCAAATTAAAAGGCAAGCCAGAGACGTTCATTCAAGCTGCTGCCCAAAAACAACAGCCAATCAGAACACAGGACACCAGTGATGTTTGCGCATGTGTGGATATGCTTGCGGTATAAATACGGAAACATGCGAAACAAACTGGAGTATTTCCTCCCAGCCTTCACTCGATTCTTTCACAGAAATGGGCAGCCATGTGAAGGGAGAAACTGGGGCCGTTTCTGCATGGGCATTTAATGGCGGCCTGGAGACAGCAAAAACGCCGTCTCCAGGCTGCCATTCGCACAGGGGGCGCAGCTGCATCGCAGCCGAGCCGCCCTCGCGCCGCCTGACAGCCGCGAAGCCGGCGTTTCCCCAGAGCGCTCAGAAGCGCTCTTGTTGGGGAAACGCCGCCTCGAGGTCAGCTTTCGCCGAGTTTTAACGGCAGCGGCTTCGAAGACGCCTCCCCCACCCGGCATCTGTTTTATCCTCGGGCTCTCCGGCGTGTCGCCGAGGCCTGGGGACACGCCCCCCTGCCCTGTGCCGCTGGAGCAGGCGCGCAGGGCCAGGGGGGCGTGTCCCCAGGCCTCGGCGACGCGCCAGAGGCCCGGGGGCATGCCGAGTTGGACGGGTGCCGCCGCTCTGCGGCGCCGGCTGCCCAGTTCTTTCCAGTACCGTCCATGCGGACGGTCCCAGTGTCGTCGGGTCGGCGTCGGAAACGGCGGCATCCAGATTGTAAAATACTGTAAAACATTAACAGACCCAGATTGTAAAATACTGATTATAACTCGGTATAATTGTGCCATGCAGAAACAGCCTTTGGCTTGGGTAAAGCTTGAGTCTTTACATCTGAAAATATTTAAATCTTGGCTTGTTGATACAGGCTTATAATTTTCACCTTCTGTATTCACTTCCTACATACACCTATGGTGTGAGAGTTGGGTTGACATCTTTACCTGGAGAACTGCTGAGTTTAAGAAGTTAAATAGAACTGGGCTAAATACCTCTGTGAAATGACTTGAGTTTCAGGCTGATTTCACATGCCCATGGGGCTACACAACATGATCCTCATACTCCAGCCTACAGCCCTTTATTTCATTGCTTACCCAAGTGTTCAATAGAAAATATCCTTCACATTCAGTGCCTATTCAAATTATTAAGAACAGAAGGCGCTCCAGAGGATCTAAGAAGTTTTTCATCTGCACGAGCTTGCAATCAAATAGGACTTTTCTACACTCTGTCAACAGCAACATGCTACTTATAGCCTCCCTGATCATCTGTAGCATTAATCAAATCCAGTTTGGCAGTTTTATTGCGATGAATGGGGAAATTAAAAAATCAATGCATTTTCCAATTAGCAGATGATTTTATGTAATTTTTGTATCTGTTTATTAACATTATGTTAGATAAACCCTTCAATGTGAATATGATGTGGCATTTAATACAGTAGGATGGCATGGGCATAGGGATTCAGACTTTATAGCAAAAATCAATTAATACTATAGCAGCAGTATAAATCCTTTAAGATTCTGGCACATTGGGATAAATCTTTTGTTCCAGTCTCCCTTCTCCACTGTTACATTATCTGCTCTCAGGCCAGCTCTGCCAGTCACTTGTTTCTAATCCCCAACAGCAAGAAGATGCTGAATGAATATTTGCATGACCTTTTCAGCCATGGCTCTCTTTCAATGTGCGCTAATTTCCAGTTGTTTTTCCACAGACCGAACCTATTATGTGCCTCCTTGCTGATACTGCATACTAAACCAAGTGCTTACCTCAAGCTCAGCTTTTCAGGCATTTGCCAAAGAGTGCCAGAAACTCATCCCTGGTGAGTTCATCTTGTATTGTTGATCTGCCCAAATTGGCCCAATGTCTATTTGACACCATTAAGCTGGTTGACTGCACTTACTGTTCAGTCTTCACCTGTATTCCCAAAGAACTTGCTGCTCTCACTTTTGATCTCCATCTTTAGTTTTCAAATCATGCATCAGATTGTATTGGAGGGGGAGTCCTCTTCTCTTGTTGTTTTGTAATGACCTATCTTTGGCATACCTTACCAAATGAAACAAACAGAAATGTGAAAGAGATTCTAGGATGATTTTTCATATGATCCGATTAAAATGGTTTAATAATATTGCCAGAAAAAGCAAGCTTCACTGCCAAATTAGGAATGCCTTTTCCCTGAAAATTAAACATGCTTAGTACTTTCTCAATCTCTCTCTCTTTCTCTTTGCCAGTTGGTTTATTAGATAATTTACTTGATTTTTCAATTCAGCTTAGAATTCTAAACAAAAAAGAGAAGAAGAGTTTGGATTTATGCTCCACTTTTCTCAAGGAGTCTCAAACCAGCTTACAAACTCCCTCCCTTCCTCTCCTCACAACAGACACCTTGTGAGATATGTGGGTCTGAGAGAGTTCCGAGAGAACTGTGAGTATTCCAAGGTCACCCAGCAGATGGGTTGGAGTTGGGAAATAAATCTAGTTCACTAGATTAGAGTCTGCTGCACGTGTGGAGAAGCGAGCAATAAAACCCAGCTCTCCAAATTAGAGTCCACCGCTGTTAACCACTACACTTCGCTGACTCTCACATCAAATGAAGAGAAATGCGTTGTTTCTGCCATTTGATCTAAAATGTTCTTTTTTTCACAGTCTTACACGATTCTTCAAATGAAACACAGAAACATTTAGAGATACAAGAATAATTTATTGGGGTAGAAGAGTATAGATGGACAGGAAAACAGAAGTAGAGGCATCATCTGAGAAGACAACAATGGGTCAGAGTTCATCTTCACAGGCAAGATGCACAGCTCTTCATATTTGATACCCTGTTTCCCCAAATATAAGACATCCCCGGAAAATAAGACGTAGTAGAGGTTTTGCTGAAGTGCTAAATATAAGGCATCCCCCGAAAGTAAGACGTAGCAAAGTTTTTGTTTGGAAGCATGCCGGACGAACAGAACACAGAAAAATAAGACATCCCCTGAGGGGCCACAAGATAAGGATAGCGCATCTTTGGGAGTATGTACCATGGACGCTGTCTTGGTTTCGTTCACGGTATGTACAGAGTTACTTCCTCATAGTTTCAGCTTGCTGCTTTTAAAACCAAGTTTTATTTTTATTGGGATATTAGGCACATTGTTTAAAAGCTATAAAACATAAATAATAGTAAATCAGCATTCAAATCAGTGGTAGATAAGCATTTCTGAAAGATAGCCAAGCCAATGTCAAAGCCTGATGAATATGCCTCCATGTCTGTCCCTCTCTTTTTGTAGCCTCATTCAATCCTTTCCTGTATTTGTATTTGTTCACTTTTTAATTTTGTTGATCTAGCAAGTTAAATGCCCAGGAGGTTATTCTTTTCGCTTTGCCTCCTTTTTTAATTATCGCAGTTATCTCAGACCTAGCTTTTATCTTTCAAAATCAATATGTTTTGTCAAGCCTGCTGAATTTGGGATTCTGAAGTTCTTGCATTCCTGAGCTGCCTTTTCCTTTTTGCAATTTTTTTCACCTACGGGGAATGTTTCTTCATCCAGCTATACCTCAATTTTTCCTTCCCTATTGGTCTTTCCCAGCAAAAGAGTTTGTGCCCCTTCTTCTTCTCATTACAAATTCCCAGACAGAACTGAAATTCATGGACCTTCATTCTGATTCCAACATATACACTGATCCAGTCTGTTATTATTATCTTGCAAAGCAAGTCCCACCTACCCCCCAAATACATCCTCAAGGTCTACTTCATTAAATGAAATAGGTTCTTGCTTTGAAAAGTTCAGTGATTCAGGAGTGAACCCCACAGAAGGACTGAGAGCTTGTTATCAACATCATACAAGGTATGACAGGACAAATTCCAGTTGCTCTAAAGTCCCACATAGGTAGGGATGCTTGAACACCATGGTGATCCAGCTCATGTTTGGCTTTACGTTTGAAAACGGTGCTTGGGCACCAGCCTTTGTAAAGTTCCCATCCCTGTTCAGCATGTCTCTTCCTTCACAACCTGAGAGTGAGTATGGCTGTTCATTCCCAATGGCTGTAGATATAGGGTACCCTATTTTGTCCATCACTGTTACTGTACTAACTTCTCCCACCATTTCCCACCAAACAGCCAGTGAAACTGAAAAAAGAATCCCAATTTTAGGTGTGTGTGTGTGTGTGCACGCGCGCGCACACACACACACTCTCATAGCTGGCTGGCTTTGGAAATGCTGTGAAGCACCCTGAGGATATTGTTGAAATAATCTCATTTGGGCATAGCCATAAATCATTTGGGTAACACTTTCACTTCTTAAAAATACTTTGAAATAGTGCTTCAGTTTTGAAAATGGTTTAAAAAGAAATGTAATCCTTGCTGTATTCACAACAAGAAAGCTGTGAAGGGAGGTAGTTAAATATACGCCCTAGAAAACCAAGCCTCTCCATACTGCAATCTGACTGCAGTGGACAATCACAGAGTTCTGTTACTCAGTATCTAGTTTTTAAAAAGCCATCATTTCTCTTAATGGTCCAGGCAGCCAACAATATATTTTCAAAGAGTTCTATTTAGTGAACCAATACAAATGAGACAAGTCTTTTCTCCTGTGCCATTTTCTTGTCCTGAAATGGACCTATGGACCTGCTGTTGGGACAAAAGTATTTGGGGATTATTTGTCTATACTATAACAAGCCCCTTCCTGCATTTATGGTAACCAATGAGGGCACTGAATTCAGATTCTCTTTAGCTGGTAGGTTGTAAAATTATCATATTTTCCCCCGCAAAGAATGTGCACAGCCCTTCTCATAGGACTGGCTTTCAATCTTTTGGGGAAAAAATAATTTAAAACAAATGGGCCATTTTTAATTGGTGCCAACAAAAGAAGACTAAAGAAGACTAAACTTCAATATTATATAACTTCCCATGTTGTTCAGAGTGCTGAGATGTTAAGATGGTCACTGACAGCTAGGACACACCAAGTTAAGATGGTCACTGACAGCTAGGACTCACCAGTTAGGAGGGCACCCAACAAGAGGGTAAATGGGAGTGACAAAAATTCCTCCCTCGAGACTAAAACTCTCCCCTCAAGCTGGCTCTACCTGCACTGAGGCTTCTTGCAGCAGATTTATAATCGCTTAGAAGTAGGTGCTTGGCAGGAACATTCTGGTGTGTTCTTTGTTTGTTTGACTCCAGGGACCAGCACTGATTTTGTCTTGGGAATAGCATTACAGTAGCTGTAATGAATGCTGCTTTCCAAACACACAAATGGATAAACAGATTTTCACAGAGCCACTGAAAGACAACAGTGCTCCTTTTTCTGAAGGACACTTCAAGTAGAAAGGCTGTTTGAAACTTTCCAGCATATGGGGTTGAGGAAGAGAGACACATTATTGTCAGCAGTTGGTTTGTACTCCATATTGCCATGGACTCCATGGCTATCATATTTTTGACAAGCTGTAGTGATGTTGTATTGTCGAAGGTTTTCACGGCCGGAATCACTGGGGTGCTGTGTGGTTTCCTCTGAAGATGCCAGCCACAGATGGAGGCGAAACGTCAGGAGAGAATGCTGCTAGAACATGGCCATACAGCCCAGAAACCACACAGCACCCTTGTTGTAAGGAATTCCATAGAAGCAGAAATAAAAGGCTTTTTGGTGTAAAAGACCGTTTATTCAGACATCCTAGAAAGCTCACGTACACGACGTGGCAGGAATAAAGTCTCCCGCCAGAAGCACAGGTTATAACTCTGTCCATCCCATCCCCCCTCCCGGATTCCCATGGGAACGGAGTTCTCATCTCTCTCGCAGAGATAAGGTCTCCGCCAGAGTCTCCGCCGCAGATGCTGGCCCATCGCCCGGGTTATGGAATTCAGTCAAGGCCAGGCAGCTGTCCTGAACATCAACACCATTGAATCCTTTACACTCTGCCTCCCTTAAGAAAGACTTCTCCCCCCCAGGTTTGTGCGGAAAGGTGTGATGGAAAGCAGAAATGAGGGCAGGGGCGTCAATATTTTCGGAATAGACCCATTGATTATACCCGGAGGAATATCCCACCCAAGAGACTAAATAACATTGCAAGCCGCTATGATTAAAACGAGAGTCCAGGATGGCGCCAATTTCGTGAATGCTTAAGGCCATCAATTATAGTCAAGGGGTCTCTCCGGCTGGTCGTAAGCAGGTATCTGAAACGGGAGCCTCCCTTGAGCAAAACCGGGAAAATGGAAGACAGGATGGATATTACTTTGAGAATTAGGCAAGTCCAACCGGGCAGTGACATCATTAATCACTTTAGTAATCTTTTGGCGTCCGCCTGGAATCTCGTGCTCCCAGTTTAAAAATTTTGCGTAATGCCTCTGAGATTTTTGGCAGACAAATACACCCAGGCGCCCACACGCAAAGGGAACTGCATGCGGTGCTTATCCCGCCTGAAGTTTTTGGGAGTCTTTAGCCTGCGTTGTAAGGCGGTCTGGACCGCTTTTCCACCCCTCGGCCAGAGATGAAATCCACTGCTGGAACTCCCGACTCAACGCTTCCGCAGGAAGCTGCAAACGGAGGGAATGATCGCACCAGGACACAATTCTCGAAGCTGGTTTTTTTTGTACTGCTATGAACCGCATTATTATAGGCGATATTCTGCAAACGGAATTAACTCCGGGCACTCAATTGTCTTGGTGATAGTTGGTGTAACAACGTGAAATACTGCTCCAGGGTTCTGTTCGCTCTCTCCCACTCACCGCCACTTTGAACGTGCGGTAGGGGGCGGCACTGCTGCCTGGGCGGCCCCTAACAAGCCCAGGAAAGCTTTCCAGAACTTTGAAATGAATTAGCCCAGGTCGGAGAACGTACCTTTTAACGGGGGCCGAGCGTGTACTACAAATATGCCGAAACAAAACAGATCGCCACAACTTAGGAGCCGAGGGGATTTCAGCTACATGGGATGAAAATGGGCTTGTTCAGGAAATAAGTCCACCACTCACCCATTGTGGCTGATCGCGGTTTTCTGCCTCGACTTTCTGGCAAACTGCGAATAAAAAAAAATCCATGGAGATGAGTTCCCAGGGGCGGGTGGCCACCGGGAGAGTTTGCAACAGACCATGGGGTTTTCCCCCGAACGGATTTGGCTTCCGCGACAAACAGAGCAACCTTTGATATATGTCTCACGTTCCATGCGCATCGCGGCCACCAAAATTGACGGCGCACAAAATGCAGAGTTTTAATGAAGCTAAAAATGTCCAGCCGAAGGGCATCATGATGGTGCCTCGAGAACCTGCTTACGGAGGGGGGGGGGAAGGCACGCATTTCAACAATCCCCGCTACCGCCAAAACACCATTCTCCAGGCGACTCAATTGGGAGTCACCTTCCTCCGCTGGTGGCTCGCTAAGAGTCTACCTCGAAGTTCCTGCAGGTGCGCGAGACCAGGCTGGGAATGGGTGGAGAAGGAGGAGTGGACGCCTTGAGGATTGAGTGACAGCCAGCCCCAAATTTGAGGGGGAGAGAACAGTGCGCTGGATATCCCAGTAAGGCAGCTCCACCCCCCTCCCCGGGCAGGCGCGAGAGCGCATCAGCTAGTTTATTGGTTTTTCCGGGGAAAAAATGGAGAAGTGGTTAAGAGAAACGCAGAAAAGAAATCGGCCCAACGGAGCTGCTTTGCATACATCTTGAGGGGGGTGGAAAGGGCGGCTGCTCTTGGGTGATCCGACTAAAATTCCTGGAAAGGGGTGTTTAGCTATCTTCCAGCCAGTGGCTGGCGAAAAGTGCTACTTTGATGCTTCCAGCCTCTTTATCCTCTAAGCAGTCCAGCGAGCTCAGTTAATCGGGAGAAATTCTTTGATAAATAAGCACAATGAACCAGCTCTATCATCTTTATTTCTTCTGCAACAGGGCTGCCCCAAGTGCTTTGGTCCGGGAGGCATCCAAATTTTGAACCAAAAAAGGAAGATCTGGGTCAGGGTGTTTTAGCAGGGTTCCGGTAGTAAAAGCTGATTTTTACCGTTGAAAGGTTGTCTGACATTCTTTAGACTATGAAAGTGGGGCCCCGGGCTTGGCAGCCTGTGGGTCTTTACCCTTAGTGCGTAAGAGGTCTGTGAGTGGGAGAGTCAGTTCAGCTTAATTGGGGCATAAAGTCAACATAGAAAATTAGCAAACCCTTGAAGGATTGGAGTTCCTTCCGATTGGTAGGGGCAGGCCATTGGAGGACTGCTTCGAATTCCAAGAGAGGATCCATTTTTAGCCCCTCGGAAGAGAGATCCTGCAACCCAAATAGTCGCATAGAAGTTTGGTGGAAACAACATTTAGAAAGCTCTGGCAAAGAGGGAGTTGTTGAGCAAGCTGCTTAATACTTCCTTAACCAGCGCTCTATGCCTTTCCATGGTTTGTAGAATAAATTAAAACATCATCTGGCGCATACCACTACTCCCTTTGTATATAATAAATCATGTAGAACTTCTCATTGATAAGGGCCATAAAAGCTCCAGCCCCACTTAACCCGCTAATGGCATTACATAAGTATTCATACTGTCCAAATTTTGCGTTAAATGCAGCCAAATCGTTCATAGCCTTCCGCAACTCTGACCCTGCAGGTAAGCTTCTCTCAAGTCCAACTTAGTAAAAACGCGTCCCTCGCCCAATGGTGCATCTAAAAGGTCCTTTTGATTAATGGCAAAGGGTATTTATTGGACAGGGAAACCGTGATTGAGTCCTCGGTAACTGCGTGCAGAGCCTTAAAGACCCGCCCTTTTTTTTTAAAACAAATAATACAGGAGCAGCATGTGTGGTAGTTTGGTAGCTCGGTCGTGATGAACCTTCCACGAAAGCAAGGTTCTTGTCTAAGAAGGCACGAAGTTCCTTCTCCTCATTGGGACTCATGCGGTAGATTCTACCCTTGGGCAGCTGGAGCCCCCTGGCTGTAATAATGATTTTGCAGCCAGTGTCTCTATGGGGTGCGTACCGATCGCATTCTTGCTCCTGAAATACCCTGGCTAAATCTTGGCAAGCCGGTGGAATGCCGGGTAGATTCGGGAGCAATTGGAGCGTGCAATCATTGACGAAGCCAGGGGGGTATATATCATTAGGAGGTGAGTTTTTCCCTCAATTCATGTGTTCTTACAGGGAGGGTCAGTGAATTCTAAGATCCGCTCTTTCCAAATGAATTTTGGTTCATGCAAATAAACAACCATGGCATGCCGAGGGACTATGGAGTGTTTAGCCACCGGGCGCCCAGAATAAAACTAATTTTCTCCCAATGGTCAGCGCAAAGGAGGAGGACCGGTTGCGTTTTGAACTGGGCCGGTCCTTCTCGCCCCGAGTGGCTGCCGCCCATTTGGGTGAACGGTATGGGGCTTCAGCCAGGGGGTCTCGGTCTAGTCCAAGTTCCTCCGCCACCCAAATGGGGCCGCATTAAACAATGGGAGCACCCAGAATCTACAAGGGCTGAGGCTATAATACGAAAGTGCTTAGCGGGGTTGGCCAGAATCGCTTGAATCGTAATGGGAGCTCTGCCTTCACTCACCGCATCTGGTTTCAAACCCATATCCATGGGGGCTGGAAGAGAGGCAAACAGCTGCTTCCCCCTCTTCTGGGTCGCCTTCGGTAACCGGGCCTTAGACGAGCCCGCTGGGGGCGGCCCGGATTTGGCGCGGGTGGCTCGCGGCAGATGGGGTGCGCGCCGCCGCCGAGCGGTTGGCTTCTGTTTTTTTCGGCAGTTGGCAGCTAGATGACCTCGGTCTCCTCCGCTGGTAGTAAAGACATTAATAACCCAGACGGCGACGGGCGCTCGGAGGTGGTTTCGGCAGAGGCTGCTGGGCTTGGCTTACGAGTCGCAGCGGTGGTCGAAGCGGCGGGTTTTGGCCGTGCGCATGCCCCCCGCACGCAGCGTAATCCAAACGAGACGCCACTTCTGAGATCCTAATTCGATCCAATCAGCAATAGTGCTGGGATCCAAATAAGGAACACCATTTTCACGCGAAGTTTGCCGTTGCCGACGGCATCCTCGGTGAAGCATTCACGCATTTCATGGCGCTTCAGGCCACTCAGGAGGGAGTCGAAAGCAGCCGCATCAAATTCACGGGCAAATCTCGCAAAAGGAGCGGTTGCCTTGCTGAATAGATTTGATGGTGCGGATGGCTTCCATTTTCAGCAATCTCGATCTTTGGAAGCGGTTCTTTAAGGCTTGGAGGAACGCAGGCACCGTGCGAGTATCCTCCCCTTGCAGATCAAAAAAGAGTCACAAACCAGCCGGGTTGCCGCTTCCATCCAAGACGGAACCGATGTCCCTGCATTTTTTCACAAGCTCAGACCGGTACAAATCGCCATAGTCCTCCGCGTGGGCATCGAGTTGTAGGATGAAGTAGGGGAGTTTGGAAGCGGTCCCATCGAAACAGGCATGTATTGGAGGTCTGTAATATCCTCTCTCCATCGCCCTTATCCGGCTGGGGCGGGCGGGTTATGCGCAGGCTGAGGCAGCGGCGCGAGGAGTGGCCGGAATCGGGTGGAGGTGGGGGCACCAACGCCGGGCGCCGGGCTGGTGTTCTGCAGGTGGGAGCAGGTCTTCGGAAGGTGGCAGATACGCCGAGTAGTGCAGGTCCCAGCAGCGTCGCCCCTCTGGCGCTGGCTGTACCCAGTGACAGCGTAGACTCCAACTTGGGGCATCTTATCCTGCTGCTTCTTCAGCTCCTTTTCCAAGGCGGCTAAGTCTCTTTCCTTATGCGAGGCAAGGCATCCTGGGGCGCATGCAAAGCTGCGTTGTCTCGTTCCAGTGTGGCCAGTTCGCCCTCGCTGAATAGCTGCAGTTAGTTCACTTTGGCGTACGCACGGGTCTTTAACGCTTTCGCGTTGACGCTCTAAGTCCAGCGCTTGGAGCGTTCCAGGACCTTATCATGGACTGATAGATTCTGCATATATTGCCGCTTGCAGCGCCGGGCTTCCGGCACGGTCCAATTCGAAGTTGGATTTCTTTATGCTGCTGTTCCCGGTCTTTTTGCAGGTTTTCACGCTCTTGCTGCAGCTGCTCCCGTTCCTCTTCCCATAGCTGGCGCTCACGGGCCTACGCTTCCTGGGCATCTTTGCAGCCGGCCCACTTCCTCATCCTGTAGCTCTCTTTTGACGTGCGAGGTAGCAGGATCCGGATGGGAAGGCAGGCTTTCTTCGGATTCCTTCTTCATCAGGAATGCAGCACCTCGTGTTCACCGGGCGGCTCCACGGGCCGCTTCAGGTGCAGCTGCTGATCCGGGATCTTAAACTTCCGATCTGAAGTTGGTAACGGATAATTCTCCCTAACTCTCGATATAGTCCCGGTTTCCAACGGGTGGTCTTAGGACGGGCCCCAGTGCTATGCCACGGTGGATTCTTGGGAGCATCACCAAAATACGGTAGTCCAGGAATCGTTCAATGGACTCCCTGTGTTGCCGCGATGAAAGGTGGTCAGGCCCGTCGCCTCCTTGACAGGTTGCATCTGAGGTTTGTAATCCACACGGAAACGGGCAGATATCCTCGATCCACAGGCGCTCGATCCATAGACAGCGCCCCCAAACTAATTTCATGCAAGTCCACATGATCGTTTCCCTCGCCCCTCGGCCCCAACGTGGAGTAAGGGAAGACTCGTGTTGATACGAGGACGGGAAAGAAGCTACCAGCGAGACCCGCTTCTCCCGCCGGGTTCCTCCAAGTCCATAAGGGAAAGCTCGGAGCCCTCTTTGGGGGCTACCGCACCTTCCACAGATTCAGGAATATTCAACCTCTCCATGCCGAGACACCAGAGGTCCGCTGCACTGGGAAGATAGATGAACTAAGATTCCTGCCACAATGTAAGGAATTCCATAGAAGCAGAAATAAAAGGCTTTTTGGTGTAAAAGACCGTTTATTCAGACATCCTAGAAAGCTCACGTACACGACGTGGCAGGAATAAAGTCTCCCGCCAGAAGCACAGGTTATAACTCTGTCCATCCCATCCCCCCTCCCGGATTCCCATGGGAACGGAGTTCTCATCTCTCTCGCAGAGATAAGGTCTCCGCCAGAGTCTCCGCCGCAGATGCTGGCCCATCGCCCGGGTTATGGAATTCAGTCAAGGCCAGGCGGCTGTCCTGAACATCAACACCATTGTTTGTATATGTGTGGCAGCTGTAAAAGTCCTCATTGGTTGGGACAGCTTGGCAACCAGCAGGAGCTTGGGGGCAGGGACATGCCGAGGTGCCAGTGGGGTGTGCACCATGACATCCCTTCCAGGAGAATCTGGAAGTGACATCATGTTGTTTTAAGAATCACCAGACTCTATGATAAAATTAAAGTTTCTAGCAATTTCCAAAAATTTTTAACATCACTTCCAGATTTTTTAAAGATGTGATGTCACACAGGGCAAGACACTGGCATTAAAAAAAAGTTATCTCCTGCCGCTGCCTGTACTGGTGATGGGAAATAAGGACAGGAGGAAACCTGGCAACCCTGGCTGGGATATCCTTCACAGGGGATTTAACTGCTTGGGACTTTAAACAGGAGGCTACTTAATGGATGAAGCTTGTTATCTGACAGATAGAGAATTTGTATTCTCTATCTGTATTCTCTATCTGTCCAATCAATTCAAGGCTACAATGTATTGCAAAGCAAATGTTCATTTCAGTGGGGCTTATTCAGGAGAACTACTTAGTTGATTGTACCCAAAATTTATTTTTGATTTTCTTTGGGGAACTGAGAATGTACATTTAAATTATTTTTAAATGATAGAGAATACTATCATTAATCATATTGAAGATCGAATGATTCTTATCCTTTGACAATTCTTTTAAGTTCATGCAATCAATGATACTTTTGCCAATAAGTACAAATCATATGCTGTATTTAAGAAGAGAAGAAGAGTTGGATTTATATCCCCCCTTTCTCTCCTGCAGGAGACTCAAAGGGGCTTACAATCTCCTTGCCCTTCCCCCCTCACAACAAACACCCTGTGAGGTGGGCGGGGCTGAGAGAGCTCCGAGAAGCTGTGACTAGCCCAAGGTCACCCTTAATAAGGCATTTGTTTTTATCTTCCTTATTCCATTCAGCATTTAATTCTTTTACTGTCCAGTCCTACCTGTGAGTTACATTGACAATGAGACAAAAGAAGCAACTCAAAACTGATCTACTCACAGGTAACTCTCATTTTATACAATGGGTCTTACTATCAGAAATGTGTTTTTAGGACTGCAGCCACAGAATTATTAGTAGACTCATTCCCATTAGCAGTGTGGAGTGCTAGCTTGTGTAATAAATTTATGCCCGTATAACGATATTGCTGGGCTGGCAAGATGATACATCCAGTTTTATCCCTTGTCCCAGTCACAGATTGGTGACACTAATGAAAAATCAGGTAGGGGAAGGCTGTGGCAGGAAGGAGTGGGATTAAATTGGAAGAGTCTGCTCACCTGAAGATTATTCCTGCTTTTTCTGCCATATAAAAAATACTTCCATTGAAATAAATTGAATAACAGAACTGCCTCCTACCCGCTCCCTCTGACATATCAGTGGATTCTGAGTAACTAAGCAGCCAGTCACGACACAGCATGAGCCTCAACATGTGAACAAAGCTAATATGTTAAGACTAGCAGTTAAGCCCATTTTAATTTAAAAATAAAATGGGCTTTATATAGGAGGTGGGGGAATGCTGGGAGGCCCCCTGGTTTTCCTGCCCCCCCATCTTCTCCTGCCTGCCCTCCCCCCGCCACTTCTCTTGGTCCCTCCCCATCAACTTACCTTTCACTTCTGTCACTGTATAAGTCTTTGTCTTGGCCTTTGTGGTGGGGGAGGGTGGGAGGGGAATGGGGAGGGTGCTGCCTGGACTGGAAAGTAGGGTGGCTTGGTGTCCATGCCTTGCCATGCCCAGCTTGGAATTTGGGAGGGTGGGAGAGGGTATGCAGGGGGGAGGGTGAATTGGGGAGGCTTGGGGTGGGGAGAGGGCGGAATGGGGAGGCTTGGGTCAGGGTGGTAAAGAGCAGGTGAGGGAGTGGGAAGGCTTAGGCTGAGGAGCAAGGCAGCGCATGGCTACCCAATGCTGCCCTACTGGCTTGGGTTATAGTTTGGGGCTGGGAGAGGGAGTGGGAAGGTTGGGCCGGGCTGGCAAGGCAGCACAACCTGGCGCTGCCCTATTGATGATGATTGATGATGATGATGATTGTTGTTGTTGTTGTTATTTATTTATTTATTTATTTATTTATTTATTTATTTATTTATTTATTTATTTATAAACCGCCCTCCCCCAATGGGCTCAGGTTGCAGTTTGGATGCTGCGAAAGGATGGGTGAGGGAGTGGGGAGGCTTGGCCCAGCTCGCAGTTTGGGGGGGGGGAGGCAGTTGAAATATGAGGGACTGACTTTCAACCAATGGATGCACAGAACTCACTTCATGAGTCCTATGCACCCGTCAGAGACATAGCAAGGGGGAAATGCACCCGGTGCACTGATGCGTCTTCCGCCCCTGCCACGCTCCCGCCACGCCACTGGAATGCCCTCACCAACCCCCGCACAGGGGCGCACGCCCTGTGCATTGCCCCCACCCCCACCCCCTTGGAGCTATGCCTCTGGCGCCCATTGACTGGAAGTGAGTCATTGATTTTTTCCAACCCTTACTCAATTATGTATTAGAATATGTTGGTTGGTGCTGCATTGTTTGACCCCCAGATCTACAGGCATGAAGGTTATGTAGTGAAGGGGAATTTCAGAGAATAGGCACTTGGAAAGCAACAATAACAAAAACCCACCAAGTTTAATAACAAAATAGGAAAGGCAGACAGATAACAGTTGTGGTTTCCAACTCCTTACAGCTACTCTGCTTATGGGACCTCAAGACCTAATATCCACCTGGTATTCTCAACCCCCCCAACTGCAAATGGGTTGCAAGTTCAAGGTACCCAACTCAGCTCACTAAAGTTGAGGGAACTTGTTGGGGAGCCTATGCCTTAAAGTGTTGATTCCAGGACATATTCCACTGGGCACCTGTACACCCTTGGACACAGAGAGACCACACAGCCTTTCCCAAAGGGTTTTAACGGCAGCTTACGCAGAAGCATACAGTTTGCAGAAAGGAAGGTCCCATTGGTCAATTCTAGAGAAGGAAAGGACCACTATTGTTTGTGTACACCAATCATTGTACTCTAGTTTCTGGGATTAATGACCATGACATATCCCAGTACTCTATAAAGTTGTAAACATCCTCCCATGCACACACTATTGCTGGTATGATGGACCAAGCAGTGCTGTTGCCATGAATGAGGGGAGGGTCATGAACATTTAGGTCCACTGGGAAAATAACCAACAGATCCTGGAAATCTATCAAATTAATATGCTGGAGGTGTAACTCAAAGGGGTGAAGTTGGTCAGGCAAAACAGAAGGTACCCAGAGGCATGAATGAGTGAGATCATTCCTTTCATTACTCTTAAATTAATTGTGGAGTCCCAGATTAGGGACAGACCACTCTCACGGTTCTTTTGTAAGTGGATAATAGGCATGGAAGATTAGCAAGATAAATCTTAACTAGTAAGTGCCCCCTGCCTATTTAAAAAAGAAACCTTTTATTATGAAGAAATCCTTATCGAGACTGTATTACTATGAAAATTGTTAAGCAAGTAGATTCAGAAGTCAATATACAAGCACATTTATATACACTTTTCAACCATTTAGATTAACTGTATCATGATACTGTCACATCCTTGCAACTTTCTGTCCAATAATATCTTATAACAGCAAAAGCCTTTCTTTAAAATTCTAGACTTCCTAACAAATTCCCCTCAGTCCCAGCCAGACACTGACACCAACACTCCTGCTTGCCCTTTCCCTATAGTATAGTTTCTTTGTCAGTCTCCATAACAGAGGGCAGTGCTACACATTTAACCGCCCTTGTATCAATTTGATCCTAACCCATGCATTCCTGCACAACAATGTTAAGTAACAACACTCACATAGTCATTTGGATTATGCATATCATAAATAAGTATTTAAAACACCTGAAGTATAACATTGTGTTAAAGTCATTCTACCATTACAACATTATTTTAGAAAAGTGGGAGGAGGGAGTAAGCAATATCAGTTTGTTTTGTATCATAGATATATAACTGGGAGCATGCACACTTTTCCTGTCTATTCTTGTGCCTATGTGTTTAGATTAATGTTCGCTGGAATGTTTTGCGCTTTGGGGGAGCGGGTAGCCACAGCTGTTTTCCCTTTGTTTTTCAGTAAAATTATTGCTGCTGACAGATGCAAAACAGGAGGTTTTCCATTGTAGGGGCCACATTTCCATACCAGGAAATATGACTTAGTCCAATCTCTTCCTTTCACTTCATGGCCAGCAGCATCACCTAATAGCTGTTGTAGTGTGCCTTATTCCTTGTCTTTATGCCCTTCTTTGCTGTAAGATTATTCCTCTCACGCCATGCAAATGTGATGAGTTCTGTGTATTACCGATGTGGAATTTGTGCTACAATAGTAGGGGATCTTACCAAAGTATGGCTGTTAATTGGATTCTCTTCCTGAGTGTTTTCTTGTGGGAGGTGATATGAACTGGGTTCTGTAATGTCATCATGGTGGTTCTGTCATTGCCATATGTTGATCAGTACTTGTGGGAATCATAAGTGAACATCATTGTGATTGGTGGGCGGTGGCAGAATTGCCAGGATTACAGTTGGAGTGGCTGTTAGTTTTGTTATGTTAGCTTTTGTATCTAATGGGTTTCTTGTGCTTTTGATGAGGCTGCTGGGAAAGCACAGAATCATGCAATGTTGCTGCAGGTACTGCTGTAGCAGCTCCCAATGTGCCTAGACCATAGGACTGCACCAAGAAGATGGGAGATCCTTTAATGTTGCAGCGGGTTTGTTTACTCAGAGAGATGTTGCTCCCAAGCCATGGCTCCAGGATGACTGGGGTTGTTGTGTTACTCTGTCTTCCCCAGAGTTCATGTACATGACACAGACTTGGGAAATTGTATTTTGAAAGTCATTTAGGGAGACAGAGACTTTGGATTTGAGCCAGAAACAAAAAGAAGAATGCGCATTTAAAATCATGTTCAGAAGAACATGCTAATGAACAGCATAAGCCCCTATCCACATTTACAGGCATGAACTCTAGATTACAATCCTGCACATGAGTCATACAGGCATAGAAACGTTGGGGGAAAGTATGGTTTTCTCTCTTTCTCACAATACTAGAACCAGGGGCCATACATTGAAAATGCTGGGGAGAAGAATAAGGACTAATAAAAGGGAACATTTTTTCACACAATGCGTGATTGGTGTTTGGAATGTGCTGCCACAGGAGGTGGTGATGGCCACTAACCTGGATAGCTTTAAAAAGGGCTTGGACAGATTTATGGAGGAGAAGTCGATCTATGGCTACCAATCTTGATCCTCCTTGATCTGAGATTGAAAATGCCTTAGCATACCAGGTGCTTGGGAGCAGCAGCAACAGAAGGCCAATTGCTTTCACATCCTGCACATGAGCTCCCAAAGGCACCTGGTGGGCCACTGTGAGTAGCAGAGTGTTGAACTAGATGGACTCTGGTCTGATCCAGCAGGCTTGTTCTTATGTTCTTATGGTTGAAGGTCAACTCATCTAAGTTTAATAATGTTCATTATGTACCTGGAGTGCCTGAAAAGACCAGGAACTAAGAAAATGATCTCAAATGAGCCCAATGAAGAGAAATGTAGATATATGAAGCTGTGCAGAAGTCTCATGGACTCTAACAATATGGAATGGAAGGCTGTCTTGAAAAATACAAGAATCTCTCCCTGCACCCACTCATATGCATTCATCGCCACACCACACTCCATCGCACCCCTGGTATAACTGCTGCAAATATTTCTTGCCCCACCTACAACTGAGGCCAGCAGCTGCTCTTACCCCAGTTCTTTGTTTCCACGGTACCATCATGTACTATCTGTCCATGCAGAGCTATGGCTGTCAAGTCAACATTGCCATGGGGGCTTATGAAACAGCCAATGGTGGAGTACAAAAAGATGCATCCTACTGTACAGGCTCCACTGTGTTGCCCTACAAGACCATAAAGACAGGCCTATACTATATCAGACCAAAGACAGACTGTACTCCCCAGAAACCTCTGTTGAGCTTACACGTTAGGGCATGAAGACACTAGTTTCCCGGTGTTGTTTGTTCTCACTGTTTGGTATTCACAGGTATGTCAGACCATGGATTTGTCTAATCCATTCTAAATGCTTAATAAATTGTACAATAAGCAGGTCTGTATTATGGAAGCTGTAAGTGAACATGTCTTACTTTTGTCATTAATAGCACTATCTTAAACAGAGTTAATTCAATAGATTTAGAAGGTTGTAACTCTGCTTATGATTGCAGTGTGATTCTCGAGGGACCAAACTACACAAGACATTTCCCCTCAGATCTGACCACCTTTCCTTATAGATACACAGCAGCTGTAGGGAATGGCATTTTAAAATTCTGCAGAGGCCTGATTCAGATCCAACATGGGACGAATAACTCCCCCTTAGCCCATTTAGCTCAGGAAAATGATATGGTGGGAAGACAGAAGCCCCTCTGCCCTCTGCACCGTGGTCCCAAGAAGAATCAATTCAGACTTTCAAAATGCCATATCCCACAGCTGCTGTGTGTTTTCCAGGAACCTACACCCAACTTGTTAAAAACCTTCTTGTGTAATGTTACCCTCAGATGAGACAGAGGAGAAAGAGTAGGGAGCTAGATGAGCAATCGTAATGGAGCTCTATGTAAATAAACAGCAGTGCTTGGGAGCTACACATAGAGGCCTATCTAACATGGGGATGACAAGACACTGTGACCCACACCACTGCTGGGAAAGTGGGAAGGCCTGGCAGGACTGGATGCAGCAGGCAGAGACAGTCTAGGCACCCAGCCATGGACAGCCACAAGTGGGGTCAAAAGAACACAACTCTCCCTTCCTCTTGGGTCTCTTTCCTCCAGGTAAGTGCCTCCTGCCTCAGCAGAGATGGGCACTAGAGGGTCAGCTGAGGTAGGTTGATATGGGTTGGGCATGTGAAGGAGGAAACCTTCATAAAATGGGCCCAGGGGCTTGCACGCTTTTGGGCTGCAGAGTACTTTTCTCCTCCACCCCCCCCCCCGTCACTCTCTGCACCTCTTCTCCTTTTCCCTCCTGCTGCCTTGATCACTCTCCCTAATTGGCTCTTGGCACCTCTCCTCCTCTTCCCCCCCTCCTCCACCAGCACCTCTCCTTCTGGATTGCTCTCCCTCAATTGCTCTCAGCACCTCTCCTCCTCCTTCCATCACCACTTCCCCTCCTTGCTCTCTGCACCTCTCCTCCTTCTCCCGCCCACTGCCTGGATCACTCTCCCTTGATTGCTCTCATCACCTCTCCTAATATTATGGTATCTAAAAGTTGATATTATAGTAAAAATAAAGTTATTTAAAAGATGGATGTCAGATGTTTGGACAGGGTGCAATTTCAGTGCTTGCCCTAGGTGCTATTTTTTGTAGATACTCCCTGGCTACCCAAAACTGTGTCTCTCCAAAATTAGTCAAATCTTTCAGGATGTGGGGGGGGGGGGGGTTTACCACAGGGAACCATTAATGTTTTTTCTGGATTTCACCCATTGTTATAACACAGCCATCAGTCTGAGGAGCCTACAGTTAGAATGTCACTAGAAAGCTCCAAGTTGCTATGAAGCGCACTTTAGGCAGTCCCACTGTCTTAGGTTATTTAGACCATCCTAAGAAAGCTTTCCTAAAAGTAAACTCCATTGAATAGACTCCTGAAGGGGTCTGAGCACACCTGCTTAGAATTGCTCGCTTAATTTGTCTTTTATTATGTTAATGAGAAAGTAGAGAGGAGAGAACTGCCCATGCTGCCTTGTGCTCCTTGAAGGAAAAATAAGATTAAATGTTGATTCAGTCTTTTAAAAATCTATGATTAAATATTGCAGATCAGTACCATCACCTCAATTCCTGCTATGTACAGTTGATAAGAAAGGACTTACAAATGAAGGACAACTCAGATTACATCATGGGGAAAAAGCATGCTCCTTGGAAATCTCTGAAGTGTAATACATATATGTGCCAGCTGTTACTTGGCAATATGATATATGATAAATTGTATACGTATTAATGCAAATCATTTATACCCCTCCTGCTGATGATCTGCTTCAAAAATAGTCTTACTGTAATTTCAGTTCCGTTCAACCTCCATTCTTAAAGCAATGAAGACCTGGTGATAAAAAATATTTTCCATGGCATGTCTTTTAAGTTTAAGGATGGCTAATTTTGGTCATCTGATGATTTAATAATATTCCAAGATTTTGCAGTTATACTGCACCTTCCAGCTGGAATGACTAATGGCCCTCTTCATAACCACATATTAAGAAACATTTGTTTTGTTAATTAAGATTTTAAAAAGAAATTTATGCAGCTAATTACTATCCCCTGCCCCTACCCTAAGATGGTATACTTCAGTATCACTGCAATAGTGCTGGCCCAGGATCACAAAACAGGTTTCTAGCAGAGTTCGAAACTAGATCAGTTGTTACACGACTCTTTTTTATCGCTTTACTTAACATCTTTGTTTTCTTCTCGCACTTGGTTCTTGCTTGTGCTTAGGAAAAACTGACAAACAATTGTCTGTTGCAGTCTTCCACAGAACAAAGCTTTATGCAACCCTAAGACTCATTAAGACACTTTTTTGCCTTTATAGTAAAAGAAACTATTTTTCTCTGTCTAAAATATGACATTGTATAGTGTACTTATAATTCCACTAGGTGATATAAAATCATTCTAATCTGCTTTTTAAATGGGGCAATGGTGACATATCGACTTAGAGCAAGCAGAGACATAAATGGGTTCAGCACAGTTCTATCTATGCAATCTCTTGTGCAACACCTAGAACTTTCCTCCTAATATATTATGGTGGTGATGGAAAGTGCAGATGACTTATGGTGACCCGGAGAGTTTTCGGGCAGCAGATGAACACCGAAGGTTGCCCTTGCCTGTCTCTGCTCAGGAACCCTGAACTTCCTTGGTATCTCCCATCCAAGAACAAAACAGAGATAACTCAGCTTAACTTCCGAGATCTGATGAGACTGGGCTAGCCTGAGCCCTGAGCCATCCAGGCCAAGGTCTGTACCATAGTATCCAAAAATCAAATGCACAAGATTTTTATGTTGGAATACAAGTGGGTGTGATAGCACAAGGGCTCAGACTTTTGCTTCTGTGTCCACTTGGACAAGAGCTGCAGAGCAAGTGGAAATTTCGCACTAGATCCAGCCTATAGATTATATCTGTCATGGCTTGTTTCTGTGTCCAGTCACAGAAACGCCAAGGCAGAGGTTTCTTTCACAACCATTGGTCTACTGTGCAAATGCTGAAATAACTGTTGACAAAATAGGTTATGCTAAAGGTAGCAGATTTTGTTTTGCCAGCTGTTAACTCTCCCCAGAATTTTCTAGCTACCCACTCACGATACAGCAAGTTTGACATCTGAGTCTAATGCTTATGTTACTCATTTTGAGAACATCAATTTTTTTGGCACCTACTTATGTGAATGTGTGATCTTGTGTATGTTGCAGGTGTTTTATATTTTATAATCTTGATTTTTGTTAAAGTTTACAGCCAAATTTGAATAGATATTTGGGGGGGGGGAAAGAAAGTGACAAGAGATATAGATTATTCTTTTCCTTTGGACCTTTTAATTATTGGACAGGCATAACACCTATGAAAATACAAATTGAAAATCTGCAAATAACTGCTGGCCTGTGGATACTGTCTCTGCTATTGAGGCTCAGCGATGCCTACTGTTTTGTATATTTACTGGAAAATATATTTCTAGTACATGGGGAAAGGTCAGGGAAAAGAGCAGTTATGTGAATAAGTGTGTGTCTGTGGGTATGTATATAAAGTGCCATCAAGGTGCGGCCGATTTATGGCAATCCCAGCAAGGGGCTTTCAAGGCAAGTGATTAAGCACAAGTGGTTTGTCACTGCTTCCCTCTGCAGAGTCTCCCTTGGTGTCTCCCCTCCAAGTATCAACCCAGCTTAGCTCCCGAGGTCTGGCATGATCGGGCTGTACCATGCTGCCTTTCCTTGCCCCCCACCCCCATAATTTCATTTTTCATAATTTCATTCTGTTTGTAGCAAAAGACATCAAAATCTTTCCTTGCCCAAAGTCATTGGCAGGCAGTGAGTCACAGTCAAATGGTAATTGCAAGGCTCTGCTTGCCTTGTAATCATATACTGAAATGAGGTGACTTTATGTCGTATGAGAGACTTTTCAATGTTTCATGTTGCCTGCTGTACAGTTTCAGGAAGCAGCTTCTTTGGTATGTGTTGATCAAAAAGCTTACTCAGAGACTCTGCTATTTTGGCAAGCCCAGCAACAGTCAGCAAAGCAGGGTTTCACCAGTGTCCTCCTGATGGCCTCTGCTGTGATGCAGCTGAAGAACGCAGTGCTATTGTCACTGGCTAAAAGGGATGCAAATACACTGACTGTTTAGATGCACAGCCTACCTTCCCTTAAGGCCCAGGACATGTACTAATTTCTGCATCGCATTCATTCGCAGCTGAAGGGGGGAGGAGGATACTAATATACAATAGATAGGGAAGCAAGATGGAAGTGGAAATCTAGTCAACTTTTGGAAGCTGAATCTAGATCTTTAGTCAGTAGGCCAAGCAGGAAGCCCCTTCTGTAGAACAAAGCTTTGCATGTAAACAAGCAGACTTTTGAAAACATTTACGACTTTTGTGCTCCTATCTCTTATACTGAGAGAATGTGTTATACATGATCCCAGTGGCGTAACTAGGCAAACTGGAGCCCTGGGCAAAACCTGAGTTTGATGCCACTTCTCCGGCTGCAGCGCCTTAATGCAGTAACGCGACACTCCTTTGTAGCTAACTTCCAGTGGCGTATCTAGGCAAACTGGAGTTTGGCGCCACCCATGGGCAGCCAATTCTCCCCCCCACTGTGACTAAGCAATGGGATTTTTTTTTACACCAGGTTGTATTATGCTCTAAAGTCACCATCACATTATAGAACATGCCCCAACTCACAAATCTGAACACAGCAATAAGCCATGCCACACAGCAGAAATAAAATTTTGAAAACATTTTCAAAATGCTTTCAAAATGTTTTATTACTGCTATGAAAACATTTTATGGTGTTGTATCCAGTCCCCCCTTAATTGAGGGAAACAGCATCACTTCTTCATTGTTCTCAAAGGAGAATCTGGGCTCCCTCTAGTTTTAAAACAAGTGATGCTGAAATCCATCCTCTCAAACAGTATTCTCATTTTCTTTAATGGTAAGTTTAAACTAGGAGCCCAGATTCCTTCCTTTTTTCTTTAAATCCACCTTTAAAGGAGAATCATGGGGTTCCTAGCGAACAATATTGAAAGTGATGCTATTTTGGGGCTTGATTCCTCCCCACCCTGAAACAGCATCACTTTCAATGTTTGGGGAAACTGGGGTCCTTCGTGATTCCTCCCTTTAAATCCATGTCAAAGGCGGGGATTTTAAAGGAAAATCTGGGGAAATTTGGGAAGTGCCTGCTGTCAGGGTGAAATTGTTAGTTAGCAGCACTTCAAACTCTTCAGGGTATATTTAGAGACTCTCCTTCGATGATACCATACCCAGGCTTTGGTGAAGTTTGGTTCCAGGGGGTCCAAAGTTAAGTGGACCCTCAAAGGTGTAGCCCCCATCTTCTGTTAGCTCCCCATTGGAAACAATGGATGATGGGGCACCTTTGGGAAGTCCATAGTTAGCTTTGGGATTCTGGACTAACTTCACAAAACCTGGGTAAGTTATCAGTAAGAGACTCTCCTTGATGATACCTCCCAGGTTTCCAGGTGAGGTTTGGTTCAGGGGGGTCCAAAGTTATCGACCCTCAAAGGTGTAGCCTTATCTCCTATTAGCTCCCATTGGAAACAATGGGGGATGGGGCACCGCATTTGGGAGTCCATAACTTTGGACTCTCAGAACCAAACCTCACCAAACCTGGGTGATAGCATCAGGAGAGTCTCCCGAAACACCCCTGTAATTTTGGTGCTGCTAGCCTAAAAACTGTGCCCTCTGCAGGCCAAAGAAAAAACACTGAAAATACAAAAAATCCCACAAACGAACCTGCAGTTTTTGCGCCCCCCACAGTTATATTGCTGCGCCCAGGGCAACTGCCCACTTTGCCCTTGGGAGGAACGCCTCTGCATGATCCTGTCGATGCACACGTCCACCATTTTGTGTGAATATGGCTGTGCATATATTTCTCAGCAGACACTTACCCTCAGTGGTCTGGATTTCTGTTTGCGTGTATTGAAGTTGTGATTTGTCTTCTTTACACAAAATGGCAACCATGCATATCGAGAGGATCACACATAGAGTGCTCTCCTGGTACATGAGGTAATGATAATAAGCAAAAATAGCTTATCCAACTGCAAAAGCAAATCAGCTCTCCATTGTTCAGGGCTGTATCATGCAAAACAGTCTGCCTGACTGGCACATGGTGCTGAAATGCAGTCCCTCCCCTCTTCAGAAAAGTTCTGTGTGCTAACATCCCTTGCTCTGGTCATGTCACAGCCTTTTTAAATCATTCAACTGGAGCTGAAACAATTAAAAATTGCTTTAAAAAACTCCTCAAGATTATCTTCATTTGCATTTACTGCAAGGGTATTCGTTTATCTTGCTCATGCCCTTCATTCCCCTGCTTCAAAGCGGGAGACAGATTTGCCCAACCAAAAGGGCTGGCAAAAGATAGGGGCAGGACCACCACCACCAAGTGATTTGGATCACCACAGCTACTTTAACAGCCCAAGCGTAGCACAAACTTCAAAGTAGGTTAGTAAAGGAGGAAAGTTGGAGGCAATTATAATAGGCTGAGGATGGAGAAAGTTGAAGCTGTAATGGATTGTTTTCCACCTGCCTAAGGTGTCATGCAGTCAGTGAAGAGAGCCTCTTTCCTAAAGAGTGTGTAGGTATACCGTGTCACCCTGATTCTTGGGATATGTGCAAAGTATTCCTGCCTTGACACCTTGAAGTATTAAAGCACTTATTCAGGATTTTCCCTGTTTTTTTGCTCTCCTGCCAGACATTAGCGGAACAAAAAAAAATGGGTGTAAATCACTCAATGGAATTAAGTATAACTTTGTAGCTTTAGGATGAGGAGAAGTTCTCAATTTTGATGGGCCAATCTGTCTTTTTTTAAAAAGACACCACATGTTTAAAGTCTAATGGTGCAATCCGATGCAACTTTAACCCTTCACTTTTAAACACTGTGTAGAAGTCAAAGTATAGTTCAGCTCCTGTTTATTATTCTACAAGTGTATGTAATGCTATTGGAGACAGAAGAAAATCAGAAGGCAAACACCCTATCATTTTGACCCACAAATTAAGTTTGCCAGATTGTTCCCTGTAAACTAATTTCGACCCATTCACTTCAACATTTGCCCTTATTCCACTGAGGTGTCAATCTGGTTGTCCTTGATAGTAATGTTAATTATGTTGTGCTCGAATTGCTAATTCTAACACTCATTTTAACAGCAAGTTATATATAGGGATGAGATCCCACAACCACAATACAATGATAATCCACTGTGTTGCGCTGACATTGAAAGCTGACCTTGGACAACACACTGGAGCTGAAGGTTAACTTAGTGCCATGGTAGCTGTACAAAGCTGAGAGCAGTTGCACAGAAAGAACATACCGGTAAGATCATAAGAAAAGGCACAGTGTACACTAGTAAAGTACTGGAATGGGATTAGCAATGAAAGGCAGTTTGGAATGGCATGCAAGCATCTCTCATGTGTCTTATACCAAATGATGTGATAACAATGCTACTGAATGTATCTTGTGCACTGTTCCTGCAAGTTGTAGGCATAAAGCTATATTGAAATGTCTGGAGAAACTGCAAGAAATATGTACTCCATTTGATGTTCTGACTTCATAATATCAAAAATGGAGAGAGTAATAAAGCAAAACAAGGAAGCAGAACTAATACATCAGTACATAAGCTGCTATTTTTATGCAAAACAATCCTGCCCCTCAGGGTAGCCATTTTCAACAAGGGAACTAGAGATGCTCAGCTGAAAGATTCAGTAGCCACAATGCCACCTCCTCCTCCCAAACTCATTCACCTTCCAGATTTCTGTTCGGGTGGTCTTTCTCTACTGCCAACCCAGGTATATTTCCAATTAGCCATATCTATTTTTCAAAACTAGGGAGCACTTCAGCATTTACTGAATTATTGATGCTATAGCACTGACAATTTATACAGTAGTTGCAAGCATGAAAGGCAATGTGAGACAGGAGCAAGCAAAGAGTGTTGAGCTCGCCTTTTTCTTTTTACAGGCACAGAGTTGTAGAGATTCTAGGAATGACATTTCAATCTGCATATGATGCTTAAGAATGAGAAGGAGTGATAGTCTCAGAATTTTGTCTCTATTCATTCCATAGCTTTCTTTAAATCATTTATACGAGCTAGCTAGAAGAAGATGCAACACTGCTGATTTATAAATGATGCATCAGTCGAGGCCGCATGTGCATGCACTTACAACAGCTGCAATTCCGTATTGTTTTAGGAGTTGACACATACACCTTGATCATTCAGTGACTGTTCCATCAATTGATCATTTGATTGATTGATTGATTGATTGATTCGATTTCTAGCCCACCTTTCCCACCTATAAATGTTTGTCAAATGCTATCATTTGAATCTGTGCTATACCAATCAGAGTATTGGTCCATTTAATGGGCAGCAGTTTTCCAAGGTCTCTGGCAGAGAAGATGTTTCATACCAACAGCAACCCTTAACTGGCCATGCCAGGAATCAAACTTGGGACCTTCTGCATTCAAAGCTTGTGCTGTACACAGAGCAATGCCCCATCCATATCACAGTTCAAGCACCACAGATGGAGCTTTCATGTCATCTGACAACACTCAGTCTTTCCGCAGATGTTATTCATGGGCTGAACTGTGAGTCAACAAATGATGAAGCACCATCTGATGGACATGCATGTGTGAATCTGAGGAAGGAAGGCTGTATCTGAGGAAGGAAACAGTAACTTTTTTGTCACCAAGTCACCGCTGACTTATGGTGACCTTGTACGGTTTTCAAGGAAAGAGAAATTTGGAGGTGGTTTGCTGTTGCTTGCCTCTGAGTCATGACCTTGGTATTCCTTGGAGGTCTCCCATCCACATAGTAGTTAGGGTTGGCCCTGCTTCACTTCTGAGATCTGACAAGATCAGCCTACCTAGCTTGAGCTAGCTAACTAGCAATCAACAAAAGAGCTCTCCTGATTCTTTACTCTCTCACACTTCCATCCTGTAACTTCAAACAGCCATGCTATGCTCAGAGAGCAGTGAAGTAGCCTATGAGACATTGTTTCTATAAGCAGAAAAAGGCAAAGGGTGCTATGGCATTCCCACTTCTTCCCTCTGTTAGAAGGCACACTGGAAGGTAGTGGTGCAACAAGCAAAGCAGCATGACAGCTGTATGATTGGGAAGATTGCTGGATCATACAGCATAGGACCGTGGTGGCGAACCTTTGGCACTCCAGATGTTATGGACTACAATTCCCATCATCCCCTTCCAGCATGGCCAGTTGGCCATGCTGGAAGGGGCTGATGGGAATTGTAGTCCATAACATCTGGAGTGCCAAAGGTTCGCCACCACTGGCATAGGAGATGAAGTGCCCTTTTATCCCAATGCAGGATTCGCATGCCAGACCTTGTGAATGTAATCTCAGAATCTCATAGGCCAGATGAGAAATGACTTACATAAATGGACTCTGTCCTGACTGCCTTGACAGAATTCCCCCCTTGTCTTTGAGCAATGTGCAAATAGATTCTAATAAACACGTGCCACACCACAGCATCCTTGTCATTTCTTCATCCTTTTAGAACAAAGCATTTGTAAATATTCAGCAACCATTGGCTCCATAAGGCTTTAGTTCTGTATGATTATTATGCATTGATAAAGTTTCAGTAACAGAACAAGAAATTACAAGCTTGAGAAAGGAGAAGAAAAACTTGGGTGCATTGGAGCTTCAGCGGGTATCTTCCCATTATATCATGGTCATCAACACAAAAAAAGCCAAGTCCAGTTTGGGTTCCAAATAGAAGCTTTTGGAAGTGAGGGGAAGGGGGGCAAAGCTCTCAGTGCAAGCCTAACATTTCAATAATGATAGCAGGAACACAATCATTCAACCCCTTTGATAATGGAAGCCTGTCATTTGGGGATGGTTTCAGAGGGGTGGCAGCAGAACAGCAAGATTGGAGTCCAGTGGCACCTTAGAGACGACCAAATTTTTTTGGGGGGTGGGGGGTGGGATATAAGCTTTCAAGAGTCAAAGCTCCCTTGTTGGTTTCTAAGGTCCTACTGGAAGAGAAATGCAGATTAGCTTCAGAAGGACTACATGGGGTGAATTCTTTGATGGACACTTAATTTTAAAGTTGTCACCATCATCCTGTTCACAGTCCTATGGGATTTCAAGTTAGTATTTGGATAGCGGTTTAAGACTTAAGGGAAATGCGTGCCTGACCAAATGCATTATGTTTGCTCTCACTCTTCTTATTCATCCAAACGAGCTTTAAGAGGCATAATTTTGTTAGGTATCACTGCAAATGTATTTCAGTGTCTGTATGCTGCACCCCACCTTCATAAGCCACTATGGAAGTACTTACTTTTTCAAGATAAGAGTACTACTATTTTGAGATCCTTGCCCAAAATCCATATTTTTTTGTCCTCACTCCCTCTTGAAGCAAAGTCAAGAACAGTGCAGCTGCATTGACCTGTAATTTTCACCTAGTGATAAATGCAGCATTAGACAAGACACAAATTAAGTGAAACCTAAGTGATTATATGTTCGTTCCGGAATAAGATTTCATGGAACAAAACCACTTTTTCTGATGCATAAAGTGTCATTCCCCATTGACAGGCAAGCAGGCAGATCCATGTGTATCTCTGACAACTAGGATCACCCTTCACACATCTGACAAAATGGACCCTTTGCCCTGACAGTTCGATGTTTTTCTGCTGTTGTTGCTCTTATCCCGGTGATCCCTTTCCCCCTCTGCTAAAATGCAGCTTATCCGCTCCTGGGGTTGAGACAGAAAGACCTCTCTCGTTCGGATTGGTAAAGTTCCACATATATCACAGGCAAGTCTGCTTACCAGAATCGCACGCACGCAGGCAGGCAGGCAAGCACACACTACTACACAGAGTATGTTTTTTATGCCAAGTATAAAGTAGACCGCTGAGAATTCGCTGCCCTCCTAAATAAACAGGGCATATTTGTTGCTGTCTCTGGTCGAACAAATCAATGCCGATCCTACGCAAACAGCGAGTGGCGGCAAATCCCTCCCTCCGTTCCCCAGAGAGGCATCGGCGGACAGCGCTGGCCGGGAGGAAATGAGTCTTGCTGCCGCTGCTGCCTGCCGCTGTCACTGTGGCTTCCCTGAGGCCGGGAGACCGGCTCCCCCAGACCTGCTCTTGCGGCCGCGCGCGCGCGCGCCCCCAGCCCGGCCTTCGCCCGCCCGCCCGCCCTCTTGCTCGCGCGCCCACCGCGGCCCCCACCGACCTGCCAGGCTGTTGTAGCAGTCGACCTCGATGCTCTCCAGCAGGCGCCTCTGCTCGTCGCTGAGTCCGGCCGCGGGGCTGGCCGAGGAGGCTGCGGAGGCGGCTTCGTCGCGGCGCTCCTCCTGGGCCAGCAGCAGCAGCAGCCCCTTCAGCTCCAGCAGCGCCCGGTGGTACTTGCCGATGGCCTCGCGGCATTTCTTCTCCTTGTAGCACTGCGCCCCTTGGCTCTTGAAGTCCAGCGCCCGCCGGATGAGCTCGTCCGGCTCCGCAGCGCCCGCCGCCTGGCTCCCAACGCCGCCGCCGCCCAGGGCGCAGTGCCCGTCGCCCGCCGCCCGGCTGCTGGCGTGCAGCTTCCCCGCGGCAGCTGGACTCCTCCGCTCCATGCTCGCTGGCTGCTCCTCTGCCCTTCGGGGCTCGCACGGCACAGCGGCAGCAGCAGCGAGGTCCAATCCAACGGGCGACGAGCCGCCGCCTCCCCCCGCCCCTTTCCCACTCCCGCCTGCCCGCCCGCCTGGTGAGAGGACTCAAAAGGCAGCGCAGCCTCCTGGCTTGCTGCTGGCGCTGGTGCCACCCCTGGGCTCGGCTCGGCTGCTGCTGCTGCTGCTGGCGGCTCCCATTCTCTGGCTGCCAGGGGAGCGCCACCGCCTCCCGTCACCTGCAGGGTGTCTGGCTGGCTCCCCTGTTGGGGGCAACGATTGCTAACCCGGAAGAAGCTATTTGCACATAAGAGGGAGGGAAGGGGGGGGCGAGGCAGAGACACCCCCCCCCCCGGCCTGGGATTGAGGAGGGGATCTAATAGGTGACGTAGGCAACACAAAAAAACCCTCCACACAAAATCGACCCAAACGCACCTTTTCGATATTTACAGGAAGGTACTTGGTGTGTTTTTTTAAGGTGCAGGATTCTTTTTCTAAAACGCTGAGGGGCTGGAGGGAAAGGAGGCGGCGATATTGTCGTGGCTGTGCTTGAAGATGGTTGATAGGATGCCTGCCTGTGCCACCACACAGATACAAGGGGAGGGCTGTATAAATAATGAGTGTGCTCTGCATCTGTGGCGGCAGTCAAAGGATGTGGGGTGCCCTCTGGAAAACTGGTGCTTGGAATTGTCCCGTTGTTGAGGCCAGGATTGCTACCAGTTTGTTCCCTTCTCTTCCTGGACGCTTTAAGAGATGCTTTTTTTTTTTTTATCCCGCTAGATTTCCTGTTCCCACTGTTCAGAGAAGCACTATTCTGTTGTGCGTGACAACTTCAAAAAGGATTGAGGCCAGTACTAATTCATATTATAACCAATAAGAGTAAGAGAACCATCATTAAATAAATGGATGCAAAGTAACATATAGAAAGACTAGATATTAAATACATTTTACCTTAGCCCATTTGGCGTGTGAATGTCAACCAGTCAGCAACCCTACAATAACCCTGACCAGCTTCAGCTTCACTGAACAACCGCCACAGCATTTGACTCTCATTCTCTTCCAGATTAGCATTTCCTCTGAACTGCTGTACATACCTGAAGTTATTTTCCCAAAACGCAGCCAGAGCTCCAGTGTTTTCTGACAAAGCCCATCATAAAGGTAATGCCACCAGGGGTGCCCGAGTTTGAATCCTGACTCTGCCATGAGGCTTGCTAGGTTACCTTAGGCCAGTCAAATTGACATCACAGGGTTGTTGTGAGGATAAAGCAGAGGAGGGGAGATAGATATACACTGCCTGGAGGTCCTTGGAGGAAGAGTAGCATCAAAATGTAGCAAATAATGTAGAAATCATACAGAATGTTTACACATGTGTATAAGTGAGCATGTAAATTAGAATGTTTGCAAGCACAGCTATAGATGCGATTAAAAGAAACAAAAGGCAAAGGTGTTGATGCAGCAAAGGCAGGGTGTGTGGCAGAAACTAGAAGTGTGATGTATGAGCCTTAATGATATATATTAGAACATGAGTGTGTGGATGACTCAGAGAAGTTAAGGATCCAAAATTCCACTTGGCCTCTCATTCAGTCACTCTCTGGCAACAATATCCTATTCAGGTATAAACAATTCCAAATTTGTGGACCACCATTGTGGACCAATGTTCATTAATTGTATTCTGAAAAATTCAACAAAAGCTGGATGTTATTTTGCTTCACAGCAAACAAAGAGGAACAGTTTGAAGTAAAATCTTCTGGTCTGCTTAACAGTGCAGCAGAGTTATACTCATCTAAATCCATCTAAATCAGTCTAAGTGAATGGGCTTAGAAGGGTGTAACTTTGTTTAGGATTACATTGTAAGATTTTATCTGCTGAGAGCCATAGAATAGTTAACTTAAAACCTTTGACTCCCAGACAGTTCCAGTTATTTCTTGTCACAAATTGTCCTGCCTTTGATGAGAAAAATGTCTTGGTGGTACATCTCACAAGTTGCCATTTCTACAGCTATTCTAGACACAGCAGTTACTACACAGGACTGAAAAACCAATTCTTTTTTAAGGGGAAACAATCCAAGGGAAAGTTCTGGAATGCTCAGAAGTCTTCAACAGTGGAAGGGGGGTCCATGTAGACATCACTTTACCTATTTGTTCCAATGTCCCCCCCCC
The DNA here is from genome assembly GCF_021028975.2 of Sphaerodactylus townsendi. Classification (NCBI taxonomy): domain Eukaryota; kingdom Metazoa; phylum Chordata; class Lepidosauria; order Squamata; family Sphaerodactylidae; genus Sphaerodactylus; species Sphaerodactylus townsendi. The sequence goes on along the minus strand of NC_059426.1, from coordinate 120,725,612 downwards.
CCTTCATGTTTGAGCTTTTACCTATCTCTGTCTAGACAAACATGTTTTCCTGTCCTTTACGTAACTCAGACTGTGCGTGTCTGCCTGAATTCCCCTGGGTGTGTTTGTCTGGGTGTCTGGAAGTGCTTGGCTGTCTGGATGAACCTGGGTGTGCCTGATTTAGAATGGAAGTTTCCTTAGTAAGTGTCAGAAATGTGTTTTGGTGTTCCTCAATTGAAATTTGTGAAATTTGTGCATATCAAATTATTATTATTATTATTATTATTATTGTGCATATCAAATTATTACACCTCAAATTTGTGCATATCAAATTATTACACCTGGCTGAAATTTGTGCATATCAAATTATTACACCTTAGTTGAGTCACCTTGAAACACTGCAGACAACTATATGAGACCACAAAACTAATAAAAACCACTTCCAGTTTCAGTGTGGGAGTGGCTTACATCCAGACTACTTGAGTGAGATACCAGTAACTGAAAAGTCGCACTACAATTTTCTGCACTGATATTTCACATTTGTAGGTAAGGTTGTTTGCCAGACCCAGACCCACTGATTCCAGATTTCTACTGCTGTTGCTATCCTGCTGTCCTGACAGGTGAAGATGATCCAGTTTTTGCAAATAAGACATTAAAATGATAAAACCTATCCTGCTTGCAATGGATGTTTCCTCTCAAGGTGACTACTCCACAGGGTTGCACTAATGCTGTGCTTGCAAGTAGCAGTATTTCAAATGGTTTTGCGTCTGGTCCATTGACAGCATATTCAGCACAGCAGCTGACAAGCAGAAGTGCCCCTAGCACAGGACCTTGGGGCAAAAGTACAACCCTCAGCTTTGCAAGGGGAGGCCAAATGTAACAGGTTGTAATGAACATATGGTGGTCACAGCTGTTCACTTCTGCACACATCCACCCCACAGCTCCCTCTAGTATCTGTTTGACCTGCAAACAGTTATTAGGTGATGTTTAACTTCATGTCATGAAAATGTTCAATGATCCATTTGTATACATTAAAAACTTTATTAAAGGACAAGGCATTTCCCTCCAAGTACAATTATGCCTGGGACATGGGGATGCTGACTGTGTGCATTTTGTGTGGTGTGGCAGGTGGAGTGCAGCTTCAGAAGTTGAGAGGGGTGAGTTAGTGACCAAATGTAACCTCTCCCCCCAATCTCCTTGCTGGGCTGTTCAGCTCTAGCCAGCAAAGGCAAGGGAGCTGCACATCCTGGACTGGACCACAGGATGGCCCAGACCAGCTGCTAAGGCCCGTCACTTCCTCTGGCCCTGTTCTCATCCTGGAGCCTGGCAGCTATTGAGCTCCATCCTTCCCTCTTTATGTAGAATCCTTCTGATCAACAAGCCCCTTTCAGTCCTGGCAAACAATAACAAAAAGGAAACAAGAGTCCAGTGACACTAGAGATTAACTACATTTATTCCAGCATAAGTTTTTATGAGTCACACAGCTCACTTCATCAAATGAATGCAGTATTCAGCCTTTAGGCAGATACATTTCAAATGCTGCAGGCAACAAAAAATGCGGGGGGTGGGGGAGCATGTTGGAAAGACAGTTAAAAACAATATCCAAGTTTAGGAATAGTCAGTTCACTCAGAGTGGGTGAAGACCACTCTCAACTACACTGAAAAGGCTGAACAGAAAATAAATCTAGTGCAGGGCAAAAATATAGAGGATTAACAACAAAAATACATATTTCATTTGCGGGTGCTGAAATGAAGGGAGATTGCTGTCGACACCAGGACAGGACTTTCTTTCAGATATGGAATGACTGTAGGGTTATTGCTGGGTTGAACAACTACGCAGAAATTGGCTATTCTTTAACTCTATAACAAGAAAAATGGAAGTAGAGATAAGGCTTGGGATGAGGAAGAGGAAAAGAAGGGAGAAAGAAAACAAAGATCAGCTTTTTTGTGGAATGGTATACAATATGTATTCTGGTTTTACAGAGTAACGGGATATAAGGAGAGAAGTGTCCTTCATAATTGTCCTGAAAATTCTTCTAAGGGTGTGACTGAGCTACATCCATTAATATTCTGAAGAGAATGCTGTCTGCACATGCTCAATTTTTATTTTCATTTCCCTACCCCCATATTAACCAGCCTGGCCTTTCTTCACTTGACAAAGATAGGGAATTAATGTTTTGCCCCATTTTGTCAGGTCTTCTGTAAAAATAAAAATTAGAAAAGAAACAAAAAGTTCAAATCCTAAAGCAAGATTATTGGGATGTGTAGCACAAGTAGATATTTTTTTATCCTGAACAGCAGATCTCACAAGTTATTGCACTGTTTTCTTTATCTCTCTTGCAATTGCTTAAAAGCAGTTCTCTGTAGTATTTTTAGAGTCTGGACTTGTGCTGATCACTTCTTGTTCAGTGTCATTGACTCTTATCTATCTATCTATCTATCTATCTATCTATCTATCTATCTATCTATCTATCTATCTATCTATCTATCTATCTATCTATCTATCTATCTATCTATCTATCTATCTATCTATCTATCTATCTATCTATCTATCTATCTATCTATCTATCTATCTTCTTCTTCTTCTTCAGTTTCTTGGCATAACCAACTCCCCTAAAATGGATAAAAATGGATCAAAGTTCCATAATAGTTATAACACCAACAGCTAAATTCACAGATTAAAAAGCAGGCCTGAACCCACCCCTCTTAATAGATGCCTGCCATTTAAAGCCCATCAAAAGCCCTGGCAGGCTTTGCTGTACCTCCTGAAAATATCCAGGGAGGGGGTCCTTCTCACCTCTTCAGGGAGTCTATTTCATGGAGCCAGAGCCACAATGGAAAGGGCCTGAGCTCTGGTCTATTTCCGATGGGGCATCCTAAGTACTGGGATAGCCAAAAGATGGCTGCTTGATTACTGTAGTTGGTGCATAAGGACAAATGGAAGGAGACAGTCCTTCAAACATGTGAATCCTACACATGAAGGGTTTTAAAGGTCATAACCAACAGATTTAATGGAACTTGGAAACAGAATAGCAGCCAATGAATAAGAGTCAGAATGGGAAAAGTAAATTCCCTGGGACTAGCCTCTGACAGCAGTTGATAGCCACATACTGGACAAGCTGTTGTTGTTAGGTTGTCTTCAAGGGCAGCCCTAAGTAGAGTGTGTTGAAGGAATCCAACTGTGAGGTAACAGAAGCATGGATCAGCATGACCACATCAGCTGAGTTTAAGCAATAGAAAAATATGCAAATCAGATACAGCTGATAGAAAGAGCTCCTGGCCACCATACCAACCTGCTCCCAAACTCTTAATCTGCTCTGAAAAACCTGTGGAGATGCTGGAATGTTTTGCATTTCAAGTGATCTGTCAGTCACAAAATCATCCTTCCTCCAAGAAAGTCCAGGTGATAAACTCAGTTCTCATTATCTTCCAGCAAAATTATGAGGTAAGTTAGGGGAGTTTATGATTGTTATTATCCTGACCTGGATGGACCAGGTTAGCTCAATCTCATGAGATCCATGAAGCTAATTGGGGTCACTTCTGGTCCATACTTTGATGGGAGTCTACCAAAGAACTGCAGAGTTGCTATACAGAGGTAGGCAATGGTAAACCACCTCTGAACATCTCTGGCCTTGAAAACCCTATTGGGTTTTCTGTTGACTGTTACTTGGCAGTGCTTTTCACCTTCATTGCTGTTGTTGCTGTGGGCTGGGGCTGCTTAGTCTGACCTGGCATCATTTCAGATGAGGCATATTTGGTGTTTATGAGCTGCTTTTGCACCTGCACAATTAGGAGCATTGATCAGTGGGCACTTTCATCATGTGGGTGTTCATAGTCAGACTGTTCTTGGTTTTTAAAATGTGTTTTTATTACATTCTGTTAACACAATTTGTTTTTATTGTCTTAGCTTTTATTTAGTTATGAGCTGGCTTGAGATCTGGAGAGGCAGCATGATTTGACTGAATTTCAGTTCTCAGGGAACAAGTATTTGCAAGCTGATTTTGCACACCTCATCATTAATAAAAAAAACAGCCAAGCTGAGCTTTGGGAATATGGCAAGCAAAATGAGCTAGGCTAGAATACTAGAGAAATATGTCTTTTTCTTCACAAGCAGGCATGGGAAAGTCCTTCTTTCATTAAGTTAGCTTTTTTTCTGGGTTGGGCAAATGGGAGAAGGGGAAAAAAGCAAGAAGATGACTAAACAGAGGAGTTTGCAAATCACCGAGACCGTTTAGCTCCTTTCCCAGCTACTCCCTGTTTATCGACCCCAGCTCATAAACCTTGTTTTTAACAAGGAGCAACATACTTTGAATTGAGTAAGGGCTGAAGCAGTGAGCAACATCCAAGATGCATCGAAGGGCTCTTTAATGCTCCTCTGCCCCAGTATGAGCTGCAACAGACACTGTCTTGAAGCTATTCCACTTATGCCTGTGAGCACAGGCCAAAAGAGCTCTTGAGAGTCATGTGAAGAGACTCCTGACAGAGCTGCTTGCAGTTTCTACTGGGAAGAAAAAGGTACATAAGAGGAAAGAAGAATGATATCTTGGGACTTTGGACCAGGCTGTACTGTTGACTGGCTCCTGGCGCTGAATTGAGAACTCAGGGTAAATTGGCTGTTCCTGCTACTACTATGGAGGGTTGCCTTTTTGCTTGGTCTAGGTATTGATAGCTTTGTATATTGGATATTTTGTGTTTTTGCTTACTCTGTGATCTTGAACTTAACTAAATGGTTACAGTTGTCTTCAAGAATGTGGCAGCAACAGTAGTGTGAAAGGAAGGAAGTGTAAAGGATTAAATGGTGTTGATGGTGAAGTAACCTTGAGTGCATTCCACAGCCCGGGCGATGGGCCAGATTCATCGGCGGAGACTTTATCTTTGCGCGGGAGATGAAGACTCCGTTCCCATGGGAAGCAGGAAGGGGGGATGGGGTGAATGGTGTTATAACCTGTGCTTCTGGCGGGAAGTGCCATTCCTGCCACTACGTGTATGTGAGCTTTCTAAGATGTCTTAATAAACGGACTTTTACACCCAAAAAGCCTTTTATTTCTGCTTCTATGGAATTCCTTACATTGTGGCAGGAATCTTAATTCATCTATATTCCTGTGCAGTGGACCTCTGTTGTCTTGCGATGGAGAGGTTGAATGTTACTGCGGAAGGTGCGGTAGCCCCCAAAGAGGGCTCCGACCTTTCCCTTCTGGATCTGGAGGAACCGGCAGGAGAACGGGCCTCGCTGGTGGCTCTTTCCCGTCCTCGTATCAGCACGAGTCTTCCTTTACTCCGTTGGAACGAGGGACGTGACGACGACCATGGGGACTTCCATGAGCCGTTTGGGGCGCTGTCTATGGATCGAGCGCCTGTGGATCGGATCTCTACCCGTTTTCGTGTGGATTACAAACCTCAGATGCAACCTGTCATGGAGGAGACGGGCTTGACCACCTTTCATGCGGCAACCCAGGAATCCATTGAACGATTCCTGGACTCGTATTTTGGTGATGCTCCCAAAGGACCACCGTGGCACAGCACTGGGGCCCGTCCGAAGGATACTGGGACTAAACCTGGGATTGGGAGGGGTATCCGTACCGTCTTCCAATCGGACCCCTGATCCCGGGCCAGCCACCGCCCCTGATGTGCCCCGGGGACCCACTGGTGGCTACGGTGTCTCCGATGTCCCGCTTCCAGACGACGAAGAGTCCGAAGAAAGCCTGCACTCCCAGCCGGATCTGTTCCCTCTCCCATCGAAGGAGACCTGGGATGAGGAAGTGGGGCGACTGCGAGATGCCCAGAAGCATGGACCCGTGAACGTCAGCTATGGGAGGAGGAACGGGCACAGTTGCAGCAAGAGCGAAAACCTGCAGCGGGACCGGAACGGCAACGCAAAGAAGTCCAGCTCGAGTTGGACCGTGCCAAAGATGCGCTCCAACGACAATATGCCCAGAATCTGTCAGTCCATGATAAAGTCCTGGAACACTCCAGACTGGATTTACAACGGCAACGCGAAAGCGTTCAAGCCTCTGCGCACGCAAAGTGTGTGCTTACTGAAGCCCTTAAACGGGACTTAACTGGCTAAATTGGAACGAGAAAAAGCTGCTCTGCATGCGGACCAGGGTGCATTGACCCGCAAGGAGAGGGGAGCTGGCTGCGTTGGAGAGGGAGCTAAGGAGGCAGCAGACCAGGAAGCCCCAAGTTGGAGTCTATGCTGTTACTGATGCACGCCGGTGCCAGGGGGGCCACATGCCTGGGTCCTGCCACTCCAAACGCCAGCTGCACCGCCAGCGCCCGATTCCGGCCCCCCAACATACAACAGCTGCCTGCCCAACCTGCTCAACTCAGCGCAACCACCGCCCCAGCAGGCTTAAGAGCCGTTGAACGGGGCTACTATCGGCCCCCGATACCAGCCCGTTTTGATGGGACCGCTTCCAAACTTCCCTACTTCATTTTGCAACTCAATGCCCACTTGGAAGACTATGATGATTTATACCGGTCTGAGCGCGAGAAAATACGGGACATCGGCTCAGTCCTGGATGGGGCAGCAGCCGACTGGTTCGTGACTCTTTTGGATTTGCAAGATGAAGACTCTCGCACGGTGCCCGCATTCCTCCAAGCCTTAAGAGCGCGCTTCCAGGATCCAGGCGCCGAGAATGAAGCTATCCGCACCATCAAAACTATCCAGCAAGGCAACCGCCCGTTTGCAGAATTTGCCCGTGAATTTCAGTAGCGGCGGCTGCTCGACTTCCTCCTGAGTGGCCTGAACGCATGAAATGCGAATACTTCTCGGATGCTGTGGACGGCAAGCTGCGTGAAACGGTGTTTTTAATTCGGGTTCCTCGTACTATTGCAGATTGGATCCAGTTGGGGTCCCAGGTGGCATCTCGTTTGGAATACGCTCGTGCCGGAGGTCATGCCTACAAAACCCACCACTGTGTCCACCAAGCCAAGCCCAGCCGCCCCTACCGAAACCACCTCTGAACGCCGCCGCCGACTGGGATTGTGTCTTTACTGCGGAGGGCCAGGTCATCTAGCCGCCAACTGTCCCAAGAAACAAAAACCAACTGCTCCAGCTCCACGCACTCCATCTGCTAAGCCACCACGCAGATCAGGGCCGCCTCCGACGGGCTCGTCTAAAAGCGGTCATCGGGCGACCCAGAGGAGGGAAGCAGCTGTTTGCCTTTCTTCAGCCCCATGGACATGGGCCCGACTCCTGACGCGGTGAGTGAAGGCAGCGCTCCCCTTTACTGTCCAAGCGTTTCTGGCCAACCCCGCTAAACACACTCGCATTATAGCCTCGGCTCTTGTGGATTCTGGCTGCTCCCACTGCTTGATGCGGCCCCAGGTGGCAGAGGAGCTAGGTCTGGACCAAATTCCCTGGCTAAGCTCCATACCATTCACCCAAATGGACGGTAGCCCCCTCGAACGAAGGACCGGCCCAGTTCAAAACACAACCGGTTCTCCTCCGCTATACCGACCATTGGGAGAAAATTAGTTTTATTTTGGCCAGTGGCCAAACACTCCATAGTTTTGGGCATGCCTTGGTTATTGTTACATGAACCAAAGTTCATTTGGAAAGAACGGATCTTAGAATTCACTGACCCTCCCTGCGGTGAACACATGAATTGGGGGGAAAACCCAACTTCTCCTGACACACCCCCCCCTGGCTTCTTCAGCGATCGCTCCCGATTCTATTGGCATCCCACCTGCGTATCATGATCTAGCCAGAGTTTTCAGGAGCAAGAATGCGATCAGTTGCCACCCCACAGAGACACTGACTGTAAAATTGTTATACAACCAGGGGCTTAACTACCCAAAGGTAGAATCTACCGCATGAGTCCCAATGAGGAGAAGGGAACCGTGCCTTCTTGGACAAGAACCTTGCTCGCGGGTTCATACGGCGAGCTACCAAACACACACACGCTGCTCCCCGCTTTGTTTGTAAAAAAGAAAGATGGGTCTTTACGGCTTTGCACAGATTATCGAGGTCTCAATGCGGTCTCCCTGTCCAATAAATATCCTTTGCCTTTGATCAAGGACCTTTTAGATGCACTCGGCAAAGGACGCATTTTTACTAAATTGAACTTGAGAGAAGCTTACTACAGAGTCAGAATTGCTGAAGGCTATGAACACTTGACTGCGTTTAACACAAAGTTTGGACAGTTTGAATACTTGATAATGCCATTCGGGTTAAGTGGGGCCCCCGGGGCTTTTATGGCCCTTATCAACGAAGTTCTCCATGATTTATTGTACAAGGGAGTTGTGGTATACTTAGAGGACGTTGTGATTTACCCACAAACCATAGAAGAGCATGAAACATTGGTCCGAGAGGTATTGAAACGCTTGCTCGACAATTCTCTCTTTGCCAAACTCTCCAAATGCTGTTTTCACCAGACCTCCATTGACTATTTGGGTTACCGGATCTCGCCCGAGGGCTTGAAAATGGATCCTGCTAAAATTGACGCAGTCCTCCAAATGGCCTACCCCATCAACCGCAAAGAGCTCCAATCTTTTCTTGGTTTTGCTAATTTTTACCGTGACTTTATACCCCAATTCGCTGAACTGACTCTCCCTCTCACAGACCTCTTACGCACTAAGAATAAAGATCCACTGTCCGCCAAGCCTTTCGGGCCCCCCCTTTCCTGGTCTGAGGAGGTCAAACAGCCTTTCAACTCTTAAAGTCTGCGTTTACTCAATCAACCTATCCTAAAGCACCCTGACCCAGATCTCCCGTTTGTGGTTCACGTGGATGCCTCGGACAAAGCACTTGGGGCAGCCCTGTTGCAGAAAAATAAAGATGGTAGGCTGGTTCCGTGTGCTTATTTGTCTAAGAAATTCTCTGGTGCTGAACTCAACTGGACTGTAGGAGACAAAGAGACTGCGGCCATCAAAGTAGCACTCTCCACTTGGCGCCACTGGCTGGAGGGGGCCAAACACCCCTTTCAGGTTTGGTCGGATCATAAAACCTGGCAGCTTTGTCCACCCCCCTCAAGATGTCCGCAAAACAACTTCGTTGGGCCGATTTCTTTTCTCGTTTCTCTTTTACAGTCCATTTTTTCCCCGGAAAACTAATAAACTGGCTGACGCGCTCAAGGCCTACCCGGGGAGGGGTGGAGCTGCCTTACGGTGACATTCCACGCACTGTTCTTTCTCCCTCCCAGTTGGGGTTGGCTGTCACCCGATCTCAAACGTCCACCCCTCCTCCACCCTCCATTCTAGTCTCATCTCTCCTTTCCTGCGGGAACTCGAAGAGGCGGGCTACACGAGCCTCCAGCGGAAGAAAGTGACTCCCAATTAGCGTTTGGAGAATGGAGTTTGGCGGAGGGGGGAAGGTTGGTACGTGCCTCCCCCCACTCCGCAAGCAGGTTCTTGAAGCTTGCCACGATGCCCGCTCGGCTGGACATTTTGGCTTTCTGAAAACTCTGCATTTGGCCCGCCGGCAGTTCTGGTGGCGCGCAATGCGCAAGGACATTGAGGCATACATTAAGGGCTGCTTTCGGTTTGTGCAGAAGCCAAAACCATCCGGAAAGCCCCATGGGCTATTGAAACCGCTCCCGGTGGCCTCCCGCCCCTGGGAGGTCATCTCCATGGATTTTATTACAGATTTGCCCGAAAGTCATGGCAACACGGTTTTGTGGGTGGTGGTAGACTTATTTTCTAAACAAGCCCATTTTATTCCATGTGCTTCCATCCCTCCGCTCCTAAGTTGGCACGGGCTGTTCATTCAACATGTTTACCGCCTCCATTCCGCCCCCGTATAAGGTGGTCTCCGACCGCCGCCCCCAATTCATCTCAAAGTTCTGGAAGGCGTTTTTGGGGTTGTTGGGGGCCGCCCCTGCCGTCGCCGCCCCTACCACGTTCAAAGTGACGGCGAGACGCAGCGAACTAACAGAACCCTAGAGCAGTATTTACGTTGTTACACCAACTACCACCAAGACAATTGGTGCGAGCTTATTCCGTTTGCGGAGTATGCCTATAACAATGCGGTCCATAGCAGTACAAAGAAACCCCCTTTGAAATTGTGTCTGGTCGCTCCTTCCCGCCCTTGCCACAACTACCAGCGACAGCTTTGGACCCTCCAGAGTTTCAACAATGGATTTCATCCCTAGCCGAGGGATGGAAAAGCGGTCCAGACCGCCTTACAACAAGCGAAGGACTCCCTAAAACTGCAAGCGGATAAACACCTTCGGATTTTCCTCTGCGTGTGGGCTCTTGGGTGTATTTATCTACAAAAAATCTCAGAGACGTGCATAAATTTTCCAAACTTGGCAAAAGATTTGTGGGACCTTTTCAGATTACTAAAGTGATTAATGATGTCACTGCCCGCTTAGATTTGCCTAACTCTCTTAGTAACATTCATCCTGTCTTCCATTCCAGCTTGCTCAAGGAGGCTCCCGCTTCCGATGCCTGGCACGACCCGCCGGAGAGGCCCCCACCGACTATTATTGATGGTCACAAACACTACGAAATTGACGCTATCCTGGACTCTCGCTTTAATCGCAAACGCTTGCAATATTTAGTCTCTTGGGTGGGATATTCCTCTGGGTATAATCAATGGGTTTATTCCGAAAATATTGAAGCCCCCACCCTTATTTCTGCTTTCCACCGCGCCTTTCCGCACAAACCTGGGGGGAGGGGTCTTCTTTAAGGGAGGCAGAGTGTAAAGGATTCAATGGTGTTGATGGTGAAGTAACCTTGAGTGCATTCCACAGCCCGGGCGATGGGCCAGATTCATCGGCGGAGACTTTATCTTTGCGCGGGAGATGAAGACTCCGTTCCCATGGGAAGCAGGAAGGGGGGGATGGGGTGAATGGTGTTATAACCTGTGCTTCTGGCGGGAAGTGCCATTCCTGCCACTACGTGTATGTGAGCTTTCTAAGATGTCTTAATAAACGGACTTTTACACCCAAAAAGCCTTTTATTTCTGCTTCTATGGAATTCCTTACAGGAAGTCAACGGATAAGTTAAAATGACTCTTTGTGAATGGAGTTCTTATATGGATGTTCAATGTAACATTACATTGTTATTGCCTTGGAATGCAATAGGAATAGGATAATGACTCAAAGCATTTAAAAAAAATAAAATAAATCTAACCAAGTTTTTAGAAGTTTCAAAACTCCTTTTTCTGGGTTTTCATAATTCAACATTCTTTTTTCCCCTGCCTGACCCAAGGCCTCCTGAATCTGCAAGCACCGGAGTTTCCCTCACCTCTTACAATACTCATAGTTTTCAGCTACTGCAACACCATCCTCTAGAAGACATCTGACTCTGGGTTGCACCTTTGCCACGGTGGTTGCTATTTCCTTGCTCCCTTATGACCCACATCCCAAGAATACCCTTGATGTTCACAGTTGCCAGGAGGCAGAAATCCCCAATTCTGTCATCCTAAGGAGCGTTGCATCACTCCATTCCCAATCCATTCAATGGACTTAGTAGAGTATAACTCTGCTTGGGATAGCTCTGAGAAGAGCTACAGCCTACCAGTGTGAGTTGATATTGCCTGCAGAACATGGAATAGGCTACAATGTTGCTACATGTGTCACTGGGTTTGTTTTCTTAAAAAAAAAACCCTTTTGATCACAATTCCCCAGCAAAAAGTGGCATTATTGGCACCAGCCGCTAGTTCTGTTTCCAGATCTATTGTTTATTATTTATGAATGATAGTTCTACTATTACTGGTACATTTGCAGTGTGCCTGGCACTTTTTAAAGAATAAGAACAACAAAAAGAGCACTGCCCCAAGAAGCTCACAATGTACTAGTTTAACAAGCAGAGAGAACTGAAGGAGGGAAAGTATGAGTAATGCAGGTGTACCAGGGAAGGAATGCAAGTAAAGGTGCTTAATTATGTGCTTTGTGAACACTGAAGTTATTTAGGAGTTTTAAAGAATTAAAAACAGGCTGGTAAAATTCTTAAAAGATGTGGGTAGGAGAGGGTGGTGTTGACAATTATAAACATTTCCTCAGACATTCCTCTGTCTGTGTCTCAAGGGCTGCTGAATCTGCCTGCAGATTTATGACTATAGGAGATGGTTGATTTTCAAGGCAAAGTGCAGGTAGAGTGGAAAGCCTGCCTTACACAACTGCAAAGGCTCATTGTCTAGATATTTTATAGCAGAGTATGTGTGCATTTCAGGGCATCTGTTAAATAATTGTCGTGTACTTAATACTAGGCATCAAAATAAGAGGCAGCATAGTTTCAAATAGGAGCACAGTTTAATAAGTCCAGTTATTTCTCTGTATGGAGCTACAGTGAATAGTTTCCTTTCTCCCTGTTCCGTTTACCAAGTCCTGGAAAACACTGATCTAGATTAAAGGAACAGAGCAGCACAATAATGACTTAAGACTGAATGGAACAGAAGAATGGATATTTTGGGGATCATTTTGAGGTGACTTCCAAAGAATGGGCTGCGGTTTGAGCTGCTTGTGGAAGTGAGTGAAAATACAAGGCAAGGTTAAAAAAGGCCATGGTCTGGTCAGTTAGGTCATTGACACTACATGGGAAGTGGTGACTCATGGGGGGGGGGGCTGCCTGAGGCCTCCTCCCTCTACCAGTAAGAGGGAAATGGTGATGGAAAGAAACTTAGAGGAAAGTAGGGAACTGTTTCTATCGGTAGCAGAGGATAGGACTTGCAATAATGGGTATAAATTATGAGTGGAAAGGTCCCAATTGGGGGAAATATGTTGCAGTAAGAGTAGTTCAGCAGTGAAATAAGTTGCTGAGGGAAGTCGTGAGCTTCCCCCCACTGGTAGTCTTCAAACTGCAGCTGGATGTTCACTTGTCAGGAATGCTTTAGGGCCCAGGGGTAGGGAACCTGCGGCTCTCCAGATGTTCAGGAACTACAATTCCCATCAGCCTCTGTCAGCATGGCCAATTGGGGCTGATGGGAATTGTAGTTCCTGAACATCTGGAGAGCCGCAGGTTCCCTACCCCTGCTTTTAGGCTGATCCTGTGTTGAATAGGGCATTGGGCCTCTTCCAACTCTATGATTCTATGACACAGAGATGACCGCTGGCCTCTCAGATCTGCTGCCTGGGGCCACTGTTTCACCTCACTGCAGAGCTAGCTCCATACATGCGAGGGACTCAGGAGACCCTTTCTGCCCCTGGGAAGCATGGCTTCTGCCTAAGAAGAAGCAGTTCATCTGTGTCATTACAAGCAGAAGGAAATAATGACCAATCTTGCTTCAGAGGCACATTTCTACTCCCCTCTTCTACCCCAAGTATATTATGTTATCATCATCCCAAGTAGGGAGAATATGCAAGTTCAATGCAGGGTGGGCTTCTTTGTTTTTGATAGCTTTATAGGAAGAAAAGTTGAAGGCAGTAGGAAAAGAGAAAAACTCAACATGAGGTGGATTGAGAAGGAAGTTGCAGTTTTTAGTTTGCAAAATCTGAGCAAGGCTATTAATGATAGGATGTTTTGGCATTAATTCATGGGGTTACCATCAGCTGTAAGTGATATGCCAGCATGTTAACAAACGTATAAGAAAATGTTCCAGCCATCTTATTTATTTGCAAAATTTATTCCACATTTTTCTGCCTTCACCAGGGCTACCAAGGCAGGTAACTGATTAAAAACATATGTAAGAAAAACACATCTTAAGAACCATCCAAACAAAAGGAAAAGCACATAATTAAAAGAATTATGGTAAAACCCAATTAAAGTGTACTTGCCAAAACTCAAAAACACTGATTAAAACACAGGGTAGGATGGAAGGACCACTAAGGGAATTCCAGACAAAACAGAAAAGTTTTCACCCACAGGTGGAAGATGGCAAAAGAAGATCACAAGCAAGTCTCTTTGGGGAGAGAGTTCCAGAGTTTTGGTCATACCTAAGAAGACTTTCTTCTGGTTTGCCACCCACCTAATCTCAAGAGCAATCCCAAATAATCGTCCTGTTCCTTCAAGGTGAATGCAACCCAATCCAGAACAGGTGAAACTTGAAGTCCCACATTGGATTAACTACTCACCAGTAGCAGTGCCATCTTGTCAGGATTAAACGTTTATTTATTACACTGAATCCACTTCAGAACTGCCTCTAAGCACTGGTCGCTGCTGGCCCAACTTTTTCCCTGGAAGCAACTTGGAGATTTTTTTCTTTCTCTCCCCCTCACATTGCGAATAATGGAGGATAGCTAGGGGCACCCTGTTTCAGAGCCCATAGAATTGAACCTCTTGATCCAATTAATTGAAATTAGGTTATTCAAAAGAAAGGCACCAAGCAGCTCTGCTACAATTTTGGTGCTGTACCTTTAAAAACAGTCCCCAGCAATTCAGAATGGTTCCCCATAGAAAATAATGGACCCTAAAAATTTGGAAACTCAAAGAAACCCTGAATTTAAATACTATATCGATATTGGAATTTGGGAATGCCAGGAATACCAATGTTTTCCAAGTCCAGTATATTCCCTTTTGTCCTTAACCCAACTTCCTTTGGACCCAGTTTGCACTGAAGACTGAAAACTAAAGACAGGAGAAGATTCTAAATGTCCAAATAATCATGCTAAATTAAATTTGACAGAAGGCAGCTTCCTTTCTAAGAACAAGTAGATTTATTTAATGCCATGCAAATCCCCATCTCAGTTGGCAGAGGCTACTTTTACTGATCAAAGCCATACACAGTATGGTGATGGCTCTGAATTTCCATGACAAATAGATGGTCTCTAGTCCAAACTGTATTGCCTTTTGTCCAGAAGGGATTGACTACCAGAATACCTCAATCTGATGGAATGTTGGAGTCTATGATTCCAAACACACTCTTGAGCCTTAGCAAATTTTAGGATTTCTGTCACACTGGGTCCAGAGTAGGATTCTTAAATGGAGGATGCGCTACAGCTTGTTTCAAGGCTGGGATGACCACTCCCTCTCAAGGAGCTATTAACCATCTCTTGTAGGGCTGCCTAATCCAGGTTGCCTACTTTCAAATTGCTTTGGAAGCAACCTTGTTCCTTCAGCAGCAGTGGCGCAGTGGTTAAGAGCAGGTGTACTCTAATCTGGAGGAACCGGGTTTGATTCCCCGCTCTGCCGCCTGAGCTGTGGAGGTTTATCTGGGGAATTCAGATTAGCCTGTACACTCCCACACATGCCAGCTGGGTGACCTTGGGCTAGTCACAGGTCTTCCGAGCTCTCTCAGCCCCACCCACCTCACAGTGTGTTTGTTGTGAGAAGGGAAGGGCAAGGAGTTTGTAAAGTCCCTTTGAGTCTCCTATAGGAAAGAAAGGGGAGATATAAATCCAACTCTTCTTCTTCTTCTTCTTCTTCTTCTTCTTCTTCTTCTTCTTCTTCTTCTTCTTCTTCTTCTTCGTCGTCGTCGTCGTCTCTGGCTCTCTACATCATTTGCCCATTTTCCTGTCACATGATTCTAGTGTCATGTGATGATTTCCTATCACTTTCCTGAAACTTGTTGAGTCCTAGATCAGGACTCGGGCTGCAGATGACTTTGTAATTTTTGAATTTTGATCTCTTCTTTTTATTCTGATCTTGTAGGTGTCTGAAGTTCTACAGCACAATCACAAAAATGAGTTGCCATGATGAAACTATAGTGGCAACCTATGTGAAGTAAGTAGGAAAAGGGAGGGGGCAAACAGAGGGAACCATGGTTGTGTGGTAGAGCTTCTGGATGCAGAAGATTCCAAGTTTAGTACGTATTAATTTTTTTTAAAGGATCAGATAATAGGTGATTGTGAAAGACTTTAGACCAGTGATGGAGAACCTTTTTGAGACTGAGTGCCCAAATTGCAACCCAAACCCCACTTATTTATCGCAAAGTGCCAACACGGCAATTTAACCTGAATGCTGAGGTTTTAGTTTAGAAAAAAACGCTTGGTTCCCTCTTCCTCCACTCCACCCACTCGAGCAGGGGCCAGCCTGCTCTAGCTCCAGCAAGTCCCTCACGCACCGCTCTGTGCCTCTCAAGCATCTCTGCCTCCTCTGCACCATCCGCCCCCCTTGGGCAGCAACCACCCAGATCACAGGCACCAGGCCCGCCAGCCAAGTCCTCCCTGCTCACCGCAGTGCGTGCACGTCGTGCTCAGTTCCCCAGGCCAGCCTAGATATGTGTATGAAAATCACCCCCCCCCCCACACACACACATAACGAACTCTGTGTGCGTGTGCCCACAGAGAGGGCTCCGAGTGCCACCTCTGACACCCGTGCCATAGGTGGCTCTTGCCATCACTGCTTTAGACCCTAGAGAGCAACTTCCTGTTAGAGTTGACAAGACTGACTTTCTTAATAGATCCATTGTCAAATTCCGTGCAAAGCATCTTTCTGTGTTCACGTTCATGTGTATTTTGCTATCATCCATTCCTGTTCTATTGTAAAAGGTTATTTTGGACTTTTAGATCCATAGAATCAAAGTGACATATGTGGCTGGGGTGGCCAACATATGTTTTGTATGTAGAGTATATCAGCTGCTCCCATCGTGGCATTTCCATGCCATTCAACACCTATAGCAATTTGTTTACCAATCCACAAATACTTTGCATTACATCCTTTGCTCTGTGGAAGCCCTTCGTTGCACTGTGATTTCACTCTATGCCAGCCTGATACCTTGAGGGACTATCAAATGATCCCCTCCGTTTGATGGCTTTTTATTTCCGGAGTTATAATGATAAAGAATATTGTTCATTATAGATTCTATTGTGGTATTTATACTGAGCCCAGGAGGCAATTCACTGAGCCATTGCTAGATGGCTGATTCTAATCATTAAGTCAAAATAATTTACCTTCTGTCTGAATGCAAGGAATCTCTCAGCATGCAAGGGTTGCCATAGTTGCACGGGAAGCATAAAATTCATTACAATGAATGCTTAAAACTAAAATATGTACATATATTTAAGATGTGCTTTGGGGACTGAAGTGTTCATATACATCCTGCTTGTCCTCTAAAAGAAGTTTAGTCACAGAGCAGCTCCAAAGATTCCTGGAGGACACATCAGCATTAGATTCATATCAGTCCATCTTCCATCCTGGCCATAGGACAGAGACAGCGCTGGTCACCCTCTTGGGTGATCTTCAAAAGCAGCTTGCAGCAGGTCAGTGCTGCTAGTTCTGTTGGATCTGACAACATGTCAGGGGGATGCTGTCTAATTTTTTATTTATTTATTTATTTATTTATTTATTTATTCATTCATTCATTCATTCATTCATTCATTCATTCATTCATTCATTTATTGATTTGATTTGATTTGATAAACTGCCCTACCCCCGAAGTGCTCAGGGCGGTGTACAACAACAAATAACAAGACAATAAAACAAATCGAATAGCCCCAATTAAAACAATACAAAACCTTAAAACTATTAAAACTATAGCAGCAGTAACCTACAAAAAAATGAATGATAATAAAAGGCGTCTGGGACCCAACCCCCAGTGGACAAACCCTGTGCGGGAGGGGGTAGGCAGATGGTCAGATATATAGCCAGTGCATGGGCAACAAAAGAGGGGTGGGCTCAGCGGCCGCCCCCCCAAAAGCCCAGTGGAACAACACAGTTTTGCAGGCCCTGCGGAATCTCCGAGGTCCCGCAGGGCCCTAACTGCTGAAGGAAGAGCGTTCCACCAGGCAGGGGCCAGGGCAGTAAATGCCCTGGTCCGCGTGGAGGCCAGCCGCCTCATGGAGGGGCCGGGGACCACCAACAGATTTGCCTCCGCTGATCAGAGGACGCGACTCGGGACATATGGGGTGAGACGGTCCCGTAGATATGAGGGCCCCTGGCTGTAAAGGGCCTTAAAGGTCAAAACCAACACCTTGAAGACAATCTGGAATTCCACTGGGAGTGGATGATTGAGATACGTTCCTTGAATCGTGTAACTGCTTAAAGTAACAAATTGCTGTTGCTATTAAGATATTTGTAACCAGCCTCCTATATGTATCCACTTCCATCTGCGCATTATTTCCTTGATCTTTACTTTATGGCTTCACATACTTGTAGACAACTAGGCTTCCCCTGGCTCTCCTGTCCCATGGGAACTATGTTACATCTGTTATCTCATGGGGCAGGAAGCCAGATGGCTTTCCTTTGCTATCCGCTGGTGACCTTGGGGCGCCTTAGCTCCAAAGGCTGTTTTTCACAAAAGGGGACTGT
Source organism: Sphaerodactylus townsendi (assembly GCF_021028975.2). Classification (NCBI taxonomy): domain Eukaryota; kingdom Metazoa; phylum Chordata; class Lepidosauria; order Squamata; family Sphaerodactylidae; genus Sphaerodactylus; species Sphaerodactylus townsendi. The sequence goes on along the minus strand of NC_059426.1, from coordinate 120,707,561 downwards.
GAATGCCAACTTTGTCAGAACTGCCTTTACCAATGTGGTGCTTCGATGCCTGTTCAATAAACGCTACTGATCAATACCCCAGAGTCTGTTTATTGGCTTATGGGTCTGAGACCTAACACAACAGCATTGACTTACCACTTCACTGATGCTGGGATACATGGGACAGCTTTACAGTGACTGTGCTCCTTTCTCCATGGTTGGGGTCAGAGGGTTGCATTGGGAGAGAGAATTTCTCCATGACACCCCTTGGTATGTGGGGTCCCACAAAGGGTAATCCTCTTCCCCATGTTGTTTAATGTCTATATGTGATCCTTGCCTAGTTGGTCAAGATCTTTGAATTTTGTTTAGCACCATGCTGATTACACCCAGCTTTATCTGTTGATGGGCAGCCAGTTGATGACCACTCTGGAGGTACTGGTCAGTTGTCTGGGGGTCACAATGAGTTGGATGAAGTAGAAGCTAATTCCATCGAAGCTAATTCCACCGAAGCTAAATCCATCGAAGATAGAAGTCCTATGGTTGGGCTGTGGGTGGCCAGCTTCCAGCACTTAACCAGGTGCAAGTAGCACCTGCACTATTTGTCAAGAGCTTAGTTGTGATTTTTGATGCCTCTCAGTGTGTGGAAGCTTTGGACACACACACAGCCAGACTGATGTTTTTTTCAGTCTAAGCCAGGCAATGCAACTGGTACCCTGCCTTTCTCACCATGACCTTGCCATAGTGATCCATGCGGTGGTCACCTCCAGACTGGACTTTTGAATTTCCTCTATGCAGGGCTAACCTTGAGATTGATCTAAAAATTCCAACTGATTAAAAATACAGCTGCATTTGGACAAGTTAGAGTTTCTGGATACAGCTGCATGTTTGTTAAAAAATCTGCAAGGGATCGTGTGTTAACTGTACATTACAAAGATGCCAGACACAGATGCAGGCGAAACGTTGGGAGAAAATGCTACTAGAACATGGCCATACAGCCTGGAAACCACACAACACCCACAAATTTTGTGGTGTTTGGTCATTCTACTTTGTTGTTTAGTGCCACATCTGTTTGCCCTCTGTGGTGTCAGAAAAGCTCACTGTCTAGGACAGCTAACTCACCTTTTGCACAATCTCTGTAGTTTACAGTGTCTTTCTTTGTTGAAAAAAAAGCATTATTTTTCTTTTCTTGACTACTTTGTTGAATCAGCTTCATCACCCAGTGCACTGTAGGAATGGATGGATGTTGGCCAGCTTGCCACAATCTGATTTTTACATTGGGAAGATTAAGTAACCTATAGACAATGAGACAATACCTTCTCAGTATTCCCTTGGTCTTGCAGGATATTCCCTCCTGCAGGAAAAGTGCCGCAGCCTGTTGAGCACTATCAATATTATCAGCATGGCTGGCTGGATTTCAGAAATCAATGTTGTTTTATGCTTATAGCTGGAAGTTTTCTATGAACTACTGGGGCACAGAACATTAAGTTGCAGTCCACGTTCTGCACACAGCCTGAGTCTGATCCTGACAGAAGTCGGTTTCAAATAACTGGGCCAAGGTTGACTCAGCTTTCCATCCTTCCAAGGTCAGCAAAATGAATACCCAGCTTGCTGGTGGTAAAGTGCAGACAACTGGGGAAGGCAATCGTAAACCACCTCATAAACATAGTCCGCCTAGTAAAAGTTCTGATGTAATATCACCCCATGGGTCAGTAATGACATGATGCTTTGAAAGGGGACTACATTTACCTTTTTTACCTTTACCAAGAAAAAGAAAAGCTGAACAGCTGTGGGTATTAGTAATAGCAAGTGGAGTACCTGTAAAGACTTGCAAGGGGAGTGGTGGCATAGGTTGCAAGATGGTGTTTCTTCCAGCCAACCTCCAAGATAGGAAGAAATCTTATCCCTGTTCAGGAGATGCTCTATGGGGGCGTCAAGGGAGACAATCCTTCTCACTGCAGCTTTTTCATTTGACGATATGAGTCTGCCACTGCCAGATGTAGTTCCATCTTCAATACACTGAAATGCAGGCTTTGACCTCTGCTTGGCTATGAACTCTGAATCTGGGACTGGATCCACATGTGACACAGGAACATCCAATCATGTGTGGCTCCCCTATAGATTACTGCCCCAATTTCTTGTAGATTAAATATACCAGATGGTAGACAGAAGAAGCTCTCTTTCCCTAGTAAAAAGTGCTTTGGTTTATGGCCCTTATTGCATACAAAAAAAAAATTGTCAATCAGTAAATTGGAGGAGTGGGGTGGGTAAATTACTTTCAGAGACTATCAGCATGGGCGGGTGTCTTCTTTTGAGCAAGTGGAAAGACAAACCAACACTGTAAAGCAGAAGCCTCTCTGCATGTCATGTTTCCTCCGCTCATTTCCAAAGCTTTCTTTGTGTTAAAATCTTTTTATACGTTGGATATGGAAAGCATTTGACATGACTTGGCTTTTTCTGTAGACATGAACCAAATGCCAAAAGTATATTTCTATGAGTGCTGACATGGGACACAGAGGTGCTTGATACAGGGAAAAGCCTGGAGAAGGAGAAGAACACTGGTCATTGCTTCTGATACCAACTCTACTATGACCCGAGAATCTCACTACCTCCCAGCCTGGCAGGGATACAGTGAGAAGCTCTGGGAGAGGGGGTAGAAAAAGTCTATTTACATCCTGAAACTTCTCTTTCTGAGTCATAGCTACAATTTGGGGCATCAAAATCTGTCTCCAAATCCTGATCAGCTAGTTATCAGCTGATAACTAGCTCCCCTCAACCTATAACTAATAACTAGCTCCTCCCCCAATCCCCCCCCCCCAAACCCTCTCTGCAGTGCCTGGGACACAGTGAAGTTTGAGCTTACTTCCAGTTGATCCACTCAGTGACTTCCACTGAGAGCTTCTGAAGAACTGGGCAATATAGCTGCTAAGCATGATTATTAGTTCCTTCATATGATTTAAATGGCAAATAAAAATTCATATCAATAAATAATATCCTTCCATATCCCTTTCTTCAGTCCTTAGTGCATTCCTAGAGAAATGTTGCTCCTTTTTACAGGAAATGAAACTATCGCATGGTGCACATAAAGACGAGGATTTAATTTGGTATGCAAGCAGAGAATTGGTGTGTAGTTTTCATTATAGAAATTAGGCTCTTTGCATACAAGCAGGTTAGTAATTGACTAACTTTTTATGGTGTAAGCCTCATGAATTTCACACACAGGCATTCTCATCCCAAATATTCAAGCTGCAAATGCTGAGCAACTGGCCTCATATTTAAAGAAGTTTGGAAACACCCGCTGGCATCCCAGGGGCTTCCCCCCTCCCTCGAGTGGGATTGTTGCATATGGTCGATCTGTAGACTGGCATCACACTGCCGCCTTCTATAGAATGCAGAGGAAGACAAAATGTCACCCTCACATCACATGACCCTTCCTGGTATTTACAAAAGCCCAGATTGTTCTTATGTGGATTTTAAAAATGCAATAAACAAAATTCTCTTTAATACACTGCAGAACATTGTTGCCTTGCTGGAAAATCACAAAGGGAGAGAGATCTTTATTTTTAAATGGCAAAAGTCCTTTTATTGCCCCTATAGAAGCTCAAACGTTTAACACCAGGCATTCTTTGATTTAAAAAAAAATGGCTGTATTCCTGAATATCATGAGCAAGGATCACCCAGAGTCTTCATATGGGTAATTGTTCAGCTTTATGAGCACTTTATGAGCTGAAAAAGTACTCATTCTACAATATAGAAATGTATCCTTCAGCATACATACCTGAGAAATATGAACATATTGTCTCATTCTGCATACCAGCTCCAAGGGTGTTTCACATTTGTTCTTATAATTTTCTGGTAGAATAACAGCCTTCTTGCCATGGATATCTTTTCAGCATGCTGTGAATTTTGGTGTTCTGAACACTGTGAGCTTTGAGAGCTTAATTGTTGTGACAAATAATAAAAAAAAGATTTCTGATATCATGACCAAAAGATTGCTTTATAGATAACCAAGAAATATGTGTTTGGAAGTCATTGGATATGATTTTAAAAAGATGTGCACACGAATGAACAAGTATCACTCTTACACCCGTGGTTTACAGATGGTTTGGAAATTTCCATCCTGATATTTCAAGAATCAAGTTGTTCCAGAGTCACTATGTAGCCACCGGTCACCTCCAAGCCCATGTGCTGTCTCCAAAACCAACCAGTCAGTAGGTAAGTGAGGGGGAGAGAGTGGGAAGGGAGAGGGGATTCCCTCCAGTTTTTTCTTTTATGGTGGTGGGATTGAGGCAGCCCAAATAATACTGGAAAAATGACATCATTCAGGATTCACTTTTCAGCTCCCTTAAATTGCCATTATTTGGGGGGGGGGATAAGCCCCCTTCAAAAAAACTAATAAGGAATTTTCTGGGGGGGGGGTCTTGGTTCAGCTTTGCTGAATGCACACCCCTAGTTATTAGTTCTCAGAATGAAACTATTACAAGTGCAGAATCATGCAGAAGTATCTGGATGCTCTGGATAGGTATAGATCTCCTTGGCTGGATGGTGCCATGTTAGCCACTTTCTTCAAGGCCTTTTGGAGGATGGGTGATGTGCCAGATGACTGGAGAAGGGTGAATGTTGTCCTGATTTTTATAAAGGGGAAAGAGTGTCATTTGGGGAACTATAGACTACGCAGTTTACCTCTGTTCCAGAGAAAATCTTGGAGCAGATTTTAAAAGGACTGATTTGTAAACATCTAGACGATTACTTGGCGATAAGTAGTCAGCATGGATTTGTCCCTAATAGGTCCTGTGAAACTAATCTTATTCCCTTTCTGATCGGGTGATGTGTTTGGTATATTGTGGGAATGTCATGGATATTGCAGATTTGGATTTTAGTAAGGTATTTGATAAGGTTCTCCATGATTAGGAAGTTGGAGGGATGTAGATTAGACTTTAGGATTGTTAGGTAAATAAGGAATTGGTTGGATGATGGTAGTTAATGACTCCTTGTCTGAATGGAGGGTAGTATTTAGTGGACTGCTACAGGGCTTGGTTTTGGGCTCAGTGCTTTTAAATCAACAATCTAGATGACGGTATGAAGGGAACAGTTGTTAAATTTGCAGATCACATCAGATCAGGTAGGGTAGTGAACATTTCAGAAGATAGACATAATAATCAGACTTGGATACATTGGGAAAATGTGAACAAGATGCAATTTAATAAAGATAAATGTAAGGTTTTGCATCTGAACAGTAAAATATTTAGCACACCAAATGGGGGACATTCTTCTGGGCAGTAGCACATTTTACAGGTACTGGAGTTGTCACTCGTCAGGCAGCAACTGTAGAACAGCACTGTAATCCCACTGTTTTCAGTAAAGGCGTGTCAGAGAGATTAGTAGGCAACTTTTTCTTTCAAGGTTAGTGATGGGTGTTTCCTATAGACCTTTTCCGTTACTTGCAAAAAACCCCAGAAGACCTTTCCCATTACTTGCAAAAAACAGAAGAACCACCACTGTAAACCCTGAGGGAAAGGCTATAGGTCTGTCCCTGTGAACTGCAAACAGAAAAGCCCATGGTTGTATGAAAAGAGGTTCATGGCTTCTCTTTAATATGAGTCACTGTGGTCTGAGTGTCAGACTAGAGTTTGAATGACCCAGGTTCAAATATCTACTCTACTATGGAAACTTGGTGACCGTGGGGCATTCACTTATTGTCACCTGAGCCCATCTCATAGGGTTGTTGTGAGGATAAAATGGCAGAGAGGAGAATTATGACAGAAGGGGTGGAGAGAAGAATTACTGGGGAGAAAAGCAGGGTATAAATGTCTAAATAAATAACTACCATAAATACCTCTTCTGCCAATACTGTCTTCCATTCTTGATCCGTCTTTGTGTAGAACTAAAGAATCCTTTCAGACCTGAAGACCGAGGGCATGTTTATATGGCAGTTATATGGAACGAGAGCCAAGTGTGAAAACAACTGCCACGAAGTGTCCCACTCAAAGTGAGGGCTTTTGGAGAGCAGAAATCTGAGGGTGATGTGGGACTAAACTCATGTGCATAGACGTGTGACACCTCCTGACTTCTCAGCTGTGCCAGTCTTTGTTCCCAGTAACAGAAAAAAGGTCATTAAACATCTTCTTCTACCACCAAGCAAAACAACAGGTGGAGTTCCGTAGGTTGGTCACTTGGCCGTCTTTGAGAGATAATGTTGAAGAGGCACAGATGGAAAAGAAACATACTGGAGCAGGGATGAATGTTATCATTTGTCACAGAGTGGGGAAAGGGGGAAAGGAAATCAGTGGGAGAGAAAGATAGAGGTTTGAGTTACCAAGCAACCATAACTAGTAATGGATTACATGAAAAGATAGTGAGAAAGAAGTGGCTGAGCAAATTAAGTTTATGAAATGATACTAAAATTTTACATGTAGAAAATAAAAAAAACCTGTAGAAAGTATATTCATAGATGCTGGAAACATGGAAATAGTTCTGACCAATACCACACAAGCCAAAATGTTAGTTGTGGAAGGAGATGAAAAAAGTTACGACCCAATCTGGAGGTGGGGAGACGGTGTGGTCCTATGCCAGCAGATATGCCCTCCTCAGGGCACTCACTTGGCAGTGGGGCAAATCCTGCAGTGGCATAAACCCAAAGGAAGGCTTTTGGCAGCAGGGAGGGTTTTTTTTAATAGTTTGCCTCCCCACACAACAAAAAGCCCTCTGGAGGTGGTGGGGGTGCCTCTGGATGGGGCTGCCCATGTAGCTGTTTCTGCCAAGTCAAACTATTTTTTTTTTTTCCCTTTCAACCTCCTTTGGCTAATTGACATTGGACCAGACATTACTATTTTAAAAGGAAAAGTTAAAATCGGTCCCTGTAGGGACCTTTGGAAATCCGCTACAGTCATAAAGATCAGGTAATACCGGCATTTGTACACAATAATTTTTGGGGTGGATGGCTATTTCTTACCCTCGCCGGATGGACAATGGCTTTCCTGAAAAGTGCAAGAGGACCCCCCCCACCCCGAAATGTTCAGAAGGACATTTTGAAAAAAGGGATTAGAACCCAAGTTGTAGTAGATCGGAACATCCTCAAGAGGCACACTCTCATAAAGTGCGGAAACATTACGCATGGGAATCTATAAGGCGATCTCCGTATATGCATGGGAGACACTTCATTTCCCCCTGAAACCGCTTTCCCACACTATTTCCTCTTTCTTGCCTTCTGGCAGCCCATATATCATCTTCTCTTTCTCCTCTTTCCACTCACCAACTGATCTTCCTTTTATCTGTCCCCTGACTCCTCAGCTTAACTATTTATTGAATTAATATACCCCATCTTTCTCCCCTGTGGAAACCCAAAAGTAACATACATAATTCTTCTCTCTTCAATTTTATCTTCACTGCAACCTTGTGAGGCAGATTAAGTTGCACAAGTATGACTCGTACAAGATCATCCAGCATGCCTCCATGGCAGAGTGAGGATTTGAACCTGGGTCTCTAACTACTCCACCAGGCCTGTCCAACCCATACAAGATGCATGCAGGCTTCTGCTGGACCTGGGAAACTTCTGTGGCATTAAGTCAAAGCCATCACTGCACCTGAGTGCAAATTACATGGTGGCAAGCTGCCCAATAGTTGCTGTTGGGCCTGGTCCCAATATGTTAGCCTTATAAGGTTGCCTTATATAATTAACTATGGTTTCTACGACAGAAATCAAAAGATACTAGACCATTTGACATCACTTCTGGTACAACAGGAAGTGATAGTGTGATGTGAATTCACCCCATGTTACTTCTGGAGGAAACAAGTTGCCTGGAAACCCCACTGTGTGTCCTCCCTCAAGAGGAGGAAGAAGGGGAACAAGGGTGTATTGGGAGGCAGAAATAGCCCTGAAAAGGGATCTGCCCCCTATCTGTGTCATTCACAGACAGAAATAAGTCTGTCCTTACACCGAATGCCAAGGCAGCTAATGTACACAATAAAATTACATTAGAAAACCAATAAAATCAACCCCTCTCAAACATAAATAGAACATTTTGTAAAAAAACTTTTAAAATTGTTGAAATACATAGAAAACATAAAAACATTGGTTAAGAAAGAAGTATCATTGAGGGAATGCCAAACGAAACAAAAAAACCCCTTCACTTGCTGGCAGAACACAGCAGCAGAAGGAGCCATATGAATCTCCCTGGGGCATCCTCTATGGAAGGGGATTCACTCCTGCCCTCCTTCCTTCCCCCCTGCTGACTACTACACTGCCTGGAGTCCAAAAAGGTCTGTCCTCACTGGTTTTGCTTATAAATAAGCATGTTGAAGATAACAAGCTAAAATCAGTCATGGATAAGTCTGCATTTCTGTGCATACTTACCATGGAGAAAGCTTGTGAATAAAAATGCATAGGATTGGCCAGCAGGTTGCATTGAAATATAGGGGAATTGTCATCTTGGTAGGGTTGCCAGCTCCACTTGGGAAGTTCATGGAGATTTAGGCATTGTGCCTTGATAGGGGAGGGGGAGCTCATTAGGGGTATGATGCTAAAGAGTCTTGCAATGAAAGGTATTAGAGAACTATCTTTTAAAAAATACAGACTGGTAATTCAGAGAACCTGATGTACAATGGTAATAATACTAGGGCTACATCAATATGATACTCAATTGCTGTTTTTCTAAAGCCTGAAAAGGCCCTGTAGGTGTAGGTGTGGGGATTGAGGCAGGAACACTACGGGGAAACTAGTCATGTGGAAGTCCTGATGCTGCTATGCTGTTATAGCAGCAGCAGCCAGGAAACCACACAAGCATTTCCCCGTGTGCTAAACCCCAGTGTTTAGAATTGGATTTGCACTCTTAAGTTTCCATCAGTTGCATCTTCCCTTTTTTAGCCTCCTGGGTTCATTAAAATTCTGTGATGAGGCAGGGGGAGAAAGGATGAGAGAGATCCTCTTCAGTTTCTGCAGAGGGTTAGTCAGAATTGCTAGTTAAGGAAAAAAAAAACAGATGCCTTGGGCTGCTCCTGTACCTCCAATAGCAACTTAATGTACAGGAATCAGCAAACAAGACCTTTCATATCACAAAGATAACATTTCATAGCACAAAGATACCAACTAAAAGCTGCAAATGCACGTGGTTAAAGGGACGTGAGAAGAAAACCAATAAAATATTGGCAACTGAGGGTCACGTGATTTTAAAGCAACATAAAAGCTGCAGAAAAACCTCATGAAAGGCTAACTGCCGCCAAAATTTAATGTTTGCTAAATTAGTTCTCTCTGTTTGGCGGTCTGTATTTTATTTCACTGTTAAAACTTGGTTGCCCTGTATTTTTTTTTTAACATATAATGTCATGACATTGTTTGAGTGTATAATAACTGGTCTATAGTTTGGTACTGCTATAATTCTCTTACTGTCAGCCAAATGGGGGGGGGGGGCACTTTAGGTATATTGTCAGCCCCCTACAATACTCCCAAGAGTCCAGGAATTTCCCTGTGTCAGATCATTAAATTCACGAGCCTCTCAATGTGTTCTGGACCTTTACCAGCAGTTTTATCTGCAGATATGTGTGGGTGATAATGCTTATCTCTGGGCTGTGAAAAGCTTTGCTGAACACCAAACAGCATTAAAAGGACAGAAATAGGGCAGACTTTTTTCTAATTGATCAGAAATCACTAGCAGTATCCAGTATCAGCAACAAGAATTCAGACTAGACTCATGTGGTTTCCAACTGGGGCAGAAACATTCAGGAACAAACCAAGCCCCCATTGGTTTCTGCAAGGTTCCTTATCCTGTCTTGAAAATGTGAGAAATGAGTTCTGTGCCAGTTACCACCCACAGAACTGCCTACTTAAATGATTCATGAACCCACTGGGGTTTTTGAGTGTTATATACCGATGGCACATCCCTGTACTATCTTATGCTGCTGTGAGTTTCAAAAGTAATTTGTAGTGGGCTACTGTTCAAAGAATACTATTCCAAAGTCCATTCTATATGAGCAGAATGAAACACAAAGGTGTCTGAATTGCAGTCTCATGCACCAGACCTGCAGTATTTGCACAAATGCATCCATTAAGATTTAAGTACTTCCCCTAGTTGCCCGTGATGTATATTTTATGTTGGCTGAAATGCTGTGGCTATCATGAGCTCTTTATCATGTGCTCTTTATCCCTGGCAGTAGATGATTTTGAAGGATGCTACATTTGAAAAGTATTACTTCACCCAGCTATGAGTGTTCATGAAGACAGAATAAGTTATTACCATTCCCAGAACCTTTGCTTCCCTTCTACTGGTTTCCCTACCATGCTGGTAACTGCAGCTGCAATTTTGTATGTGTGTAAATGTTATCTGATTACCACTTATCAACTCATGAGGAAGTACTGATGGAACAATTCATAGGGTTAATTCCATCTGCTATGTAGATAGCTCAACAACTAGCCAACAGTGGCGTATCTATAGTAAATGGAGCCCGGGGTAAGAACTGACACCCCCCCCCCCCCGAGCATCCAGCACCCATCTTTTTTAAAACTGCAAAAGACAATTCAACTAAAAAAACCCAACAACAATGTATATCAGTAATACATTTCTGGGTACATACCAATTTTCACTTCTTTTGGGGTGCATCTGTGGTCCCCTGAAATGCACCTGGTTTGGAACTCCTGGTAGAATTTGGGACTGGGACATAGTTGAGGGCCTGCGGGCCAGGCTCACCCTGCGGGCCGGGCTCACAATCTCAACATGGAGGTCAGGTGTGGAGCTGGCCCCACCCAATCTCCATCTGGAGATGAGAGACAGCAAGGGCCCATTTGAGCCTGGCTGAAGCCAGGCTTGGATTCAGCTCTAAGCTGCAGCTTGCACCTTAGAACTAAATCCAAGTCTAGGTTCAGCAGGGCTCAGAAGGGTTTTATCCTGTTGGCTCCATCCCCAAACTCCACCTCCAACTCAATATGGACCTTGGGGGGTGGAGCCAACATCTGGCTTCACTCTTGAGTCCTGCTGAGGCTAGGCCTCAAGTACCCAGAAATGTATTACTGATATATCTAACTCTAAGCTGCAGGTACAGCTTAGAGCTGGATCCAAGTCAGGCTTCAGCCAGGCTGAAGTGGGCCCATAAGGAGATGGGGATGGAGCGAGACTGGCTGGCACTGGGATGGCTGACCGTGGTTCTGTTTGAGATTGCAGGTGAGGGTGAACCCAACTCACTGACCTTCAATTGTGCCTCTTTTTAACTATATGACGCAGTCTTTATTCTGTATTATAATCCTATCTCGACTCATTGGCTACATTCCATTGTAAAATTAGAAAAGAAACAATTAATGTGCAGCTTGGTTTGGAAAGACAAAATTGCTAGCTCCATGTTTTGTGTATGATTAAGAATGATCAAGGGCTGTTCGTGGCTCACTAGAAGTTTGTGGCTCACTTCATGTTTCTATGGACAGTTGCACCAGTGTAACAGGACATTATCCACTGTAACTGTTAGTTCGTTTTTCATGTTTGGAGATAAAGGTAGAATCAGTAAGGGTTTTTTAAGGTGCTGAGTGCTCCCAGAAAGGTCTAATATTACTCCCTATTACTCAAGTAGCCAGACTAATAATATCTTTAATTTAAATATGCAGTGCCTACTCAGACAACAAAATATTTTTTCAGGTTTAAATTTAGTGCCACATTCCCACCTCAATTTCACACTCTTGGCACCCCGCTTCTGAATGTCACTTGTCTTGAAAATCTCACAAGGGGCCAACATAGATAGGCTTCAACTTGACCACAAAAAGAACGCAATATATAAAACAATTCAAGTAAGACATATCAGGACACATGAAACCAAAATCAGGGAGTGAGACCAGACAGTAAAGGGTGTTGAACCAAAAAATAAGTCTTTACCTGCTGGCAGAAGACAGTGACCAACAGAGCTGGATTAATCTCTCCGAAAAGAAGTTCCAAAGGAAATGCCCCCCCCCCTCTGCCCCCGGGTGCCACTTTGGAGAGCAGACCAAACCTAGGGGTCCTCCAGGTTTCCTAACTGTCTGGTATCTTTGTATAATGAAAAAGGGAGCCTCCCACAATCTTGTTTTTAATAGACAAAACTGGCTGCAAACACGAGGCCTGTCAATGTTAAAGCTTTATTTTTGGGGCCTTTTTCATTACTTTATTATTTATTTATTTGCAAAATCGTGAATTCTCCCCCTCCTCCCCGGGTCAATTGCCCTTGCCAAGTCCCACCCAGGAGCCAAGCAGCTTGACAGTTCTGCCCCTTCTGCTGATGGACACCTCCTTGGGGTTCTGACATACCCACCGGCAGGGCACAAAACAGGCTGGGCCAGCTATGGAGCCGTTCCTTGCAACCTCGTGGCATGGCAGCCTGCTTTTTCTTCGATGAGGCGCGGTCTTCCTTTCTTGCCCGGCAAGTCCTGCAGGCTGCTGCTGAAGCCCTTCCAGCCCCCCCCCACCCCCCATGCAAAGAGTAGGGCGCTGCACTCATACAGGACCGAGGAAGCAGACACCAGCCAGGGCCAGTCTCGTCCCAGGTGCCCATTATGCCCCGCCTGGCTTTCGAGGTAGGAAGAGTAAGAAATTCGCTCTGCCTGTCAGCTCAGCTGCCACTGTCCTCTCTGCACCCTTTTGGGAGGGGGTTGCTGCCGCTGCCACCTCTTCCTGCGGCTCCCCGCCCCTAGGTGCAACTATGCAGGTCAGTGTATGGACCCAGTAGAAAGAGGAGGGGGGTGGGGGGCAATTTTCCGCCCCCCCACATGACTAAATGGCGTCCGCCCAGGGACATTTGACCCCATATGTCTCCCTGGGCGGTATGCCACTTCAAGTCAATAATACAGTCTACAGTTAATAGTCCCATGCTGCAGAGGCTGAGTGGGAAAGCACAGCCAGAGACTTACCTAGCCTTCAGTATTAAATCCAATGTGTTTGAGATTTCTTATATTGTAACTGTAAAACTGCTGTGACCTTGAAGAGCTGTCTTTCTGTAACAGCATTTTTGACCTAGAGTAACCCTTAGGTTAGGCAGATAGGATGCTCTGTAGAAAATGATATCATTTAAGACTTCGAGGAGCAGACTCAGGTGATTTTCACTGTACCTGCTTCTGTGCTGATATTAAGTCAATCTGTCAATCAAAGCAAGTAACCAACAGAGATCTTTGTAAATGCCTATGCCAACTCTTTCCTCAGTTGTGTGATATAATTTAAAAGGGATTTCATAGGTAGATGAACTGTCAAAACTGTTTTGAGGTTTTATTACCCTGTACATTTCTCTATATAAGGAGCAGTTTAGACTGCATTAGGGAGAACTAGAACTGGAACTTGAGCTCCCAAGAACTGGAACTTGAGTTACTAAGAAACAGAGAGAGAACTTGAACTCGCAGACACAACAGAGACTGGGAAAAAGAGCTCAGAGGGCAAATTCAGAGAAACAGTGAGCTCTTGTTGGAACTTTTTGCCACTTTGCAATAAATAATTAATTCAATTATTTTAATTATTTTTTAAAAATCACAACTGGAGTCTAAACTAAGAATTTATTTGACGCTTCCGATTTGAACTGAGGGCCCTTCCGCACAGGCAAAATAATGCGTTTTCAAACCACTTTCACAATTGTTTGCAAGTGGATTTTGCTATTCCGCACTGCTTCAAAGAGCACTGAAAGCAGTTTGAAAGTGCATTATTCTTTATGTGCGGAATGAGCCACAGTTAACAGCAAGTTAACAATAGGATGTAGATATGGCCCCTTCCTGACATTTTCTCTTTCCACTGCCCATCAATGTTAGCAAGTACTAGAGAAATTCAGCCAAAACTGTGGTTAAATATTATGCAAGACATCAAAAGTATTGTTGCCCATTATGATGATGCATGATTGCTACTTTCCATGGTGCAACTGCCCATTATGATGATGCATGATTGCTACTTTCCATGGTGCAACTGTGTCTTTCTAAACCTGTAATTTAAAGTTTGTTAGCACAGCACTTTTAAAACATAAAAAGCAATGTAGGAATTAAATAGAATTTATCTGTATCCACCTAAAAGATGTACTGCAAAAGATAATTACAATTCTGAGAAGGAAAAAAATATGTTTCAATCCTTGGATGAAAGGCATGCAAAGTTCACTATGAACTTAGTCTAGTGACTAACAGTCCATTTATTTTCCTACTGCCACAAACCAGAATGATATTATAGATAGTCTGCTTTTAAGGGCAGGTGTATGTCAGATAAAATACAACTTTTTTCATGAAAATGGTTTCAAAAATCCATGATTTCCTTCTTTGTTGACATATTTCATGGGTGGTTATATTATCCTTTCCTACACACTTTTAAAAGTCACAGTCCTAAACACACCTCAGATTAGAACACCTGAGACTACGCAAAAGAATGCATTTTCAAACCACTTTTGCAACTGTTTGCAAGTGGATTTTGCTATTCCGCACAGCTTCAAAGAACAGTGAAAGCAGTTTGAAAGTGCATTATTCTGCATGTGTGGAATGAGCCTACGTCACAAGAGAACAGACAAACTGCTAGAATAGCCACTTGCAGAGGAAGCTGCCCATCATATCTCTGCATGATTAATTCTCTAGCTTTCCCAGTTTTCAATCAGCTTTCACTGGAAGTAATCCTGCCCTGTCTCTGTACTGGGTGCGACTGAAGCAAACCCAGTGAGTACTGGGTGCCATTGAGCGAGCACAGGAACATTTGCCTTCGGAGGAAGTTGCTGTTGTATCTCTGCATGATACAGGCTTTTGTCCTTTCAATCAAAAGACATATAACCTAAAAGCAATCTTTTAAAGTATAAGACTGGGATGTATTTTAATTCAGATTTTAATTCAGTTTTAATTCAGATTTTTAAAAAATGTTTCTGAGTTGTTAAGCAAGATAAGAATTGGGGTTACCAAGATTTTTTTATTGCTCCTTCTGGTTTTAAAAGGAGATAGATCTGTTCAGAGGCGTATGGGGGAGAAATGGCGCCCAAAGACAAAACCACATCTGGGCATCCCCCGCTCCACATCATGGAGCCCCTCCCCCTCATTGGTAAGAGCACAGTAGTCTTAGATACAAGGGAAGAGGTGGTTTTTAAGATACTTTAAAAATCACCAGGGACTATTTACAATTTGCACTTTGTTGAGTGCCCCATTTAATTAACTGCATTCTCTTTTAGAATTATTGTTTTTACAGGGCAATCCTGAACACATTACTGATACCTATATCCACCAACCTTGCTGCAACTCAAAAAGTCTTCTTGCCTGAAACAGACAAAATAATGTGCTCAATCTTAGATGAATTTTACAAACTGGACAGGGCCCTCCCGCATTGTTATGATACATGTAAGTTGTGATGTTAGAATAGTCACATTTGTGTCTGTATGGATTCATACCAACTGTTGCCATGATATCAGGCCTTTATGTAATCTGTCGTCTGCTGTGTCTCTACATTATCACTTTCTAGGCTTTCAAGTGATCTATTGTTTAGATCATTTTAGGTTGGTAAAATACATGTTTCCTTCTTGTCTCATTTCTCTCCGTCTCTTCCATCGTTTCATTTAGGAATCACACCTTCTGATTGCAGTGGCATTTGTGTCCAAGTAATACATTATTTCTTGGTGCAATCGTAAATAAAGTTCCACCATTGTAAGTCCACTGAAGTCCTTCTAAGGCTCATTCCGCACATGCAGAATAATGCACTTTCAAACTGCTTTCAGTGCTCTTTGAAGCTGTGCGGAATGGCAAAAACCACTTGCAAACAGTTGTGAAAGTGGTTTGAAAACGCATTATTTTGCGTGTGCGGAAGGGGCCTAAGTCAGTTGAAGAGAGTATAACTCTACACAAGATGAGACTATTAGTCTGTGAGTGTTACACATCATTCAATGAGTAATTCTGTCAAATAATTATCTTTTATTCATGTATTCTTACTGAACATCTCATGATCATATGTCCTGGTTTTAAAGTACTTTCTTCCATAGGAATAATCCATCATTCAAACAGAACTTTTTTTTATTTTTCATGACTATTATATATTTGTCCTGCTTGAAATTAAGACAAGCTGTCATATAAATGATTATGGAGAGCCTCTTTTTTTTCCTCCTCTTGATGTATGAGGCCCATGAAATGTTTATTTTGGATAGTTCAATGGAGCTTGATTGGATCAAGGGAGAAATGGCAATACTGCTCATTAGAGGTCTGCCAGAACAAACCTCTGAACCCATTTTGGAGCCTCAAGCCTACCACAACACTGTGGCAAGACAGTCACTCCAGGATGAATCAAGGAGACTGTTTGCTCAGTATTGTACTGTGAATCCTTTATTGATTTTTCATAGAAAACAGTCAAACAGCGCAAAGTGCAAACAAGCTGTAATATTTCTATAATTTCCCCTTCTTCTTAATCTAAAAGGGATCCCCTCTTTTCCTCTTCAATTGTGTCTTCTTAACACAATGCATCTGATATGAAACATACAGAAAAAGAAGAAGAGAAGGAATAAACACAAACAAGAACCAAAAAGAGCAAACGAGAGGGTTTTTTAAAAAATTATTTGTTTTCTGATCATAAAACCCCTATGGAAAATCGAAGTGACCAAGGCTCAACCAAACTTAAGGGAGTTCCCTCCCCCCGCCCCAGTGTAGATGAAGACACACAAACACTCAAACAGCGTTTGGTATTTTAAAGCAGGCAGACATATCTACAGATCTATACAAGCACACAAACACACCCCTCTGTGGAGCGCGAAGTCTGGGGTACCTGGAAAACACTCCAATCCATTTGCTTGCGTCCCTAACTTTTGCACATAACCTGCTGCAATACATCCAAGTTCAAACCGCCGCCGCCGCTGCTCGTGCCGCCGATGTAGTTCATGTCGCTCTAGCCACCACCTTCTCGGTGTTCTAATGAGGTCATAGCTGTGCGACGTTTAGTCTTGAAAATCATGGCGGCGGTGGATATACGAGGTATTTGGAAAGGGTTTATTCGTCGTTGGTTAGATTTGTGGGTTACTATAGTGCAGCAGATTAGAAATGGACTCCCGGACACAGCTTCGATCCCCCTCCTAAGATACTTTTGTTTTAATGGTGAAATGCCGGAGGAGAGTCAAATGCACGGAAAACTGATCACCTCCGGCTTGACGGGGTGGGTGTGGGACTGGAGAGCAGAAACACGGTCATGGACCTTGGAACATCTCTAGTTCTAAAATGCAGCGGAAGAAGTAGACTGTGTTCACCAAATGGCTTGTGCCAGGCGCAGATTGGCTGTTCTATCCCCTGGGAAAAATTCCAGCAAGCCGATGGTTTGCCTCTTTTGATGCTCTCCCGCCCGGCGGGGAGGCAAGCAGGCTGGCGTGGCTGGGTTGACGGTGAGGGTGCCGGAGCCGGATCTCACTACTCTACCCCGTCACTCCTGGGCCAGATGGAAGATGAACAGAGGCAAGAACAAAAGCCTGTCTTCACCACCCCGTGCCTAGATTTGCTTGTTTTGCCTGACTGGTACCTGACTAGCTGTGCTGCTCGATGATGATTGCCCATGGAGCTGATTGGGCAAAGATAAGTCGAGGAAAATAGGCAGATAGATGTATTCTTGCAAGGTGGGTCCCAGACCTCCATCAGGTTTAGTGTCTGGGCAGGCCCATTTCCAGGGCTGTTTTAGTCACCGAGTCTACTTCATACATTGTGGTGTTAGAACTAAAGCTGATTCTCTGCCTTCCAATTTTGCAAAGATTCTGTGGTGGAATAATTATATTAGAAGGCAAGAAATTAATGCTGCATTGTGTAGCAAGAGCTGGGGGTAGAAAATAATGCTGCTCTGCAGGATTGTATGAATACATCTACAGTCAGTATGAACTTCAGTCATTCTGGATCTCTTCAGTTCTCTGAAACAAATCCAGTGTCACATTCCCAATTACTATTTAAAACCAACATAATATTTTAAAGCATATTAATGTTATCTATTGTCCTCGTTTGTAATTGGGACTCAAGACAGATTACATAAAGTAAATCACTGCACTCAGCATACCAGAGGTGAAGCACAGCACAAGTATTAACATGGCATGTTAAACAAAGGCAAAAATTACATGGCAGGAACCTGCTTATGACAACAGATTATACAAACTATACACAGTGGTATAGGCTACAGTCCCTAATCCTTTTCCCCAAGTTTCTTTCTGAACCATGTTGTTACTGTGCAGTCATATTTCTCTCGCAAAAAACACTGAGTAATTCAGCTTTGCATAGATAGCTGAGAGCCAGGAAGGGGGAGCCTTCTGATCTCATCAGCCACTCCTTAAGGTGGGGACCACAACAGAGAATGCACATGAATGGGCAGTTGTTGCTTTTGCTCATTTGCAGGTTAGCATCAGTAGAAGGCCCTGCCCAGGTGAGCAAAGCTGTTTGGGTGGGGCATAGAGGAAGAGGTGATGCTGCTGATGGGGACCAAAGTCACAGAGGGGTTTGAATGTGATTGCCCCTTAAATAGAGCCTGGTAACTGAAAGACAACCAGTTGAGTGACTACAAAGTGGGAGTAAATGCATGCTCTGACTCCCAATAATAACTGAACTGAAGCATTCTGTGCTGGATAGAGTCTCCGGACTGACTTTGTAGAGGGCACTACAGTAATCTGGTCTTGATATTATCAGGGCATGGATCCAGATGGTCAAATCATCTGTATTGTTGTAGGGGACCATCTTCCAGGCTAGGTTGAGAAGAAGGCTTTTTTGCAGCTACTTTTGTTTGTTTCTCTAGCAGTAAGTTTGGATCCTTAAATCATTTTTGTGGGTATGTACCTTTTTTCAATGGTGGATGGATAACTGTCTCTTAGAAAGCAAAAGGAAGGTCCTCAGAGTTAGTGATTGATTTACAATAGGCTCCTTGATGTGGTCTTTACATGATTTTAGAAGCTAGTTTGGACATGGATTCAAGGCACCACTAGTGGCGTTTGTGGGCCCCAGGAGTTTGTTGATATCCGTTATAGAAACAGGGTCAAAGTGTCCACAAATAAAACAACAAGTATATTAGGCATTTCTGCTAGCAGAAATGTTACAACTGGCATCTAAACCAGAGTTTATTCTTGATGTTATATTAGTGAAAAACTTTGCAAAAGTATCTCAGCTGGAGTGTTGTGGGGTTTCCGGGCTGTATGGCCGTGTTCCAGTAGCATTTTCTCCTGACGTTTTGCCTGCATCTGTGGCTGGCATCTTCAGATACAGGCGAAACTTCAGGAGAAAATGCTACTGTAACACGGCCATACAGCCCGGAAACCCCACAGCACTCCAGCATGCCACTTCGACAACACAGTATCTCAGCTACTTGTCTGGTCTTGATACAATGAAGGCTCAACTTTACGAGTCAGCAGATTACATTCTAACTTGAACAGCTGGGATAGTCATGAACTAACTGGTAGTAGAGAAGTGGCATTTGATGTCACCATCACTACCACTTAATAACTGTATATTTAATCACAACAAGATCAGATATTACATCTTTACATCACCTTGACCTCATGTTTTGCCATTTTAAGGCCAAATACATTTGGATCTCTCTGTCACAAGTGGTTCATTTTACTGTGATGGTTTTGAGTAATTGTTTTGTAATGTTTTGTATTCCAAAAATTATGCCAACTAGTTTAACATGAGTTAAACTAACAGCCCGATCTGAGGGGTTGGGGGGAGGGAATGGGTCTATGGAACCAGCACAAACTTGTGCCAGTGTGTTTGCCTAACCCACCTGCCCATTTGGCAAACTGGAAGGCTGGCGGGCACCGCAGACTTCATCAGCACCTGATCCAGAAGAGAGGGTGGCCTTCAGAGCTGTGTTGGCATCCAGGAAGATACTGGTGCATCTTGGGACACTCCAGGGGCTTTCCCTGGGGTGGAGCTGATGTTAGTCGGCTTCCACTTGGACTTTGCTTCTGGGAACACAGCACTTGGGGCCTTGGAGTAACTCTGGCCTCTTCCGCACACGCAAAATAATGCGTTTTCAAACCACTTTCACAACTGTTTGCAAGTGGATTTTGCCATTCCATACAGCTTCAAAGAGCACTGAAAGCAGTTTGAAAGTGCATTATTCAGCATGTGCGGAATGAGCCGAAGTTTCCGGCAGTGGAGGGCTTTCTTTTTCCCTGCCTCCCCATGCCACCTGAAAGCCCTCTGGAGGCAGTACTATCCCCAGCCACCTGAGGTTTTGGATTGGACTTTCTGTTGAATCAGAACTTGGCATATATCTTATTTTTATCCTACTCTTCCTCAAAGGAAACCAGGATACCATATATTGTTCTCCCACCCCATGTTCTCTTGCCAGTGATCCTGCGGAGGAGAGTCACTGACCCAAGCTTACCCAGAAATCTGCATGAGCGAGTGGTAGGTGTGAATCAGGGCGTACTCTAGTCTCTATCCACTAGGACTCACTTTTAGCCTGATCCATTTATACCAATTAATTCAACTGCTCTTACCAAGGAGTCCTTCCAGACTTAATTGGTATTTTACAGATCTTGTGACTTAGAGTGTGAATGATTGTCCCTGATTGGATGTTGTCATTTGCCTGGTCATCAAGAATTACAAATGTGTGCTGTGATTTGCCAAGCATAACAGTTGTGGTTAGGAGGGCTTTGTATCATCACCAGGTTAACTCTTATTTGAAATGGCCACCTTCAGTTGAACTTTTCTGATTTATATTGCTTAAATGCTTCTCTTGAAGATTGTTCAGCACTACATATGTTCACAATGTGGTTGACAACTTTTTAGGCCAGGACTAGTGGGACCAAGTTATACTGATTCTCAGAGGCTCTATTAGTGACTGGCAGGTTTTATGAATCAGCTTAGGGAGCTACGGTTTTACCTCATGAAGACCAAAGTGGATTGAGCCTCTTTCCCTTTCCCATGTTCTCTTGGAACCATTTGCAAACCATAACAGTGCCCTCTTAAATCTGCCAAGACAACTATGAAGGTATGATCAATGAGTGTGTTCTACAGCTTTTGAACTTCCTTTCTCTGGCACAGAGGCTCCTCAGAACTCAACCATCTTCTGTTATCACTGGAGTCAACTTTAAATATGTAATTTGCCATGAGCTTTTGGGTAAGTGTGAGGTACAAGTAAACTATGTAGCTGTAAATATTGACTTGAGTGAGTTTGAAAGTTGTTTAAAAGAAGTGAAAGAGTAATCAGGTGTTTAAAACGTATGGAACCTGAATGAGTTCAGGATTCTGAAAGTTTACTGCTGGCCAATGTTGAGCTGCATTGGATTTAGATTGCAGCTAACTGAAAGTCCCTGGGATTGTTTGCAAGAACTAGTAGATTAGTTCAAGTTGAAACACTGGTGGATTCCGCACAGGGCAAATATAACAGGTGTAGAGCGCAATACAAACCTTTTGGGGGTGGGGACTTAATACAGGTCATGTCCCCAAAACAAGTTTGCTCCATTTTATTTCTTTTAACCCAGGATTTTTGAAAATTGCTAAATCAGCAATTTCCCCCCCAAAATCCCGGGTTGGATCTGCTCCAGCATGAACAGCCAGGCAGGAGACATGTTATTTCTCTTCCTTCCACCCATTCACAGTAAGTTCTGTGTCGTCCACCATCAAGGAGAGTTCGTCACCTGCCATTCTGTGCAAGTCACCCAGCAGGTTATGGGCAGATTCTCTGAGCGCCCCACAGGGTACAAAGTCCTCCAGGCATGTTTTCTCCCCATGTCAGTGAGTGCGACCAATCTACAGCAACTCGTTCAGTATTGCCCTGCCGTTGCAGGGAGGTCCTTTTTTCTTTTTTTTTCTTTTGCGTGTTGCACATGTGAAGCTAACAGGTGCAACCGATAGTATTGTGGGATGACCCGCATGGCTGCAGGGACTCATTTCTGTATGCCTGCACAGCTATGCATGTGTGGCAGGACATTAAAATAAAAAGAGAAGCTTCTCTGCGAAGGTGTGAAAGCAACTCGGATGGTTTCCATGGGCTCCAGCTGCTGCCTGAATGGCACACATGTGAACAGGAAAAAGGAAATTTGGGTTGCTTTATAACAACCACAACCAGTTCTACATTTGCTGTGCGAAATCCACCATTCTGAAGAAGGGCAAATTTTGCTGCTGCTGCTAGAATGGTCAAAATCAGGTGTGGAACAAAATCCAAAATTATTACTGTACTGCTTGATCATAAGCACAGCTATGTGATGAGTTGAGTTTGTCTTTCTCTTTTGCTTCCTACTGCTTTAGTTTATTCTGATGACCACAAAAAGCAGGCGGCTGATTGAGTGAGTGATTTAGCATTTGGTTTGAGCTTCTGGCATTGATTTTGAACTCCCAAAATCATATAAAAGGTTATGTATGTTCCACTGCTTTTCTGTGTTGGAGAAACTTAGGCCGTTTCCGCACAGGTGGAATATGGCGGCCTGGGGACAGCAAAAACGCCGTCCCCAGGCCGCCATTCGCACAGGGGGTGCAGCTGCATTGCAGCTGCGCCGCCCTCGCACCGCCCGACCGGCGCCAAGCCGGCATTTCCGGAGTGCGCTGGGAAGCGCACTTTCCCGGGAACGCCGGGCAGAAGCATGCCGTCTGAACGGCAGCGGCTTCAAAGGCACCTCCCCCCCCACTCCCCTCCTGCACTTACCTTGTCGCCGGGCCTCGGTAGCGTCGCGAAGGCCACAAGGGACTCGCTATCTCTGCCCTGCGACGCTGGAGCAGGTCGCGCAAACGGTGGGGCGTATACTCGAGGCCGCAGCGGCATGCTCAAAGGCCCGAGGTTATGCCAGGTCGGCCGGGCGACAGCGCTCTGTGGCGCCGTCGTCCCGGCTCTTTCTGGGACTGTCCATGCGGACGGTCCCAGCGTCGTTGGGTCGGCGCAAAATGCGCCGACCCAGCCGCTTCCGCTTCTGTGCGGAAACGGCCTTAGTCCTGTGCTTCTTCATGAGATTAAAAATGTAATTTTGAATGGGAAATTTTTTTAATACAGTAGATAAACACAACTGTACCACTAAAAGTAACTGCTCCGCTATAAGTAGCAACAGAACGCCATATTCTCAAAATTTGGGTAGATGTTTTAGAAACTGAGATCTCTTGTAACAGTAAGCATAAGAATTTCTATTCTTTAATTTATTTACATGTTAAACATAGGCATTGCTTCTAATCTGTTTTTAGTGTGATCTCTTTGTTATATTGCCCCTGGCTACTCCTGAAAATAGTGACCAAAGTTAATGGTCACAACATTTTTTACAGCTCTTGGTCTTTGTTGCTGCATCTCTGTGCATGTCTTTTTTGTTGTTGTTGCTGAAACAGCCTATGGCAATGTCCAGTTTTAACTTTCTGTACATGTGGATATTTCCCACAGGTTCAGATTCCATTTGTAGTTTTGCTTTATGATTTAGTGATCAATGTATACTTTTACCAGGCATTCCATAACATAAGTATGATTGTTCATAGGGAGCATTGCTGTGTGGTTAACTTGTCCTATGTGATTAACTTGTCATGTGAATAGCAGCCAACAGTGATCATGTATAATAGTAAATGTGTGTGTGTGTACGTTTATTGAACTTGTGCTGTTTATACATTCTTGTTTCAACAACATACATTTCTGCTCTAGCCAATAGTGAAAAATTATTGGTGAATTGCTACATTGAACAAAACCAGTTTTAACAGAGGCAGAAGATAACAGATGCATTTGCATAGTAATTTGAATAGCTCTTTGCCTGCTTCTATTTATGCAGGAGTTAGACCAGTATATTAGAGACTGATGCAGTGTATGTATTATTCATAAATCTATTTATGCTTTGTTAATCATGTCTTCCCAAGCATCTAGGTAAGCTTTCTGAAATATTTCTGAAACTGCGTATTCATATTTTATGCAGCTGAATATATTGTAGCTGAACTTGCATTACTTGTTTACTTACAACTTCCTCTCAAATCAGATTTCTGTATTTGTAAAGAATGGTGCAAATTCATTATAGTCCTGTACTCTTTATCACACTTGTGCAATATCCTTTTACCTTGTAAGGCAGATGCTTTATTTTCTTTGTTGGAGAACTTTGGAGAGTTGTGTGATTTCCTCAGTGGTATAAAATAGCTGAGACTCTGATTCCTTCTAGTTTCCCCCTGTTTCCTTCCCTTTAATTTTGCTGGGAGCATTGCTGCAGTTTGCTTTGCTTTGTGTCCTTTGTGCTCTCTGGATGTAGAGTATGCTCTAAGCATGAGAGAATCCAGTGTTCTTATGACAGCCTGTTATTTGAAGCATCCATGAAGCCTGATGGAAGATGAATAAAACATTATCATAACAAAGGTTTGTGGGAGAGCAAGTGACTCCTTATTAATGATATAATCTTTGAACTCATCTGAAATTGATTAGACAGCTCTAACCACCTCTAGCCACTTCATCTTTTCTGTTCGTACATACACAGTTTCCACCATAATTAGTTGGCCACCATTCTAGGTATCATTCAGGGTCAGGACTGATGTATTGTTAAGGGTGTATTTATATATGATTACTGTCATGTTTCAGGCTGGTAGAATCTTAACAAAGTTACCTAACAACAGTTAGTTTTGAAATCCCAATAGATATTGTGTGGACGTAGAAATGCTTTTTAATTTGTGGGAATATGTCACCATTGTACTATACTTGTGTTAACTCTGGGTTTTTCTTTCCTTCTGCCTAGATAATCTTCTGGGAATTTCCTGGGTTGATAGCTCCTGGATTCCGATATTAAACAGTGGAAGTGTATTGGACTACTTCTCAGAACGTAGTAACCCATTTTATGATAGAACGTGCAACAATGAAATGGTGAAAATGCAACGGGTCACCTTGGACCACTTGAAGTAAGTTACTTTAAGACACATATCAGACTGTTTTCAGGATAGTGAGGGTTGGCTTCCGTGATGGGTGCACACTTCCAGTAACTGCAACAGAGATTGTTGGGACGTTATTTTCCTTTTATCATTAGTAATGTCAAATAATGAAGCTAACCTTTCAGAAATTATTCATCATTTTCCAAATAAAACATGAACCAAAACATTTCTTGGAAAAGATAGACTAATGAGGCTAGAGCAGTATTATGCCTTTTTGCATTGAAAAGGATGCTCCCCAGAAAATAATTTCAGTGATCTCATTAAAATGCTTTAAAATCAAGCTGCTGCTTTCTGTTTGCGTGTTCAGAAATGTTGTTGATTCTTTCATGCGTTGCATGTTCTGCTTCCAAAGATGTTCAAGGCCTGATCATACCCAGGCAATGATTTAATCTCACTTTATGGTCTCATTAACCCATCAGTGAATGGATGACAAGTAGGATTGCTAACTGCATGGAGAGAAAAAAATGTTCTGCAATAGAGACTTAATAGGCTGTTATTTACCAGGTTATGTTATTTAGTTCCATGTCATGAAAAAAATTTCACCTGTCCATTTCCACATATTTATCTACTTATTAATTTATTCATATCCCAATTTACTTCCCAATGGGGACCCAGAGTGGCTTACATCATTGTCCTTTCCTCCATTTTTTTCTTCACAACAAACCTGCGGTTAGACTGAGAGTGTATCATTGGGCTGAGGTCATCCAGCAGGCTTCCATGGTGGAGTTGGGATTTCGAACCTGGTTTTTTCAGTCCCTAATCTGACACTGTAACAGCTATGCCCTGCTTAAGCTCATTAAACCTTTGTTAAAGGGACACCGCCTGCTGAGAGTGTTAGTGACAAGCCTTGGTTGGTTTCTCTGTTGCCTATAATATAATTGTAATCATTGGCTCTTCTGATTTAATCTTTTTTTTCCCTTTCAGCCAAATGGTTGGTATAGAATATATCCTTCTCCATGCTCAAGAGCCTATTTTGTTCATCATTCGTAAGCAGCAAAGACAGTCCCCAACTCAAGGTAAAGATTTCTATCATGTTCCATGTAAAATTCCTATCTTTTAAAAATAAGGTGCAATCCTGTGCGTAAGTATATTATCACACACAGAGGGATCACCAGAGCATTCAGCTCAGTGCTGTATCCCTCCCATCCACCTGAACACAGGAGAAGCATGTATTTGGTGGACATGAACATTCATGATGAGGCCTTCTTGTGTGGTGTAGCTCAGGGTTTCATGATCGTCTTGACAACCTTGGGAAACCAGCATGGTGTAGTGGTTAAGAGCAGGTGGACTTTAATCTGGAGAACTGGGTTTGATTCTCCATTCCTCCACATAAGCAGCGGATTTTAATCTGGTGAACCAGATTTGTTTCCCTCCTCCATTTTTGCTGGGTGGCCTTGGGCTAGTCACAGTTTGTTCGGAACACTCTCAGCTCTACCTACCTCAAGGTTTCTGTTGCGGGGAGAAGAAGGGAAAGACAGGAAAGAAAAGGGGGTGGGGGATAAATCCAAACTCTTCTTCTTATCTTGACTGTGTCCTACATTGACTGTATCCAGTTCATTGAGCAGTCAAGTAGAGTTGCCTTCAGGCCAGGAAAAAAAATTCCCTTGTTTCTTTAATAGAGGATTGATATGGTAAATACCATCCCATTAAGCCTCTGTTAAAAGGACTGAACACTTTTTCTCCAGGCAGTTGGCAACCCTACAAGTTATGGTTTCATTTGGGCTTTCTATTTAGATTCAAGGGAGGTTCTCAGAATGGCAGAACTTGCTGTAATTAGTTTGTCCTGGTAGATCCTGGTAGATAATGTTTAGACTTGCCATTTCTTATAGCCTCTGCACAGCCAGAGGCCTGTTAGAAATATCTGCCCCATTGATTGCTGGATCCAAATAGTTTCCTGCTAATTTTTAGAGATTTTCCAGTGGATGTGACTGGTTGGCAATCTGTTGAAGGCATCATTGATCTCTGGAACTGAGTCCTGACAGCTAATGTTTGGGCTTCTCTTCAGCAGAGTAGAACTCAGTCAGCTTCTTTTTTTTAGCTAAATATCTCAGGGAAAATAAATGACTTGAATCATTGCCAGAGTGTTGGCAGCAAATCACCTACAACTGGTGTGCTTTACACTTCTTCTTGGCTCTTGATGGCTGAGGGAGCTGGCCAACGAGTGCCAAGGTAGTAAATGCCTTTGTGGGGAGGGCCTGGTCCCTCTCCCACATCAAGGCACCATAAAACAGCTGCTGCTGAATAAATTCTCCTTTGATTCCTCTGATCTAACAACTAT
Organism: Sphaerodactylus townsendi; assembly: GCF_021028975.2. NCBI lineage: Eukaryota > Metazoa > Chordata > Lepidosauria > Squamata > Sphaerodactylidae > Sphaerodactylus > Sphaerodactylus townsendi. The sequence goes on along the minus strand of NC_059426.1, from coordinate 120,680,550 downwards.
CAGCCAGCCTTAAATATTCCGTCCTGGGACAAGCTGATGTTTGGTGGTTTCTCATCTCCCAGGTTTTTTATTTTTGGAATGAAATATTAACTTTATCTTTTTGCTGTCCCCAGTTGTGGTGCAACTCCCCTCCCCTCTCAGCATTGCACAGTTGGTCACCTTCATTGATGACTATTTCAGTGAATAAACATGGGTAGTTCTTTTGAATGACTTGGCAGCTTACAATACCATTACTCTGGGGTCCCTCTTTATTGCCTAGCTGGGATTTGAAGGTAGTGAGCAGTGGCAGTTCTAGTCTTTATCGGAAGTAAGTATGCAGAAAGTGGGAGCCAGCATAGTATAGTATAGTGAAAAGAGAAGTGGACATAATCTGGTTTGATTCCCCAGTCTTCCATATAAAGCCTGCTGGGTGACTTTGAGACACTTATAGTACACTGGGGCTCATTCCGCACATGCAGAATAATGCACTTTCAAACTGCTTTCAGTGCTGTTTGAAGCTGTGTGTAATGGCAAAATCCACTTGCAAACAGTTGTGAAAGTGGTTTGAAAACGCATTATTTTGCATGTGCGGAAGGGGCCACAGAGAGAACACGCTGCCTGTATTTTTTACCTGAAATCACAGTGAAAGATCAATAAACTTGTAATTACTTTTCTTTGAGATGTAAGTTGAACCAAGTCATCCATCCTATATCCAGTGCTCTGGGTTACTCTTTTACAGTTATTCCATTGGCTGATTATTACATAATTGCTGGAGTGATTTATCAGGCACCTGACTTGGGGTCAGTTGTAAACTCTAGAGTGGTAAGTCTCTGTCATCTTTTTTATGATACTAAGAGTTGTTTTAGCAGTATTCGATTTCTTCCTCGATTGCTTAACACCCTCCCCACAGTCTTATCTCCCTTAATTCTTTTCTGGAGAATGTACAAGAGCCAACGAGCAATGGAGAAAAAGCAGATTAAGCAAATCTTTGGATTATTAACTGTTACATAGTATATTATTTTAAAGGTGAGAATTACCTGAATGGTTCTTAATGTTTGCCAGGACTTGATATTACCACTCCTAAGTGCAGCCTTTAAATATATGCACTTTATCTATATGCTTCGCTAGCAGGAGGATCTAGTGTATGGTAATAATCTCCTTCCCCTTTCTAGTTTTGGTATAAGAAACCAGTGGAAGGTTCTACACATGACATCAGCTCAACATATTGCATTGAATATACATGGGATTTTATTTTGTGACCTTTGTTTTGTATGGCTAACATGCAGCAGTGCACATGAGATGATACATGTTCTTACCTATCCTTGATAAAGCTCACTGCAGTACATGGAATCCAGTCAGCTTTTGAGGAAGCCTTGTCCTACTGCCGCTATCACCCATCCAAAGGCTATTGGTGGCATTTCAAAGATCAAGAAGAGCGAGGTAGGGTTTCTAAGGATTCTGGACTCTAAAATTACTCCCCTTTTTCATCAGTGTGCACTTTAAGATAAGGTTTGACTTGTGCTAAAATTTGTTGATTCTGTTGATTTTTATTTTTAAAAAGCAGCCAAGAAGAGGTAAAGTACTGTGGAAGTCTTCTGGGTGAACCCCCAAGCAGACTTTAGGTAAAGAGCACTAGAGGTCATATGACGGCGCGGGGAGAAAAGGAACATATGTCACAGGACATTGATCTGGGCAGATCCAATACAACTTCCCCATGCTAATTTCCCAAGCAAATTTTGGAAAAAAAACCCACAGGCAACACATCATGGTGACAACACAAACCTGAGGCAGGAGAACATGATTTGCAAGGACAAGTGTGACTCCTCACCAAGCCATAAAAAATCTGAAGAGGTGGGGACAAGAGTGTGCCAATATATACTACTTGGCCTGCATGAAAGGGAGGCGAATTTACTGCTGACAAAGGGTGGAATAAGATGTGGTGCATAATTGGCCAGAGAGAGAGAGAACTGGAGAAACACTACCCAGTGAAAACTGGGGAAGATGGGAAGCTGAATCCATAAACATTAAGGATGTGTGAAAGGAAAAAAACTCTGATTTTGTGGGATGCTTCATTATTGCCTCAGTTTTTATTTTCAGATAAAGCCAAACCCAAAGCCAAGAAGAAGGAAGAACCAAGCTCTATTTTCCAGAAGCAACGTGTGGATGCATTACTTCTTGATCTAAGACAAAAGTTCCCTCCTAAATTTGTGCAGGTACTGGGTTAAATTGTATTTATTTTCAGTTGGATGTGCAGGGGGTCTTCATAAAGGTGGTAGAGCTATGTTACCCAATCTGAAGGGCAGAACATTCTGCTGAGATTAATACTGTTCTCTGAGAATATATTTTAACCCTGGTAAATTATGATATACTGTGATTTAATTGTGATTTTGAAAAATATGATTATCGACAATGGATTATTAACTTTCCACTACTAAAAATGAGAAACCTTATTGGAAACATCTCCTATGTGAGTTCAGTGGAAGTGAAAAGATTTGCATAAGCCTACGGCTATGCAGTAGCTTTTTTCATTCATATCTCTGAGTGCCATATCTTCAGTCTTGGCCTTAACATTCTACCGTGTTTCTCCGAAAATAAGACAGTGTCTTATATTAATTTTTGCTCCCAAAGATGTGCTATGTCTTATTTTCAGGGGATGTCTTATTTTTCCACTCCACAGCTGCATGCTCTGGTGTTCCGTTCGTCGGGCATGCTTCCAAACAAAAACTTTGCTGCGTCTTTCTTTTGGGGGATGTTTTATATTTAGCACTTCAGCAAAACCTCTACTACATCTTCTTCTCAGGGGATGTCTTATTTTCGGAGAAACGGTACTGTTGGTCTGTGCTGTGGTTGATTTAAGACAGGACCCTCAACTCCTTTGTGGGAGAGAAAGACTATATGATCTTGAAAACACTGGCATCAGTCACATAGCAGTTCCTATTGATACATTCATTGATGGCGTCATTTAATATTGTGTATGAAGGGGGAAAGAGAATTTTGCCTGACAAGGAAGCAGTGGCCAGTTTCTGCTCTGCTGTGATGGAGCAGTAGGAAGCTTGTTTGTCTGTGACTACCATGGTCTTTCTGTTTGAGTAATCATAAGAGAGGTATCACACATCACAAAGGTATGAGAGCCTCTTCTCAGCTTTGTCCTTCTGGTTCTCTGTGCAGGGCATTTTGAATATAAAGCTCAGTTTACGAAGAGTATGCCAAAGCCGTTTCATGACCTTGATGATTTCCCCACCCTTTTTTCCCCACAGCAAAAGCCTGGAGAAAAACCCATCCCAGGTGAGAATTTGGTCACTTTTTTGTTTTGAAGAGGCCAAATCCAGAGTTTGTGTATCTGCTGGGGATGCTGGGAAGGTTGCCAATGTTAGCATCAAGCTCATGCCTACCGAAAGTCTTTGTATGTACGGATTCCCTAAAGTAGAATTTTAAAGAATTCCCAAAGAAAAAAACAAATGAAAAAAAATGGGATTGTGAATTCTTACAAATGTTCTGGTTGCAAGAAGCCATGATTCATTGGTAGGGCAACTAAATAGTAGCAGTTCATGTGAGTCATGGCAGTTTTATATGGCTTCACTGACCTTTCAAGTAATGCCAGGGGGCATGCGAATTAGAGAAGCCCAGGAACTGCTTTCCCTGGCTAAGGGCATCCCAGCTGGGTTCTAACCCTGCGAAAAGGGAACATGAAGCAATGGGGTCCTGGGTGCTTCCTGCTACAGTTCAACGTAGTTCTTTATCTTGGCGTTTTGGATTCAATTGTGTATATTTTATTTCACCAGTGGACCAGATCAAAAAAGAGCCTGAGCCAGCCCCTGAAGCTGTCAAGCAAGAGGAGAAAGAGGCTGCCAAGATCACTCAGCAGAGCACAAGCACCAAAGGCCCGCCGGAGAAAAGGATGAGATTGCAATGAGCCGGGGAGGTCCCATGACGTTCCAGTGTACAAGGAAGAAATGAGCAATTTTTTCCCCATCACTGCAGTCTAAACACTGCCTTGAGGACTGTGACATTTAAAGCTTAAACATACGAAGTTTTCTCCTTTGAATGAAACTGTTGACCAGGAATTAAATATTCAGAAAACTGTTTGCAGCAGACAAGTTTTCTAAGTTTCCCTTTATTTATCTTTTCCATCTTCAAATCCATTGTTTTTAAGCCATAGGTAGATGGCTTTTCTATGACTAAATGTTTCTTTTTTCCCTGTAAACAATATCTCTTGGCATATGATGCTTTGGGGAAGAATGCGTCTTCTGAATCTGATTACTAGATGTGATTGCCTGTTGTGCTTATGTGGAGCATGGTGCAAACTGTTTTGCTACTGAAGAATGAAGATGTCAGTTATAGATAAGAGAGTTTTCATAATTGCTTTGTATAATCCATATAACCGGATTTCAAATTCAAGGTAACATTTCATGCTCTGATTGATCTTTCTCTAGAAATCAGCATATACACTTTCTTTGTTAGAGAAAGATCAATGAGAATATGAAATTTAATCTTTTAATAATACAGGATTATGAGTCCATGATCTCAAATAAAAATGCTTTGTATTCATTTTTAATAGTGATACAGAGGGATGAATGAAACAACCTAAATATATTTTTCTGAACTTTAAATTTTGTTTTCTTCCTGATTATGCCCCCAAATTATACTTTTTAAAAGAGGGAAAGTTAGGAAGGGGTGTTATTCCTCTCTTTGTGTCCATTTAATGGGATAGTATTTATATTGGTCAGTAACCAGTGGTTGAACTCAGTTGGGATGCAGAAGTGTTCTGGGGACTATCAGCAGAATATTATTTTTCACATATGGAATAGATTGTGTCCAGAGCATAATTTAAATTGTACTGCAGTCAGCAGCCAATAACTATTTAGGTGTGGTGCCTGGTGATAAAAAGTAAACCACATGCCATCATTTTATAAATGTTGTGCTGTTTGGAACTCTTTCTGTTTTTTCCCCTTCTGAAATGCTTTATAACCGAGGAATCAATATGTCCTATCACAGCTTTAGTGGCAGCTGCCTGCCTTGAAGATATTCACTCTGTATAGTATCCCCAATGTGTAAATGGTGTCTTGTTTAACTAATAAAGAGCAAGAATAAATTATTTTTGTGAAAATTTATTTTCTGATTTGACCTTTTAATTACCAGTTTAGCTGTACAAAATACTTAGATGTTATTTAGTGGCAGGGATAGACAGCATCAAGGGTTGGCATGGCTGAGCATCCGATGAGTGCCAGGACCACAGAGGTCTCACTGTTGAGCACAGGCATCTCATCTGCTCCTTCCAGGAATGAGGGATTACCATAACAGACCCCTGAAATGTCTCTGAAATTTCCCATAGACAAAAGTTCCTGGAGGCAGCAGAATATAACTGTCATGTCAGAGCAGTGATCCACTTCTCTGACCAGGAAGTGAAAGATTGCCTGAAAAACTCCTATGATAATACAGAGGCTTCTAGAGTATGTCCTAAACTTATGAGAAGGGATCCAAGAAAGGCAGCCAGGCACAGTTCCCTTGCACTGTTGGCAGGAATGCAAGGAAACTGTCTATGTGTTAGTTGACCATGCCCATTTAGTTATCTTGTAAGTACTTATCAGTTAGATTCTTTGTGAAAAGATATAGCCTCAGAAAACCAAGGACTCATGAGGGTTTTAAAAATGTCTTAAATGAACCAGATCAAGCTGGCTACAGTCCCTGAGTCCAGTGTATATTTCCATGTATATACTATAAAATCTTTATATTGTACAAGTTCAAAATAATTGCAGTAATTTTGTTTCCAGTTGCCAGTTTTTAATCCAAGCTCAATAACAATTTTATTATAAAGATTATTTTTTTAAAAAAAATGAGACTTGGTTTCCTATTTGAATATTGCAGAATTGCCTCTTGTCTTTTTTCTGTTACCTACAGCAACTTGAGTCAATTTTGCCAAATAATAAGTAATAAGCTACAAAGACATTTGAAGAAACTCTTGCCTTATTCTTACCGGTAACGTTTTAGGACATCAAATTGTTAGCGGAAATAGAAAATTCCCCGAGCATTTTAGCATTAATACTCCAGTGTAATGGGATAAGAGGACTGAGATGAAGTAGTTATGTTGCAGTTTCAGAAATATAACCCATAAAACTGTGATGCCTGTTCTGTTTCTCAGATGGCTGTAAATTTTGTGAATTGCTGTTACAGAATGGATAATTTTTTCTTCATTAGGCAAGTGATCATTACTAAATCTACATGCTGTGCTCCCAATTAACCCTTGATTCTCTGTTTTATGGTTACTATTGTATTGAACTGAGAGTTCTCTCCACTATTGCCCTGCTCTATTTGGCTGGGCAAGGAGATGACATCATGTCATTTAATGACTAAAGGTAAGCATTGTCCGAGGTCAAATAAATGTCGTTTAAAAGTAAATGCTGTCTGAAGTGAAATAATTTGTTGCATGGTATCCATTGGCTATGCATCTGGGCAATTTTGGCTGGACAATTTTGGATATTCCTGAATGAAGTGGATAGTTTGGATTTATTCAAATCTGGTTTTAAAGAACTTGGAACGGGACTGAAATGACTTTGGTTGCCCTAGTGGATGACCTGCACCAGGGGATGAATGGAGGAGTGCAACCCTGTTAATTCTCCTAGACCCTTTCAGTGACTTTTGATACCATCAGTCAACGATATCTTGGAACACTTTTTGGAACTGGGACTTGGAGGCACTGTTCTGTCATGGTTTCAGAGTGTGATGCTGGGGGACTGCAACTCTATCCCTTGGCCTCTGGGGTGCTGTCTTTTCTCCATATTTTTCAACATCTATGTAAAGCCGTTGGGAAAGGGCATCCAGAGATTTGGGCTAAGTTATCACTGATAGGTGAATGATTCTTAGGTGTCATGCTTTCAGCGGATCTCTGGGAGGTTGTGGAAACCATGAACTAGTGCCTGAAGGCAATTTTGAAATGGTGACAGCTAATGAACTGAAACGTGATTCCAAAAAAACAGAAGTGGGGAGGGGGAAGGAGAGAGGTTTGACCCAAGAATTGGGATACCTCTTTTTGAATGGAATTACGTTTCGTCTAAATGAGTTCATAGCTTGGGGTGCTCCTCAACTCAGGCCTCCTGTTGCATCAACAGGTGTAAGTGGTGAGAAGGGTTGACTTTCACCAGCTTTGGCAGGTGAGACATTTGTGGCTGATAAGACATCTGTGGCCCCTTTTTGGGCAGGAAAGATCTTGTCAGCATGCTCATGCCCTGGTAACATCTAGATAAAAAAGTGATCCCATGGGGTGACATAACATCACAACATTTACTAGGCAGACTGTGTTTATGGGGTGGTTTGCCATTGTCTTTTCCAATTGTCTACACTTTACTTCCAGCAATCTGGGTACTCATTTATCGACCTCGGAGGGATGGAAGGCTGAGTCAAGCTTGCTCAAGAGTGGTAAATTTGAGATTGGGTGGTAGTTATTTAACTCTCTTGGATCTACAGCAGTAGTAGAACCACCACTGCCTGCTTCAAGGCCTCTCTCATGGAGGCATTTACTGTTTCCCTGACCCAATTTATCAGTACCAGCTCACCCACCACAGCAGATTTAAGCAGTCAGGAAATATGACTGATGGAGGACAACAGAAAAATGTGCACTGTCTCTTAGTCCCCTGCCATTTAACAGATTAAGGGTTAAGACCCTGCATCAGATTTTTAAAAATATGCTCTTTGACAACTTTTGGATGAGTAAAGTGCAGGTTTGTTGGACTCAAATTGTTGAGGTAGCAAAGTCTCTGGTCAGGGTTTACCAGAAACTGAAGATCATGTCTTCTAAAGTTCAGGAAAATAGACACTATTTCCAAAAGTACATAAATCTACACTTAATTAGTCTCTGTCCTATTATTTTAAAACAATATTTCCCCTCAAAGTTTAGTTATTCCATGCATATTTCTCCATGCCGTGTGATATCCCGCCTGTCATACAGCTTTCTTTCATTCAAACACCTTCGAGCGTATTGGCGGGCGGGGGCGGGACTGGTGCGCGTTTTTCAGCAGGTTAACTAACGGTTTCGTTTTAGGACTGAAAGTCACTGCCAACACCAAGCGATATATTACGGCGCAGAAAACAAGAGGGCAACGAATTTTTTCTCAGAGCAGCCACTTAAGGTACACCACTTAAGGCCTCCTCATGAGCCCAATCTTTTGTGACCCAGCCATTTAAACCGCCATCGTTTTCCCGCCAGTTCTGGTCTTCAGCGTTGCTCGTCGTCCAGGTGGACGCTGCAGAAAGAGGCCGCTTCGGGATGCAATAGACGGCGGCAGGCAAGTGGTGCAACTGAAACTGCCCCTGCTAAATTCCCCACTGGCCTCTTTCTGAATGGAAAACAAAACAGATATCAGCGTTCTAGGGAGAGACAAACTCTATTTGAGCACCCCTTTTTGTTCAGTGGCGTCCCTTCGCCTTAACATAAATTTATCTCAATTAATCCTGCGCTCAGTTCTACTGGGATCAGATCTTGAGGTACCCGGCCACCCTTTGAACTGGATCTCCTTTTACCGCTGTTGCTCTTTGTAATCTCCCCGCCCCCCGCCGACACACACACACACACACACGCTCTTTCTGTTGTAAATGTGCATTAGTGTGTTACACTTCAGTGCATCTAAGGACACAGGAAAGTTTATGCTGCAATGACTTTTACTGGTCATTAAGGTGCCAGAGGCTGATGGAACCTAAAGTCGGCATCCCCTCTTTGTTCTTTCTGCCCTTCCCCCGCCCCACTGCTCCCAGCGGAGCTCAGTTCGCCCAGCTCTTCGCCCCTTCTTGCCCTCTCCTTGGGTGCGGTGGAAGCGCCGCCCCTGCGGATTTTCCGAGCTGCTCCATTCCACCCCCACCCCCTTGCATCCCTTTCAGAGAAGCCGGTTGTTGGAGATGCGGGCAGGCGCCGTCGATGGCGTCCCCGCTCCCGGCCCATCCTTCCCCGCAGCGTGCGCCCTAGCTGCTTTTGGCGCTGTCGCTTTCCGCAGTGTGGGGAGGCCCTTCTTCCCCTGGGCCCCTGGTGGGAGAAATGGGGTTGGACAGCGCCGGTGGAGGCCTCCTGTGGCTCATGCTGGCTTGGGGACTCTTCCTGAGCCAGGCAGCTTGTCAGGCGCCTCTTCAGGACTTCCGGTTCGTCTCCTATGAAGTGATCATCCCAAAGAGGATGGGACTGAGGCGGGGGCTGGTACCCCAAGACCTGACCTACCTGCTGGAGATGGAGGGGAAGAGCTTCCTGGTGCATCTCAGGCAGAAGAGGGGTTTAATCCCTAAACACTTCCCAGTTTTCACCTACAGCAAGGAGGGGGACCTCCAGGTGGATTATCCCTTTGTCAGGACTGACTGTTTCTACCACGGTTTTGTACAAGGCAGGCCTTCCTCATGGGTCGCTCTCAGCTCTTGCTCAGGGGGACTCAGGGGTCTCCTGGAGGTGGAAAGTAAGATCTATGAGATCGAACCTGTTCCAGCATCTGCTACCTTTCAGCATGTGGTGTATCACTGGGAAGAAAAGGAGAGTGCTTTGGGCATGATGTGTGGACTAGTGGAAGAAGGGCAAACTCACCAAATATCTGTGATCCAAAATACAGAGAATGGAGTAGCAAAAATCTCTCCAGGAGGAGTCTGGTGGTCACGTACCAGGTGTGCAAAAGTTGCAGTTGTGGTAGATCACGAACGATATGTGCAGTTTGGCAGAAATGAAACTGTTGTTGTTATGCAGGTGCTAGATGCCATTCATATGACCGATTCATTATATAAGGCACTTGGAGTTAATGTGGCCATGGTTGGACTGGAGATTTGGTCTCAAAATAACCTCATAGAAATTGCTGGAAGTTTAGATGAATTGCTTGATATTTTCAATATTTGGAGGAAAATGACACTAGTTCAACATCTAAGGCATGATGTTGGCCACTTATTTGTATATAAGCATTTTGGAGTTAAACTGGGATTATCATTTGTAGGAACAGTGTGTGATCCCATTTGGGCATCTGCTGTTGAGGCATTTGTTACTTCTAGTTTGTTCTCATTCTCTGTAACATTTGCTCATCAATTGGGCCATAACCTTGGCATGCAACACGATGGGAGATACTGTACTTGTGATCAGCGTTCTTGCATTATGACTACATCACAGAGCATCACAACTAAGTTTAGCAATTGTAGTTACAAAAGCTTTTCTAGTCTGCTAAACAGTGGAAAGAAACAATGTCTGCTAATTCCATTGGAACATGAGAAACTCTATGAACTCAAAAACTGTGGCAACAAGGTGGTAGAGAGTGGAGAACAATGTGACTGTGGCTCACCACTTCATTGTAAATCAGATGCATGTTGCCAACCCAATTGCATGTTGCATTCAGGAGCAACTTGTGCTGTTGGAACATGCTGTGCGAACTGTCAGTTTCTTCCAGCCGGAACAGTTTGTAGGGAAAGGACTAGCATCTGTGATCTTCCTGAATACTGCACTGGAATTTCTGAGTGGTGTCCTGAAGATGTTTATGTACAGGATGGTGCCCCATGCCATGATGATGCCTTCTGCTATCAGGGGGAATGCTCTACGCACAACAAAGTGTGCAAAAGGATCTTTGGCAAACAAGCAACAGTTGCCCCATTAGGTTGCTTCAGAGAAGTAAATACTCAAGCTGACCGCTTTGGCAATTGTGGAATTGTTCGTTCTAATGTTTATAAAAAATGTGACAATAGTAATATTTTGTGTGGCAAAATTCAGTGTGTTAACATTAATGAAGTTCCTAATTTAAATGATCATAGCAGTGTAATTCAGACTCATCTGGATTCAAACTTGTGCTGGGGTACAGCTTACCACAGTGGCACAGCTGATATTGGAGCAGTGAAAGATGGCACATCCTGTGGCAATGGCATGATATGTCTTAATAGGGAATGTATCAAGGTGACCGTCCTGAACTATGATTGTAATCAAACAAAATGCCACAACAGGGGAGCATGTAACTCTCTAAAGAACTGTCATTGTAACTATGGCTGGGCCCCTCCATATTGTCTAATTGAAGGTTATGGTGGCAGCATTGACAGTGGACCCCCTCCACCCAACAGTGGCAATGTAGGAATGATAAGTGCTGTAATAATACTATCAGTTTGTGCTGCTAATGTTCTTGGTACTGGTATCTTATAAGGGACTTCTCTGATGCAGTTGGTTACGTTACTATATTTTGCTTGCCAAAGTTTCAGAGGACAAACTCCTAGTAAGGACAACTCTTAAAGTGTCAAGTCTAACATAATGTAAGAGGAGATAATAATCATTCAGATAAGTTCATTCAGTGGTAACTATAACACAGGTAATGCAATTTTTGTACAGTAGCTTGGACCTTCCCATAAAAAAAAAACCCACCTCTTTTCCTCTGTAGTTTTCAGGCCTATCCTCTTATGAAAACACTTGGGACACCCAGAAGGTAATGTATGACAGTGCTTTCATACAATGCCTGTCATGCCTCTGCACAATTATTGTGGAATGTCTCTCTCACACACTGAGCAGTACTCCACTTTTATAGCTTTTGGCTGTCAGATTATTTACAGATCCTTTGAAAGCAGCACAAACAGAGATCCAGGGGTTAAAAATACAGAGAGGAATTCTGTATCGGAACATATTCTCATTGGTTCCTATATATTGTTTTTAAAAGTTCTGTTCTCTAAATGGCAAAAACCAAGAGACTTGTTCCTATTGCTGGCCAAATATAGTGGCAGTTGACAAACAGAGTCATCTGGGCCCTGATATTTTCAGCCCACAAGACAGCTCTTGAAATAATTCTCATGCATATACCTATTTCACAGCATGCTATAACTGGACATTTACAAGTTTGCTAGGTCAGATTCTTGAATAGATTTGATTCTCTGTGTCATCTTCAAGCAAATTATGTGTGTAGCTCATTCTGCTTAAAATATTTTCACAGGTGCACATCCACAGGAATCTTTTAACATTTATTTTATGGGACCAAATTTTTACATGAACTGGCATTTTTTTACTGTCCGTAAGAAGGCTTGGAAAAGTTAAACCAGTTAGGAAATTTAGAGGCAAACCTTAGAGGATGCATTTACACAAAATAATGAACAATATTACTGACAATAATGGCAATAATGTTGGATTCCTTGTATATATACAATGTCTTTAGAAAAGAGGTAAACAGCTTAAAATTGCACATTCAGTACCCACATGCAAGATTTGTTAGCTTGTGTCTTTAATTAATCTGTGCAAATATGTTCCATCTAGTGGGACTTCATATGTTTCTATGAACAGTATCATGTCTATGTGTTTTTGGGATTTGCAGCCTTTATTGGTGGAACAAATGACAGCCTGCCTTTGAACAAAACTTCAGTATGGCACATCTATCCGCAAACAGTCTTGCAAGCAAGAGTAAGCCCATAATTGGGGCTTGAAATAGCATACTGGTTCAGTTCTGTCACATTTCTTGTGTTTTTCTTTAATTATTTTGCAGGACAGAGAAGTGCAAACCAAGGTACTTTTGTGGTGTGAATGCTATAACAGTTATGTCTCTTGATCAACCAGAGCTCAATGTAGAGAATTACTCCAATGAAATATCTCCATCTGTAACAAAATGTGACTGTTTTTGTCCATACAGTCTAATATATTCTAATGTAACCCAAAACTTTTACCTTTGAATTTCCTCTCAGAATCTATACACTTGGGCTGCATTGTTTAGTACATGAACTTCCTGTAAAGATTATTAGAGTTCTAAATAGTAATATCTGTTCACAGTAGACACAGTTTACTGTATTTTTAACTGATTACTATTATCACATTGTACAATATTGTAGCTACTTTAGAATGTGCTTTTAGTGATGTATAACCATGAAAACTATTTTGAAATTATTTTAAATTGTTTATTAAATGTAATCTTATTTACAAACAATTGTAGGTTGTTCCAATCAGGGTTCTTATTCTGTGGTGGTGACAACCATAGGGAAAAAGTGTACATTTCTATAAATAATTTCTATAAACAATTTGATATTTTCCAAATTAGTGTGATGTCCCCTTTATCTTGATACTATACAGGATTTAAAATATTGTTGGGAGCAAAATAGAGAGGCAATGTGTATAAAAGTTGTTCTGAGGAGAGGGTAATCCATTCACATTTTGAATTGTTACATTTTTTCTCCTAATCACTTGAGTTTTGTGTGAGAAACTTCTTATTTAAAGCCTCCGAATGAAAACCATGCCTCTTCTCAAATTGTATTGCCTCAGCTGAGATAAAATTGAGGTCTGTACTACCTCACTGAGTGAGTGAATGAATATTCTATCTTTTCTATACAGAGAAAAACAAGGATTCTAATTTTTTTTTTAAAAAACCCTGCTCCAAAGTACTCAACATTTTGAATCTTAACAGAGTTGAATCATGTGACCCATTCCTGCTCAAATTATGTAATGGAACCAGTGTTTATAAGAACTGCACTCTTGGAAGCTACTTGGCTTTGGTACTTTACAGGATGAAGCAGTCCAGCATTGTCAGCAGCTTCCTGTCCCTTTCTGTTCATTGGAGAAGGTAGAAAAGAGGATCCATGTTATATGTAAGACCCATCTTATATATTTCTTCCTTCTTGAGTCTCTTGGCCTCCCTTCAACCCTATTCCTGGTGTAGATGCGTGGAAGTAAAAAAGGAATCAAATACATATTGTTCTTGCAGGAGGGATTAGAGGGGCTTTGGGGTCTCTCATGGCATCCTTGTTTCTGGCGGCCAGACCAGTCAGTATTGGTTATTTTCTCCAACTTTCAAATTGTTCCAAAGCACAACATTTCCTTTCCTTAGCTGTTCACTAATATGGGAAAACCAAAGGCATGTACTAATGGAAACAATTGATATAGGGGTCTAAATTTGCCCAATATGACATTAGTTTTTAGGAGATCTTGCTTCTGTTTCTCCACCTGTTTATTTTCAGTGAAATCCTAAGACCTTCCTGTGAGTAATCCCCATTGAGTAGACATGAGCAGGACTTTGAGTGCAACTGTTTATAGATCTTGCCACTGAATGCAATGGGACTGCACAAGAATCAAGTTAGCCAAGTCCTGGGATTGCGCATATTCTCTCAAGTGAAATGCCCTCCTCTTCTCCCTCTTACATGCCTCACAAATGCTTACTGAAGATCAGTAAGTATGAAGGAAATTTCTTAGTGACTTATAAGAAAGATATCAGCTACAGGAAAATGGCATTGTGGGAAGTAGAAAGGCAACTAATTAAAACTTTTTTCCTCTAAAGTGAAAGTCTTTAGACAAGAGCTTTGGACAGTCATTTAAAGAGAAGTGGTCCTGTGTGCCAGCAAGGACCTAGTCTCATCTCAGTGCTGGTCTTTTCAGACATTTTGAGAAAGACAATGTGTTCAGGATTGTTCCGTCTTGATCTATTTGTATTCTTTGGACTGTGTTTATTTATTTAGACTCGATTGCCGCCCCTTACCTTTTGGCTTACCTAGCATACATGGACACAGGTACATGATTTTCTGCATAACTGGGGAAAATTTCCCCAGGGTTTTTACTTGCATGGAACTGAACCCAAGTCAACACATTAATGTGTCCAGGTTCTATGTTGTATTCTGTTGCATACTTGTAGATTGGAGTGAAAACTTGCTGCAGTAATCCTGCTCCTTGCAAGTTAAATGTTGAACAAGGGTGCTCACCTGGTGCCGCTTCTTTGGGACAGTGCTAATGAGAGCCACCAAATTCACTACAAGACTAGGTTCCTTTCTTCTACTATAAAGTTGCAAGAAAATAGGAAACTATAAAAATTATTTTCTCTTCTCAGAGACAAATTAGGAGATCTATGGATCACCCAATAATGTTTTTATTAGTAGATGTTAGTGGCATTCATATTGGGATGATGGCAAAGCACCCCCTGTGCTGTTGTTTCTGACTTCAGAAAGATCCCCTTCCTGGAGCTGCCTATTGTAGAAAATATTAATCTCTCAGTGTTTCTGGTAGTTCAGTTAATGTGCATTTTTCTTCTGTTCAAGCATGTAGGATGGGGGTGGAAATTGCTGCTACTCCATCCCATTAATCTAGTTGGGGAGAGGTCATTCATCCCCTTGCTCAGTTTGGAAGCTACACCTTCAGTGAGAATGACCGATGGAATTGTAGATCAAATCTTATCCTTTGTGAGTATATACAAATGAAACCAAAAGCACTATGAAATATGATTGTAAACCCAGCTGGCACAGATGCAGATCCCAAATGAATTTAAAATAGCATTTTCTGCATTCAGAATTGTTAAAATATTGTACACATGCACAGAAATATTACATCAGAAACTGAAAGACTCTTTTAGTGAGATGTGTGAGAAAGTTCCATGAGTTTAAAATAATTTTGGCTTTTTTCCTCCAACCTTGAAAATGTAAGTGTATTATTCAATTATTGTTTATCATTGATCCTATGGTCGAGGATAATTTGGAACAAAAATGTAAGTGGAATAAAGTAGAATAAATTACAATCAAATCAGATCCTTTACTGAATATGATTTAAAAATAACTAAACAATAATCAGTGAATCATCCACACAATGAGAGTTAATTGAAGAGAGAAAATAAAACTATGCGAAGTTTAATTCCAGGCCAAATTTTAGTTCTTCTTTTTAATTAAACAGTATTTTTATCTTATGTTACCTCTATATTACTTTTATATGTGTGTGCATGCAACAGAGATCCCCCTCTCTCCATCTTCTCTCAGCGCAGTGATTAGTGGGAAGGGTAGTGTCAGTCTGATACACTTTCATTATATCTGGACCAAGCTTTAGCTGAGGACTCCCTCTCATCAGACTGGAGTACCCTTCTACCATGCCTAGATCCCCAACCTAATCTTCATCTTTCAATTGCCATTGATGACGCTACCAGCTGGAGGAGAGGTGGAAGCCAAGCAGCTTTCCATAGATACTGTATCCAGCTCCAACTGAAAATCCTGTTTGAAGAATATTTGTGATAAATAATTGCCATTTGTATGTGTTTACCTCTTAGCATAACCAGGATTGCCACTAGGACATTAGTATTGAGCTTACAGTTGCTGCTTCTGAACTCCTTTCCCTCACTTCCTTTCCCCATCTCCCCACCTCTGCGTTGTTTTCAATTTCACAGCCCTTCGGGTCTGTGACAACTATCCCTTTTTCCAACCATTCGAATCTTTTCCTGCCATTCTCCATATGTTCTATTCTGTTCCTGATTCCAAGCTCCACCCCCATTCTAAGGATAATGTCACTGGCTGTTACTGTGGTCAGAATCTTCTGCTGCATCGTATGGAGCTTTCTTCCCATTTTGGTACTGATCTACCAGCTGCTGCAGGGAAATTCTTTCTCCTAGATAGGGTCAGGGTGTCCTACATGATTCTTTTCCAGTCAAGAAAATGACTAGTAACCTCGTCTGGTTGCTGATGCTGGTCCTGAGAGACATTTTGACTGCTGTTCGAATACCACCTCAAGGGTATAGATATGCCTCTTATGAAGTGATCATCCCCAGGAGACAGACCCTCAGCTATGGACAACAAGATCCTCAAGAACTTACCTACTTGCTGAAGATTGAGGGGGAAAGCCACATGGTTCAGCTCAGACAAAAGAAAGACTTGGTCCCTAAACACTTTACTGTATTCACTTACAATAAGGAGGGGGATATCCTGGTGGACTATCCTTTCATCAGGGATGATTGTTTCTATGATGGTTTAATACATGGTAGGCCTCTTGCTTTGGTTGCCCTCAGCACTTGCTCACAGGGCCTAAGAGGTCTGTTGCGAGTAGAAAATAAGACCTATGAAATTAAGCCTATCCAAACATCTTCTACCTTTCAACATGTGGTGTACAGACTGGAAGAAGAGGAAGAGGCTTTCCACCTGAGGTGTGGGCTAACAGTGGAAAAGCAACATCATCAAATGGCCATGATCAGAAATGTAGAAAATGTAGCTAAAATTTCTTCTAGAGGATCCTGGTGGACACACACCAGATATGCGAAAGTTGCAGTTGTAGTAGAACATGAGCGATATGTCCAGTTTGGCCGAAATGAAACTGTTGTTGCTATGCAACTGTTGGATATCATCCATATGGCAAATTCATTTTATGCTCCACTTGGTGTACATGTGTCCCTGGTTGGGATGGAATTATGGTCGGAAAAAAACCTCATCCCAATTGCTGGCAAGTTGGATACTGTGCTTCATGATTTCAATCTGTGGAGACAAAATGTTCTTGCACCACGCCTAGAGCATGATTCAAGTCATTTATTTATATATAAAAAATTTGGAACTGATCTTGGATTAGCATATGTTGCAGGTATGTGTTCACCTGAGCATGCATCTGCTGTTGAATCATATGTCACTTCTATTTTGATCTCTTTTGCGATTATTTTTACCCATGAGTTGGGGCATAATCTTGGCATGAGGCATGATGAAGGGCACTGTATTTGTGAACTACCAAATTGTATTATGGCTAAACTTCATACCCTCTCTCATAAATTTAGCAGCTGCAGTTATAATGATTATTACACTGAAATAATTCTGGGTAGAAAAGAATGTATGAAAATACGTCCAGATCCCAATAAACTGTATATGCCCAAATTCTGTGGAAATGGAGTACTAGAAGATGGAGAAGAATGTGACTGTGGTTCAAAAGTCGAATGTGAATCAGATCCCTGTTGCCAGTCCGATTGCAAGTTGAGTTCAGGTGTCATTTGTGCTTTTGGAGAGTGCTGCTCCAAATGCCAGTATCTTCCGGTGGGAACTGTTTGCAGGAAAAGTACTAGTATCTGTGACCTACCAGAGTATTGCAATGGGACTTCAGCATGGTGTCCTGAAGATGTTTATATACAAGATGGGGCCCCATGTCAAGATGGGGCCCACTGTTATCATGGGAATTGCTCTACTCATGAAGAACAGTGCAAGATTATCTTTGGTTCAAAAGCAACAGTTGCTTCAGAGGCCTGCTTCAGAGAACTGAATACACGAGGTGATCGTTTTGGTAATTGTGGCATTACTAAAGGCTCAGATTTTAAGGGGTGTAAAGTTCAAGACATCTTTTGTGGCAGGATCCAATGTGAAAACATTAATTATTTACCTTCAATGGAGGAGCACAATAGCATAATTCAAACTCGCATTAATAATAGGCTATGCTGGGGGACAGATTACCATAATGGAATGAGGATAGCTGATACTGGAGCCATTAGAGATGGAACACCATGTGGCAATGGCATGATATGTATTAATAGGGAATGTACCAGTGTTTCCTTCTTGAAGTTCGATTGTAATATAACAAAGTGCCATAATCGAGGAACATGCAACAACCAGAAACATTGTCATTGTGATTATGGCTCTGCTCCTCCGTACTGTACAAGTAAAGGTTATGGTGGCAGTATTGACAGTGGTCCTCCTCCACCCCATAAGGCTATCAGTGCAAGAACTATAGAAGGAATTGTAATTTTCCTTTGTGCTGCTGTATGTTTAGGCCTGTGTTTATATTCCAAGTCTAGATTGATGCCATGGTATAGAAGATTGAGTGGAAGACTCTATCCAATGGCATGAAGTCCACAATGTATCACAATGTATATATATATACACACATATATAGGATGTTCACGTGCCTCCCCTATATTTCAGGTTTACTGATTCCTTTACAAAATCATCTGTACTCATGGCAATGACAGCTAGAGAAAGTCCAGATAGTCTTTAACAATATCTACCCCATCTCAACCAATCCAAGTAACCACTTGGATTGCAAGTTATGCAAATGAGTGTAATGTATTGGTTATGCAATTGAGTGTAATGTATCAGTTATGCAAATGAGTGTAATGTATTGGTTTAGAACAATGGACCTAGTTTGATTCCCCACTCTGCATGAGCAGTGGACTCTGATCTGATGAACTGGGTTTGTCTTCCCTGCTTCTCTACAAGAAACCTGCTGGGTGACCTTGGGCTTGTCACAGTTCTCTCAGACCTCTCAGTCACACCTACTTCACAAGGTACCTGTTGTGGGAAGAGGAAGGGAAGACAATTGTAAGGTTGGGTGTTAGACAGTAGCCAAGCTGCAGCATGCTGCACCAGCACCAACTTCTGGACTTCAGATTGGTGTCCTGAAGATGTTTATGTGCAGGATAGGGCCCCATGCCAAGATGAGGCCTACTGTTATCATGGGAATTGCTCAACTCACAGTCAACAATGCAAAATGATCTTTGGCTCAAGGGCAACAGCTGCTTCAGAGGTCTGCTTCAGAAAACTGAATACTCGAGCTGACGGCTTTGGCAACTGTGAAATTCATGGTACTACTTACATAAAATGTAATTCTAGGAACATTCTCTGTGGCTGAATACAGTGTGAACATTAATAAATTGCCTTCCTTAGAAGAGCACAGCACCATAATTCTAACATGTGTTAGCAACAGTCTGTACTGGGGCTCTGAGCCTTGGCTAATCTGTTGTTCAATTTTGCTGAGGCTCTGGCTGGACTGAAGTGTCCTGGCCCAACTCTTCTTCTGAGGAATCCTCCCCCCTCTGGGATTGACTGACAACATCCCAGGAGAAATCTAGGGCAGGAGGAAAACAGGGAAGGGCCAAAGCATAGAACTGCTGGAGCCAGTAGCTATAAAGGTACATGATTTGGCAATATAATTTCTCTTTACCACCCCCACCCCCCATCCCCATATTAGCAGCCTGTGTCTGGCATCCAGCAGAACATTGTGTCAATAGCATAATGTAATTTTTGGGATGAACCTAGAAGTGACATGATGCTGCTCTAGGATTTCAGCTATTGGTGCAATGGTGATTTGTTGTCTTATTTTTTCACCCACCAGCTGATCAAGAGTGTAGCAGGGACTGGGGACTCAAAAAAGGGGGATCTTCTGCTGGGAGTGGGGAAATGGCAACCCTTCCCCAATTTCTCCTCCATGCCTTTCTGTGGGTATGTGCCTGGTAGGAATGCCATCGCCAGGTGGGACTTGAGGATCCCCCAGAATTACAGCTCATCTCCAAGCTCCTGTCCAAATCTATCCAGCTCATTTCTCTTCAGTCAGCTGACTGTCTCCCTATCTCTTTCTACTCACCCCAGGCATTGGTTGGCCTGATTCCCCCTCCCTCTCCATCACAGTGTCTTGCAACCCCCTAGAGTTTCAATTGTCTCAGAGCCTATTTACTGCACTCTGAGGGAACTTTCCAGTCATGTGGCAAGTGCTTGAAAACATTGTGTCTGTTATACAAGATGTAAAAGAAAAACTGGTCCCAGGATGAGGAGTACAAATCCTTGAATTCCAGTAGGAAAATGAATAGGACAGGGTGGTTGGTAGAGCAGGGGAATCCAACTCAAAGGATCATATGGAAGAGGACTGGGTTCAGGCTGATTGGGATAGAGGTTCTAGTGGAAGAAAGGCAGAACTCCATTGGGTGACCACAGTATTGGTCCCAGAAGAAATACTGAATTGGTCTCTTTGCTTTAGATGCTAAATGGGAAATGAAAGCAATAAGGAAATTTGGAAATTCCCTTCTAAAAGTTGAAGGAGAAACCCAAAATGTTAGTTTGTCAGTGGGCAAAGGAGATAGACGGGTAAAGAGACTTCACTGCAAAGGATAGGTGAAGACAACAATCTATTGTGTTTTACTGCCATGGTGTGTCATCTGTCCTGTATCTAAGTAGATAGCCTTTCTTTGCAAGAGTCGCCATTGGGTGAGCCCATCATCTGGGTGGGAGAAGTATTTCCATTTCTACCCCTCCACTCACAAGGCTAGTGAGAATGAAAAGGAAGAATATCGCTTAGGGGTTGGGGTTTGTAAGAAGAACTAAAAATAACGCTGATGAGAATAGACTTTTTCATTTCTCTGCCATTAATCAAGAACAGAAGATTGTTGGTCATGTAGTTTATAAACTAAATAGAAGAGACCATAAGATTCCTAAGCACTTCCACTGGCAAATACCCTCCTTAACTGCCCCATCATAACCCCAGAATTATAATGGCCCATTCCACACAACATAAATAAAACATCTTCAGGACATTAAAAACGTGTCTTCCAAAAAAGGATCCCACACCCCTGCCAGAAGAAATGACAGAATCAGGCGGGAACAGGGTCAGCTTATAACATTAAGTAAGGAAACTATTAGAAAAATGCAATAAGTTTCCAATGCTCTCAACTCCAAAAAAACAAAACAAAAAACAGTCCAGGTAATCCCTCTCTCAAGAGAAAGACCATCTGAAGGACTCCTCCAGCTTAAGCTTGGGTTCTTTTTTTTGGATGCTATGCCAGTGTCAGCTCACTCGTGGAACACAGCAGCTTTTCTTGAAGGTCAGTTCCCTGGGCTAGTTAATTAACTTATGTATTTTAGTTGTGAATCTGGTCTGGGAGGGGAGAAATTGCTTCTTCCTTGGAATCTTCCATCAGTGCTGACTTACGATTGGTTAGTCACAGGGATGTAGGTATAGATTTTTTATGGGGGGGTGTTTGGGGGTGGGGCCACACCCCCATCCAACTCTAGGGCATGGCCACGCCTCCCCAAGCCCCGCCCCTGGCCCAGCGCTTATAAAAGCAGCTCTCCAAGGCCGGGGACGGCAGACTCCCCCGCCCTGCCCTCCCCTGCCCCCCATCAGGTGGGCTCCCAGCCAGCAGCTGGCAGTTCCTTCTGCCCTCCCCTCTGGGCAGAGGCATAGAGGGAAAATGGAGCCTGGTGCAAAATCTGAGTTTTGCATCCCATCCCGCCCCTTCCACCCCTCTTGCAGTCAGCTGTGATAGCTGGAATCCAATCTCCCCAAACAGCATCACTTTCAATGGTGTTTAGAACCTAGAGAGCCAAATTCTCCTTTTTAAATCCAACTTTAAAGGGCAGAATTCTGGGGTCCCTCAGTTAGAACAACATTGAAAAATGCAACTTCGCTGTTTTGGGGTGGGATTTCATCACCCACCCCTGAAACAAAAGCATCACTTTCTAATGTGCATGTGTAGTGGTTAAGAGCAGGTGCATTCTCTAATCTGGAGGAACTGGGTTTGATCTCCCTCGCCTCGCTGCTTGAACTGTGGAGGCTTCTATCTGGGGAATTCAGATTAGCCCCAGCATCTCCCACACAATGCTTTTCAGGCAGGTGACTTTTGGGCTAAGTCACAGCTTTTTGGAGCCTTCTTCAGCTCCCACCCACCCTCACAGGGTGTTTGTTGTGAGGGGGTGGAAGGTCAAGGAGGATTGTAAACCTCCTTTGAGTCTCCTCCCTACAGGAGAGAAAGTGGAGGATATAAATCCAAACCTCCTCCTCCTCCTTCTTCTTCTCTAAACTGACTCAGATTCTCCCTTTAAATCCATGCCCAAAGGGGGGTGGATTTTAAAAGGAGAATCTGGGGAAATTTGGGGTGCTTGCTGTCAGGGTGCAATTGTTAGCTTAGGCAGCACCAAACTTTTTTTAGGGTATCTTTTAGGAGACTCTCCTATCGATACTACCCAGAGCGCAAGAGCTATTAGGGTCCAAAGTTATGGACCCTGAAACGTGTAGCCCCCATCTTCTATTGGCTCCCATTGGAAACAATGGATGATGGAGGCACCCCCTTTTGGAGTCCATAACTTTGGACCCCCTGAACCAAACCTCACCAAACCTGGGTAGTGTCACCAGGAGATTCCCCCAAACAATCCCAGAAAGTTTGGTGCTGCTAGCCTAAACAATGCACCCCCTGCAGGCCAAAAACTGAAAAACACTAAAATGTTTTTAAAACCCACAAATGGGTGGGCGGAGTTTTGGACATGAATGGGGGGGTCTGAACCCGAGGAACCCCCCCCTTACCTACATCCTTGGTTAGTCAGGTCAGGAGGTTATGGTCAGCTTTTCCCATAAGTGTAACTAGAGAAAACAGTTCCTTTACCACCCCCTTCATTTCCCTCTTCTGCTCATCTGTGCTGCAGGAAGACCTCTGGAAACACTTTGGGCCACTCCCCACTCACCATAAGCCGCGGGGTCACCTCTTTAAAAGACACGAGGAGGATGGACGTCTCTCATCGCCAACCAGTGCTCCACTCGCGCGACTCTTCCGATCCTTAATTTGTCCGCCGCTCTCCCACCTCCTTGTCGCGCGGCAAATTAGGTCCTCTGCAAAGAGCAACATTTTCAAAAAAACTAAAAAAGCCGGGTGCCGGGCTTTTTGGTTGTTTATGCGCGCTGCTGATTCTGGCTCTGACATCGCCAGAAGCTTCTGGCCAATCAGGAAACAGGAACCGCCATTTTGTTTAGGGAGGGTGTCCCTGTCAGAAAGTGCTCGGAAATTGAGACATGTGCACAACAAGAAGTCCCAACATTGCTCTTTTTTTGCCTCTTTTTGCTCGGAAGCTCCGCATGGTTTTGCAGCTTCGGCAAAGTGCCGGGCTGGAGCACAGGGTTGTGTCACGGGCGTAAACCGAAACCGATTTTTACTTTCGCTTCTGCCCAAGCAATTTGGTAAACGGGTAGTGACGCCAGCATGCGGTGACGCCCGTCAAAACAATGCGCTCAGCTTATCCAAACCAACTTTTCGGGTCAGCCAATCAAAATGGAGCCCCGCCTTTGGCTGGCTGCAACTCCCACATGTAAATGACGCACACGCGTGCCAGTCAATCAGAACGCTTGATTGCCTCTTTGACTCTTGATGTGGAACCCCACGCTATTTCCTGAATGGAAAATGAGTGGGGAACAAATGTCTCCGTGGTCAAAAGCCACGAAGGCTTTTCTACGAGGGGTTGCTGCGGGGTTGCACTCAGACGAGGTAAGTGGGGAGTGGCCCTTTAAGAACTATTTGAAGTGTCCTCAAGTAAGTACTACACCTGGTGAGCTTTGTAATTTTATTGCAGTCTACTGGCTCTGGACTTTAATTACTAATTTAATATCTTCTTTTAAAATTTTATTTATTGAAGCTTTATTTTGCTTGATTGTGTGAGTTACGCAAGGAGTTACTGGTGCCAAACCAGGTGAATTTAGTTGTGTTACTTTTCCTAACACAAATTTTGTCTTGATACACACTCTGAGAAATTTCTCACCATTCAGAAAAGTGAAATGAATGCAAAAATATTTACTTAAACATATAGCTCAAAATCCAAAAAATCCAAAATCCAAAAATTTGTTTTCACATGACTCACCAATCAACTGTAACCTTGTTCTTATAGTGTAAAAGTTCCTAGTAGTGTTCCATTTTTTATTGAAGTGATCCCATCCCCTTGCAAAAGCAGATTCCCCATCACACATACAGACATTTGCAAAGGTGTGTTTTGCACAGGGAAGCAGGAGGGGTTTTCCCAGGCAGCCTGTTTGAGCATCCAGTATTGTTGAAGGTAAAGGATGAATACAGTGATGTTATCTCGATATTCCTGTTATTAAAAAGTGTTGAATAATCTGCATGGTGAATGTGGGGTGTAACAAGTAAACTCCACTACAGACATTCTTTTCCTCCAAATCATTAAAAACACACACACACAAAACCAATATATTGGGTTATTTGACAAGAGTCTACTGATTCTGACTCACTCTCTATTGTTGCCCAAACTCATGTTGCTGATCAAAATAAATAAAACAATCATAGTTCTGAAGTCTCCACAGTACTGAAAATAATTTTGTTTGGGGAGATTCCCAATATTTGGGCCGAATCCTTCACTAATAAATGTCTGATGCACATTCAACAACTTGTATAAACCAGCCCAGATACAACCACTCTTTCTCCCAAAGTTTCTTCAGCCATTTATAGTGCACTCTGTTGATCTTTGCCACATAAAGCTCTACCAGAAAGTTACCAATGCAGAGAGCAAAGTAAACAATCAAGTACCGTTTGGAAGTGAAGGACTTTACGCTGTTTCCTGCCTCAACCTACAGAGGGGGTTTTACTAGAGAGCTAGTGGCTAGATAGGGACCTAGGGATTTGACACCTTTACTCTATCATGCTGGTTCTATCCCTTTGATGTTAGACTGATACTCTCAGGGACTTCCTTCCTTCCGGCTTCTTCCTCGACCCCTTCTCTCTTCTATTCCTACCATGCTCTTAGAGAGAGGATGGATGCTCCTCGCATCTTTATCTCTCATCCAGCTAGATTAGGATAGCATAAAGTGACTCTCTATCTTACTCTACCTTTTCTATCCAGAATGGAGTTCACTAATAAATACTCTTTTTATTAGACTAGAAACTACAACTGACTCCGACTTTCTTTTGTGTAAGCTTGCAGCACATTGGGATCCATCACGCACGCACACGAGGTAAGGGCTTCTGCTGTGTTCTAGCCACCCGTGCCGCTCTGCTAACTACGATAAAGGTAATCTCCAACTACCAGGAGCACTTATCCCAACAGTACCAACCACGCAAGGCCCTCTGAAGCCGAAATAATTCAATGCTGTAATATATTCTAAAATATATTTTATTTAATCTGCTGTTTTAATCGGGGTTTTAATATTATTGCTGTTATTACTCTGTTGTTCACCGCCCAGAGCCCTTCGGGGGAGGGGCCGTATATAAAATTAATTATAAATAAATAAATAAATAAATAAATAAATAAATAAATAAATAAAATCTTCTATTACTTTATACATGGCACCAAGCTCTTAACTGTGTAACCACATCAATATGCACAAATTATCCTGTTATTCAACTCATATATACGTAATGTTAATCAGTGCTGATTAAACCAAACAAACCCAAATATAAACAATTCCCTTGCTGGGATTCAGTGAACATAAATAATCCCTTTCATCAGGAGTCAGTAAAGTTCATGCACTCAGGTTGTAAATCTAATGGCTTGGTTGTCTAGCTTCCTGAATGTGTCAACAAGCATCCAAATGACTGCAACTGCAAAGTTCCTCAGACGTTTCCTTTTCACAAACCAACACAATGAATTAAAGTGACAGACCAGTCCTGGATTTCTCTGTTTGTATGTGTAAATTGTCAATCCGGAAGCCCTGTTTGTGCACTCACGGCTTCTATATCAGGCACTATACCAGTGAGACTTCTGTCTGCTGGTCCGTCAAACAACATTTAGAACGCTCCACGCATTAGAGGTGTTTTCTTTTTCACTTCAGTATTTGCTTAATCATGTAAGACTGTCCAACATGCATGGGATTCTGGTGTAATAAAATAAATAATACAAAATAATATCTCTAATTTTATAACCTTTATACTTATATTATAAATGTCTATCTCTACCCTTATTATCAATTGCACTCAAACGCCAATCTTTCCAATAATGAAAGCTGTGTTTCACGTTACTTATTTCAATCATAATACTTCTCATATAATATTACTTCTCATATAATATTTCAGTTCATTCATCAATATATATAATAACTTACATGACTCTCCGTGGAGCTGTATTTTTCCAAGTTGGCTCATCGTCTGTTTACTAATCGTCAGTCCTACTGGGTTTTTGTGACCTGTTAATCAATCACACCTGTGATGTTAACCTGCTGGTGCAAGCTAAAAGGTACAGGTTCTGATGAGTATCCACTTTTACAAATGGCATGAACATTCTAAATCTTTATTCAATCCAATTTTATAGCTTTGGAATTTATAAATAAGTCTATTTTCTGTCTGCAATAATAATTTCTTCATATCTATATATCCTGTGTTGTGTTATCTTTTTTAACATTGCAAATTTAATATCTTGATCAGAATGTCCCATTTGTTGAAAATGTTGGACCAAAGGAGCTTCTTCCTTTCTTATCCTTGTATTTAATCTATGCTCTGAAATTCTGATCTTCAAAGCTCGGGTCGTTGAACCTATACAAAATTTGCTGCATGGATACAAAAAGATGTAAATGCAATTTTTCATATTACAATTTGAAAATTGTTCCAACCTCCAATGTACATTAATTTGTAGAATATCAATAACCTTGGTATTAAGGGAATACCCACACTGGGCACAATTCCCACATTTAAAGTGGCCTACCCAACTGGGGGTGGTTATCTTCTTAGATAAAATATCTGCCTTCACCAAATTCTGTTTGAGATTTTGGGTTCTTCTATACCCAATCTCTGGTGCCCTAGCACATCCTGGTAAATCAGAAACAACATGCCAATCTGATGTAGAGGCATAGAATATTTTGGGACCTGACAAAGAAAGACAGCCCAGAATAATGCTAAGTGTATTAACATATAACGTGTCTCAAAATGAACTGAGAGAAAGCTTTAGCCACTTGTATATTATTATAATATTAATATAAATTCCAGTACCATGTGGTATTATTCTGCATAAAGATGTTGTAATGTACAAAGATCTGACTCACTTTAACTGGTGTGTTATGGATTTTTTTTCTCATATGTATGAACAGATCATAAGCTCTGGTACTATTTAAGTTAACTAATTAGGTTCTCTGAATGCACTCTCTGATTCTCAGAACCTCCACCTCCTTTACCACAGGAGGGGGGAAAAAGAAAATAATAAGTTACCATTAACCAATTTTGTTCCTGCAGAGGACTTAGTCACAGAAATGTATATGGCTTCCAGTGCTATTTGAATAAGTGAACTATCCCCAGTTTACACTAGTGGAGCTGAGATCTCAACCAAATCCAAGTAACAAGTGAAATACCAATTATGGAAGCATTTTAATTCAAAGTCTTTTTGAAGTAATTGAGCAAGTCACTGACAACAGAAGCACTGAATGAGGTGGGGAGGGGAGATGGGCATAAGCTGGGAACACAAGGGGGCATAAGATATGAAGAGCTGCTTGTATAGTCAAAATCCTATTTTCCAGGGATTGTTTACAACATAATAAGCAAAACACATCCATTTTATATTAATAGCTGAATAGTTTAGTTCATAGCAGTCTGAATATCCGCAGCAGCTATGCAAGGTTGACCATGGTTAGTTCTTGGCTAGGAGAATCTTCAGGGGCTGATGGGAATTGTAGTCCATAACATCTGGAGTGCCAAAGGTTCGCCACCACGGCCCTAAGATATATTGGGCTTTGAAGATCAGTACAAGCACCTTGAATTAGGCTGGGAAGCAAAGTGAGGACCAGATAGTACCAGACTGAAGTGCTTTGGTCCAGACAATTCACTCTGGTGAGTGTTTTGACTATGGCATTCTGTACCAACTTTAGCTTCTAGACAATCTTCAAGGACAGCCCTATGTAGAGCAATGTAGGTAGCTGCACTGCTGCCCTGATAGAGGATTCATAAGTGGCATGTGGAACAAGAACTGGTATTGTAAGTGCATCTGTATATTCAGATTCAAATCCAAACGCTGTCCCCTCCTAATGACCCAGCCTTGGAAACCCTGGAGCTCATAAACTCAATCAGTAACTCCAGAGACTTAAAATATTCATATTTACTTGGGCCATATCAGAAATGATATAGACAACAATAACCAGACCTCAATAAAACAAAATTTCTAAAAGAAGTCAAATATAATGCAAAGACTGCAAATGCAAATCATCAGAAAAATCAACACTTTGATTAAGAACTCCTCAAGAGCCCTTCGGGGATTGGGCGGGATATAAATCCAACAAATAAATAAATACAATTCATCCTAACATACGGCAACATCTATGCGAATCTGAAACTCTCTCTCCTAGACTTTATGGACTTCCAAAAATTCATAAGCACTCCACTCAGACCCATTGTGAGTGCCACTGGATCCCCTATATGCGACTTGGCAACATTTCTGGCTGCACAATTACAAAGCCATATTGGACTTACCACACACTACATTAAGGACTCAGCCCACTTCATAGAAAAAATCGGCCAATGACAAACTGATCAGCTTTGATGTGGTTCCCTATTCACCAAGGTCCCCATAGCAGACATCATGGCACTCATTAACTGGATTTTCCCTAAAGACATTACAGCCTTGTTCCAACATTGCTTCACGACAAGCTACTTCCAATAGGACAGTGATGGTGAACCTTTTTGAGACCAAGTGCCCAAATTGCAACCCAAACCCCACTTATTTATCGTAAAGTGCCAACCCGGCAATTTAACCCGAATGCTGAGGTTTTAGTTTAGAAAAAACCGGTTGGCTCCCTCTTCCTCCGCCCCACACCCTTGAGCAGGGGCCAGCCTGCTCTAGCCTCTAGCAAGTCCCGCGTGCACCGCTCTGTGCTTCTCTAGCATCTCTGCATCCTCTGTGCCCCCCCCCCCTCAGGCAACAGCCACCCTGAGCACAGGCACCAGGTTCACCAGCCAAGTCCTCCCTGCTCACAGTGGTGCGTGCACGTCATGCTTAGTGGTCCAGGCCAGCCTAGATGTGTGTGTGTGTGTGGGGGGGGTGATTTTCCGCTCCCCACATGACGAACTCTGTATGTGCGTGCCCACAGAGAGGGCTCCAAGTGCCACCTCTGGCACCCGTGCCATAGGTTCGCCATCACTGCAATAGGATAATGAATTTTATGAACAGAGAGATGGAGTAGCCATGGGCAGCCCTCTTAGTCCTGTAATAGCAAATTTTTACATTGAACATTTTGAGAAACAAGCCCTGGAAACAGCACCAAAAAAGCCCACTATATGGTTCCGTTATGTGGATGACACATTCACAATTTGGAGCCACGGGGAAGAAGAACTAAACAAGTTTCTGGACCATATTAACAATATCCACCTGGACATCTAATTTACTATGAAAAAAGAAAATGAGGGAAAACTACCATTTCTAGGCCGAAACAACAATTGGGCCACACAGTATACAGAAAAACTACACATACTGATAGATATCTACATAAACAATAATCACCCAGGACAGAAAAGGAGCACAATAAAAACTTTGGTAGATCGTGCAAAAAGAATCTGTGAACCCCACCTCCTTCAAGATGAACTGAATCACCTAAACTGAGCTCTACAGGCTAATGGTTGTTCTACTACAGACATCTGAAGAGCTGCAAGACAAAGAACAAACCACAGGAAAGAAGATAAACAGCCACCCAGAGGGAAAATGGTCTTACCATACATCAAGAGATTATCTGATTGTATAGGGAAAACAGTCTACAGACACACTAAGAAAATTCAACAAATGCTATGTTCAATAAAGGATAAGAGGGATCCTCTAACTTCTGCAGGAGTCCACCGCATACCGTGCAACTGTGGACAAGTCTATGTAGGGACCACCAAACGCAGCGCCCAAACACGAATTAAAGAACATGAAAGCCACTGCTGACTAATTCAGCTGGAAAAATCAGCAATAGCAGAACACGTGTTAAATCAAGCTTCAATCAATATTATTTGAAAACACAGAAATTCTGGACCACTCTGACAACCACTATGTCAGACTACACAGAGAAGCCATTGGAATCCAAAGACACATGGAAAATTTCAACAGAAAGGAAGAAACCATGAAAATGAACAAAATTTGGCTACCAATACTGGAAAACACTAGAATCAAGACAGTGATTAACACCACCCAGACAAAGGCAGTAAGCTGTCAAAGGGCTAGTGAACACCACCCAGAGCACCACCCACCACTCTAGGCAGTAAGCAATCAAAGGGATCAAAAGGCCAGGCTACTACAATGCAGATGCCCTTCATCCACCAATTGATTATGCTATCTTCAAGGTTACTCACATGCTAAATGGGTGGATCCCACCCAACACATGCAAATCAAGCTTGCCAGTTGCACCCTTTACACTTGTTATCAGGCAAATAGTTCTTTCTCTCACCCAGGAAATTCCACAGATATATACTCCGCTTGCTTTACTATCTTCAGATCCTCTGAAGATGCCAGCCACAGATGCAGGCGAAACGTCAGGAGAAAATGCTACCAGAACACAGCCATACAGCCCGGAAACCGCATATCACCCCAATGCAAAGACTCTTTACCTAATAAATAGAATTTGCATCAGATTTTTACCTAATGCTATCAAAGCAAGAAGGCAGAAATATAGCTTATTGGCTCTCTTGCTCCAGTAGATGTCCAAAAGACTCTTGCCAGGGAAGAGCCAATTCCCATAGCATATTTTAGCAAGACTAGAAGTCATGCCCAAGAGCCCTAGTGGCACCCCACAGACTGGCTTTAAAGGAGCAAAGAGTCACTTCAGAACTCCTGCTTTTATAGAGTTTTGTGAATTATCTATCCCCACCTGACTACAATGAGGTAATCTTAAACCAGCCCTCCATGTAAGCAGGCTTCCTATATTGCCCTAAGTTACTTTGGGTCAATCTACCTCTGAAAGCTGAAAGGAGAGGGAGTCGTGTCTCATTTGTAGAAGACACGAGTGACTAGCAGAGAACCCCTAGCAAGATCTTGGCAAGCTGACAAAACATCCCTCCCACTAGCTTCGGAGATACTCAAGATATGTGACTTTGCCAGTCAAGTATTAAAAATTAAAGACAGACATTCTTATACAACCCTTCCTTTAAATGTAACTTCTCAATCTAGACAGCAAAGTTTATCCCTTTCATTCATTAAACATTTACATTTAAACATTTCTTCCTTCTATCTATTCTTATACAAAGCACTTAATATATTTTTCTCAAAATGCTATCTCTGCTATAGCAATATGAAAGCTCCACCAGTGTGAGAGCTCCACATAAAATGGATGTCTTTCTTAGGCTGTTTCTGCACGGGTGGAATACAGCGTCCCAGGGACGCTAAAAACAGCATCCCTGGTGAGGGGTTCGCACAGCCACCGCAGCTGCATCGCAACCCCTGAGTGGCGCAAAGCTGCTGTTTCCGACAGCAGCTTCCCAACGCTGCTGTGCGAACGGCAGCAGCTGGAAGGCACCACTTCCCCCCCTTTCCCGAACGCCTTACTGTCCCTCCGAAGCGTTGCCCAGGCCAGGGGACATGCCCCCCCCCCCCGCCCTGAGACTTCAGAGCTGTCGTGCAGGGCAGGGGGTGTGTCCCCTGGCCTGGGGGCATCTCCCCTGGCCAGAAGGTCGGAGGGATGGTAAGGCTTTCGGACGACGGCACAGCCTCTGCGCAGGCAGTGCCGTCTTCCCCACCCTACCGGGACCGTTCGTGCAAATGGTCCCATGGGGGTGCGTCGGCATCATATATGCCGACGCACCCCCCGAGCGTGGCTGTGCAGAAATGGCCAGAGACTTTTGAGCCTCTGTTTCATGTCATAGCATGGGTCAGAAGGTGATTTATCAGTTTGTACTTCTCCAGTGGTCTATGATATGCCCAAATGAACAAAGAGGTCAGCAGAACTCCGTTTGTTCACCCTAAGATGAAAAAATCAGTGCTATGATCCAGTCTTTGTCTATTCTAATTTACAGAAACCAAAAAATTGGAGTGCTGTGAAAGTACTGTAGTATCAAAAACACACTGCACTCAAAGGCAAAAGAGCTATGAATTCAGGTATACTCCAAATAAACACATCAGCTATGTATTATAACGCTTATTCTGTGCTTAAGTCAATATTCTTATTGTTTATATAATATACTTGAACTCTTATTCATGAGGTCTATAACATAAAGATTCAAAACATTCAATACAAAGTATTGTCCATTCTCAGTATACGCAGTCCAAATGTATAGCCATTCAATTCAAATGCACGGAATCAATTCATCGCTGGGAACGGCGATATTTAAAGGTACAGTATGTTCTGTGGATCATCTCCATTCAAACTACGTCTCTGTTCGTTCATTCATGCAAAACTCCATATTCTAATTTACAGCCATCTCAGCACCGATCTACATCCATCGAAGCCATCTCCGCTCTGATCTGCATCTATCACAGCCATTACTCAATATTCAGGAAATAGTTCAAAGCATTCTATTCCATCCTGATGGCCCATAGCACTGGGCCCAGAAAAACTATCTCTCTTCATCTCTGGCATACCTGCCAGCTTATCTCATACTGCCTCAGGACACATTTGGGGGAATAAATATTAGTCCTTTGGCCTTGATTAATGTATGTGTGTCTTGGATCCGTGTGCACACCCTCACTTTTCCTTTTGCTTCCAGAAACACTAGCCGTTTCCCTCTTCAGCACTGTTTACATTGGACATCTCTCTCTTTGAGACTGGTAAATATCACCAATCCCTAAAATCCTTCCCCCATTTTCTCTCAAGTTCGCACTTTTATTTTTATATGCATGTATATACTTAATTGAATGTATACAATTTTAGTTTTTCATTATCTTATTAATAAAGCTCTTTGTTTACAACATGAATTACCAGAATTAGGGAGATTCACTCCTGTGTTTCTGACCAGGTTCTTTTCTCCAGTACTCCAAACCGCTGAGTTCTTAAAGATTTTATTGTAAAATTAAAACAAAGAAATAAACAAATTCCTGTTACAGAGATTTCTCAACCACACATGTTCTCATTATCTTTCCTGTTCGGACCTCTAGCTAAGAGATGCATCCCTTTGGTCAGCCCATGACAGAATCTAATTACCTTTGTTACTTTACCTCCCAGGAAAACTTCCTTTCTCCCATCCTTTTGATCTAAGCCATTTGGCTGGCCAGTTTGGTTTCTCTGAGGATCAAAGGTTTTTAACAGGCCAGTGTGACTTCTTCTAATACTGTAACATATACAGTTACAGGACAACTTCATCACAGACTGCTTATTTTAGAGTTTCCCATTTGTGCAATCTACATATGGACAAGTTATAGAGCTCAGTGATCCTCCTCTTGCTGTCTCATCTCAGCTAATTCCCCCAACTAAAAGTGGAGACATCTTACTT
This sequence comes from Sphaerodactylus townsendi, assembly GCF_021028975.2. Classification (NCBI taxonomy): domain Eukaryota; kingdom Metazoa; phylum Chordata; class Lepidosauria; order Squamata; family Sphaerodactylidae; genus Sphaerodactylus; species Sphaerodactylus townsendi. The sequence goes on along the minus strand of NC_059426.1, from coordinate 120,647,062 downwards.
TGGGCAACAGCACATAGTAGCTATCTAATTTGGACATTACCAGGGTTTGCACCACAGTGGCAAGATATTCTCCTGCTAAGGAATAGTTGCAGCTGGCTAAGCAATCAAAGCTGGTGAAAACTACTCCTGGCCACCACTGCCGTCTGTTTGTCCAGCAGAAGGCCCAGATCCAGCAGTACCCCAAGCTATGATCCTACTTCTTTACAAGGAGTACAACCCCATTCAGGCCTAGAAATTATATGCTAGGAGCTTGGCCTACTGTGGAATGCATGGGGGCAGGGGACATAGAGCCCATGATCAAAGGATAAGAATTGGTTGTTAACAAATATCCATCTTCTATTCAGTGGATCTTAACTGTTAGGAAATCGTTCTGTCCAGTCACCAATCAGGACTTGAAAGAGGTCTCATCCTCAACCATTGCTGAAGGGAAAGAGATGTGTGTTGGGGTGAAAATAAAGGACTGTTTTAGGTTCTAGTAGGGGCAAAGAGAGACAGATGGACTCTGCGGTGAGTTGGCTGAAGTATCTTGGAGGACAGAATCTCTTTCTCTTCTCTCTCTTTCTCACTCACTATGAGGATGTTGTGGTGTGGTGGACCTGCTATCTGTAAGAGTGCTGCTCTGCTTCCAATTGAGCTCTGCCTATGTTTTTGTAAGTAAGGGAAACAATGAAAAAATGCCATAAGTCTCCAGTGTTTTCTACTCAAAAGGAAACCAGTCCTGGTAATAAGTACCCCTGAACATTTCACTATTCAAAAAGGTGAGGCATACATAACAATGTTTATACATAGTGAAAAATTCAAAAGATAGACTTTCCATTGGAGAGGTAATGTCAATATCATACCCACATCTTTTGGTTCCTATTGGAGATCTGCTTCTCAATTACTCACTAGCCAGCTTAACGTTGCCAAACTGACCTTGTTCTTAAAGTGTCCAGTTTCTTAGCATCATATTTCCTTCTCCAAGAGATCCCATCTTGTTCCATTGCACAAGTTCATTCCAGATTAGTCACAAATTCACATCTGTTCTGTGCAGAGAAGCATGAAGGCTTGCTTCTCACAGCCTGCTTGACCAAATTCAGTGTTGTGTAAGTTCAATGGTGTTGTCTTGACATTCCTGTTCTTATATTTGTTGATTTTTGTCCTCTAGATATGGCAAATGTGAGGATGTCAAAAGTGAAACTCCATCACAGGCATTGTTCCTTGCAATCATTTAAAAAGGACCATGGTATATAGGGTTATCTGTCAAAACTCTACTGAATCAGTCACTCTCTCCTGTAGTTGTCCAAGTCCCATCACTGTCCAAAACAAATGGTACGATCAGTGTGCTGCAGGGCTTAGAATGCTGCCAATAATTCGTTTGGATTTGGACAATATCCAGTATTTACAAGGGGATGTTATTTGGACTGAATGCTCATTAGGAAAGTTCTGATTGCACACACTGATTAGCCAATCTTCCCTCAACTGCTAGTTTCTTCCCAACTTTGTTCAGCCAGTCCTAAAGTAGTCTGTTAATCTTTGTCCCACAAAGCCCCTCCCTCATTCCAAAGGTAGTTGAATTGACTGTTGCTATGGATACCCTCTGTATCAAATGAAGATTCCTTCCAGTCTCACTTTCGCTGTTAGAGGCCACGAAGATTTTCTTTTTTTGGATTACAAGTAAAGATCGGGAAGCCTAGAAAATTCTTACTCCCAGCTTGAAGATGACTAATAATCTTGCCTGGTTGTTAGTGCTGCTCTTGAGGAGTGTCCTGAACAAGACTGTTGGCCAACCGCCACCTCCAGGGTTTAGGTATGCCTCTTATGAGGTGATCATCCCAAGGAAACAGACCCCCAGGTCTGGACACAAAGAACCCCATAGTGTGAACTACCTGCTAAAGCTTGAAGGTAAGAACCACCTGGTGTACCTCAGGCAGAAGAGAGCCTTTGTCTCCAAACACTTCCCTGTTTTCACTTACAGCGTAGAGGGGGACCTGCAGGTTGACTATCCATTCATCAGGGATGACTGTTTCTACAATGGTTTTGTGCAGGGCAGGGCAAAGTCTGCGGCTACTTTTAGCACTTGTTCAGGAGGTCTCAGAGGTGCTTTGCAAGTAGAAAATAAGTCCTATGAAATCGAACCTGTCCAGGCATCTGCTACCTTTCAACATGTGGTGTATCGACTGGAAGAAGAGAAAGGAGCCATCCGCATGAGGTGTGGGCTGACCCAAGAAGAGAAACTTCGACAGACAGCCATGATCCAAAACAGTGGGAATGTGACAACTGAAAGATCTCAGAAGAGACCCTGGTGGACCCATAAAACATATGCAAAGATTGTCATTGTGGTGGAACATGAGCGCTATATACAGTTTGGCAGAAATGAAACTGTTGTAGCTCTGAACGTGTTGAATGTCATTCATCTCACAAATTCATGGTATGATCCACTTGGCATTCAAGTATCCCTTGTAGGTCTGGAAATATGGTCTGAAAGAAATCTGATAGATATTTCAAACACGATGGGTGTTCTCCTTGACCGTTTTAATATTTGGAGAAGAAACATACTTTATTCACGTCTACCACATGATGCAGGTCACCTTTTTGTATACAAACATTTTTTTAAAGGTATGCTGGGATTAGCATTTGTTGGAACAGTGTGTGGGAAACACTGGTCTAGTGGTGTTGAATCATATGTGAGTCCCAGTTTGTTCTTTTTTACTGGCATATTTGCCCATGAACAAGGGCACATCCTTGGCATGAACCATGATGTAGCATTCTGTAGATGTGAATACCAAGACTGTGTCATGTCTGCCTATCACTCAACCAGTGATAAGTTTAGCAACTGCAGTTATAAAGAATACTACAACTTAATGAAATCTGGTAGTACACGGTGCTTATTTTCTGCTGGAGACCCTGATAAAAAGTATAAACTCGCATATTGTGGGAACAGAGTGGTGGAACATGGTGAGCAATGTGACTGTGGTTCAAAACAGAGTTGTGACCTGGATCCCTGTTGCCAGTCTGGTTGCAAGTTGCGTTCAGGTGTCACTTGTGCTTTTGGAGAGTGCTGCTCCAGATGCCAGTATCTTCCAGCTGGAACTGTTTGCAGGAGAAGTGCTAGTACCTGTGATCTACCAGAGTATTGCAATGGGACTTCAGCATGGTGTCCTGAAGATGTTTATGTACAAGATGGAACCCCATGCCAAGATGGTGCCTACTGTTATCATGGGAATTGCTCAACTCACAGTCAACAATGCAAAATGATCTTTGGCTCAAGGGCAACAGCTGCTTCAGAGGTCTGCTTCAGAAAACTGAATACTCAAGGTGACCGCTTTGGCAACTGTGGGTTTTATGGTTCTACTTACAGAAAATGTAATTCTAAGAACATCCTCTGTGGCCGAGTGCAGTGTGAAAACGTTGATAAATTGCCTTCCTTGGAAGGACATCGCACCATAATTCAAACACGTGTTCATAACACCTTATGCTGGGGCGCAGACCACCATCACGGATCAGCAATTCCTGATATTGGAGCTGTGAATGATGGCACTCCCTGTGACAAAAATATGATGTGTATTAATATGGAATGCACTAATATCTCCCTGTTGCAATATGATTGTGAAAAGAAAAAGTGCCAAAACTTGGGAATATGTAACAGTCACAAAAATTGTCACTGTGATTATGGCTGGGCCCCTCCATACTGCCTAGAAGAAGGCTATGGTGGCAGTATTGACAGTGGACCACCTCCATCACAGTACCTCAGTACAAGAAGAGTCCTTATTAGAGGACTCCTAATCCCCTTTGCTGTTCTTGTGGCCATTATTGTTCCTGCTCTTGGTGTATATTACAGAGCCAATCTGATGCAGAGGAATAGAATATCTTGTGAATAATGTCATCACAAAGTTGACAGATAACCCAGATTAACATTAAGTGTATAACATAGATGTTACAAAATGAACTAAAGAGAGATTGTAGCCACTCATATAGTATATTATTATCATATTCTTCAAAATAAACTCCAGTACCATGTGGTAGTATAATGTGTAAAGATATTTGTCCGATAAGTTCCTGACGTAGTTTAACTGGTGTTTTATGGAATTTTTCTCTCAGGTATGAACAAATCATAAACTCTGACATGACTTCAGTTAACTAATCAGGTTCTCTGTATACACTCTCTCTGCTCTGATTCACAGAACCTCCACTGTCCTGACCACAGGAGAAAATAAAAATAAAAATCATAAATAACCATGAGCTACTTTTGCTCCTGAAGAGGCCTTAGCCACAGAAATGTGTATTATTTCCAGTGCTATTTGAATAAGTGAACTATTCCCATTTTACATTGGCTGAGCTGAGATCTTAACCAACCCAAGTAACCATTGAAATACCAATAATGGAAACCAGTTTGGTGTACTGGTTAAGAGCAGTGAACTCTGATCAAGAGAACCTGGTTTGATTCTCCACTTCTCTGCATGAGCAGCGGAGTCTTATTTGGTGAGCCAGGTTTGTCTTCCCTGCTCCTCCACAAGAAGCCTGCTGGGTGACCTTGGGCTAGTCAGAGTTCTCTCAGCCCCACCTACCTGACAAATTTGCCTGTTGTGTGGAGTGGAAAGAATGGCAATTTTAAGCTTTGAGCTTTGGGACTCACTACATGCAGAAAAACCAGGGTATAAAAACCAATTCTTCTTCATTTTAAAGTATACAGTCACAATGAAATCATTGTCCTGGAGCAAGCCTCTGACAACAGAAACACTGGAAGGAAAGAAAAATGGAGATCAGTTGGAAAACAAGGTGGCGAGATTGGAAGAACGGTTTGTGTAGTCAAAACCCCATTAAGTATGTATGTATGTATGTATGTATGTATGTATGTATGTATGTATGTATGTATGTATGTATGTATGTATGTATGTATGTATGTATGTATGTATGTAGTGGATTTCTATTCTGCCCTTCACATACATTCCAGGGCGAGTTACACGCACTAAAATATATATCCAATATTACAACAAAATACAGTATTACAATTTTAAAAAATCATATACCAGATAAACACTTCTAAAAACATACCTAAAACAATTATCCTATTCCCAGCTTCCCCCTCAATGCCCCCCAGGTAACCAAGCGCTGAAAGGTGTATGATATTGGCACTTGGAGCTCTAAAAGAAGGGCATTCCACACAGTGTAGGCTATCACAGATAAAGCCCTCTGTACAACACCCCCCTCAACTCAGCAGCTGCCAGCTGCCCCCTCCTCCCACATGACATCAGCACCCAGGCTGTCTAGCAGAAGGCACTCCCGCAAATAGTCTGGTCCCAGGCCATTTAGGACCAATATCTTAAATTGAGCCCAGTAGTGAACTGGGAGCCAGTGCAGCACCTTCAGTATTGGCATAATATGCACACAGTCTGGGGTGTTAGTCAGCTGCCAAGCTGCAGAATGCTGACCAGCACTAACTTCTGGACTTTCTTTATGTGAAGCCCCACATAAAGCACATTACAGCAGTCCAACTTGGAGGTTACAAGTGCTTGGACAACTGTGGCCAGGTCATTTTGGTTTAGAAACAGGCAGAGCTGATGAACCAGCCACAGAGGTTGGTATCCACCTCAGCCAACACTGCCACCTGTGCCTCAATAGACAACTAAATATCTAGGTTGGATCCCCAAATCTCTCACCCAATCATTTTGGGGGGAAATTGCCCCATCCATGTGAAGGTGACCTTTTCTGGATTGGACCTTAGAACTCAGCACAAACAGCATCTTTTCAGGATTTGGCTTCAATCAATTCACCCCCATCCAGTCCATAACAGCCTCCAGGCAGCACTCCAACACGTGCACTGCCTCACCTGATGAAGATGGAATCATGAGGAGTAGCTGGGAGTCATTCACATATTGATGGAAATCCACACTGAACCTCCTGATAATATCCCTGAACAGCTTCATATAGATGTTGAATAGCGCAGGGGACAGCACTGAGCACAATGGGAACTCCACAAGAGAGCTCCCAGTTATCTGAGCTTGCATCCTCCACAATTATGCTTTGGATAATCCCACTGAGGAAGGAGGAGAACCACTGTTTGACAGTGCTTCCCACTCCCATCCCCCACAAGTGGTCCATCAAGATACCATGGACCATGGTATCGAAGGCTGCCAAGAGAACCAACAGAGAACCCAAGCTCCAAGTGGACCTTGATAAATTAGGTGATTGGACTAAGAAATGGCAAATGCAGTTCAATGTAGCAAAATGTAAAGTGATGCACATAGGGGCAAAAAATCCAAACTTCACATACTCGCTACAGGGGTCAGTGCTATCAGTCACAGACCAGGAAAGGGATTTGGGTGTCTTAGTTGAGAGTTCCATGGGAATGTCAACTCAATGCATGGCAGCTGTGAAAAAGGCAAACTCTATGCTGGGGATAATTAGGAAATGAATTGATAACAAAAGTGCAAAGATTGTCATACCTTTATATAAAGCAGTGGTGTGACCACACTTGGAGTACTGTGTTCAGTTCTGGTCCCACATCTCAAAAAGGATATTGAAGAGATAGAAAAAGTGCAGAGAACAGCAACAAAGATGATTGAGGGATTGGAGCACCTTCCTTATGAGGAGAGGCTGCAGCGTTTGGGACTCTTTAGTTTGTAGAGGAGACGTCTGAGGGGGGATATGTTTGAAGTCTATAAAATTATGCATGGGGTAGAAAATGTTGACATAGATCTATTTTTCTCTCTTTATCACAATACTAAAACCAGGGGGCATACATTGAAAATGCTGGGGGGAAGAATTATGACTGATAAAAGGAAACATTTCTTCATGCAACGCGTGATTGGTGTTTGGAATATGTTGCCACAGGAGGTGGTGATGGCCACTCACCTAGATAGCTTTAAAAGGGGCTTGGACAGATTTATGGAGGAGAAGTCGATCTATGGCTACCAATCTTGATCCTTCTTGATCTGAGATTGCAAATGCCTTAGCAGACCAGGTGCTGAGGAGCAGGGACGTAGGTATAGATTTTTATGGGGGGGTTCGGGGTGGGGCCACACCCCCACCCGTCCCAGGGCATGGCCACGCCTCCCCAAGCCCCGCCCCTGGCCTAGCGCTTATAAAAGCAGCTCTCTGAGGTCGGGGATGGCAGACTTCCCTGCCCTGCCCTGCCCTGCCCTCCCCTGCCCCTCCCCTGCCCCTCCTCTCTGTGCTGAGGCATAGAGGGAAAATGGAGCCTGGTGCAAAATCTGAGTTTTGCACACACACACACACACACACCCCGGGCAGCCGCTGTGATGCAGGAATCCACCCCCAAACAGCATCACTTTCAATGGTGTTTAAACTAGATTCAGCTTAAAGGGAGAACTTGGGGTCCCTAGTTAAACAACATTGAAAGTGATGCTGTTTGGGGGTGGATTATCCCCCACCCTGAAACAGCATCACTTTCAATGTGGTGTAGTGGTTAAGAGCAGGTGCATTCTAATCTGGAGAAACCAGGTTTGATTCCCTGCTCTGCCACTTGAGCTGTGGAGGCTTATCTGGGGAATTCAGATTAGCCTAGGCACTCCCACACATGCCAGCTGGGTGACCTTGGGCTAGTCACAGCTTTTCGGAGCTCTCTCAGCCCCACCCACCTCACAGGGTGTTTGTTGTGAGGGAGCAAGGACAAGGAGATTGTAAGCCCTTTTGAGTCTCCTACAGGAGAGAAAGGGGGGATATAAATCCAAACTCTTCTTCTTCTTCTAAACTGAGGACCTCAGATTCTCCCTTTAAATCCATGCCGAAGGGGGTGGATTTAAATGGAGAATCTGGGGAAATTTGGGGGGTGCCTCCTGTCAGGGGTGCAATGGTTAAGCTAGAAGCACCAAAATTTCAGGGTATCTTTAGGAGTCTCTCCTAATGATTCCACCCAGGTTCAGGGGGTCCAAAGTTATGGATCCTCAAAGGTGTAGCCCCATCTCCTAAGCTCCCATTGGAAACAATGGGGGAATGTGGGCATCCCCTTTGGGAGTCCATAGCTTTGGATTCCCTGGACCAAACTTCACAAAACCTAGGTGGTATCAATAAGAGACTTTCCCGATGATACCTCCCAGGTTTGGTGAGGGGTTTGAGTTCAGAGATAATCCAAAGTTATGGACTACTCAAAGGTGTAGCCCCCATCTTCTATTAGCTCCCATTGAAAACAATGGAGGATGGGGCACTCCTTTGGAAGTCCATAGCTTTGGACCCCCTGGACCAAACTTCACAAAACCTGGGTGGTATCAATAAGAAGACTCTCCTGATAATGCCATCCCAGGTTTGGTGCCCCGGTTCAGGGGGTCCAAAGGTATGGACCCTCAAAAGTGTAGTCCCCATCTTCTATTAGTTCCCATTGGAAACAATGGAGGATGGGGGCACCCCCTTTGGAAGTCCATATCTTTGGACCCGCTGAAGCAAACCTCACTAAACCCGGGTAGTATCATCAGGAGAGTCCCCCAAACAATCCCTGAAAGTTTGGTGCTGCTAGCCCAAACAATGCACCCCCTGCAGGCCAAAAACCGAAAAAGCACTAAAACGTTTTAAAAACCCACAAACGGGTGGGCGGAGTTTCGGACATGAATGGGGGGGTTCAAACCCGAGAACCCCCCCTTACCTACGTGCATGCTGAGGAGTAGTAGCAGCAGAAGGCCATTGCTTTCACATCCTGCATGTGAGCTCCCAAAGGCATCTGGTGGACCACTGTGAGTAGCAGAGTGCTGGACTAGATGGACTCTAGTCTGATCCAGCAGGCTTGTTCTTATGTTCTTATACATGAGCCTCGTCTCTCTCCTTGACAAGGTCATCCATTGGGATGACCAAGGCAGTTTCAGTGCTGAACCCCCACTTTAAACCAGATTGACACGTATCTAGATAATTTGTGTCCTTCAAGTGTGCATGTATTTGTTTTGCCACAACCTTTTCCAGGATCTTGCCACAAAGGGGGATATTGTCCACTGGCCTATAGGTTGAATCTGTCTCTAGGTCCAAGGAAGGCCACTTGAGTAAGAGGTGGACAATTCTGAAGATGTTTATGTGCAGGATGGGACCCCATGCCAATATGGTGCCTACTGTTATCATGGAAATTGCTCAACTCACAGTCAACAATGCAAAATGATCTCTGGCTCAAGCGCAACAGCTGCTTCAGAGGTCTGCTTCAACGAACTGAATACTCAAGGTGACTGCTTTGGCAACTGTGGGTTTTATGGTTCTACTTACAGAAAATGTAATTCTAAGAACGTCCTCTGTGGCCGAATACAGTGTGAAAACATTGATTAAATTGCCTTCCTTGGAAGGACACAGCACCTTAATTCAAACATGTGTTCCTAACACCTTATGCTGGGGTACAGACCCCCATCATGTGAATGATGGCACTCCCTGTGACAAAGATATGATGTGTATTAATAAGGAATGCACTAATATCTCCCTGTTGCAATATGATTGTGAAAAGACAAAGTGCCAAAACTTGGGAATATGTAACAGTCACAAAAATTGTCACTGTGGTTATGGCTGGGCCCCTCCATACTGTCTAGATCAGGGGTCCCCAAACTTTTTAAACAGGGGGCCAGTTCACTGTCCCTCAGACTGTTGGAGGGCTGGACTAAAAAAAACTATGAACAAATTCCTATGCACAAATGATGTAAAATGTTTGATTTCACCTTTCAGACTTTCTGTCATGGTCTATTTTTAGAACAGTGACCAAAGTATGTCAAGTACAGGGTGGGCTCCAAATATTGTTGGGGAGGCTGTGGAATACCTTCCCCTGTTAAAAAAAAAAAAGCAGAACTTTCCCAATGAAGCATTCCATCTAACCCAGGATCAGGTATCTTCCTGGGTTCTTTCCTCCCTAGCAGCCAGCGAGCGATTCACCAGCCTGGCTGATGCCAATGGGAGTGGGGCGGAACAGAAAGCCTGAGAGCAACATATGGAGTAGCTGAGAGGGAAGGGCGGAGCAGGCATTGCCACATGTAAGGTTTCCAACTCTGGGTCAGAAAATTCAGGGAGATTTGGGGGTGCAATCTGAGAAAGGCAGGGTTTGGGGTGGGGAGCCCACGGTCCAAAGTAGTCATTTTCTCTAGGAATTGATCTCTGTCACCTGGAGGTCAGCTGTAATTCTGAGACATCTCCAGGCCTCCCCTAGAGGTTGGCTACTCTTACATAGAGGTAATATCCACAAATATGTCTCCTGCCTGTGATCAGCAATGTTTAGAAACCAGCAACTCCAGTCACAGAAAAGTAGCAGAACTGTGGGCATTGCCTTGTTGCATATGGAGCTTCAGTTCCCGGGGAGAAAGGAGCCCAGGAGCCCAAAGGGAGCCGATCTGGCAGACCCCGAAGCGTCGCCGGTATCTCCAGGGCTCTGTTTTCCCTCCAGCAGACCCAGCAACAGTCAAAGCCACAGGAGACCCGTTCGCCGCCACCAGCCGGTCCCGCAGGGTGGAGGGTGGGGATCGCCCTGCTTGCTTTCCGCTGGCCTTGTTGGCAGGGGCACTGAGCAGAGGTGTGTGGAGGGCCTGAAGGCAGACGAGCAACTGCAAGCACAACAACCCAGTGGGAAACCCTCCCATGCGAGCCCTGCAGAAGCAGATGGCAAGACCCTGCCAGTTCTCAGGAAGCACTGCGGGGCTGGGGAATCCAGGTGGATTCAGTGCCCTGTTCGCTCAAGCAGTCGTGGGTGACTGTGTGTTTTGGGGAGTGCGACATCTGTTGCCCCAGCCTCGAGATAGAAAGCCTGCCCCGACTGGGGCTCAACAGTCACCTGCCCTCTCAAAAGCACGTTTGTTCTCATTCCCCCACCCCGAGACTCAGGGCCGTCCTGGGCATCCAGGGACAGGAAATCCACACCTGCTTTGCTTCCCTCCCCACCGACTGAAGAGGCGTTGCCCTCTTCGCTCCCCCGATCCTTCGTGCTGGTGGTGGGGTGGGTGAGCCCCTTGTGCCAGAGGGATGGATTCCTCTTCTCCCTCGAGCCCCCACTGCACATGAATGGAGCCATCGCTGCCATGCCTGGCGGGCCGGATAAATGCCTTCAGGGGGCCACATTTGGCCCCCGGACCGTAGTTTGGGGACCCCTGGTCTAGTTAAATGTTATGGTGGCAATATTGACAGTGGACAATGGACCTTCTCCACCACAGTAACTCAGTACAAGAAGAGTCCTTATTAGAGGACTCCAAATCCCCTTTGCTGTTCTTGTGGTCATTATTGTTTCTGCTCTTGGTGTATATTATAGAGCCAATCTGAGGAAGAGGTATAGAATATTTTGTGAATAATGTCATCACAAAGTTGACAGATAACCTAGACAAACACTAAGTGTATAACATAGATGTTACAAAATGAACTGAAAGGAGGTTTTAGCCACTCATATAGTATACTAGCAGGGCCCAGCCACGCATTGCTGTGGCAATTGTCCTTCTCATCATAGTCCGCAACCCACACAGATGTCCATGCAGGTCCAATGATCTGCAGCATAGCCTTTTGGGGTGGTCAAATGGAATCCCTATTTCCCTTTTCAATTCGCATTGTTATACGGTGGTGTACTGTTTTTTAGTATAAGGTAACCCTTTCCATTCACAACTGAACTGTCCAGAGTGCGAATCCTGCCGTCCATGAGGTTGGTTGACACGTACAGTACTGGCTTGGGTAAGGCAGAACTGGGGCAAGGAGGCTATCCCAGTCAGGCAGCAGAGGCAGGGTGGTGAGGCATTCAGATCGAGGCCAGCTCCCTGGGTTCTTAAAGGGCCATGTGCAAAAGAAGCGGAACCAGTAGTGTTGGTTCGCCCCCACTCTGTGGATTTTCTTAGAAGTACCATGTGGTAGTATAATGTGTAAAGATATTTCTCCGATAAGCTCCTGATGTAGTTTAACTGGTGTTTTATGGAATTTTTTCTCTCAGGTATGAACAGATCATAAACTCTGACATGACTTCAGTTAACTAATCAGGTTCTCTGTATACACTCTCTCTGCCCTGATTCACAGAACCTCCACTGACCTGACCACAGGAGAGAAAAAGAAAATTATAAATAACCATGAGCTACTTTTGCTCCTGAAGAGGACTTAGCCACAGAAATGTGTATTATTTCCAGTGCTATTAGAATAAGTGAACTTGTTAGATTTTATTTAGAATTATGGATCAGCCCAGTAGTGTGTGTGAGTTTATAGAAACTTCCCAAGAGATAAATGTAAAAGGTAAAACTAACATTTATTCAAGCATCTCCAGTTCACAGCTTTGTTCCAGGAAAAAGGTAGATAGAAAGAAACCCTAGTCTAAGGAATACTTTCCGTATGAACAAGTGGGCACTCTACCGCGCCATCACGTGTGTGCAAGTGAGAGAATGCTACAGTGGGAAAGCTCCACTGAGGCAGGCAGCCATTGACCATGTGCTCAGGTCAAAGACTAGGACAGAAGTGAAACCAGCATGGGAAAGAAAGGAAGTTAGTGGGTGGTCTCCTGGCCCAGACAAGGAGGGCAAACAAGAGAGGCAACAACACAGTTAGAGATACACAGCACCCCCCAGTGTCCAGGCATGCAGAAGTCGCTTATTCCAACAGAACTACCCCCATTTTACAGTGGCTGAGCTGAAATCTCAACCAACCCCAAGGAACCATTGAAATACCAGTAATGGAAACCAATTTTGTGTATTGGTTAAGAGCAGTGAACTCTGATCAAGAGAACCTGGTTTGATTCTTCACTTCTCTGAATGAGCAGCGGAGTCTTATCTGATGAGCCAGGTTTGTTTTCCCGCTCCTCCACAAGAAGCCTGTTAGGTGACCTTCAGCTAGTCAGAGTTCTCTCAGCCTTCTCAGCCCCATCTACCTGACAAGGTGCCTGTTGTGTGGAGTGGAAAGAATGGCAATTTTAAGCTTTGAACTTTGGGACTCACTACATGCAGAAAAAACCAGGGTATAAAAAACAAAATTTCTTCTTCATTTTAAAGTATACAGTCACAATGAAATCATTGTCCTGGAGCAAGCCTCTGACAACAGAAACACTGAAAGGGAAGAAAAATGGAGATCAGTTGGAAAACAAGGTGGCAAGATTGGAAGAGCTGTTTGTGTAGTCAAAACCCCATTATGTATGTATGTATGTATGTATGTATGTATGTATGTATGTATGTATGTATGTATGTATGTATGTATGTATGTAGTGGATTTCTATTCTGCCCTTCAAATACATCCCAGGGTGGGTTGTTTTTTCAGCCAATCCTAAAGTAGTCCGTTAATCTTCGTCCCACAAAGCCCCGCCCTCATTCCAAAGATAGCTGAATTGACTGTTGCTATGGATACCCTCTGTATCAAATGGAGATTTCTTTCAGTCTTGCTTCTCTTTTCCTGATATTGGCCACAAGGACTTTCTTTTTTGGATCACAAGTAATGGTCAGGAAGCCTTGAACATTCTTACCCTCAGCTTGAAGATGACTAATAATCTTGCCTGGTTATTAGTGCTGCTCTTGAGGAGTGTCCTGAACGAGACTGCAGCCCAAATCCCCCCTCCAGGGTTTAGATATGCCTCTTATGAGGTGATCATCCCAAGGAAAGTGACCCTCAGGCATGGGCACAAAGAACCCCATAGTGTGAACTACCTGCTAAAGATTGAAGGGAAGAGCCATTTGGTGTACCTCAGGCAGAAGAGAGCCTTTGTCCCCAAACACTTTCCTGTTTTCACTTACAGCACGAAGGGGGACCTTCAGGTTGACTATCCGTTTATCAGGGATGACTGTTTCTATCACGGTTTTGTTCTAGGTATACCTGTCTCTTTGATCATCCTCAGCACTTGCTCAGGGGGTCTTAAAGGAGTGTTGCGAATTGAAAGTAAGATGTATGAAATCAAACCTGTTCCAGCATCTGCTACTTTTCAACATGTGGTATATCAGTTGGAGGAACATGATGGTGTGGCGTGGTGCGGGGTGATAGAGGAAAAGCATCATGGAGCAGCCACAATCCAGAACACAGAGACTGTAGCAACTGAAAAGGAGCAAGACATACCTTGGCAGACAGAGAGAATGTATGCAAAGCTTGCAGTTGTGGTGGAACATGAACGATATGTCCAATTTGGAAGAAATGAAACGGTTGTTGTTTTGGAAGTGATGGATATCATCCATTTTGTAGACTCACTGTTTGTGCCACTTGGTACTCATGTGGTATTGGTTGGACTGGAAATATGGTCTGAAAGTAATTTCTTTAATATTTCTGAAAGTCTACAGTCTGTACTTGCCAATTTCAATATCTGGAGAAAAAACACCTTTGTTAACCGTTTAGAACATGATGCAGGTCACTTACTTATATATAAGAATTTTGGACATATGGTTGGATTAGCTTATGCAGGAACAATGTGTAATCCCCTTTGGGCAAGTGGGGCTGAATCATATACTAGTAGCAGTTTATTTTTTATTTCTATGACAGTTGCCCATGAACAGGGGCATATTCTTGGTATGAAACATGATGACAAGTTCTGTACCTGTGAGAAAAAAACCTGCATTATGGCTGCCTCTCCTACCAGCAGTGATCAGTTCAGTAATTGTAGTTACAAACAATATTTCACCCTAATGAAAACTCATGGGGCAAAATGCATGTTAATTTCCTCAGGCCCCAACAAACAGTATAAACTCGCATACTGTGGGAACAAAGTTGTAGACAATGGAGAGCAATGTGACTGTGGTTCAAAACAGAATTGTGACCTGGATCCCTGTTGCCAGTCTGGTTGCAAGTTGCATTCAGGTGTCACTTGTGCTTTTGGAGAATGCTGCTCCAGATGCCAGTATCTTCCAGCTGGAACTGTTTGCAGGAGAAGTGCTAGTACCTGTGACCTACCAGAGTTCTGCAATGGGACTTCAGCATGGTGTCCTGAAGATGTTTATGTACAAGATGGGACCCCATGTCAAGATGGTGCCTACTGTTATCATGGGAATTGCTCTACTCACGAAGAACAGTGCAAGATGATCTTTGGTTCAAGAGCAACAGTTGCTTCAGAGGTCTGCTTTAAAGAACTGAATACACGAGGTGATCGCTTTGGCAATTGTGGTGCTGATGGTGGTACTTATTACAGATGTAGTGCTAGGGATATCCTGTGTGGACGAATTCAGTGTGAAAACATTGATCAGTTATTTTCTTTGGAAGAGCGCAGCACCATAATCCAAACACATATTAGCAATAGTCTATGCTGGGGCACAGATTACCATAGGGGAATAAAAATTAATGATCATGGAGCCGTGAGAGATGGTACTTCTTGCAACAGAGATATGATGTGTATTAATAGGGTATGCACTAATGTTTTTCACTTAAAGTATGATTGTAATGTGACCAAGTGCCAAAATAGGGGATTATGTAATAGCCGCAAAAATTGTCACTGTGATTATGGCAGGGCTCCCCCATACTGTCTAAATAAAGGCTATGGAGGCAGCATTGACAGTGGACCCCCTCCCCGGCACAAAGTAAGTATGATATTTATTACAGGATTCATAATTTTCCTTGGCACTGCTGTCATTGCTGCTGTCCTGGCTATACATAAGAGGGCAGAACTTTTTCAATGGTCTAGAGCACTGATCTCAGGATTCCTTTCAACGAAGAGTACCATGCCTGAACACCAAAATGAACAATGAATAAAGTGTAAAAGAAATTAGTGTCCGGAAATAGTGTGTGTGTGTGTGTGTGGGGGGGAGGGTTACCTATACATTCCTGTGGTAGATGGTGCTGTTTTGCAATAAAATACATTTGAGTTATAAGAGTTAGATGGATTTTATCTGTATTTGATGAAATGTATCTAATTGGTATATTGGGTTCATAAGTGAGAGATTTAACTTAATTTATATTTGGATGTTGTGTATATCCTCTGACTAGCGGAAGCTTCTTTCAGAACTACAGTGGAGTAAATAGTACCTCCTAAGCAAAATATTCCAGGCTAAATTTGAGATACTGGTGAGGTGAAGCCTTCTATTACATTGGCCTGAGGGATCTCAGGGAGTGCTTTTGGCCACATAAGATAATTTGCTGGTGGTGCAATTAGACATCAGACTCGTCACCTCTTGTGAGGAAGACTTCTTTGTTGTGGCCTCCTAAGCTCTGTTGGGACTTGTAGGATGCAGAATCTTACTGCTTTCAAGAGAAAAAACCTTCTGATTATTTGGGTCTTGTTGAGTACAGATGCTTTGTTAGTTGATTATGGTTTGCTACATATACATTTATTTCCTGATTAAACATTAAATTATGTTATTGACTTTGTTTTCATTTTATTTCAATTTTAATTTATACTTCGCCATATCCCTGAAGGTGGCTAACAACATGGTAAAACTACATACAATTATAATAGAATAAACAGTAATGAAACAATAAGGAGATACATTAAAACTGAAAATAAGGATCAATTTTACGGATGGCAACTTAAACATATCAAATCTAAGAGATCGAAGATAACCACAACAGCAGCACTATAGCATCTCAGTACAATATTAATATGAAATCCATCCTATAGCAATCCATCCTATAGCAATACATCAATAAACCAGCGCATTAACAATAATACAATAACAATATATTAACATGTTAGAAATATCAATACATGGACAGTCAATGCATTTACAGTAGATTAATACATTTAAAAGTACATTTAACAATGTATTAATACATTAACACAATATCAGTAAGACTAAAAACTACTCCACATAACTGCTGCAAGAGCCAATCTAATAATGCTACCTATTCAACCTATCATCCTTAACAATATATAATATATAAGAAAAGCTAACTAAGATAGTATGTACCTAACAGTTAGATTATAATTCAAGTAACAGTAAAAGAAGGGATAATTGTGCAAAAGCCCAGATTGATAAAAGGCTAGTCTTCCCTCCCATAACCATTCTGCTGGGGGTTCCTGCCACTAACCCCCACTGTGTAGTCCTTGATGACTGGTCTGTTGGAAATCACAGACACAGCCAGTGCAAAGGTTCACCATTTTTCCTTGGTCAAAGGCAGCACAAGCCAGTTTGAAAAAGTCCATGTCACCATTTTTGGCAGTCCTAATCCCAGTCTGTTGCTGTGAGGAAACCTCTGCCACCGGTTCCTCACTGCTTGGCTCTTTACTACCCGGTTTCGCAGGTGTTCTTACTGTTTGTGAACTTGCCACTATGGTACACATTGCACTCGCTGCTGAGCAGAAGTCTCTGCCACCGACTCTCCCTTATGCAACCAAGGGGGCCATCGTCGCTGCCACCAGCTCCTCACAGAAGCTGCACCCGTCGCCACGAAGGGATCCCTGTCACTGGTCCCCACCATTTAGTCTATCAGAGGGGCTCCTGCCACCAGCCTCCCATCGACCAGGCTGCTCAAACCAGCCTCTGCGCAAGCCAGAATTGATGTCCACCATTGGCTTCAAACGCTGGCATCCTCTGGCAGCCGCCCAGCAACAGCCCAGCAAAAAGGAAGCCGGAGACATATTGGTCTTATAGCACTGCAAACCTCATCACACAAATATCACCACAAGAGTCAGAATGACCTAATGTAGTTCTTCCAGTTTAACTAAGTTGACTAAGTGTTATAAAGTTTTAAGAGGTTTGAAAAAGGAAAAAAAAACGGAGCTTGTCTTAACGATCTCCTCCGGGTGCCATCTTGGACCACCTTTTGCTGTGTTTTACTGTTTTGCTTTGAAAGTTATGTAGCAAGCCTGTTGTTGAAGAGTAAAATAGAATTCTCATAAGCCCATGGATAAAATACCTGTATGGGCGAGAAAATTTGAATCCTGACTTTCTTGTAAATGCATATAACCAAAACTGCTGATAAAATCTGAGTCAGCTACTTCCCATGAGAGTGTTTCTTGTGAACGAATGGTATCTGTCAATGTCAGATTCTGAATCCCACAACATTCTCCACTGATTTTTTTGTATAAAGATTTTATTTTTTATAGATAGAAACAGAACAAAAAAGGAAATGAAACATTAGAAACCATATCAAAACAAGTTACAATTATATCAAGAGGCAAAGAAAAGAAAGAATATACAGATAATATAAACAAGTATATAATGTAGACTATAAGTGATGGTAGCAAAAATACTTTCCAAATATTAAAAAATAAAATCACATATTATCATCTATTCATAGAATGTTTAAATGTTTCCCGTCCTTTTTACTCCTTTTCAGTATAACTTTGCATTTCCAACATTTTTCCTTTATAATTCTCCATCTTCTCAATGCTTTTAGAGTAATACACTGCCAATAAATGCAGCAATCCCCACAACAAATTGATCTCCATGTTTTGTCTCTCCTGATTGGCTGGCATGCCGTGTTGGGGTGGGTCTTTTTTCCCACAAAAAACTTGATCACATCATGATGTGATCACGCCATGACGTTAGAATGGTAACACGTCCACCCCTGCTTTCTGATTGGTTATCGTTTTCTCATTTTTACATGTTTTCATGTTCTTGCGAGACCTAATGTTTTCTCATGTTCTCCCGTTTTCGTCAGCAGCTACTTTTAAAAAGTTTTTCTTTGTGGCTGAATAAACGGGTTTTTGCTCGTTTGGAAGGGTGAATGGCTAATCGTTTAAGCGGCTGCTCGATCTCCTATGGAAATGGTTTACCGGTTCATGTCTCCTTGCGCATGCGCTCTCTGACCCCAAAGGCGAAAACGAAACCAGGAAATGTTGCGCACGTATTGCTCAGTGCCCGCCAATGATTGGTTGTTGGCATTTACGTCACGCTCCATGGTGGGAATTTTAATTAAAGATTAGTCCCCCGTTCCTCCCCTCAAGACTGGGGAAAACGGCAGTAAAAGAAAAAGTTGTACTTTTAAGCAGGTACAGCCAGGACGCTGAATAAGGGGGGGGGGGAACGAGCACCAGAAATGGTAAGAAACCCTCTTTGTCACTCAAGAAGTGGGGAGGCATTCCTGAAATCTGTTTTTTTCATGTGGGGAATTAATTGCCAGTGGGGAATCGACCAAGGTTTTCCATTGTTGAAAAGATATTTCTTCCTCAAAAATTTACATCCATATTGCCATGCATGTTTTAACGTTCTGTTTCTAGGTCAAATTGAAGTAATAACTTATATATTTGTCCTAGCAAATGTTCTTGTGGTGTTATCATCTTCTCAAATTCAGTCAATTTTCTTGCTGCATCTTTTCCTGTGTGAATATCCTTTTGTAATCTTGAAACTAGTAGAAAATAGCCATTGTGCCTTTTTGCCTAATACATCTGGGTTGGTATCCAGTATAAAATAAGCAGAAGAGGATACACAAGAAAGGATAAAAGAAAAAAGTCTGAGGAATGACACAGGAGATACCAACAGGATTTATCAGAAATGAGAAAGAGGCTACAAAAAAAATACACAGGGAACTGGGAAAATCAAAGAAAGACCGAAAGGAATTGAACTGCACTTAGATAGGCAAAAACTTTGGATAGAAAGAGGAAAACAAAGGATTGAAACTTTGGAAGTGCAGTGCAGAGGCAATAACAATTTAGAGAAATTCCAACCTGCCCATGGGCCAGAGCTGGCACTGGTTGCAGTGGTGGGATCCAAAAAATTTAATAACAGGTTCCGATGGTGGTGGGATTCAAACAGTGGCGCTGCCACACACACGCACCTCCAGTCCCTATTGGGCAGGGAGGTTGCTTTAGTAACCCCTTCTCAGAAAAAATTAGTCACCACTTTTAGAGAAGTGGTGAGAACTGGTTGGATCCCACCTCTGACTGGTTGCCCTCTCAGATGATCACTGTAATCAGCTATATCAAGGTAGGTCAGTTCTGCTGTTACTGCTTGATCTGACAGCAGCATTTGACATGGTTGATCACAAACTTTTGACCCACAACCTTGCTGATGGTACAGCCTTGTAGTGGCTAGTGTCTTTTCTCCAAGGTCACAGACAGAGGGTAGCGCAAGGGGAGAGGATGTTATTGAGACACTCTTTAGTGTGTGGAGTCCCTCGGGGGGAGGGGTAATCCTCTCCCTCAGTGTTATGCAAATCAAATCAAATCAAATCAAACACCTTTATTGGCATATAAATAATTAGCAAAATGCATAGAAGGAAATCGTAAACAGATTAAAAGTTTGTTTATGGCAAGGGAACAACTTATGTCTTTGACTTGCTGTTATGGTAGATGTAGTGAGATCTGTCAACCATTATTATAGATAGGAAATGAGCCATCGTAGATGTGATTGCTTCATTCTTATCTGCCAACAAAAGCTTCACACGGTCCTTGTCCAAAAGTTCTTTCTGATCATCAAGCAATTGTCCAAGGACAAGTGTTCGGGCTTCGAATTAATTGGGCAATGATTAATTGAGGCTGAAACTTGTGTTATATTTCCTTGTCTTGGGTTGTTTTGTTTTGTAGTAGGTTTAGGATTTTGATGATTTGCGGTGGTGGTTTGATTTGTGCTAGAGTGAAACACAGATGATTGAGTTAGACTTTTATTGGGAGTTGCTCCGTTCTCATGGATGTTATGTTGGAGTAAAACACCTCAATCATATGTTGGTTTTGTAGTTCTAATAATTCCCGGGCCCGTGTCTTTTCACTCTCCTTGCTTGGTGGGTCCATTTGTAAGGCCCTTAATGATCTCCTATCAATGTCTATTTCAATACTTCGTCCACTTAACGGAATAGGGGTATGTTCGATTGGTGGAATCTCAGTAAGTGAAGTCACTACTTGTTTTTCATTTTTAGCTTTTGTTATTGGAATTTTAATGTATTTATGTATTTAAAATGTACATTGTATTGTTGGGGAAGGGTGGGATATAAATAGAACAATGAATAAATTTAATTTTGGCTCTGCTTTTTAATTAGTTTGGGGTTTTTTTAAAAAATATATGCTTGTTAGGTGCCTTGGTGACCCTGACTGGGTCAAAAGATGGGAAAGGTGTTTTTTTTTTTAAAAAAAGCTTTCTTGCTGGGTAACCCTGGGTCAGTCACTGTCTCTGCCAACATTTACTCTGCCGACATTTTCTACCCCATGAATAATTTTACTTCAATTATATCCCCCCTCAGACGTCTCCTCTCCAAACTAAAGAGTCCCAAATGCTGCAGCCTTTCCTCATAAGGAAGGTGCTCAATCCCTCAACCATCCTCGTTGCCCTTCTCTGCACTTTTTCAACTCTTCGATATTTTTTTTGAGATGTGGCGACATAGAATTGAACACAGTGACCAGAACTTCGTGGTGAGGACGCAAAGGAACAGAGCTCCAGCCTCCAGCTAGCAGAAAACTACTGAAAAGTGAGTTTAAAACCGTTTTACAAAGTTCTAAAGCGTGGCCCCACCTCAGTGAACCCCCCAGGCACACCTGGGGAGGTAAAGGGGACCCCCCCGCCAGGGGGGGACCCCAGGAAAAGCGTCAACAGGCACTGAAGGTCTAAAGACCGAGTACAAGAAAAACAAAAAGATGGCCGACCGGCGTTCGGCCGGAGGAGGAGACAGAGAAAGAGAAAGCCCCAGAGGAAACGTGGAGCTCCGGAGCCCACAAACAGCACGGAAAAGCTGCCCAAAGGCACCCCCAGACGCTGCAGGAGAGGGGGGTCGGCCCCAGACGGGAGCCCGGGACTGGTCAAAAGATGGGGAAGGTTTTTTTTTTTTTAAAAAAAGCTGTCTTGCTGGGTAACCCTGGGTCAGTCACTGTCTCTAAGACTAACTCATTTCACAGTTAGTCTGTGCAGAATAAGAACATAAGAGCATAAAAAGCCGCACCACTGCTTTATATAAAGGCATGACAATCTTTGCAGTTTTATTATCAATTCCTTTCCTGATTATCCCCAGCTTAGATTTTGCCTTCTTTACAGCTGCCATGCATTGAGTTGACATTCCCATGGAACTATTAACTAAGACGCCCAAATCCCTTTCCTGGTCTGTGACTGATAGCACTGACCCTTGTAGCGTGTATGTGAAGTTTGGATTTTTTGCCCCTATGTGCATCACTTTACATTTTGGTACGTTGAACTGCATTTGCCATTTCTTAGCCCACTCACCTAATTTATCAAGGTCTGCTTGGAGCTCTTCGCAATCCTATGCGGTTCTCACTACCCTACATAATTTGATATCATCCACAAACTTGGAAAAGGAAACAAACACTTTGCCTGGTATTTCCACATGCAGGGACGTAGGTATAGATTTTTTTGGGGGGGGGGTTCGGGATGTGCCCACCCCCACCCGCCCATAGGACATGGCCACGCCTCCTCAAGCCCCACCCCCAGCCTTGCGCTTATAAAAGCAGCTCTCCAAGGCTGGGGACGGCAGCCTCCCCCACCCTGCCCTCCCCTGCCTCCCACTAGCTGGGCTCCCAGCCAGCAGCTGGCAGTTCCTTCTGCCCTCCCCTCTGGACAGAGGCATAGAGGGAAAATGGAGCCCGATGCAAAATCTGAG
The DNA here is from genome assembly GCF_021028975.2 of Sphaerodactylus townsendi. Classification (NCBI taxonomy): domain Eukaryota; kingdom Metazoa; phylum Chordata; class Lepidosauria; order Squamata; family Sphaerodactylidae; genus Sphaerodactylus; species Sphaerodactylus townsendi. The sequence goes on along the minus strand of NC_059426.1, from coordinate 120,624,772 downwards.
CCCCCCCCGCCCCCCGACAGCCGCTGTGATGCTGGAATCCACCCCTAAACAGCATCACTTTCAATGGTGTTTAAACTAGAAAGCCCAAATTCTCCTTTTAAATCCACCTTAAAGGGAGAATCTGGGGTCCCCAGTTAAACAACATTGAAAATGATGCTGTTTTGGGGTGGATTATTCCCCACTGTGAAACAGCATCACTTTCAATGTGGCGTAGTGGTTAAGAGCAAGTGCATTCTAATCTGGAGGAACTGGGTTTGATTCCCTGCTCTGCCGCTCAGTGGCGTAGCTAGGGAAAATTGAGCCCGGGACAAAATCTGAGTTTTGCCCCCCCCCCCGGCATATGGGCAGCGCCCCTCCCCCTTCCCCACCATGACCAAACACCATCACATTATAGAACATGCCCCAACACATGAATCTGAACACACCCAGTGCTCCCTAGTTTAAACAACATTGAAAGTGATGCTATTTTTGAAGGGGGGGGGAATCCACCCTGAAACAGCATCACTTTTAATGTTGTTTAAACTAGAGAGCCCAGATTCTCCTTTTAAATTCACCTTAAAGAGAGACTCTGGGCTCTCTAGTTTAAACAACATTGAAAGTGATGCTGTTTCAGGGTAGATTTCCCACCCATCCACCCCAAACAGCACCATTGTCAAAGTTGGTTGTTGTGGGTTTTCTAAGCTGCATCCGGCTGTGGTCTGGTAGATCTTGTGGCTGGTATCTTCAGAGGTGTATCACAGAGTGGCTGGTATCTTCAGAGGTGTATCACAGAGAGAAGTCTGTTATACACTGTGTCCAGACTTCTCTTATAACAGACTTCTCCCTGTGATACACCTCTGAAGATGCCAGCCACAGAGGCAGGTGAAACGTTAGGAACAAGATCTACCAGACCATGGCCACACAGCCTGTAAAACCCACAACAATCAGTTGAATCTGGTTGTGAAAGCCTTCAACAATACTTTCAATGTTTTTTTTAATCTAGGGAGCCCAGATTCTCCCTTTAAATCCACTCCAAAGGGGGTGGATTTAAAGAGAGAATCCGGGGAAAATTTGAGGGTGCTTGTCAGGAGAGCAATGTTCAAGATAACAGTACCAAAATTTTAGGCTATCTTTAGGAGACTATCCTGATTATACCACCTAGGTTTAGTGAAGTTTGATTCAGAGGGTCCAAAGTTATGGACCCTCAAAATGATAGCCCCATCTGCTATTAGCTCCCATTGGAAACAATGGAGGATGGGGTCACCCCCTTTGGGGGTCCATAACTTTGGACCCCCTGAACCAAACTTCACCAAACTTGGCTGATATCATCAGGAGAGTCACCTGACGATAGCCTGAAATTTTGGTGCCACTAGCCTAAACACTGTGCCTCCTGCAGACCGAAATTGGAAAAAACAGTAAAAAATACAGAAAGCTTCAAACAAACCTGCAATTTTTCCGCCCACCACAAGGTGGCGCCCGGGGCGCTTGTCCCCGGATGTCCCCATGGTAGCTACGCCTGTGCTGCCGCTTGAGTTGTGGAGGCTTATCTGGGGAATTCAGATTAGCCTGTGCACTCCCACACAGGCCAGCTGGGTGACCTTGAACTAGTCACAGCTTTTCAGAGCTCTCTCAGCCCCACCCACCTCACAGGGTGTTTGTTGTGAGGGTGGAAGGGCAAGGAGATTGTAAGCCCCTTTGAGTCTCCTACAGGAGAGAAAGGGAGGATATAAATCCAAACTCCTCCTCCTCCTCCTTCTTCTTCGGACCTCAGATTCTCCCTTTAAATCCATACCGAAGGGGGTGGATTTAAAAGGAGAATCTGGGGAAATTTGGGGGGTGCCTGCTGTCAGGGGTGCAATTGTTAAGCTAGCAGCACCTAACTTTTATGGTATCTTTAGGAGTCTCTAATGATACCACCCAGGTTTGGTGAAGTTTGGTTCAGGGGGTCCAAAGTTATGGACCCTCAAAGGTGTAGCCCCCATCTTCTATAAGCTCCCATTGGAAACAATGGAGGATGGTTCATCCCCTTTGGGAGTTCATAGCTTTGGACCCCCTGGATCAAACTTCACAAAACCTGGATGGTATCAATAAGAGACTCTCCTGATGATTCTTGCCAGGTTTGGTGAAGTTTGGTTCAGGGTGTCCAAAGTTATGGACCCTCAAAGATGTAGCCCTCAATCTCCTATTAGCTCCCATTGGAAACAATGGACGATGGGGGCATCCCCTTTGGGAGTCCATAACTTTGGACCCCCTGAACCAAACCTCACCAAACCTGGGTAGTATCATCAGGAGATTCCCCCAAGCAATCCCTGAAAGTTTGGTGCTGCTAGCTAGCTTAAACAATGCGCCCCCTGCAGGCCAAAAACCAAAAAACACTAAAATATTTTAAAAACCCACAAACGGGTGGGCGGAGCTTCGGACATGAATGGGGGGGGTTGAACCCGAGAACCTCCCCCGCCCTTTACCTACGTCCTTGTCCACATGTTTGGATTAGGGTTGCCAGCTCTAGGTTGTGAAACTCTTGGAGATCTGGCTGGGGAAGTCTTGGAGAGAGCTCAGCATCAGTAGAAATGAGCTTGCTCTTTAGGAACAATGGGACAATTCTTAGCTCCTGTTGTCTTCAGATGTAGCTGGAGATCAGTTGTGAGCCCAGGAGATTTCCAGGTACCATCTAAAGGATGGCAACTTTTAATTTTGGACAGCTAAACATTTCCCCAGAAACTCCGTTTCAAACATAAAATCTATTGCAAAATCCATCAGATCAGTAGATTTTTAAGTGTGTCAACGCTAGAGGGAAGAACCATCTTTTGACCTCTTAGCGTCGCCCTTTCTGTAAACAAGCTCAACATTTTCCTGTAAGGGCGGAAAGAGGCAGAGGTCCAGCTGCCAAGAGTGACTAACGAGAAGTACTACAAATCCCAGAATCCTCAGCGTCTCTTCCTGTCGTGAGGCTGATGAAACTGAAAGTGTTGCGGTCGCGGCTGCTGTTTCACCTTCAAAAGTGGGGGCGGGGGGAGCGGGGCAGGTGGGAAGTAGAGCCTTGCAAGGGAGCGAAGCATGAATGGAGGGGTGGACTATCTCCTCTCGGAGGAAGTGATCGACCTCACCAGAGGACCTGCAGGTACAAGGTCGAGGGACCGGTAGTGTGTGCGCGCGCGTGTATGTGGCGGCGGCGGCGGCGGCGTGGGCTCGGGTCTGTGGCTAACTCATCCTTGGTCTTTTGAGCAGGCAGGAAAGCGCCCGGCTGAGGCCTGCATAATGGTGTGCCTTGTTTTGAGTTGCAAAGCTCAAGACCTTCGGTGTGTGGGAGAGGAATGCCTCTGCTTTAGCATATTAATCATAAACCCGCGGGCAGCGTTCCCAGTCGGTGCGGCTCCAAGAGCGAGGGCGGGCGAGACAGAGAGAGATCAGCCTTGTACGTTATTAAGTATAGCTGGGGAATTGTTAAATGTATCTTCTCACTCAAGAAGGAATCTTTGTGGACCCCCCCCCCTCCCCCAGAAGGGAAGAATTATATTGAGGATAATTGTGTATGAATGTTAAGTGGCATTTATGGAAGAATGGAAAACTACGCGGAGGATGAACTGGATGCTTTGATGTTAGTGGGTCAATGAGGCGCGTGTTTGAGAACTGATGCAAATGTGTGTAGAAAGTGTATACTTCCTGGTGGAATTTTCCCACTAGTCATTGCCTGAATTTAATGATTGTAGTTCTCACTGGAACTTCTGTTCAGATTACCATGGTGTACCCAGCAGGGAAGCCTGGATACAAATCTTTGGATTTAAGTAGGTTTAAAGGTTTTCGTAAGTCCTGCTTGAGGAAAATATGTTTTAGACGCAAGGGTAGTGTTTTAAGGAAGACACTTAAAATCTTTCTGATATGCCGTCAGCATTATGTAGCTCACCACTGTAATCCCAAATGACACCATTCTTGCTAAATGGTAGAGAAGATCTTAGCTACCATCCACACCTGCTTTGCATACAGAAGGTCCCAGGTTCAGTTCAGGGGCCTTGTCTTTTATTTAATTTAGTGAAACTGACATCATTTGAATCCCCAAAGCCACAGCATGCTTCAGGACACAGTAATTGCTTGAGAACTGCATCGTTGCTGGCTTCCTGTCATGCAGTCTTGCTGGTTTTATTTTAACATTAATGGAAGCATCCCAAGGCTAATGCGTATCATGACTTCTTAACAGCATTCTCTAGTTGAATGTCAGTATCCAACCCCACATCAGCCTTCTCTATTCAAAACAAAAGCTGTTAACATAAAAATGCTTTTCTGATGTTGCTAATGTTAAAAAGACAAAATGCTCTGGTCAGGGCATCTGCTGTGGCATTGACCTGATCTACACAGCTCTTCAGGGAAGGGCTGTAGACCACGAATCCTTTGCATATAGAAGGCCCCATCTCAGTTCCCTGGCAACCCCAGGTAAAAGGGTTAGGTAGTAGGTGATATTTTTAAAAAAGATCTTTACCTAAGCCACTGCCAGTCAGGGTAGAAAATCCTGGTGTACAGGTGTGAATGATATGCCTTGCATCACTCTAAGAACTTAACATAAGAAGAACCTTGCTGGATCAACCCAGTGGTCCATCTAGTCCAGCATCCTGCCTTACATGGTGGCCAACCAATTGATCTGGAGGGCCAATAAGGCATAGAGGCCAAGCCCTTCCTCGATGATGTGTCCTGGCACTGTTATGCAGAGGTTCATTGCCTCTGAATGAGGAGGTTCACTTTAGTCACCATGACTAAGGTGAGAATTATCCATTTAGTTTGAAAATATGTTTTATATTCTCGATAACAAATTTGCTCAAAGTGGTTTAGAACAATTAGTAGCGGGTACCATGAAAAACAGTAAAATCACAAAATAGTAGAATCATAAGGCAGCGATCACTAAAAGCAGCCTGGTCTAATAATGTAACCTGTGTACAGCAAACATCAACATGAAACAGCATTAATCATTGATATGAAGAGCAGCATATCACAGATAAAACCAAAGGATGAATTAAAGACATCATTAAAATGCTTGGAAAAATATTGTGGATTTGTGCCCAAAAGCTTGGTGCCCATTGGGAAAACATTCCACAGCTGAAATACCACCAGTAAAAAAGCCTCATCTTCTGTGGGCACCTTTCTTGGAGACAAATAGGTCTTGAGATGAAGATTGTAAAGGTTAGTCAAGTTTATATGATCATAGCCTTGTCACTGGGCTTAATTCAGGGCATTGACTTGCGCTACAGAGCAATAATCCCCATTTGGTGTTTGGAGCTCCTGACTTATTTCTTGACTTGCAGGGTTTCAATAGTATCTGTTTTATTCTCATTCCTAGGATTGGGTTTTAACATAGTTGGAGGAACAGACCAGCAGTACATTTCCAATGACAGCAGCATCTATGTTAGTCGGATTAAAGAAAATGGAGCTGCTGCCCTTGATGGACGCCTACAAGAAGGAGACAAAATTTTAGCAGTAAGTGCTCTTAAAGTTCTCCACAGAAACTGTTATAAGATTGAAGAATAATTCTTTAAAAAGTAAGGTCTGGAAAACCATTTTAGAGCCTTTTGCTGCAAGGAGATGGGTCTCTTTGAAAAATTAAAATCCATATATAATGTAAAATATTTGTTAAGATTTACAAAAACAAACAAGCAAAATTATTTTACTATCTATGCTGCTTTTACTGTTGTCGACATCCTCTGTACTGTCTTGTTTGTCTCCATGTGTGTTTCTTTTTAAAATTTTATTTTCCTAGGTTAATGGCACGGATCTGAAAAACATGCCACATCAGGTCGCTGTAGATCTGTTCCGAACTGCAGGCGACAGCGTATCACTAAAGGTCCAACACAGGGTGTGTATTTTTTGTTCCTCCAGCTTGCTCTTTAGGAACATCTGGTGCCACCACCACTTCATGATGAGTTTTTGTGATGGAAAAGACCCAGAGAATGGGGATCTTTGGATCCTTCTCTGGAGTTATCTTACCTTCTTTGCTGTACAAGGAGGCAGCTGTTGCATTTTATTGTTATACTTTTGACAGTCTTAATTGGCACAGTGCTCTTCAGTATGGAGGGGAGAGAGTAGATCCCTGCCTCCAGTAGCTTGCTGAAGAGAATCAAATGACACAATTCAAGGATGAAGAGTGAAAATGAAATGTGACCAAATTTGTTACGTCTGTTTAAACTCTGATTGGGTTAGGAGTTAAGATTGTAAGATCTTAATGAGAAAACTGGGCACTGAGGAATAATCAAATGTTTTTAGATGTTTTAATTAATGTATTGGGTTTTATTGCATTGTGAACCGCCTAGACCCCTTTGTAGATTAGGCGGTCTATAAAATCTAATAAATAAATTTAAAAAACTAGCTGTAAGCCAGGGCAAAGGAATCATTCACTGAAGTGATGGATAATTCGCTGGAGGAAAACTGAAATCTTTCATTTCTCTCAAATGTAACGGCGGGGGGCGGGGGGGAGATATGGCAACTAGGGCATAAGAAGTAAACAAAATAAATAAAAAGTGCAAATGGAGGAGAAGAAATAATAATAATTAATCCAGTTCACTTCTGCGGGGTTTGCTCTGTGTTCATTTCTTTAGGAGTTAATGAACACTCCCTGTGGTTATTTTTTAGCATGTGTTGGAGCAGAATCCTGCAGTTACCCAAACCAAACACTTCCTGTTTGCTTTAAGAAGCATGCCGTACCAGTTGTCTCTAAGGCAGTCACTCTTCTTCCCGTTTCAGCTGCTGCCTCAGAATGGTCCCTCAAGCCACAGAAGTGATGGAGATACAGGAGGTATTCCCTTGGCTGTGATTGTGGTGCCTGGGCTGGCCATCGCAGTTGCTGCAGTGTGGGCTTTCCTGAGATACCGACAGCGAGTGTGACTGATGCCTTCACCTTTAGCAAAACCCAGAGAAGCCTACAGATTTATGGAGTAATTTAAAGAGAGCCTATCAACACTTCTATTTTTGGACTGACATTAGGCGGTGGGGAGAGGAGACCATCTTTGCCTAACGTAAAGTTGTTGCTGCTGTCTGTACTGTCACAAATTTAATGTATTGGGAGATGGAGATAGGAAGTATGATGATTGTTTATGAACAGGAATGCCCCATTTCACTGATCTTCCATTCAGTTGTTCAATTCCCTTCTCTTTCCTGTGCCCCATGAATTTTCACGTACTTGTTATTTTAAAATATGGACTTTGATGCGACGGTTTTTCCTGTTCAAAAGTAGCCCTTTCATTTGTGGCCAGACAAGCTGCCTCTAAATCTTGGAAGGAACTTCTGACTAATTGCCAGTGCAGCGTGAGAAACTGGCATTGGTGTGTGTGTGTGTGGGGGTGTGTGTGTGTGTGTGTGTGTGTGTGTGTGAATTGCTTTTGTCTGCCAAAAAAGCTCTAGTGCCCAGGCCTAGTATCTACTTGGGGAGTAGGAAAATGCTATAGCCATTTTATGATGTAAGCCTTATTTGAAAATATGCCCTTTCTCTCAAGTTGTCTTACAATCCTTGGGTATTTCCATTGGTAGTGATAGGTGAAATGGTGATGGGGGATGTCTGATTCTATTTCTTTTTTTGGGGGGCGGTCATTTTAATGATATGCCTTCGAGAAACACATTGGGCTTAATCTTGTAGTTTCCTAGATGATGATCTCGCTACTGGTGGGCTACTGACATAAAATAAGTGTGAATGTTGTGGTATTGGGGTGGGTGGGAGGAATTACTTGGCACCGTTGGGAAGGGTGAAGGAGATGAGAGGAGTCAGCTAATTGAGAATCAGCACCATAAATGTGTACTGTTATTTGGAAGTAAGCTGTGTGAAAATCAGTTGTACAAGAAAGATGTTTCTACGAGATGCAATAGGAACATTTTAACGAAGTGCTAATAGGTATTTTGGTGCCAATTAGTTTATAAATATTCATACTTCTAAATGAACCAAACTGAATTACAGAAAGATGTGGGTTCCAAAAGCAAAATACTTCATTGGACTACTAGGGGTGTAGCTTTTAGGTAACAGAAAGCTATAATGGGATAAAATATTACTTTAACCCAAATAGTCTTTGCTGCAAGCTGTCTGCAGAGCCTCTCGGATAACATTGTTGCTAATATTGTGTTGGTCAATCCAGGTCTACTTCTTTCATGTTGAAGAGTTGGGTGATGTGGCTGCTGGGAGTGTTCCTATGGCAGGTATATACTGTAGAGGATGAATACGGTAATGAGCTTTAATTGTAGGGAAATATCTTGTCTGACAGCACCCTCCTTGTGTATCTGCATCACCCCTTTGATGCATTAGGGTGCAACTGGTTGGGCAGGATATGTTTGGCTTTGCTCCTGGGCCTTGCAGAGCAGTTAAGCAGCGGCGGGGGGGAATCAGTTTGAGCTGAACCTTAGAGTGCGCAGACTCTTGGATGTGCATCTACTCTATTCAGATTTAATCTGAGTCAGTTCACAGACTCTTCCCACCCCATATCACAACCCATATTATTTGCAAGAATCTTACAAGAGTGGCTTGTCTCTATGTGACAGAATTGATGACTGCAGTCTAAAACACCCAGACCTGGTAAATCAGTGGAACTCAGTGGAGATTACTTCTAGGTAAACATGTTTAAGGTTTATCAAGCTGGCTTTTAATTAAAGCCACTGAAGTACACAGTGTCTGGTGTTAGTGATGGATGTCCTGTCTTCATGCTATACATTTCTTGGCTGGACAACCTGAAGCGGAGCGTATAAATACATAGTGTAGTCTTTGCACCTTACTAGCAGGAAACTGTGTGGGAAAAATCTGTGAGATGGGGTGATGGCAAAACTTGAAGGAAAGCTGCAACAACTTCACTTTCAAGATGGTGACTGTCCCGTGCTGCTCATGTTGTTGAATGATCTGAAATCACTGAGGTCATATCAGTTTCCCTTTTCTCAGAGCAAATATGTTTTTGTATATTGCTAAAAAAAGGAAAAGAGAAAGTTTGTGGTCTGTATTATGCCAAAAAATCACATAAACAATATATGTACTGAGTCTTTACATTATGGTCTCAATCACTGTACTTTCCTTATCCTAGTGTCTCTTTTTAAAAAGCAGCATTTCCTGGAATGTTTTCTTGACTGGAAGGTTGCATGGTACAGTTCGCCCCACCCCACTGAACAATCATTTGTTTTGCCTTCAACCTGAAGGAAGCACCATCTTTTCCACATTCCCGACACTGGGGTGATCAAGAACAAGCTCAGCCCTCCAAATTGCCATTTCCCTTTTTGGACAGCTGCATCCATTCATGGGACCTGGTCCAGCATTGGGGTATCATGCCGCTCTGCATAAGCATCCTTCGCTTTTCTCAGGGGCAGCATGCATCTTTTGCATGTACAAGATTCCAAATGTGTGTTTCTGCTTTCAAATGGATATCAGAAAGCAGGAGATAGAAAAGTCTTCTCTTTTTTTTGCCTGCAGCCATGAGGAGCCATTTCTCATCACAGGAGGCAATCAGATCGAAGGACCAATACTTTGACTAGCCGCAGGAGATTTGCATGTGACACCTTTTAGCTAATGACAAAATACAAGACACCTTTTGAAGTGAATCTATTTGGTTTCTTACTTAAGGGCTTTCTACCCTAGTAAAGGTGGAAATATCTTATTTCATTCAGGAAGAGTTATCAGTAATTACCTATGAAGTTTTGTGAGATATTTATTTTTATAGGCAAGGTCTTTCCCATCCAAACAGTGCTTTTCCCCATTGTCTTTTGCTTGGAATCAGATGTATGGACTACCATGTGGCTTCTTAAATGGCAGCTTGGAGAAAGATCAATCTAGTGGAAAAATGAATTTGGTGTGCTGCTAGTTGGCAGCTGTAGCCAGTTTTATATCTGTAAATCTAGACTGTAATGGTATTATATGAGGAAATGAATTCTACAAGGATTTGAGGTTGGTCTTACATTACTGTTCCTCTTAGCAAGTTGCTTATGAATTTTCCTGAGTTAGAAGAACCACATACATGCCAGTTGGTGCTGCCATAACCTTGCTGAATGCAGAACATATACAATAAAACCAGCCCATTCCACTTTCCTCTGCCCCACTCCAATTACTATGACTTGTTTATTTATTTATTTTTGGATATCTAGGCCGCCCATTCCTGGAGGGGGTCAGGGCGGTGTACAATCAAAACCCACCAAAAAATACATTTCAATTTAAATACATTTAAAACCCAATAAAACATAGCAACAATATATTACATCAAAAACTTAAAACCAAGATGGCGACTTCCCTACCTAGGCCCACAGGAGGCCGTGATGAAACTTAATGGTTTATCCCGGCTGGCATGATGGAAAGGCCTGGCGGCACAGCTCCGTCTTGCAGGCCCTGCAGAACTTATGTAGGTCCTGCAGGGCCCTGATATCTGGGAGGAGCTCATTCCACCAAATTGGGGCCAGGACTGAAAAAGCCCTGGCCCTCATGGAGGCTGGCCAGATGACTTTCAGCCCGGGGATTCCCAGAAGATTCACTTCTGACAAGTGGAAGGACCTACTCGGGCAATATGGAGAGAGATGGTCCCTCAGGTATGTAGGTCCAAGACTGCTCAAGGCCTTGAAGGTTAAAACTAAAACCTTGATAATGGCCTGGTACTTGATCGGCAGCCAATGCAGTTTGTAAAGGACAGGTGTAATATGGTCCCTGCTCAAAACCCCAGCTAGGAGACAAGCGGTGGCATGCTACATGAATTTCAGCTTCCGGACCAAGTTCAAGGGAAGGCCTGTGTAGAGTGAGTTACAATAATCCAGACTAGAGGTGACTGTTGCCCACCGCCACACTCTCTCAAGCCATCTCAGCTCCCATTTCATCTTCCTTGGATCCTCTGAGTACCAGAGAGCCAGTTTGGAATGGGGGGCGAGGACATCTTGGGGCAAGCTCCTCGATTGCTTCAGAGAGTTTGGAGTTTCCGTTATGGCTCAGAAGAAAAATGTTTCTTCAAAGCTATTTGTAATGTTTTTATAATACCTTTCAGTAGATGCTTTAAAAAAATAGGCAGCTTTCTCCTGATGGGCTTGGGTAGATCAAAATCAAATGGTGGGGTACAAGGTCAGAAGTAGAGCAGCTACTAACACTGGAGATTTTAATTGTTGCCCCTTTGTGAACAATTGTTTCTGTTCTTCAAGTCTAGGTGAGAGTTAACCTTAGGGATGCTTGAACCGCACTGGTTGAGCTCACATCCTGTTTATGTATTAATTTACAAAATTTATATCTCAACTTTCTATCCTCGTGAGTTTAAAACAGTCACTGCAAAATCACATTTTAAAACAATCCAAATCAACTCCTCAGACACATAATTAAAATAAAATTAAAAGCAGCTAAAATATGTACGGAGACATTAAAAACAGCAGTTAAAACATTGGACAGGAAGGAGGAGTCCTTGTGGGAATGCCACACAAAACAAAAAGGTCTTCGCCCACTGGCAGAAGGTGGCAGCAGAAGAGGGCAGAAAACATATTTTGGGAAGAGTGTGACAGAGCTTGGTGGTCCTTTCTTGGGTTGTCACCTGCCTAGCCTCAGAAAGTGGGGGCACCTGGAACAAGGAATCTGAAGATGACTTCAATGGTCAGGTAGGTTCATAAAATAGTAGATGGTCCTTCGGGTATGTTAGTTCCAAACTATATAGAGCTTTGAAAGTCGTCCAGCACCTTGAATTATGCTCTGAAATTGGGAGTCAGTGTAGATGGGCAGAGACTGGAGTGATATGGTTCCTATGGCTCACTCCAGTCAGCATTTTGTACCACATTATGTTTCTGAACTTTTCAAGGGCAGCCCTTAAATCTCAGGTCGAACCTTCCATCTTCCAGTAGCATTACCTCCTTGTTGGGACTAAGCTTCAGTTTATAAACCCATGGGAGCTATTGTGGTAGAGTGATTAAGAGTGTTGGACTGGTGTCTGGATGGCCTGGGTTCAAATTCCCACTTGTGCCATGGAAGATCACTGGGTAATCTTAGTCCAGTCACACTCTCTCAGTCTAACCTACTTCACAGGGTTATTGTGAGGATAAAATGGAGGAGAGGAGGATTATGCTTTGGATCCCCATTGGAGAGAAAGGTGGGATATGAATGAATTAAATCAACAACAAATCACTCCCAAAAATGCTTCCAGGGGCCAGTTCAAAGTTTTTTCAGCCTCTGGGATCAGCTAGAAGCATAGGTAGAGCTGAGTATCATCTGCATATTGGTGACAATTCAGCCCAAATTCTGTCTTGTCCCTTATGCTCCTTAATAGCTACAACCGCACCCAAAGAGCATAAGAGACAAGATGGAATTCTGTGGGGCCTTTTAGGCCCAAGGCCTTAGCAGCAGTCCCCCAGCACAACTTCCTGAAACCTACTCTCTGGGTAGGTCTGAAACCACAGCAGAAATGCTTAGCCCATGTGGGGAAAGTTTTGTTTTTTTAAAAAAAACATTGTACCTATTTTGACATCCACATAGTTGGACTTGAAAAAATGAGTAAAAACATTTGCCCATACTGATGGAGGACAGGTTTTGTTAACATAGTCTGATCTGATGATTTGGATCCAACGCAGAGCATTTAAAAAATGATTGCAATGCTTCCTTGAGTTATGATGTTGCCATTTGCTTATGCAAGCTCTGATTGGCTGGGGAAGCAAACTATCTGCCAACCCAGCAGATCAGAGATAAAACTGACTATACACAGGTAGAAGAACCTCATGCTAAACAGGTTAGTAGGATGTCTTTTAAAGGTACTCAAATTCTTGCAGATTTAGGCCACCTCATAATTGCCTGTCATGAATATGCCCATTTATCCAATAAGTTCACTTCTAGGAGTGGGGATTGTAGCCTATTTATAGAGACCATATTTGATCAGTTTCCCCTTTTTTTCTTGGTCCCTTCCTTGTTTTATTTGCACCTTTGCAGTACTTCAGTGTATTTCAGTGGCGCCTATTCAGGGCAGGTGGCGTTCACAACAATGTCTGCCACACCAATGAGCTAATCCTGGCATCCGCTCACCAGAACTGCTACCACTGATTTTGGTAAATTTGCCTCATGAGCTCTTTTGTGGCAAAAATCACAGCCTCTCTCATTTCTGTTCCTTCCTGAAAGTGTTTATCAGCCAAAAAAAAGAAAAAAGGCACATAACTACCAAGTTCATACTTTCCCTGAATAATTTAAAATGGAGAGCTTGTGTAGATAGCTGTTGGAGTAAGTTGGGAAAATTTAATGAAAATAGTTTCATCTTTAGTTGCTGTTTCTTTAGTATTTAGTGGCTCTTCTTGAGCTTGCCTATCCCTTAATGCACGTACAGTAGCTACATCTGGAGAGAAACTGGTATCAAGGAATTTAGGATTATTAATGGGAACCAATGGGATAGTAGTTGTTTTAATATAAAATATTTATTGTTAACGTCACTTCAGTATCACTATTTTTGGATCTCTAATCCTGTTGAAGTCTCTGTGGATGGTTTACAGTGTGTCTTAGTAAAAAAAAAGGCTTAAAGGTTCAAAAGAAAGAGGATAGACAGACATAGCTTCCTTTTAGGTCCCATCCCCACCCCAGCAATGGAACTTTCTAAAGATCTGCCCTTCTTGTTCTCTTGACCTAGCAGAACTTCTGTTCTGGATCCACTGTTTTTCAAAAGGTGATGTAATCTCAGTCAAGGAAATACAACCAGTTCTGTATCTTTGGCTATATTTCTAAATCTTTGCTGCTTCTTGTAGCTAGTGGTACACAGATAGGTGATGTTCTCTGAGCACAGTGGTACAGAGCTATGAATAATTAATTCATATTGGGACAAGTGAATGGCAGATGAATGGGTGAAGCTGGACTTCTTTAGGCTGTTTCCTGCACACTCCCATGTAAATTCTGTGGACGGCCCTTGTAAAATGTCAAGCAGGCCACAGCAACCATCTCTACAACTTGCAAAGACTGGCATCTTTCCTTTTACTGTTAATCTGTAATGGATGAATAAGACCGACATAAAGGCTTTCTCTTCTACCTAGATGTGGCAAATGTTGTCTCAGCCTTCTTTCTGATCTCATTTTTCCCTGTAGATGCTCTAATAGTGGCATCCTTCTGCCTTCTCCACCAGTTCTTAAGAGATTACCAGTTCTGTTTTGGTCAGTATCTTGGCACCTAGAAGAGTGAAGCATAGTGAAAGACTAATTGAAAAAGTCTAAATGGTTTTGAGGAAGTCCACAGGTTGGGGTTATTTGCCCCACTGGGGTCTCTCCATGTTTTGATGGACTGCTTATTACATTTCTCCAACAGGGTAAATGGTGGCTTGGCAGAGCCATTTCAGGTGTGGAAGGCTTAAACACTCTCTCCCCACATGCTGTGGTCCAGTCCAGGTTGTGCTGCTAGGAAGTGAGAACCCAGTAGGCAACTTGCAGGCAGCTCTTACCAAAAGTCCTTATGGTGGACCCAGATACAAATCTGAGTTCTGTGTAAAGTGGAATCAGACTGTAGATTCTCTCTACAAGACTCCCATTAAGCAAATCCCATAAATACTTCCCTTCCCTCAGGTTCTGGAAAGCCAATAAAGAAAAAAAAAGTCTCTGTCTCCCCCCTCCTGAACAGTTGCCAGTCTTCAAAGCAATGCTTCATTTTAGTGGTTTGCTCTTAGAAACACAGAGCTCAGTTGTCTGTCCAGGAAATCAGTGAAAGAGCTTAGTTACTCTTAATAGTTATTTAAGCAACATTGGCCGTTTCTGCACGGCCCTTTAATGGTGCCCTGGGGACGGGAAATACGCCGCCCCCAGGGAGCCATTCGCACAGGCGGCGCTGCTGCAACGCAGCAGCGCCGACCTGACTCCGCTCTCTCTCCCCCAGGGCGGCGTCAGGCCGCCCTGAAAAACAACCCTTTAAAGGGTTGTTTTTCCCTACAACTGCGCGTGTTCCGGTGGCCTTGATGCGAACAGCACCGCCGGGAACACGCTGTTTCCCCTTCCCTTTCCCATTTACCTCTCGTGTCGCCGTCCTGCTGGCCTCCTAAGTCCCTCCCTCGCTGTCCTCCGACCCCTGGAGGTCGGAGGGCAGCATGGGCGGGGCTTAGAAGGCCCGCAGGATGGCGACACGAGAGGTAAATGGGAAAGGGAAGGGGGAAGAGGCGGCTCCATGGGGAGCCGCCTGCCATCTGCTGGCCTCTCCAGAGGCCGTCCGCATGCTTGCATGCGAACGGCCTCCGCCTCCACGCCGGCAGAATTCTTGCTGGCGTGGAGGCGCCTCAACGGCCGTGCAGAAACGGCCATTGTCTCCATCTAAATGAGTCTACTGGTTGCATTGGCTAAGCAATAGTTTCAGTAAAGTTGGAGACTTAACAGAAGGAAAAAAAAATCAAACCATTAAGCAAGGAATGCCTGCAAAGAAGGACTTAGGTATATTGGATTTTTTTAACCCGCACTTAAAATGGTCTTTGCTTTTCCAGTCATTATTTGTTGACTTCTTTTTGCCCTCCAGCTGACACTGATGATGCTGTCATCTAATAAAGAAATAGTGAAAAGTAGTGGAACATTTGATAAAACTTTGGTTGATTCATTGGGCTGTGATCTGCTGAGTGGTCAGTTCTGATTACCCCCCCCCCAATTAATAGCAGAGATATAAATAGATGATGTGATACATTTGACCTAATTTCTTCTAGTACACTAATATGCAAGTTTCTGTGCCTGTGGACATTGAAGCCAATTCCTAGTTGTAAGTCCTGAAGTCTAGAAGAAGTCTGAATTGGAGTGAGGGAGGGGAGGGGAGTAAGGGAGGGGTTGCATGCGGAGGGAGGGGCCACAGTATCTGGACATGGCCCACCCATCCTAGTGGCAGGGGTGTGGAGGGGCAGGGGCAGATGGCGCTGCGGCAGGGGCACAGGGCATGGCCGTGTCCCAGGCACAGTTTCCCCTTGCTCCGCCCCTGGGGAGGGGTGCCATGCAAGGGAAGGGGACAGAGGGAGGGGAGGCATGCAAGTGTATCACATTCCTCACAGCATGTAGAGCGTTGTGGGACCAGTGTGGTTATTGCATACGTGTATTGTCATTCATTAACTTGGACTTTTTGAACAAAAATGTCCTGTGGCAGTTGTTTTTAGTTACCAAAATAAGTGAATGAATAGCTTTGTGAATATGGTATAGCTGCTGGTTCTAGAAACACTGGCTATGAAAAATGATGAGGTCAAATACAGACAGTCACGATGGTTTAATAACTGAGGATCACCTGATGGTGGTGGTGGTGGAGGCATGGGTATGCAATCATAGATTCCTTATATCATTAGTCTGATGGAGGTGTATGTTACCATTTTAAAGGAGCTTCACAGAAAGAATCTGAAGCACAGATTTTATTAAGATGTTATGCCATTATCAACAGTTTGGTTATTGTTTCTACATAAACTGTTTTATGTTTTTCTACATAAACTGTGTCTACCTGGGTGCTTCTGGTCACATGTTCAAAAAAGGTACTCATACCCATTTTTTAAATTGCTGCTTGCCAAATGTATTCTTGCGTGCAAGCACTGCTACGAAAATACAAGAAAACACACACAAAAATAGGAAATTGTACACATGAATCATGCATGTGCAATTTGTATTGATGTAAGGCAAGGTTAAGTTTTCACATTCCATTCTGACATCACTGCTGGAGAGTTGAAGAAAAAGCGCAGGCACAGGAGGCATGTTCCCCTTTCCGGAAACAAATGGGGACCACAGGTGGTTGTTGCTAGGTAACTGCCAAGGGCTGGGATTAGTCACTATCACCTCTCTGCCCAGCAAGCCAAGTTCTTAGTCAATTTCACAGTTCATCTCTCCCTGCCGGCTCCAAAGAGAATGATGGGCAACATAATTGTCTAAGGGTTTAGACTACAAGGTTAAATTGAGACATTTGCTAACATGGCTTCTTTCCCCTGCAAGTCAAGTCCTTAGTCATTTGAGGCAGCTTTTCTGGGTCCCTGCAAAATCTGAACCATAAGACTAAGTCCTCTTCCTCCAAGTTGCCGGCAAGGGCACTGGGCTACTGAGAGGCAGGACAGAAGTAAGGGACCTTCTGTCTGCTTGCACAGATTACTCATAATTCAAGGGCTGGGCTTTACTAATGAAGGGTAAATTCAAACTATGCCTCATTGGGAAATTCCAGAAAGGAGCAGGCAAAAGCCTTCTGAGGCAGTGGCTCTGTTTATGCCTGCCTAGTGGATTTTGATTTTTTGGCGCAAGTTGGAGGCAGCAAGGTGAAAGAGTAGTTCAGCTTAGGGGCGGACTGGCCATTTAGCTTACGGGGAAATGTCCAAGGGGGCCCACTGCCATAAACCACCACTGATGCACAGGCAATCTCTTGCAACTCTGTCCGTGCTCTGGGGCCACTTGGTTCAGCCCCTTCTTTGGCTATGTGGAAGCAACGGGACCCCACTGTTGACCCCACTGAAGTGAGTGCCTCTGATAGTGCTCACTGGTTCCACCACAGGGAGCACTTGCCTTGTTCCTTGCTCAGCATCAGCAAGTATATGTAAGACAGCAACACCAACACACTGGAAGAGTTCTCACTTAGTGGTGAAGCCGGTGGGGGAACAAGGGGGGGACCACCTCACTTCAATTGTTTTGAAGCTCAGAGCAGACACTACAATTTTTTGCAGTTAATTTATGCTAATTATTGTTTGTCAAATGGCCGTGCCTCTTCTTAAGTGCCTAGCACTAGATTAATTATGGAGGAACACAAGTCCTATACTAGAATTTAATTTGAACTTTTTACCCAATTCCTAACACACCCTTATTAAAAATATCCTCTATTTAAAGCCTAATGGTAATCTCAACAATTAAATGGTTCAACTGAAAGCAACAGGGCCATAACACTCCACCAATCGCAAGGTTCACAGTAGCAACTCTAAACTTTCAAGAGGAAAAAATCCTCTCCAAACCAACCACTTAGCAATGAAAGGAGTAGAAAAGCAACAATAAACTCAAGAGCAGAACAGAAGCCTTTCAATAAATAAAACCAGCAAAAAGTGAAGTCAGTGGGGGGAAAGGAAAAAAAACCAATCAGAGAAAGCAAGCTAAGCAACCCAGCCTCTACCCCAAAGTCTGCAAAAAAGCAAGGGATAGGAATGATAAGGAAGGGGGAAACCAAAGTAAAATAGCAGAGTCTGATCCACAGACATGCTGAAAAGCAGGTTCAATCACAGCACAGGAAACACCACAGAAAAAGCAAAAGACAGACACAAAAGGCCTTAGGTCTTACTATGTCCTTTGGCTTCCTCTTCCTGCAACCCACCACCAGGCCCAAAGAACAAATGTAAAGACAAAGGATTAAGAAAACTTCCAAGACCTTTAAAATGAAGCAATTTTGTTAAAACCAGTTGATGATTGATTATCTCCGTCAGGTAGGCGGGATCCAAAGCCACTCCAGCTGCAGGGAACCTCCAGAGGTGCAGAGCAACAACTTTACTTAATTCAACTTTAATTACTGCTCCTGTTGATTTGCACAGCAGTAGGTTTAAGAACTGCAGAAGAATAGCACAACTGTCCTCAGCAGTGTTACACCCTTCTAATTCTATTGAAGTTAATGGTCGTGGAAGGATGTAACTTTTGCACTGAAGCTTGTTTCATTCCCCAAGAATTGTCATCTTTTGGGCTGTTTAAAACCTCAGCAAGAACTTGTTGCAAATTATTCTTGCCATTATTTCCAGTGCTGCTTTGTCTTGTCTTCCAGAACACAATTGCATCTATCCTAGAACCATCTTTGTTGTCTGATCGTAATCCTCCAGGAAGGTTCTGCAGTTGCCCAAGAAGCTACAGGGTCATGGGAGTATGAGAGAGAATTCTCTTTCATACTCCTGGCAACAGCCTACACCAGTGGTGGCGAACCTGTGGCATGGGTGCCAGAGGTGGCACTCAGAGCCCTCTCTGTGGTCACGTGCAAACAGAGAGCCCCCCCCCCCCAGCCTGGGCTGCTGGGCTCAATTATTAGCATTAAACCTAAGACCCAGTTTTGGGGAAGCAGTGTAGGTAACCCTGTTAAGCGCTGTTAAACCCCACTGATTTTCATGCGAAGAACTAAGGTGTGAGCCTTTCCCTGGGAGTAAGCTCGGTTGCTGGCAATGGGGCTTGCTTCTGAGTAAACCCTCCTAGGGTCGTGATTCACCCGTTGGAAGAGTTGCATGGTTGCTTCAAAACAAAGCCACCGACTACCACCAAGCGTACTCCTGAGTAACGCACGCCTCGGAGCCAATCGTTTTTTTCTAAACAAAAACTCAGTATTCAGGTTAAATTGCCATGTTGGCACTTTGCGATAAATAAGTGGGATTTGGGTTGCCATTTGTGCACTCGGTCTCGAAAAGATTCGCCATCACTGGCCTACACCATACACCAGCACTGTTCAGCTCCTGGCATCAGCCTATGTACCCGTGGGAACATAGCTGATGGGAATTGTAGTCCATAACATCTGGAGTGCCAAAGGTTCGCCACCACTGTATATACCATACACCAGCATTGCTAACTCTGTGTGCATAGAAACAGCTGCCTTCAGTGCTCTCCACTGTAACTTAATTGGCAGCTTAGGGAGCCAGTGAAGTTAGCACCCTGTCCTGATTATGCTTTTGTTGTTGCTCAATAGAACAGCCAGCCCAGGTTGAACATACTAACAAAGGGAAAGCCAGCTTTACCTGGAAAAAAAATCTAAATGTATTTGTATTAGTTCCAGCTTACTATGTGGATGGATGCCTACAACTATAGCAAGGCAGAGGAATCACATTACCCTAACTTGTTTTCCTATACACGCACGCACGCACGCACACACGCACACACACTTTACTGTCATGGTAAATGCAATAAATAAATATAACTTGGATCTAGTTACTTAATGTAAAGTGTGATGTTCAGTATAAGGTGTAATGAAAATCTAAACACAGGTTACATTTTGAAACTAGATTTTTTAAAATGATGACATGAATTAAATTCAAATTTCCTCCTTCTCTTTCTTTACAGGTGGGCTTTTCCTTTGTGTTCACATATCCCCACCCAAGGTTTGAAAAGTGTATCTGAAATCTGGTTTGAACACTTTCTTGGTAACAAAGCAAAACCCTCACTAGCTTCATTCTCTAAGCCAGGAGTCCTCAAACATTCTGAGCCTGTGGGCACCTTTGAATTCTCACATAGTGCAGTGGGCACAACCACAAAATAGTCAAAATGCTGGAGGAGGTGAAACCAACCACCAAATGTCAGCGAGTGAGGTTATGCAAATAACTAATAGTCCCTTTTCAACATTTCAGGCAGATGCTCTGTTTAACAAGATGCCTTTTAAAAGGAACATACTGTTTTAAAATATTTTCTTGAGTGTACACACAGTCGCTCAGTAAAGATCATTTGCTCTGGTGGCAGCTACTTCCAAAGCAACATTTTTTAAAAACCTGCTCAGCCAATCAGATCTCCAGTGACCAATTAGAAGCTCTCATGGGCAAAAGCCCACTTGGCCTTGCTCCCTCTACAAAAACACCTGTTAAGGACCAGGAAAGTTGTCAGTGGGTACCAGGGTGTCCATGGTACCATGCTGGGGACCAACAAGAAAGGCTCCTTTAACTTCAATGGAAACATTCCCAAAAAACTGCTGATCAAAGATGCTGTGCCAAATTTAATTTTTTGGACTCTACTGTATCTTCCATGTAACATTAGAATATGTTTATGCTGGCTCTCCAGAGCTGCTTGAGCTTTTGTCTCTCAACACCATGGGAAACCTTTTCTTCCCTTCATCCCATCCTCTAAACTTCCGCTGATTAAATCTCAGCTTTCCCCCCCCCCCCTTGATGATATATCCATATTAGGCACAGCTCATCTGATCTGGCTCAGGCACTCCAATGTAAACTCTGCCTTATCATTTTCATTGAGTGCCAAACATTTTCCTCTCAGTGTATACACACAGGCATTAATTGCCTACTTTATTGTTGTTCACTTAAAGGGGTGTGTCACAACATCCACTAATGGTATATCATCAGTAGCTATAGACAAAGAATTCTTGACAATACTAAGGCAAACTTTTCCTTACTTGCCTTTGGTTTGAATGTACCAGTTGGCTTTAATTATAGTGAAGTCTCCGGATATTTATGTTATTTACCTAACTAAGAGATGGGATGTTCATCTCTGTGTTCTAGTCAAGCTGCCAGTAAAGATATGCCTCCTGTCTGTACAACAGCCTGCAGAGGTGAGACAGGTGGCCACTAGAAACAGGACTACTTTAGTGGTGTCCCCTCACCTTTGAAATTCCCTGAGTCTTGAGACTCATCTGGCTCTTGCCTTGGTTTAGATGCTAGTCCAAAATATTTCTCTTTTCCCACATCATTTATAGTCCACTTCTGGCCTAGGACAAGGATAATTTTAATTCAATAGACATTTTATGATGGTTTTATACCCCTGTTGTTTTTATGACTTTACAGCATTGCTGTTGCTGGAAAAGTGCTGCACAAAATCACTAAATAAAAGCAATACTTTAAAGTCAACTAAGAATACTATCTTAAGTCATCTGTGTGCCAAATTGGGGCACATTTTGAAATTCATTTCCTTCCAAAGCTAAGGCCGTTTCCGCACGAATGCGGAAGCGGCCGGGTCGGTGTTTCTGACGCCGACCCGATGATGCTGGGACCGTCCGCACGGACGGTCCTGGAAAGAGCCGAGCAGCCGGTGCCCCGGCGCAGGTCAGGGGTGTGTGTCCCCAGGCCTCGGGGGGCGTGTCCCCAGGCCTCGGTAACGCGCCGGAGGCCCGGGGACAAGGTAAGTGCCAGGTGGGGGAGGAGTCTCGAAGCCGCTGCCGTTCGCTCAGCAACGGCTTCGAGGCGGCGTTCCCCCAACAAGAGCGCTTCCGAGTGCTCTGGGGAAAATGCCGGCTTCGTGGCGGTCAGGCGGCGCGAGGGCGGCGCGGCTGCGATGCAGCTGCGCCCCCTGTGCCAATGGCGGCCTGGAGACAGTGTTTTTGCCGTCTCCAGGCCGCCATTAAATGCCCGTGCGGAAGCGGCCTAAAACATTTTTATTTAGACAGTCTTTAGGCAATCAAGGATAAGGAATAGAAAACAGAATAATTCATACCTTACTGCCTGCCTCAAGCCCATGGAAGGGGGTGGGTGTAAGTCCAATAGAAAAAAACACTTTCATTTGAAATTTTACTCACCTCATTTTTGAAATTGTCAGTTAAATATCGTGATATTCACTGGAGATTAGTTCTACACAAGAACAACTGCTATATTTTGTTTGTTTGTTTTGCCATATAAGTTTGCAGTTTTTTTCACAGTCCCCTTATTTACAGAAGAGAACTTTCAGAGCGCATAGGTTGCCTCAAATTGATTCTGAGTATTATTTCATCAAGGTACGTATTGTTTAGCCAGAGCCTAACTGGCAGCAGCCTTCCAGGGTCTGGCAGAGGTCTTTCACATGGCTCATTACCTGATCCTTTTTACCTGGAGATGCTTTGGATTAAACCTGGGAGCTTCGACATGCAAAATGGATGCTCTACCATTGCTCTAAGACTGCGCAGCATAACACAATTCAGTCCCACGCAGATTTACTCCAATCTAAACCTATTAAAATGAATGCACTTGGACTGGAGTAACTTTCCTTAATAACTCTCAGTTTCAGTATGTGTGTTCTGATAAGCAAACAAAACACAGTAAAGACAAATTAGGCGGGAAGGCAACATGGTATAGGCTGATCTCACCAGATCTCGGAAGCTAAGCAGGGTCAGTACTTGGAAAGGAGACCTCCGTGAAAGACTCTGCAGAGGAAGGCAATGGCAAACCACCACTGCTTAATCACTTGCCCCTTGCTGGGGTCACCAAAAGTCAGCTGCAACTTGGCAGCAGAGTACACACAAAGACAAGTTAGCGCTCTCATGCCATTTATCAAAACAATGTTCTTTTCCCTGCTGACTGTGTGACCTCAGCCAAACAGGGATCATAATGATATTGGGCTTAGTCAGATTTGGCAGTACCACTGAGGTCAAATAATGTCCCAGATGACACTAACATTTCCCTGACTGTGAGAAACAGTTGAGAGCTATCAGCATAGCACTTATCAATATAGTGCCATTAAATTTGCAACATGTTTTATTCTGTTGTTGATATAAATTTAAATATTTATATTTTGCCCTTTCTTTGAATTTTTAATTAAGATTTTTCTCTTTCAGAACAGTAGTATTAAGCAGGCAGACCCAATTTCCACCACTTTGTGGGTTGAGAATAGAATTGATCATTCTTCATTATTCAGGGCTATTCAATGAACACGTGGCAGAGGTCAGCCTTGAAGATGAGACTTTCTGTTCTGAGTTCTTCAAGGTATACTTCTACCAGTTCCTCTCCATGCTGGGCTCAGGGATTTGCTCTGAAAGATGAAACAAATGCTGGGCACCCTGTTCAGTCTCTCCATCTGACCTCTTCAGCTTGTGAATGAAATCGCAACATACAGAGGTTGCCAACTCCTACAATTCCTACAAATTTCACCCAGCATTGTTTTTTGCTATCTGTTTTGTCCTAAAGAGCTGCAAAGTGTCTGCATGTGCAAGGTTGGCTGCAGTGGATTTGTTGGGCACTTTCTCTGCAGTCTCAAGAGGGCAGGATGGCTGGCTGCAGGAGCCTTATTGCCCAAACCTGCCAGACATTTTCAGTCCTGGATTGCACTTGAGTTTTCATGCCATCACCATGATATTGGTGATGATATTTAGATGATATTTAGCAAAGCATGATATTTAGCAAAGCATGATATTTAGCAAAGCATGATAAAGATGATATTTAGCAAATCAATCTTTTCTATAGCTGTGAAAAGAGATAGGAGGCAAATATTACCCAAGTGCAAATTATTCAGTCCAGAAGGAAGTGATGGGAATGTTACTGTCAATCAAAAAGTTAGCAACTGGGTCTGTATTCCACTGTTGCAAATTGTAAAGGTTTCCCCAGGGCATTCAGTAGGCAATAGACTGCACTTGTATCATTAGTTTTACAGAGTTACCCAACAGATACATGCTAAACATCCATACACACTAGCATGCCCTGTCAATGAATATACGTTGAGGCAAACATTTAGGCTCCTATCAGTCCCACATTCTAAATTCAAAAATATTCTGGTTTCTCTCTTGTTTAAAACTTCTGGTGTATAAAATCATATCACTAAATTCCATATAAGCAGAGAAGCATTTTCTCCCTGGAAGACATGATCCTCCATTGCACTAACCCTTCACAGAAAGGTACACACAGTTTGTGCTTCTTCAGATCAATATGCATGCTGGGTTCAGTCATTCCCCGAAAGGGAGGAAGCAATGTTTTCTCTTCTGTTGAATGGTCTGCATGCAGCTGGGAAAGCATTCAGCTGTTGCCTCTGTGTGTGTGTGTGTGTGTGAGAGAGAGACCAGGGAATGCTGGGCTATGCTGATGTAACAGGCTCTCTGCAATTTTCATTCAGATGTGGTTGGCTGCAAGCTGGCAGAGAGCCTCAGCTACGCCTCCAACTTCGATGAGGTAATCCCAGCTCCCTTTTTTTGGCTGCTCCAGTGGGATCTGCGCTTTTCCAGCTCTAAGGTCAGCTTTCTCCCCTCCTTGAAATTCACCGGTCACAGAAAGACCCCCCTCCTCCCCCTCCCTCGACTGCTATCTCTTGAATTCATATCACAGCATGGTTTTTTGGGAGGGGGGAGGAGCAAACACAGGAAGAAATATACTGCAATGGATTTCACATTTTACTCTGGCCTCCAGGTCCAATCTGAATGGGATTTGCGAGTCTCCAGCAAGAATGTACAGTGCTGCCAGACCTCACATTCCTGACTAACAGCGGGACAGGAGAAAGTCCAGAGCATCAGCCCCTACAAGAAGTAATAACTGCTATCCTCATTTGCTCGGTCCTGGTTGCTTAAACGTCTCTCTTCGGAGATGTATCATCTCAGGAAAAGATGGAGTGGTCCTCTTCAGCTCTTTGCAGCCAGAGGGAGATGTTTCTGCCGGGACGAACTCCCAACAAAATAAGGGTTTTTGCCCCCCAGTACAAAGAGCTTTGCACTTTGCATTCAGATTTTTTCGCGTTGCTGCTGTTCTGTGTCCAGTACCTGGATAGCTCTTTGCGCGCAATTCTTCCCGACCGGTCCTGGGAGCGCAGTTCCGCGGGATGGACGCTCGAGTGGCTTCAGCACTCTGGACAGCTCCTCTCCTCCCAACCCACCGCACCAACCCTTGAACTACGACACCGTTGGGTGCACTTCGCCTTTCCCCGAAGGTAGCTCCCTCCCCTTCCCGGGAACCTGATTATAATCCTAACGTTTCCCTGCTGTTTCAAATAATCCTTCAGGGCAGGCTTATTTGCTGCAGATCTTTGAGAGAGAAACTTCAGGACCCCGATGGCTTCATCCAACAGCATGATTTGGGGAACAACAAAATGATGGAACCAAAGAAGCTTTAGAAAGCCCTGGCTTTTCTGCTTAACTGAGTTTCGAGTGTATACCAGTAGGAGCACTTGTCTGGTGTAAAATGTGTATTTAGGATATGGTTCTCCTATAGTCTAGGGACGTGGTGTTGATTTCCACTTTTTAGAGCTCCTCAACCCCCCCCCCCTTTTAAGCTCAGTTTAAATATAATTTGGCTAAAAGACTGCTCTGGATCCCACTTATCTCTCCCCCCCCCATTTAATCCTCTCATCTCCCTTCTATGTTGCCCCATTTTGGAAATTTAAACACAGGTTTCTGTCTAAGCAAAGGAGCCTGGCTATTGTGTCAATTGGGATTTGCAGTTAGGAGACAGGATAGGAACTGGCTTAAAAATGCTGTACAAACACTGCCACATCCATGAGCTACACTATTTGAAAGACTGACTGTTTTGTTGTGTGGTGGTGGGGTTGGGGGGGGGGGAAGAGCACCTCCCTAAGCAACTTTGGCACCAAAGGGAAGGGGAAGCCCTCCCCAGAAATCCCCATCACATCGGACTCTTCTGAGGTGATTGTAACACAAGACATTCCTTTTCCTGTGGGGCTGAAAGCAAGCAAGCAAGCCCCAGCACTGCTACATCTGGCAAGGATTTAAGGGCTTAATTCCAGCCTTCCCCGCAGTCCACAATGGCAAATGAACCGGTGATTCTGAATGTTTATGACATGGTGAGTAAGAAACAATCTGATGCCTCCGTTCAGGGTGGGAGGTGAGGGAGACAATTCCAGAATGTGATTGGACAAGCAATTTTGTCATGATAAGCCTATCTGCACACACAGCACTGGCCGGGCTGAATTACCACAGCCATTTGTGACCGAGAGGCTGCTGACATTTGCTTTTCATTTGTTTTTGTTTTTGTTTTTTGCAGCCCTGCCAGTCAAAAGGTAAAAACACAGCAGGGGGTCCAGGAAATTTCTGAGAAATGTTTTTATTCTTTAATTGACAAAAGCTTAATGAGGGGGCAGAGGGAGACTGTAGAGGTGCAATAGTTTGGCTTATTTTCAGAACTGGATGCCCTTGATTTCAGGGTGATTAAATGTGCTAGACTGGAGAGGAACAGGGGTGATAATGTGTTCTGTCACACCTGGGAGAGCCTTATGCAGCTCATTTAAAGTCCACCAAAGTCATATATCACTTATTCCCAAGAAAGTATGTAGGACTGTAACCATATTCAGGACTCAGGTGTATATGGGTGAAGTTGGAAGAAATGTTCAATAGAAGGTAGAAATGTTTTAAGATGAATATTTTCACTAGAGGAACTGCTCTGCTACTGTGTCATTAGAGGTAAGGCTGTTTTTTTCCCCCATCAGTGAAAAGCACATCTTTAATGTTTCAATGAACATCTAGTATCTTTTCTCCCATCATAAGAATTGGCTTAGGATAAAAGTATAATTGGGGCCTGATCATCACACATCCTTTATAATCCAAGAATCAAAAGATGAGTCAAGCACCAAACTTTTGACTAATTATATTGTCAAATTAGACCCAGCAGACTTTTTAATAAATTCCACCAATTCCACCTCTAAAAATACCTTTGATGTCATAAATCAGACACTGAATCAGAAACGACATCAGTTGCAGAGCTCCAGCATGTCAAAGGACTTGTGATGGAAACTTTTGTGAGGAATTTCAGCAAGAGTAATGATAAGCACACCATACAATTGCTTTCTGTGTGTCCCTACACGGCCTCTGCCGAATGCAGAGGCCAATTTGCTGGTGGTCCCTGGCCCCTCGATGATGCGGCTGGCCTCCCCCCGGGCCAGGGCCTTTACAGCCCTGGCCCCTGCCTGGTGGAACACTCTTCCTCCATCTGTTCAGGCCCTGCAGGATCTTGGTGAGTTCCGCAGGGCCTGTAAGACCGAGTTGTTCCGCCGGGCTTCTGGGGGATCCGGCCGCTGATTGGTGCGCCCCCCTCTTGGTTGTCCAGCCTACATCTTGGGACTTTTATCATCTATGCAACCCACCATTCTTCCCCCCTCTCTGGGGAGGGTTTTTAATTGAAATTTTAATGTCGGACACAGGGAAGTTGCATGTAATGTTGTATTTATTGGGGTTTTAGTGATTTTAGGACTCATGGAGCCCATTATTTATTTATAATTTTATTCTATTTGTGCTCTATTTGTCTGCTTACTTTGTTGTTGACCGCCCAGAGCCCCTTGGGGAAGGGCAGTATATAAATTTGACGATAAATAAATAAATAAATAAATAAATAAATAAATAAATAAATAAATAAATAAATAAATAAATCTAAACTATTGCTATCAACTGAGATTGCCTCATGCAAAGAAGTCATAAAGTCCAACTAAGGGGGGATAGATAGCACTGAACTGCAAAGAAATATCTTAACCTCACACTTTCCCAGAAAACGAAGGATCTGGCAGTTAGACCAGGTAACTTTGCTGTGTCTAAGAAAGGTTAGTTAATAACAGGGGATTCAGAAGCTGGTGGCCTTACCTGTGAAAAGTCCTTCCTCTCGAATTTTGATTGAGGAAAAGATATCAAAAATATCCCTTTAATTAAAAAGTATAATATGACTGTACTGGAAAAAAATCCTGCCTCTAGGTTGATTACAAAAAGGTAACACTTTTGGACCCTTTTCAGTTGTCAGATATAAACTCTGATATTGAAAAAGGAACAATTCAAAGCTGTGTGGCTTCTAATGTGTCTGTTGATTTAGTGATGCCCATAAAGCAAGCTGCAAGATTTTGTTTATTGCTTATCTTTCAAACATGCCTTTTAGAGGTTCTGCATAAATTGACAGAGAGTTTTTTTCTTTAACTGTGAGAGGATTTTAAACTGCTGAAACCTTTAGAAAACTGTTTACCTAAACAACTGTATAATACTTTCATTTTGTAAACATGTTTCAGATATGGGAAATAGTTTTGAAAAAACATGCCTTATTTAATTCTTACTTTTTTGGGTAGAAATGCAAACTTGAGAAACATTTAACTATAATTCTGGGGTAAAGATATTTCACTGGGGGCCTTCTACCAGTCTACACTCTGTGTTGACTTCTAGCTCCCTTTGTGGCCTTGTGATTGTTAAATTTTCCCTTCCCTTCTCTCACATATGTCTGGGTCAACCAGTGCTAAACTACAAATTCCAAGTGTGGTTTGTTTCTTAAAACACAGAAGAATCAATCATTCAAGCAAACACCTCCCACTCTAATTTTTTTTTAAAAAAACCTTCAGGCCACAGAAGCATTTTCCTCAGGAAAATCTTGTTTATGGCTGTTAATGACATATTTAAAAAGTACCTGCAGCCAACACTCTTCAGATATGCTTCTTTTTTGCAACTTATTTTTAAATACTCAAAGGTGGCCTTTGATCCTTGCTGTGAATACTGCCTCCTCTTACTGAGATTTTCCCAGTTCTGAATCTGGTCTCACAGAAGAGTCAGTTGCTATAGAATCATGCTTCTCAACTATTAATTTCCACACTAGCATGTGTTCCTTCATTTTTGAAATCTATTTGTTCCATCAGTAAAAGATTGGCAGCACTAGATGCTGAAGCCTGATTTTTATTATTTCCCTCCAGACTGTTGTAGATGAAGTAGCAGGCTAAACACCCCCATAATCCACACGTCTGGAAATTGAACTGAAAGGATTTCTTCTGAAGATGAAAGTAATACGTTTGCCGTGGCCTGTTGGGTCTTGACTTTTTATCTATGAAACTGGCAGCAGAGTACATACAAGAGAATTTTCTGCCTGCAAAATGGGGGCTTCTGGTGGAGCTCCTGGCTCCTGGGAACTGAACCAAGTCACATGATGACTGGGCACACCCATTTTGGTACACACAACTTCTAAAGGCCCTGTTCCGACCCTACTCTCTCCCAGCTTAACCACTTGAAATGTAAAATTCATTCTATCTCATCGCCCTTTCCCCACTAAAGCAGCCATAATTTTGGAGTGGATTCAGATTCCCACAGATTTCCTGAATGGTGTCTGCTAAAAGACTCCTGTCTCTAATTCCACTATATTATTATGGTTTGTCATGTATGTTATGGGCAGAGAAGAAGCTGCATTCTGATTTAGTTAGGGGGATTCCGCACAGCAAATATATAATGGGTTGCAGTCGTTATAAAGGAACCCATTTTCTTTTTTTTCCTGTTCACATGCATGTTGTGCAGGCTGAGATTGGAGCCCATGGAAACTATCCAAGTTGCTTTCGTGCCTTTGCAGGGAGACACAGCTTCTCTCTTTTAAAAAAAATTCTGTAACAAATGCATAGCTGCACAGGAATACAGAAATGAACCCCTGCAGCCATGCCGATCATTCCACAATCCGATCGGTTGCACCGAAGAGTAAAAGGGATCTTCCTGCAATGGCGGGGCAATAATGAATGTGTTGCTGTAGGTCGGTCATACTCTTGCTGCCATGGGGAGAAAATGTGCTTGGGAGCTTTGTTCCCTCAGAGAATCTGCCCACAACATGCTGGGCAACCTGCACGGAATGGCAGGTGGGTGGATTCTCCCTGATGGTGGACAGAATAGACTTTACAGTGGTTTAGCAATTTCTGAAAATCCTGGGTTGAGGGACATGAAATGGGGCAAACTCATTTTGGGGACGGGATCTGTGAGAAGCGCTCCCCCCCCGCCCAGGTGTGTATTGTGCTCTACACCCATTATATTTGCCCTATGCAGAATCCACCTTAGTTCAGAGAGGAGGAAAAACACCCATGCAAGTCCTTTAATGAAGACCAATTGAAACAACACAAAATAGTGTGCAAGCTTTTCTGAAGTGCTTTATTGGGTTGGATGTGAAAACCAAAAAAGTGTGGGAGAGACGAAGTTTCAAGGCCTGATCTGTCTGCCACTTTCCCTTTTCTTTCCAGAAAACCAAAAGCGCAATCTGATACCAGCTCCATCCTCCCCCACCTTATATTTTCAGATCTGCCTGGCAGTCTGTGAAGGATGCAAACAAGAAGCATCTTCCTTCCCTTTCTGGAA
This sequence comes from Sphaerodactylus townsendi, assembly GCF_021028975.2. Classification (NCBI taxonomy): domain Eukaryota; kingdom Metazoa; phylum Chordata; class Lepidosauria; order Squamata; family Sphaerodactylidae; genus Sphaerodactylus; species Sphaerodactylus townsendi. Next base: position 120,594,483 of record NC_059426.1, on the reverse strand, counting down.
CATCTGGCCTGATGAAGAGTTCTAGAGGACTCAAAAGCCTTGCCCACTGTTGTAGTATTTCAGTTGTTCCTACCCAAAGGCGAACAGAGCTTTTGGTTTTAAGTGAACCAGTATGGCTTCCTGTACCCTGGAGAAAAATAATTTGCTTTGGCAAAGGATATAGACTAGAATCCAGTTAACAGCTCTGATCACAAACACATGAGTTGTTTGCCCCAGTTTGGATGCTATTGGGAAGAGGATATTTTCTAACTTCTCCATAGCATTGTGGTGTTTCTATGGATTTCTCAGAGTTTTCTTGTCTTTCCCAAATCTGTTTCACTGTGATGTTTTGAATGAGATACCAGTAAAGCTTGGGGGCATCCCGTTGAATGGGAAGGTCTGGATCTTTTCATTCCCACTCACATCAACCCTATTTTGCCTGTCCCAGTCCCTTGTAGTAGCCATCCCAGCCCCAGTGGGCTTTTAAAAAATCAGCAACTGTCATGTTGTTATAATCAGAGGTGGGATCCAGCAGGTTCTCACAGGTTCCCGAGAGTAGGTTACTAATTATTTGTGTGTGCCGAGAGGGGGTTAAGGCAAGGCAGGTGCACTCTGCAGTGTAGGCAGCCTGCGCCATGCAGGTGCATTCAAGCTTCCTGCCTGGAAGGATCGTGGGCGCAGCTGCCGCGCCGTCCTTGCCACAGCCCTGCCCAGGAATGCCCCTTCCCCGGAATGCCTGGCCACACCGCGTCATGCCCCACCCAGCCCCACTGGTACTACGTCACAGTTTGAATCCCACCACCATGGGAACCTGTTACTAAATTTTTTGGATCCAACCACTGGTTATAATGTTATAGTTTTAGCACAATCTGTCTGTCAAGTTCTCTGAATTTCCAGCTTCCAAAAAGCCGCACTACCTTGCCATTAATCCCCATAACAAAAGGGGCTAGACAGTTAACTGGGAAAAAATGAAATCTGACACTTCAGAGAAACTGATATACAGATTGTGATAATTTTATAATCTTGTAATTGCATGTTAATTGCTAATTTTAAAATACTCAAAAGCATGGTCCTGGCCCTGGGGCTGGGGCTGCCATGGGAGATGGGGGCATGGAAAATGCAGCATAACTGGAAGTCCTGTGGCTACTGCTTTGTATCAGCAGCTTTAGCAGCAACAGGGAACTTTCACTTGCCTGTTTCTGAGCGGAAAACACTCATCTGAGGTCCATTATATCTCTTCTGTTTGAAATGATCTCTCTTTGAAACATCTTTGCCAAATATTAATGGTTCCTCCTGGCTAGAATAGTCTCTGTTCTACTAGATCAATGGCTTATCTAATTAAGAATATTTCCTGTGATGTATGAAGAATCAGAATTTCTTCTGCCAACCCTAAATTATAAATACTTAGGCATGATCCAGTCACAGTCAAGCACTTTGAGCTCCCACTGACTTCAGTGTGAGAGTTAAACATCAGCTAGCTGTTGCGGGTTTTCTTGGCTGTCTGGATGTGGTCTGATAACTTTTGTTCCTAGCATTTCATCTGCATCTATGGCTAGCATCTTCAGAGGCCTGTCATGGTAATATGTGTTTCTCTCCATGGCACAGCTCAGCATCAATGGAAATCTCTTCCTCTGAATTTCCACGTATTTTTAACCTTGGTTGGAATGTGCCATGTGAGTTCAGTGTTTTGGTAAGGTATGAAACAGAACTCAATTAACAGCCTCTGAAAGTAGTTTGGTTAACCCTCCTTTACTAATCACTTTAAAGAGCAAGCCTGAAATGTAGGTGCGCTTACTTTGCAGTGAGACTGAAGGATAATAACCCCCTACATACTCAAAGCCCATTGAGTTTAATAGGGTTTTTAAAAAAAGAATCAGTGCAATTCCTGGTTTGATGAATCCAAGATCAAATGAGTTCTGGGAATGTGTTCATTTATTTATTTTCAAATTTATTTTAAACATTTGTATCTTTCATGCTTCACAGGCAACACCGAAGCCTACTCACAATATCAATTTAAAACAATACATCAATAGAAAATAATACATATTACCTATGAAAACTATAGTAAAAAACAAGGAAGCAGAAATAAAAGAGACTAATTACTAAAACCTATATTAAGAGCTATCGACATAAAAAATAAAACAAAAAAACCCCCAGTTCATATAGTTATTGTGACAAAAACAAATAGGGAAACCGATTACTTTAATTAATACTAGTAATGAAGCATTATGATTTTCCTATGATGTCTGGTTCAGAGAATTCAAGGCTGAGGTCACACTCAGAGGAAGGAAAAAAGAAACTGATACTAACAAGGAACCTTTCCAATCAGCAGAGTAAAACAGATTTTGCAACAAAATATTTCCTCTGATGGGTCTTCTTTCAATATTGTCTCCATCGGTCATTACTAACTTGAAGAAGACTTTCCTGATTCAATAGGCAGCAGCTCTCCTTATTCTGCCCAGGCTATTACTGTTCTCACTGAAGTGTGCATTCATACACTCAGTTGCTTTGCAAATTGCATATCTGCAATTTGATAGATTTGTGTGGAAGACAGTGTGATTGGTTTATTATTTGTGCGAGTGCATGAGAGAATATTGCTGTTTGGATAGTGTGAGGTCTTCCCCAAGTTCCTTTCCCTTTAGTGTGAATCCTAGTAGAAGTTTATCTGTTAATTCTACATTCTATCTGTAGGAGTGTTAAGGTTTCTTCTTTGTGTGTTACCGTAATTATTTGCAGGGCATCAAAATACTAAATTCTTGTGTGCCCTCCCTCTCTGTGTGTGTTTCATTGCAATCCAATGCAAACTTGCACAAATCTAAGCTCATTGAAATCAGTGGACTTAGAATGGGTTAACTCTGCATAGAATTGCACAGTTACAGTGGTGATTTCCATCAACTGCTATCGGCCAATTGTCTGTTTGTCATTAAAACCTCACAGTATAATTTTTATTTATTTTTATTTATTATTTGGACTTGGGTGTGTCCAAGATCAAGATCCCAGGCCTGGAAAGACAGAGTGCAGTTCACAATGACAGTCTTGCGGGCACTCTTGGCTCCTAAATCTGCAGTTTTGGGGAGAATGCAAAATGCTTCCCTTTGCAGGTTCTGCCATTTCTATGGAGTCCACCATGTAAACTCTGTGCTTGCTGTTTATCTTCACTTGCCAGATCAGCTTCAATGCTCACTCTGTAAAGCTATTTGTCTTCTGAGGGTGATGCTAGCTGATCTATGAGCAAAAATTGTGACTGTGCAACTGATAACCTTTTCCCTATTTGCATGAAATTGGGAAGGAAGAATATCTTAGGAGTTGAATACAGACTCTGAGAATTCCATTCCAGTGGGATGGAAACCAATGATATTACAGTTGGGAATGTATTTAGATTTGATTGCCTATAGTTTGGAATACTTTCTCCTAACTGCCTGAAATTTGGCAAGCATGAGAATAACAATATCCAAAGTGAATGGAAAAAATAGCTGCCTCATTGCTAAAAATGCATTTCCCTTTGAGACTGATAAAAAAATCACAGTCACACTATTATTGGAACACATAGTCTGTTCTTCACAAACTTGAGAGCTAGAACCACTGAGAAAAAGAAAGTAGAGATTGCTGGATGTTAACAAAAGTAGCATCTCTCAAGTTACATGATGTCCAGAGTTGCAACAGAGTTTTGAATATAGCTGCCTCATATGGGCAATACATCAATTGCCAAAGGATGGAGGTTGAGTCAAGGAATAATTGATACAAAAGGGTTTTTTTTAGTAGAATGGTGACAGTTGGTAGGCAAGTGACATCTGGGATAACAATTAACATGAATTTAAAGTTCTGTCATGTCTGACAAAGAACATAACCCTCATGTGGCACTTGGGATCACTTTAGCCACAGGAAAGCTTAGCCTGAGGACAAAACTTCAATTAAGCGCTCCGCACAGATTTGAAATAACCACTTCATGAAGCCTTGATGCCTTGTGTATTCAGTGATTGCAGCCATTTATCTTCACCCTGCTGGACATGTAGTAGGGGAAAACGGCCTGCATTTAATGAAATGTTAATAGCTATAGAGAACTACATGCACAAGATTTATTTTCTGCAGCATATAATAAGGGCTCCCAACTTCCAAAAGCTTAATTTACCCTAAATCAAAAGAAACCCCTCACCCTGAATGAGATTTTAAACTATCATTGCCCTCACTTAAATGGCCACAGTATGGAAGAACAGGTTTTTGTTCAGATTAGAAACCTGTGAAACAGTCTGTTGAAAACCCAACTGAAAGAGTACTGAAGGGGTTAATTACCCAATTGATGTCTTGTGTCTCCTACAAATAAACCTTAATCTAAAACTCTCAGGGGATTAAAAAAAAGAAATCGTTAACAGATGGCTGTTGGAGCAAAAAGAAAATTGAAAGAAATTCCGAAGGGTACTAAGCACAAAGTGTCAACAAACTCAGAAAATAATTTGTTTACGGATGAGAATAAGTTGAGGTTTAAAACAAAAAAAGAAGGAATTCTAAGGAATAGAGGATTAGTAAAATCCAAATGTATAGAACAGTATTTAGTTTACATTACTTTTTATTTAGAAAACTGACACGCTGCCACACCAGATAACCTGATCAGGTTAATATACTTAGAAGCTGTTCATTGCCTGACCTTGGCAATGTGCCTCTTGCTTAGTCCAGCCATGCAGCCTGCCTCTGTTTACCTCTAGCAGTCAGAACTGGATCTGCACTTATTGAAGGGGGGCAAAAGTACACATTTACCCTCCCCCCCTACATTATATACATATTTTTTTCTTTATATAATCTACCACTGCCCCACTCTGTGTGCTGCCCAGGGCAAGAGCCAGCTTGTTCAGCCCTGCCTGGGACAGAGCCTCCCTGTTGGTTTGCCTGCCTGCCAGCCAAGCAGAAGTCAACCTGGTGAGCTGCCACCTGTTGCCCATGGGAAGGCGTGAGACTCCTTCCCCACCCACCCCACTGGAAACATCTGTAGGAGGTGGAGTCTGGCAGCTACAGCAAGAGTTCCACCAGCGGCCCAAGTCAGCGGCCTTGGGCAGTGGCCGAAGGGTGGCAGCCCAAGGGCACTGCCCATTTGGGGACTATTTGGGGAGGGCTAGGCTGTGGGTGGAGCAGACTCTATGTTGGTTCATTGTATTTTAGTTTTTGTAGTTGTGGGATCTGTGATTTGGGAATTAGCTGGAATATTTAATTAACTGTTTCATGTTTTATTGTTTGCTGCATTAATTTTTTGGTTGTACTCTGTGCTGAGCCCTGTGGGAAATTGGGCAGGATAAAAATGCGAAAAAAGTCCCATTTTTGCCTCCTTTATTCTGCTCTGCTGGTAGCCAAGGTCCATGATCACTAGCTTCCTAGACTGACCAGGCCCAGCTGTTCACTGGCCCCTAATGAAAGGCAGACAGCATATCTAATCAAAGTGGGACGTGTAGAGCTGGTGCTGAGTTCCAACTAGTCACAGAGAATGGGGCTGGGGTGACCTCTTGGAGGGGTAGTTCAGATGGCAGGTGTTTAGAGGGGACCATATGCAGGATTTTCAGGTGGTGGCGTTTCTGCTTAGCCCCAAGATTTTTTTCAGGGCCATTCTCAGCCCACATGGTCAGTCATTACAGTAAAAAGATGATTTGTGAAATAACATAGGAGTACTCCCATCTCTCTGCTGACTACCAGGGCTTCCTTCCCGCCCCCCACCCCCCACCCCCAGTGAGTAGTGGGTCTCTAGGGGCAGTTATTACCAGCTGATGGGACAAACAGGGTGTTATGGTAAAGGCAGTCCCCTATGCAAGCACCAAGTCATTACTGAATCATGGGGTGATGATATCATATAATATTTACTAGGCAGACTAAGTTTTATGGGATGGTTTGCCATGGCCTTCAACAGCCACGTACAATTTACCTCCAGCAAGCAGGGTACTTATTTAATTTACCTTGGAAAGACGAAAAGCTGAGTCAGCCTTGAGCCAACTAGTTAAAATTGCTTCTGTTAGGATCAAATGTGGGCCATGAACAGAGTTTTGTCTGCAGTACTGCAGCTTCCAACTTTGTGCCTCAGGGCCCCCTCCCCTGTACAGGACGATGAAAGCTTTTTTTCCACCCTTGTATTAGAGGCATCAACATACAGCATAAATAGTTCGTCAAAGCCTCAGTTTCATTAGATTTGTTCCAGAGTTGAGGGCGCTTTCAAGAGCTGAAATACTTTGCTCCCCCATGGGTCCACCAGAGCAAATTGAGGCAGTTGGAGAGGGGACTGGCATGTAGTGTGAAGAGTGGTATGAAGTGATTTTTATATTCCATCAGGTCAAAGATGTGTTTCATTTGCTTCTTGGTCTGAGCAGAGTTGTTGTGTTCCAAAAACACCACCTTTTTTGGAAGAGGTGGTAATCAGCCATTGCCCACAAGGAATGCCACATTTTGTAGCTCTTAGAAGTTTCTCCCACTCCTGAGTGGATTTACCTTGGTCTAATTGCCTCTGGAGCACCAGTCCACTTTGGTCTAGTTGCCACCAGAGGTTGTCTTTGAGAGTGACCAAATCCGTCTCCATCCTGTGGCCAAGGCAGAAGTTGGACTGAAATGGGTCCAAGATTGATGCATCCTCCAGGAAAGTCTGAAGCTGCTCTGCAATTGCTATCTCAACTACCTCTCCTCCCAGGTATGGAAGATGAGACACTGGGCACTAATCGGATGGATCTAATGGATCCAATGATGGCTTTTTAAAGAACGGCAGTTCCACTGCCTCTTTCAGTCCTGGAGGGAAGGTCCCTGAACTCAGGGACAGATTGATAATATTTCCCAAAGGAGTCTGCACCACATATCCACTAGCAGACTTCACCATCCAGGACTGGCATGGGTCCAGAGGGCATGTAGTAGGCTTCACAACTAACAGGATCCTGTTAGCATTGATTAGGCTGTTGAATATGAGCTTGCAAAATTATTTGGGGGAACTTTGGTTGAGCCTCTGATTGGCCCTCTCTTGAACCTGAGAATTCCTTTTCTTGAGAAGTTGCATCATCATGGGTTCCTTTCATGTCTTGGTAGTCTTGACTGTACTGTCATCTGTTAATTAGTAATTACATTTACTTGTTATGGACCTCTGTTAGCCAAGGCAGCTGTCAGGTTCTGCACTGGTTGCCACTTGGAGATTAAGATGAAGTTATGCTGGGTGCCAGCAACTAATGCTGCAATAGCCAGAGTGCACCTTCAGTCACTTTGGCTGGTGAACAAGGGCAATGTCCAATGTTTTGGAAGCCCTGATTGTCCCTTGCCATAGTTCATTGATAAGTTACTACTGGATGTTGACAAAATATCTTGACACTACTTTTTCCTTAAAAACTGATTAATAAATACAGAAAGATGAGAAATTCTCAGTGAAGATGATACTGGTGGCTAATAATGTGTTTCTGGGGGTGAGAGGGCACTTATGTAAAAACATAGCATATAAATTCCAGGATTCTGCCTGACTTGAGTAAGCGGGATGGCGTAGGTGGCTGTGTAATACTCTTCAGTGGCTCCTCTAGCAGTGACGGCGAGACCATGCTTAGCAACATTGCTTGGCAACCAATCACCAGCGTCTTGTGCTGTAGAAATATCACAGCTGCTTAAAAGAGTGAGCTACTACAGTTATTTGTGCAGTTGTGTTCAGTGGCTCTTTTGCATAAATGGCCCCAGGCCAGCTGTCATAGACTATATGTTCATGAATTACTTGCATGCTTGGGTGGCAACCAGACCAATTTATATGTAAGAACATAAAGAATGCAAGAACAAAAAGGATCCTTTGGGTAGATCCGTGCAGCTCTATGATAGTTTGCCCTCTTCTAAGCAATGGAGCCTTTCTGTATATGCACTGCCACAAGCATGAAATGAATTTTAAATGCACCATCAATTTAAATCAGTTTAAACTAATGGTAATTGGCCTTAAATGCACATGTTAGGTCATGTTTGTATTGCTTATTATCTCACCTCACGCTGGTGCCATGTCTCTTCAGATAGGTAGGAATTTTCAAGGCTAGGACAGCATGTACATTCATGTACAATTGGACACGGTTTCCAGTTTCAATTCCCTCTTTTATTTAAACACACCAATGGGGATTGTAAAAAACAACACACACTTGTTTTATTGGCTTTCCTCAAGTGGGTGAACTAGACACATGTTCTGTCGGCTTCGGCAGAGAGGGTGCCACCACAAAAAAAGCCTGCCTCCTGTCTTCATGCAAATATCAGCTGTTTTAACAGAGGGGATTTCTGATCTCTTAATAAATGCTCCACATAACGCTCACATTTGAAATGTTTGTAACTGCCTATTGGCTGGACAAATGAAATATATTTTAATTTTATTGTTGATGATATAGCACCTACAATTAGACATTTCACTATTAGAAAATATGAAGTGCCCTGCCTGATAGCTTGTGCTCTAAAGCAGGGGTCACCAATCTTTGTCAGCCTGTGGTCACTGTTGAAACTCTGACACAGGGAGGTGGGCGCAATGCCAAAATGGAGGCAGAACCAAGCACAATGTAACTGCTGCAAGAGGTGGAGCCACATACACAGAGGAAGCTCTAGTCCAGGGGAGAAGAGGGGTAATTAAAAATACATCGGGGAGAGGGATGCGGGAGAATAAAATTAACATAGTGGTGGTGGCTGGCACAAAAACATAGTCAATCAGATGTTCAGTGCTAAGTCAGAAACGCTGCTGGGCAAGAGCTTCACCTGGTTTCACTCCCTTTCTAAAAAACTCTTGGTGGGCACCTAGGAAAGTGTTAGTGGGTGTCATGGCGCCCATGGACACCACGCTGTAAAGGAAATTCAGGAAAATTTAATGAAAATGGACTTCCAACAAGGCCATATGTTTAGGCTACTTACAATGCTATCCTGTAGAATCTGCATAGGATCGCGCTGTCTAGTAGTGCATTGATGACAATGCAGCCTACAGCCCCACTGTGTCACCTTTCTTTTGTCTCTTACTTACAGTCAGGTAATTAGATCCTGAAGCACTTTGTTAGTGGTATTCCAGATACCAGTCTGATATGATCTCTGCAGCTTCCTGCATTTTGAGCTTCTCTGTGTGTCTGGAAAAAAACAGAAGATCTTAGTCTGAGGAAGATGAATGGGCATTGATATTTGTTTCAGTCTTTCCAGTAAAAAGTACATGTTCTGGTGCTCTGAAGGTAGAAAAGTGGGAATCGGGGCTCTTTGCACCAACGAGGCAGATAAACAACAGGCAATGGAGAAATCTATACATGCACGGTGAACTCTGCCTTGTCCTTTGTTGCACTGATTGCTGTAGCTGTGCTAGTCTATCCATGCCCGTCAGTATGGCTGTTCTTATGTTTCTCTTGCAGCATGATTCAAGGCTCAGTTTTCGAATGCATTCATAAACAATTTGCTTGCATTCATTCCTGTCCAGTGCAAAGAAATCCAAATCCTTCTTCCTGCTATGAATTGGATTTTCCCATTATTTGAATTAATCCGCCCATTCCCTTTGCACAGACACACCAGCATTGAGGCCCAGTCTTTCCTTTCCCCATATTATCTAAAGCCTGTCAAAGTTATAAATGTCAGGGGTATTTTGCAGCAGCCCTTTCACTACATGGCAAGCCTTCCAATTGATCATCCTGTTTCTTTTCTTGCTTTCCTCCCTAAACAGTGCAACAGACTGATCTTTTCCCAGAAGAGAAAAGAAGGATTCATGTTATCTATACACATGGATCTTAGATCATGTAAGACAAGGCACTGCACACTGGTGGAATAGGCTCACAATGTAAACTAATAATAAAATTATATTCTCTTCTTTCATTAGCAAGGTGTTCTTGAAATGGCAGCCTCTTCATTAGTTACAAACAATATTTCCGGTGAAGGGTGTATAGACTTAGTTTTGTACAATAAAAATTGCATTTTTAAAATATGATTTATGAATCCCTTTATTAAGCCGTCAAGCCAGCTTATGTCACTGGGAACCAAAACTTGAGTCAGCAGTCTTAAAAGCCAGAGGAACTCCTATGGGCTCCCCATTGCCTTGAATGTTATACTAAAGACCCTGGCCTGCTGCAGTGGTGACGCTGTCATGCCCAGGCTCTGCTGGCGATACAAGGAATAAAGTCACTTATCTCTACCCCAAGAATCCCAGGATGAGATCCTGTCCATTCTCTATATCTGTAACAACAAACAAACAAAGATAGCTAAAAACGCTAGCTGGGGAGGCATTCCTTGCCACAGGGGGAGACATTTCAGTGGTAAGAGATAACCTCTTGGGGAGAGTTGGGCCCTTTATGATTACAATTCTTAGTCCTACGCTGTTTGTTCCTCAGTGAGGTCTCCCCATGTTTCTCAGTTTATATGCGAGGAATTGCCCTGCTGATTCCTCTGAGCCCAACAACCATTTTGCCTGCCCCCTACTTCCAGGTCAGGAGATTGTTTGCCACCTTTTTCTCCCCACCTTTTTAATTGTTTTAATGATCTATAACTCCTGTGATAGACTGAAATTATCAAAAAAATTAAAAAGTCTCATTGATCTGCAGGAAATCACAGGGGAAGTGTGGCAGGAACTGCTCCTGCATGGGTGGGGGAAGGGGAAAGGGGGAGGGGGAAGGGGCAGAAAACCTGGATGAAGCCCAATGCATACTGGCCTGCTTTGCTTTCCCTGCACAGGCAGGGGGAAAGTATCACTTTACCCCCTTTTGCAAACCATGAGGCTTTTCTGATCTGCAGTGCAGTGAGTTTGGGAAAGGGAGAAATATGTGCTCAACTAAAATTCTGACCCAAAGGGACTATACACTCACTGCAGGGCAGACCACATGTACATAAATGGCCAAAGACTTAGACAAGTCTCTTTGCCTTCTGTTATCTGCTTTACCCCCCTTCCCTTAGCATTATATTCATTGTTGGGGATTTTTCTGCAGACCAACATGGCTAGCTATAATATCTGAGTCAGTGAGAATAGATTCCCTCCTGCCCTGCTCATTTTGTATAATTGCTAATTTGGTGAGCCAGCCGATAATATCTTGCTGTTCATGAAAGTTTTTCTGCTCCTTGAGAAATGACAAGGTGCTACTAAACTTCTGTAACTACTCTGAGGCTCAGGCATGAGGACAATTCAATAGGCATCTTGGGCTACTTCCATGTGGTTTTGCCTAAACCAAAGCCAAACACAGCACCGGGTTCCTGTTTCCTGTTGGTATTGGTATTTTTCCTTAATTCCCCTTGGGTAGAGCTCTCTTGAAAATGTTCAGTTCCTTTCCAGTCACATGAAATCAGCAATTCTAGGAACTAGCCCACGCACCTGTTCCTGGCCTTTGTTTCTGCTGGTCTTTGCCACATATGGCACACAAAGTATGTAGCTGCAACTCCCCCCACCCTTTCATTAGCAGATTCCCTGGGGCAGAACTGCTGGATTTAAGTGCAAGCTGATTGCAGAGAAAATGCTTTCCTCCCCCTCTCAAATGTATTTCATGGAAACGCGGGTTTCTAAATAAGCCTTTGGCTCACTTCCTATTCTTTCCTTTAAGCAGGCCTAACTACCTATACAAATGGAAGGGCAAAGCATAATCTTGGCATACAAGGCACAAAAAAAAATTGGAAGCTGTACAAAGCTTTCCAGCGAGGGCAACTGAGGGCCATTTATTGTCTGTCTCTCTGGCACTTTTTTTTATCCCACCCTTTCCAAGGAATTCATGGAAGCAGTCCTAGTTTTTCTTTCTTACATTTTATCCCCATGTCACCTTTGAGAGGTATTTTAGGCACACCAGGGTGTGGGAAGGGAGAAAATGACTGGCACAGTGAGGATTTGAACCCAAATCTAAATCCCAGTATAACATTCTAGCCACTATACTATCCTGGTTTTCTAGAGCTGCTGTCTTGTTTTGGTCTATTGCACTATTAATATTTGTACTCTTTTTCTCCATACACACTTACCTGTATTCCTAAGAGTCCAGTCCCATGCAAGTTTACCTGAAGACAAATCCAGTGATTTCAGCAGGCCTTAAAGGTTAACACCAATACCTTGAAAACGATTCGGAACTCAACTGGGAGCCAGTGCAGGTGGCGCAGCACAGGTAAGATGTGATCTCTAATGGCACCTCCTGTGAGCAAGCGAGCCACTGCATGCTGGACCAGTTTCAATTTCCGAATCAGATGCGAGGGAAGGCCCGTGTAGAGCGAGTTGCAATAGTCTAATCTGGAGGTGACTGTTGCATGAATCACAGTGGCTAGATCCGCTTGGGAGAGGAAGGGGGCCAGTTGCCGGGCCTGATGGAGATGGAAAAACGCAACCCGGGTTACATGGGCCACCTGGGTCTCCATTGAGAGAGACGAATTCAGGTGGACCCCCAGGCTATGAACGGAAGGGGTCGGTGCCAATGAGACTCCCACACTGGTGGCTGAAAATCCCCCACCCCCCACACGGCCCAGCCAAAGGATCTCCGTCTTTGCTGGATTCAGTTTTAACCTGCTTTGCTTCAACCAACCAGCAACCGCCTCCAGACAATGCTGTAGAGCTGCCGGGGCGGCGGCCACTCCCCTCTCCATCAACAGAATGAGCTGAGTGTCATCAGCATATTGATGGCACACCAGCCCAAAGCTCCGTACCAGCTGAACAAGGGGTCGCATATAGATGTTAAATAACAGCGGGGACAACAGCGCCCCCTGAGGCACACCGCAATGAAGCGGGCACCTCCAGGAGGCTTGGTCACCTCACCACACTTACTGACTCCAGTCCCGGAGAAATGAGGCAATCCATTGAAGGACAGTGCCCTGCACCCCGGAAGCGGCCAGGCGGTGGGTCAAAAGATCGTGATTGACCACATCAAACACTGCAGTAAGATCTAATAATACCAGCAGCGCCAATCCGCCTCAGTCGAGCTGCATACGGAGCATATCTGTGATGGCAACGAGAGCAGTCTCTGTCCCATGCTCAGCACAGAAGCTGGACTGGAAGGAATCGAAAGCCGATGAGTCCTCCAGAAAGCCCTGAAGCTGCTCCAACACCACTCTCTCAATTACCTTCCCCAGAAACGAAAGATTCTAGACGGGGCGATAATTGGCTGGATCACCAGGATCTAACGACTGTCTTTTTAAAAGTGGGCGGACCACTGCCTCCTTCAAGCCACCTGGAAAAACTCCTTGCTCAAGGGAGCTATTGATGATGTTCAACAGGTGGGGTCGCAGCTCCGCTTGGCATGCTTTAATAAGCCAGGAGGGGCACGGATTCAGAGGACAGGTAGTAGGTCTAACAGCAGCCAGGACCCTGTCGACAGCAGCTTCGGAGAGCAGGGAAAACTGGGCCAAACACAGGCCAGAAGACGGCAAGGGAGCCTCCAGTTCACTAATTGTTTCTAAGGTGGCAGGAAGGTCCTGGCAGAGCGACGTGACTTTATCTGAGAAATAGCTCATAAATGCCTCACAGCCAATAGCCAATTGATCATTTGTAGAACCCTCAGATAGTGAGGCAAGAGACTGAATAATACGAAATAATTGTGCTGGACGAGAGCTAGCAGATGTGAGAGAGGAGGAGAAGAACACCCTCTTCGCCTCCTTTGTCGCCATCTCATAGGCCTTCATAAACGTCCTATAAGATGCTTGCGCAGCCTCATCATGAGATTTCCTCCACACTTGCTCTAGCTGTCTAAGCTCCCATTTCATACAGCGTAGCTCCTCAGTATACCACGGACACAAGCCGAGATCGGGGGCGTAGAGGGCGTCGGGGAGCAACAACCTTGATGGCATTGGAAAGACAGGCATTCCAGTCCGCCACCTGCCCATCGAGGATGCCGGTAGGTTCAGGATCCCGCAGAGCATTCAGGAATCCAATAGGATCCATAAGTCTCCATGGGCGGGCATAAATCCGCCCGTCGCCTAGACAGGGGTGTTGCGGCACATCCACCGGGGCTGGGGACCAACAGCAGATTGACCTCTGCCCAACGCAGAGGCCGAATTGGGAAGTATGGAGCCAGACGGTCCCGTAAGTACGAGGGTCCCAGACCATGGTGGTCTGGGACACTTGGTGTTGCAGTTCCCCAGACTTATCGTCTTGGGGGATTTCAATGTTCATGTCGACACCGCCTCATGTGCGGTGGCTGCGGACCTGGTGTCATCCATGGCGAGGTCAGACCATGGCACTCTATCAATAGTGGTCAGACCATAATGGTCAGACCATGGCACTCTATCAATAGAGGATAGGGGATATGACCATGTCAACACATAATGGTCAGACCATGGCATAATGTCAACACATAATGGTCAGACCATGGCACTCTATCAATAGAGGATATGACCATGTCAACACCTGACCCAAAGACCAAATCCAGTGTGTGGCTGGCCTCATGAGTGAGGCCAGAACTTACCGGGGCCAGAACTTACCGAGGAGAGGCCCAGCGTCGCCATGGATGACACCAGGTCCGCAGCCACTGCACATGAGGCGGTGTCGACATGAACATTGAAATCCCCCAAGACGATAAGTCTGGGGAACTGCAACACCAAGTCAGCCACCACCATGGTCTGGGACCCTCGTACTTACGGGACCGTCTGGCTCCATACGTCCCAATTCGGCCTCTGCGTTGGACAGAGGCCAATCTGCTGGTGGTCCCCGGCCCCTCCATGATGCGGCTGGCTTCCACTTGGGCCAGGGCTTTTATGGCCCTGGCCCCTGTCTGGTGGAACGCTCTCCCTCCAGCTGTCCGGGCCCTGCGGGACCTTAATGTGTTCCGCAGGGCCTGTAAGACTGAGCTATTCCTCTGGGCTTTTGGGGAGGCCAGCCGCTGATGTGCACCCCCCCTTTAACAGCGGGGGCCCTGCTGTCCCCCCCTAGAGGAGTTTAAGCTGTTGGATGCCATCTGTTGTTTTGTAATGGTATGTTATAATTTGAGCGCTGTATTTTAATGACCAGTACTAAATGTATGGTATTTGTTTATTTGTTTGTCTGTTTATTTTATTTACCTGTTGTGAACCGCCCTGAGCCCAGTAAGTGTGCATAGCACTCAAAGCAAAAGGCAGAAGCCTTTACTGCTGAAACCATGCTCAGCCAAACATCTCCTAGCTCTGTGGATTTGGAACAGGGCCAGAGAACAGTCCATCCATTGGATCTTTTTTCAAGTCCTCCACTGCTATCAAGAGTCTGCCTTCCCCAAGGGCCGCCCCTGAGAGAGGGTTGACAGCCCTAACAGGAAGAGGAATTAGGTCATGGCCAACCCTGCACTGACACCTCTCAGAAGAATGGAGTGAGGTGGAGACCTGGTGAAATAATATCCTGCAACACTGCAGTGTTTTTTCATTCTATATTTATGGAAGCTACGTCACAATGTCATGTGGCACTCTAGAATTTCCCCAAAACTCTTAAGTTAAAAACTGTAGAGATGGGGGAAATTCCTAGAGAGTTGCGTGACATGGTGATGTCACTTGTGGGTGTGCATCAAGTGGCTGAGGGGAACAGTCTTCCGGGTAAGAGTGTGGCTGCCATATTAGTAACCTCGCCACCCAGCTGGGTAGACCAAATGGGAAATGGAGGCTTAATCCTAGAATATAACAGTATATACAGGGCACCAGATTTGTTCCTATGAAAAAGAGTTAAATTTATATGTTATAAAATGTCAATCAAACTATCAGTGATAATTTCAGAGTGGAAACCAAAGAAAAACAATTGTCAATCTGCAAGAATGACCCTTCACTTGTGTAGACACAGACCTCATCTTGGACAAATCAGTAAGAGAAAGAATGCTGTTCTAGTGTTTCCACTGAACCAGTCTACACCTTTAGAGAACAATGAAGAAGATCAGTATTGTGGGTTTGATGTTCAGTCAGTTACTGTGAATTGGACCACACAGCTGGTGTGAGCTATAACCTATGACATAATGTTAATATTCCTTACTAGTGGGCACTAATGGTTGAGAGATGGGCCTCAACAGCTCTTTCTGGAGGTGATTCACTCCAGCTGGCTGTCTGAAATGAAAAACAGCAGATTCTGAGTATGGATCAAAAGATAGGCAATGAATGCTTTGTTAACTTTGGAGTACATGGTCTCTCATACTGGGTTTTGATGTGAGATAGTAGCTCTATCAGCATGTAGGCATGTCTCCGTTTCTCAATGGTCCTAGGTTAATGTCTGCTTATGACACTTGACTAGAATAGGAGTGGGAGAGAGCTCAGTTTCAACTCAATCAGTGCCCGGTATCAAATCACCATGGTTAGAAATGCAGCTATAAGGTCACTATCGCAATGGATGGGAGGATGACCGTAGTGATTTAAACAAGTTTATTAACAGCTGACAATATGAACTATTAGAACAGTTGACAGCTATCCAGAAAATTTCAGTCTTCACAGTTCCAACTGTTTTTCCTGGGTCTCTTAACTTTGCCCATCAGCTTAAACTCATCACAATCAAGGCCATCCCATTGTTTCCTCAAACTAATTTTTTTTCTAGAGTGGTCCTAACTTCCACCCTTCAGTGCTACCATGGTGGTGTTGGTGGAAACTCCTGTCAAGTCATAGCTGACTTTTAGCAGTTCCATAGGGGAGGCTTTGCCTCTGCATAGCAACCCTAGAGGCTTTGCCTGCCTCTGCATAGCAACCCTAGAAATACTTGGTCATTTCTCATCCAATTATGGTTGACCCTGCTTAGCTTCCAATATTCCAAAAGATTGAGCTAGCCGAGGTCATAAAGATCAGCACAATATACAAAACATCATTTTATCTCCTGATGCCTCTTGAAAGAGAAGAGCTCTGTTTAATACATGAGACTCTAGTTTCAGGTGCTTGTTCAGCCAAGGAAGTGAAAGAAGTTGGTGCTAGGACTTTCAAATGTGAAATTACTTTTTCAGTCTTATATTCTAAATGTGACAAAGAGAAGGGCTCAATTAATTATACTGCAGACGATCTGCATGCATTTCCAGGTGCTGTAATACAGTTATTAACAGCAGATGGTCTAATTACTATTCATGCCAAGTGCTCCTACTTTTCCAGCACCAGTTTAAACTTTCAATGGTGAGAGGGTAATAGCTCTTCCACCCCCATTTCTTAATGGTCTTAGGTTGATGTCTGCTTATGACACTTGGCTAGAATAGGAGTGGGAGAGAGCTCAGTTTCAACTCAATCAGTGCCTGGTATCAAATCACCATGGTTAGAAATGCAGTTATAAGATCCTGGTGTAATCCATCAGGAAGCTTAGACCCCTAAAGAGTTCTTCAGGTTTTCCCTATACAGTTAAATCAATATTGGGGTGCTGTGTGGTTTCCGGGCTGTATGGCCGTGTTCTAGCAGCATTCTCTCCTGACGTTTCGCTGGCATCTTCAGAGGATCTGATAGTTGGAAAGGAAAGCAAGTGGAGTATATATACCTGTGAGTAAAGGTCAATAGGTGAGGGCATCTGATTGACCTTTACTCACCTTTATTATTCACCACACAGCACCCCAGTGATTCTGGTTGTGAAAGCCTTCGACAATACATTAAATAAATATTATTGTCACATTTCCTCTGCAATAATCTGAAATCTGCTCACAGAATAGAAATAAAAGTTTTATTTGCCTGCTGTTAGCAAACTCTCCCTTTCCAAAGGAACACTTTATAATAAGGATGACTGTGGATTATGTTAGCTGGTAGTGATTTGATGAAGGGAAGGGAAGACAATTGAGAGAAAACAAGAGATGTACTCTTATGTTGACTTTTTAGTTTTGGTTCAGGAAACAGAGGCCACAGTTCTATTTTCAAAGACAAGTTTTACACATTAATATTTCACTATAATATTGCAGAAAGCAATCTGCAAAGCGTAACTAGAAGACATAAAGATGAACTCATCATTTGAATTTATCAGTATTTTCAATCTGCATAGATCATGCACAATTTTAATAAATAAAATCATCTTAATCATTATCCCCGGCGTCCTCTACGCCCCCCGGTGTCCTCTACGCCCCCGCTCTTGGCGCGCTCCATGGTATACAGAGGAGTTGCGCAGTATGAAACGGGTGCTTAGACGTCTAGAGCGAGTGTGGAGGAAATCTCGTGACAAGGCTGCGCGAACATCTTATAGGACGTTTATGAAAGCCTATGAGGTGGCGACGAAGGAGGCGAAGAGGGCTTTCTTTTCCTCTTCTCTCGCATCCGCTTAGCTCCCTTCAGCACAACCACATGGTATAATTAAGTTCTTTAACCTCCCTGTCGGAGAGGTCTACAAATTCACAATTGAGTATTAGCTGTGAGGCTTTTATGAGCTTTTTTGCGGATAAGGTTGCGTCGCTCCGCCAGGACCTTCCCTCCACGTTGACAACAATTAGTGAACTGGAGGCTCCCTTGCCGTCTTCGGGCCCTTGTTTGGCCCAGTTTTCCCCAAGCTCTCGGGTCAAGCCGCAGTTGACAGGACCTTCCACAAGCTGTTAGACTCATTACCTGTCCTCTGGATCCGTGCCCCTCCTGGCTAGTAAAAACTTGCAGGGTGGAGCTACGACCCCATCTGTTGAGTATCATCAATGGCTCCCTTGAGCAAGGAGTCTTCCCAGATGGGTTGAAGGAGTGCAGTGGTCCGGGCCTACTCTTAAAAAGACCATCGCTAGATCCGAGAGATCTCGCCACCATCACCGCCCCGTTTCGAATCTTTCGCTTCTGGGGCAGCGTAATTGAGAGAGTGGTGCTGGAGCAGCTTCAAGGTTTTCTGGATAACGCATCGGCTTTCGACCTCTTCCAGTCCGGCTTTCGCGTATGGGCACAGGACGGAGACTGTCTCTTGTCGCCGCCACAGATACACTCCCGTGATTCAGCTTGACCGGAGCGGATCAAGCGCCAGCTTCGGTATTGTTAGATCTTACCGCAGCATTTGACGTGGTCGTATCATGACCTTTTGACTCACCGCCTGGTCGGGCCCGCGCGCGGGGCACCGCCCTTCAGTGGATTGCCTCGTTCCTCCGGGGTCGAAGTCAGCAAGTGAGGTGTGGAGATCAGGCCTCCAGGAAGTGCCTGCTTGATTGCGGTGTACCCTGGTGGGGCCTTGGCAGCACTATCCCCACTGCTAATGGCCATATCATATATGTGACCCCTTGCTCAACTGGTACGGAGTTTTGGGCTGACGAAAGTCACCAGCACGCTGATGACACTCAGCTCATTCTGTTGATGGAGGGGGGAGCGGTCGCCGCTTCTGCGGCTCTCCAGCATTGTTTGGAGGTGGTTGCTATTGGCTGCGGCAGATATGCCAAAACTGAATCCATCGAAGACGGAGATCCTTTGGCTTTGCTGCAGGGAGGACAGGATTTTCCAGCCGCCGGGTGTGGGAGGGGGTCACATTGACGCCAACTCCCTCCGCCGCAGGCGTTAATTTGGGGCCCACCTGGACTCTTCTCTTTCAATGGAGACCCAGGTGGCCCTTGGCAACCTGGGTTGCTTTCTTCCATCTCCCGCCAGGTCCGACGGTTGGCTCCTTTCTCCTCCCCGGCAGACCCAGCCACCAGATCCATGCAACAGTCACCTCCAGGCGACTATTGTAACTCGCTTCACGCTGCCTTCCTATGCGTCTGATTCGAGAGAGACTAAAACTGGTTCAGCATGCAGCAACGCTGCTTGCTCACAGGCAGCTTTATTTATGATCATATTCACCCCCTGTGCTACGCCAGCTGCATTGGCTCCCCAGTAGAGTTCCTAATCACTTCAAGGGTGCTGGTGTTGACCTTCTGGCGCCTTACGCGGCCTGGGGACCCTCGGTGATTCGGTGACCAAGATCACCCCATATAAACCCTGCACGGCCTCTCCGCTCTGTGGAGGCTAATTTATTAGTGGTCCCTGGCTCCTTTCAATGATGCTGCTGGCCTCCACGCGGGCCAGGGCTTTTATTGCCTTGGCCCCGGCCTGGTGGAACACTCTTCCTCCGGCTGTTAGGGCCCTGCGGGACCTCAATGAGTTCTGCAGGGCCTGTAAGACGGAGCTGTTCCGCCGGGCCTTTGGAGGGACCAGCCGCTGAATGGCGCCCCCCCCCCCAGTTGGGCCCTTTACATCTGGGCCTGTCATCTTGGGACTTGTCCTCCTCCTCCGGGGAGAATTTTTAAAAATGGGGTTAGTCGGACGCCTCTATTATTGTTCTTACCGTTGCTATCGCTGTTTTAATGGTTTTAGTTATTTATCTATATTAATATTGTATTTATACTGTACACCGCCCAGAGCCCTTCGGGGATGGGGCGGTATAAAAGTCCAAACAAACAAACAATAAATAAATAAAATACAATTATATAGCCAAATGTGGGTGCATTTGAAAACACTGGCTGTTTCTGGAAATGACCATTAAGTATTTCTATCAATTACAAAACATCTCAGAGTCCTTTGGCACTTTATAAACACTAACCAATTTGTGAAGCAAGCCTTTTTTGGCATAGACACTAACCAATTGTGACAGGAACTTTTTGTACACCACGGTTTATCAGTGGATGCATAAAGTATTGTGTATTAAGTTTCCAGGTCCTATCATGTAACTAATGAAGACTATCAACTGCAAGGTACAATGCTACATCCAGGGTGCATGATTTAAATCGCTAGTCACTAAGACTTCATTTTAATCATAGTTTTCTACATAAAGATGCATTCTTGCTGGTATAATATTAATATTTACAATCAGGTGAAGGTTTCGGTTTTAGGATAATAATTTTTCTGATTAGTTTTACAGTTATATCAAAAATTACTGATTTGGTTATACTATTAGAAATACAGAGATAGATAACTATGAAATTATTGCCCGGTGAACTATTTCCAGTTTAATTTAGGCCCCCAGGCTTTGCATTTCTTTGTTGCATTTCTTTGTTGGTTTTCATGCATGCCTGCCTGACCCAAGCCTACAGTAACTTCATTAAAATATTACTAGATAAATGTTGTTCATTTCAGCCATGCCAGTGGATTTACATAAGGCTTTAGAAATGAATAGGACAAGTCTAAGTCCTTTAGAGGAATAGTGGAAGTAGATGGAATTGCATTATGAATTCCACTGAGGAAAAAGCAATAAAAATTTCCATGTGCTTTCCCCACCCCAAGAGGTAATGGCTTTGAGGACCCTGGAATGGTATATTTAAACTCTTAAGAGTGGAAGAATATGTGGCAAAGTAATTGCATGTCACAGAGGGAGGCCTTGGAGAGGCTTATTTATACACTGTACAAGCACAGGCCTGTGGAAATTTTTCATGGTTGATCTATTTGCTCCTACCTCCCACCTGTAAGGAATTCCATAGAAGCAGAAATAAAAGGCTTTTTTGGTGTAAAAGACCGTTTATTCAGACATCCTAGAAAGCTCACGTACACGACGTGGCAGGAATAAAGTCTCCCGCCAGAAGCACAGGTTATAACTCTGTCCATCCCATCCCCCCTCCCGGATTCCCATGGGAACGGAGTTCTCATCTCTCTCGCAGAGATAAGGTCTCCGCCGCAGATGCTGGCCCATCGCCCGGGTTATGGAATGCAGTCAAGGCCAGGCGGCTGTCCCGCTCATCAACACCATTGAATCCTTTACACTCTGCCTCCCTTTAAAAGACTTCTCCCCCCCCAGGTTTGTGAAAGGTGCCATGGAAAGCAGAAATGAGGGCAGGGGCGCCAATATTTTCGAATAAACTCCATTGATTATACCCAGAGGAATATCCCAACAAGAGACTAAATATTGCAAGCGCTACATTAAAACGAGTCCAGGATGGCTGCCACTGTGAATGCTTGTGTGGCCATCAATTATAGTCGGTGGGGTCTCTCCAAGGAAGAAGCAGGCATCGAAACGGAGCCTCCTTTACAAAACTGGAATGGAAGATGATGATATTGTTTAGAGAATTAGTAAAGTCCAATCGGCAGTGACATCATTAATCCCCACTTTAGTAATCTGAAAAGGTCCTACTCAATCTTTTGCCCAGTTTTGAAAATTTATGTACGCTCTGAGATTTTGGTAGACAAATACACCCAGGCTTCCACACGTGAAGGGAAATCCGGAAGCCGTGCTTATCCGCTTGAAGTTTTTGGGAGTCTTTAGTTCCGTGCTGTAAGGCTGTCTGGACCATTTTCCACCCTCGCCAGAGATGAAATCCATTGTTGAAACTCCGAGATTCAACGCCCGCAGGTAAAGGCGGCAACGGAGGGAAGGATCGACCAGACAATAACTGAAGGGGTTTTTTTTGTACCGCTATGAACTGCATTATTATAGGCGATTCTGCAAACGAATTAACTCTCGCACCAATTGTTTGGTGGTAGTTGGTAACAACGAAATACTGCTCCAGGGTTCTGTTCGCTCTTCGACTCACCGCCACTTTGAACGGTGGAAGGCATTGCCGGGCGTGCCCCCAACAAACCCAGAAAAGCTTTCCAGAACTTTGAAATGAATTGGGGCCCGCGGTCGGAGACCACCTTTTTAACGGGCGGAGTGTAAGAGCAATATGCTGAATGAACAGACGCTGCCAACTTAGGAGCCGGAGGGGATGGAAGCACATGGGATGAAATGGGCTTGTTTAGAAATAAGTCCACCACCACCCACACAGCAGACCGTTGCCTTTGACTTTCTGGCAACCAATAAAATCCATGGAGATGACTTCCCAGGGCGGAGGCCACCGGGAGAGGCTTCAACAGACCATGGGGTTTTCCTGACCGGTTTTGGCTTCCGCGACAAACAGAGCAACTTTAATATATGTCTTCATCGTCCTTAAGACGCTACCAAAATTGACGGGCGGCCAAATGAGTTTTTAGGAAGCCAAATGTCCAGCCGAAGGGTGCACTTCATGCCAGGCCTCGAACTCTGCTTACGGAGGGGGCATACGCACAACAATCCCCCCCCTACCGCTAAACACGCCCTTCCAGGCGAATTGGGAGTCACTCTTCCTCCGCTGGTGGCTCAAGGCGAGCCCTCGGGCCTCGAAGTTCTCGTGAGGAAAGGAGAGACCAGGCTGGGAATGGGTGGAGAAGGAGGAGGACGCCTGAGATCGAAAGTGACAGCCAGCCCCAATTGGGAGGGGAGAGAACAGTGTGCGAATATCCCGTGAAGGCAGCTCCACCTCCTTCGGCAGGCGAGCTTATCAGCTGTTTATTGGTTTTTCCGGGAAAAATGGACAGAAAGAGAAACGAGAAACAAAACGCCCAACGGAGTTGTTTTATGGACATCTTGAGGGGGTGGAGAGGGCGCCGTTCTTTGTGATCCGACTAAACTTGAAAGGCGTTTAGCCCCTCCAGCCAGTGGCTTCAAGTGGAAAGTGCTACTTTGATGGCCGCAGTCTCTTTATCCCCTACAGTCCAGTTGGAGCTCAGCACCGAGAATTTCTTTGATAAACAAGCACACGGAACCAGCCTATCATCTTTTATTTCTCTGCGAACAGGGCTGCTCCAAGCGCTTTGTCCGAGGCATCCACGCGGAACCACAGAACGGAAGATCTGGGTCAGGGTATGAGACAGGTTCGTAGTAAAAGCTGATTTTAAAGCTGAAAGGCTGTCTGACATCTTTTTTAGACCAGGAAAAGGGGGCCCCGGCTTGCTGGTGCCTGTGGATCTTTACCCTTAGTGCGTGAAGAGGTCTGTGAGTAGAGAGTCAGTTCAGCTTAATTGGGGTATAAAGTCTCTATAGAAATTAGCAAAACCCTAGGAAAGATTGGAGTTCCTTTTTTCGATTGGTAGAAGCAGGCCATTGGAGGACTGCTTTCCAATCTTAGCAGGATCCATTTTTTTAGCCCTCGAAGAAGAGATCCGTAACCCAAATAGTCGAGTAGAGGTTTGGTGGAAATCAACATTTAGAAAGTTTGGCAAAGAGGAGTTGTTGAGCAAGCCGCTTCAATACTTCCCCAACCAATGCTTCATGCTCCTCTATTATTTGTGAATAAATTAAAACATCATCTAAGTACACCACTACTCCCTCTTTGTATAATAAATCATGGAGAACTTCGCTGGATAAGGGCCATAAAGTTGGGGCCCTACCAACCCTCAATGGCATTATTAAGCATTCATACTCATCCAAAATTTCGTGTTAAATGCAGTCAAATGTTCATATCTTCCCAAGTAATCCTGACCTTCTGTAGTAAGCTTCTCTTAAGTCCAACTTAGTAAAATGCGCCCCTGGGCCCAATGCATCTAAAAAAGGTCCTTTTTTGATTAATGGCAAAGGGTATTTATTGGACAGGAAACCGCGATTGAGTCCTCGTAACCCGCAGAGCCTTTAAAGACTCCATCCTTTTTTTTTTTTTAACAAACAATACAGGAGCAGCATGTGTGTGTTTGGTAGCCTGGTCGTGATGAACCCTCCAGCGAGCGCAGGTTCTTGTCTAAGAAGGCACCTAAGTTCTTCTCTCATTGGGACCTATGCGTAGATTCTACTCTTTAAGTAAAGTTGGCACTCTGGCTGTAATACGATTTTGCAGTCAGTGTCTCTATGGGGTGGCAATTGATCGCATTCTTGCTCCTGAAATACTCTGGCTAAATCTTGGTAAGCCGGTGGAATAAATAAAGCAGAAATAAAAGGCTTTTTTGGTGTAAAAGACCGTTTATTCAGACATCCTAGAAAGCTCACGTACACGACGTGGCAGGAATAAAGTCTCCCGCCAGAAGCACAGGTTATAACTCTGTCCATCCCATCCCCCCTCCCGGATTCCCATGGGAACAGAGTTCTCATCTCTCTCGCAGAGATAAGGTCTCCGCCGCAGATGCTGGCCCATCGCCCGGGTTATGGAATGCAGTCAAGGCCAGGCGGCTGTCCCGCTCATCAACACCATTGAATCCTTTACACCACCCTCTTCTACTTTCCACTCCAGACGAAGAGGACAAAGAGATGGATTTTCTTCCTTTTGCATTCCCTCTTTCTTCTTCCCAAATCTACACTTCCTTTCTTTATCTGCCTGAGGACATTCATATATGGTTTTCCATGTGTCTGTGACTTGTAGGACCAGGAATATGTGTTGCAAGGTTAAACAGTGAAAAGATAGCTCAGGATTAAAGTGTATGGATTTGTTTTCCTCTACTAAATTTCAGTACTAACTCAGTGCTAGTGAGAGATAAAAGGATTGAAGTAATGTTCTCAACAACAACAATGGTACAAGGAAATCAAGACTGTGTGTGGTACAGAGACTGATGTGTCAGAATAAACAAATAAACAGATTTATTTACTAGTGTGCCCTGAGAACCCACTGTCTCGAAGCCCTGTCATGGCACATGAGCAACATCTACATGTAGGGTGGTGAGAACCACAAAGGATTGCGAAGAGCTCCAAGCGGACCTTGATAAATTAGGTGAGTGGGCTCAGAAATGGCAAATGCAGTTCAATGTAGCAAAATGTAAAGTGATGCACATAGGGGCAAAAAATCCAAACTTCACATACACGCTACAGGGGTCAGTGCTATCAGTCACAGACCAGGAAAGGGATTTAGGCGTCTTAGTTGATAGTTCCATGGGAATGTCAACTCAATGCATGGCAGCTGTAAAAAAGGCAAACTCTATGCTGGGGATAATTAGGAAATGAATTGATAACAAAAGTGCAAAGATTGTCATGCCCTTATATAAAGCAGTGGTGCGACCGCACTTGGAGTACTGTGTCCAGTTCTGGTCGCCGCATCTCAAAAAGGATATTGAGGAGATAGAAAAAGTGCAGAGAAGGGCAACAAGGATGATTGAGGGACTGGAGCACCTTCCCTATGAGGAGAGGCTGCAGCTGCTAGGGACTCTTTTTTTTTTGTAGTTTGGAGAGGAGGCGGCTGCTGAGGGGGGGATATAATTGAAGTCTACAAAATTATGCATGGGGTAGAAAATGTTGACAGAGAGAAATTTTTCTCTCTTTCTCACAATACTAGAACCAGGAGGCATTCATTGAAAATGCTGGGGGGAAGAATTAGGACTAATAAAAGGAAACACTTCTTCACGCCACGTGTGATTGGTGTTTGGAATATGCTGCCACAGGAGGTGGTGATGGCCACTAACCTGGATAGCTTTAAAAGGGGCTTGGACAGATTTATGGAGGAGAAGTCAATTTATGGCTACCAATCTTGATCCTCCTTGATCTGAGATTGCAAATGCCTTAACAGACCAGGTGATCGGGAGCAACAGCCGCAGAAGGCCATTGCGTTCACATCCTACATGTGAGCTCCCAAAGGCACCTGGTGGGCCACTGCGAGTAGCAGAGAGCTGGACTAGATGGACTTTGGTCTGATCCAGCTGGCTTGTTCTTATGTTCTTATGTTCTTATGTTCTTATGTCAGAAACATTGGTGAGAGAAACAACAGCACAGACCAGGGGCTCTTACATTATCCCAGATACCAGAGAAGGAGTTATGCTACAGTTGCTCCCATCACAAAAAGTAAATGTAAGAAAGGTTGGCTTGCTGTACCTCCAATAAACTATGTTAGCTGTTTGAGTTTGAGGTTGGCTTGCTGTAACCTCCAAGGCCTGTGCTTTTTATACAGATTTATTTACTAGTGTGCCCTGAGAACCCACTGTCTCGAAGCCCTGTCATGGCACATGAGCAACATCTACATGTACACTATTGTTTCACATCAAAAAGATGGACAGAAAAAGTTGGGTAGTGGAAAGGAAACCAAAGACCCCCAAAATTTCCTAGGCTGAAATTCTAGGAGCTGCCTTTGCTCCATTGTGAGGCTGCACGGGCAGCTCTTTAGTGGGGCAAAATACACAGCAGGGCCATTTGGGCTCAAAAAAACCGATGTGGGAGGAGGAGGTCAGGAGTTGCTCTTTCCTCGACACCATTATCCCACTTCAAATCAGGTCTTGTGGCACACTTGTAAGTAATTCCTTACAGCTGCTATGTGGCTGCTGGGAAAGTCAGTCCTGCTCTGACTCTGGACTGGTTGACTGCACCTCATGTTCTGCCTGCCTTGACTCTGGCCTACCCAGCCACACTCTAGCTCCTGCCTGCCTGCAGCACAGAATACCAGGGAGGATAAGAGGGAGGCTTTTTGGATAGTGCAACTGTAGCTGTCCCAACCATAAGTCTTGTGGAACAGCTCCCTGTGGAATTTCATCAGATGCATGGGGCCCAGATCTCACTGACTAGACAATGGGCGAATTCCCACTGGCAATTAATCCTGGGATAGTCACCCAAAATATCCAGGTTTCCTCAAGATCTCCTCACAGATCTCCTCACAGATCAGTCCCATTTTTGGTGCCCCCTCTTTTCATGGGATTTTCCTGGAACTGCTTGTATATGCACCTTTTTGAAAAAAACACTCCAATAGGAGATGGGGGCTGCACATTTGAGAGTCCATAACTTTGGCCCCCATGAACCAAACTTCACCAAACCTGGGTGGTATCATCAGGAGAGTTTCCTAATGATACCATACAGGTTTTGTGAAGTTTGGTCTGGGGGTCCAAAGCTATGGACTTTCAAAGGGGGTGCCCCCATCCCACATTGTTTCCAATGGAAGCTAATAGGAGATGGGGTTACACATTTGAGGGTCCATAACTTTGGCCCCCATGAACCAAACTTCATAAAAACTGGGTGGTATCATCAGGAGGGTCTCCTAAAGATACTCTGAAATATGGTGCTGCTAGCTTAGCAACTGCACCCCTGACAGCAGGCACCCCCCCCCCCCAAAGGGGCAGGCCTAGATGTCTTCTCTAGAAACATGCTGCAGTAAGGATGTTGGAACCTGGATGAAAAGGTGTCGATTCTTTTGAAACTTGGTTGTATCTAGATTAAATTTTCAGTGGGAATTCGGCCAGAGCATTGCACCAGGTAGGTTACAGAGGCATCACATTTGAACATGGTGGAAGCTGGCAAGGAGCAACTGGGTTTCAAACTAAAGCCCTGTCCACAGCCTGACTGCTGGCAAGACTCCTTGAAGTGAACATAAACAAGTTTTATTAGATATTAGAACCCCAGCATATCAAGACCAAAGTGTATTTGGTAAAAATTAGTCTTGAGCTTGCCTCTCCCAAAGCAATCTACTATTATCTGTAATAATCCTGCCTAATGTCTGGAAGCCCAGAGGATAAGGTCTATTGCTGTGTTTGTGGTTTTTCTCCCTCTTTGTTTACTTCTCAAGAGCCCTGAATGGGGATTAGAGTTTTCTTTAAAGCCAGTTAGAAACATCCATTGTTTTTCTAACATTGCAGTCCCGCTTTCCTTCTGCACTATCACATTTTCCACATCAGGATCGAAGGACATAATGCCAAGGCTCTCCCCCTGCTTCACTTCTCTGCCCCAAGCTGGCTCACGCAATCAATGCGGTGCTGACTCAAATAATGATTTTGGCTGCTTTCCTAGCATGAATGGCTTCCCCCTTGCTTTGAATGAATGAGGGATCTTTGTGGCTACTTATGCAGTCTGGGATATAGCTGTGTGTAAATACCTGAGTCCATCAACCGAAGACTGGGTCAAAAGCACTTTCCTTCAGTTCCTTGGTCAAATGCTGAATTTTGATCTAGGGAAGTGAACAGACATTTTATACCAACAGCAGAGTAACACTGTTTCTAAACTGTAACAACTCAAGTTTATGAATGCTACCCCAGATTTTTTTTAAAAAACCCTTTCATCTGTATGTATACAAATTGTGTCTAGAGGAAAGTCACATGCCCTCTGTGTTATGTACACATATGCAAACATTAGGTCCCTTTCATGCTTGAATTCTGAAGCAGTTCTCATGAGGAGCAATGGTTGCATCGCATAGTAGGCTTATTGTATACACCTCCATGTGATGTTCCTTTTCGCTTGCAGATCAGGAATGCTCACTGTGTGGTTCACACAGCAGAGATGGGTGTTTTTGAAACACCCATTTATCAGCAAGAAGACACAGGAGTGGGAACAACTGCTTCAGGCCCAAGGAGTTCATGCAGTCTACCATTCTAACTAACAGAAGGAAGGGGCAAGGTGGTGGGATTCAGCAGGTTCACACCACTTCGGCAGAACCGGTTGTTAAAATGGTGCTTGTAAACAACCAGTTGTTAAATTATTTGAATCCCACTACCGGAATCCCACTACTGGTTGTTAAATTATTTGAATCCCACCACTGCCTCCATCCTGACAGGCACAGGGC
This sequence comes from Sphaerodactylus townsendi, assembly GCF_021028975.2. NCBI lineage: Eukaryota > Metazoa > Chordata > Lepidosauria > Squamata > Sphaerodactylidae > Sphaerodactylus > Sphaerodactylus townsendi. The sequence goes on along the minus strand of NC_059426.1, from coordinate 120,565,567 downwards.
AATAGCCCTGCCCCCGAGGCAAAAGCCGGTTACCAATAACCATCCAAAAGCTTCTTCAGTGTTCAGAGATTTATTGTTTTCTTTCAATTCTGCACAGAAGAGGGAACTCTCCTTTGTCAAGCAGGACAGAGAGGAGGTTCGAAGCACTGCTGCTTGCATAACTTACTTTATATCCTCTTACAAACATCCCTCCTTGTCTTTTGCCCATTGGCTGGGTCAAACTGCCCATCACGTTACCAATTCTGCTCCCCTCCCTGTACTTACTTGTTAGTATATTTTGTCTCTTTACCATTGGCTGGGCTGCTCCTAAAATCTCCCTCCTTTACAAAGCCCACCTTGCTTTCCACAATTGGATATATATTCTTTATGTCATCTTGCCCCGTTCAGAGATTTTGGTTGCTATATCAACCAAGCCTCTATTCCACCCTTATCAAATGTTTTCTGAGCTTCTGCTAACTTCTTATCTCTACTGAGGGGCCCTGTTTTCCCAAACCTTTTGAAAAGCCCAGTGTCAGGCTGCCCCATGAGTGTCGTTTCTTCCAATTAAAGTAAGTTTCTGAAGTGCTTGGTGCCCCATGAATTACTCTCATATAACTTGTATGATTAAATACAATGGCTTAAAACATTATAAGCTTGCATACCCATATCAATCCCATGAGACTAAACCAACATACAGATATTTGGTTGGGGGTTGGGGGAGGGGCAGCAAACTGTTCCATTTGCTGTGAACAATAAATATACCACACTCCAGGCCCTTGTTTTAAAATATGCAAAAATGTTCACATTGCCCATTTCTACAGCTGTGTGTGCTTTTCAAAGGGTGTCTCAGTACACATCTCTTTCCACATGTCTGAGGAGCAAACAGCGTGCAAGAACCTCCCCCGATAGCAGTTTAAAATGAAAAGCAGTCTTAATTAGTTAATTACTTAAATGTGTATGTTCCCTGTCTTCATAGCTCAAAGCACTTTACAAGTCATGATTAAAGAATCACAATTTAAAACCAACAAAATAAAGCTCCAGTGATTTCTCTTCACTTCTGAGATTCTTCAGTTTTGAGCAGGGAAGGAGGGAGTTTGTTCTTGCAACTGTTTTCTTTACATCCAGTAGGATAAAAGAGACCTGTCCATATGAGGAGCAGCACTGGCATAGTGGTTAAGAGAAGGTGTAATCTAGAGGAACCAGGTTTGATTCCCCACTCTGCCGCCTGAGCTGTGGAAGCTTATCTGGGGAATTCAACTTAGCCTGTACACTCCAACATACGGCAGCTGGGTGACCTTGGGCTAGTCATAGTTCTTCTGAGCTCTCTCAGCCCCACCTACCTCACAAGGTGTTTGTTGTGAGGGGGAAAGGGAAAGGAGTTTGTAAGTCCCTTTGAATCTCCTATAGGAGAGAAAGGGGGAATATAAATCCAACTCTTCTTCTTCTTCTTCTTTTCCCCACTGCTTCTCCATTCAGAAGTTTGGACTCCCAAGACTGCTTTCCATTTATGTACAATGAGAAAATACTGCCTCTATCCCATGGAGCAGATGTATGTGCTCCCAATACAGACACATGGCTGTAGGGACAGGGGGAGTTCCCCTACTGTGCACGAACCTCAGAAACATGTTGCACACTCTTGTCATGAATGTGGCTTTAACTACCAGCACAGGGAGTACATCCAGAAGCAATATGACTATTCACAGGATGATTCATTCTGTTCAATAACGCTGCTTTGGAAAGCAAACTATGTGGCAGCTGCCAGTAACATTCAAGTTAGCTTGGCCCTGAGCCTGTTAAAGAGGAATGCAAATGGTAATATGAACCACTTTTAGGAAAATAATAGCAATCCTCTTGGATCTTGAGCCTCATAGAAGAGTGCATCCTTTTGGACCAGAATAGGATTCATGGAAATAAGTGGAATGCAAAAGTACATAATTTGCATGCTTCATGCTCTTATTTCATTGGTGGATAGAATCAAGAATATCCCCAGAACATTTTACCTAGTCCAGGTCCACAACTGCTTCCAAACCTTCTGCAATTTTGAAAGGCTTTTAAAGGAACTGCCTCTTATATGCTCAGGGTTGCACACTTTCATGCTGTCCAGAAGAGAAAAACTGGAGGCAGGATGGATGCTCAAGGTGGCTCCCTCACTCCTGTTATTCTCAGAGATGCCTTAAGCCCTGCTTATTCCCAAAATGTGGATAGAGAGGGGGAATACAGGTGTTAATGATTTAGTGTCAGGGGCATGCTATCTGGGTGATTAAGATGCATTCCTAACCCCATGTAACCGATTGAAATAACAAACCCATGCTCTCATGGGACAGGAAACCAGGGGTGGCTCTCTCGCTATCTGCGGTTGACCTTGGGGCTCCTCAGCTCCAAAGGTTGCTTTTCACAAATTCTTGGGAAACTGGGGTTTCAGCGGTGATAAAGGGGACTGAGAACACCAGCTTTTCTAGAACTGGCTTTCGCCAAGCATGGTGCTTCGATACCTCATCAATAAACACTGCTGATGGATACTCCAGAGTCTGTTTATTGGCTCCAAGACCTAACATTTAGGGCAAAAAGCCAGGAGCCACAATGCCTGTGGCTAGTGAAGTGATTGCCTAGGCTAGTGAAGAGGAGAATGGATACAATAGCACCCAGCTTTACCTTATGTCAGCAGTACCCATAATTCCCCCTTGCCATGCCCAGGCTGGTGAGGAGCAGCACAGGTACAGCAGCACCTCGCTTCACCTGTGCCAACCGAGGCATAGAATAATGAACCTCCTTCCACTGGTATCCTGCCCTGTTGTGGGATGCTGCCCAAGGGAGGGGCAAGGGAAAGAATTTTTTTTTTTGCAGTTTCTGCCAGTTCTTAATTATTAATGGCACACAAAACAAGAATTTATTTACAGAAAGGAGTTAAAACTGTTCTTTTTAATGGTGAAAACATAAGCTATTAAGTTGTTCTTAGAACTGTCCTTACACTCTTTAGAGACTTTTGGCTTATCGTTTTCCCTCAGGAAATTAATCTTTTCACTGGTTACAGACACAATGCCATACAGACAGTCTCCCCTCTGGAGTGCCTATCACACACACTGGGCAGGACAGGGAAAGCCTCAGGATTTTCCGTTTAAACTAACAAAAACCCACTCCTTCCCCTACATTTACCACACCCTCAGGAGCTTCACTGTGTCCATATCTGGGTGGGTCTCTCTCTCTCTAGAGAAGAGACGAAGGGAGGGAAAACTGTGCCCAGAAAATGAACTACCCGCACGCCCCTCCTAGCCTCACCCCAACATGCACCACCTCGCCCCAACACATGACTGCAATGGCGGCGCCCGGGGCGAGCTGCCCCAAATGTTCCCATTGCAGCTCCGCCTCTGCTCTAGAGATGTATAGACTAGCCCCCTTTGTGTGTTTTGCTGGTGTGACTGTGGTCTGGTAAATTTTGAAGAGCCTCAGCTCAGAAAACTGCATCTATTTCTGGCCTTCTCGGTCTCTTCTTTGCCTCTACCTTTCTCCCTTTCTCTCTGCACCCTATCTGGCTCAGGAGCCCACACCCTCTGAACTTTATAGATAGCTGCAGCTACAGCCAGCCAGTCAGGTGGCGTTCTCTCTTAGCCCTTTATGGGTCTGAAGTTTCTAAAGCTTTCGGGAGTCTAAGTCCCTTAATCTGTTAAACACAGCTTGTCTGGGAGAGGAGAAACATGGCATCTCCTTTCTCTGCAGCTATCTCTTGGGCCCTCCGTCAGATGATGTGACATGGATGCAGAAGGGATATGTGGCCTTTCCCCAGGGCCAGTGTGGCCTCCCAGTCCATTCCTGGCTATTCTCACTTGCATGGTTCGGGCCTTGACAGTGATGCATAGGAACCTTGCAGTTTACAAGTAAGAACAGAAAGAGCAGTAAGTAGAAAGGCTACTTAACCTGTTCCCTTACTCTGCCATTTCCAGCACTCAGTTCCCACTCCAAACTGTTTTTCCATCTACAAGGAAAAGACACAGGGCACCTATATCTTTTTTTTTCTCTGCAGGTAGGAAAGTGTGAATTTGAGCTGTGAAACAGCAGAAGGGTGAAAGGTAAACAGCTGGCTGTATACAGACATGGTTATCTCTTCCGGTCAAGAAATTCCTGGGAATTTGGGGGTGGGGCTCAGGGAGGGCTGAGTTTGGGAACGGAGGATGCTGAACAGGGATATGCTGCCATAGAGGCAATCCTCCAAAGCTGCCATTTTATCTAGGGAAACTGGTCTCCATAATCTGGGGATCATTTGTAATCTAGGAAAATCTCCAGGTCCCACTTTGAAGTTGGCAACTACAGACTCTTCTCACTTTCACTCACCTATCTAAGGTTGCTTTCCATTAATCAAAACAAACCACTGAGTCGTCTCATGCCACTTTTCCCATTAAGTTGTGCTACACATGAAATGTACTTGTATGATTTGTTCTGACCTGGGTTTTCACAAAACACAGATCTACTTGAAAAGAGGTGGGTGGTGAAGGACAAGGCAAAGGGCCACAATAAAGTAGGAGCCAGACAGGAGGTGAATAAGTTGTACAAGAAATCCTTCCTCAGAGCCTTGGCAGCCACCCACAACCCTTTCTTCAGTTTGCAAACTTTCAGCCCATGTTTGCAGACTTCTCTCTGAAACTGTAATGGCTAGAAATACATGCTTCAGAAACTGAGCAAGCTGAAAAGCTGAGAAGGAATCCAAGTTCTGTGCAGGAGTCCAAACTATAGACTATCCATTCTTCTTCCTGCTTGCCCACAGGCAACAACAGAAACAGAAAAACGCCAACGACAGAAAAACAGCTGTGGCTAAAAATATTCAAATTGTTCCAGGGGGCACATTTAACTCAGACACACACCCCTGAAATGTTCCTGGAGGTGAGATGAAGGAAGAACAAAATGGATGCCTTGATTTTTCTATTCTGCTTACTTGGTTGACTGCTGAACATCCACAGAAGTTTCTTACCATTATGATGGAAGTGGGTCTAATTCACCTCTCCCTATTCTTCCTTACAGCTGTGCCCCTGTTGTTAGCCAGCTTCAGTGGGATGATGTTTCCCTCCACTTAGGCAGTCACTGTTCATCACTCCCCTCCCCCCAGCTTGTCCTTGCATCATCCTTCATCCCACTAATTGCACCACCTCTTCTCTCGCTGACTTGAGTCCCCATGTTGTGAGGATTAAAAAACAACACTCACTTCTGTATCACCTTAACTGCTCCGTTTTTCAAGCTGACTGGTGATTCTCAAGTTCTTTTAATAAAATAAAATACATCCACTAACCTGTACTGGTGGTAGAAAAGCTGTGTGAATGCATTGGCTCAGAATCATCAACGCCATCAATACCGCATATGTGCTGGCCACTGTAACCTGTTATTATACTATAAGCCTGTGGTTGGCCCTCTACAGGATCCCTCTGTGTCACTTTACAGTTTTTAAATGTTTGCTGCCTTTACAGAGATGGGGTAGAATGGTGCTGCTCTGTCTACAAAACAGACAAATCAAGTGGTGACTGTGGGGATAAATTCATGGGAAACAACAGTTCTGTCTCCTAACATGTGAGATGGAGAGGGTTGAAAGCAGGATTCGCTGAAAATAACATTTACAGGGCAAAGAGGATTCCAAGGGGATAAATATCTTAAAATGGACAAAAATAAAATAAGATGAATAAGGGAACTGCTTTGCTCAGCAGTGGCCCCTTAGGTGCTATGGGCACCCCTGAAAATAGCTATCCCAAAGAAAGCTTGAGGGAATTAGCAGTAATTCTTTTGGACGAACAGTTGCCCTCTCCACTCCACCCCACCCCCCCAGTGGTTACCACAGAACCACTTCGTTTTAATATTTTGTGTGATTTCCACAGAGAGAGAGAGAGAGAGAGAGAGAGAGAGAGAGAGAGAGAGAGAGAGAGAGAGAGAGAGAGAGAGAGAGAGAGAGAGAGAGAGAGAGAGAGAGAGAGCAGTCACAATATGAGATTAATGCCATCATGAAAGAGGTGGCAGATGGACTTAGGGAATGCAGAGGCTTCAGTCCTATACCAGCTGTTTTCCTAAAATGGAAGCATTCATTTTCCAGCCAGAGACCCAAGAAGCATTAAGGGACTTTCTGGCCAGAAAGCAGATTTATAAATGGCTGGCAAAGCATTTTGGAAACAGGGGCTCATGCTATTTGGGTTTAGCCTGCATCATTCTCTCAACACCTTTGGGATTCCTGTATCGAATAATAAGGCAACTCTGTTTTTTACATGGAACTATAGTGTTCATTCAAAATGCATCTCCTGATACTAAGAGAGCTAATAGGACTGAATCATCAATAATTCAAGTAAAAAGGCAAGGGAAGTGGATTAAGAATATCCACTGGTGGTATGACTGCATGTAAGGACCACCCAGAGACCAGGTGGTGGTACAATCCAGATGGTGAAAATTCCCACTGAAGACAGTGAAACATTGGGGAGTTGGGAAATGCAATTTAACAGATTGAGAGAAAGGAAATTTATGCACTGCTGAACCATCCGTTAAGGATAGGGATATATGAATTCCTTATCTCCACCAAACAAATATAAAAATTGGTTATGGAAGTAGAATTCAGTATCTTGAGAATCTTTTTTAAAGTAAGTGTTCAGACTGCAACAGGATTTTCCGTTTAAACTAACAAAAACCCACTCCTTCCCCTACATTTACCACACCCTCAGGAGCTTCACTGTGTCCATATCTGGGTGGGTCTCTCTCTCTCTAGAGAAGAGACGAAGGGAGGGAAAACTGTGCCCAGAAAATGAACTACCATACGCCCTCCCTAGCTACTCACCCAAGCATGCACCACCACTGCAGCCCCAACACACTGTGACTGCAATGAGGCGGTAGCACTGAGTGACTGCCCCAAATGTTCCCATTGCAGCTCCGCCTCTGCTCTAGAGATGTATAGACTAGCCCCCTTTGTGTGTTTTGCTGGTGTGACTGTGGTCTGGTAAATTTTGAAGAGCCTCAGCTCAGAAAACTGCATCTATTTCTGGCCTTCTCGGTCTCTTCTTTGCCTCTACCTTTCTCCCTTTCTCTCTGCACCCTATCTGGCTCAGGAGCCCACACCCTCTGAACTTTATAGATAGCTGCAGCTACAGCCAGCCAGTCAGGTGGCGTTCTCTCTTAGCCCTTTATGGGTCTGAAGTTTCTAAAGCTTTCGGGAGTCTAAGTCCCTTAATCTGTTAAACACAGCTTGTCTGGGAGAGGAGAAACATGGCATCTCCTTTCTCTGCAGCTATCTCTTGGGCCCTCCGTCAGATGATGTGACATGGATGCAGAAGGGATATGTGGCCTTTCCCCAGGGCCAGTGTGGCCTCCCAGTCCATTCCTGGCAATCCTCCAAAGCTGCCATTTTATCTAGGGAAACTGGTCTCCATAATCTGGGGATCATTTGTAATCTAGGAAAATCTCCAGGTCCCACTTTGAAGTTGGCAACTACAGACTCTTCTCACTTTCACTCACCTATCTAAGGTTGCTTTCCATTAATCAAAACAAACCACTGAGTCGTCTCATGCCACTTTTCCCATTAAGTTGTGCTACACATGAAATGTACTTGTATGATTTGTTCTGACCTGGGTTTTCACAAAACACAGATCTACTTGAAAAGAGGTGGGTGGTGAAGGACAAGGCAAAGGGCCACAATAAAGTAGGAGCCAGACAGGAGGTGAATAAGTTGTACAAGAAATCCTTCCTCAGAGCCTTGGCAGCCACCCACAACCCTTTCTTCAGTTTGCAAACTTTCAGCCCATGTTTGCAGACTTCTCTCTGAAACTGTAATGGCTAGAAATACATGCTTCAGAAACTGAGCAAGCTGAAAAGCTGAGAAGGAATCCAAGTTCTGTGCAGGAGTCCAAACTATAGACTATCCATTCTTCTTCCTGCTTGCCCACAGGCAACGACAGAAACAGAAAAACGCCAACGACAGAAAAACAGCTGTGGCTAAAAATATTCAAATTGTTCCAGGGGGCACATTTAACTCAGACACACACCCCTGAAATGTTCCTGGAGGTGAGATGAAGGAAGAACAAAATGGATGCCTTGATTTTTCTATTCTGCTTACTTGGTTGACTGCTGAACATCCACAGAAGTTTCTTACCATTATGATGGAAGTGGGTCTAATTCACCTCTCCCTATTCTTCCTTACAGCTGTGCCCCTGTTGTTAGCCAGCTTCCAGTAGGGATGATGTTTCCACTCCCATAGGCAGTCACTGTTTAAATCCTCTCCCTCCTCCAGCTTGTCCTTTCATCATCCTTCATCCCACTAATTGCACCACCTCTTCTCTCGCTGACTTGAGTCCCCATGTTGTGAGGATTAAAAAACAACACTCACTTCTGTATCACCTTAACTGCTCCGTTTTTCAAGCTGACTGGTGATTCTCAAGTTCTTTTAATAAAATAAAATACATCCACTAACCTGTACTGGTGGTAGAAAAGCTGTGTGAATGCATTGGCTCAGAATCATCAACGCCATCAATACCGCATATGTGCTGGCCACTGTAACCTGTTATTATACTATAAGCCTGTGGTTGGCCCTCTACAGGATCCCTCTGTGTCACTTTACAGTTTTTAAATGTTTGCTGCCTTTACAGAGATGGGGTAGAATGAGAACAACATCTGTCTACAAAGCAGACAGACAGATCAGAAGTGGTGACTGTGGGGATAAATTCATGGGAAACTTAACAAGTTCTGTCTCCTAACTGTATGTGAGATGGAGAGGTGAAAGCCAGGATTAAGCTGAAAATAACATTTACAGGGCAAAGAAGGATTCCAAGGGGATAAATATCCTTAAAATGGACAAAAAATAAAAATAAGATGAATAAGGGGAACTGCTTTTGCTCAGCATAGTGGCCCTTATATAGGTGCTATGGAGCACCCTATGAAAATAGCTAAGCATCCCAAAGAAAGAAGCTTGAGGGAATTAGCGAGTAATTCTTTTTTGGACGAACACTTGCCCTCTCCCCTCCACCCCACCCCCCCAGTGGTTACCACAGAACCACTTCGTTTTAATATTTTGTGTGATTTCCACAGAGAGAGAGAGAGAGAGAGAGAGAGAGAGAGAGAGAGAGAGAGAGAGAGAGAGAGAGAGAGAGAGAGAGAGAGAGAGAGAGAGAGAGAGAGAGCAGTCACACATGAGATTAGTAATGCCATCATGAAAGAGGTGGCAGATGGACTTAGGGAATGCAGAGGCTTCAGTCCTATATACCAGCTGTTTCCACAAAATGGAAGCATTCATTTCCAGCCAGAGACCCAAGAAGCATTAAGGGACTTTTCTGGCCCAGAAAGCAGATTTCTATAAATGGCTGGCAAAGCATTTTTGGGAAACAGGGGGGCTCATGCTATTTGGGTCTTTAGCCTGCATCATTCTCTCAACACCTTTGGGATTCCTGTATGTCGAATAATATAGGGCAACCTCTGTTTTACATGGAACTATAGTGTTCATTCAAAATGCATCTCCTGATACTAAGAGAGCTAATAGGACTGAATCATCAATAATTCAAGTAAAAAGGCAAGGGAAGTGGATTAAGAATATCCACTGGTGGTATGACTGCAATGTAAGGGACCAACCCAAGAGACCAGGGTTGGGTGGTGGCCGAATCCAGATGTAGTGAAAATTCCCACTATTAGCAGAAGACAGTGTGAAACATTGGGGAGTTGGGAAATGCAATTTAACAGATTGAGAGAAAGGAAATTTATGCACTGCTGAACCATCCGTTAAGGATAGGGATATATGAATTCCTTATCTCCACCAAACAAATATAAAAATTGGTTATGGAAGTAGAATTCAGTATCTTGAGAATCTTTTTTAAAGTAAGTGTTCAGACTGCAAAGATAGTCTCAAAAATGTGTGGCAATGCCTGATGAAATATCACAGACCACAGAAGAGCCTCATGGGGATTCCTGAGGTCCAGGGTGAGAGAGTGAATCAATGGTCCATAGGGCTTCTTGCAATTTCACATTAACAACAAAAGTACACACAACTGCTTACTAGTATATGCAATACAGAACCTATCATTTCCTAATGTAGAATTTTGAATTTTACAGCACTGTATAGAGTAGACAGTCCTGGATTATTGGCAGAGATAATGATGTAAACACCTTTGGGTCCTGACTGGAAAGAAAGGTGGGATATAAATGAAATAAATAAAATAGATAAATAATTTTTAGATTATTTGTACATTGTAGTCATCCCCGCAGGGTCGTCGCTAAGGAATAGGCGAGACGCGGAGGAGGTTTCATCTGGCGGAGAGCGTCAGCAACAGGAAGCGCGGGATTTCGTGATCCTGACAACTCTGCTCTGTGCTGGTCTCTGGCACCTTTTTATTAAGGGTTTCATTGTGGAAGTGTAAAGGAGGTGGGTAGGGAGATGAGCCGGAGACCCGAGGGAGACCTGGGAGATCATCATGTGATGCATGATCTCCACCTGGCACAGCTACGTCTTGCGAGAGGGAGGGCGTAAGCTGTCTGGAGCCTGAGAAATCCTCACCTGGGGGAGCAAGACCATTGTCCCTGCGCCCGGTGACGCTGGAGCCCGAACATTGTGTTCATGACCCGTGACTCATAGGGGATGAGGAGTGGGGAGTCTTGGTCGCGGTACCAGCAAGGGCCGTAGGTCCGTTCGTGCCCTAACGTTTCTACTCACGCGGTGCTGCTGGGTCCAGCAGTGCGATACTACATCTCCCTCCTTTTTTTACATTTTTAGAAAAAAAGGGGACAGCGAAAATGCGGGGAGGCGCATTTTAAAAGGGGCGGCTTGTCTCCCCTCCGGCCCGTCTGGTCAAGCTGACCAAGCTGCTTGTGTAACATTAGGAACTTGGCTGCGGGGTAAAGTAAATTCGAGGAAGGCTTCTTGCAATACCGTTACAGGCAATATTAGACACACACGGTTGAACGAAACAAGATCCGATAAGCGAGGCACACAATTAAACCCAATGCAAGAGCTGTTACAATAGCACTTCAACCATCCTCCGGCAGCCAGCTCCAGAGGGCTGATGACCACCAATAGGGGCAAAACATCATACTTCCAGATTAGATACAACTTCTTGCAGCTCGCGTACTTTTGCTTATATGAATCAATTGGTAGAATTATCAAGAAAGATTAAAACAACACATATTATGTACATTCTCTCACAACCTTGGTGATGTAATAACAATAAGTATTAATCAATAGCGGCCGCGATTGTCTAGGTTAAGCCCGAAGTTGTGAAGTTCCACCTGCTGCTCCCGGAGGCCAGAAGCGTCCAGAGCAATGGAGGTAGAATTGATGGAGCTTCGCATAGGGCACACGAGCCAGCCGGCCAATAGTCTTGGTGTTACAGGAAACAAGATCCGGGGGGCTCCACACAAGGAAGTTGCGAGGGAGAACGCAGGTTCTCCGCCTTGGAGAGAAGGCTGCACAGCGTCGCTTTACCGACCAGGAGGGGATCGAAGGCAGAGCTGAGCCCAGCGGCTTGGCCCGGCGTGACGGAGCTCCTGGGGTGGAAGCCTGGGAGTAGCAGAGAGTCCCAGCAGACAGACGAAGTGAAATGCAGCAATAACAAAATGCTATAACTTCAAAAGTGAACGCGGCATGCAATAGGAATTTAAAACACAATAAAACATGGCTAAAAGCGGTGATACATAGGCTGGATGATGTCGCGGAAGGAAGAAACTGGCAACCCGTGGTTGCATAATTGTCCCAATGCATGGCTCTTGCTGTTTGGACTTACCAAAGCTACAGAAGCTGCATGGCGTTAGGAGTCCATGGATTTCTCCGAAGAGCGTAGGGAGAGCTACTGATAGTCTTTAGCATTGCAGGTTCGAAGTGATTCTCAACGAGCAAGGTTGGCTGAGAGAAATGCGTGTTCCAACAATATATCAGCGGCTGAGAATCAGCGGAGAGTTCCAAGGGTTAATCTATCAAGGGAATGTCCCTGGCTGCAACTCCAGAGCTTCAGTAGCCAGGGGGAAACAGAGAGGGAGAGAGAATAAAGCGATTGTAGATGAGGAGCAGCAACCTGCCCCGGCATCCAGCCTCACTGAGCCACAGCTGGCCCCAGGCTGCCCGTTCCCCCCCAGGGGGTGGCCCCAGCCGGGGCTGTGATCCTTGTGGAAAGAATGGGTGTGCTGGCTCCAGAGAGATCCCTCCCATCTCGGCCTCCAGGCTGGGGGGGCAATCGGGCCCTCTCGAGCAGAGGCCAGGGTGAGGTCCGGGATCCTCCAGGGAGGGGCCCGCTCCATCTCTCTCAGGATAGGCTGGCCTGGTCTGGCATGGCGAGGCCCTGGACTCCTGTATGGAAGAGAAAGACAAGCAACGCTTTTCCCCTAGGGGTTTATGCGTGCTGGCTGAAGGTTAGTCCTTATAGATGACACCATGGAAGGCTCGAGCGAGCCCTGAAGGTGGGGGAACGTGGCAATTTTTGATAGAGAATAGAGAAAGAGTACTTTGGATACTTGGTCTGCTGGATGAGAGGGATGAGACCTTGATTGGGTCAATGGGGGGGAACTACTCCCCTTTCTTTTCGCTTGTTTTGGCCAAGCTTTTAGATTGAGCGCCCAGTTGGCTCCATTCCGATATATAGCGATCACTTCTGCAACATTCAAGGCGTTAAGAGATAACAAAGGCAGGGAATTGCCCGAAGGCTTGTAGGAGAAGGAGAGGAGGTCATATCCAAGGTCGGATGTTTGTTTGTAAAACGCGATCCCCAATCACCGTCTAAAAGGTGTGAGGTTTTTTTGCAAAGCAGCTTGAGAACAATTCACAATTATGAGTCATATAAGTAATATAGCTATCTATAGGAAAGATACAGAGAAGATGCAAAGAAAACAGTTCCTGGGCTTGAGGTTTGATCACAGGAGCAAATTGAGAGGGGGTTTGCAAAAAACCCTTTATCAGATCCTAGATCTAGAGGTGGGGTGCGTCAGCCCATTAGAAAGAGGGAGGGTGTGCAGAAAGGAAGGCGGGGGGAAGGGTTTGGAAGTCAGCTCTACCTTCCCCTCCCGTAAAGGGACTGGCGGTTTGAGCTCGGCTTCCTCTACCTTCACAGAGGAGGCTGTGTAAAGATAGAGTGTGGCGCTGAGACCCCCCCTTGGCACTGTGACCTTGTAGCCAGGGAGCGCTCAGCAGAGAGAATGTGGGAGCATGAAAGCCATGATTTTGGCTTCATATGTAAACTTAGCGCCATGCCAATGTGTGGCGAGTGGGCAGAGCTCAGATGAATGAAGAAAAAAAGGTTCTGCAAAGGAGAGGTTTGAAGAAGAAAAGTTTTGAAGGTTTAAACGCTAAGATAGGAGGCTTGACTTGAAGCAGGTCCCATCGGTATCCTGGGGAAAAGGGCCTTACGAGCTGTGTCCGTTTAAAGGCCCGGATGCTGTAATGAAGTGAAGCCTTTCAAGGCATTGGCATACATAATCAGAAGGGAGAAAAAACTTTAATTGAAGCACAAGAGCATAGCTTAGAAGCTAATGGAAAAATCCCCCCCTAATGAGGGGAAAAAAACTTTTGGGGTCTCTCTTGAAAGGGGCAAGACATACAAGAACATACATAGGCATGTTGTACAGGCACATATAAAGTAGCAGGGAGGATTGCAAGCTCTGATTTGAGATTTTGCTCTCTCTGAGGTGCTGGCGATTTTGCTGCCACTGGGAGCTTTGAGCTTAGGAGCTTTGCACAGGCTCCAAGAGGCTATGAGATCTGGTTTGAACCTTACAGCTGGAGGGGGGCCAAGGGGGGCTTCTTCTTCCGCAGAAGGACTTTTGGCTTAAGGCCATTGTCGCGAGCATCTTCCCCTTTCAAACATGCCTCATTGTCCTGTAGGATTGGCTATGGGGCATTCTGGAGGGAAGGGCTCAAAAGCGGCAGTCTCTCTTCCGTCAGCATTCCTTTCTGCTGCAATTCAGTGACTGTGGACTCTGCAGAGATTTTGAAATGCGTGCCATTCTGGGGCACTGGCGGAGGCATGGTGACTTTGGAAGTAGAAAGGGGTTTATCAAAGCAGGAGAGTATAGGACGTGGGGGGGGGGGCAAGCTGGCAAGACCAGCCCAATGGTCTCAGTGGGGATGGGATCACTACACTGAGCTGGGGCAGCGAAGATGTCATGGGGGAGCTCGGGGAAGGGTTTGAGGAGTCGCGGATCTTGGTTCCGGGCTGGGGAGATGCCGGGCGGGCAGCACTCCCAGCGGGCATTAGAGGCGCCGGTCTTGGGCTTTCCTGGGGGTCTTAAGCCCTCTGGGGAGAGACCCTCCTCCGTCCAGGAGTTGTAAGAGCCCCGCCCGGGCAGCCTACAATTCCTCGGAGAAATGTCCTGGCTCGCATGAATTGAGACACTGCGTCTGGGGGGCTGTCTCATGGCAGCGGAGAGGCCGGCTAGAAAGGCTGGCTTGATGGGGCGAAAAGACCCGGATATCCTGGCAAGCTTTGAGCATGTCGGCCAGCTTCGGGGTTCCTTCCCTAGGCCTGTGATGGCTTTTCTTGACACTCAGGCGTTCTCCTTGGCAAAGGCGGCTTAAGGAGTTAGCCTCTGGGGCCTCCCTCGTTGTCAACCTGCTCTCTTGAGGGGACCTCCTGGAGCCTGTTTGCACAAACTCAGCATAGGGGCTCTTGAGGCTTCTGCGGGTGTTAGAAAACTTTGGGTTGGCTGTCGTCCGGTGTGGGGACTTTCAAAAAAGCCTTTGTAGGCGCATTCAAGAGCATTCAGGCGACGAGATGGCCAGGCCACGACTGGGGCAGATCTGATTGTTGGGGTTACTGAAGACTGGGAGGCATGAAGCATGGCGGCTGTGTAAAACGGCGTGCTGCTGAGTAGCGGCTGCTAAGCATTGCTGGCGGAACTTCGCTCTCCCAGATCACAAATTGTGCAGGGCTCAAGGGGCATCAGGAAGGTGGTCTTCCAGTCGTCCAGAATAGAACCATTAGTAGTGATTCCTCAGCGTTGACCGCTTCTGGCATGCCTCTCTCTACATAGGGGGCTGGTGAGCTCCTCCTCGCACGCTTTGCGGAGCCTCGAGCAGGATGTTGTAGCTTAAAGGGGCGATACTGACAACAGCCCGAATGACACCACCCTCCCTCGGTATCTGTGAAATGGACGGGCACAATGCAAGAATCACCGGCATCGCTCTTCCGTCAGGGTTTCAACTCTTCTGCAGAATAGTGACTGGCTAATGCGTTCTCAGCGAGAGTTTGAAACCCGCCATTACGGAGTGCAAGTGACTGTGGTCTGCGGGAGGAAATGAAGGCGGAGCAGGGGAGGCGGCCTGAAGCTTGAGGAGAGTTTGAAATGGGTGAAGCAAGGGGGGGGGCAGAAGGAGGACAGGCGTCCCATTTAGCGGATAGAGAAATTCAGGGGTTGAAATTGAAGGTGAAAGATCCTACAGCAAGGAGGGCTCTACAGCCATGAGGAGCCACTCCAGGGTGCAGGCTGATGGCGACAAACATTGTCTCCATCTCCGTCAGTCGCTTAGCGACATCGGCCAGCGGGAACTGTCGCAGCAAGAGTAAGCGTGATGTTTCAACACGCAGGAATTTGCCAAGATTCAATGTCCCCCCCTCTGGGTACCATGGACACTGAGCTTCAATCTCCTCAACCAATTTGCGCTAGCTCCCTTCTCTTTACGGGACCCCTGTGCGCATTTAAGCTAACGCCAGTTGGGTTAGATGGCGTGCTTGTCATAAGCCCTGCTTTTGCAAGCCTCCATACTCACCAGGTGTTCCGATGATCCGGACGACGAGAGTGTCCTAGGGCCGGCGTATGCCTGGAATCCATGATCCAGGGGACAGGCGATACAGCGGTGGGCTCCCTGGATGCGCAGACTCCAGCGGACTTCGGGTCCGTGACCTTCCCCAAGCGACGGTGAGCAGGGTGGAGGTTCGGAGGATTCCGGGTTTCGCACCAGCTTGTAGTCATCCCTTTAGAACAGTCAAGCTAAGGAATAGGCCGAGGCGGAGGTTTCATCTGGCGGGCGCCAGCAACAGGAAGCTGCTGAGGATTCCAGTGGATCCTGACAACTCTGCTCTGTGCTGGTCTCTGGCACCTTTTATTAGGGTTTCATTGTGGAAGTGTGAAGCCATTGGGTAGGGAGATGGCCGAGCAGATGAACGGAGACCGAGACCTGGAGATCATCATGTGATGCATGATCTCACCTGGCTCACGATCGGAGAGGAGCGCAGCTGCCTGTAATCCTCACCTGGGGCAAGACCAGTGTCACAGCGCCCGGTGACTGAGCCAGACAGTTCATGACCCGTGACTCATAGGGGGATGAGGAGTGGGGGGTGCGGTGCGACCAGCAAGGCCGTAGGTCCGTTGGCGTCCCAACGTTCTACCACGGTGCTGCTGGGTCAGCAGTGCATTACTACAGTACATGGACCAAGGATGGAAGGACAAAGAAGCATCAGGTCCAGTTCGTGCCAACTGAGACAAAAGCTGTACCTGGTAGGGCTCAAGCAGGTCTCTGGGGAGGAAGCATATATATAATTTAAATTAGAACAGGTCTTCAGGCTTAGAAATAGCTCTGGTCTATTGGTGTGAGGAAGTATGTCCATGCCACTTTTCCTTCCTTTGGCCTGCAGGCTAAATCCTTGCCTGGCACCTCTCATATCCTGAGTTTAAGACCTGTTGCAAGCTTGAAGCTTGACCCCAGCATGGGAGACTTCTTTTGCTTGGACATACTTTAGAACTCCTTGTGGCTCTGACTCATCCAAGTATACTCCAAAGAAAGTGTCCGGGGCATTCAAATACCAGGGGGGTGATTTCTAGAAACATTTGAACAGATTCTTAAAGGAACTGGCATATGCTGGCAGCTGCTGAGGTATTTTAAACTTGTTTAGGCTTGTGCAATTTTATTTTGATATTTTATAGGCTATATTTTGGAAGCTTGCTTTAATATTCTTGCAACCCATTCAAAGCCTTCAGGATAAGGTGAGATGCAATATCTGTGTAAAGTCATGAATAAATACATTATCAGCTAAGAATTCAGATTTCTGGTTCACTAATGTTTTAAATTCTGTTCCCCTCCCTTCCCCTTCTCTAGTACTGGATAAATGAATACACTTCCACATTGGGTATTGGAGTCTTCCATTCTGGCATTGAAATCTATGGCAGAGGTATGGTGCTTTCTGTAAATTATGTCTGAAAATGAGGGGATCTTCAATAAGTTATTGTAATGGTTATAGACTAAGTGAGATTTCTGTGTTAACTCTGTCTAGGGCAGTAGCTTGCTCTTAAGAAGACCAAGGTCTTCAGACTTACTCTTGTTTACGTTATTCTAGTCTGCCTCATAGATTGCAGTTGCATACATCCCCTGAGTTATAAATGAAAACAAGGATAGATAGATGTCAGATGTCACTATTCTCACACCAGTAATTTCCCCTCCCCCTTGTATATCACTAAAGGCTCATCTGAATGTTATATATCACTCCTAAATGCCTTCTAAATGCCACCTTCATTTACTCTGCAGTAGCCCGTCCTGTTCAGGCCTTCCGAAGCAACAATGTTCCTAAAATGATGTTTGCACTTTCCCATTTTAATATCTCGTGGCAGTTGTGATTGGGGCTCCTGTCAAAGAATAGAACACATTAGTCCCATTTGGCATCTTGATAGGTGTCTGTAGTAGGAAACAGGAAGGGGAATAGGGTGCTGGCCTTTTGCTGCCTACAGAAAACCAAGGAGAATGAATTTAAATGCAATTTAAAAGCAAGCAGAATATCAATACCCAAATACAGCATGCTCCTGTTTGGCGTGGCATTGCATGATTCCTTGGTCTTTATGTTGCTGCAATAGTGTTGGTTTCCCTCAACTCAGGGAGGGCACCTCTGAAGTAGCCCCTCCAGCACCCCTAAAACAGTTCATAAGGGAATGTCTAAAAAGGCAAAATATAATCCAGGATTTACCAGGGACAACCCAAAGCTATTGTTGCTGTAAATAATGCCTGGTGGTATCAGGTATCGACACAGATGGCTTATGATTGGCAGCCTTTGACAGAAAACATTCTGGGACCTCTGTGGGGTCAGCAGAAGAGCTTCTAGAGAGCAGAGGCCACACTGGGTCATAGGGTATCACCAAGGAACAGTACCTGGTAGTTTTGGTCAAGTCAAAGCCTAGCACAACAGTTTATACCTTAAGGTATAAAATCAACTGTGGAATGGAATAGCCTCGCCCTTACTTTTCTGACCACTAGGTAAACAGCATATCATCTGGCAAGCCTCATTTCTGGTTCATTGGTTTAACAACATGTTGCATATGAAGCACTTATTAGACAGCAATTGAAATATTGCCCCCAAACCCAAAACAGCCAGTTGATTCCAACCATGAAAGCCTTCAACAATACAATATAACCATTGTTACTATTATTACTCATTACATGAAGATAGTGTGGCATATATAGTGTTGCTGTTTAACATGGAACTTAAGCTCAGTTCCACACTGAGAATATAAAAGTCAGGATTTGGAAAGTCTTGCCACAATAGCAATGCATGACAGACTACAAAGCATTGCAGCATTAATAAATTGCATAGCAAGGATGGCTTTAGTGGACACGAACTGCTCAGTTTCAGTGTGAAAGAGCTGGCCAAGAAAGTGCCAGTGATACCAAATGTTCAGCCTCATTGCTCAGCTGCACTCCACTGCTAGAGATGCAGCAAACATGCCAAAACTTTCCTCTCTCCAAGTTGTAAAAAGCAATTTAAGGGGGGGGGGATCATGTTACAAATGTAGGGGCACTGGCAGATTCATTCTCCTACCCTCCCCAGCCTCTCTTTTCCTACACTCAGTTGTCTCCCGCTTTCTTTCTTTCTGGGCTGCAAAGAAATAGATAATGATGTCCTTGTGTTCCAGGCCAGATATATTTTCAGAGAAAACCCGCTCCCCAAAAACTGTTTGGACATAAGAAGTATTTTGTGCTTGGGGAAAATACTTCAGCAGGACATCATCAGAATACTGAGTTAAATGTGCACTAGTCAGATCCTTGGAGATGCTGAGAAATGCTGATGCAATCCAGTTTTCAAATGGTTTGAATTTGGTCCAGAACTTATGCAAAATAATTTGGGACTTTTGTTTTTAGTTAGTGGTTCACATATCATAGAAGGAGTTGCAATAGCGATGCCCAGAACCATTAAAATATTTTGAGGAAAGAACCCTGTTGGAATAAGAGAGTGGATGATGAAAGTAGGTGGGGGGCGGGAGGGGACAAAGTGGGGAAAGAGATGTAAATAGAAGAAAAACAGAGGGGAGAGACACATCAGTGGTAACAGTGTTGTAGGAGTTTAAGTGCGACCTCAGGTTTAAAAGACTGTATCTCACTGATTTTGGAAATTACTGGGTAGAACTGGACAGCATCAGTTTGTAGTTTAAGAATGGTGGCCAGTCTGTATAAAGAGCAGTTCACCTACAAAGAGGTTTGCATGCTTAAATGTTCTTCCATAATGCTAGGAATAACAAAATTAAGTCTTTTTGAACATTAGTATTAAAGAAAATGGTAGATTAGTCTCTAGTGTCTTGTGTTCAGTGTGCAGGAAGATATTTTTTAAATATTGCGGATCATTTAAATAAGATGTCTCCCAACATGTGATTTTCACCTGTGGCTTTTCAAGGATGTATTTGGCCATCTCCAAGGGTCAGGCAACAGAAGTAATTAATCTGCAGTTGAATGTTCTTTGCAATGGATGTCATATTGACTATTCAAATTATAGGCCTTCTGGTCTCTTAAAATTCAAACCGGACCTCAAATTCAAAAAGTCTTATAAAATACAAATAAAACATCAGCCACAGATTTTCTGTACCTCAGGAGTAAAGAGCTGCCTTACTAAAGGCTGTGTTGAAGAAACTAAGATGACTGTAACCAAACACTTCTGCTTTTGTGCTATTTACTCTCATTGATGTAAAGTATTCACTGCTCGCACCTTGTCAAAGGCAAACAGGTCTAATGCAAGATTGACTGGAACAGGCAGAGATGACATCTGGTGAAGAACTTTGGTTGGGAGGCTGTCCTTTGTTTAGTAAGGCCAGAGTTGAGTCCCAAAGGAACCAACTCTGGTGAGGCAGCTGGTTTTAATGCTAACAGTCAACCATGCAGACAGCTTTTTCCTAGGGACTATATGTTTTTTTCTTACTGTCTCTTTCTTTCCTTGGCAGAATTTGCCTATGGAGGGCATCCCTATCCTTTCAGTGGGATTTTTGAGATCACACCAGGCAGTGCTATAGAGCTTGGCGAGACCTTTAAGTTCAAGTAAGGGCCTTTCTTTCTCCTCCTTCATTCAGTATAATCTCCTAGGCATCTTGCAGCCCATGTCTTCTCAGCAGGATACTCCATTTCAAGTCATCCTTTCTGTCCATTGTCCTTTCCCAAGTATTTTGCTATGACTATGGCTGTTTCTGTGAAATATGGGGTAATGTGAACTTATGTTAGTGAGGTGATGGCTAGGGCTGCCAGGCAATCACCAGGAAACAGGGGGAAGGAGCGGGGTCATGGGGTGTGCCCTCACTGATGTCATGATATCCCTTCTGGCAAAACCCCATAAGTGACGTTATGCCTCTCTAGGAATTGCCAGAAACTCGATGGTTTTATCATAGAGTTTATGGTGATTCATAGCAAAGGTTGATGTCACTTCTCGACTTTCCCTAAAAGAAACATCACTGTAGCCCAGTTGCCATCATTTAAATTAATTTTCTGCTGTCAGCTGCAGCAGTGATGGTGGGAAATAGGAACTGGGGATAGGAGATTTCCTTCTTCCAGCAGGGTTTAACAACCCTAGTTTGGATGTTACAACTACACACAGGTCCTGCAATCCCAGGAACAAACCTTGGAGTGGTCAGAAATGGCTTGTAGGTGGAGGGGAAAGCCAGGAATACCAGTGGATATCTAACCTAATAACTGAATTCATACCTCTGAACATATGCTGATTTTCTCTCTCCCTGTTGAGAGGCCATACTTTTTCTCTGGGTTCTAGACTTCTGAGGCAAATCCAGTTGTGCTGACACACAATGTCATGTGGATAGGACATGTGTTTCCAGGTTACTGCAAACCTCTTGAGAAATGACGGTGTGAAGAAAATCACATGCCCTGTGAATGAAGCATCTTCTGTAGTCAGTCCCCACAGGAAGCACTTTTAATGGGCCTTTGTGTCACAGCCAGTTTGTGTGCAGTTACATTATAGTCCCCACAACTGCCATGATTCCCACCAGTAGTAGAAGAATAATAATTTGGATTTATACCCCATTTTTCTCAACCTTAAGGAGTCCGAATTCTTTCCCTTCATCTCCCCATAGTGGACACCTTGTGAGGTAGATGGAGCTGAGACAGTTTGGAGAGAACTGTGACTAGCCCAAATTCACCCAGTAAGCTTCATGTGTAGGGGCAGGGAAACAAATCCAATTCACCAGATAAGAATCTGCTTCTCATGTGGAGGAGTAGGGGATCAAATCCCATTCCCCAGGTTCTTAACCACTCTGTCACACTGATTTTCATTAGGGCCCACCAAGCTGCTTAGACAGTTGAGGGGGCTTTTGTAAGGCAGGATGTCTGGGTGCAAACCCATGCCTGGACTTAACCCATAGCACCAAGGCCCCCAAAACACAATTTGGAGGGAGGGAAGGGTGTAAAGGGGCCCACTGCTTGCCTAAGGTAGACAAGAGAAGCTACAGGAGCCAGTCAGCAGATGATTGAAGAGGGACACCTGAATCAGGGAAACAGGTGAACCCAACCAAACCCAGATGTAGCAGCTATTGGGTGAATGGTTAGGAGTGGATGATCAGCTCCTCAAGGACAGAGGAGGCAGGAGTACAGCCAGGGAGTGAAATAAAAGGCAGTCTTCACAGACAGGCCAGAGAGGAAGGAAACAGTACTGTACTGGAGAAGAAGGCAAGAGTGCTGTTCTATGAAGGAAAGGAGGGTGGTGCTCAGCAGTGGCCTATTTGCCTAGGGATAGGGTGCCAATGGTCTGGTCACCACTCTGTCCCTGGGTGCCACTGGTCTTGTCACGTGGGGGGTGCAAAATCGGCCACCCATGTGACCAGGAAGACAGCAAGGCAGCAGGAAGTTCTGCTGCCTTTTCATCTTCTGGTGCCCTTGGCCCCACCCATGTCATCATAAACATGGGCGGGGCTAAGAAAGCCAGAGGATCCCCCCAAGCCTTGCCCCCCCTCCCGGCTGCCAGCTCCCCCCAAGTCCCGCCCCCTCCTGGCAGCCGGCCGTCAGAGTCTTTTCTGCCCTCCCCGCTGGGGAGGACAGAAGCAACTGGAAGGCTCCATGCTGAGACCTTTGCTTTTATAAGCTTGGGGGGCGTGGCCTTGCCACTTGAGGGCATGGCCCCACCCCAGTTTATAAAGCCAAAGGCCCCAGCATGGAGCCTTCCAGTTGCTTCTGTCCTCCCCAGGCTGCCGGCTCCAGGGGTGGGGCTCGAGGCTGGGCCCCGCCCCAGGTGTAGTGGGCGGGCGCCCAGAAACCAGATGCCTCTGGGTGCCATTTTCCCCTGGTTACGCCTCTGGTGCTCAGCCAGTGTCCTACTTCCCCACTTCTGAGGTCTAAGGAGCTCCAACGTGGAGGGCACAACAGCAGAAATGGAGAAGATGACCTTCCAGCCGGGGGCACTCAGAAAGGGATTGTTAGCAATTGCCCGCAATCATGAAAGTTTTTCTATGGATAAAGTAGCATGCACTGGAGGATCAGCAGGAATAGTAAGCATCCAGGCTTGTTGTTCCATTCCCCATTCAGGCTTTCTTTCTTTCTTTTTATTCCCTCTTTGCTTTCTCCCTTGCTTTCCTTGCTTTCTTTTATTCTCCTTTTGTGAGGCAGGAGGTATTGTGTTTATCTCTGTCTCTTGAGACAGCCATTTTGGGTTTGGTTCTGCCTCATGTGACAACCATTTTGAGGTGGTACTTACTTTCCCCTCTCAAAATTCCAAAGGTCCTTGCAGGTTCAAAAAACCTGGGGACACCTGAGCCGGATGCATTTTCCCACCTTACTGAGTTTGAGTTGTGCTGACATGATGTTATTTGAACACTGGCTTCTGGTCTATGAATGGATATAGGAAAGAAATTATGGAGGAATGAGAGAGTTAACATGAAATGTTAAACAATAGATTGTACTTACAGCAATAGAAAGTAGAATAGTTCACAGTCCCTATACCTTTATGAAGGCATCTTTCTGAGATCGTCTGTTACAGTAGAGCCCTAATTATCTAGATCAGGGGTAGGGAACCTGCGGCTCTCCAGATGTTCAGGAACTACAATTCCCATCAGCCCCTTTCAGCATGGCCAATTGGCCATGGCCCTACCCCTGATCTAGAACCTAAAAGTATAATAAATCTGTTTTGACATGAACTCCATAAATAAACAACTTTTACCAAATGCATCATCAGAACTGGAGACAGCTCCATGTCACACAGCAGAGGAGCCAAGGATAGCTGCATGATATGTGCCTTGTGTGCATGATATGTGACTTGTGCATGAATCAGAGATGTGCTCCCTTTAGTTCTGGTCCAGCCATGTGAGAAGAAACTTGTACTGCTTCTGACTGTGTTCAGTTTTGTTTTCATCATGCATTTTTAGAGTTCTGCATATTATCAAGGTCTGTTCATGCTAGGCTTGTCAAGCCCCAGCTGCCAGTGGATGATTCCCACCAGCACTCAGCAGGGTGTCAGAAAAAAAATATCGCAGGGGAAGGGAATAGTGTGTGTGTGTGTGGGGGGGGGACATCAGCAACATCCTGGTGCACTTATGTCACTCCCCATGCTCCTGGAAAATTTTGCCCAAATTCTAGAGCGTCCCTAGACTCCCTAAGCAATACCCTTACATTGCTTCTGGGCACAGAGTGATGTCAGCGCATTGGCAGTGAGGTCCCTCCCCCTACAGCACGGTAGCTAGATTTCCTGCCAGTTTTCAGGGCAGACCTGGCAATCCTAGTCTAAGCTACACATTTACATCAATTTTATTCCACTTTGTCATAGTTTAATCCTGAGAATTACACTTTGACAAGATTGTAAGCTTCCTACCCTATGTATCTGTTCTGGCTTTCTGCCATCACTATTTTCCAGTAAAATGAATCAGCCAAGTGAAGACTGTGTCCCTCTCTTTACTTGGCGTTGCCTCAGCGTCTTTCTTGACCTCTTGCTGCATATGCCTGTTCTTGATTTCTTCTTCTCGTTTTTTTAACCAGAGAATCCATTGCCCTGGGCACGACTGACTTCACAGAAGAAGATGTGGATAAAATTATGGAAGAGCTGGGCAAGGAATACAAGGGCAATGCCTACCACCTCATGCACAAGAATTGCAATCACTTTTCTGCTGCCTTGGCAGAGGTTGGCTATCTCTGTGTGTAACGCTTTGGGACCTTCATGATGGCTAGGGAACAGTGTGGGCTGGCACACATCCAGCCATGCGCCAGTTTTTCATAAGAGCATCATGAATCATCTGCAGATGGTGGAGTGGGAAGCAGGAAGTATCTCAACTCCTGCCACTGAATGCTGAAGTAGGAGGGGAAGGCAGCACCCTTACCAGCTGTCCTCAGGAGGCAGCAGGAAAGCTGCCGTGACTGTGGCTGCATCTGTGCATCTGTTCAGTGACTAGCAGAATCTGCTAACACTATCAGTGTCATCAGGCTGCACATAGGCCAACTTCCACTACCTACTCAGTCCCTGAACACCTGCACAGTGTTGTAGCTGTAGCCAAGGCAGCCCTGCCATGTCCTCCTGATGTCCACTTCTTTCCCTCCCCTTGAAATGCAGTGGTGCAGGCTGGATATTCCTTGCATCCCATTCCAGAAGTGCCACTGCCGTTCATAATAACCTGGCAGGCAACTCCTTTTAGGATCACAGTACCAAGATGGTAGTTGGCCTATAATGAGGGGCATACGTGTCAGAGGGGGTCACGTCCCCCCTGCAAAATCCTCTACCCACACACACACCGAAGCCTGCAGTGGGCCTGCCAAGTGCCCCTTGAGTTGAGGCCAGCCTTGAATAGAGGGGGGGGCGGCCTGCCGCAGGCTCGCTAGGCGCCCCTCAAGTTGTGGGCCACTCCGGCAGGCTTGTGGCAGGGTGTCAGTCTGGCGACAGCTTCTGCTGGCCTCTCCACCTCTATCAGAGACTGACCTCCAACAGAGAGGGGGCAGCCTGCTGCAGGCCCGCCAGGTGACCCTCGAGTCACGGGGCACTTTGGCGGTCTCATGGCAGGCTGCCAGCCTCTGCTGGCCTCCCCACCTCTATTCATGTGCCCTGCATGGCGGGGATGTGGGGGCGGGGGTGGTAGGTTGGGGGGTGCCTGGAGCAGGTGAGGTCCCCCCGTCTATAATGTGAAGTTAAGTGCAGCTACTCCCCATATTCCAGTTGCCTCTACTTACATAATTTCAAAGTAAACATAGCTGATACAGTAGGAAAAAAACAGCTTGCAGGTGGAAGTTTCAGGGGGAAAGGGACTGGAAGGAAAAGACATAATTATGCCTTTCCCTTGTGCAGAACATATTGCCCTTCCCCGAGGGCACTTTGCAATGGAGAAGATACTTTGCAGTCTTTGTTATATCCACGGCTGCTGTGTAAGGTGTATTTTAATAGGTCAGGCTGCTCATGCAAAAGTGATATGTCTCCTCTAAAGTCTTTGAGAGTCAGACTGAGATGTGTAGGCGGGAGATGTATTGTTTCTTAAAAGACTCTGTAGGATTCTGAGACAGAGACTTAAACATCTCAAGCGTTTTCTAAATTGCCACATGTTCCATCTCTCCCCCCACCCCTCTCTCCAAAGAACCCAGTTTATGCATTTTATTACCCTTCAGTACAGAATTAAAGCACAGTTACTATTCTGAAGGTTCCTCACTCCTACATGTGACTTTTTCGAATTGGAAGGGCAAAGTCACTCGCAAAAGTGTTAGCTTTTTTTGTGACAAAATCCTCTTTTCTATCTAGGGCATTGTTACAGTGATAGGAATGCTAATGTTTAGCATGGAATAATTTATCCAGAATAAGTATCATGCCCTAATACTCATCTGATATAGTACAGATTGGAATCATTGCTGAACATGGAAGTATTAAATGTGGGAATGAAATTCTGCATGGATTTGGAAATCTGGCAGTATTTAAGTCCTTAAATCTGGGACATCCCCCCCCCCTTTTTTTTTGGCAAATCAGCTTGCACACAAGCTGATTGAAAATATGTTATGACACTATACATGAAAATATTGAATTGAAAATATTTTATGACACTATACATGGATTTGTAAGGGCATTTCATACTAATTCAACAAATGGGGGTTGTCATGGATTTTGCTAACATTTTGCAAAGTTATTATATATGTTCAAAAGTACCTTTCAATATTTTTTTAAAATTCCATATCTAAAAAAATGGCTATACCAGTATGCACATTTCTTCAAGGTCATATTTCCCATCAAACATGTGGTCATTCTTGTGGCTACAGAACGATAAGAGAGTGGCAAATGCGTCACACTCCATTCTAAAGTTTAGAACAAAGCTATCTGTGTCCCACTGGTGTTCCAATCTCTGATATAATATACTCACATTTTTCCACACAATACATTTGTTCATGGATGAGTATTCCGATGTGTGTGTTAAATGAAAAGGTGATGTCCCAGCCAATAATTGCACATACATATCCACAGAATTATTCCTTCTCATAGCCATTTTAATAATGTACTAGAACTTTATAGCGCAGTTGGAAAATGTGAATATTTCAAACTTGATTACATCATCAAGGAACAATGCAAACATGATCTAGATAAGAAAGATGAGATGCTGTAAAAACCAGGGAATCAGCAGACAGGACCCATTGGAGAATACCAGGGTAACTGAAGCAGTAATGGAGTTGAAAGGGGTCAGTGGTACAGCCCTTCTGGATATGTTGCTATAAAAAACAATGCAACAGATGACCATCAAAATAGACATTACTTGGTTAGATTAATTTTCAAGGATGCTATTTTATGTATATTTTCCTTGCTGCAAATCCTATTTAAGTCAATAGGTTTCTGAAGTCCTGAGCTTGGATCACTAGCTTACTACTCCACACTCCTTGTGCCCTAGTCCAGAAAGAAATGAAAGGTGTTTCACCCTCCCCAGGCATTGCCCCCCCCCGCCCCCCGGAATTTCTCAAGTCACTCTTGGTTACCTAACTGCAGAACAAATCCAGCATAAGAGCTGTATTAATTAAGAACATAAGAACATAAATTAAATTCTGTTACATTCATATTTTGAATTACACAAATACATTTTGTTTCCAAAGAAACTGTGAGGCACCCAAAAGGTTAAAATGCCATTAATTTGTATTTAAACTTTATTTTATGCTCTTGGTGTCTGTGTGCTTCATTGTCAATAAGTTGTGCCCCTCCCCACATAGCAGAAGGAATAATGAGAAGGTTTTGGTGGGTGAATAATCCTCTTCATCTGCCTTCTCCATAATTCTGATCTTTTTGTCCACTCCACAGATTCTGTGCGGGAAGGAAATCCCGCGTTGGGTGAACCGCCTGGCCTACTTCAGCTCCTGCATTCCCTTCCTCCAAAGCTGCCTCCCCAAGGAATGGCTGACTCCAGCAGCCCTGCAGAGCCACATCAGCCTTGGGCTCCACAAGGAAGAGCAGGGAGACACAACTGACGAGGAATCCCCGTCCACTTCTGCAGCCGCCTCAGGCCCTTCGCGAACCTGCAGACATACAAGAGTCTGAACCTTTGCCCATTTGACATGCTCTCAGCTATCTTTCTTCCCTACCCATTTCTTGCCCACTTCGTTATCTTTCTCCCAAGAACACTGGGGAATATAATCTCAAGAAAGAGATGAAACTGCTGCCCCATTTACAAGTACTGCTACTATCCAACAAAGTGATTTCTCACTCTAGAACTACTTTTCAGAGTGTAGCATTTTAAACTTCTGGGAACAGTATGTACTCCTTGATCCACAGAAAACTGCTGAAATCTCTGGGATGTCACAAAGTGGACCTGGAGGGAAGCCATATTGAGATGTTCCTTGGCTGGAACTCTTTTAATCCTCTGCCTTCTCCTGCTCCCCACCCCTACCCCAAAAGCCTTCTCTCCAAGAATGCATCTCACACATGGTACACCTCCTCCAAGTACCAAAATTACGAACTTGAAACAGAGTTTCATTTTCTCATCCTGAAGACCAGCAGCAGCTTCTGCTAACCTTCTTCTCTTCTCCTCTTTCATTTTGTAATCAATCGTTTCTAAAGTCATCTGAAAGATAAATGAAAGGTGCTGCTATTCTACCATTCTACCACCATAGGGTTGTTGCGTGTCTTTTTTTGTGAATTAAAATCCTGTGTCCAAGACTGAAGACCTCTTCACCCTTCAAGTATAATGGCAAAAATAATCTGGAAATGAATGTAAAATTCTGGGTTTTACATGTTCAGTAAGTGCTGAGGACAGTTAGAGTCACTAGCTTCTTCTTGGGCAGAGGTTCCTATATCTCTATCATTTGCATGTCATGGAAAAATAAAAAAGGTGCAATATTTTCACCATCTCTGGAGCTCCCCCACGGGAAAAGTGGAACCTGCTGAATTTTTCCATGTCATGTAAAACAAGCTATCAGAACCTTAGTTTAGAATGGAGCTAGTAAATTTAGCTGGGGTAGCATTGGCCTGAAGTGGTAGAGCTTTCTTTGGTCCTACCATAGGGAATATTTGTGTTGAAAACTGTTCTAGAACATGACTGAGCTGTAATTACTGGTGAATGTCTAAAACATACATTGTTTAAAATAGAAAGGATAACTTATTTGACAGAAGGCTCTCCATGGACATTTTTGCCATTCCATATTCAACCTAATCAGTGCTCCACCTAGCAGTTCCTATGCCCTGAACCAACTGTAAGAAATGCCAGGCTAGAGCAAATCAACATTTTATTGAAGCTAACTTTCTGGCAATAGTGGCCAACCATATATCATGGGAATGCTCAGAAGCCGGCTGTAATGGTGACAGCCAGCCCCTGCTTGTTCCCAGCATCTGATACTCAGAGGCATATGGTCTGTGAACACACAACCTTTATTTGCCTATTATAACTAAGAACTGTTAATAAACCTATTCTCCATGAATGTGTCTAATCCTTTTAAAAAAACCATTAAGCTAATGGCAATCATCATATGCTGTAGCAAAGAACTCTGTAGTTTTATATAGTGCAATGAAGCACTTCCTGCATTGCTTCCTTGCACCTATGTCAAATCAATTTCATTGGGTGACCCTGAGCTTTTATGTACAGAAGTTACAATTCTTTTTATCTGGCCTCACCAGTTTCAAAACCCTCATTCAGGTTGCCCCAACCATGGTAATATTTCTTCTGAAAACACCCAACTTTTAAAGGAGAGCATTAAATGCTCCCATTATCCTTTTAAGCAAAAAACCTGTACCTTCTACCACTCTGGGATAGATAGATGAGGCAACAATAACTTCAGGCAGCAATTAAAATGGAATTGTATCAACAATTGATAAGAAATTGTGATACCCCTTTCCTTATAATTCCTAACATGGAATTTGCTTTTTTGTTGCCCTTGCATGCTACACTGATGTTCCAATGAGCTTTGCACTACTTGCACTAAGGCCCCGTGGTTGCTTGCATTCCTAAAGGACCATTTTCCAGGTTTTTAGTGGCAGGGAGTGTCATTTCTTACTGCAGTCTGGACAGTATCTCATGCTCCCTAATCTCACTTAGGCCACTGAATCTTCTATTTGCAAGCATGAAGGCTAGGGTATCCATTTCTCCTTTAAGGAGGTCTTGGGATTTAAACAAGAGCCGACAGGTTGAGGAATGGTAGAGCAAATGCCTTGCACAAGAGGGGTTCTACCCCTGGCATCTGTGAGGAAAAAGTTATCCAGCAGCAGGACTAGGAAAGGCCCTGGAGAGTCACTGGCAGAATAGACCACACTGGGCAATTTAAATCCGTGTACAACACATATGTCTCTTTGTTGCAAAATCAGCTCAAAGATCCGTAGAAAAGCTCTGTGCCTTCAACAGCTATGGGATGGACAGGCATTCAAAAGGTTCATCTTTTCTCAGCATGGAGATGTGATGAGTGTTTTCTCAGTTTAAATGTAATTAACTAATCCAGCGTATTTTTTAGAGCTGATTCAGAAAGTCCAAATGTTCACCCAATAAAAGACTGATTTCCATGTTCAGTTTTACTACTGTGAGTAATTCCTCTTGACATCAGACCTACTTAGCAAAGTTCTTTACACTCATTAGAAATTTCTCTATGTCCATCATTGAATCTTTCTTTCATAGCATGTGGCTACTGTGGTCTTGTCCATTCAAATATGAAGTAATCACTTTGCTCTAAGCTTAAAAAGCCTGGGAATGAGAAGCACAATCTTTGTAAAAGTCTCCTGGCTGATTTGCTCTGAACATGCCCTTTTCCAGAGTTTAGGCCCTATTCAGAAAACTGTGCTTATTTCTGTAGCCACTAAACTAGTGATATTCCTCACCCAGCACCAGTGGAGAGACCACACCCCTTCCCAAGATAAAAAGGGGCTGGGTAACCTTGTCATAGAGTGAAAGTTTTATCAGACTGGATCCCTTAAAGCTGAAAATCAAAGCAATCTGTATGCAAGAATAGATCTATTTGTTTGGTCCTGCAATGAGCGTTGAGTATCACCTTACTTCCTGACTGATTGTGGTGGGCTAACTGCAAACAAGCTTCCTTGGCTGGCATGGCTGATCTCCCCTCACTTCCCTCCTTTAGCTAGAAGTTGGTGATGGTAACAGGCTAAATTCCTTGCTATTACCAGTCTAATATCTGCTACATGCTGGGAATTAGGTGGGATGCCATTTTCTGCACACTAGAAGAGATTGTGTTCTGATATGGATAGCCCAGGCCAGCCTGATCTCATCAGATTTCAGAAGCTACATCAGGTCAGCCTTGGTTGGTGCTTGGATGGGAGACCACCAAGGAAGTCCAAGGTTGCAATACAGAGGCAGGCCATAGCAAACCACCTCTGTTCATCTCTTGCCTTCAAAACCCTAAGGGGTTGCCCTATCTCAGCTGCAACTTGATGTAGAAAAAAACAAAACAAAGAGTGAGTGCTGGATAGCACCAGGATTGTTCTGAGCAGTGTATAGTTCATACATGGAAAGAGAATCTACCCATCACAGAGGAGAGCCAGCATGGTGTAGTGGTTAAGAGCAGGTGGATTCTAATCTGGAGAACCAGGTTTGATTCCCCACTCCTCCACCTGAGTGGTAGAGGCTTATCTGATGAATGAAGTATGTTTGCACACTCCTACATTCCTGCTGGGTGACCTTGGGCTAGTCACAGTTCTTGGGAACTTTCTCAGCCCCACCTTCCTCACAAGGTGTCTGTTGTAGGGAGAGGAAGGGAAATAAGCTTGTAAGTCACCTTGAGCCTCCTTACAGGAGAGAAAGGTGGGATATAAATCCAAACTCCTCCTCTTCCTCCTCCTCTTCCAGTAATTCTTCAATAATTAGGTGTCATCAAGTGAAACCAGTTCTGATATTTGACTTGGGGGTAATTGTTAAGTGGCATAGTATTTGAAACTTTGTAATTCCAGGGAGGGGGGGGCATGCCCAGAATCAGTCCTATTCTCTATTTTCTTGGACTATCCATGACCGCTTGCTCTACATCTCCTATTATTCTGCTTATTTTCAACAATGTTTCACCAAATAGACTCCACGCTGTTTCATCTTATCCAGTTTCACTGAGCAATGTTTACTAGAATGAGCATTACTTTGACATTCCCAGAGCTGCTTTTCAGAGAGAAAACGTATATTGACTGAGTTGCCCTTTGCAACTGGAAGAATTACCAGCAGTCTTATATTGCTTCTGGGGTTCCTAGATCTTTTTACTAACAGATAACCTTGCAGCATATATTCCACAGCCTTAGGTCTCACCCAGGACTTAATAAAGGTCCTTGTAGAATGACCACTGAGGAGTTCCTATATTTGAGATGCAATAGTAATTGATTCTGCCTGATCTAATGACAGCTGTCCATCAGGTGGACTTCTGCTTTGCATCTGATCTCAGAGTGGGAATAAAGATTCAGCTAGGAAGATGTAAATGGAAACTCACTGGGAAAACAGTGGGCTGGATCCCACTAATGGGGGAGTATTTTTGCTATTTTTGCCATTGCAAATCTTTGACAACCCTCATGCTGTCCCTGAAGGTCCCTTATTCTCCAGAAAGCAGCATTTCAGGAGGCATTTTGAGCTTCAGTAGGAGGCAAGAGGTAATCACACATCACTGAGAGAAATTCTTCCATCAGCAGGGATTTATGATGGGATTCAAGCTTATTGCTATTTGTATAAACATAACTGGAACTGATATACCACTCCTGTCCTGATAGAAGCTACTATTTCTTCTGTCAGATTCAAGTTCTATCTCAGCTTGATTTGACTTGTACGATTTAAACTTGTGTTTATGAGTCAGTGTTACAGGCAGTGGAATGGGAGGCTGTATCCACACAGCAACATTCCCTGTTGTGGACTGACTTCCATTGCGAATGCAGAGGCACTCACAGTGGCAATGGATCATCCAGACAGGGATTCTCCTCACAGTCACTATTTCCCTCCTCCTTCATCACCAAAGGGCTCTTCAAAAATCAGTAGTAGATACATCACTATAATGCTGTGGCATTATGGTCGTATACCTTCTGCCTTTTAAAAAAGCCAGCTAAAAGCCTGCTGGTGGTGATAGGGGAAACTGATGTGAGGTGATAGGGAGGAAAAATAGCACTGGGTGTGGGTGGGAAGGTTCAGAAACCTGCACCTCCCTGTCATAATATGACCAGCTTTGACTTTATTCTGAGAAGACTGAAAAAAGTGGGCTTGCGAAACATCAAGGTAAACCTGAGGAGACCACAGAACATGGCAGAAGGAGCGTGCCTGGAAGACAGTGCTTCACAGTTGTTTCAAAAGACTCTTCTCTAGGGCCGTTTCCGCACGGCCAAAAGCAGCGACGCGATGACGTCGCAAATTGCGACGCATCCCAAAAAAAGCGTTCACACAGACAGGCGGAGCTGCGGGCGTCCGCAGCCCCGCAGAAATGTGACGGTTCGCGCGAAGCTGCCAAGTGAAGCGGGGCGGCGTTTCAGCGACGTTAAGCGCTTCGGCGCGACTTAAGCGAAGCCGTGGTGTTTTGAGCCCGACGCCATTTTTTTGACGACAGCTGGTATGGCGGCTGTTAAGCGGCTGCAGTGCGGCGTCGATCGTCACATGGGGAAAAAAGAGTGGTTTTAAGCGCTTTCTGAATACACCGTCTTCAAGGCCGGTTTAGCTGCCAGCGACGGCGCGACTGCGCACCTCCGCCGCTGCGCGTGCGAACGCTCTCGCTCTGACGCTTCTTTTTCCGTTGCGACGACGTCATATTTTGCCCGTGCGGAAACGGCCAAGGCTAAAAAACAGCCAGACTGGGTAGAACAAATCCTTTGTGGGCAAACAGCCAGAGCTTTCTGGGCTTCAGCTCTTTTGGATGTACATTCTGGTTGTCAGGTTATATATATATATTATTATTATTATTATTATTTATTAAATTTAATAAACCGCCCTACCCCCAAAGGTCTGTTTGAAAGGGGCCAGAGCTCTGTGAGAGAAACCATGCTTCAGCATGCCCAAGGTTTCAGGTTCTCTAGTTAAAGAGTTCCAGGCGCCCCATCTGGAAAAGCCATAGGCAGCATTTATAAGATTGGACCACAGACAATTCACAAAAGCCATAATTTACTTTACACAGCTGAGAATGTTAAGGTCTGCACAGTCATTGATCATTAAGGTAATTTTCCATATATGAAAAAAACCTTTGTTGTTCACACCCTGCTCCAATCCATCTAAAACTACTTTTTAAGTTATATTTCTATTTCTTTTGGTTAGTAAAATACAGTGGTTGTAATAAATTATTCCAGGACTCTGCATCTTTTCTCTTGATAAAGCTAATAATGCAAACACATTATTTGAAGATCTTAGTGCAGCACAAACACTGAACACGTGGAGATGAAAGTGCCCAGGCCAGGGGCATAACGAGGCAGCCCTGGGCAAACTGTAGCCCTGGACAAAACCTGAGTTGGATGCCCCCCCCCCCACCATGGGCGGCCACTCCACCATGACCAAATTTTCTTTTGCACCAGGACATTGGTGCCTGCAGGGGGTCCATTTTTAGACATATCAGCACCAAAATTTCAGCATATCATCAGGAGACTGTCCTTATGCTACTCCCCAAGTTTGGTGAGGTTTGGTTCAAGGAGTCCAAAGTTATGGATTCCCAAAGGGGGTGCCCCATTCCCCATTGTTTCCAATGGGAGCTAATAGGAGATGGGGGCTACAGTTTTGAGGGTCCATAACTTTGGCCCCACTGAACCGAACTGCACCAAACGTGGGGGGTGCCATCATCTCCAGATGATACCCTGAAATTTTGGTGCCGATACATCCAAAAATGCACCCCCTGCAGGAACATTCTAGAAATTTGCCCAAGAATTTTTGTTCTGCATTGAGTGTTCTGCATTGCTGTCAATGGGGGGTTGCAGGCTGTGGGGGGCAAACTTCTGAAGGCACATTCTCAAAACTTTCAGGGTCTCATCAGGAGACTGCCCTAATGATACCCCCCAAGTTTGGGGCAGTTTGGTTCAGGGGGGCCAAAGTTATGGACCCTCAAAACTGTAGCCCCCATCTCCTATTAGCTCCCATTGGAAACAATGGGGGATAGGGGCACCCCCTTTGGGAGTCCATAACTTTGGACTCCCTGAACCAAACTGCACCAAACTTGGGGGGTATCATAAGGACAGTCTCCTGATGATACGCTGAAATTTTGGTGCCGCTATCCTAAACACTGCGCCCCCTGCAGGCCAAAAATGGAAAACCACTAAAATACTCAAAAACGAACCCAGCATTTTGATGCCCCCCACAAGGTGATGCCCTGGGCAGCTGCCCACCTTGCCCAATGGGCATTACGCCAGTGGCCCAGGCCCAGTTCAAATTTTAGCTCTGTCATGAGTCCAGTTGGTGGCTCAGGCAAGCCATGCTTCTCTGTTTTAACCATCCCATTGTGATGTTGAGATAATTATACTGACCTGCCTTTCAGGATTGCTAAAAGAATTGTTGAGATTAGCCAGGAAAGATGGCCAAGATTTTGAACATCAGCTGCTGCTCAGAATGGTTGGTGTAGCTCAGATGCATTGATTATTGTTACAGCCCAGTACTATTAATGCTTACTCAGAATAAAGCCCAGTAAGTTTTGCAAGCTCAGTCAGACAAGGCAGCTCCTTATGACCTCCCTTCCCTCTTTTTCAACATCTGCAGCCACATTTGACTATGTTCTTACATTTCCCTACATCCTGCCAATTGTTCTTAATCCCCCAAAGCATCCAAGGTTTTTTGAGTCTTTCTGCTGTGGCTAGATGTGGAATCCCAGCCTTTACATATTCAAGACCTCCATGGGTTGTATCTAGTTTATGGCCAACAATATCTGTGTTTCGAGGAGGGGAGGTGTAGTCATCCCCGCAGGGTCGTCGCTAAGGAATAGGCGAGACGCGGAGGAGGTTTCATCTGGTGGAGAGCGTCAGCAACAG
Organism: Sphaerodactylus townsendi; assembly: GCF_021028975.2. Classification (NCBI taxonomy): domain Eukaryota; kingdom Metazoa; phylum Chordata; class Lepidosauria; order Squamata; family Sphaerodactylidae; genus Sphaerodactylus; species Sphaerodactylus townsendi. The sequence continues at coordinate 120,530,111 of NC_059426.1, read as the reverse complement.
GAAGCGCGGGATTTCGTGATCCTGACAACTCTGCCCTGTGCTGGTCTCTGGCACCTTTTATTAGGGTTTCATTGTGGGCGTGTAAAGGAGGTGGGTAGGGAGATGAGCGGGAGACCGGGAGACCTGGAGATCATCATGTGATGCATGATCTCACCTGGCTACGTGCGGAGAGGAGCGTAAGCGTCTGAGCCTAATCCTCACCTGGGGGCAAGACCATTGTCCCTGCGCCCGGTGACTGAGCCAGACAGTTCATGACCCGTGACTCATAGGGGGGGTTGAGAGGGGGGTGTGCGGTGCGACCAGCAAGGCCGTAGGTCCGTTGGCATCCCAACGTTCTACCACGGTGCTGCTGGGTCAGCAGTGCATTACTACATCTCCTCCTTTTTTACATTTTAGAAAAAGGGGGACCGAAATGCTAAGAGATTTGAAGGGGCTTGTCTCCTCCGCCCGTCTGGTCAAGCTGACCAAAGCTGCTTGTGTAACATTAGGAACTTGGGCGGGTAAGGGAAATTCGAGGGGCTTCTTACACCGCGTTACAGGCAATATTAGACACGCATTGAGGCGAAACAAGATCCGATAACGAGGCACACCATTAAACCAATGCAGATCTGTACAATAGCACTCAACCATCCTCCGCAGCCAGCTCGGAGGAGCTGACGCGCCAATGGGAAGCTGGCTATCATGTTTCAGATTGGATACGACTTCTTGCAGCTCACGTACTTTCATATGAATCAATTGGGAATTATCAGAAAGATTAAAACAACACATATTATGTACATTCTCACAACCTTGGTGATGTAATAACAATAGGTAATCAATAGCTGACACGCGATTGTCTAAGTTCGGACGAAGTTCCTGCTGCTCGGGAGGCCAGAGGCGTCCAAAGCAATGGAGGTAGAATTGATGGAGCCATAGGGGCACAGGCCAGCCCGGCCAATAGTCTTGATGGTACAGGAAACAAGTCAGAGGGGCTCCCACAAGGGGAAGTTCTTGAGGGAGACAGGCTCACGCCTTGGAGAGAGGCTGACCGCGTCGTTTCGACAGGAGGGATCGAGGCAGAGTGGAGGCGGGCGGCGTCCGGGCTCCTGGGGTGGAGCCTGGGGTAGCAGAGAGTCCCGGCAGACAGACGAAGCCGGAAATGCAGCAATAACAAATAACATAACTTCAAAAATTAGGGCATGCAATAGAGATTCAAACAATAGAAACCATGGCTAAGCGATACATAGGCTGGATGATTAATGCGGAAGGAAGGCAACCCGTGGTTGCATAATTGTGTCATGGCTCTTGCTGTTTGACTACCAAAGCTACAGAGCTGATGGCGTTAGAGTCCATGGATTTCTCAAAGGCGTGGGAGAGCTACTGATAGTCTTTAGCATTGCAGGTTCAGTGATTCTCCCATCGAGCAAGGTTGTGAAGGCGTGTTCCAACAATATTCAAGCGACTGAGAACAGCGGAGAGTTCCAAGGGTTAATCTATCAGGAATGTCCCTGGCTGCAACTCCAAGCTTCCAGCCAGGGGCGACAGAGAGGGGAGAGAGAATGGCGATTGTAGATGAGGGAGCAGCAACACGGCGGCATCAACCTCCTGAGCCACAGCTGGCCCAGGCTGCCGTTCCCCCAGGGGTGGCACCCAGCGGGGCTGTGATCCTTGTGGAAGAATGGGTGTGCTGGCTCCAGAGAGATCCCTCCCATCACCGTGGCCCAGGCTGGGGCAATCGGGCCCTCTCGACAGAGGCGGCGGGGTCGGATCCTCCAGGGAGGCCCAGCTCCATCTCGGGATGGGGCTGGTCTGGCATGGCGAGCTGGACTCCTGTATGGAAGAGAAAAGACAAGCAACAGCTTTTCCCTAGGGGTTTCGCGCGTGCTGGCTGAGTTAGTCCTTATAGATGACAGTGGAAGGCTCGAGCCCTGGAGTGGGAAGCGGGCAATTTTTTTGATAGAGAATAGAAGAGTACTTTGGATATGGTCTGCTGGATGAGACCTTGATTGGGTCAATAGGGGGGAACTACTCCCCTTTCTTTTACGTTGTTTTGGCCAAGCTTTAAGTTAGAGCAGTTGGCCCATTCCAAATGCTTGATCACTTGCAACATTCAAGGCATTAAGAGATACAAGGCAGGAATTTGAAGGCTTAGGAGAAGGAGAGGTCATATCCAAGGTCGGATGTTTGTTTGTAAAATCAATCACCGTCTAAGGTGTAGGTTTTAAAAGCAACTTGAACAATTCACAATTATAGTCATATATCGTAATATAAGCGTCTATAGGAAAGATATAGAGATCACGAAGAAAACAGTTCCTAGGCGAGGTTTGATCACAGGAGCAAATTGAGAGGGTTTGCAAAAAACCCTTTATCAGATCCTAGATCTAGAGGTGAGATGCGTCAGCCCATTAGAAAAGAGGGAGGGTGTGCAGAAAGGAGAGGCAGGGGGAAGGGTTTGGAAGTCAGCTCTACCTTCCCCTCCCGTGGGGGACTTTGGCGGTTTGAGCTCGCTTCCTACCTTCACAGCGGAGGCTGTGTAAGATAGGTGTGGCTGAGAGACCCCCCTTGGCACTGTGACTAGCCAGGGAGCGCTCAGCAGAGAATGTGGGAGCATGAAAATGATTTTGGCTTCATATGTAAACTTCATGCAATGTGGCAGTGTAAGGCTCAGATGGACCCGAAGGAAAAGGTTCTCAAGGAGAGGTTTGAAGAAAAGTTTTGAAGGTTTAAACTAAGATGGAAGTGACTGAAGCAGGTCCCATCGGTATCCTGAGAACACATACGAAGCTGTGTCCCGTTTAAAGCGGATGCTGTAATGGCCGAAGCCTTTCAAGGCATTAGCACACATAATCAGAAGGAGAAAAAACTTTAATTGAAGCACAAGAGCATAGCTTAGAAGCAATGGAAAAATCCCCTATGAGGGAAAACTTTAGGGTCTCTTGAAAGGGATCAGACATACAGAACATACATAGGCATACAGAGCACATATAAAGTAGCGAGGGAGGATTGCAACTCTGATTTGAGATTTTGCTCTCTCTGAGGTGCTTGGCTGATTTTGCTGCCACTGGGAGCTTTGAGCTTAGGGCTTTGCACAGGCTCAGAGGCTATGAGATCTGGTTTGAACCTTACAGCTGGAGGGGCCAAGGGGGCTTTTCTTCCGCGAGAAGGACTTTTGGCTTAAGGCCATTGTGCGACATCTTCCCCTTTCCATGCCTCATTGTCCTGTAGATTGGCTATGGGGCATTCTGAAGGAGCTCAAAGCGGCAGTCCTCTTCCGTCAGCATTCCTTTTCTGCTGCAATTCAGTGACTGTGGACTCTGCAGAGATTTTTTGAAATGCGTGCCATTCTGGGGCACTGGCGGAGAGCATGGTGACTTTGGACGTAGAAGGGTTATCAGAGCAGGGAAGTATATAGAGCGTGGGGAGCAAGCTGGCAAGACCAGCCCAATGGTCTCGATGGGGATGGGATCACTATACTGAGCTGGGGCAGCGAAGATCTCATGGGGAGCTCCGGGGAAGGGTTTGAGGTGCGGATCGGTTCGGGCTGGGGAGATGCCGGGGCGGGCCTCCCAGCGGGCATTGGGGCGCCCGGTCTTAGGCTTCCTGGGGTCTTAGCCCTCTGGGGAGAGACCCTCCTCCGTCAGGAGTTGTAGGCCCCAGCCAGGCCAGCCTACAATTCCTCCTGAAATGTCCTGGCTTGCATGGTGGAGACACTTCGTCTGCGGGGGGCTGTCTCATGGCAGCCCGAGGAGAGAGTGGCGGCTAGAAGGCTTGATGGGCCGAAAGACCCGATATCCTGGCAAGCTTTGAGCATGTCGGCCAGCTCGGGGTTCCTTCCTAGGCCTGTGATGCGGCTTTCGCGGCACTCAGCTGAGGCGTTCTCCTTGGCAGCTTAAGGAGTTAAGCCCTGGGCCTCCCTCGTTGTCAACCTGCCTCTTGAGGGCCTCCTGGAGCCTGTTCACAAACTCAGCATAGGGCTCTTGAGGCTTCTGCCGGGTGCTAGAAAAACTTTGGGTTGGCTGTCCGGCATTGGGGACTTTCAAAGCGCCTTGTAGAGGCATTCAAGAGAAAGCGACCGTAAAGGGGTGGCCACGGCAGGACGATCTGATCGTTGGGGTTACCGAAGGCATCAAAGCCGTAAAGCTGAAGGCTGGCTGTGTGGCGCCCGCCCGGGCGGCCTGCTAAAGCATTGCTGGCGAACTTCGCTCTCCCCAGATCACAAATTGTGCAGGGCTCAGGAGCATCGCGGAAGGTGGTCTTCCAGTCGTCAGAACCATTAAGTGATTCCTCGCTGACCGCCTCTAGCATGCCTCTCACATAGGGGCTGGTGACTCCTCGTCCCTTTACCGCTTTACCACGAACTCGAGTAAGGATGTTGTAGCAAGAGGCGATACTTTCGACAACCAGCGAATAGCGCCACCCTCCCCTCGGTATCTGTGAAATGGGCCGGGGCACAATGCGAGGATCTCGGCATCGTCTGCCGTCAGGCTTGCTTTCTTCTGCAGATGGTGGCTATCACGTTCTGCGAGAGTTTTGAAACCAGCGCCATTCGCGTGGCTGGCGGTCTGAGTGGCTTTGGAAAATGAAGAAGCGAACAAGGGGAGGCTGAGCGGGAGAAGTTTGAAATGGGGCGAAGGAGCAAAGGGGCAGAAGGAGGACAGAGGCGTCCAATTTAGCGGATAGAAATTCCGGGGTTGAAATTGAAGGTGAAAGATCGAAGGAGAGTGACCTACAGCAAAGGGAGCCATAGGTCTGCAGGCTGATGGCGACAAAACATTGTCTCCGTCAGTAGCAGTGACATCGGTCGCGAGGCTCTGTCGCGAAGAGAGTCGCCCGATGTTTTCCCAGTCCTTAAGATTCAATGTCCCCCCCTCTGGGTACCATGGACACTGAGCTTCAATCTCCTCAACCAATTTCGCGCTGGCTCCCTTCTCTTCACGGGGACCCCCTGCATTTAAGCTGCGCTTTCCAGTTTGTCAACGTGCTTGTCATAAGCCCTGCTTTTGCAAGCTCCCATACTCACCCGGTGTTCCGTCCGGACGAGAGTGTCCTAGGACGATGTCTCTGGATCTGTGATCCAGAGGACAGGCGATACAGCGGTGGTCCCTGGATCGCGCCCGATCCAGCGGACCCGATATCGCGGCCCAGCCCTTCGAAGCTGACGGTGAGCAGGGTGGAGGTTCGAGGATTCCGGGTTTCGGCACCAGCTTGTAGTCATCCCGCGGGAGTGGTAGCTAAGGAATGAAGAGGCGGAGGGAGGTTTCATCTGGTGGAGGCGTCAGCAACAGGAAGCCGGGGATTTCGTGATCCTGACAACTCTGCCCTGTGCTGGTCTCTGGCACCTTTTATTAGGGTTTCATTGTGGGCGTGTAAAGGAGGTGGGTAGGGAGATGAGCGGGAGACCGGGAGACCTGGAGATCATCATGTGATGCATGATCTCACCTGGCTACGTGCGGAGAGGAGCGTAAGCGTCTGAGCCTAATCCTCACCTGGGGGCAAGACCATTGTCCCTGCGCCCGGTGACTGAGCCAGACAGTTCATGACCCGTGACTCATAGGGGGATGAGGAGTGGGGGTGCGGTGTGACCAGCAAGGCCGTAGGTCCGTTGGCGTCCCAACGTTCTACCACGGTGCTGCTGGGTCAGCAGTGCATTACTACAGGGAGGAGACAGGCTGAACATGCAGTCATTGTCTTTTCAACCTCCTTGGCCTTATTTGTTGTATGTTGAGTCTGATTCCTGGTAGGTCACTGAGCTAGAAAATCTAGTGCTGACTCTTCCTCTCTCTTTGTGAACACATCATACAAAGGACCTATTATTGCTTGTCCTCTGGCGGTATTCCTGCAAGGATTAACAGTTTAACATGAGTGTTGGCCACTGGCCAGTAATTTATTTGGATAGCCTGCTTCGCATCCTGTCCCATATCTACCTACATTCCTTGTTTCTTCCCATTGCACCTGGTGGCTATCTTGTAGTGTAGCAATGGTACTCAGGATGGATTGTTTTAATTGTGGGGAGGAGGGACATTAGAGAACTGATCAGAAAGCAAAAGGGGAATCAGCCCCAATCTATCAGGGTGCTTTCCAGGGGACCCCTGGTGTGATGGCATTTTCCAGCAAGGGAAGACACATTCTCCACTTCCTTCCATAATAATTCAAATAGTTCCAGGAAGCATAGAGGCTGTCAGGATTGAGATGTCAGCTACAAAGATACATTTTGGAGGGAAAACAGCTGTGCAAAATTGCTCCTACATTTGAGACAAACTTTATTCTCAGTTGCCTGAACAGTACACCTGTTGCATGTAGATATCTAAAGTCATTTGATTTCCAGTTGTTAACTGCATTGTCTAAAGTATTAAAGTTAGGTAGCCAACCATCAAAAACCACTGGAGAAACTTCTTTTAGCCCTCTCAGGAAACTTCTTTAGCTATTAGATGAACAAAAGTCTAGAGATGCTTGTTTCTTTTACTTGACACTGCACGACAACCTTCCCATCACCGCTGCATTGGTTTGTGCACTTCTTTTGCTCAGCAACACTAGACTCCAGCACAGTTTTTGTTCTGCTCCTTTGTGTCCTGCTATTCAATTTATTCTCTAGCTCTGCAATTGTGTTTGACACTTCAGATCACTTCAGTGACCCATTTGACTCAGATCAGTTCATGAGATGGTTTGATGGTTTCTGATTCTGAACTAAAGTGACTTTTCAATTTTTTTGCTGCTGCTTTGTTCAGGAAAAAAATGAAGGAACCCACCTACCTCACTACACTCAGCCTCACTATAAAAGCTGTTAAAAACAAGTGATACTTCAGAATGTTACCCCTTTGTCTAAATCCAATGTGTATATTCCATACAGATAGAACCACTAGTTCCAAGAAGGTTTTTGACAACATGAGGAAAGGACATTTGAGAAGCAATTATCAAGACTTCCAAAGTGGAGTGAAAGAGAGAAAGCTGTTTCTCAGGTGTAATAGAGTTTAATTACCTGGTCCAGCAACCCTGGGCTGAAGCCTTTCCATTTGCATTTCGGTATGTCACTGGATGCTCTGACCTAGCCTGTAGACATGGAAAAATGGCTCCTACTGCCAGTGTGAGGATGTTCACGGTGCCACTCTGTCAATGTTCTCCCAGCCCCGCAGTAAGCTATATGGCCCAAGGTATTTGTGTGGTGCTGGAGGCAAGGCAAACCCTATATGTGACTGTCTTGGGCATGGGTCAGCTTCTGTTAATGAATTGCATCATGAAGTTGGAAGGATGGAGTGAATTCCTTCTTAGAATATTTGGAAGAACTCCGTTCACTCCATGATAATGCAGAACTGGGTTACCATACTTCAGTTATAGGAGGAGGCCTCCTACCACTGCCTACCTGTACTTGAAGCAGCAGCAGGAGAATTAAAAAACAAAGAACCACCACACATGCACCATGATGTTGCTTTTGGGAAAAACTGGAAGTGAGGTAGGTAGTGCTAGGAATCACCAGGAAACTATATGGTAGTGATTCCTAGAGCTACCCAACATCACTTCCAAGTTTTTTCCAGAAGTGACATCATAGTACACACAATACAACATGACCCCCATGTCCCTATCCCTTCCAGCTCCCACAAGTCACCAGGCAAGGTCTGGTAACCCTAGTTTTAGTAGATCCTTCCAGTGACTCCCACTAAGAGTCCTAGGTGTAGTTGCATCCTGATTCTTCTGTGTTTTAGTGGAAAATCTAGGAGGAGAGTCCTTTCATGACAAGGTATTTGCATCATCTCTTTTTACCTAGTTAACAGTGTTATAGGCCATCTGCTTCTTGAGGAGCATCCAGAACAGTAGGGGTATGTCCAACAAGGAGACTTTGCAAGTGTAAGAGCAAGGTTAGTAGCTGTATTTTCAAATTAATTATTCTGATGTTATCTCCATTATCCTGATGTCATCTATGACTGATGGACATAGAGATCTGTACCATCTGTTTCTGGGAGGAAATCTTTAGATTGTAAACATGGACAAATGGGTCCTAGTACTGCCATTGTGAGACTGTTCATGGTGCCATTCTGACAGTGTTCTCCCAGTATTTGGCCTGGTATTTGAAGGGCTGTCACATAGAGGATGGAGCTGAGCTGTTTTCTGTTGCCCAAAAAGTAAGATCAGAACCAATAGTTGAAATTAAATCAAAAAAGAGTTTTCAGCTAAACATTGGGAAGAACTTCCTGACAGAGCAGTTTCTCAGTAGAACAAGCTTTCTCGGGTGGGTGGGGGGATGGACTTGCCCCCTTTGGAGATTTTTAATCAGAGACTAGGTGGCTATCTGACAGCAATGCTAATTCTGTGAACTTTGGCAGACCATGAGTGGGAAGGCAAGAAGGGATCAGTCAGTGCTCAGCTCTTGGGACCTTCTCACATGCCTAGGGTAATATTGTTGACTACAAGTTTGGGGTCAGGAAGGAATTTTCTTCCAGGCCAGATTGCCCAGGGATCCTGGAGGGTTTGTAGCTTCTTCTGAGCATACAGCAGAGGCAGACAAGTAGTTATGAATTTCCTGTTTGGGCAGGGGGCTGGACCAGATGACCCTTAAGGTCCTTCTAGCTGTATGTTTCTTTGAATGTTAAAAGGGTACAAAGATCTCATCCTGTGTTCTCCATAATGTGTAAACTGCCCTCTGGACTCCGATTGATTGCCAGTGGGCCACAGAAGCTCTGAAAAGTGTTCTAGCACTAAATAAAATTACCTCATTATATGCAGGGCTTCAGTCAGCTCACTTCCAAGTGCCTTGTACGCACAATAAATACCAGGGGAATGAACATAGAAAGTGATTGCATGTACTGGCCCTGCCCTTCCACCCATACCTATGAGCCTCTATGTATATGGCTTACATGCACATTGGTGCTGTGCCCATATTCAGGCAAATATATGCAGGATAAGCTGGAGCTAGTATGCTTGTTCCTTCACTTTCTGTGTGCACTTTGATACCATATACATATTTTGCGGATGTGGGACTCTTGGACTTATCTTATCTTGGGCTACTTTCCTGAGACAGGATATTGTGGATGGCTTTTGTTGGTACAAAATGAAGATGAAATGAGCTTGACATGGACGGTACAGCTTCATCTGCAATCTGACTGGGCTTCATGGTAGATTCTTGTGTGACATTTTTTGCATGCAGTGCTCATGAACTACTTGTCCAAAAGTGTTGATGGGAATTAGCTTGTTTCTCTGTTTAGTGTTGCAGTAGTCATAGTTGGGGTAAGGACAGTAGTGGGGATGTGGCATGGTATCGTACATCCCAATTTCCTCAGAGCTTGGAAGCTCAGCAGGGTCAGTACTCGGATGGCAGACTGTTAAGGAAGACTCTGCAGAGGAAGGCAATGGCAAGCCACTTCTGCTCTTCCCTTGTCTCGAAAGCCCTTTACTGGGGATGGCATAAGTCGGTTGCAACTTGACAACATGCACATACTTACATTCATGAGGACAGTGGTGAAATGACAAAGAAAGAATAGGAACTGGTTTTTGTTGGTTCGTTAGTTTTGCAAGGTAAGGGTTTTATCAGATTATGTGAATGATAGTAAGCGCCATCCTTAGGAGAGGTACTTCTAAATCCATTGTGCAGCTTAGGGTGGCATCATGTCAGACAAGCTTATCATCTTTGGGAATTCTTTTAAACTAAGCCAGAAAGTCAAATGCAAACATTACTTGTGTGTGAAAAACATTCAGATTGTCAGAACCAAGCAAGACCATGAGTACCTATACCCAAATCCTGACCTGCAACAGAGATTTTCCAGCCAGGAGTGCTTAAATGGAAATGGAAGAGGAGCTAGAGCTAGAAGCACGGTAAACAGGGAAATACAGGATTACAGCAAGACGGAACAGAAGGTGATATTTCTGATATGTATACCAACTCTGGCCAAATATTTGCGCTGCTTGCTAATCGTAGTGGCTGGTGCTAAAATATGATGCTGCTTTCTCGGCCTGAAATGAGCTTTGAGACCTATGTACTGTATTTTACTAGGCTAACTCAAAAGTCTCAAAATCACCCAGTTCAAGCCAAAGGAGGCAAAAATAAATGGCACAGCTGTTTAGAAGACGGACCATGACTCAGTGGTAGAGAATCTGCTTTGCATGCAGAAGGTCTTGGGTTCAGTCTCTAGCTCTCCAGTCAAAAGGATGAGATAGTATATGATATGTATGACCTCTATCTGAATAAGGATGTGAGGTTACTGCCTGGCTAATGATGGGAGGGTTGAGGTAGAAGTATGAAGAATATGTGACCTCTTTGATACCACTGCATCATTTCCAGTGAAAATCAGAAGTTATGCAGGGTAGCTCTAGGAATCAAGGGAAACTCTATGTTTTTTTCCCCCTGCAAGTGACATAACAATGTCAGTGTCATTACTGGTTAGAACTGAGAGCCTGCCAGCAGAGGGAGGCCTGGCAGCCCTAAATACTGGCCATGATGGTTTGGCTCAGTATGGATGCTTCATGTGCTCAGACTTTGTTTTGGGGAGGAGGCACAGCTGACATTAATTTGAGTTACAATTTTATTTTATTGATTGATTGTTTGTTTACATAATTTATACCCCACCTTTCTGTCCTCACGGGGCCCACAAAGGCAGTTTCATTTTTTATCATCTAAAGAACAGTAGCCCTGATCACATTACAGTGACAACTTGAATGCATGTGCATACACCTGTAGGTAAGAAATAGCCAATGCACATTCACTTTACAAATGAAATCAGAGACCAGCATTGGATGAATGTAAGTTGAGAATTCTTGAGCTATCAGACTAGTAAGGCCACCAACCTGTCCGCAAGTAGTTTTGATAGGCTACAGACACTGATCATATACAAAATCAGGCTCATACAATGACTACATCATTCATCACATCTTATCACCTCTCAGTCATCTCCTCTCCAGTTTAAACATACCCAACACCTTCAGTCTTTCCTCACAGAACTTGGTCTCCATACCCCTCACCATCTTTGTTGTCCTTCTCTGGACATTATCCAGTTTGTCAACATGGTTCTTAAACCATGGTGCCCAAAACTGAAAACAATATTCCAAATTCCATGAATTGTATGTTCTCCCCAGTTCCCATGGAGAAGGGGCTGGCCCAGTGGATAAACTGATGACTGAACACACCAGTTTCCCTCCCCAACATCATTTCAGGTTGAGAAAATGGTGTGGGGTGGAGAGACTGAAGCCCCTTTGCAGGTATTCAAGAGAATCTGCCCCTCATGTTGGATTGCTACAGGGAGGGAAATGAATCCTAGGAACACTTATCAAGATGTTAGTCCCACCTACCCTCCCAGGAAACAGCCCAAGGTGCAGGATGATATCCATTCCCAACTTTGTCTAGGTTTTGCCCAGTTCAGCTCTGCCTTATCATTTGAGGAAAGGTTTTAATGCATTCCGTTCTCAAAACATTAAGTAAAATGGAAAAAAAAGGATGCAGGATACAAAAATATTGGAGCTATAATGGACCTAATAACATTTGGTTCACATAGGAACATCACCAAGCATAGTACTTCTGAATCAAAATTACTGAAACAGGAGCCAGATTAGAGGTGTTCAGCTAAATGGATCCATCAATATGAGTGGGAGGAAATTCCAGGTCAATTTTCTTGAAAGGAGAGAGCACTGCAAACTCATACAACTCAGTCCAATTCTACTTGCATTTCAAAAGGGTATGTCTCTGGAAATATACATTTCCATTCAAGTATATCATTTTCTAAATTTATAATCAAGCAAAGCACACAGAAAAACAGCTCGGTTTTCATATTTGTTTTTTTGTTCTCTATTGTGGCATGAAAACGCAGTGGAGTGACATTCCGTTTATTTTGCTTGGTGAAGAGGCCTTTCAAACCCAAAGCTTGCCTTTTATCACAACAGATTATCATCTCTCTGGATTCTCTGGAACTGTGAAAGTGTCAAGAAAAGGAATTGCATTAATATTTGATACCATTCTCTTTCTATGTCATTTGATATAAAGAGCATGCCATCTAATGGACAAACACCAAATTTTCAAATGAGCCTAGGATATATGTGGCATTTTTGCCAGCTAATCGTAACTGCTCCCTCCTTCAAACAAATGAAAATTCTTATGAGATCTGAAATTCAGACCTAAAGTTGCCATATGGCATTAGCATGTAATTTATTAATTGTTAAAGATCATCACCACAAGTACTAAGTACAATAGGGCACAAGCCGCAGCACTCTGTAACCTGGAAGCTCTGATGTGCACATGGGTGTGAGTCAGGAGCATGCTGTTCCTCAGCTGTGATGCAACTGAATCTGTTCAGGAGCATTTTAATCTCTCCTTTCTTTGCGTAAGAAAATGTCTGGATATGGAAGAAATGAGCCCTGCTACATGTTACATTGTTCTAGCTATGTGTTGCAAGCTTTGCTCTGACAAGCTTTGCGAATAAGGCAAGGGACTAACCAAAGTGTAACCTCAGCTTGTGGGTTCTGTGGGGCAGAACTTGAAAGGAGTTTGCAACAACTAAATTTTAAACACAATGGTTTACTTTTTTTAAACATATGACACTTATCAAACATTAACATTTAACTTAACACTCCAAGGTCCTATTCAAGTTTCATTCCAAGTCCTTCTAATTACAGTCTGATAATGCCAAGTCCATTCTTTCTGCTGGTGGTTGGCTCATGAAGACTTCAGAGGCTTGGTGAACTGGATTCAAGATGATGAAGGTTTCCAAAAGAACTTTCACCCATTACATACACAAAAACCCTGAAACAATAAATTCTAACATTTACAATATAGCAAAAATAAACAACTCCCTTCCCACTCGTTCCCAACAACATTGCAGTTACCTAAAACAAGGTGTTAAGGGCTTATAAAAATCAATCACGGTCCAAAGCTTTGCAGTCTTCTGCTGCTTTCAGTCCCCACCCCTTTCTGGGTCATCCCATTTTGAACACAGGGGTTACATTGGCGCTATGCTTCAGAGCAGAAACGGCAAAGATTTTAGTATATATTTTATAAGTCAGTAGCCTATTTAAATCTGTGTCCCTTCCTCCATCTCAAGAACATGGAGCAATATTCTACTGGGGTGTTGTGTGGTTTCCGGGTTGTATGGCCATGTTCTAGTAGCATTTTCGCCTGCATCTGTGGCTGGCATCTTCAGAGGATCTGAATATTCTACTACTGGCTCAGTTGTGTGGTAAGAGAGATTAATAATTGAGATCACAAGTTATATATTTATAAAAGAAAATGTGGTAGGATACTGCTTTGTGCTCTCGGAATGAAGCAAAATATAAAGAATAAAATAGATTCGGTGAAATCAAGAGCAGCAGGCAGCCCCCCATGAAGAAGTGTGAGAACGTTTCCACACCATTCTATTCATTTTTACTGCTGCCACTGGTCAGTCACAGTTTTTGCAGCCCTTCTAGAATGCCCGCTCGTATTTCCTGGTAGCCTGCCGTGGTACTTACAGGCCGTCGGGCAAAAAAAGGCAAGAGTCTGCTTTCGATTCGAGGGTTATTGGTACTCAGGCCATTCACGACCGCATTAAACTGTTGTGTGTGCGAACGGGCGCGCGGAGCGTTTATCCATCCATGGGCGGAACTTTGCTACGTCGGGCTACGGAATCCAGGGGAACGCTTTTTTAAAAAAAAAGAACAGGAAGTGCTCCGGGAGCACTATATCTATGCCGGACCCCGCCAAACTGTTCGAGCCATGGGCATCTCGCGAACGCTGGCGAGAAACAAGACGCTGCGCTATGGAGTGCCGATGATGGTGAGCGGCGGAGCCCTTAAAGGGACGGGCGCAGTTTGCCGCGGTGGAGGCTACAGCATGTTAGGTTTTGCCGCCAGGGGGGGATACTATCGTGGCTTTGGGAACGAGGCAAGCGAGAGCAGGCCTTTGCTGCCATTTTTTGAGGAGGAGGACTAAAGTTACGTTGCGCGCGCATGACTTTAAAGTAGAGGACATAAGGGCAGTTTCATGATAACAGTGCATCATGTGACCTCTGTGGGACGGGAAAGCACTTGACTAGCCAATCATGGTCCAGTACCATAGGGGGAAGCAAAGAGTAGAAAGGCAAGTCCGAGTCCAACTTCCCGGTTTCTCAGTGCCATATGCGGGGCCAGAGTTCTGACGATGGCTCTTTTTTGTGGTACTCTGGGCCGTTTTGCTTGGCATTGGATGAAATCAGTCAAGTGTGGGTTGACGGAACCCGGCTTTCTCTTGCCGCTCTGTCAGGCACTTCTCGGGCATTTGGCTGGCTGGCCGATTCCTTTGCAGAGGTTGACAGGGAAAGCAGGCAGTATTGGTGGAGCTCTGATCTAGATATCAGCCTAGCAGGGTTTTTTTTTTTTTTGTCCTGGCCTTCATCTCAGGTTTCTTTTTCTCCCCTTTTCATCTCACAACAATCCTGTGGATTAAGTGAGTCTTGAGAGAAAATAGCTAGCCCACATTCTCCCATAACTGAACAGGAATTTGATTCCCAAGTATCTTCATCCTAGGGATGCCAGCCTCCAAGTGGGACCTGGGAATTCCCTGGAATTACAGATCATCTCCAGACTACAGAGTTTCCCCTGGAGAAAATGGATCGATTTCCAAATTTCCAGGCGTTGCCAATCTGGATCCTGCAACCCATTCCCACATACTGTGCCAGTGGCTAAGGGAGACCTGCCAATCCTACTTTATCCCTACATGTAGGATTGTCGTTTTTGCTTGGGAAAGTTCCTGGACATTGTGGGGGTGGTATATAGAAAGGCGGAATCTCCAGGCATTTTCAAAGCTGAAGGCTGGAAACTGATCTCTGTAATCTAAATTATGTAGTTTGGAGTTGAATGGTGATTCTGGGAGTATTCCAGGTCCCACCCTGTGGTTAGTAACCCTAAATCTGAAACCCTAACCACTAGTTCCTGCAGTGGTGGGGCTCTTGAAAATGGTTGTATATGTGTCAGGCATGAACAGCTTTCTCAGCTGTGGCATGTAGAGCTTTTTCAGCTGTGGCATGTCATAGTGGGATTGGCCTTCCTGATGATGTGAGAAAGACTGCAATGCTATTAACTTCCAAAGGTTTTGCAAAGACAAATTATTTAGGAAAGCATTTTTCTGAAATTGCTATAGACCTGGTTTCAATTTTAAGGTTTGAAAGCAAATTGCTGGTTTCCAAAACCATTTTTAGACATTGTTCTGTTTTAAAATCCATATTCCATAGTGTTTTAGATGGGGATTCTTAATCATTATTACTGTTCAGTGATCATGATTACTGTTTCATACATGTGTTCAAAATCTGAAATGGTAAATCTTGTCTGTGAATAGCTGTCATCCCCCCATAGTTGACAATTACTCTAAACAATTGTGTCAAGCGTGAGCTCACAGAAGCAATGGAGGCGGCATAGAATTTCTTTCCCAACAGCAGGACAAATAAGGCAGGGATCTTGATGGACATTGTGCTCCTCACTTTTGATGGTGTTCAGTTGACTTTTGCTGACTCAGTTAAGAGCCTTGGTGCTATATTGGACCCAACATTATACTGGAAATACAAGTTGATGCAGTTGCAGAAAAGACTTTCTTACCTTGATAACAGACACCTGGATCCATGCCACAGTGGTCCCCTCAAAATCAATCAGGAAATTCCAGCTGGTGCAGAATGGCTGTTATTGGGAGCTAGATGGAACATGCATATTAATACCATCCCAGATGGAACGTGCATATTAATACCATTCACCTGCAGCTACTAGGTTCAATGTAAAGTTTTAACTATCTCATGCAAAGCCCTTCATAGTCTTGGGCCCCCATATCTGTGAGATTGCCTCTCCCCCTACATTTGGCTATTGCATCTTCACACATCAGAGCAGGGTCTTCTGCAGGTGTCAACTTGCAAATGGGCAAAATCAGGAGATAAAAATACCAGGAGATAGAAATACCAGAAAAAAATTACATGTACATGTCTTCTCCATTGTGGTGCCTACCTTGTGGAATCGTCTGCCTGAGGCAGAGGCTTTCCTCCCATTGGGCAAAGTGGGCAGTTGCCCAGGGTGCCCCCTTGTGGGGGGCGCAAAAACTGCAGGTCCGTTTGTGGGATTTTTTGTATTTTCAGTGTTTTTCCGTTTTTGGCCTGCAGAGGTGCAGTTTTTAGGCTAGCAGCACCAAAATTTCAGGGATTTTTCGGGAGACTCTCCTGATGACATCACCCAGGTTTGGTGAGGTTTGGTTTAGGGAGTTCAAAGTTATGGACTCCCAAAGATCCTGGTTTTTGGAAAAGCAGTAAAAAACAAGTCTGGAAGATAAAGGGCCCCTAC
Source organism: Sphaerodactylus townsendi (assembly GCF_021028975.2). Taxonomy (NCBI): domain Eukaryota; kingdom Metazoa; phylum Chordata; class Lepidosauria; order Squamata; family Sphaerodactylidae; genus Sphaerodactylus; species Sphaerodactylus townsendi. Next base: position 120,513,890 of record NC_059426.1, on the reverse strand, counting down.
ATTGAGCAAGTTAAAAATTTCAACTATCTAGGACTCTGGTTTAGCAATAACTTGTCGTGGTCCACTCATCAAAAATATATATTGGCTCGGGCCCAGTCAAACGCAAATGCCACTAGGAGGTTTTATCATTCTAGGGGCAACCAATATATTCAGGCAGAATCAATATCTATGCTGGGGATCATTAGGAAAGGAGTTGATAATAAAACTGCAAGGATTGTCATGCCCTTATATAAAGCTGTGGTGCGACCGCACTTGGAGTACTGTGTTCAGTTCTGGTCGCCACATCTCAAAAAGGATATCGAAGAGATAGAAAAAGTGCAGAGAAGGGCAACGAGGATGATTGAAGGATTGGAGCACTTTTCTTATGAGGAAAGGCTGCAGCGTTTGGGACTCCTTTAGTTTGGAGAGAGAAAGGCGATCTGAGGGGGGGATATGATTGAAGTCTATAAAAGAATTATGCATGGGGAGTAGTAGTAAAATACAAGGTTGACAGAGAGACATTTTTCTCTCTCTCACAATACTAGAACCAGGGGGCATTCATTGAAAATGTTTGGGGGGAAAAATTAGGACCTAATAAAGGAAACACTTCTTCAGCACTTAGCGTGTGAGTTGGTGTTTGGAATATGCTACCACAGGAGAGGTGGTGATGGCCACTAACCTGGATAGCAGCTTTTAAAAAGGGCTTGGACAGATCCCATGGAGGAGGGTCAATCTATGGCTGCCTGTCACCAGTCCTCCTTGATTTGAGATTGCAAATGCCTTAGACCAAGGTGCTCAGGAACAGCAGCAGCAGCAGGAGAGCCATTGCTTTCTGCATCCTGCAGGTGAACTCCCAAAAAGGCACCTGGTGAGCCAGTAATGAGTAACAGAGTGCTGGACTAAGATGGACTCTGGTCTGATCCAACAGGCTAGACATTTTCTCTCTCTCACAATACTAGAACCAGGGGGGCATTCATTGCTTGAAAATGTACAGGGGAAGAATTTGGGACTAATAGAAAGGAAACACTTCTTCACGCTTAATCGTGGTGGATTGGTGTTTCTGGGAATTATGCTGCCACAGGAGGTGGGTGGGATGGCCACTTAACCTGGATAGCTTTAAAAGGGCTTGGACAGATTTATGGAGGAGAAGTCAATCTACTGGCTACCAATCTTGAATCCCTCCTTGATTTGAGGATTGCAAATGCCTTAGCAGACCAGGTGCTCAGTGAGCAGCAACTGGCAGCAGCTAGAAGGCCATTGCTTTCACATCCTGCAGGTGTGAACTTCCCAAAGGCACCCTGGTGGGAGAAGCCATTACCATGAGTAGCAGAGTGCTTACTGGACCTAGGGATGGACTCTGTGGTCTGATCCAGCAGGCTGGTTCTTATGTTCTGCTTATGTTCCTTATTCCCCAGCTCTGCAAGTTTTCCAAAGCAAGGAGAGAGCACAACTGCTTTATGGAGTGCCCATTGGCTAACACCCAGCAACAGTGCCATTAGATCATTCCCATTCCTAAATTTCTGCATAAATTATTTGGCGTGCCAAACTGGAGTCGTTCCATATGCAATCCCTATGTGTCCTAGAATCTGGCCAATACTCCATAAGAGGCCACTATCTGGATTAAACATCATAAAACTTTGGCTGCATATTCACTTCCATCAAAGCTCCGACCAATCTCACTTCGACGCAACTCACGCTTGAGAGAACTTCCATCACTCTAGAAATTGGTGCAATAAACAGTTATAAACAAAGATTGCGTGAACTGGGCTATGATAGTGACTCTCTGGGAAATGCTAACCAAGTACTGAGACATTTGCCCCTCATCAAAAGAAGCGGCCTACTTTAGCAATGGATTTATCAACAACTGCAGAGCTTGGCCAACAAATCCTGCTCTAAATCGCCAATGAGAGCGTGGCGGAAGTTCCATTTTGTTCAGGGGAAACCCAGCCTACTATATACATGGCGGCTTACCAAACCCTATATATATAGAGCTCTACATGCTGGCTGGGTTTTAATATTTATGCCATCCCAGCTTCCAGGTAGATGGAAGACCTCAAGAAGTCTACCAAACTTTGATAAAGAGGCTTTGCCCCATTGCAGCCCAGGGCAGTTGGATTCCCTGTCATTGCGCACATTCTCCTCCACTCGCTGCCCACTTTTACCAAGAAAACCAAGATCCAGCTTATTAGTACAAATCATTTGACTCTTAAGTGGAAAATCCTGACAGGAAGCTTTGATAAAGTAAATATGTCTTCTTTAATGACTGCAATGACCTTTGACTCTGTTGTCTCGCTTAATTGCTGGCAAAAGTTTCTGGCTGAGGTTTTGCGAGGCTGAACTTATGATCCAGTGTGAAGTTTTATCTAGTAATTTTAACTGTATTTATATTGTATGTTCTGTATGCCAATAAAGGCTTATTGATTGACTCCCAAAGAAAGTGCCCCCATCCCCCATTGACTTGTTTCCAATGGGAGCTAATAGGAGATGGGGGCTACACCTTTGAGGGTCCATAACTTTGGACCCCCTGAACTAAACTTCACCAAACCTAGGTGGTATCACCAGTAGGGTGATACCCTGAAATTTTGGTGCTGCTATCTTAATCTTAATAATTGCACCCCTGACAGCAGGCACTCCCTAAATTTCCCCAGATTTTCCTTTTAAATCCACCCCCTTCCTGCCAATTTCTTTCTTTCTTTTATTTTCTCAATGCCTAATAAAGGTTGTTGTTGTTAAATCCACTCCCTTCAGCATGGATTTAAAGGGAGAATCTGAGGTCCCTAGTTTAAACATTGAAAGTGATGCTGTTTCAGGGTGGGGGATAATCCACCCCAAAACATCGTTCTCCCTTTAAGGTGGATTTAAAAGTAGAATCTGGGCTCCCTAGTTTAAACACCATTGCAAATAATGCTGTTTGGGGGTGGATTCCTGCATCTCCTTTTAAATCCACCTTAAAGGGAGAATCTGGGGTCCCCAGTTTAAATAACATTGAAAGTGATGATGTTTCCCCCAATTGGGGGGACTGGATACAACACCATAAAATGTTTCCATAGCAGTAGTAAAACATTTCGAAAGCATTTTGAAAATGTTGTCAAAAAGATATTTCTGCTGTGTGGCATGGCCCATTGCTGTGTTCAGATTTGTGAGTTGGGGCATGTTCTATAATGTGATCGTGACTTTGAAACGACCTGGTGGAAAAAATCATTGTTCGGTCACAGTGGGAGAGGGTGGCCGCCCATGGGAGGGGGGGGGCATCAAACTCAGGTTTTGCCCAGGGCTCCAGTTTGCCTAGGTACACCACTGGCCTGAGGAGGTCAGGAAGACTCCCACTGTCCTGGCTTTCTGCAAACTATGGAAAACTGAGTTATTTGAAAGGTCTTTTGACATGTGGAATGCAATTGCACTATACTGAATGATGGACAGAGTTACTTGGACAAGTTATTAGGGACTATAATCTATTCTGCTGTGTATCTAGGATCCTGCTATGGAATTTGGTATTATTTAATATGTCAAGTTAATACTTATGCCTTCCTTCAGTTATGTTTGTAGACTTCTGGTTGGTTCTGCAACCCCAATCCTAATTGCACTGTTTATTGAATGTCCTAGCCTCTTGATTATATTGACTTGCACTGTGTAATCCACCTTAAATCCAAATGAGAATGGCAGACGATAAATAGCGTGCATAAATAAATAAAAATAGGTTCTGACCAGCAGCAATGATGTAAATGAGAACCCTTTTGAAAAAGACTGGCAAGAATGTTCTTTTCCTGCATGGGAATACAATTGCAGATAGAAATACTGAAGCCAAAACCAGGCTTTTCTTTCTTTTTTTTAAGGAAAAGGAGATAGAAATACCAGAAGAGCTAGTACCTAGAAAGATAGCTTTGATATTGTGATTATGATTTTCAGTTTAAAGGTTGCCTCTTCATTTTTTTAACCATTGTCTTCCTTGATCTAGTAATGTGAATCAGGAATTCCTGTCCCTGCATGAGTTTTCAAGAGATTTGTCAGGCTGAATAATGGTCAGGAGACTATCGAAGCTTCACACTTGTTTCCATTTTTATTTTTAATTAGGCCTAGAGCAATAGTTTCCAGCATTTTCAGATTTTTTTATCCACTTTTAATCCTTACCTATAAAATGAGATTTACCCTCTTTATTTCTTTTATTTTTAACCATGTATGTTCATTTTTCTTTCATTTTTCCTCACTCCATTTTTCTAAAAAAAACCCAGAGTCCTTCGAAAATGATTATGAGAGCAGTGGTATTGCCCGCCGAGGTTAGCTCACTTGCCAGTTATGGTTAATAGGTTACCAGCTGACCAGCTGAAGGCCAATGTATTAGGGGTACATTTTATCATATAGGCATTGTTGTCTTTTGCTTATTTTAAAGGGCATTTTTATTCTTCCTGTAGATTTCAGGACCAGAAAAGTTGGAATTGTGGGTAAATAACCAACAAACTCTTAGAGAAAAAGTGATGGATATGGGGTTATTTGGATGTGGAGTGGTTGGTTATTTTCATCAACACAGTGAGATGAATTAGAAACAGCAGCTCTTCCATGGAAGAGGCCAATCTGAGTTTCCACAGCTATCAACCTGAGAACATGTGTAATGAGATCAGTGCCTAGCATATGCCAGTGTGGACCTAGGAGAATGATGTAAGTTGGCATTAACACTGTCTAACAGCTTGTGTGCTGCAGGCTATCAAGTCCTGCAGTATGAGGATGTTAACGTTTGTCCAGATGTTGAGCCGTTCTCTTGTGATCTTATTGGATGTGTCTTTCACGTCTCACAAGAAGCTATGCTGCTTCCCTGCATTTTAGCATTTCCTTCCTTTAACTTCTCTTTACTGTTCCCATTTCCAAGGGCAGAGAGAGCTATTTCGTCCCTTTTTGCAGCTTCTAAAAATAGCACTTCTGGCTCCAGTCGAAAGGCCACGTTTGCTAAGAATGGCAAAAAATTCCAGAATTGATTTTATATATTCTGATACCATGGAAGCATCCAGCAACCGTTCTTCATATGACTCTTCCATGTGGCTCCAAGGCACTGACAGCAAGTTTGACTACTATGCTAATAAAATGATCTCGGATTCCTTCCTGAGGACATTTGGAGACCCCATAGGTAGTTGCCTTACTCCATAGACAAAATCCAAAACCAAAAGTCACACAATCCCTTTTATTAGGACCAACTAAATATCACAAAAAGTGCTGTTTTCATTGTCAAGGCCTCTGTATCCTCAGGCTGGATTTTCAGTACAAAAAAAATGGAGGACAGAAGAGAAAATGACTAAGGCAGTTGTAGTCTTCAATTGAAGTGCTGCAGATTAAACTAGACTAGTGTGTTGCTTGTAAGAATCACTTTCAGATAAATAGAGTGTGTGTGTTAGAAATCTCAATATTAAATTTTTCAATTCCAGTTCCTGGTTCCTGCCTGGTCATAAAGGACTTCTGGTATGTAACTCCTCCTGGCCTCTGGAGGGTGCTCAAGCACTGCTGCTTTATTCTTTCCCACAGAAGTTAATGAAAGCCACTACGTGGAAAAGAAAACTGCTGTGTTTGGGCCAGGTTCTGTCCCCAGCGCCTATTCTGTAGCTTTTTGCTTTACAATTACAGTGTTCAGCTAGGTAATAACAAGGAATGGTACCCAATGTCAGACTGCCGGATGGCGATTCAGTCTCTCTATTTTCAAAAGCCTGTCTTAGACAGTTTTTTGTTTTTGTTTATTTGTTTGCAGTTTTACTCACTGCTGACACACTGGTAGGAGGGCAGGGGGTCTATAATGGATGGTAACTCATTCCATGAACTGCCTTTTTGTGTTGACAGAAGAAAGATTAAAGCCTAAGATCAAGTGGGTTGTCAGCTTGAAAGCAAAACTCATCAATCAGGTTAAGTTCAGGCTGGTTACTATTGGAAAAATGGAAAAGTAGTGGTCTGCTATAATGAAACAACAGCCTTCTGGCATTTTAAAGACTAGCAAAGTTATTGTAGCATTAGCTAGTGTGGTGTAGTGGGTAGAACAAGAGGTAGGTAACTTTTTTGGCCAAGCCCTGGAAAAAATGCAGTGTCTTCCACTTTAGATGTTGGTGTTCTGGAAAACAAAATGGGGTGGTGGTTGGAGGAGAATTTGGCCAGACATGACTGCAGCATGCCAGGCCCTCATGCTTCTGCCAGCATCTGAAAGATTTGCCTTGGGGGTCTGGGAGCGGATGATGAATCTAAGTCTCATCCATTCCTTTCTCATGCACTCCTGCATAAGTACTGTTTGTGGTTTGGTTCCCTGAGCTGACCCTGGGTGCCAAGCAAAATAACCTGATGTGTTGGCATACATGCCAAGTATGGTTGCCAGCTCCAGGCTGGAAAATACCCAGAGATTTTGGGGGTGGAGTCTGAAGGGGGGTGGGATTTGGGAAGAGGAGGGTTATCCATGGGATGTAATACCACAGAGTCTACTTTCCAATGTAGCCTTTTCCTTCAGGTGAACTGATCTCTGTCTCCTGGAGACCAGTTGTAATCCCAATCTCCAGCCACTGCTTGGAGGTTGGCAGCCCTTGGTTTCTGCCCCTCTATGACAGCCCAATTGAGATGGGGGGTTGGTAGAGCAAAACAGTGTTAGGGGCAGCAGAGGATTTTATTACAGCTGATTTAGTGAGAGAGAGGTTTGGACCACTCCCCAGTTGTTGATCAATTGACGATGACTAGAGTGACAATTAGTCTTGTAGTGAGCTATTCACTTTCAGTCTCTATTGAGGCTATCATTCAAAGCAACCTCATAAGCTATGAGCATGGCATACACCAATATTGGATATCTGGGCAGCCACCATGCTGACCATTAACTCCTATGCAAATGCCAAGTGTTGGAAATTTTGTTTAGTTCTGAACTGTGAGCAAATCTTCAATGTAATTACATTGAAAGAGTTCAACTTCACTTATTGTAAGCAGTATACATTCTGATGTTTGTGACTTTGATGTGTTATCAAAATCTGTGGCATCCTAGTTGGCAGTGGTCTGCTCCCATTCTAACTAGAGAGAAGGAAAGTGTTCCATGAGACGCTGCAGCCTGATTGCTCTTGAAATTAAAATGTACTTGGGATGCTTGGAGGCCTTGTCAGTTTTAGTTAGCTGTGGACCATGCAAAGGTAAATCAGAGATATTGCTAAGCTATTAACAGCCTTTTAGAGGCTTCTCCATCATACTCTTGTATTCAGGCCTTCAAGATAATTTTGGTGTTATATGTCCCAGGACCTTTTATGGGCTGGCTTCCTTTCTTCCTTCCTGCCTTCCTCCCTCCCTCGTTGGTTGGCAAAAATGAATCTTCCTTTCCAGGGGAGTAAGTGGTTCTTTTCCTTGCCTGTCTTGTGGAGGCAGCAGTAAGACTGATACCAGTTTTCCAGCAGTGGTTGTATTTGGAGTTGAGATAAAGAGAATGAACCTGTTCTTGACCCATCACTACAAACTTCTTCTTCAAACTGCTGCAGCTGTTAGAATTCCTTTGTTATCAGACTTGACCAGGCACTGTGTGTAATGCAACATGACAACAGTCTGGTTGACGGAGCCATTTTTGCTCTTGCTTGTGCTATGGAACATATGGTCTGCCTTCTCATTTGAGAGTGGCTTTTGCAGAATACCTTTTCTGAATTTATTTAACTCATAGCTTCTAATCAGAAATGGTTTGATCTTTGCAAGACATTTGAAAATGGAACTTGCCTTGATATCATTGACCATTTGTGGAGTTCAGTATATCCTGTTGACAATTTGTGGTTTCTAACTAGAAGTGTTTGGAGTCGTTGCACATACATGCTGTGGTGACATTCAGCAGAGCAGTTTGCCAGATAGCTGCTGTTAGTCACAATTTATTGTCTTGTTTGGATTACACAAGCTAAAAGATAATCGCAGGCAGAATAAGCCATATTTAAAATCAGCTACATTTTACACCTGTGCAATTGTGGGCATCAATCAATTGGCAGCTTATCATGTTGTTGTTTGTATGCTCAGTGCTTCCTAGAGCAAATTACAGTTCCCATGTAACAGTATTTGGGATCAATGTAGAAACTTCTGCCAAGATAAGCATATTCTGCTTTGAGAATGAGGTAGGTGAGGTAGAAAAGCTTGGAATGCTAAGAGAGACAAACTGTTCTGCCCCCTAAGTGAATCTGTTTTTGGTGCCCTGTACTTGGCTAGGACAGAGTGGGGGAGACACAAGCCAGGTTCAACTACTTCCTTGGATCTATCTAAATCAGAGTACTTGCTTGTCTTGATCGGATTTGAAGCTGTAGACTGTGTCTTCTTTTGGCTGCTTTCAAGAAAGTCCACTGTGTCTTGCTTCCTTTCAGTTCTTTCAGTCTTTGTCTGGTTCTAATTGCTGTTAACCTTAACTTGTGCTCTATGGACCACCATATAGGTAATGAATATTCCAGTCTCCGGCTACCCTTGGCACCTAGCTCTGACTTTCTGGCTAGAACTAAAACAGGGAATTGCTGGGTAAAAAAGGAAAACTGCCTATTGGGAAATGTCTTAAAGGGACAGGGGTTAACTAAAATACCCTCCCTTAGAAGACTTAACAATGAACTAAAACCATCCTAACTATGGGGAAACTAAAGCTTAATGGGGAAATAACAAAAGCCTCTGTGGGGGCATGACACAAACCATGCTTCTTCTTATCCCCTGTGATCTCTAGGCAACCATAAAATAATTTATTTTGTACAATAATACTTGACTATACCCTTTTCAGGATAAAAGTTACAATGCGGTTGTGCATTCTTTGGCTGTAGTCGGAGCAGCATGTGTCCACATTGTAAAATAGCCTGATTCTCTGGGAGCTTTTAAAAAACTTATTTAAGTGCTGCTTCTGTTGAAACAATTATTATCTGTACTGGGGAACATAGCACTTTGATCAAATAGCATTTATATTGCTCTGGATGTCTGCTATCGAGACTTCTCTTTTTGTAAGTTACGCCCACAATTTTCTTTCCTGTTCCTGCCGCGAGAAAGAAAATGGCGTGCTCACCTTTACCAAAAGGGAAGTCTTGATAACAAGCATCCGGAGCAATATAAATGCTGTTTGATCAAAGATCTATGTTTCCCATTACAGATAATAATAGTTCTCCTGGAGGTAAAGGACATCTTGTGTACGTGATTTCATACCACTTTCTCTGGGAGGCAGGAACTAGTTTTATCCACTTTGTCCTTCTCACATGACTCCATTTTACTTCAGTATTTTTCCTGCCTTTGAAGAGAGAGCATGGACTTCGACCAACTCCTTATCTTGTGTGTTTGTGGCTGTGTGATTGTCAGCTATTTTAGTTCTTTTCCTTTCTGTGTCTCTTCCCCCCCTTCCCCTCCCCTTGTGGTCAGTTAGCATTGGGGAGAGAGGAGAATAAGTTAAAGACTGAATAACATTTCCCGTCTTTTTTCCCGACATTCAAGATGGCAACTTGCGCCTTTTTGCTGGAGAGAGAACTGTTCTCCAAAACGGCAACTGAAGGCACACGAACTACAACCTATAGAGAGAAGATCTTCCCCCCTGGGAAGCCGTCAGGCTCATCCAGAGGAGGGCAATGGATCCTGCCCAGGAAGCCGTTAGGCTGACCCGGAGTTGAGCAACGGATCCTGCCCAGGAAGCCACCAGGCTGACCCAGGGCTGGGAATAATGGCTTCAGAACTCAAGAAGCACACGGAGGAGCAACTGAAGTTGGCCGCTCCTGAGCGCCCTGCTTTACAGAACATGGCAGGAAGGCCCCTGCTCCACTCCAGTCTAGCAGATGGCATGGACATTGACGGCTCCATCAGGCAAGACCCAGATGGGGCCAGGTGGAGTGGGGAACGTTCAGACTCTGATTCTCAGCTGGGTTGGCTCGGCAGCACTCCGAATGTATTGGCAAAGCTTCTCCCCCAGAGATTTTGCCTTCCTACTAAAAAGACTGTGAGGGAGGAGGTGGATGACAGGCTCCAAGACATTTCCAGGTTCTGCCCACCACAATCCAGGTTGCGCTCCAGCTCCCCTGAGGGGGTGTGTAGGGAGCAGTTTAGATCCTCAAATCCCAATGTGATGGATTAATGCACACATCTCCTGTCAGTTTTATTCTGAGAAGAGTATAGTTATATGAAGATAAATTGCAGAAAAACAAATATTTGTCATGCAGTTTAGAACAATTTTGGGTTTAAAACATTTTTCAAATATTTGAAAATGCTGCTCACAATTTACAATTTAATTTTGGTTCAAATAAAGGAATGCTTACCCATCTCTACTTCTAGTTGGCCAAAGAAACATTTTAAATTATGAACTTTTCATTACAGTTTTTTTTGCATTCTCAATATTATTTCGGTGAAGTAGATTACTGGACTAGGATTTGAAGGACCCCCTTTCAGCTTCCCACCTTTTCATTAAACTTTATGTCTGACCTTTGGCCACCCACACTCTTCTCAGCTTAACCCACACTGGTTGCGAGGACAGATTCAGGAATTGTGCTGATAAAATGTACATGAATGTGAAGAAAGTGTGGGATAACAATATAGTAGACATACACAGACCTCTAGTGACTGCAGATCCTAGACACTGGTTTTGCAGTGCTGTTCTCCACTTACCGTATGTTCAAATGGCTAGGAAACTTGGGTCAGAGAGATCCTTTGTTCAGCAATGTGGCATTTACCTCTCCATTCAAGATGGTTGGGATACGAAGGTTAAATTCTCCTGCTTTTTATGAAAACAGCTCTAGGATGGTAGCTCCTAGAAGAGTGGCTTGGAATCAAAGTCACCATAGCTAACTGTGGTTCCAGCAAAGCCAGGGATGCCTAAGTCCCAAAAACGCCACATGTAATACTACATGTTTGTTACTCCCAGAACAGCTGTTAAGGCTTATAGAGTAGGCATTCTTTATACCAGTTGTAGGGGTTTCTAGAATAAAACAGACATGTCTGTCTATATTTTTCCCATGTAACTCAAGTGGCTTTCCAATCTAGTGGTATCTCTATGTTGTAAAAAGAGTAAGTTTTTTCTGCAAGTGCTAAGTTTTGAAAAAGAACTGCCTACTCCTATATGAACCTACCCAGTCACTGTGTCATCTTCAGGGGTTCTTTGAGTTTCCTTCACTGTCTGAGATTAGATGAGTAGCAACCTGAGAATACCTTTTCAGTCTTGGCACCAAAATTATGGAGTTCTTTCCCCAAGAGATCCAATTTACCTGTTTCATCTGCCATTCCTTCCTAGCTGTGCATTTTAGTTGGGCACTGCAATTTATTTATTTTTGTTTTTAATTGGTTTTGTATTGTATACTTTAAAAGCTTGTTTTCATGTTTTTTGAGAGTTTGCTGCCTGAGGGACCCTAAGCTGGATGAAAAGGTGGGATTAAACTGTTTTAAATCAAATCACATGGAACTTAGAAGTACCCAAGGACAATTTAAAACAACTGTGAGAAGTTGGATTTGTTCAGGCATCTGGTGTGGCTTTGTTATGTCCAGTATCCTGAAGCTACTCAAGGGCTGCCCACAGCTAGGCTGCCAGCTGTTGAGGGGAGGCACACCAGTGATATAACAATGTCACCAGAAATGCTGTAGCACTTGGTGTAGATTTTGGACCAGAAGCTAGCGTGTCACTGGCATGACACCATTTCTGGCTGGAAGTGACATTGCATGGCCAGACTCTGCCAAATATTCATACTCCCCCATGTTTCTTCCTCTTCCCAGCTGAGTTGAGCCAAGTTACACAGTGACCACAGGGTTTCTGGGGCCAGTATTGGCCCCGTGGTTGGCATCTGTTCTGTAAAGCAAAGAAGGCAACAATGATAAGAAAGCTGTGGATGGAAATCTAATCTTTTCTGTATAGGCTGAATGGCAACAGGCACCTCTAGCCTACTGGAAATACATAGTGACCTTGTGAATATTGAATTTGGCCATCCTTAATGAAAAAGGTGGTCACATTTCTTAAGTCTCATATTCTGCCAAGATTTGGAAGCTTCCTCAAGGCTATTGTGGTTGTAGTGTGAGATGAACTGGATAATTTTTGTTGTTGTTTCAAGTGAATTCATGGAACAAGAGAACATAACAGCACAATAATATATATATTCTAATCCATCAGACAAGATTGTCTTAATTCTAAGTGTTAAGCAGACTTATTGGTGTATCTCTTCTTCATGTTGGGGTTTGGAAATATTAGTAAACCAGAGTACTTCAATGCTGCTCTTCTAGACAAGCAAACTCTTTGGACAGGACTCTGGCTTCCAGAGCTACTGAAATGAGACCTTTCCCCAGCTCTGAACTGAATACACTGCATGCATTCTTTAAAAATATCATCTGCCACAAATCAAAAGAGAATATTTAATTTGATTGTTCTAGTTTTGCAGCTGCACAAATACATAGTGGGAGGCTTCAGCAGTAACCAATTTTTTTGCTGCTTTTTTCACTAATGCATGATTTGTGTTGCCAGAGGTGAATATTGTGTTGCGATTAATTTAGGGATTTATGACGAAGGGAGTGTAATTTTCTGATCTGGTTTTCAAAGTCAGCACTACAGCATGGAAGGTGTTCCTCTAGCAACAAAAGTGATCTAACATAGCAAATTGCTAAGCAAGGCCAGAAAGAAATGTTTCTTGTTATTCTACTAACTCAGTGGTTGTTTGCTTTGGATTTTGCTGAATAATTTTAGGATGTAAAGAATATGCAGAAAGACAGCAAATTTTTCGATTAGCAGATGCTTGATTGAATGCATCAGTTGTGCATGGTAATGAGCCCTAAGATCCTTCACCTACAGTGACGCTGTAGTGGTCAGCTGTGGGTGTATGTTTTCAGTGAAGTCAGTGAAGCCAACGGAAGTATCTTTTCAAAATGTCACTTTCTGCATGAAGTATTTACTGAGGTTGCTGAGCATAGGCGACAGATGGTGTTCTGTGTCACATCCCATGTTTCGTTCTACCTTGCATTCAGCGCATGTGTAATTTCATTAAAATGTTTTTGGTGAGTATGCAAGAACTCTGTGACACACTTTAAAAACTCAGTTTGAATATTGAATACCTTGGTAAGACAGCAATACAGTGGACCTGTATCAAGCATAGTCTGTAAAATGCTGTCTGAGTGATAAGGGCAACTGTTGCGGGTTCGTTAAAGATGACCTTCACATGAAAAAAATCTAGCATTATGTCTTTGTAGCCTTTGCTGTAACATAACCAGAGTTAAGCAGATACAGTTCTCCGAGGCTTGTGAACCAAGCAGACTACAAAACATTAACAGATCTCACTTCTCACATGCAAAAAACCTCTCATAGTTTGGTTCAGTGCATAAATGCCTCATTATGGAGATTGCCTACAGCTATACTAGCACACTGTTAGAAGGCATGTTTCTCCTGGGTAAGGGAAGGTGGACTGTGTGAAAATGACTTTCTAAGGAAAGCAAGATTGTGGCAGATGGAGAGAAATCCTTGTTTTATAGTTGATTGGTAAGTGGGTGGTCTTATGTTGTGTGCATGCAGGTACATTCTCTAGTTTACAGTCGTGATATGTGGAAGTTAGATTTTAAACCACGGGTCCCCAATACTTCATTTCTCAGAGAAGCTAACTGGAATGTGCTGGTTCATCTTCCATCTTCAGTGCAGCCCCACACATAAGTTTCTGGCTTCTCTAGGAACTGAAGAGGTGCCCCTCCCCTTCAGAGCAAGCACACTTGTTTTTCCCACCCAAACTGTCATGTGCTCTGGAGGAACAGCATCCCCATCCCTCAGTTCCTTTCTTCCCACTGCTTGGATAGGAGCTTCACTTACCTCTATGCCTTTGAACCATTTTTTTCTGCTTTGGAAGAAGCAGATAATTTTTGGTGGACACTGTAAGCCTTGCTTGCCCAGATTCTTCTTCCTCTGGTGGTGAGTTTTTTCCTCCCCATTGCTGTTTTCCTACAGAATGTAATCGTGTCCATAAAAGTCCTGTTTAAAAAGTGTGCACAATGCAGCACAAAAATGAGGCAGTGATGAGCATAATCTTTGCCTCATGTGCTTGGGAGAGTCTCACAATGTCTCTATGTGCAAAATCTGACAAAAATTCACGGCCAAGGCTAGGAGCAACAGACTTCAGACTGAAAGCAGTATTTTGGGAGAGAGCTCTTACCTCCTCCAGTCTCTCGAAGCCATCATCTGGTTTCAGATCACCACCAAAGTCCTCTTCCACTTGACTGATTCAGTCAGTTCTAAACTACAGTCCAGGCCTCCAGCTGTAAAAAATTGTCCCGTCTGATCTGAGAGCCAACCATCAGTCTCAACCACTGTTAACTAGGTCAGTTCCAACAGTTCTGTTATCAGAACCTAGGTGTCCTCACTTACCCTTGTCTTTGCACTCAATTCTGTTCCACAGTGTATCATAGCCGACTATCAAAAATCAAAACAGAAGACCAAACATTAAGAAAAATTCAAGTTGGTCCTTAAGAGGCAGAAGCATTCATCGCCATCTTCCCAACCTAGATGGGTTGAAACCAACCTGAGGTTGTTCTTGTGCCTCCACACATCCCATCACTTCATTCAGCATCACTGAAGATATCTTTTTCTGAGGTCAGGGTAGAACTAATTTCCCAGATTTCGCAGGAGTGTCAGGCTCCTACTACGGAACTGATGAGACCAGCACTGTGGTCCCAGAATGATCCACTTCCATCCTTTCTACATGCTTCTGGCATACATCCCAGAGTGGCCAGAATTTTACAGGTAGAGGATGCCCCCACAGGCCTGATAGCCCTCTTCAGAACTGAGACAACCAGAACCACTTCTTCCTTTCCCTTCCATACCTTTGATGGCATAATCAGAACCAGAAGAATAGGAAACTATTGCTGCTTATTGTCGTTCTGAAAGACATTTTGAACCATCACCTGATGAGAGAGTTGGGGATTCTATATTTATATCCCCCTCAGCTTGTACAGAGAACAGATGTTGTGAAATCCTGAGAAACAGATGTAATAGCTACAGATAACTACTCAGAAGGTAAGATCCTTAGTCATCTCTACCCCAACTCACCTGGCATTGTTATTTTCCAAGTATTAGAGGACCTGACCAAGTTAACAGCACTAGCATGGCAAAAAACCCCTTTTTAACCCAGCAACCTCTCAGCAACCTCTCACAATAAATTATACAAATATTAATTTGTATAAAATAAAGCAGGACTTTGGTGACTTTATTTCAACCTACTCACCACCCTCTTCTTTGGCCACCAAGAAGATGCAGGCAAGGTATACACATGACTAACGCTCTATACCTTTCTGACAGAAGAGTAGATACCTTGATGCCCTAGGATGGAAGCTTTACTCTTCTGCTTCTCTGAGTTCACATATTGCAAACTACCAAGATATCATGAGGGGTGCCAACCTTTCTTATGGGAGAATCTTGCTAAGTACATGACATTCATTCATTAACCAGACTTATTCAATCTGAAGCCATAAAGTTGTCTAAACAAAAAATTATTGTAGAAAGGCATGTGGCTGATACTTCAGTGAGATCCATCACATAAGCTACAGTGTTATGAAGACACTCTTGGCTGCGCATCATGGCCCTTCCGTTGGATGCATGGTGCCAATTTGAGAACCTCCTTTTCAAGGGCTCAACATTGCTTTTGACCACTACAGATGATTCCCTTTCTATCTTAAAGAAAAACTGACAGAGTGCCAAATAGGTGTGCTTCCAACCACATCTCATTCCCACCAACAGTTTGCCCCTTGCCAACACGCTTTGCCACCTCATTTTATTGGGGCCAGCATTACCAACAGCAGCATCAGATTCAACAATCATATTGTCAAACTTGGCAATATCAGTCTGCACCCTTCCACCAACAGAAGAGAGTGTCCAGGTCCAAATGAGGACAGCCTCCTCCACCTCCTCAGGACCAATATACATCCACACAGAAATTCTGACACTCTCTGCAACCCAAAGTGATCAGTCTTTGTTTTTTGGGACCAACTTGCACATTGTTCTACTGGGTGGTGTGGTTCTGTTCTGATTCTTGGGATTTGGCCATAATTCAAAATGTCTACTATTTAGAGGTTGTTACCTTCCTGTTCTCCTCCCTCAAAAGCAGTTGACAATCCTTACCCAGAACTGCACATGCAGCTACCAGCAGTAATACAAGAAAGGGTGGAAGAAGGCCTCTGCAGATTCTCAATGGGATTTTACTCAAGGCTCTTTTTAGCTGATAAGCATGGTGTGTATATGTGCTAGAGACCTATGCTGAATCTGTGTAGGCTTAATAATGTTTCACATGTTTCAGAGTTCAGAATGGTTTTCCTCACCTCAGCAACAGTTCTTCACAATAAATTCTTGGATTGCACTTCTAGACCTTAAGAATGCCAGTTTTCATATCTCTATTCATGAGGCACACTAGACAGTTCTCCATTTTTGTTATGATGTAGAAATTTTTCAATACTCAACCCTGCCATTTGGCTTAGCAATGGCCCCGTGGGAATTCACAAAGTATGTAGTGGTTGTGTTCTCATATTTGAAGGCAAAGAGGAGTTCTGTTTCTCCCTAACTAGACAATTAATTAATCACAGCACCTGCTAAAGGATTATTGAAGGAGCATGTACATAGTCCTTACCTCCTGCTAGCATCCAGGATGGATGGTAAACTGAGACAAATTCATATTAAACCCAACCCAACAGCTACCATCATAGCATTAGTATGTAAGGTCCTTCATTACAGATGGCATCAGTCAGATCTATCCAGTGTCTGCTGGGCCTCCTAGCATCTGCAATTGCTGTTATTTAACACACCAGGCTCCATATGTGTTCCTTAACAAAACTGCTTTGTTAGAAGGTTGTCAAAGCACTCTCAAGGATAATGTTTCTCTATTCCCTGCGGCATGGACGTAGGTAAGGGGGGGTTTTTTCTCAGGTTTGAACCCCCCCATTCATGTCTGAAGCTCTGCCTCTCCATTTGTGGGTTTTAAAAACATTTTAGTGCTTTTTTGGTTTTTGGCCTGCAGGGGCCGCATTGTTCGGGCTAGCAGCATCACACTTTCAGGCTTACAATCTCCTTGCCCTTGCTCCCTCACAACAAACATCCTGTGAGGTGGGTGAGGCTGAGAGAGCTCCGAAAAGCTGTGACTAGCCCAAGGTCACCCTGCTGGCATGTATGGGAGTGTACAGGCTAATCTGAATTTCCCAGATAAACCTCCACAGCTCAAGTGGCAGAGCAGGGAATCAAACCCGGTTCCTCCAGATTAGAATGCACCTGCTCTTAACCACTATGCCACATTGAAAGTGATGCTGTTCTAGGGTGGGGGATAATCCACCCCAAAACAACATCACTTTCAATGTTGTTTAACTAGGGACCCCAGATGTTCCCTTTAAGGTGGATTTAAAAGGAGAATTTGGGCTCTCTAGTTTAAATACTATTGAAAGTAATGCTGTTTGGGGGTGGATTCCAGCATCACAGCGGCTGCCGGGGGGGGGGGGGGCAAAACTCAGATTTTGCACTGGGCTCCATTTTCCCTCTATGCTTCTGCCCAGAGAGGAGGGCAGAAGGAACTGCCAGGTGCCGGCTGGGAGTCCAGATGGTGGGGGGCAGGGCAGGGCAGGGGAGTCTGCTGTCCCTGGCCTCGGAGAGCTGCTTTTATAAGCGCTAGGCCAGGGGCGGGGCTTGGGGAGGCGTGGCCATGCCCTAGGGACGGGTGGTGGTGTGCCCCCCCCGAACCCCTCCCATAAAAATCTATACCTACGTCCCTGCCCCGCGGCAATCATAAGATCACTACATTGGAGGATTGATAATTCTAATCTTTTTGCTGGAGTTGCTTTTGGTTTTTGGTCCTCCACACTACTCTCAGTGCAGATGTCTCTCTATACAGGTAGGAAAGGCCACACACCAGGGGTATTCCCATCCAAGGTTGTTGGTCTAATCTGCAGGGGAAACTACACATTAACAAACTCAAATTATGTGCTGTCCATTTTGACCTTACCTGATTTGCGGATATTCTATGAAACAAGAATGAGTTGATCCAGATGGACAATACTATAACCATGTATTACCTAAACAAACAGGGAGGCGCTGGATTTCATACCTGGGAAGGTAAGAGCTACAGCTGACAAAATAGCCCCTATCAACCAGTAAAAGAGCCATTATGAGCAATGTGTAGTCTGGGATCACTCAGAGGCTCAACCAAAGTGAAACACCATTCCACTGAAGGTCTGCCTAAAGGCATGTCAGTGAAACATTACACACTGGACCTGCAACCAGGAAAATAAGTAGAAGTAGGAAAGGCAATACTCCAGTTTTGTTTCAGCAATGTGGTGCTGAACTGAAGTCAAAAGATGAAAACAGAGTTGCACTCAGCTTGGCGCTGCTGAACTCCCGCCACTGCTGCTGCTCTGAGCAGCACTGCTTGCAACACATTGGGGGTGGTGTTAAGGCCAGGGAATTGGTGTGCCCTCTCTGGTGGTACGCCTGATTAGGTGTGCTTTGAAAACCCTTGCCAGTAGCCAATCAGATTTCCTCTAGAAAATAAAAATTTAAAAATAGTGAAGGCCATATGACCCTCGCTATATGGTAAAACAAACAGTAGTAGCGGCTGTGGTTTGAAAACTTCCTGTGTGATTGAATTTGAATCCACAAGGAGAGTCAGTGGCTGATTTCCTCTTTATCCTCTTTGTCTAATGCATATTGGCAGTCAACAGACGTAGCCAGATTTGGAACTTCCCAATTAATAGATTAGTCTTAGAGGGTTAATAATATATTTGTTCTTCAGGTGTGTCAGGTAGTAGGGCTTGATGAGGGTTAAAAGTAGAAATTGGTGATTGCATTTTATGTCTTTCCCATAAAAAAATCATTTTGCTATTTTCTTCATGCTGATGTGTCCCATTCCTCTCTTTTTATTACTCCTGTGCATGAGTCTCAGAGGCTTGGAGCAAATGGCAGCAGAACTAATGAGGATATCAGTTCAGCAGGGATTGATTTCTCCTGCTACATGATAACACACCATAGGATTCTGGTTCCAATCTGCTGGCTGTTCCAGAAGCTTAATTGGGTCCTTTTCACCTTGGAACCAGAATGAGCCTACTGAGTATTGTTGATTCAGTTGTTAAGGTTTGAAAATGGTGAGAACAAGTCTTAGGGCAACAATATGAAAGCTCTCTTGATGATGATTTAAGGAGAAGGCATGAGGAAAGGGAGAGGGAGAGATTTGAGCGTGGGGAGATCAGTGGTTGGAATGCTGGAAGGCATTGGATGCATAGAAAACATGGGTGTTCCAAAAGCCCTCTGTGCACAGGTAAGATACGGCTACATTTTTGAGTGTGTGATAGGAGCCATCCAACTAACACAGTTGGTCATATCAGATAGTCATGGCAGCCAAAGCAAACTCCTCCCCTGGGGCAGGCTTATTTTATTTGTTTGTTTGATTTAATAGGGCACCTCTCCCCTTTCAGGCTCTGGGCGGCTTACAACATGGTTCAGTTTCAAAAAATAGCCATCTACCTAATCTGGGACCAGTCTTAACCCCATATAAATCGAAGACTTCGGCCTCTGCGTTCGGCAGAGGCCAACTTACTGGTGATCCCTGGCCCCTCAATGATACAGCTGGCCTCCACCCGGGCCAGAGCCTTTACTGCTCTGGCCCCTGCCTGAACGTGAGCACGCTTCTCCCGCCTAGCTGTTCGGGCCCCCAAGCGGGAGTCTTGTTGTTGTTGAATTCATTAGAGGGTCCTGCAAGACAGGAGAGTTGTTCCACCGGGCCGTTGGGGAGTCTAGCCGTGGATAGGGCCCCCCTACCCCCCCTCCTGTTTTGATCTTATAACATCAACCGGCTCTTACCGCCCGTCCCCTTTTTCGTTTGGGAGAACGGCAGGTGGTGCCCTCTTGTTTTAATGCTACATGATTGTACTGTATTTTAATGGGGTCAGGCTTATTTTTTTATTAGAGCTGTATTTAAATTATATTTACTGAATTTTAACTTATTATTGTGCTCTATTATGTATTGTTCACCGCCCTGAGCCCTTCGGGGGAGGGGGGTTTATAAGCCCAATAAATAAATAAATAAATAAATAAATAAAATATCTATATACAATTTAAAATCATCATTGAAGATTTCACTAACTCAACAATTCTCAGAGATTCAATCGACCTACAGATATAATATATCTTCATCATAACTGAAAGGGAGGGAGGAGGAGGAACAAGGAAAGGGGGCAAAACAAAGGAAAAGGGAAGGGAATAAAGAAAAGAGAGAGAAAGGAAAGGGAGAGAGAACTTTCATCAAAGTATACCACATGTCTCACTGTGACTTGCTGTGTTCTGGTATTCAGCACTCTGCATCCCTTGCATCCTGGCGCATATCAAACAAAGATGGATGCTTCTGTTCTGGGATCTAGTTTGTGTATTCTTTCTTTCGGTAGTCATATTACCCATATTACCTGGTATACATATGCTCTGCTTCTGAATACTCTGATGTGTTTCATATCAGGGATTCTTTCATGCCATAGCTGATATGGTGTATCAGTGCTGCCTTTTGTTGGCAATCGATTCTGAAGGTATGTCGCTGTGACAATTGCTTCTGCCCACAGTCTATTTTGTAACTTTGCATCAGCCAACATACATTTAGTTATTTCTAGTAAATGTCTTAGTTTTCTTTCAGCTACCCCATTCTGCTCTGGTGTGTGAGCAACATTCCTTCTGTGTAGAATCCCTTGACTCTCAAGGTATTCTAGTGTTTTGTGCAAAATAAACTCACCACCGTTGTCACTCTGTAGGGTTTTTGGTTTTTTTGCTGGAATTTGTTCGTTACCATGGCAATATACTTCTTCAGCATCTTGTTCATCTGGCCCTTTTCCTTCAGTATGTACATCACACAATACCTCAAAAATCATAAACAAATATTAGGACATATCTATTTCCTCCCAGTGATGGCACATTAAAAGGTCCACAAATATCAGTATGAATAATGTCCAATGCTCTAGTGCTCCTCTTTTCTGTTCTTGGTTTAAAAGAAGGTTGGACTCCTTTCATTGTAACATAGTCTGTGCATTTTGTTGTTTTATCCTGGTCACATGGATTTATTTCGATTCCTGTAGCAAGACCCTTGCTCCGTAATTCACATATTGCTTTTGCATCCCTATGACCTAGTCTTCTGTGCCATAGTTCCAAAATATTTTTCTCAGTGCACATTTGAGCTCTGTTAACATATGGTTCTGATATACTTAGTTCATATAGACCATTGTTTTCAAACTCTTGTGCATACAGTACATTGTTCTTAGACACAGTGCATTTACCCTTTTCAAAGTGTACAGCAAACCCGTTCTTATCTAGAGCTGACACAGCATATTACAATCTAGTTCTGGTAGGTACAACACATAACTAACATTAGGCTCTACAGTCTCTCGTGGTAAATTACACTTTAAATATCCACTCCCAGATCCTTGTATTTTCATGCTTTCGCCATTTGCTGTCTGGAGTGTTCCATTTACACTTTTGTTAATAGTTTTAAATAATTTTTCTGAGTTACTGCTATGACTTGTGCATCCACTATCAATAATCCATTTTTCTGAATTTAAACTATTTTTTTCTTATTGTAAGCCCCTTCTCATACTGTGGGGCATTTTGTGAATGCTCTCTGAAATTCTTATGTTTGCTCTGACTTCGTTTTGAATCATTATATATCTCTATCTTTCTGTTTACATATTTGTTATATCTATTACTGACTGACTCGTTTCTCTTTAATATACAGTTTCTAGCAATATGAGCATATTTTCCACAGTTAAAACATCTTGGTGAACTTGAACTTGCCTTTACTCGTAGCCATTTCTCTAAGATAGCTTCTTAGCATTATATACTGTGTTATGTGTTCTACTTTGACATCCTGATTATTGTTGTTATTTTCATAACTATTTCAGCTTCTTATCATTGGAGGTTCTTTTGGACTCAGTGAGTTTGCCCAGATTCGCTATGATGCTTTCAAGCTGCGCGGAAAGGTAAGCTGGTGCTTCTACTTCTCCTGTTTGAAAAGCACAAGTCCCAGGAGTTCTGGGCAAACTGTGTATGTTGGATTATGCTCACCTATATGGGGAACAGTGTGCAAATCCTTTTACTTTGCCAGCTCATGCATTTACTATAAAGTGTGTTTATGTCAAAATATTTAAAAGCACTCCCCTCACCTTGTAGCAGCTGTAATATTGATATTCTCTTATGCATTGTGCTAGAAAGGGCTGCCTATGTCAGCTAGGACATAAAGTTGGCTTCATAACAGTACCTAGCAGTATCTCATAAAAGTACCTCATAATAGTACCTAGCATATCAAATAAAGAGACAGCTTCAGTGCAGTGAGGTAAAGGAGCTGTGAAAGTCTCAGTGGCGTCTTCTCCAGGAATATTTTTTGGATGTGGCCTGTTGTACCCAGAAATTATGAGGTTGTACTTGTTATAGCTTACTCCTAGAGGATCCTGCCTTGCAAACCTGGGAACTTCCAGTGTTTCTTAGGCTGTTTCACTGGAATGCACATGTTTTGTTTTATCTTTAAAAACTCTGTAGGCTGTTCAAACGTCCCAATGTCTTAGTGGCACATGTAGTGCATCAGTATGGTATGATGTGGCTTTTCTCTCTGCTTGGTTGGGAATGGGCCAATTTTATCAAAACTAGTGAGAAACATAATGACCAGTGATTTCAAGACTTAGGTTGCAATCCTAACAATATTTTCATGGAAGGAAACCTCACTGAATAAATGGGATTTACTTCTGAGTAGACCTGTTAGGATTGCTGTCTTTGCCTTGACAGATCAATCTTCAAAAGGTTACAGAAGAGCACAATAATTTCACCCTTTTGTGACTACATAGTGATAAAGATGAAGAAAAGGATGTTTGTAACTTAATGCAGAGGTTTAACACTTGGTGTTTGAAGCAGATTGCTTTAAAATTTTGGCTGCTCCTCAGAAATTGCCCAGAGAGGTTACCTTGGAGGTTTCCCTAAATTAAAAGGGTTCAGTTTTTTTGGCCTTAGAAAAAATTGGGTATATTAATGCCTCCTCCTTATAGCAAAAGCAAATCAACGTTTGGTAGGGAACAAGATTTCCTGGTGGGTGACATAATTAAGAGAGTCATTCAAAAAGAGGAGGAGGAGGAAGAAGAAGCAGCTGCATGTCTTATTGGATGGTTCTTGGGCACTGGTGATAAGAGAGGGAACCTTTTGACTTGCACTGTGACACAGATTAGTGAGACCATTCCTGTCTTTGGCCCCAAGCAGCCAAGAAAGCATTTCTGATGCATATAGAACAGTCATTGTGTCTTAAATCTTCCAGCAAAGGAATACAGAAGCATCCCAGCAATGTTGCAGAATAATTAAGTTGTTTTGTCTAGCCAGACTTTTTACATTTAATTGGCTTTCAGTAAACTAATCACAGTGTCTTCACATGGCTGAGAATTGATGGTGATTCCTGCTCATTTTTTCTCCTGTTCTTGTTAAGCAGGTCAGATTGGCCTGGACTCTGAGTGTAATGAAGATAAACGTTTACTAATTTCTTTGTGTAAGTTGGTTTTCAAAGACTAAACTCATCAGTGAGTCAGCTTAGATACAAATCTTGATTTTTTTGGAGGGGGTTAAAGATTTCCTATGAAGTGTCATTTAGCACATTGTGACTGGTAAACATTTGTAAGCACTATTTTTTTAAAACGCCCTTACTGTTATTCATCAGGGTGTACTAACAAAAGAACAATTTCTTTAATATAAACAGATTTTGCTTTCAGAGAAGTTCATTACTACATGGCCCAGTTGGTGGAAGGTTTGTTGCAGTGGCATAATTAATACAGCAATTCTAGTTTTTCCACTGGTGCAGAACTGGATGATGATATAAATAGCTCTGCTCCTGGCAAATAATCCTGCAGTCTGTTTGAGCCTTGGTTTGAACCATCCTGGAACATAGAAGAGGAATGAAAGAGTATGGAAGCTTTGGAAAAAAAATCAGGTCATAGCTACTGCTGCTGTTTGTCCCTTTGGGAACTCTGAGAGTACTGATGGGTTCATGTCTGTTTTTCTAACAGGGCAAACAGCACCTCCTTGGGCCATTTCAGGTTGGACAAATGATACAGGGGAAAGCTGAAGCCTCTTTTTTTCTCATGCACCTGGTTCACTTGATCTTTGCTCATATGCCAGTGCAGCAATTCATGGAAATGTTCTGGAGTGGTTTTCCATAGAGACATTTTCAGCAGTTCCCATGGTAGAAGTGAAGAAAGTACTGCCATCATCCAGAAAACTGCTACAGGCTTTGGTGCTGTGTATTGTATTTGAGCGGGTTCTTAGGGCTTCTTAGAGTTTCTGGCAAGAATGTATGTTCTGGTTGCATTGCCTGGTTTCCAAATGCAGTTAGAATTGGACCCCCGTGTGTCTCTGAACTATGCTCTGAACCTGAACTCATGAGCTGTGCCCTAAGCTTGAATCTTTTGCCATCTGAATGCAATGGCATTTGCGGAAAGGGACTTTCAAACCTCTTCCCCTCCTACTTAGCCCCTGGAATCCTGCCCCTGGGAGTTGGTGGGCCTTCAGGAACACAGGCAAAGTGGGAGTGTGCAATGACCAAGGGGAATCAGCAGAAATAACTCCTCGTCTCTTACAAGGGTGGAAGTGGCATCCACATGCAGAAAATGTACTCAGGAAGCCCTAATCCTATTCC
This sequence comes from Sphaerodactylus townsendi, assembly GCF_021028975.2. Classification (NCBI taxonomy): domain Eukaryota; kingdom Metazoa; phylum Chordata; class Lepidosauria; order Squamata; family Sphaerodactylidae; genus Sphaerodactylus; species Sphaerodactylus townsendi. The sequence continues at coordinate 120,489,321 of NC_059426.1, read as the reverse complement.
TGCATAGTCTGCCCACATCCCTATTCCTTATAGATTTTTTAGAGATGAGCTGGAAAACACTTCTGGTAAATATTCTTCCCTGCAAAATGCGCACCACCAGCCACCAGCCCCTGATCATCCTTGGGGAAATATCTGTTCAAAGACATCTCAACCTCTTGGATCATTACACAGAATTCCTTTTGAGGACAGTGAAAGAGAATCCCAGCTGAAATTTACAAATCTTTTCCTGATTGGTGGTCCCCTCTATTAGCCTCATTATTCACAATTGTGAATAATTCTGGCTCAGTGCCCGCAATCTGGACTAATGCAACCATCATACCATTGTTCAAAAAGGGTGACCGCAATCTTCCCTCCAACTATAGGCCAATCAGCCTGTTGTCTGTTTCAGGCAAATTGTATGCCAAATTCCTATTGTCTTATGGACTGGATCTCGATTAATAGACCTATAGCAGTGATGGCGAACCTTTTTGAGACCGAGTGCCCGAATTGCAACCCAAATCCCATTTATTTATTGCAAAGTGCCAACCCGGCAATTTAACCTGAATGCTGAGGTTTTAGTTTAGAAAAAAAAACAGTTGGCTCCCTCTTCCTCTCCCCCACCCGTTCGAGCAGGGCCCAGCCTTCTCTAGCCTCCATCAAGTGCTGCACGCACCGCTCTGTGCCTCTCTAGCATCTCTGCCTCCTCTGTGCCCCCCCCCCCCACTTGGGCTTTAGCCACCCGGAGCACAGGCACCAGGCCCGCCAGCCGGAAGTCCTTCCTGCTTCCACGCAAGGAGCGATATGCATGCATGTAATCGTGGCTCATAGTGACCCAGGCTTTCAGCCCTAGCTGTGTGTGTGGGGGGAGGTGATTTTCCACCCCCCGCATGATTTTTTTTTTTAAATATTTTTATTGATATTTCGGAATTATTACAGATTTATATTGTATACTTTATATACATCCTCCATATCATTTTCCCCCTTCTCCCTCCCTCCTTCTTCTTCTCTTCTTTAGATGCTAGCAGCAGGTCCATTCTTTTCAATCTTCTTGTCCATTTTTCTTCTGTAATTCCAATCCTGGCTAGCCAGTCTTTGAATTCCATCCAAATCTCCTTCATATCCTTTTGTTTTTCTTGCCATATTTGATTTCTTGACATTGTGCTCGAAAAATTTCTAATTGTATTTGCTCCCATACATATTCCAAATCCATTTCTGCATTGTCCAGATTTTTTTGTCCTTCCACCCCAATGCTATTACTGCATGGACCGCTTCTAATCATGAATTTGAAAAGTTTTCTTTTTCTTTGTTCTATTATAGTATAATCCACTATACCCATAAATAGTAAATCTATATTTATCTTTATTTTTACCTTTACATACTTTTCTATGTATTTTATCACATTTTCCCACATATTTTTACTTCTATACATTCTAGCCACATATGGGTATATATTGCATTTTTTTCTCCACAATGCCAACATTGACTGAGCCCACTTATCATATATGCCAACTGTTTCGCAGTGTTCTATACCATTTTAATATTAATTTCTTCTCTAGTTCTGCATATTTATCTATTTTTATTTTATTCATATTATCTATAATCCTTTTAATAAGGTCTATGTCTTTCACTCCATCTTGTTGCCATTTTTCCATTATGATTCTTATCATGAATTCTTGATCTTCTATCATGTTTTTGTATATAACTCCTAATATTTGTCCTTTCTTTTCCTCATATATTTTTTATACAACTTTTCATTATACACTTTTCCTCCCTCCTGAGGCTTTTATCTTTTCCCAGATTCCTCTCTTAATAGTAACCAGTTTTCTTTACCTCCTTTCTCTATAAAATGTGGAAACGGTATTAATTCTCCTCTTTCATTGTACAGTTGTGCTACCTTGTATATTCCTTGTCTGTGTAGAGATCTTATTGTTTGTGCTCCTTCCTGTCCAACCATGCTCAAGGAAGTGGTGCACTCCAGTAGCCCTGGCATCCATTTTCCTTCCATTTCTCCCAGATTTCCATTAACACCTTTCTAGGGCCTTTTAATTTTGTCTTTCTATTTTGAACAACTTGAATATATTCCAAAGCCACCCGTGTTCAAGTTTATTTCATTTTCAACTTCATCCATCTGTCTCTTTTATCTATTTGAATTCCCATCAAACTTTTTATTTGAAATGCCTCGTAATATTCCTGTAATTTTGGGAGCCCCAGCCCATTAGTTTTTTTTTAGACATATAGACTATTTTATTCATCACCTTGGTTTCTTTTGATTAAAATGCCCATAGTTTAATTTTCTTTATCCCATTCTTCAAATTGTTTTTCTTAATCTCCAACGCAAAGTACCTAAATAGATAGAAGAGTTTTGGCATTATACACATTTTTAATGCTACTATTCTCTTAGAAATAGATAGATTCTTTCCCTGCCACCCCTTTAATTGTTTCATTATTTTTTTCCATATTACTTCGTAATTATATTTAAACATCTTTTCCTTCTTATTTGTTAATGTTATACCTAAATATTTAATCTTCTTCTTCACCATTTCTTTTCCTAGTAGTTTTTTTTTCTATATTTATTCCCAGGATTTCAGATTTCTCCATATTAACCACCAAACCAGAATGCTTTTGAAAGTCTTCTAATATTATTTTTAATTCTTTTAAAGTTTCTACAGGGTTAGTTGTTATTAGTAATAAATCATCTGCAAATAAGTTTAATCTTATTTCTTCTTTATTGATTTTATAGCCTTTGATCCTACCATTATTTCTAATTCTATCCGCTAGGTATTCCATTGCTACTACAAATAATGATGGAGAAAGCGGACATCCTTGTTTCACCCCTCTTTCTATCCTAATTTCTTCCGACCATCCATTATTTATCATAATCTTTGCTTTATTGTTTTTATATAATTCTTTTAATATCATTATTAATCCCTTTCCAAATCCCGTCTGTTCCATTATTTGGAATAAATATGCGTGGCTAACTGTGTCAAATGCTTTATAGACATCTAATTTTATCATGGCATATTTTTTATCCTTACCATGTTCACCCCCCGCATGATGAACTCTGTGTGCACGTGCCCACAGAGAGGGCTCCGAGTGCCACCTCTGGCACCCGTGCCATAGGTTCGCCATCACTGACCTATAGGAATAGAGCAGATTGGTTTTACAGAAGGAAAGTCCACCCTGAACCACTGCATGACACTGGAAGCTCTTGTAACCAAATACCTCCACAGAGGAAAATCCAGCCTATATGTAGCGTTTATTGATCTTAAGAGGGCGTTCAATTCCATCGATAGATCGCAGTATGGCTTAAATTATAGAAGCTTGCTATAGAACCCAGGCTTCTTTTACTAATTAGGTCTCTATACAGTAATCTCACCTGTCAGATAAGGTGTTCGTCATCAGGTCCTCTGACACCCAAAATATTGGTCTCACAGGGGGTAAAACAGGGTTGTGTTTGGCACCTGTATTATTCAACATTTTTTGTACGATCTTGCCCTCATTTTGAAAACTCCAACCTCCATTGTCTCTATCTGAACGGTGTTCCTTTGTCCATCCTTCTTTATGCCGATGATGCAGTCTTGCTATCAAGAACAAGGTTAGGTCTCAAAAACTCCCTGATCAAATGCGATGAGTATTGCCGAAACAATAGGTTGGTTATTAATCCCGTGAAATCTAAAATAATGGTCTTTTCTAACATCTTTAGACCCATGAGATGGCCCATCCAAGGGGTTGACATAGAGCAAGTCAAATTGTTCAAATACCTTGGGATAACATTTCATCATAAGCTAAGCTGGACCGCTCATAGGGATAACACTATTAAAGATTGCAAGAATCTGTCCGCTGCAGTTTTGAAAGTTTTGGCTGCATCTATGCTTCTGCACACATCCAAAAAGTTTATCTTTGCTAGAAATGAGGGAGCTTCAGCTTTCGAAGTGGTGGCTTCATATCGAAAAAAAAAAAATCTCCTTGGGTTTCTCCTGGGAGTCTCTTCATATGCTTACCGCCATGGAGATTTACCATCGTCTAAAGACCAGACTGTATGACCAGGAATACTAATTTCTCCTGAGTACTGCGCAAAGCTCTTGTTCCCCTTTATATTTTGGGATCACCCCCCAGAAATCTACCCCTGCAGTATAGCTTGCCAACTATAAGTGTAGATGGGTTATGAGCAGAGCAAGGTGCAACTTTTGTCTATCTTCTGTTTATCTTCTGTCTATCTTCAAGGTCGTTTCCTTAACATTCCATGAAGTGAGCGTTGTTGTCGGTACAGTCCCTACACTATGGACTCAATTCCTCATATCCTGCTTTACTGTTCGAGGTATAATGATATTAGAACCGATCTGGGAGCTTTATTACCTCCAGAATTTATGTTTTTCTCAGACACATTAAAAATGTCTAAGCTATTGAACAGCTCTAATGTAGAAATTACAGAAGCAGTTGCTACATTTTTAATCCGTGTCCTACATGATGTGTAACAATGATCCTGTTATTGTACTTGGAATGTTCGGTACTTCCGGTTTTATGCCTAATAAAGATTTTGTGATTGGATTGGATTGGACAGTGAAAGAGTGTTTAACCTTTTCTGGGAATTTTTTAAATGAAGACAGGCTAGGTCTTATGCAGAGAGACTGGAATCTTTTCAGACAATGAACTGAAGTAGGCCTCCAAGCACAGTGATGTCATCCATTTATCTGAGGCAGTCACTCAGAATTACTTTGATATGGTAGTGGCTTTACACAAAGGCCTTTGTACACACAAGAATGTGAAAAGGGTAAGTAGTGATTCAGCTGCAGAAAAGGTTAGAGCAGAAGCACAGGACTCAAGTGACAAAAAGTAAAACTTCCACTTTGGATGAGAATGTGTCTTGCCAAGGGTAGAGCACAGTGTGGAGTTCAAGGTGCCAAACTTAAAGGAAGATGTAGACAAATTTGAAAAGGATCAGAAGAGGGTCATTCCCTACCTAAGTCATCAGTGGGATTCAAGGCTCAAAGTGCAGTATAACGCATGCCACTGTCAATCATCTGGACCACAGGCCCCACACAGTCCCTACTGCCCAGGTGATTCAAGGTTTCTGGGGAGCACATCTCTCCCTGCCCCTTTGCCCAAGTACAGAGTCTAGAGCAGTTACTTTCATTTACTATGCTAAGGAGACATCTCTGTATGGGAGTCTGGAAAACATGTGGGATGAGGAACTGTTGAAAGAGGTCACCACATTTGAAAATAGTAACCCTTCTTTGGCAACATTATTCAAGTTATCTCCGTTAGACTTGTAGAAATAAAGTACATCAGTGACAGCACATGAATTGATAGTTGAATGAAGAGCAAATGATAGGCAGACGCTACTTGTTCACTCTTATGTAAGAAGCTGTACCTTCAAAAATGACCCATTTGTTTATTTACAAAATTTATATCCTGCCTTTCTGCTTTCACAAGGGCCACCAAGGTGGCTAACAATGTAAAATATACATGATTAAATCACATTTTTAAATGAGTAATATGAACCTCCCACACACATGCAACAAACTGAAAAACATAACTTTTAGAGACCTCTCTATCTTTCTGCCTGGTAACTCCAAGCATCTCTGATCGCCCCCTACCCTAACGTGGCAATTGATGATACTTTAGCCTTCCTAATGATTATCTGGCATCATGGCTGACTGTTGCCTGTTCCCATGTTTCCACTGATGAATTTCATTCATCCGGCTGGGAAAAGTGTGTGTGTGTTTGAAGTTCCATTGAAACTCATCCAACACCAGCAATGATCGTTTTTTCCCTGATGTTTCGCCTGCATCTGTGTCTGCCCCTAGGGCAGTTACATCAGGGTCCCCTCATATTGAGGGGTCCTGCCATCCCCCCCCCATGGGGGTAGGTTTTAAATTGGGGTCGGACGCCTTTTATTATGTATTATGGTTTTTTGCTGTTTTATGAGTTTTAAGCTATTTTATGGGATGGAGCCTATGTGTTTATATTTGTATGACCGCTCCTGTTGATGTTGTAGTGAATGTTGTTCACCGCCCGGAGCCCTTCGGGGATCGGGCGGTATACAAATTAAATAAATAATAATAATAATAATAATAATAATAATAATAATAATAATAATAATAATAATAATAATAATAATAATCGTGTTGATACGTTTGTCAGGTGGCGGGGGGCACTTAGTGCTGTGATCATGAACACAGCAAAAGGTGTGGACAAGTCTTCCTAGGGACCACTAAATGCAGCACCCAAACACGAATCAAAGAACATGAAAGGCACTGCAGACTAATTCAGCTGGAAAAATCAGCAATAGCAGAACACGTGATAAACCAATCTGGCACAGAATTTTATGTGAAAACACAGAAATTCTAGACCACTCTGACAACTACTATGTCAGATTACACAGAGAAGCCATTGAAATGCACAAACACATGCACAATTTCAACAGAAAGGAAGAAACCATGAAAATGAACAAAATTTGGCTACCAGTACTGAAAAACACTAGAATCAAGACAGTCATAAAGGATGTCTCCAGGCGGTAAGCAATCAAAGGGATCAAAAGGTCAGGCTACTACAATGCATATGCCCTCACTAATTGATTATGTTATCCTCATGGTTACTTATGTTATCTTCATGGTTACTCACATGCTAAACCCAACACATGCAAATCAAGCTTGCTAATTGCACCCTTTACACTTGTCAACAGGTAAATGGTTCTTCCTCCCACCCTAGACGTTCCACAGATTTTATATATATATAAAAGATGTGTGTATATTAAAAGATATACACACACGCCATCAGGTTCTCTGAAGATGCCACAGACACAGATGCAGGCGAAACATCAGGGAAAAAAATACTACTATTTTGTATACAAGCTACTACTAGAACACGGCCATACAGCCCAGAAACCACACAACACCCCAGTGATTCCAGCTGTGAAATCCTTCAACAATACACAGCAAAAGGTGCTTGACCTTCTGTTATGTCTGCAGTTCTCAAGATTATAGCATGTGTAGGTTCCATAATGGATGCATAATATCTTTGTAGAATATGACCTCTTCTGCTCCCATAATACTAACAGGATATTAACTTAAAAAAAATCTAGTGGGGCACTTGTACTGTTGTAATTTCAACTCTCCCATTTCTCATATTTACAAATTTAAGCAGACAATGCAATTTTATCAGTATATTTACTGAGAAAGCAAATAAAAATGTAAACTTTTGAACACAAATTGTACTCTGCCACATATGCCATCTACCACATTTTTATGCTGCCCGTCATCCAAGAAATTTTGGAGTTTGGTGGTTTGTCCCTACTCCTCCATTTTTTGTGAAGGTATTGGGTAAATCCCCTATAGCAGAGTAGCACAGTATACTGGAACACAGTAGGAAGTCAGACTCACACAGCAACTCAGCTTCACAGAAGTGGTCCTACATTTATTAGTTCACAAGTATAGCTTACTCAAGCAAAGTGCTTTGCAAGGCAAGGCAAAGACAAGTGTCTCATAGTCCTCAGTATACTGCAGCCTTATATCTGGTTTACTGGCCTATCACAGTCCATTGCCAATCAATCCCAGAATGAGGCTGTGTCAGGTGTTACTTGTCAGTTAGATTTTGATGATCAGACACATGTTACATCAGTGCTCTGACATTTTTTTCTCACAACAATCCTGTAAGACAGGCCAGGCTGAAAACAAGGAACTAGCCATAGAGTTTCATTAATGAAAGGTGGTATGAATCTGGGTCTCCCCAGCCCTAGTATCTGTACCATCTTGGCACTGAGTCTAATCTCTCAAGATATTTGTAATGTCACCAGCAGAGTAGTGAGAATATTGATTGCAAAATCACTGCTGCCAAGGCAATATGCTTTAATTTCACAAAATAAAAGCCGAACAATGCAAATGTAGAAATTCTCATTTTATCTGTTTTCTGAAGGATTTGGAAGGAATTTTAAAGCGTATAAATTCCCTTGAGCATAAAAGCACTGTGTAAATATTTAAATTGTTGGATTTGTTCTCGTAATTATAACTATGTGTCTGTATACAAGCTACATTGACGTGTACTGTTTAGCAAATGTTGATGTGAGACCTGATTTTATTTCCTAAAAAGCTTTGAGCAAAACTGAATCCATTTGGTTAAGGATCTGAATGAAAAGATGAGCAGATGTTCAATAACAATATTATGCATCCAAGGGCTATATCAGGCTTCCTTAATTTATTTCCATACATGTAACACTACACACATTGTACTTCCTCATCACATAACCACCATCTGCAAACTACTAAAGGTGGCTCAGCAGGTGAGCTTGGTGGATTGCAGTCCTTGTTTTTGTACTGATAATGCAGTTCTTAAACTTTGATTAAAAATACATGCTCTTTAAACTCTCACAAGAAGAATCTGGTAATTGGGAATGTGTACTTTGAACCTAGTTCTTTTTCCTTGGGGGTCAGGAGGCATACCTTGAAAAGACTATAAGATGCCAGCAGTGAATCTCAGCAGAGCTATAGATGTCCACTGACTGCAAGGGGTTTAGAAGGACATAACACTGCTTAGGATTGCATGGTACCTAAGTGACAGGGGAAATCAGAAGTTCCTGTCTAGTAGGGTTCCATTCCACTCTTCCTCCAAAGATCAAAGGGTTCTCCCCTCCGCCTGTGAGAAGCTAGACTTCTCCCATTAGCTTCATGGCATGGAATTTGAACTCTCATCTCCCAGGTCTAATCCAACATTTTAACTATTATTTCATCATTCCATCAACTATTATTCCATCATTTAACTATTATTCCATCAACTATTAATCCATCATCAACATTTTAACTATTATTCCATCATCGATGGCCTTGGTCCCTCATATCTGTGGGACCACCACCTCAGCTTTGCTCATCTGAACAAGACCTTCTACAGGGCCACTCTGCAAACAAGCAACATCAAAAATTGCCCTGAAACATGCAGTCTTTGTTGTGGTTCCCACCATATGAAATTGCCTATCGGATGAGGTCAGAAAGGCTCACACTGTAAAGAGGGGATTGGAATGTGACGGTTTTTGCTAGCACCTGTTTTCACTGTTTCAATTTGTGCTATCTTTTGCTTGGCGCTATTCCCAGAATGGTCAGGCCTTGCGTGTGAATGAATCGGAGGAGGAGGCTGGACCAAAGTGCTCTTGATGTCTGTCTGTACTTTTGATATTCAGTTCTCTCAAGGACTATCTAGCCATATTAATAAAGATCTTTCTGCTTTCAAGAAGATTCTATTGTATGGACTCAGTTTGTTACACATTTCTGGTTTTCTGCAAACTATGCAAAAATGAAATATTGAGGGTTTTAAAAAACAAAGTAATAGGGTATTAACAGATAATGGGATGATTCAAAAACATTTTATAATTATTATATCAATAGCCAATGGCTGAACTTACTCTTTTGATTAGAGAAAAGAATCTGAGTTTATGGATACCTGAAAACCCTTGATGGACTTTTTGCTTAAATAGGAAAAAAAATAAACTGATAATTTATGGATTTGAGAATTAGGAGAATAAGAAATTGGGCATAATAATTAAGTAAGAATTAATTGAATTTTACTTCTGTATTGGCAACTAGAGAGCAAGTGATAAATGTTTGTTGTGTTTCTATTTGATGGAAGCTGGTCTTTTTATTTTATAGTAGGGTTCTTGTTTGTATATAACTTTAGTTGTTTGTTTATCTTTTAAACCATTATTAACAGCCCCATCCAAAGGGGAGACTGAATCCGCCCATGGAAGTGGCATGTGGTCGCTGCGGATTTGCCCTCCCTAGAGCACTTGCCCTGGCGGAGAGGCAAATCTGTCAGCGTGCAGCCACTACAGCTCTCCCTAGTGCTGGGACATAGTGCTAGATGCTGTGCCAGCAGGGGAGAGCTAGGAGTGTGGTACATTAAACCACCAAAAAGGTAATCAAGTCCAACCCCCTGCAATGCAGGAACACATAATCAAAGCACTCCTGGCAGATGACCATCCAGCCTCTCTTTAAAAATCTCCAAAAGGAGACTCCATCACATTCCAAGTAGTTCATTCCACTGTCAAACAGCCCTTACTGTCAGGAAGTTTTTCCTGATTCTTAGGTGGAATCTCTTTTCCTTCACCTTGAACCCATTACTCCTGGTCCTAGTCTCTGGAGCAGCAGAACACAAGCTTGCTTCCTCACCAACATGACATCCCTTCAAATATCTAAACATGGCTAACATGTCACCTCTTAACCTTCTCTTCTAAACATCCCCAGCTCCCTAAGTCTCTCCTCATAGGGCATGGATTCCAGACCTTTTACCATTTTGGCTGCCCTCCTCTGGACCTGTTCCAGCTTGTCAATATTCTTCTTGAATTGCCGTGCCCAGAACTGTACACAGTATTCCAGGTGAGGTCTTACCAATGCAGAATAGAGAGGTACGATTACATCCCTCCATCTAGACACTATACTCCTATTGATAAAGGGCAGAATTGCATTGGCTTTCTTGGCCGCCGCATCACACTGCTGACTCATGTTCAGTTTATGGTCTTCTAAGACTCTTAGATCCCTTTCGCATGTAGTGTTGTCAAGCCAGGTGTCACCCATCCTATATCAGTGTATTTCATTTTTTCAGCTTAAGTATAGTATCCCTCATTTATCTCTGTTGAAATTCATTTTGTTTGTTTTGGCCCAGCTCTCTAATCTATGCAGGTCATTTTGAATTCTGAGTCTGTCCTCTGGGGTATTAGCTACGCCTCCTATTTTGGTGTCATCTACAAATTTGATTATCATGCTCTCTATTCCATCATCCAAGTTGTTGATAAAAATATTTAATAGCACTGGGCCCAGGACAGAACCCTGTGGTACCCCACTAGTCACTTCTCTCCAGGATGAAAATGAGCCACTAATGAGAACCCTTTGAGTTCAGTCAGTCAACCAATTACAAATCCATCTAATAGTACCATTGTCTAGTCCACATTTCACTAGCTTACTTGCGACGATATTATGGGGCACCTTGTCAAAAGCTTTACTAAAATCAAGGTATGCTACATCCACAGCATTCACTAAATCTACCAAGCTTGTCACTTTATCAAAAAAAGATATAAGATTAGTCTAGTTTGACTTGTTTTCCAGAAACCCATGCTGACTTTTTGTGATCACAGTATTCCCTTCTAAGTGCTAGCAGATCATCTGTCTAATGATCTGCTCTAGAATCTTCCCTGGTATTGATGTCAGGCTGACTGATCGGTAATTATTAGGATCCTCCTTTTCCCCCTTTTTGAAGATGGGGATAACACTGGGACTATTCCTGTTCTCCAGGATTTCTCAAAGATTATAGCAAGTGGTTTTGAGATAACTTCTGCTAGTTCTTTTAATACCTGGGATGTAGTTCATCAGACCCTGGAGATCTGAATTTGTTTAGCCAGGTGTTCCTGCACTATCTCTTTATTTATTCTGTGCTGAATTTCCTGAATGGGGCTGTAAAAGTAAGATCGGGGGGGGGGGGGGTGTGTTCCATCCAAACCTTATTGCTTTGTTTATCGGTTGTCCCATCCTGTTCATTGTGTCTGAATCACTCTGTGTAATTCACCTTGAGTCTCATTAAGAAAAGGCTAACTATAAATAACCTCAATAAATATCTTTAAAACTATTTTTAATACTGACTTTTTTTAAAAGTGAAGAGCACTTTCTATAATAATAATAATTGTGATGACCCAGCAAACTTTTTAATAAAAATTCCTGTGCAGTAGATGAGATGCAAGTAGCATATTCAGTGTATAAAGGTGCCATCTCCAGGCAGCAAAATCCCTGTTTTCTTCATACATTATACCCTTTTTGAAGAAAGGAAGGAAAGTTTTGAAGTACAACACTATATAACGTTTCCTTTTTCTCAGCCAAAGCCCTGAGGGCATTTCATTTTAAATCCTGCACTTCATGCTTTTTAAGTGGTTTGTAAAAGAACAGGTACAGCATATTAAAGAGACTTTACAAAGGCACCTTGAGAAATTGTCTTTTAATATTTTAAACAGAGGTGTCTTACTTTTCTTACTCTCCTGCCCCATCTACCTCCATTATGTGCTAGATGAGTCAGTTATTCAGCAGTAGAACTCCACTTCCTGCAAGAGACTCTGTATGCTACCTGGCTGTGATTTTGGAATATCAATAGTAGCCCAGCCTTTTTTGACTCACAACAGAGCACATGCATGGTTGCCACTTCCTGGAAAGTCAGGGAAATTGGTTAGAAGTCAGGAAAAATGTGTTTAAGACATAGGAATTGCTGCTGGCAGAGGACAGTCTGCATTTATGGGAGCTGAAGTGGAGAAGTGACAGAATACAAGTGTAACAGAATGATGCACACGTATTCCATAGTTTGATTATATGATTTTGAAAATGTTTTTAACTGATGCTTGTTAACAATGGAACAGAATTAAATCAGCTGTGATGGGTTTTCTGGGCTGTGTGGCTGTGGTCTGGTAGATCTTGTTCCTAACGTTTCGCCTGCATCTGTGGCTGGCATCTTCAGAGGTGTATCACAGAGATAAGTCTGTTATACACTGTCCAGTGAGAAGGGAAAGTTTAGTGGGAGTATATCGTCCATGTCCCAAGCTGGGGAACCAATCAGTAAGTGTTTGGGTGGAACTTGCTATGCAAAGGTGTGATTGCGTTTATTGTATTGTGGGTGGGGTTTCCCTTCTCACTAGACACAGTGTGAAACAGACTTTTATCTGTGATACACCTCTGAAGATGTCAGCCACAGATGCAGGCAAAACATTAGAAATAAGATCTACCAGACTGCGGCCACACAGCCCGGAAAACCCACAACAACCAGTTGAATCCGGCTATGAAAGCCTTCGACAATACATAGAATTAAATTAACTTACAAGGGATAGCATTATTTAATAGTGATGCTAAAACTTCTCGCTACTTTTTTGTATTCAAACAAACTGGAATCACTTTCTGTTGAATTGAAGATGGGAATAGTTTTGACAGGTCAGCAAATTGTGCATTATTTCTTATAGCCAGATGTAAAGTGAGCTCCCAAAGGCAACTGGTGGGTCACTGAGAGTACCAGACTGCTGGACTAGATGGACTCTGGTCTGATCCAGCAGGCTCTTTCTTATGTTCTTAAAGTCCAGTGATGTCACAATACTACTCTCAACAATGAATTTGAGATTGGTTAGAAATCAGATCTTATAATGCAGAAGTGTGTTAATAAAAGGGCAACTATCTTAAAATGTTAAATTTTTAAACAGTAATGTATACACTTTAATACACTGTTCAGCATAGAGACTCTCTTTTTGACTTCTTCACAAAAGAAGTAGGTCACTTGTGGGTCTTACCCTGAAACTGATGCAAATATTTTATGTCTATGTAAAAAAGACTTTAGACTTTGCACTGAAATATCAGTGGTTTTAAGACAGTACCCTTAACACTTGGAACAATTTCATTTATAAAATATATGTTTTTATGATGGCACTGAACAAAAAAGGGACAAAAATAGGACTACAGGAAGCTGTTTGGGACCCAAAGTAATATAACCTTCAAATTATCCACTGGAATTGAACATTCCCAAGTGCTACATTTACTTAACATGCAAGGTTAACTTTACAAGGTTTACAGTTAAGTATTATGCATGTGTTAACTGACAGCTTCCTTCACACTAAATATAGAGACTGCAGGCAGCTCCATATATTGGGGTTGTGAAAGGAATAATAGGCAGGTGATGGAACTTTTGCCTCTGCTAAACTGTGATCTGAGTTAAATTAAAAGTTTGCAAACAAATTTTGTTGCTGTTGGATTTCACAGAGAACAAGCACTTTCCACAGTTCAGTGTGCAAAGAAAAGTTTCAAATGGAGTTTGTCTTCCCCTGCTGAAACTAACAGAGAACAGGCTCTTGCTCCCCCTCCCCTGGCCCCTCCCAAACATACAGCTTGCAGATGGGTCTGTCTGCTTTCACTAGATTGTAGAAATGGTCTGCGAGAATTTACATGCCACCTCCTTCCTTGCTGCTGATCTGCTAATTACACATCCTGGAACCCAGAAAGTTCCAGCTCCAAAACATTCCTACTTGCTGGATAGGCAGGTGAGTGGTCCTGTGAAGGGCCACACTGGGGCTACATTTTGAAGATGACTTTTAAGAGAAGAGTATTAATATGCAAAAGCTAGACATCAGACACCAGACTTCAGATTGTTAATTCCACAAAACAATAATTATTATTTTGACCTAATTATTGTTTTGATCTAATTATATAATTTTAATGAGATGCAGTATTTTCAAACCGGAAGAAGAGGCATTAGAGATCAAATTTCAAATTTATGTTGGTTACTAGAGCATACAAGACAATTTCTAAAGAAAATCTGCTTTTGTTTCATAGAAGCTTTTGACTGTATGGATCATGAAAAGCTGTGGGGGATTTTAAAAGAGATAGGCGTGCTATAACATATGATTGTTCTGATGCACAATCTGTACTCCTGATAAGAAAGTATTATTAGGACAGAATATGGAGAAACAGAATGGTTTCCAGAGGTGTCAGACAAGATTGTATTTTACCTCTCTGTATTCAATCTATATGCAGAAGTGAGCTCCCAAAGGCAACTGGTGGGTCACTGAGAGTACCAGACTGCTGGACTAGATGGACTCTGGTCTGATCCAGCAGGCTCTTTCTTATGTTCTTAAAGTCCAGTGATGTCACAATACTACTCTCAACAATGAATTTGAGATTGGTTAGAAATCAGATCTTATAATGCAGAAGTGTGTTAATAAAAGGGAACATTAACAATCTAAGATATGCAGGTGACACCATATTAGTGTTAGAAAACAGTGACTATTGAAATGACTCCTGATGGAATTTAAAGGTGAAAGTTGATTACAGTTGAACATCAAGAAAACCAAAGATAGCCACTTGCATGTTTTTGTTTTGATCTAATGATCTAATTTTTATGAGATGCCGTATTTTCAAGATGCCATATTTTCATATTTTCAAAAGTGGCACAGGTAGCTCTCAGTCTGCAAGACCTGAGCAAGACAGTTAATGATAGGACGTTTTTGAGTTCATTAATTTATAGGGTCACCATAAGTTGGAAGCGACTTGACAACACTTAATAAACACACACACTGCAAAAGTGTTGAAGTATATAAATTAATATAAGGTAACCCAATTTGTCATCACAGCTAAAAGCTGACCTCTATCCCTCACCTAAATAAGCTTAGTACTTCTGAGAATCACCAAGAGGCATTTACAGTAAATGACTGCTGAAAATACTAGGCACCACAATGAAATTTGTATGTGTCTTGATGCTCAGGATTTCTCAAGCCCTAAACTAAGCTGTTTAAAGTCCCCTAAATTAGGTTTTATGGCCTTCTGGGCAAGGGGCTATCATTATTCCCTAATCCTATCCTTATTGCACTAATCCCCCCACCTACCACAACAATTGATCTACTTGGTAAGAATGATCTTTGCTTCAGAGTTCTGAAGCTATGAAATCACAGCAATAATAATTTCCTATGATGAATGAAGAACCAGCATCTTGCAGGAGCTGTTGTGCTCAGGGTTTCCTTTTGGAAACAAAGTGATGAGCAGCAGTGGCATAGGAGGTTAAGAGCTTGTGTATCTAATCTGGAGGAACCGGGTTTGATTCCCAGCTCTGCCGCCTGAGCTGTGGAGGCTTCTCTGGGGAATTCAGATTAGCCTGTACACTCCCACACACGCCAGCTGGGTGACCTTGGGCTAGTCACAGCTTCTCGGAGCTCTCTCAGCCCCACCTACCTCACAGGGTGTTTGTTGTGAGGGGGGAAGGGCAAGGAGATTGTAAGCCCCTTTGAGTCTCCTGCAGGAGAGAAAGGGGGGATATAAATCCAAACTCTTCTTCTTCTTCTTCTTCTTAATAGTCACAGCTGAACATTCATGTAGAGATAAGAAGAATCTATTGTTTAACAATGAAAAGCCTGTAGCATACCTTTCTGAGGCTATATAGTACATAATGTCAGTATTTGTTACTAATTTCTATACAATGGCTACTGGACATTATTTGGATGGTTGTCTTCATCTATCTATATATATAAGCAAATTCCACTCATTGACTCACTCGCCAATGGAACTCAGAAACTGCCAAACCTACGCACTTGAAATTTGGCACGCCAGTTCCTCATGTGCTCGAGGTGCTCAATAAGAAAGGATTCCCAAAAATATTGAAGTCAACTCGAGTTATTAGCTATTTTCTGTTTTTCCTATTCATCTCTGCCCATCTGCCCGAACATTCCGTGGGTGACAGTTGAGCACTTCAGCCTTCCCAGAATACCAGACAATGGCCACAACAGCCAGCAGAGGGAGCTGTTCCATTAGATCCTGGACCATTTAGCTTCTCTCAACACAGTCCCTTGGGTATAGAGGATCTAAGTGAGGGTGAATGCTTACAGGAGGAAACTCAATTTTCAGATACAGACGATCCACTCACAGAGGACATAGAACAGACTCCCAGATTTTTTAAAGGGGAGGATTTATCTCTACTAATTAGAAAAACTATAAATGTGTTAGATTTGCAGCATCCAACTGGACAACTGCAAAGAAAGCCTATAATGGGCTATCCCAGGGGTAATCAGAATTATTTCCTGGAGGAAGGGGTCCCTTCCAGGGTTCTCCCTCCTGCCTCCCGGGTAAGAGAATGGAACAACCCACTGAGAATACCCACTAATGGAACAGCTTCCCAGTTCCTTTGATGAGTCACTCACTCTAACAGTGATTGGTATTCCGCGTTTACATATACAGCTTCATGTCACAGGACTTTTCAGTGACGGCCACGTCGCTGCTCCAACTCCACTATCCAAATCGATCCTCCCTCAGCTTCATGAATCTAAGTGGTGGCGGGCAGTGGAAACTAAAATACTTTCCCTGGGATTTTCCTGGGAAGCCTTGCAAATGCTGCCTGCTCCTGAAATCTTCTCTCAATTAAAAAGGCGACTACTAGATCAAGAGTTTCAAGTTCTGCAGGACAAGGCGAGAAGCAATTGCTCTCCCCTCTTTTTTAACATCAAATTTAAAATCAATCATATGGCAGATTATTTGAGTTTACTTCAGGAGGCCAAGCATAGATGGATAATCACTAGGGCTCGATGTAACTCCTTCCCTTGCTCTATGCTACAAGGAAGGTTCCGAAAAATCGACCTGCAAGAGCGGAAATGTCCCCATTGTACCACGGCGATTCAAACTATGGAACATATATTGCTCGACTGCCCCAAATACGAGGGATCTAGGACCAGACTTTTTGCTCTTTGTCCTGTAATCTTTAATGAATACTCTACTGTGGGGAAGATTACGTTCCTATTAAACAATTCTGCCTCCAAGATTTTAACTTCTGTAGCTAGGTTCCTTATGGAAACTTTGAAATGATTACCTGCGATGGTCCTCATGTATGGGATACTTGTTTGGATAATGTTGGCTATTATATGGATTCTATGCCTAATAAAGGTTTATATATATATATATCCAAATCGATAAGCTGTGGTACTGCCCACCAAACAACAGGCACGCTTGATCCACTGGTGCAGTGCCTTACATACACACAGCAACTTACAGATTGCATTACACACAGACAACACCAGAAAGCTGCTGCAAACCATGCAAAACCCACCCCGCCACACCACAGGCATGCTGTGAGGAAACATGCTGCATGTCACCCCTCAGTTCACAAACACACTGCAAAGAAGTATACTGCCTGTCACCCTGACATTCATTTAGACACCCCTCCCACCAACACATAGCGAACCACGGGTGCCCTGCTATCCGACACCGCTACAGGGTGACTCAACAAATTCATACAGACACTGTGATCACCAACACGTTGAGCCTACGGGGTAGTGGTGGTGGTGGTGGTGGTATATAAATATAATAAATAAATAAATAAATAAATAAATAAATAAATAAATAACAGGGGCCCTGTTTAACACCGCGCTCCTCAGCACACAGGAACCTGTTCCTTCCGCTGAAACCGCTAAAGGGAGAACATGCCTTACATACACACATCAACTTACACATTGCATTACACACAGACAGCGCCAGGAAGCTGCTGCAATGTATGCAAAACCCACCCCGTCACTCCACAGGTAAGCTGTGAGGAAATATTCTGCATGTCACCACTCAGTTCACAACCACCCTGTACAGAAGTATGCTGACTGTTACCCCGAAGTTCACAGAGACACTGCGCTCACCAACATGTACTGAACCACGGGTGCCCTACTATCCAACACCACGCTCCTCAACGCATAGCAAACCGTTCCTTCTGCTGCACCCGCTACAGGGTGGCTCAACAACTTCGTACAGACGCTGTGATCACAGGATAGGAAGCCTCATGGCGGGACCCCAGCACCATGACTGCACCATGGCTCACACATGAGGTTTCGAGGCCCTAAATAAGACGCTCCAAGATATTACTGGCCACAACCGTCTTACGGGTGGAGTTCTTTGCTTTTCTTATGGGTGGAGTATTTGCATTTCTGCATTCCGCTTTTCCCACTCCCCGTAGCGAAGCACGGCTACCCTGCTAGTGGTGATATAAATGCAGAACATCTGTTCAGCTTTAATTTTTTACTTGTCTTCAGGAGATTTCCATGATTATGCAATCAAAAAATGTATGTAAGTCACCTCCATAAAATTACAACTATGTATTTAAATTCAGATTAAAATTCCATTTACAGATGGGAGAGCTATTTTTGCTAATTTCACCCTGCTGCAGCCCTCCAGATAAACTCCCATACTATTGCTGGGAGTCCTGTTCTCCACAGTAGCATTTTGATAAAATCAGCAGGCTGCAACAGGACAAGGAAATACTGTTCTGCTAACAGGAAACATTTTATCCATGAGGAACTTATTGTCAGGATTCAATCTATTTGTGTGAAATTACTGTTTGTGTGAAATTACTGTGAAAATTCGCATTGGTTTAATTTTTATTTTAAATTTTTGTGGGCATTAGTCAAGATCTCCCATCCTTTTATAGGGAATACATTGTATCCGTACGTATGAAGAACAGGAAATTAGGAAAGAAGGGACGATCAGTGAAGGGAAAACAATAGAAAAAGATTTCTGTCACATGTAGTAATCTTCTCTTCCTCCATCTATGTTCTTGGCCTTTGTTCTACAAATCAGTTGCACACGTTTAGAGTTCCATTTTGCTAAAGGGTTTGCCAACATCAAGGTAAGGTCTGGAGTTTTTCTGACTACAGATACCATTTTCTTAGAAGGAAATGGCAGCTGCGGGGGGGGGGGTGTCTGTGCAATGGGGCACCTGAGGCAGCTGCCGTGGCTGCTCCTGTGACTTCAGAGGTTTCACTGAGGGCGGCCACAATGGTAGATTTGCAGTACTGTTGAGAGGGGAAGGATGCTTGGTGATTCTCATATGTGGCAGAGCTGCAGCCTGAGCCAATAAGGTGGGGAGTGGACCCAGTGAGCATGCCTATTTTTCCAGCCTGACAGGGGAGGAAGCAGCCATGAAGCCTGCCTCTGTCTCTTTCCTTTTATTCAAATATATTTTATCAAAAAAATTACAATAAAAGGGGGGAAAGTTACCAGTAATAACAGTAAGAATATGAATAATACATTTTAAAAATAATTAGAAAGGATCTGCATTAATGATCACATACAATAAATCAGCATTAGCTAGTATACTGAAAAGAACAACCTTGATAATTAGTCATTAAGCAATCTATATTCTTTCTCACAGAAAGGTAAAAGTCCTGTTGCCAGTGGTGCAGTGGAAATGCATGCTTCTGCAGTAGAAAATAGTCCTAAAGGCCTATGACAGTGATGGTGAACCTTTTCGAGACTGAGTCCAAATTGCAACCCAAAACCCATTTATTTATCGCAAAGTGCCAACACGGCAATTTAACCTGAATACTGAGATTTTAGTTTAGAAAAAACAGTTGGCTCCGAGGCGCATGTTACTCGGGAGTAAGCTTGGTGAAGCAACCATGCAATGCTTCAAATGGGTGAATCATGACCCTAGGAGGGTTTCCTCAGAAGCAAGCCCCATTGCCAGCAACCGAGCTTACTCCCAGGTAAAGGATCATGCCCAGGCCAGCCGAGGTGTGTGTGTGTGTGTGGGTGATTTTCCGCCCCCCCCCCCATGATGAACTCTATGCATGCATTCCCACAGAAAGGGCTCTGAGTGCCACCTCTGGCACCTGTGCCATAGGTTCGCCACCGCTGGACTATGAGCAGACTGGAAAGCAAGGCAGTGGGAAAGCAGGTCAGGTGATGGGAAAGCGAGACGTCAGGAGAGCAAGGCAATGGGAGAGTGAGGTGGGGAGGAAAGGAGCAGGTGGCCAAGATACACCTATGGAGCAAGGGGGGAGGTGAGGGGGGAGGTGAGGGGGCCTGGTTTGGTATTTGGGCAGGGGGTGGGTGGGGAGGGATGGGGAGGCTCTTGCTAGGCCTGGTATATATACTTTGAATCCAGTTATGGACTCTACAGCCACATTTTAAATGTTATAATGTTTTCAACATGAAGTCTCAAGAAATATTATCAAAAGCTTTCTCAACATCCAAGAAGATAAAAGTGACTTTTTAGTTTTCCTTAATTTAACATATTCAAGGGCATTAATTACAAATTGTACATTGTTTTTCATATATCTTTGGGGAATAAATCCAGTTTGGATTTTATTTAAATCCAGAATAACTACTTTGAAATGCTTATACAATCACTGGCCCAAAATGTAATTCTGTTAACTCCTTATAATGACATTAAGAGGCAGACCACTAAGAACTGGTTTGACAGTGATTGCATTAGAGCTAATAGTCATATTCGATTAATGTACAAATAATACTGTCAAGAGGGATTGTCAGTATCTCTGAAATCCCTCCTAGATCTAAAAGACCAGTTTCGTGAGCTAACTAGATTAAAACAAAAGAACTTGGTAGAAAGAGAATGGAACCTCTTAATACAAGCAGTACAGACTAACAACTCTAAAGAGTTTTGGGCCAGAGTTAACAAATCCTCCTCACTCTCTCCATCTCAGTCATATATCTTTCTTCATAATTGGTATCTTCACTACTACAAATTCTTTAATGAAGGCCTCGAACAGAAGACAACTATAGACAAAAAATGTCCACTCTTGCCAAATTAGCACCCTGTAATAGTACAAGAGGCAAATGTCCCAGGTGGGACCCCGTTGAGTCACGTGGGGGGCGGAAAATTGCCCCTACGCTTCTTGTCTTGCTGGGGGGTGGACCCAGTGAGCATGCCTGGGGGGTGGACCCAGTGAGCCATGGGCCTAGCCAGCAGATCCTACAGGGCATCCGTCCCATGGCTGGGCTAGAAAGCCCCGCCTATTAAGGTGGCTTCACTGACAGCCTCAGCATGTTATGATGAGTCTCAATTGTATTCTACACAGTTTCCCAGCAACCTCAGGGTATCTATGCAAAACACTATTTGTAATTTGCCCCCTCCCTCATCCCCCTCTACCCCTCCCCAAAAATATTCCCTCCAAACTGTCCGCCAGCATCCTCAGAGCCTGCATGCAAATGAGCCTTTTTCTCATTTGCCCGTCTTCCAGGTAAGCATGATTAACAGGGAAGGAAGGGCTGAGAAAGCAAGGAATGAGCGCCACTGAGCATGTGCTGAGTACATTTCCACGTGGCTGGTGTTTGTTTCTGCATTGTTGGGGACTGGGAAATAGCAAAGTCTCTGGCACCCTGGAGCAACAGCGAGTTCTGTTTTTTATTTCCATTTCTTCAGTAACTGCTGAGCAGAGTTCCCATTAAAATAAGCATCCCTGTGAGTCCTTGTGTTTTGGGGAGAGCTCAAGCTGAAACAGTTGGGGTTGCCGTGATTATTTGACTGGTCTGATATATTTTGATTTAGTTCATATTTGTCTGGCCTTCTAAGGTGGGCACACAGGGTGGGTGGCAGGTCTGGAGGGGGGCAAAATTTGAGAGCTTGCCCCAGGCATGATTTCCCAAAGATGTGAGCTGGGGGGGGGGGAGAGATTCTTTCTGACTTTTTGCTGATTCACTGTCTTTTGCCATGGATCCGTGATTGTTGTGTTCAGACATGTGATCAGGGACTTCAGCTGTGTTGTGCTGGTGATTTTGGGGTGAACAAGTGCAAAAATCAGGAGGATCTATGAGGATTCATGTGTTCTAACCAAATTTTTGTGCCACTGTGGTCCATGGAGCATGGGATGCAGGATTATTGTGTTCAGACATGTGTCTAGAGGTATGAGCTGTGATGTGCAAGTGATTTGGGGGTGACCAAGTGGAAAAATCAGGAGGATCCACGAGGATCCTTGTTTTTCAAGCAGGTTTTTGCACCACTGTGGCACCATGAAGCATGGAATGTGTGATTGTTGTGTTCAGAATGGCTGGAATTTTGATGTGCTGGTGATTTTGGGATGACTTAGTGCAAAAATCATGAGGATCCATGTTTTTCAAGCAAGTTTTTGTGCCACTGCAGTGCCACAGAGTGTGGGATATGTGATTGTTTTGATGATGCCTATAGACCAAGACATGTTCTATGGTTTCATAATGGTTTCATTTCATTCCGATGCAAAAATCATATAAATTCATGAGGATCTGTTTAAAATAATCTGGATCTGGCTTTTACCCAGATTTGTGAGTTGGGGCATGTTCTATAATGTGATGGTGACTTTGAGATGACCTGGTGCAAAAAAACCCCTTTGATATAATGAAATATGTAGAACAGTTAGTAAAAGTAAAAATTGACATAAATAATGAATTATTAATTGTGGGGATAATGGATGATAAAAGAGTGAATAGAAGTTTTGAACCAATGTATAAAATAATGATAAGAGCAGCACATGCAGTGTTGGCGTTGGGCTGGAAAGATGATAAAAAATGGACAGTGTCAAAATGGTTGGAATACATATGGGAACAAATACAGTTAGAGATTTTTGAGAAACTGTCAAAAAATAAACTATGGGAAGAAAAGATGGAAGATATAATGAAATTATGGACAGTGTATGAAACATGGATGGAAGAAGCCGGATTTAACAAAGAACTATGGAATAAGAGAATAAGAAGAATGAATCTCCTACTGCTTGCATAAAACAATTAATAGAAAGGGGGGAGGGGGGGAAATGAAAAAAATGTATAGATGAAATGAAGATATTGAATGTAACAAATTCATAATTATTCTATACAATAAAAATCTATTAAAAAACCCCCTTTGTTTGGTCATGGTGGGGGAGGGCGGCTGCCCATACAGGGGAGGGGGGACAGAGGAAGATTTTGCCCTGGGCTCCATTTTCCCTAGTTATGCCTCTGACAAGTGGTCCTTCTTCTGATTCAAGAACTAAAACTCAGGCAAAACCCCTGGACCTAATCTAATAATTCCAGAAATCTTGGAATATATATGGGAACAAATGCAATTAGAAATTTTCGATATAATGTCAAGAAATCAAATATGGCAAGAAAAACAGAAGGAGATGTTGTGGATCTGGACTGAATTCAAAGACTGGTTAAATGAAATTGGAATTACAGAAGAAAACTGGAAAAGAAGACAAGAAAGAATGAACCTGCTGCTGCACATTTAAAGAAGAGAAGAAGAGGGTGGGGTGGGGAAAAGGGATAAAAGGATATGGAGGATGGAACATAACGATATAGAACATAATGTATGTAATAATCCAAAATATCAATTAAATTTTTTTAAAAAAAATTCCAGAAATCTTAAAGACCAATCCAGAATGGTGGGTTCAGTTTCTGGCTCCGTTATTTACAAAAATAAACCTAACAGGTTTAATACCCAAGATGTGACTGACTGCAATAATTATACTTATATATAAAAAGGAGATGATGCAGATACAAATGATTACCGGCCTATTAGCCTTTTATCAGTTTTTGGTAAACTGTACGCTAAACATTTATATATAAAACTAGATTTCTATTAGCTTGTGGTCTTCAAAGGTCTGTGGAAGCATTTCAGTCTTTTCAATATTCTTAAGTAAAACTGTAACCCAATACATATTCTAGAACATGGCTGGCGCTGATGTTTTTTGGTAGTCTGCCATTTTTATTTTTTTTAATCTATCCATATTTGGGTTGTATGTAGTGTTCATATCCCCAATTAATATTAATCTAGTAGCCCCATACAAAGGGAAGAATCCACTCTTGGGAATGGCAGGGCAGTCACTCTGGCGGATTTGTCCTCTCTGAGGCACTTGCTCTGGCAGAGGGGCAAAACTGCTGCCATGTGGCCGCCAATGCCCTTCTCAGCAGTGGGATGTGGCACTGGACACTGTGCCAGTGTTCCAGCGCCCCAGCTGCCAGTGTAGCAGGGGAGGAGCCAATGTTAGTCGGCTCCCTGCCAGGTTTTCCGCCCATTGTGATGGTGGTCAGAAAGTCAGACTTCCGCAATCCTTTTGGACAGTATATGTCCTTTAAGGCCAATGGGGGCTTCTTCATGGTGAGGAGGCTTTCATGAAGAAGAACAAAGGGAACATAATGAATGGTTAAGAGCAACAATAACCCTCTGCATCTTTTCCATGGCTTTCACCATCTCTAATGGTGCCCCAATGCAGGGGATCTGTAAACCAAGCTGAGTAGGTAGAGAGTGTAGCCAGCAAGCTTTCCTCCCTCTGTGGTCTGTAGTGTTCTTAATGTTCTGGAAATGTCCAACAGTGCAGATTAGTTTTACAGCCCATAAAAATTCTTAAGGACAAAATTTTGATCAGCAATTGCCAGCCTATGGTTAAATGGTTCCCTGTTACCTGACAAAAACCCAATGTTCAGTAAAACTTCACTTGAGAGCTCTGGTTAGGAATTTGAGATCCAGCTGACCATGTTGGCTGTGTTTTTCCCCGAATAAATATTTGGACGGCTGCACATCAGACTAGCTCTGTTGTGAACATCAATCCATTGGTCACAAAAAAGGTGTCACATACCTAGTATCTATAAATATATTATGGCTGTGAAATGTTACTAGAGCACAGGACTGAATTCAGTGCAGCATTTGACAAAGCTGCCGCCTTTAAAGAAAAACTCTTCCATCAGAGAAATTGTCTCCTTTCTTTCGAGTTGTTAAATGAAACTGCATTGCCAATGTGCTCTGGTGTTCTGAACTTCTTGGCAGTGTTTTTCGGCTCTCTTTCTCTGAAAGCTGTCTAATCTACTTGAGGGCAGAAGTGCATTCTTGCAGGTGAATTTTGGCTTAGCAAATACCGTATATACTTGTGTGTAAGTCGACCCACATATAAGTCGAGGCAGCTAATTTTACCACAAAAAACTGGGAAAACTTATTGACTCGCATATAAGTCAAGGGTGGGAAATGCAGCAACTACTGGTAAATTTCAAAAATAAAAATAGATACCAATAAAATTACATTAATTGAGGCATGAGTAGGTTAAATGTTTTTGAATATTTATTTCAAAGAAAAACAGTAAACTAGCTCTGTAAGTGGAAAAGAGGGTCAACAAAAACAATATGGTCATAACAATAACTTTAAAAGTACAAAAACCTTAGCTCAACCAGCAACCAAGCTAAAACACAAGAGTTAAAATCCTTCAAAACTGGATTTTTGGTCAGGGGAGGAATGTTTATGTTAGCAGTACCAACATTTCAGAGTATCTTTAGGATACCCTCCTAATGATACCACCCAGGTTAGGTGAAGTTTGGTTCAGGGGGTCCAAAGTTATGGACCCTCAAAATGTAGCCCCATTTACTATTAGCGCCCATTGGAAACAATGGGGGATGGGGCGCCCCTTTTGGGGGTCCATAACTTTGGACCTCCTAAACCAAACATCACAAAGCCTGGCTGATATCAGCAAGAGATTATCCTGATGGTACCACCCACATTTGGTGAAGTTTGGTTCAAGGGGTCCAAAGTTATGGACCCTCAAAATGGTAGCCCCATTTACTATTAGTTCCCATTGGAAACAGTGAGGGATGGGGCACCCCCTTTGGGGGTCCATAACTTTGGACCCCCTGAACCAAACTTGGGTGGTATTATCAGGACAGTCTCTTGAAAAATCCCTGAAATTTTGGTGCCGCTAACCTAAAAACTGTGTCCTCTGGCGGCCGACAGAGTAAAAACCCTAAAATATGTTTTAAAATACAGCTGATTCGCATATAAGTCCAGGGGGGCTTTTTCAGCACAAAAAATGTGCTGAAAAATTTGACTTATATGCGAGTACATACGGTAGATTGTTCTTGGACCAATATTGAGCTATCATAGAAGTTCAGCCATATAACCAGAATAGATTTATTCCCTTATTAAAATGGTTTGTGTGCAGAAGTGAACGGAAAAACCAAAATGCCCTCCATTTTAATGCTCCCTCCCCCCATGAGAGAAATAGTGGATGAATGAGCATGGTGAAGGGATAGTAAAGGAAATGGCAGCAGCAGCAGGTAGAGACCTAAGTAGAAAAAATAATGGCAGAGTAGATGGGCATGCAAGTTTCAGTAGCCTCTTCTGCAAGCACAGCTGAGAGTATAAAGACTCTGTTCCTCCTCTTGACTAGGTCTCAAAGCTAGTGGACAGAAGTTCTTCCTTCTTGCATTCAGGATGCATTCCTATCCTCCCCCCCCCCCCCAATCATCTGCACCTACAACTAAGGGGCCTACACTCTGTCCTTGTGCTCAACCCCATGTCTTTTCAAGCTGTTTATCCTCTTTACATTTGTTGTTCGTTAGTGTGAATTTAATGTTTGAGCAATTCAGTCTCCTGTTTATATCTTTGGAGCCCCAAGCTTTGCTTTAAACCTCTAGAGAGTTGCTGTACAGGTTCTTCAACAGGCAGGTGTGTTATGGAATATTTTCTGCCCAAAAATACTCACGAACAAGGCAATCAGCAGTAAGCAGTTTATTGTAGTCACGACTGCAGACGTGGAGAGAGGGTACCTTGGTGGGTGGGTCTCTAAAGTCTGTGGCGCAGCACAGCTCACTTTTAAGGCCCCTGCTCTGCCCTCTTGCCCACCCCTCAAGTGGACATGAGGTTCACAATCTGACCAATCAGCTTTTAACACATATCCCCTTGATACATCAGAGGCTTTCGACATGCAGGCATTAGCTAAGCGAGCATAGAATACTTTTATTAGGAAATCAGCTAATTCTATATGTGGCACAAACATGCGTCAATATCCTGTGTTTCTGGCTACCACAGGCCTAGTTCCCTGTTCTTTCCTCCCTTTAATTCCTCTTTTCTCTCTGTCTCATTTTCCGTAGTGTGACCTTCACACTGTGACCTTCACACTCAAGAAATACATTTTTCCATATCAGGTGCTTGTGAGAACATGGATGTTGTAGACATACACCTGGTGCGGTCAGCACTTTGATCTGAGACTGTGGAGAGGCTTCTGATATCTGTTCAGTTTGTGATTGAAATTTGGTTTATAAGTAGCAGAATAATACTTAAACCTACGTCAATGCAGCTGCAAAACTAATAAAAGTAGCAAATCAGTAACAACAGCAAGGTAATAAACCAAATGGGAGCTGAATATCTCTTGTGACATTGAGCCATGAACATCTAAGGTTGTCTTTAAAAGTTTGCTGTCCCATCCCAGATTCCCACTTTGTGCTTCAAGGAATCTTTCTTCCCTAATCAGATCTTTCCATTCTTGCATTTGCTATTACCAAGCCCTAGTTAGAACTGTAACACTACTAAAGTGGATTGAAGAGAGCATTTCTCATTTGGAAGGCCTTCAGTAGAGTTCTAAGTTCTTTCAGACTAAAGTGCAGTTCATACCTATACATTTTGGGTGTCTTTGTTTACTCAACAGGTGGATCCAGCTCTGGAAGAAAGAATCAAAAAGAATAAAGTGACACTGGAATCTGAGTATGAGGTAAGGTTCACTGCATGCTCTGTTACTGAAAAACTTTTTTTTACCTCATGGTTTAAGGGCTTACATGGCATTTCTGACTGTAACTAAAATTAAACAAACCCTAGCTTTGATCCACTGCCATCCAGTTAAAGCAGTCTTTTCCTTGAGGAAGGTGCATTATTTGAGTGTTTAGAACCTTGTAATGCTCACCCCTTCTTTGATGTCAACCTGCCAAATACAAATGGTTTCACTGTTTCTGTGGTTAGTCTATAAAAGAAATGTGCATCCTGACAGGAATCAGCATGTGTCTAACGTTATGATGGGATCTGTGCAGCAATGGGAAAGCTATCCGATTGCCTTTAGTGATTCTAGTTATTAGTTTATGAAGGGAGCTTTGACTCTTGAATGCTGATAACCTGAAAACCTTATTATCCTTGCTGTACTTTAACAGAAGTCTTGTATTTCTCTCCCTGTTTGACTAGATCCCACTCCTAGGAAAGACACAGATGACAGGCAGTAGAAACAGGATACAGAGCAAGGCACACTTAACACTCCTTTGGCCTAGAATGCATATTCTGTACTACAGCACTTTGATTTTTACTATTCATGGACTTAGATGAGACAGATATTAGAAATATCTAGATTTGGACATCACCGTGCCTCCAAACACATTCATTTTTCATTGTTTTGATGACTGAAACTATCTCTCATTGTAAGAGGAATGGAAATGCCTGGCCCAAACTAATAAATCTGTGTTGTATCCTGTGCAAAATCTCTGCTGATGGAACAAATATTCATCGAAGGAGGAATTGTTTGTTATCTCCTTCCTACTGCAGCCCAAAATGTTCCCAAAATGTTGCTTTTGGGAGATGCAGCCTGCAAGAACAGTATAAGAGGAGAGTTTGAGGGCTGCTGTGGGAAGCAAGAATTTGTGAAAATTTCCCCTTTGCATCAGTGGAAATTTTCTGCTGGATCCAATCTTATTTTAACTTGCAGAGGTCTTTTGTGGTTAGTGTTCCCTGGTAAATATTGCAACACTGTTCTGATTTATTTATGTGAGGGAACTATCATTTAATGAAAAGTTCCTCTTCTTTAAACTTGACACAGCTTCATCTTGGAACCATGTGTTTACTTAGATGTGCAGTACTTTCTTCCCATCTGCCTTAAATCACTTGAAAGACAATATTTGAATTGCTAGAATTGTGTTGATCATTGTGGAAGAATCAATAGCTGAGGACACAAAAATGGCACGACAAAATATTAAATGTCCATCACCTTACCAGCTTTTCTTGCCAAGGTTGTATTTGATGGCTGGAAGTGGGTAAAAGATTACTGTGCTTTGCCTTGGCCTACAGAGGACATAACAAAACATCTCTCTGTGTAACAGGGAATGAATTCCTATCTGGCATTGTTCCAGATTGTCCCAATTTTGAAAGTGCATAACAATCAAGAGTGTTCAGATATACTTAAACAGAGATGTTGGTCATATTTGATCATGTGGACCCAAGTAAAAATGGATATGGAGGAAAAGCACCAACTCAGATCAGAGTCTACTTTTCCTACATGCTATCGGATTGGATCAACCAACCCTGGTTGTGAGATCAGGGAATCTTTCCCATATCTCCACCTCCTCAGCAGTACTTGCCAGCCCCACAAAAGTTTATTCACAGGTTGCAAACAACTTATAGTCCACATTTAATAACAATATTGGGCTGTATGATTGTGGCAATTCTGGGTATTTTCCTTCTTTATGAATTAATGTTATACGTTTTTCTTGCTACTAAGATGAAAAATTATCATCACGACTAAGTTTATTCACACTGTAAACACTCTGTTCAATGTGTTTTTTGGTCTGCACAGTCCTACAACCCTATGAATGAACTTTCCTAGAGTCAGATGGAATTGCTGGGGGGAGGGGAGTGTGGGAAAGATCTACACTCATCATTGGCTTCTGTTAACAGATTGCTAGATCCAATCCACTGAAAACAAGCTCTTATCTCAAATGGAATTGTCTTTGAGGCCTGGCATGCTATTCCTTCTCCTACACAGACCCTCCACATAGCCAAAGACTGATAGCTGAGAACATTTTGTAAATCTACAGAGAATTCAGACCTAAAAGGGGGAAGGGCTTGAAATAAACCCCCAGATAGTGAATCTAAAAGACAAAACTTTTGAATGTACATATTTCAAGACTAGAAAAGGCTGAAAGCACTCTATAATGAACTGAGGCAAGCCATATTCAGGATAGAATTTTTTTACTGTGGGAAACTTTCATAGACTTTATTCTTTGAGGGTGTAAACAGGCATGTGGATAAGGGGGAACCAGTGGACATTGTCTACTTGGATTTCCAAAAGGCTTTTGACAAAGTTCCTTACCAGAGACTATTGAGAAAACTCAGCAATCAAGGAATAAAAGGGAAAGTCCTCCTATGGATTAAAAACTGGTTGAGAAACAGGAAGCAAAGAGTGGGTGTAAATGGGAAATTCTCACAATGGAAAGATGTAGGGAGTGGTGTCCCCCAAGGATCCGTTTTGGGACCAGTGCTCTTTAACCTATTCATAAATGAGAACCGCAAAAGATTGTGAAGAGCTCCAAGCGGACCTTGATAAATTAGGTGAGTGGGCTAAGAAATGGCAAATGCAGTTCAATGTAGCAAATGTAAAGTGATGCACATAGGGGCAAAAAATCCAAACTTCACATACACGCTACAGGGGTCAGTGCTATCAGTCACAGACCAGGAAAGGGATTTGGGCGTCTTAGTTGAGAGTTCCATGGGAATGTCAACTCAATGCATGGCAGCTGTGAAAAAGGCAAACTCTATGCTGGGGATAATTAGGAAAGGAATTGATAATAAAAAACTGCAAAGATTGTCATGCCCTTATATAAAGCCGTGGTGCGACTTTCACATCTGGCGTGTTCAGTTCTGGTCAGCCACATCTTTCAAAAAAAAGGATATAGAAAGAGATAGAAAAAAGTGCAGAGAAAGGGCAACAAAAGGATGATTGAAGGATTGGGCACTGCACCTTCCTTATGAGGAGAGGCTGCAGCGTTTGGGACTCCCTTTAGTGTGGAGAGGAGCCGTCTGAGGGGGGGTGTGGTTGAAGTCTATGGAATTATGCATGGGGCGGAAAATGTTGACAGAGATAATTTTTTGTCTCTGTCTCCACACAATACTCAGGAACTTTTCAGGGGCATGCACAGTGAAAATGCTGGGGGGAAGAATTAGGACTAATCAAAGGAAACACTTCTTCATGCAACATGTGATTGGTGTTTGGAATAGGCTGCCACAGGAGGTGGTGATGGCCACTAACCTGTATAGCTTTAAAAGGGGCTTGGATAGATTTATCGAGAAGTTGATTTATGGCTACCAATCTTGATCCTCTTTGATCTGAGATTGCAAATGCCTTAACAGACCAGGTGCTCGGGAGCAACAGCCGCAGAAGGCCAATGCTTTCACATCCTGCATGTGAGCTCCCAAAGGCACCTGGTGGGCCACTGCGAGTAGCAGAGAGCTGGACTAGATGGACTCTGGTCTGATCCAGTTGGCTTGTCCTTATGTTCTTATGTCCAAGGATATTGAGAATCATAACAGAGGAAGGGATTTTGCAGTTCTGGCATCAGTAACTGCCAGCAATGTGAAGTAATTAAGAGTGGTGGACTAGTCTGGTGAACTGGGTTTGTTTCCCCATTCTTCCATATGAATCTTGCTTGGTGACCTTGGGCTAGTCACCCTTCTCTTTGAACTTTCTCAGCCCCACCTATGTTACAAGGTGTCTGTTGTAGGGAGGAAAAGGGAAGATGATTGCAAGTTGCTTTGAAACTGCTTAAAGGTTGAGTGGGGTATGAAAATCAACCCTCTTGAATTCTTCAGTGCTACTTCTACAGGGTTTTTTTTCTGGCTGAGATGGAAAGCATTGATGCATGTTTATAAATAAAACCAATGGACCAACTGTTATGACTTCTTGAATTGATGATAAATATCTGCAGCAATCCTACCACAATAATACAAAGCAACAGTTTCCAGGTTTCTTGAAAGTTTAAATGTTGGGGCAGTATCAGGATACTTTGAAGATGATCCTCAGTTAAGTATCTGCTTAGAATTTTTAACATTCAAAAGGGATTTCATATTGACCCCAAAGCAGGAACTTCAGCAGAGATTTCAAAATATTTTGGTTCATGAGAAAAGTCCTGTCTTGGTGAATCAACCAATTAGATGAAATTGGCTTGAGAGACCTCTGTGCTTTCTCTGGCACTGTACCTCAAAATCACAAACCTGATGTGATGACATTTGACAAATAATATATGTTGAGCCCAGGAAAAACTAAAGCAGTCATTCATCAGCCAAAAAAAAAAAAAGTAGAGTTGAGCTTGTTTCTCCTTATTTTTCCATTTCTGTGCTGTTCTCATTACAATTTCTGTACACACAGTTAAAGAAAAATTCCTGTTTCAGTAGTCACAGCAGTCAGTCAGTATCCTTGTCAATTTCTAAAGGTCTCAGCTCTTTACTACCTTCTGTTGCTGCACAGAATGAGTGTTATTGTGCTGGCTGTGGCTGGCGAGAATTCCTCCATAATTAATTTCTTGCCCTTTGGCATCTAGATTGTCTGGATACATTTCCAGGTGAAGCAGCCTGCTAAATGATCAGTACTACCAAGTGAGGCATTATTTTCTCTTTGTTCTGCCCTGTTCCTTTCCAAAAGACTGTCTCCTCCCTCATCATTTTTTCCTGAGCTGTGTTCTAACTGATGATTTGTATGGTTGCAATTTATAAGAAATGACCCATCAGTTAAAGTTTCCACTATCCATTCCTATGCCCAAGTCACAGGCATGGCATTTACAACCCCTCTCTTACCTAAATGGCAGCATGCTAATAGGACTGGGTTTGTCTGAACAGAATGTTACCTCTTCAAACCCCATTGTGTAAATGCACATACTTCAAGCAATCTATTCAGATTTTGGTGGGGTTTCTTTTAAAGAGGTTCAAGTTAGTACCTATGGAAGCTGAGCTCTTGCAAGGAGTTGCAGGAGGGAGGAACAATTTGGAAATCTCACCTCAGCCTTTAATGCCTCCCCTTCAATGATTCAATAATCCTGTAGTTGTTTGAGCAGGCTGATTTCTCCTCCCTCTCCCCCGTTGCACTGATCTGATAGACAAGGCTGATTGGATCTTGGAATCTAAGCAGGATCAGCCCTGGTTTGAATGTGGATGGGGGACCACAAAGGAAGTTACAGATTGCTATGCAGAGGCGGGCAATGGCATACCACCTCTGTTAGTTTCTTGCCTTGAAAACCCCATGGGGTTGTCACAAATCAGATTCAGTTTGATGGCACTCTCCTCCTCCTCCTCCTCCTCCTCTTCCTCCTCCCATTGACTCTCAATATTTTGTCCCTTGTGGAAAATTTTCAGGCCTCATTAAAAAAGTTATATTTTCCAATAGACATGGAGAGTTCTCTGGGTAAAGATGGGTCTTTACCTTATATGTGGATGGCCCCATTGTGGGCTCTTTATGATGAGTCAGGAAACTAGCTGGTTTACTGTTGTCTAGAGCAGGGGTAGGGAACCTGCGGCTCTCCAGATGTTCAGGAACTACAATTCCCATCAGCCCCTACCAGCATGGCCAATTGGCCATGCTGACAGAGGCTGATGGGAATTGTAGTTCCTGAACATCTGGAGAGCCGCAGGTTCCCTACCCCTGCTCTAGAGTGTTGTTGCAAGATGAAGCTTGTGGTACTGAATAATTGCTAACATATACAGAATGAGACATGTAGAGTTCTGATCATCCGTATAGCAGTGCGTCCAATATTGACATTCTTTCAAGGTCTCAAACAAGAGCTGTAATTGGTGAATATATTTATTTACCAAGTGACTGCATTTTCAAGTCTATCATGAGTTCTCTCGGCCTTGGGTTTTGAGGGTAATCTACTTCCCCAAATCTCTTCCACTGCTTAAGCATTCTGCCCACACATTTGTTTTCTCATGCAGCCAGCTAGGCCTTCCTCTCCCATTTGCCTAATAAATCATTGCACTTTCAACAGCTGCCACCAGTGCTAATGGGAATACAGTTCCACTTCTGAGATGCACCTTGTAAAGCAGGTTGTAAAAATGCAGAGCATGCGATTTCCTGTTAGGACACTTGGTCTATGTTATTTGTGGCAGTAGGGGAAGGAGAGGAAAAATCCAAAAATAAAGCTTAGCCAGGCACAAGAGGCAAATTTATCCATGTCAAATAGCCTACATTAAAAAAATAAAGAATCCTCATTTGTATTTTAAAACTAACTCTTTATCCTCTTATTGTTAGTACTCTGTATAAAACCCAGTGTAGAAATATAGTTTGCAAACAAAAGTCAATTAAAAAAGAGACCGATACAAACATACTTTTCTTTTAGGAAGGTGGACTATAAATGCTGTAGACAGACAGACAGACAGACAGACAGACAGACATGTTAATGTTAAATTTGCATCCTGTCCTTCCTATGGGGTGAGTGGAATAGCCTTGTAGACCTAGTTAGTTTTTGTTGAGTTGGTACACTTATCCTGGGGATAGAGCATGAAATTTTTTTTCTCCATGTAGAAAAAATCATGTGTTTGGGAGAAGGCTACAGAACCCTTCTCCCTGGCATCCTTCTTTTCTTCATGGGAGGACGTCTTGATATAGAAGAACATTTAGTCATGCGAGCCACCACTTGAAGGAGTGATGTCACATCATGATGTTTACTAGGCTGATTTTGTTTATAGGGTGGTTTGCCATTGCCTTCTCTAGTTGCCTGCACTTTACCCCCAGCAACCTAGGTAGGTATTTTACCAACCTTGGAAGGATGGAAGGCTGAGTCAACCTTGAATTGGCTTCCTGAAACTGACTTCCATTGGGATTGAACTCAGGTTGTCAGCAGAGCTTTGACTGCAGTACATCACCTTACCGCTCTGCTCCTCAGGGTTCAAATTCTGTTTTAGGCAGTTTCTACCAGATCCTGTTTTAGGCAGTTTCTGTTCTTAAGCCATGGTATAGGCAAACCAACTATAGGAGAATTAGCATCTGCTGAATTTCTCACTCACTTTTTCTTTTAATGGAGCCCTGGCTTATGAGCCATGTATAGCTTCAAAGAAACAAAACTTTCTCAGCAATATGAGGCAAGAAATATCATGTCTTAAAATTTTTAAAGAAACTTTATGATGAAAATTTGACTTGGCAGTGGAGATAACCAAAGTTTTCTGTTGTAGGATCATAAACTGACTGAACCAGACAAGGGAAATCTAAGATTCCAACTTCAAAGGCATTTCTGAAGCAATGGCTTATCTAGGGATGGCAAGAGGGGACAGACAACCCAGGTGCCATTCACCTTGGTCACATCAGGGGTGCATTTCAGCCCCCTCCCTCTCTCCCCTGCCCCAGCCTTCCACCCAGAGGCATGTCTAGGAAAAATGGAGCCCAGGGACAAAATCTGAATTTTCCAGCCCCCGTCCCCTTTTTCTTTCATTTCACAACCACACACAATGTGGAACTATGGCAAGGAGATTTGCAAGGAAAATATTATCTGAGAAGATTAAAAAGTGAGGACTAAAAATTCTAAAAGCTGAGAATTAGAAAAATCCCAGCTCTGAAAATACCTATTTAGCTTTATTTTAGGTACTACCTAAAACGTTGGTACTGTTTTGCAGAATCTGAAATAATTTTCTAACCATGAAAAAGCAAACAATTTTGTGTAAGGCCCACTTATTAGAGTAGTAATAGTCATATGAAAACACGAAAACTCTATGAAACCCCCTCCCTTCATCTGGCTGCAAGTAACAAGGTGCAATGAAACTGAAGTCAGGCACAAAATAACTCATGGATAGGTTTCCTTTATTTTCTCATTCTGCCCATCTCCCTTCATGCATTTGATGCCAAGTTTCCCAGTCTGAGCAAGTTCTGGTTCACCAAGTATAAGGTTTAATGTAGGGTTGGCAACTTCCAGGTGAGGCCTGGAGATTTCCTGGAATTCAGAGATTGGTTTCCCTGGAGAAAATGGCTGCTTTGAAGGGCATTCTATTCCACTGTGGCATTACACGCTACTGAAGCTCCTCCCCAAAACCCACTGTCCCTAGATTTCATCCCCAAATCTCCAGGAATTTTCCAACCCAGAGTTGGCAGCTAGGATAAAGGAAAGAGCAATTTCTTTATTTGGAGTGAATCCTCAGAGATTGCACGAGGGGAGAAACTCCTGGGTTTTTCCCTGTTCCTTAGCTGGGAGAGAACATGCAGAGCTGCTGCAACAGACAAGGTTTCAGGAAGTGACTAACCAGGACACTCCAGGAAATTGAAATTTGGTAACTTTAAGATTATTTTACCTCTCTCTTACTTTACCAACATTAGGGCAGTTTTCAGATTTAGGAAAAGGGAAATGTGCTTGTTACCCATTTTCATATGCTCACTAGTAGTAGTTACATGTTTTCCTGCTCAGCTAGATAACTGTTTCTTCTCTCTTGTAATCAGAACATTAATTATCATTTCATATTTTTTCTTTTCAGGAATATGGTGACGTATAGATGTCATTCTGTTCCACACAAAAATCTAAATGGTACACACTAATCAAGGAATAAAAAAGGGGTGGAGAAAGCCCTGCCTAGACTTTAATTACAAGTATCTTTGTAAGCTAATGATAGTGGTAAGTGGTAGAAGCCCTTACTTCCACTGAGACAGAAAGATGAACTCATTGAGAGCTATTAACTTAAGACAGTGATCATCTGGGCATTTTCACCATGTATCAGGTCTGATAAGAATCAGCAAAAGGATTTGCAGGGACCGTTTTATCACAATGAGTATAGGAAAATGTTCCTTCCAGCTGTCTTACTCTCTGACTCAAAGAACATACAGAACTAAGTAGTCCACTTGAGAAAATTGCTTTTAACTTACCTTGTAGCTGCCTGATAGTCAAAAATAGGACTCTAGTAAAAAAAAAAATCCAGTGAAGTGAAAGGAGGTTGTCAGAAATGAAGCTCAGCAAGGATTACAGTTTAACACTCCCTTGCTGCAAACATATTTTCCCCAACATGCTTAGGGTCTGCCATAGCAAGATCTGAGATACTGATTGATGTCTCCAGGCATTGCAAGAAGTTGTAACACTGAAAGAAGCCTGATAATAATTTTCAAGCATAAGATGACACTCACTTATTTCTCATGTACAGCTACATTTTTTAAAAGTCATCAGATATTTGAATGCACACATATATAAGAGGAGGATTCAAAATACCACACAGAGCCTAGATGTACATAACAGAGGGTTTTCCTTTCTTTTCCCTTCCTTTCCTTTCATCTCATTAAAGCTCTTTTGATTAAATATCTTCAGCAGTTATGTACCTTCTCTGATAAATACCATGTTTAAGACTTTATGCCAAAACAATAAAAATAGTGACAACACGAATAATATTAGGAGATCTATCAGATAAAAGAAGCGAGATTATCTTATAGAAAGGTAAAAAGGAAACATTTCCAAATAGTATGTTAAAATCAGTTCCTAAGAGTCACATATAAGGGACATTCCAATAAAATATGTATCATCGTACCAATCTTCCCTAAAGAACAATCACACAAACACTCTGAAAAAGGGGTCTTCATAAATCTACCACTCAGGGCTGCACATTTAAATAACAGAAGGGTGTTTTTTTTAAAAAAAAATTTAATGGGTAATCACAGACAGGGGCCTATTAACAAACTCTTTTGGGTGGCCTCAGTGACTTTGAACCCCCAGGTTAATATCCAGGATGGGGCCCTACCACTGTCCTGGACCCACCAGCCAAAGGGAGAAAGCACCTGCTGGGCCAGCTCCAAGCTGCACATGGCTTGGCCAGTGGCCATGTTTATCTAGCCCAGCCCCACCAGGTACCTGCAACTTATGGACAACCTCCTCTTCAGCCTTGGCCATGGCAACAGTGGCAGAAGCTGGTACATGCCCAGTTGGGGCAGCAGTGGTGAGCAAGCAATGAAGAAATGGTGACTGTACAGCTTTTGCTCCCCATCCCCCACCTTGTATTCACTGCTTCCTTTCTCTCCTCTGTGAGAGACCACCTGGTTCTTATGTTCTTATGTTCATGCCATAGTTGGGAGATTTCACTTCACCACTCTCTTAGACCACAAATACTTGTCTTGCATGCCTATGTCTTGTGGAAGCCAAGAATATATACCGTTAGAAAGTTAGCGGTAGGAAATAAATCTCAGCTGAAAATGAATAATAGTCATAGTCTTATCTGAGTTGTTGCAATAAAGGAGTTGGTTAATAATCAGTGTTTAGTGTTAGTTTTTCACAGTCATCTCCTGGAAAAATTATGGAAGGGTACAGTCTGTACAGGCTGTTAGCTTTTGCTTCAGAAGGCTTTTCCAGAGCCAGGAATAGATGGTCCATGCTGGCCACATATGCCAAAGTAGCCTGGGGAATGTTGTATGTGTAAAACAGCATGTAGTTGATGGCATTATTGACCCCCAACCATGCCATACGTCTTCAGGCTTGGGAAAATACCTAACTTGTGCCTGCATACCTCATTCCATCCCAATCAGAACTCCAGGTTCCACCACAGATCACAGCTGGGACAACATTCACCCCTGTGTCTGTGAACTGCTATCTGTCTGCTGCTTTACAGTTGGAAGATTACCCTGTTGAGGAGGTTTTCCTTACTTAGTATTAACTCTCTCTACTCTTACAGTTCTTTACTAAGAATAAATTGTTTGATTTGATGTTGTTTTCCAGAGCAGCTACTGCTGTCTACCATCTTCCTTTTGGAGAGAGGAGAAAAGAGAAAAGTATACTTTGTTATGCCATGATACTTTGTGATGGGCTGATGAGTTAGGACTTTGACTGAAATGTTTAAAAAGTATTTCATTCTTAGAACTGGAGTATACTGAGAAATGTAAGGAACATGGCTAATTAAACATTCAGTAGGCCCCTTATTTTTGAGCAAGTAAATAATTCTCTAGCTTTGGGGATCATTATGTTTTGTCTGACAGCTATACTTGACATTTTCAATAGGTTTGCACATAACACATTTGAAGCAAGTTCTCTCTTGTATGCATGCACATACATGCATCTCCCTCTGCTCCCAATCATCCAAACTCTTGGCATTTATTGCAATCTACTGTTACCCAAAGTGGTTGGAGTCTCTCCCTTTTAGAGTGGAGAATTAGCAAGACTCTTGGCTTAGCTTAGCTAGAATCAAAACTTTGATTGCCTATGTACACCAGAGTTAGCTTTTGCAAGAAACTCACTGGTGAGCAAATAAAGTTTAACAGTTTCATTAAGGAATAAAGGGGGGTGGGTGCAAGCACACAATAAAATCAAAGCAGCAGAACACACAAACAGTCCTAGGATATAAGCAGTTGTGAGGGGATAGGTCTGGAAGAGATGAAGAAGTTAAGGAGTAAGGGTTATAATTACCTGATCTTGGAGCGGAATGGTCCGATGAACAGAACTGAGTGACCCACACATAGCCTCAGAAGAACAACACATTAGGTGTCCAGAGATATTGAACCCTAGCTACTGGGAGAGGGGGCTTCTTATAGGGAAAAATGTACCCATACAGGGTGTATGGTCCAGGGCTAGGGATGCGAACTCTTTCCAGGGCAAGGTCTTTTTGTTCACTTAATCCTGTCAGGGAGGTGTGACAGAAGCATTATGCAAGGCTGGTCTGGAGGAAGACAATTCCAGACAGTTTTTTCTTCTCATGGGTACACTGAGCCAATGCAAGGAATAGTCTCCATATTTTGGCACTGCACTGCTAGACGCCCCAAAGGTTGGCTTAGGTGAATAGAGATGGCATTATCTTCCAAACAGGATCCACTTGTATTGTCAAAGGCTTTCACGGCCGGATTTAACTGGTTCTGGCGGGTTTTCCGAGCTTTGTGACCGTGGTCTGGTGGATCTTGTTCCTAATGTTTCGCCTGCATCTGTGGCTAGCATCTTCAGAGGTGTAACATAACAGTGTGTAACAGACTTCCCTCTGCGATACACCTCTGAAGATGCCAGCCACAGATGCAGGCGAAACGTTAGGAACAAGATCCACCAGACCACGGCCACACAGCCTGGAAAATCCACCAGAACCAGGATCCACTTGGTCCACCATAGGTCAGTCTGGCAACAGTACTACATGCTATTGTTTGGAATAGGAAGAGTGGTCCTTCTGCTTATTTCCAATGTAAATTTCACCTTTCCTAGGTTTCAGTGAGATGAATTCCAAGCAGGACAGACCAAATTTTACTAGAGATCTTGAGAGGATCTGCAAAGGACCAGATTGAAAGATTTCTACCATATCCATTTGGCCTGAGATGCCTTCCTTAGCTATGGAGACATAAATGTGGGCATGCTTCTGCTGACTTGTGGCTTCCTTTGGACTCATTTCTGGACATTTCTTCATGCCTCTTAAAGGAGGCACTGCAATTTAGGTACAGGAGTCAAGAATTTTTGGCAGAAGTTTGATGTTTACCTATCTATGTTGTTTGTATTCTTATAGAAATTGAAAGATGCTAATTTTGATGACTGGAAGAACATCAGAGGACCCCGTCCATGGGAAGAGCCTGAGTCAGTCCAAGAACAGCAACGGTAGCAGCAGCAAAAACTTGGCTGGAAGTCAGCCTGACTACAGTTTCTTTTTCTGTTCATAACACCTCCAGAACTGTGTGATTCTCCCTGCACCTCATCCCACCCCTGTTCTGCTCACCAGTGAATGCAATAGTTAACTCCAGCAAGGAAATAACTGTTCCAAACTGATACCATGCCTAAGCAGAAGCTTTCTGAATAAACATCACTCACCATTCTGAGGTGTGTTTTCTGGTGATAATAAAAATACTTTTATTTATAATAGTCATGTCATTTTTAGTCAAGTGTGCTGGATATTATTTTCTTGGTGTTTATCCAACCCTCTTCAAATAAAAACGTTAACATTAAAAGGTAGGATATCTAAAAACTAAGGCTTCTGATCCATTAAGAAGTGCATCTAATGGCTGCTTAAGGTGGAAAGAGGCAGCAAGTGGTCCAAATGGAAACAAATCCAGGGAAGGCTGAGTACAGCCTCAGTACACTGAAAACAAGTTAAGCAGAATGGAAAAGAGGAAGGAAGAGAAGGTTTCAACACAGGCCAAGAAGGACATTGAAGTACATCATGGGCTTGAGCTGTGACCTACGGTTGTGGTTTAACCTGTGGCATATTCTTCTTTCAGCAAATCTTGGGGAGTGATACATTTGTGAATAAATGTTTTCTTTTTAAAAAGCACTTTTGGGTTTACAGAATAAATGAAGCAGGTGTGTGCTGAAGACAAAGGCCTACTCAGGCTGGTTGTGGCTCTCCAGGGTGTCAAGCAAAAAAAATTACCTGGTTTTATTACCAGAGGTTTAAAAAAAGGCTGGAAATGCTGGAGATTGAACCTGAGACTTTCTTCATGTCAAACATATGCTGCTCCTCTACACTGTGGCACAGATATAATTGTTAGACTGGTTCTGAGACAATTTCAGGCAACTCAGATTAGAACAGGAAAACCTCTGAGGCAAAAAAAAATCCCCAAATTTCTGTTTATGTGTAAAGTCTACACACCATAGTCCCTTAGGATTCAGAGCTACAGTTCT
The DNA here is from genome assembly GCF_021028975.2 of Sphaerodactylus townsendi. Lineage (NCBI taxonomy): Eukaryota > Metazoa > Chordata > Lepidosauria > Squamata > Sphaerodactylidae > Sphaerodactylus > Sphaerodactylus townsendi. The sequence continues at coordinate 120,448,039 of NC_059426.1, read as the reverse complement.
TCCTAGGTGGCCTGACCTTACATAGTTTTCTGTTTGCTTTGTTGAGATGCTGTAACTGAACAATTTCCAATGAATTAATTACCACATTTCCCTCAATTGTGGTCTGGAGCTAAATACAAACTCATAATGCCACAATAGTGCTCTGGGCCATAAATTGAGCATTCCGCTTACCACATACAATTATTCATCTCTGCTCTAGTTCAGTTTGCTGTTGCTGGTGGCAGCTATTCCCTGTGCAATATCTTTAAAAGCCTTCGTGCACAACATGTCATCCAGGACAGCCAGAAGAATTGTTTTTTAACTCAGCATTGTAAGGTTCAGCACTTTGTGGCAGTATTTAATTGTGCCATGTCTCTTTTGAAGTTTGGCATCAGCAACCTTTCAGAAGTGGTCTTCTGTTCAGTCTAGCCCTTTTGTGAGCCTGAGCTTTTGTGTAATAATACTTGAAAGTTGTATTTATTTAAAAATATTTATATCCTACCTCACATTTATACAGATCAGAGTGCCCTACCCTAAATTAATAGTCAAAAGTGATAACCTGACTACAGCCATGGAGTTAATTTCTCCATTGCCAGTTTGAAGGCATCATACCAAATCTCACATCCCACAGAGAACGTCAGGTTGAGTATATGACCAGTTCTGTGCCTTCGAACATGAATGTGTCTTTTTGTAGCATGGCATAATATGTTTATAATGGACTTCAACTGTAATTTCTTCCAGTGCCTTCATTGGTAGGATTACCCTTGTAAAACCCAATAGAATAAAGAGTCACAAAAGCCTATCTAATTCCCATCATCCATACTTACCTCAATGAGACCAACAGCCCAATTCCAAGGGGGACTAGTTCTTCGGGAGCTGGCCGTGACACTGCCATACCATCTCCAAAAAGGCATTCACTGAGGAAAAAAATAATAAAACCCATTAGCCAGTAAAAAGCCCCATTGAGGGTATGACGACTTCCTCTGTCCTGCCCAGGCAAGGTGCTTTCAGGAGCTTTCCCGCCAAAACATTAACTGTCACTGTAAGGGCTCACTGAACATCTGTTTTTGGCACTGAGGTAGCGTAAATGGATATTGCTTTCCCACCTTACAAAAACGAGTGAAATAAATAAAAGAACACTAAACTGTTCAGTTGAGACAGAGGATTATATTATAAAATTACAAAACCCTTTTCTTTTCCTGTCAGACTTCCTAAAATGAATAAAGGCACGAGATGCGTTTGTGCTTTCAAAAAGTTAAACAAATGCAAGAAATTTTTATTTTCAGGAACTCAAAAAGATGTTGGCAAGATCAAAAAATATCTATAAGTTAACTGTAATCAGGTAAATCAGAAAGTTGGCTTATAGTGAAAACGTAGGTTGCAGCTTTCTGCTGTGTTTGACAAAACTTGTTCCTTTACTTGAGTTCAGCCATTCTCTCTCAGTTGTTTCAATCTCAGGCTTCCCCATAGGATGTTTTATTAAATAAATAAATATAGTTGTTTTAAAGTACAATAAACAGCAGTGCTTCTTTTCCTAAGAGGATTTTCCTCCAACCTTTTGTATACTGATGTGATTTTTTTTTATTATTATTACTGTCATTTGACCAGTGGTCCCCCCCCCCGAAAATGTTAAAAACTCCATTTATAAACAAGCCCTCGAAACAGCACCCAGAAAACCCACAACTTGGTTCCGATTTGTGGATGACACTTTTACAATCTGGAATCTTGGCAAGGAAGAACTGCTGAATTTTCTGGCTCACCTTAACAGCATCCACCCAAACATCCAATTTATCATGGAAAATTAAAAAGAAGGAAAACTGCCTTTTTTAGATGTCTTGGTCTTTTCCAAAACCCAACCATCAACTGGGCCACACGGTATACAGAAAACCTACACACACAGACTGGTATCTACATAAAAAGTCCAACCACAACAAAAAAGGGGTATAATCAAAACTTTTGACAAAATGAATTTGTGAACCTCACCTCCTCCCTAATGAAATCAATCATCTAGACTGGGCTCTTCAGGCTAATGGCTACTCCACAACAGACATCAAAAGAGCTTTAAGACCAAGAGAAACCCAGAGGACTGAGGAGAAACAGCCCCCCACAGGAAAAATATTTCTACCATACATCAAGGGAATCACAGATCAAATAGGGAAATTGATGAAAAAACATAACCTACAAACAATCTTCAAACCTACCAGAAAAATATAGTAGATGCTACGCTCAGCAAAGGACAAGAGGGACCCCCTCACTTCTGCAGGAGTCTATCGCATACCCTGCAGCTGTGGAAAGGTCTACCTTTCAACCCTTTAAGGTCTGCATTCTACTTGCTTGAATGCATCTAAGTGTCTTTATTCATAACAGAGGGTCCATTGTGGGACCAAAAAGGGTGGTGTACGTCTGCGCCCAGAAAAGGGGGCATTCCCTGGCCAAAAGGGTGCTGAAAACTGACTAAAGTCAGATCTATTTCTGGGAATACCCCCAGAACAGCCCCATCCATTCTGCCCAGGGTCCTGTGTCATGATCCTTCCATGGCATGCACGCATTGTGCTGCTATGCAGCCACCCAGTACCAGCTTAAGGACCCCTGCATCAATGTGCATGCTAATTTGGGCAACACAAAGAGCACTGATGCTTGCTATGCTTCCAGTGTGGGCCCCCTGCCCCTGGATCGCACAATTAGTCAGCAGTCCTATGCATACTTGGAATCATCTGCTCTTGAATTTAACAAACTTTAACTTTTGACATAGACACGGTGTAAGACCCGAACACATGTAGGTGTAAGATCTGCACACATAGTTGGAAGTAGGACCACTGAACACAGTGGGATTTACTCCAGAGTAAACATACTTAGGATTTGACTACATGCTGGACTAGGCTAGGTATGGAATCATTCCAGTTATTTTCCTAACATTTTAATGCTACCCTTTCTGTATGGGGCCAAAAACAGTGGCCCAGGGACGGAAAAACACCGGTGCCTGGGGTGCTGTTCGCACAGGCGCCACTGCTGCAATGCAGCAGCGCTGTCCTGTGCGACCCCGAGCGATGCGAAGGTGCCACTTTCCACCTCCCTTCCCGAGGGAGGTTTTTGGAAAGCGCCACCATTGCGTTGGCGCGATGCAAACAGCACCGTGCCAAAGACGCTGCTTTCCCATCCCCCCCACTCACCTCGTCCTCCAGCGTCAGTCTGGAGAGCTGCTGATGTTACCACCAGGAAAGTAGGAAAATATTCTCCTGAGCCTATCGCTGAACTACACTAGCTAAGGACCAGAGCAAAGAGACCAGTGTTGTCCAAAAGTCTCCATAAGGCCCGGAAAGAATGTGAATATATGAATGTGCTAATGTTTCACATGGTTGCCCAATGTTTAAGCTTATATCTTAACTAGGTTTTCTAGTTGATTTAAGGTTTGTTAATGCTAGATTAGGATATTTTGCTTATGTCCTTTTATTGTAAGTTCATTAAATTAGGAAATGTTATTTTTGATATTTGTATCTGCTAGTAAAAGCAATAGCTTGTAGCTGCTGATATTAAGAGCCAAGGAAGCTGGCCTTGGAATTCAGTTTGGGCTAACACCTGGTAGATCTCTTTAGCAAAAACAAAGACCCCTTTGGAATTACAAATTAAATCTGATGACAGCACCCCAGATATCCCAACCGTTGAAGAACGTGCCAAGATCGCCATTGGACCATTTGAACTTTCTTTTGTTGCGGGACTGAGGCATGGGAGCCTCAGGACATAACTCAAGGAAGCAGCCCATCTGATAACCAGATACCTGGGTGCGTTAACAGCCTCACCTAGTTTTATGAATGGACACTCCCCGCTCTCTGTTTCAGCACTATCGTAAAGTCTCGCGGGAAGACGCCTGACAGCGAGATCGCATGGTCCCACTCACAAAGTTGTAATTGTACCTTTTCTTTTATGTGTTGATGTTTCCTTATTGTTGCAAGGTAAGGGACCTGCCCCCTTACCTGCCCCCTTGCCCCTTTTGATGTGTGTGTATAAAAGTTCTTGCGCTTGGCTACGAAGGCGCAATTCCCCTGCCTGAGCTTTAGCAACCACTTCTGAATAAAATATTTTGCTTTTGAAGAACACCGGCTTCCTGCGCTTCACTATGTTGCCTGAGCTGAAATCACTTAATGTTACCCGAGCAGCAGCCCTCTGACCCCTGGAGGTCGGAGGGCAACATGGGCGGGTCCCTGCAGCCCTCCAGACTGACGCTGGAGGACAAGGTGAGTCGGGGGGATGTGCCGGCCTCTGTGGGGGCTGCTCGCACGCTCCCATGCGAACACCACCACCCCTTCCACCGGCATAATTTCTGCCAGTGGAGAGGCGCCCTTTCTGCCATGCAGAAAGGGCCTGTGAGATAGTTAAGCTCTATATAATGTGTATGTCCTCAGGCCCAGAGAGGATTCTTCCTTTGGTGTTTGATTAGCAATTCATATGGATCATTGCTTGGAAGCTTACGTGCCAATTTGAGTAAATTCATCCTATCTGTGGATCGTTTACTGGGAAGAATGTTTTAATTACAAATGCAAGCTGAAATGTAAAGATTTAAAACTCTGTTTGCAGCTTTGCCCTGGGCTTTTGAATACTCGAACTTGGCAGACCATAACACATAATTACTGTGAGGGAGTAAAAAAACCTCCCATCATAACAGCAGAGGGAAATCTTGACAGAGTAAATGTAAGCTTTCCTTTGGGAACCATTTCTGAAGACTGTCTGTGTTGATGTGGCTCTCTACTCACAGGAAGTATTCTTCTTAATACCCTAGAGATCTTCCTTAGCTTATGGCTGATGGGAAATCCCCAGGAACCTTTAACTATTGAACTACGCATTTTGGTACTGTTCAGATTCTGATTGTGAAAGGCCCTTTGTTTTATCTCTGCCATGGCTGAGCGGTATATCCAACCCACATAGTAGCACCTAAAAAGAGGACTGTTATAAACTTGAGTGCTGCTTTGTTTGGGAAGATTAATAAAATATGACATGAAGATCTAGTTAGCTCCCGGATTTTATCTGAAGCAGACAAGTTATGAACATAAACACAGATAACCTAGATTTTGAGAAGAAATTTAAAAAAAACAGACTTGTAAGGAGAAGAACTGAGGGAGACTTTTCTCCTGAGAGGTACAGGCTGCCTGCAGTCATTCATTTGGAGGCCAGTCTCCCATGACGACCTTCCTTAGCGAGGAAACCTGTGTTGAATACATGACCATATAGGAATGCTAAATTTGAGTGTCACATGCTCACCTAATGGATATATGGATGCACCATACAAATGCAATGGGGAAAAACTGGTTTTTTCAGAATTTCCTTACAATGTGGGAAATTGTGATTTCCTGTTTGCAACTACAGTAATGTAATGCAAGAAGTGCTTTGACCTGTACACTTTAGCCAGGTGACCATTTATTCAACATTTTGTCTCCTGCTCATCTCTACTAGATGATCAGGTGGATTCAGCTGCTCTGATCAGCAATGTTTGAAGCCCCCCCCCCCCCCGGTTCCTGGAGCCTTCCTCTACTTTTAGTGACTGTTGGAGGAAGGCTTCAAACTTTGCTGATCCAACCTTCTTTAGAAATTTCAACTCGATACGTTTTGCCTATTTTCCAAGTGGTTCACCCAGCAGACCTAAAAGCAGACATCAGTAAGCAGGTCACAGGCTCTCGCAGTGAAATCAGCCTTTGAGATATGCTGGAGTTTTATTTCAAATTGAACTGTGGATGACCTTACTCAGCTTCTGTGGTATTACTGCTGCTCCATGTCTTATTGGAGTGGTAGAAGCATGACTTATTTTAAATAAAGTAATAGTCAGTGGCATTCCACAGAAAGGAAACACCATCTGGGTAGCCAAGGATAGTATCTTTGAAACAGCTGTAATAATAGTAATAGGCTTCTCAGAACATATTCCAGCAATTCATTTTGACCACTTTGTGCCTTTGGTGATAACATAGGTGCTTGATGGTTTCTAGTAGGGATGTGCTCACAGATATTTGCTCTCCAAATATATATCTGAAAAACACTTTATTTTGGTATTCCAGACATGTGTTCTAGACATTGGTATTCTAGACATTCAGAGTGGTATTTTGAATTCTTGGGAATACAGGTGTTCAGGTCCCGTACATTTTCCTAAAAATTTTGGAATATCAGAGGTTGGTGTTTTAAGAATCCTGGGCCTATCTCCCTTTCCCTTTAACAGGTTTGAAGTAATTCCAGAATCCTGGAAAACTTGAACCCAAATCCTGAAACAGTACCTATTAAATACTAGTATACCATTGAATATTAGTTTATATGCAGTTCCTGAACCCCCCCCCCCAAAAAAAAAACTGGGTTTTTTTTCCAGATGCACAGCTCTAGTTTCAAACTATCATCAACTGCAAATGTCTAAACTTGTCCCAGTACAATAGAGGACAGGACTTTTAATAGTTGAGCATAACAGCCAATGTGAGGAAACACCACTTGCATTCTCTCAGGGCTGTGCGAAAAGTTGTTACTGTTAGTTCTCTGGACAACTATGAAAAGTACAGGCATGCTGTACTCTATACATTTGTTCACCTACTGGCATCATAGTACTGCTTATGTTAAGTGTATTAGGACTGGAAGCTGCATGTACCTTCAGACATTTGCTTACAGAAGGCCAACAAAAATGGAAAGAAATTCAAAATTACTGGAAGGCCAATTATGGTATTTGCAGCATGGTGGAAGCGAATGTCTGCTGCAGCAAGATTTCTTGTATGGATGTATTTCCTCTAGCTCTGCTTTCACTTTCCACTCTCTCCGCAGCAAGCAACTCCACTTGTAGCACGATTTTAATTTGCTTCACTGCCAGAATGGGACAGATTTGCCAGTGGGCACAGCTTTGCCCTGGACCCCTTCTTTCTGCCTGCAGCCAGCCTGCCTAGTCATATCTTCCCACTCCCTCATGCTACTCTGCATACTTCCCTTTCACTCTGCTCCCTGTTGCCAACTCCTTCCTGCTTCTTGTCCTACCATATCATTAATTTTTTAAAAAAGTAAACTTTATTTACCAAAAAGATACAAACAGAAAAAAACAAAGATTACAGACTAAACAGTTACAAAACAACATACATTGAGTAAATTACAATTAGCTCATTTAAGTTTAAAAAAACTTATAGAAAGATAACATTTTCATAAAAAAAGATTCCAACAGTTTCAATAATCTTAATTATTCCTGCTAACCTTAAAATATTTTCTTATTCTTCATCTAAATCCAACATATTTCTTGAATTCTTTAAGTTTATAAACTTTAATAAGAAAAAATAACACAAATCTTATTATATTAACCATATAGTGGTTAAATTAAATGCTGCTACAATTGATTATGCTTTCCCATTCCTTCCTCTTATCCACAAACTTTAAAAGAGGATGCTAGATTTCCACAAATAATTTAATACTTTTGTTCTTAATTAAAGAAGATAGTTTATCATTTGTTGTGTATTAGATTAAAAAATTAAATAACCATATTGATAAATCTATAATAATGCTAAAACAGTAAAAAAAATAGCACTAGTCGATCAGTCCAAACACCTAATTTGCCCCTGCATTTGATCAACAAACTAGAATGTCTCCAATGTTGTAGTTTTATACCCAAACAATCAGTGATTTCAGACCACACCAGGAAAATCCTATTGGTCTTGATGCTTGGGTTTACAGCACATTGGGCAATGGACGATCGTTAACTTGGGGGCTTAGCAAACAATAGTTCACATTATCCTTTTGCATTTTTTCCATTTCCACACCGCCATTACTCCCCCCTACTTACTGCCATAAAATACATTAAGTGTTTGGGCAAAATGTATTTGTATTCAAGAGTTTTCTTTAATAGTTCTTCTTTCTTATATCAACATATCAATAAGAGAATTTAAAAATTATATTAAAAATTAAAGCATGCATGCACGATAAAGAACCCATGGGGAACAGGAAAGCTGGAAATATGTTTTTATTACAAAAAATTAAAAACCCAAGGTGCATCTCTCTTGCCCTTCTCCAATTGAGCATATTTTTCACTGTTATATGTAGCTGGAACAGCCTCATAAGGAGCCATAGTACATTTGCTGGAGTATTAATCCTTTCCTGGTTAACTAGAACAAATTGGAAGATCCATTTTCCTAGAGTTCTTTTAAATGCCTATGCATCTGAAATCCTGTCATAGCAAGATTTTTTAAATGTCTCTTTTTAATTTTTGAAGCCTTCATGAATGCAGAAAATAATTTCTAAACATATCACATTTCAAATAATATTAGTTTAGTCCTCTGTCCTTGTTTCCAAAGATTATCCAAAAGGCTGTGTTACTCTAGCTCATGCTGTTCTCAGATCAAGGCCTTAGAGAGAGGAAACCTTTTTTTGGCCCATTATCCACTGCAGGCATTCCCTGCCCTTGTCCTACTCTGGGGCAAAAAGTCACACCAGAAGTGCTCTCGTTTTCCCCATGGAAAGCGAGAAGCACTTGTGGGGCAAGAGGAAATGCATCAGGGCTCCTCCTCTCTCGGCCTACAACAAAGAGGAAGCATGTTGGAACAAGATTTCTTGCCCTAACGTGCATCCAGTTTCACTGTGTGCCAGAATGCCAATGGGTAATCGGCCTTTCAGTCACCCTGACTACTCTCAGGGCTATTGTACACTCACTGCCTTCAGTGCAGGTATTTGCAGTGGGCTTTCCCCACAGTTTTCTATTCAAAAGGAAAGTCTCCTACTGCAAGTTGATATCAGCCACACTGATCCGATCTACCATTTTGCTAGCCTGCTGCTTCCTTTTCGTTTTGGGGAAACCTTCCTCTAAGGTGGTTGACTGCTGCCTTTTTTTTCCTGTTGCTGGTTGGGATCTATTGCTAGAACAATCGTCCATATCATTTTCATGAGTCTATTGCTCTAGCAGTGAACCTGCAGCATTATATTTTTTTAAAGCCCAGCTGTTCCTGCCCAGCAGAGCTGTTGTGTGGGCAGGGAAAGACAGGGAGGAGCTGGAATGCCCAAATCAAAAGTAACACTTCCTGATTTAGCCTTCCCTGCAAAGGGAAGGAAAAGTCACACTTTGCCAGGTTTTGGGAGCTGCAAAGTTTCTCTGATCTGAGAGCATGGTGACTTCTGAAGAAGGCAAAATAAGTGCATAACTGAGAATCCAACCTAACAAGAATGTGTGTTCCATGCAAGGCAAACCACGAGTGCCCAAAAGGCCATGCGTCACAAGGGAAAATCTGTGCAAAATCCAGCCGAAGTCCCTTTTTGTCCTTCAACAAATATTTTCAGTAAGTCAAAATATGCCACCAAATGTATCAAATCCCATTAGTTATTATCCCAGGCTATTTCCTTTTGTGTATTCTCTGTGCCTATTGTAAATTAATTCAGCTCCACATTTTCCTGAAGTCAGCTGAGAAGGGAATAGCTTTTCAAGTTCTGCCTTGCTGATTGCACTGTTTGAGCTTTTTGCATCATAGTAACATACTGAGAAAGTATCATTTTAGCACTTGGGAGTATTTGGAACAGTGAAAAAGACAGGGGGTCTCCTGTGATCTTCTTTATATAGCATGTGCTGTCTTTCTATAGAGGATGACCACATAACCAGACAGATTATACAGGTTCTCTCTTTTTCAGGGCTCAGAGGAAAATGGACATCGCACAGGGGCATGTTTTCCTCCATCCCAGCACTGAAACGGCAGGCATCCCATACTTTATTACATTTATAATATTATTTTAAGAGTTTGGGATGCTTGTGTATGCCGCCCCAATTTCATAATTAACAGAATGTGGTGAGATGCCTTACCCATCAGGATTAGTGCCAAAATTTGTATCCCCAAAGGGGGATACTTGTGCTCTGCACAGGCTCTGAGTTTATAAGATGCTTTTGCTGGTTAGCATGGATGTGACTTACACAGCTACTCAGCGACATAAAAATGCAAATGATGCTGTCCAGAGAAGGGCAATACCCTGTCAGAGTTCCATCTAAGGCAAAGTCATGCCTAAGCTGTAGAACTTCAGGAAGCCAAAGAGTGGACACTCTTCACTTTGGACAGGAAGGGAAAGAGAGTCTGCCAGGGGAGAGGGCACGGGAAGATAACAAAACTTCTGAGCATGCTGAAAAAGCTGCTGCATTTTATACTAGGAGGAAGAAGGCATCCAGAAAGCAACTATAAGCACATGATCCTGAGATCACCCAGGGGAGGAGTGGGGGGTGGGGGTGGACTGCATATTTAAACCAAGAGGATGAATGAATTCTAACTCTGAGAGTTAACCCAAGTTATACAGCCAATACTTTATTAAAATCTATAGTGTATGCACCTGTTTCAGACACCCATAGGTGTATGCACCTATTTCAGAAGTCTGCATTTTACTACTTTTATCCTTTCTCAGTCTTCAAACAGAGTACTGTATCACTGAGGTCAAACCCTTGGGTGAGGTGAAATTGGTTTGATGGTGGCAGCGACAGAGAGAGGAAAAGGGAGAAACAGGGAATGAAAGAAGAACTTGGCTGAGCTGGAGACTTGGGATGACTGGACAACATTCTCACTCTTGCAACTGGAAGAAAGGAATGCTTGCCAGCCCCATTTATTATGCTTTTACTTCGAACATTTTATTGTGAGAAGACATTGGCATGAAGACTATTTTTTGCTGGGGTTTGACCTGTTGTTAATATTGTATCACATTTTATAATTTTAGCAATAGTTGTTTTAACAGCCCAGTTAGAGACTTTTTTCGCCAAGCGAGTCAGAGAGCTGCAAATGCCAGGAGCTGTAAGTCATAGTTCACAGGACAATATTGTCATAGTGAAGCTGCCACTGGCTCCATAATAGTCAATGTCCTGAAAACAGTTCAGACTGTAGACTGAATCAGATGCGAGGGGCTAACTCGCTATGTGTGGGAGCACTCATAGGACCTGCCACAACATTAAAGATGGCAAACTGTGGTAGATTCACCATCCTGTCAGTTCTGTTATTACCAACAATGCAATCGAAATCAGAAACTGCTCATTTTATTCAATAGGGCTGTTTCCCCATTAAGTGCATGCAGGATTGTAGTCCAAGCTGTGGTTGGGTTTGATTGGATTGCAAGTTTGGCGAAGTTAGGTTCAGGGGGACCAAAGTTATGGTCCCTCAAATGGGTAGCCCCCATCTCCTGTTAGCTCCCATTGAAAACAATGGGGATGGGGGCATTCCATTTGGGTGTCCATAACTTTGCTTCCCCTGAACCAAACATCACCAAACTTGGGTGGTATCATCAGGGCAGTTTCTGGATGATGCCCTGAAATCATGGTGCCGCCAGCTTTAAAGATGCCCTCCCTGCAGGCCGAAAAACACCAAAAATATTCCCCCCCAAAAAGCCCAAATACCTTGCATTCACATTTGTTCATATTTGGGCAGGACATAATCGGACACTTTTTGTCCAAATTTGCCCAAATTTGCCCAGATTCCGGCTGAATCTGGTATTTGTTTCATCTAAATCTCCAACCCTCAAAAGTGATGTTGTTTCAGGGTGGGGGAGAATCCACCCCCAAACAGCATCACTTTCAATTTTGTTTTAACTGGGGACCCCAGATTCTCCCCTTTGAGGTGGATTTAAAAGAAGCAAATCTGAGCTCCCCTAGTTTAAACACCATGGAAAGTGATGCGCTTTGGGGGGGGATGCCACTGGAGAGAGTGTGTTTGTGAGAGATGATGCTGACATTTGTTTGGTAAATGTTTTGCTGGGGGGTGATTTGTGAGAGATTTACATGCTTAATACCCACTTGCACTGGCTTGGAGTTGTTTCTCAGGCTAACAACCTACCTCATAGGGTTGTTGTGATTAGGAAATTAGGAAAAGAGTTAGTGGGGAGAGAGCCATGTATGTTTTGCTGGGAGTGGGAGGTGTTTTGTGAGCTGTTGCAAAAAATCATTGTTTGTTTATGGTGGGGGAGGGTGGCCGCCCATTCGCCGGGGGGGGGGGGCCAAACTCAGGTTTTGTCCCCGGGCTCCAGTTTGCCTAGGTTCGCCCCTGGATTGGTTATAGAACAGGCCTTTCTTAGCAAAGTGCTTGAGATGTGTCTGAAATAGGTTCCCCCCCCCCCATTATACATTGAAGGTTTCTAAGGAAAACTAACTGCTCGAGTCGCTTTCCCAAGATAAGGATTATTGCAGTGTAAATTCATCTTCTACAGCACGAAAGTTTAGGTTTGGGTTATAAACAAAATCAAACTATATCTGCCTTAAAATAAATGAAAAATCTGACTGAAGAGACAGGATCTGGTGGCATTAAAGTGAAGAAACCAATTAAGGCAGAGGAATTGATTAGTTTGAAAGAAGTTGTAATCCCTGAACAGACTGAAATGCCAGAGGACAGTGAGTTACTTGATGCATTGGTAAGCATGTTCTTATTAACTAGGATCATTTATGGAATTTGTTTAAAGCAAGCTTTGGCCAGTGAAGTGCAAAATATAATGTGTTTCATATAGCCTGGTATAGACAGCTTTCAGAACAATTATTCAATTAGTACTGGAGACTGCAGAGCTTAGAATAAACTGAAGCCTTTTCAAAATTCAGTTTCATTAACCATTTGTTTGCATCTTTCTGGTGATTAGCAATTCATAATGATTGTGATTTCGTAAAGAAATATGGTTCATTGGAAAAAAAAAGGCACACACAGCACAGAGATTTTTAATTTTTTTTGCTGTGAAAAAGCTACAGAATATTTGAAAAAATATAGCAGAGAATTTGGAATGGGGACAACTCTTTTTGCTGCTTTGAGGAGGAAGGGAGGGGAGGTCACGTCAGAGAAAAAACTCACAGGCACATTGTTTATTGGAAAAATTAGTTGGCGACATTTTGTTCATTGAATCCAAGCAGAGGAGTTAAGGCACAGCATTGGGTGGCCTGCCTGCTGGGGTAAATCAAGGAGTAGCAAGCAACAGAGAGCCAGTCTTTAAGTAGATATCATATCCCTTGGTACCTGGTCCTGCATGGGAAGGCTTTCACACGCTGGCCAAACCTCTTGAAGGTTGTGCCGTGGGGGCACCATATGGCTGGCTGGTACTTCTGTTGTCTCTGCCTCCCCTCACCCTAACTACCACATGGCAATCAGCCACTCCCTAAGGTGAGTCAGAGCTACCTTATCTTTTGCACAAGTGGTTTAGGAAAACTATTCAACAGTGTGTAATAACATTCAGTAGTATAATTTACTGCTAAAATTAATTGAATAAATATGTACATATATTATCAAACACTAAAAAGTCTACATTGGTTTCTTATGCAAGATTTTGGTTTTCATCTTTAATGCCAGAAATGGATAAGCCTGCTCTACTCAAAGGAATTACTTCTCCCATATTATTCTCCCTGCTATCTTTGATGTTGTGTTACATTCTTCTGGGACACGATTGGTGCGTACAAACCATAGGACCTACTTAATAGTGGAACCAGAAGCACAGAATTCCTTTTGATGTTTCTTTAGTCAGTTTGGGGGGAAAGAGTAGGAGGACTGTGAAAAACTTTCCCTTTAAGAAAATACTTGGACTTATGTTGTTGAGCCGATAGGACTTACTACTTGGACTTACTTTGTTGAGCCGATAGGGAACAGCGACCACAATGCTGTCAGATTCAGTATCTCAGGATGCGAACAAGTGGCAACTACTAATGTAGTTACATTCGCCTTCAGAAAGGGAAATTTCTCAAAGATGAGGGGGATAGTGCGCAGGAAGCTGAAAGGGAAAATCAAGAGAGTCAAAACTGTCCAGGATGCTTGGAGGTTATTTAAACACAGTCATAAAAGCTCAGCTGGAATGTGTTCCACAGGTTAGAAAAGGCAGCACCCAGTCCAAAAGAAAGCCACCATGGTTAACAAGAGAGGTTGAGGAAATTATCAGAAAAAAGAAAATGTCTTTTAGAAAATGGAAGTCCAGTTTGGCTGATGAAGAATATGAGAGGGAACACAAATGGTGGCAAAAGAGAAGCAAGTTAGCTGTAAGGGAGGCAAAAAAGGATTATGAGGAACGCATGGCTGCGAACATCAAGACCAGCAACAAACAGTTCTTCAAGTACATCAAAAGCAGGAAGCCAGCAAGGGAAGCGGTAGGCCCGTTAGATGACAAAGGAACAAAGGGTGTGCTAAAAGATGGCAGGGAGATTGCAGAGAAGCTGAATGAATTCTTTGCATCTGTCTTCACCCAAGAGGAGGTGAGGAACATTCCTGCACCTGAACCAAGCTTCTTAGGAGGCGAATCCGAGGAACTAGCGAAGATAGTGGTAGACAAGGAAGAAGTTCTGGCAGCCATTGATAAACTAAATGTTACCAAATCCCCTGGCCCAGATTGCATTCACCCAAGAGTTCTTAAAGAGCTCAAGCATGAAATTGCTGATCTTCTCACTTTAATATGCAACTTATCCCTGGAATCAGGCTCCATCCCTGAAGACTGGAAGATGGCCAATGTCACACCAATCTTTAAGAAAGGATCTAGGGGGGACCCGGGAAATTACAGGCCAGTCAGTTTGACATCTGTTCCTGGTAAATTAGTAGAATCTATCATTAAAGATAAAATTATTAAACATGTAGAAAAGCAAGACCTGCTGAGAAAGAGTCAGCATGGCTTTTGCAGAGGCAAATCCTGTCTTACAAACTTACTAGAGTTCTTTGAGGGTGTAAACAGGCATGTGGACAGGGGTGAACCGGGGGACATTGTCTACTTGGATTTCCAAAAGGCTTTTGACAAAGTTCCTCACCAGAGACTGTTGAGAAAACTCAGCAATGAAGGAATAAGAGGGAAGTCCTCCTATGGATTAAAACCTCGTTGAGAAACACGACACAACGAGTGGGTGTAAATGGGAAGTTCTCACAATGGAGAGATGTCGGGAGTGGTGTCCCCCAAGGATCCGTTTTGGGACTAGTGCTCTTTAACCTATTCATAAATGACCTGGAAGTAGGGGTGGGTAGCATGGTGGCCAAGTTTGCAGATGATACCAAATTATGTAGGGTGGTGAGAACCACAAAGGATTGCAAAGAGCTCCAAGCGGACCTTGATAAATTAGGTGAGTGGGCTCAGAAATGGCAAATGCAGTTCAATGTAGCAAAATGTAAAGTGATGCACATAGGGGCAAAAAATCCAAACTTCACATACACGCTACAGGGGTCAGTGCTATCAGTCACAGACCAGGAAAGGGATTTAGGCGTCTTAGTTGATAGTTCCATGGGAATGTCAACTCAATGCATGGCAGCTGTGAAGAAGGCAAACTCTATGCTGGGGATCATTAGGAAAGGAATTGATAATAAAACTGCAAAGATTGTCATGCCCTTATATAAAGCAGTGGTGCGACCGCACTTGGAGTACTGTGTTCAGTTCTGGTTGCCGCATCTCAAAAAGGATATTGAGGAGATAGAAAAAGTGCAGAGAAGGGCAACAAGGATGATTGAGGGACTGGAGCACCTTCCCTATGAGGAGAGGCTGCAGCGTTTGGGACTCTTTAGTTTGGAGAGGAGGCGGCTAAGGGGGGATATGATTGAAGTCTATAAAATTATGCATGGGGTAGAAAATGTTGACAGAGAGAAATTTTTCTCTCTTTCTCACAATACTAGAACCAGGGGGCATTCATTGAAAATGCTGGGGGGAAGAATTAGGACTAATAAAAGGAAACACTTCTTCACACAACGTGTGATTGGTGTTTGGAATATGCTGCCACAGGAGGTGGTGATGGCCACTAACCTGGATAGCTTTAAAAGGGGCTTGGACAGATTTATGGAGGAGAAGTCGATTTATGGCTACCAATCTTGATCCTCTTTGATCTGAGATTGCAAATGCCTTAACAGACCAGGTGATCGGGAGCAACAGCCGCAGAAGGCCATTGCGTTCACATCCTACATGTGAGCTCCCAAAGGCACCTGGTGGGCCACTGCGAGTAGCAGAGAGCTGGACTAGATGGACTTTGGTCTGATCCAGCTGGCTTGTTCTTATGTTCTTATGTTCTTATGAGTAGTTGTGGCTGTGAATTATTTTATGGTGGTTTCAGGCTAGTGTTTTACTTTCTTCTGTTTTAAACATCTTAATTCAATTAAAATTCAATTAAAAACAAATACCTGCCTTCCTTAGTGGAAACAAATTGTTTATCTATTTTATTAACTGCACTACCCTTCCCTTTCCCAGCCAACAGACGGGCTCAGAGCAGGTAACATGCATAATTAAAATAGCATATAGACTGGTTCAATATACAATTCAACAACAGCACTAGATAATAAAAAATCTCTAAAAATTTAAATATTTATTTGTTATTTATTAATTTGATTTAATAAATTGCCCAACCCTGGATTGTCCTGTGAATATTAACATTAAGGATGATGGTGACTAATACATTTTAAATACTAATATGGCTTCCCAAAAAAGATCCTAGTATTTTAAAAAATCAACATCCCCCACCCCATCATTTCAATTTGGGGGGGGGGAGCAGGATCAAAATAAAGGAGTTCAGCTAGTTGGAAAAGAAACCATAGCTGTTTAGATTAAAAATGGAATGAATGGACTAAATAAATAAATAAATAGATGCCATTATTTTTAACTAAAAGTTTTTATTTCTTACCTAGAAGGGACACTTAGTTGCCACCAGGAAGTTAAATACTGTGCTCAGTTGAGAACACATTCAAACTATTTTTTTGATCCAAACATAAATTAATATGAGCAATGGTTTCTATGGAAAATCTGTCATCTGCTGAGAGAAGGCAAATGAAATTCTCCAATTAAATTTGAAAACATCATTTACAATCCAAGCATCATTTACAAACTACACTTTCCCAGAAACATTAAATTACTCCAGATGGGATTCTTGTTATCTTTTTGTATATATATTTTTGTGGAAAATTCATGTACTTTCTTCACAAAGGATGAGGCCATCAGCTTTTTCATACAAGGGCATAACAGCAGTATTGCACCAAACACTGAATTTCCACACCTCATCATTCTCTTCATGGTTTTCTAGCTCCCACACCAGTTTATTTTCTTAAGGACATGCCACAATTCAATCAGGTTTTCTTACCAGGGGTGTGGTCCTCATTAGTGGTGGCACAGCACTGTTCCTTTTCTCTATCTTTGTCTAATGTGCATGTGATGTATTAATATTGACCTTCTGCTGGAAAATGAACCTGCTCCCCTCCCCACTGCACGTGCATAAGAATTACTATACAGTGGAACCTTGATTTTTGTTGGTAATCTGTCTGAAAAGAATTGATGAAAACTGAAACCGGTGAAAACTGAGGCAAAATTTGCCATAGGAATCAATGTAAATCCAATTAATCTGTTTTAGGCACTCCAAAAAACATCTAACACATTAAACCCGTCACCCACTAGGCAGCCAATTTAGGTTTGGTATTTCTTATATATTAAGGAACAATGATCATCACATACAATTGTAATCATATATCTATCTCATATCAACTCCAAAAAAACATACCAAAAACGCATTTTTGGTGAATAAACATAGTGTTTAATGCTGAAAAAAGTAACAAACAATAACACTAGGACCAGCTTCAGAGCCAGTGGACCAATGTCGCATCAGAAAGCTGTCCAAAGAGGTCAGTCTGATTTGTCTGAAATGGGGCAAGACATTGGGCCCTTCCCCACTTTTAAAATAATGCGCAGGCCTACCGGTTTCGTAAAACGCTGGCGTTTTTGAGCGCGCAGTCACAGTCCCCACTGCAGCGGCTCCTTCGGAAGACCTTTTGAAAACCGCGAACCTGGCGCGGCGTCAGAATTCTTGCATTCCCCCACGGCCGCGCGCTACTCGTTGGTGGTCAGGGCAGGTCTCCAATCACTCCAATCTGATTGGTCCGTGTGCCGTTGATGGGCAGGGCAGATCTGCCCTCTGATTAGTCTGTCCGCTGGCTCGGAAGTCGAACAAATTTTTTAAAAACGAGCGGGGAAGACACGCCCACACATCGCAACGCACAGTCGGCCCTTGCAATTCCATAAATATTGCAAAAACCTTGCGGGGACGCCCGTCCATTACTCGACATTTGCTTTTTTAAATCCACAATTGTCCGCAAGTGCGAGGAAATCACAATTGCTTTGACCATGCCGAAGAACCCCTGTTCACTTGTTCAGGCGAGTAGACGAACAGTATGGGATCAGGCAGCTTTTCGGTTTTTGGCGAGGGTGGGCTGGATAGATCGCGAACGAAAACGCCTCTCCCTTTTGGCGAATGTCACCCCCTCGAATGTTCGAATAAACGAATGAACGAATAATCGAATGAACGAATAATCGAATGAACGAATAATCGAATGAGCAGATGAAAATGGCCGCGTGCACTCAAGGCTGCGAGCAGACGCCTGGCTACCAGTAAAGAAAATGGGGGAAGAAGACGATGCGCGCGCAGTGCGCACGCCCCGCCTTCGCGTGATTGGACGGGATGGGGCACGTCACTCAGAGCGGCGGGAAGTCGGAAGTCGGAAACCCCGGGGTGACCACCCGCCCTTCCCCACAACCCCGCGCTCTCCGCGAGGTTATTGAAAAGGTTCAGTTTTCCAGAGGAGCGGAAAACCGCGCGTTAAGGAGGCGCGAGAGCGGCTGCATCGGGGCGGCTGCATTGTCGCCGCCCCAGTAGTGGGGAGTACCGCGGGACCCCGCGGTACTTCCGTAGAGAAGCGCGCGGCATAAGGTAAGTGGGGAAGGGCCCAATGTCATTAAACAAGTTGCAGACACGGCCTGCAACAGCTTTGTCCGGGTGATTTTTCTCCACAAACCCCTGCACCTTACTGCAAATTGATGAAAACCAAGGCAAATTGATGAAAACCGAGACAAAATTTTCACTGAAAAAATCAATGAAAACCAAAACCGATGAAAACCAAAGGCAATGAAAACCAAGGTTCCACTGTATTGTCACTGTGGAGAAATACCTCTCACCCTATGGTTCATTCAATATTTGGATGTTTGGGGCTACAAACCATTGTGTGTGTGTGTGTGTGTCTGTTTAAAGTTTTCCTGTCAACAAACAGCAGGTGAAAGAGAGAAGTAAACTGCTTACCCATTTGTCAGTTGCTTTCAAGTGACATTGACAGTCATTTCATGTGACAGGTACTTAATATTTAGTAATGTAACTGTCTTATGCAGGCTGAGAACAATGAAGCAGACCATTCTGCAGCAGTCTCCAACAGAATCAAAAGTGATAACAAATATCCCCACATCCATAACATATCAAAATTCCCACAAACAATGGAACAAAGTAAGGGGAGAGTGCTGAATATCAAGACACAGACATGTCTTAGAGTGATATATCACTATCAGTGACTGCATTTTTTAAAAAGTTAACTCATAGACTTGCCTATGCATGGAAGAAAATGCCTCCTTACTGTGGGAGACAGGGGGTAGAGAGAGCCACATACAAAGGTACAAAGTGAAGGCTGAGTGACTGGAAAGAGCAATGTATGCTCCTGTGCCTTCTGATATATGTTGCCTGGTTTTCTGTTGAAGGAAATCTAAAAGTGCAGAGAAGTAAATGGCCATGGTAAGCATGTGGGAATAACAGTGATCACTCATGCACTTTCTTATAGTGACATATCTCAGGCAACTGGGTTTTTTTAACAAAATTAATACTTGAAAATTTGCTGCTATAAGAGGTAAAAATTCCTAATTACGGGGGTGGGGGGGGGGAAGAGCACAGGGCAGTGTTGTCCCACAGTCACAGGACAGCCAGCAGACAGAGGGTAGGTTGTGAGAGGAAACAGTAAAAGTACAGGAGACATTAAGCATAGCAGCAAATATAACTCAAAATTGGTTGCTGTGTTACCCTAAATGCCCCTTAGGGTGGAGAATTAGCAGGTTCAAATGTTGCTTAATGAGAGGAGTAACCAGAATCTTTTCCACAGGAGTTGATGGAGGTGATTTTCAGAAGAAAGCCACAGGAGAATGTAGTAAAAGTTTAACAATTTTATTATTAAAAGTAAAATAACAAAAATATAAATACACAAATGGTCAATACACACAGAGAATTCACACAGCCTAGGATATAGATAGAGTTGAGGGTAAAGATTTCAAATAAATTGGAATTCTGGGGGGGAGGTGATAATTACCATATCTAGAAGAGGGGGTCTGGAAAAGCAGAGTTCAATGTCCACGCTGAGCTTCAAGGCGACAGGGTGGAAGCAGATAGCACTAGGAGTGCAATAGACACACTAGGTACTGATTGCAGGGTAGACGGCTAATTTATAGGGAAGATCAGAACCTCTAACCATGCTACGAGCTTTGTATCTCCCCAGGACAAAGGCAGGTCTTGTTCTCCGGGACAGAACAAGAGATGGCCACTTGTTAAGTGGTGGATACTTAAACTTCAACACTTAGGTTTAATGTTCCAAGCCAGGGGATGCCAGAGATAACTTATGGGTGGCACTGAACCAATGCAGAGGATGACATCCATCTTGGCACTGCATTCCTGGGCCACCCCTAAGTTAAGTGTGATAAGTGTGCCTTCCCAAGGAATGGCAGCATCTCTTGGCTGCATCACTTCCATCTGCTCTTGGAAGATAGTTAATCTCTTAGCATACAGAAAGTGGAAATAGATCCTTGCTCCTGAAAGAAGAAAAAAGAAATCCTCCAAATTAATTTGAAGATATTATAATAATCTAAGCAATTTCCCTAGAAACATAGGATTAGTGTTCCTAAAACCAGCCCTGCCCAGATCCCTTTATCTTTTAATGCATACTGCAGTTCTCTTTGCTGTAGGAGCAAAAGGAAAACAAATGTATTTTCATCTTAAATGATGAGATCGTAATCCAGCACCAATTGCTGACCTACAACAGAGATGAAAAGATGGTCATTTGATAATAATTCAATGGTTTTTATTAACAAAAGGCCAGTAAAATACAATGCAATTTGTAAAGTAAAAGGCCACTCAACAAAACTCAAGTGAAAAATGGAAGAAAGTAGCACAATGTCACTTCTCAAACATGTTAATACTTGCCTTTTCCAGGAACCCACTTATCTGCTCACAGATTTTTCTCTTCTCTTTTTTCTCTTCACTTCTTGTCTTTTCTTGTGTGGTGGAACAGGCCTGCTTTGATCTACAGTCTTTATTCTACCCAGGTCTCTCCCAGGGGTTCCCAACTCCTTCTGGAGGAGCCTCTCCTTCTCTCTCCTCTCTCTCTGGGGTAACTGCTGCCACCACCTGATCCTCTTAGGAATTTTCCACTGGGGAGGGTCAGAACTCCCCAGCTTCCTTTCCAACTCTGAGGCCTTGCTTCTGTGTTTCCCACTTCCCCACTGCTGGGCATAATAGGGTCAATTGAGCAAGGAACTCAAAAGAAATGAGAGATAGACACAATTCCTTGGTCCCTCTCTCTGTACTTTCTTTATCAGATGGTATCATATGATAGGCTTGTAAGCTTAGAATATTACTGATCTAGAAGACTGTGCCAGCTCCCTGGGATAGCACACGGCCAGGATGGCTGCCTACCCCAGACCTATAACAAGAGCTCTGTTCCCTTTGATGGTCCCAGCCAGAAGACAGTTTCCTCCTTGGTCCTAAGAGTTTTATCAATTCCCAGTCCCCATTACCTTGACCTGATCAGTCTGAGTCAATGAAGCTTTTCCTGCTACCTCCAGGAATACTCTTCCTGAGGCCCTTCTATCCTTTCAAGACCTCCAGGAATACTCTTCCCGAGGCCCTTCTATCCTTTCAACACCTGTCTTCCACACCCACCAGATACTAGATTTCATATATGTTTGTGGACTCAGGGAACACAGACAGAACTTATAGAGCATCAAGCTTAGTGACTTTCAGCTGGAGAGCTTCTTTGGGCTTAGATGTTTGGGGATTGATTTTTTGCTTCGACTTTATTGAACAATTGAAATTGATCAACGCCTACACGTTTCATCTTTCTTACTACATACTAGCAATAAAGCCAGCTGTGAGAAAAAATACAACGGGCTCTAGAAAACTGTTGGGGGTCATTTTGTTGCTCCGAGAACAATTTGGGCAAGCTACCTTGCTCCCAATGAGTGGGCAGAAAAGATGACGAGACAAGAGGCTGAATTAATTAATTCTGTTAAAACTGACAGAGATTCTGGTAGCAAAAGGAGAGGACTGGTGAAACAATGAAAGGTAGCTCTTTTTATAAGAAAGAGGCTGGAAAATGGAATCCCCTTCATACATAACAAAGAAGCTGACACTTAACTGTTACACTTCAAACATCCATGTTTATCAGTAAAATATCTCATTCCAGCCATTCTCGCTCTGAGTGGTATAACAATTTAGGGAGTATTAACTGATCTCAGTTGCTCTTTGAAATGCAAGTGCTGATCCAAGAAACCTGCAGGCAGGCACTTAGTTCTCATGGGCACCATATAACTAAGCATTCTCTAAAACATTGTTTTTAATGAAGCAGAAACTTATCAGCTTTCAAGGGCACAAAACCACAATTTACTCTATTCGTTCATATTCAATAGTTAAAAGTAATGCAAGTTATATCAATATATGTATAAGGTATATAAAGTAACTATTCCCTAATACAATGTTAATTCTAATACCGTAATACATAATCTGTTACTACAATTTCTTTCATTGTTTGTGAGACATTAGAAGTCAACTGTAACAGTGGCTAGTGCAGACCAAGCGGGCACACACCTAAGGTTATTCAGGAGTTCCTGTCAGCCTTACTCTTACTGCTACCAGTTGGATATACTCATAGCAATGTGAGGGGATTTTTACTTTTCCCTCCAAACCTGACTCTTTCTCTCTTAAATGACACTTGAGGCTTATTAACAGGCAAATAAAGATGAAATGTTTATTTACAGAATTACAAGAAAATAAGTTTCAGAAATAATTAAACTTTTATATTTCTCTGGCAGGGATATTTTACTAAACAATTTAGTTGTTTCAGATATTCTATTACAGTTTCCAAACGGTTCTCCAGCTCATTTTTAACAATCCTACTA
This sequence comes from Sphaerodactylus townsendi, assembly GCF_021028975.2. NCBI lineage: Eukaryota > Metazoa > Chordata > Lepidosauria > Squamata > Sphaerodactylidae > Sphaerodactylus > Sphaerodactylus townsendi. The sequence continues at coordinate 120,425,173 of NC_059426.1, read as the reverse complement.
AACTTTCTATACAGGGGAAAGCTTGGATTTATACCCCCCCCCCTTTCTCTCCTGTAAGGAAACTCAAAGGGTCTGAGAAACTTCTTTCCCTTCTTCTCCCCACAACAGACACCTTGTGAGGTGGGTAGGGCTGAGAGAGTTTCAAAGAACTGTGACTATCCCAAGGTCACTGAGCAGGAATGCAGAAGTGAAGAAACCGATCTGGTTCATCAGATAAGTGTCTGTTGCTCATGTGGAGGAATGGGGAATCAAACTCAGTTCTCCAGATTAGAGTCCACCAGTTCTTAACCGCTGCACCACAGTGACTGTAGTAGGATATGTACTAGTGTTTCCACCTCTAGGGTGATCTTTATAAGTCACGTTGTCTTTCAGTAGCACATACCCTTTGTTTTATTCTGAACCTCATTTGTTCCTTGCTTAAAATTCAGAGAGCACAAGCTGAAAAGTCAGCAGAATGAACGATGCTCACATCCTACCATTAACAATTAAACAACATATTGCAGAGGGGAGGGGATCTATAAGCAGGCTAGCAACAGGATTCTTATTAATGGATTCTGGTTTATTTCAGTTTCTTTGTACTGAGAGTGGACTTATTAGATTGTCTAAAGTACAGAATATTGTGGCTCTATTTCATATAGCTCTGAAGCTGAGTAGTCTTTTCCCCCTATATATCTGCCACATGTGATTGCACCTGATTTCATTAATGCCACATGAAATAGGTCTTGGAAGACTACGTTGGAGTTTAGATATACAAAAGTATTATTTAATAATTTCTTGGCCTCACTGAAACAGCCTGTCCTCTGATGTGGAATTACTGTGTGAAAGAGCAATCCAAGATTCATGCACCAGGAACTCAGATCATCATATGGAATGGCAAATTGTTAGTTACTTTGTTCCACAAATAGATAGAATATATGTACAAAAATATATGAGAAATATCGTCATCTTGTTAAGTCCTCTGTGGCTTAATTATCAGGACTTGTTTTCAGTTTTTCTCCCTATTCTTCCAAATGGCAACAAGCACTTCCTTTGTTTAATTCAAACCAATCCTTTATTTATGAACTGTTACTAAATAGGTGCCTTTGAAGGAAAGGAAACTCGCCTTCTGGCTACAGCTCTACTGCCAGTCAAAATTGGGGGACACTTTTCAAACTGCAATCCTGGAAATGTAAAATAATCTCACTTGCTTCATTGAGACAATACTTTAACAAGTGATTTCATATTTGAACTGAGAGGTCCACTTAGAGGGTTTTCTCCAATTAATCAAATGTGACCCTGAAGTTGAACCAACGTGAAATCCCTAAACACATAAAGTGGCAGCCAGTTCAATACAAATGGTTCAAATTCAGAATTTTGAGAAGATATGCCAGCCCTAGAGAGGCAGATAAAAACTGTCAGGACTTCATCCAGCTAGACAGGAGTTTGCATATGCATGCTTGTGTCTCAGATGGCACTTCTCAGTTCCTGCCCATGTCTTTGGTTCTGCCACCACCAAACTGAACTCAGCTTCCCTCTGTTACTAAAAGTTTGGGCACCAGTAAAGGCTCTCTGTGGATGTCTAAAGTGCCGAGTTGCTCAGCTCCTTCTCGCCCCTTTTTAGGAATGTGCGTGTGAGCAGTTAGGCACATGAGAGTTTGCTTTTTCTAACAGGAAAAGGGGGGTTATTTGCTACTGATTAACAATCTAGAGCACATAACTCAGGATAAAATTAATGTCTTGTACAAAGGACTACAGCAGCTGTAGGGAAATAAAAGAAAACACTCCTCCAACTTCATTGTTACAGTCATTACCTCATACCCTCCCTTAGATGCCCAGGTGGAACAAACACTTGACCCGGCATCTGAACAGTGTTAGCGAGTTGCTCAGACCTTTTAACTATACCTGCCCTGGTTGGCTAGAAGTCCCTTGCCCAATCTCAAACGGGATCCTAGCGCTCCTACTGCAATCACCATGGAGTGTACATCTCACATGTTTTATTGCCCAGCTCATGTTTAGGCAAAACCATCCACTTTGCCCCTTCTTTGTAGTTTGGGCAAATGGTTATCTCTGTGTAGAGATGTATTTCTTTGTTGCTGGCAATTCGAGCATTTTGTGGCCTTTTTTGCTGGAAAAAAATGTTTTTTCCCCTTGTTGTTTCAAAGTACTGTCTATCTCATGGGCATGACAAGAACAAAGAAGACAAGGATGACAATCACACTGTGTGCACACTGTATACACAGCTTCTGTATACAAGGCCAACATGCATGGAGGGAGAGCAAGAACAATTATACTGCCCCATCCATGACTGAGCACACTGTCAGCCTGCATGTGGCCACCACACAGCACCAATGCACATGCAAGCTTTTACATGCAAGGACTCTGTCACTTTCTCTTCCACTCCTCTTTTGTACACGTGTGATCCATGTCCTACACTAGAGACCTATAGGCCATGTCTATCACGTGATTACACTGGGGACTTGCAACCATATGACAGCTAAGGGGTCCCATGTATGAACTCAGTTCAGAAGCATGGCATGGATCCAGTTTGAATCAGCCCTGTTTGGGGTAGGGAAAGCTCCTGCCTCCCTTTCCTCCTGCACAGTTTTCCTGACTTTTTGCATACATACCACACACACACACACACACACACACACACACACACACACACACACACACACACACACACCAATAGTCTGAGATATGTTTAATTGCTTTTTTTTTTTACTGTTGCAGGTTAGTAGACTTCAGATTTTGTTATCTATATTTTCTAAGTTTGTCCAACTACCTTGTCCTGCTCCATTTTGGTCTGTAGTTAAAACCCTCCTACCACCCTGTGTTAAAAATCTGCTTGCTAGCATGTGGAACTTGCCTTTGCCTATCACATCCAGAAGAGGTCAAATTCCTTCTTATAACAGATAGAAATTGTATGAATGATGAAATGGCCATATACTTTCTGGAAAACCAGTTCGGAGGTGGGCTATATATGTTTCAGCTTTCACAGCTGATTGGTTCACAGTTACTTTTCCTTTGCATCAAGTTTATAAAACCTCATTTGCATGTGAGTGTGTGTAAAGTGCTTTCAAGTCACAGCCAACTTGGTTTTCAAGAAAGCCTTTGGAGTGTCCAGCTGCTGATACGGTGCCCCCTCACTGCCCTGCCCCTGGAGCAGTTACATCAGGGTCCCCTCATATTGAGGGGCCCCACCGTCCCCCCCCCCATGGGGGTAGGTTTTAAATTGGGGTCGGACGCCTCTTGTTATTATGTACTATGGTTTTTTCGCTGTTTTTATGAGTTTTAAGCTATTTATGGGATGGAGCCTATGTGTTTATATTTGTATGACCGCTCCTGTTGATGTTTTAGTGAATGTTGTCCACTGCCCGGAGCCCTTCGGGGATTGGGCAGTATACAAATTAAATTAATAATAATAATAATAATAATAATAATAATAATAATAATAATAATAATAATAATAATAATAATAATAATAATAAAAGTTAATTAAGCAGATGTGGTTTGTCATTGCCATCCTCTGCAGAGTCTTCTCTTGAGGTCTCCTTCCCAAGTACCCACCAATTAGCTTCCAAGATCTGACAAGATCACACAAGATACTATACCATTCCACACAACCCTGATTTGAATACATAACTGTAATTATGGACCACCCTTAAACATTTGGATCTCTTCTTTAGATAACTTGTTCTGAGTTTTTTGGAACTGAGAATTTGCTAAGAAGTCTTGACTTGCTGCTTCTCATTGCTGGTTTGATCTGCGGAAACATGCCACAGATTCCATCTTGAAATGATTCACATGACTTTGGTAATTCAGGAAGCTTTGCGGGGGCACTGGCTGGTGTTGCTTTCTAGAAGCATTTCTGCTTAAGAAAATCTAGTATTTAGTACTTTTGAATGCTTTATGCTTTTGCAGATTTTGAAATTTTACATGCATAATATTGGAGGAACGGTGGCATCATATAACTGATCTCATATCTCAGAAGCTGAGCACAGTTGGTACTTGGATGGGAAACCATTGAGCAAGGCCCTGCAGAAGAAGGCAACTACAAACCGCTGATCTTGGAATCCCATTGGGGGTCACCAAAAGTCAGTTGTGACTTAGGTGATGGCGCTTGCCTGCATACTTGTATAATGAATCCATTTTTAACTTTTAAAATAATATTGTCCCTGAAGGTTGCTCTGACCTGGATAGCCTAAGCTTGCAGAATCTTATCACTTCTTGGAAGCTAAGCACAGTCATTTATGGTTAGTATTTGGATGGGAGACCACCAAGAAACTGTAGGTTTGCACACAGAGGCAGGCAATGACAAATCACTTGATTATCTCTTGCCTTGAAAACCCAGAGTGGTCATCAGACGTTGGCTGCAACCTGATGACATAAAAGTTTTTTTCCATAACACACTCCCTGTGTACCTTACTGAAGCTATCAGGTTGGACATTTTTTTTACTCTTTTAATGAGAGAATGAAGAAGTTTCTTTGAGGGCCTGCACACCCAAAGTGATAGTGTAACCCCTGTGTCAGAATGGGATGACCCAGAAAGGGGTGGAGTCTGAAATGAAGTAGAATGCTGCAGAACTCATGAGGTTGGAGGAAGCGAGACTACCAGGCTGGGACCTTGATTGATTTTATTAAGCCCTTAACACCTTGTTTAAGGTAACTGCAATGTTGTGGGGAACTAGTGGGAAGGGAGTTTATTTTTTTGCTATATTGTAAATGTTAGAATTTATTGTTTCAGGGTTTTTGTGTATGTAAATGGTGAGAGTTTTCTGGGAACCTTCATCATCTTGAAGCCCATTCACCAAGCCTCATCCTGCCCAAGTCCGTTCTACAAAACCAAACTCACCAGCAAAGAGAAGAATTGGACTTGGCAATATCAGTAGACTGTAAATAAGGACTTGAAAATGCAAACTTCTAACAGGACTGCAAAGTGTAAAATGTTAAATGTTTTAATAGGTAAGTTATTTTGTTAAGTAAAAGTAAACTGTTTTGTTTAAATTTGGTTCTTTAGCAACTCCTCTTCCAAGTACTCGCCCCACAGAACCCACAAGCTGAGAGCCATACAAATTGGTTTCAACCAGCGTGGGGCTTGGAAGTGGTGATTGCAAATATAAATTGCTTGCAAGGGAAGTGTGCAAAAAGTTGGGGTTTGATCCCCATAAAACTGTCTTGTTATGTGACATAAGTTCAAGGGATGTTAATGAGGATATTCAACATACTGTGGAAACTTATGGTGCAATTGCTAAAATGCAATAAGGATGCGCGGCAGAGGGAAAGAGATGTTGCTGTGTGAATTTGAAACACATAATTCTGTTTGCAAGATAGTCAACCAATGTATGTAAACCAAAATTGCAAGGCAGCCGGGATGTAATCCCCTATTGATTCAGAGTTTTCAACAGTTAGTTGGGAAGAAGCAAAAACCTGTGCAAAATAGGAGAAAAAGGAACACTGTTTGGCAGTTACATGAATGAAGGGATTCCAGTTGCAACCTCTACCCCTTTTGCAAACTCATCCTCTGGATTGCAAATAGCTGCTGGAAAGAGTTTTGCAAAAGGCCAGGGGTACATCTAAGTTTCCAGCAGTAGATCTGAAGGTGCAACTAAAAACATATTCTGGTATTTTACCTAAACCAGCAGGGGAAATAGAATATTCAGCTTCATGAAGTTCATGCAAGAGAATTCAATTGCAGATGACAGTGTTCCTGAAAATATTAAAAGAAGGAAAATTATAGAGAGCTTGCTGCCTCCCTGCATTGCCTCCATAGCTTTGGGAGCTGAAAGGATGCGTCTGCAAAACAATGTTTTGCTATTTTGGAAATTGCATATGGCAATATTTTGTCTCAGTTTCTGAATGGAAAGCTAAGTTTTACGAGACATATCAGCACATTAATGAACCCCCATCAGCATATATTATTTAAATCGCTGTACGTTCTCTGGCTATGGAAATATTAGAAGAAGGGGGGATTGCTGATGAAGAGCTTAAGTTCTATGTTCAGGAACAATTCTTTAGGGGATGCTACATGAAGCATTGTTAACAAGCTCCTCAAAATATGAAACATAGAGTGCAGTAGTGAACTAAAAGAAGGTCAATATGTTGCTCTCCTTCATGCAGTGAGATCCTTAGAGAAAGAAATCTCTAGTAAACAGGAAAGAAAACTGAAGCAAGAGATGAGGGAAAAGGGAAAGCCTTCAAATAAAATTGTGGGACTATTTGATAAAAATACAGAAAAAGACTGAAAAAGAGTGGTACTAACAAAGAGATAGACTGGAAATCTAAACATTTACAATCTGAGAGGGAGGTGGCTAAATTGAAGACTACCCTTCATCAAGCAAGGGATTGTAGCAATTCAAAGCCTCAGTTCTCCCAGGGTCTGAGAGAAAGGAGAATGGTAGCCTCTAAAGACCCTAAGCAGTAAGATATGGTGCTTTAACTGTGGATTAAAGGGTCATGTTAAACGCGGAATGTGTCAATCAGCCAAATCCAGAATTGGTTCATCAAATATTACTAAATACAGTTATAACCAAGAAAAAAAACTTGCTTAGATGGACCATCTAAAAACAGCATAGCAAGTCAGTAAGCATCTCTGAAAGCAGACTATAGGTATGGGTGGAAAGAAACTATTGCAAGGTTTGATAGGACCTGTATGCTATGACTGCATATATTTGGATGGAGTGAAATGCCGTTGTTTATCAGATACAGGTTCACAAGTGACATGCATTTGTGAGACCTTTATATAAAGCCCAATTTACTTCATCGCGGAACTGCAGCCTATTAGGGATTTATTGGATATAGAAGGAAGCAGGGAGGTCAGACAGTGCCCTATTTGGGATTTATATTTCTAGAATTGCACATTCCAATTAATACTGAAGGTAATAGAAGAGAAATATGAAATTTTAGCTCTAGTTTGCCCAGACCAACGCATGAATCAGCAAGTTTCAGCCATTATTGGTACTAATGTATTAAGATGTGTGACTTATGCCAATATTGATTCAGATGGGATCAGTTTCCGGTAACCAGCTTAAGACTTGCCATATCGTTGGAAAGAAGCTTGCAGCTATTATTTAGAGACACCAAGCAAGACGGGTGAAGTGGAAGAGGGAAGTGCAGCATGGATGCAGGGTGGAACGCCTGTACATGTCCCAGCACGAAGTGCATGCACAGTGACAGGTGTGTTGCAAACTCCACCACAGATAATAGGAACAACAGTCCTTTTAGAAGACCCAGAAGTGGCAGCTGGACCAGGAGGGTTATCCATTTTTCCACAAATAGTAAAACCTATGGTATCAAATATGAGAATAGAAGGTCTGTGTCAAGAATTTGACACAAAAGGATATTGTATTGAAGCCTCATACAGTAGCTGCTGTGCTTCTGAAGTAGAAATGGCCAAGAGCTCTAGTTCCGTCAGGTTTGGACCTCACAAATATAAATGGAAATGAATTCCCAGTTTTAAATTTTGAAGCTTCAGCATTAAGTCAGTCAGAACAGGAAAGAATTTTCAATAACGTAGGCTAACAGAAACACCAAGGGTCTTTGCAATGTACATTTAGACCTTGGGAGAGTTTCAGGTGGTTGCCCACAAAATTTATTTAAAAAGTGATGTGCCCTTTAGAGAGAGAACTAGGCGAGTTTAGCCATCCCATCTTTGAAGACCTACGGCAACATTTGAGGGAGTTGGTTACACTAGGTGTAATTGAAGAAACCAACAGTCCATATGCATCACCAATAGTATTGGTAAGGAAGAAAAAATGGGGCTCTTAGGATGGTAGTGGACTATAGGAAATTAAATAATTTAACAGAAAAGGATGCTTTACCCTCTGCCAAGAATAGAAGAAATTTTTTGCTTTACTCTATGGGATCACAGTGGTTCTCTGGTCTTAGATTTTAAAAAAAGTGGATATTATCAGGTGCCAACGGACCCAGCAGATTTCCGCAAGACAGCATTTACCACCCCCCATTTGGTAATTGGCAGTTCAAGATGATGCCCTGCTGTTAACAAATGCCCCTTCAACCCTTCAACGCATCGATGGAAAATGTGATGCAAGGCTTAAACCCACGCTGAAACTATTGCCTTTTTGGATGATTTGATCATATTCTCTGCAACTAAAGAAGAGCATCAAGAACGCTCTCCTCAAGGTTTTAAAAGACTTCAGACATATGGATTAAAGTTGGTCTCTTCTAAATGTAAACTATTTCAATCATCAGTGAAATATTTAGGTCACATCATATCAGGCCTCTGGAATAGAGGCCAGACAAGGAAAAGACAGATGCCATTACCACCTGGCCGGGTGTTTCCTACAAACCTCGAGTGAACTTCGGAGATTTCTTGGGTTTGCTGGATATTATAGGAGGTTTGTGTCAGGATATCTTCGGTCATTGCTAAGGCATTAAAATTTCATTGCTAGCAGGTAGTTCACTAGAGGAAGTAAAAAAATAAAGGAAACCAGTCTCTCAAAGACAAAATGGGATGTAGGCTGTCAAAGAGGACCTTTGGGACTTTAAAGTTAGAAGTTGACCACAGCACCACAGTATTGGGATTTGCAGACTGGAAGTTGCTATATATATTGCATCACGGATGCCTAGTCTCTACAGGATTAGAGTGCAGCCCTATACCAAGTGCAAAATAACTGGTCTCCGTAATATCGTGATATGCCAGTAGAGGTTTAAGCCGTGAGTGAAGCGCTTAATTATCCAGTGCAACAAATTGGAGTTTTTGGCATTAAAATGGGCAGTTTGTGACAAGTTCCATGATTTTTTTGTATGGATCAGAGTTTAAGGTAATGACTGATAACAACCCACTGACTCTATGTTCTAACCTCTGCCAAATTAGATGCTGCAGGGCAGAGGTGGAGGTGTCAGCATTTATCTTTATATAATTTTGAAATAGTCTACAGATCTGGAAAAGCTAATATAGATGCTTGACTCACTTTCTAGGAGACATGAAAGAGCTCACTGAGGATGAGGAAGGAGATAAAACAACTAGAAAGAATTTCTAAAATGCTCCTAAAGATTCAACATGATCCTAATGCACTAAAGTCATGGGATGCTGAAGTCTGGTAAGGCAGTTATCCAAGTTCATAGTGTAAGCGCCCCAAACATCCAGTAGTGCCAAGATGTAATGAAGTGGACCACAGTTATATTGGAGACCTTACCTGCCTCTGAGGATAGACAGTATTCCAGAAGAATTTGCAAATGAAGTTGATGTCATATTAAATCCCCTTCTGATCCAAAATGACGAAGTTTCCTTGACTGGAAAGAAGTTGCAAAGAAGGGACAAATATATAGCCTAGAATAATACACTTTTTTTGGAGAGAAGGCATAAAACCCACCTGGGATGAAGAAAGAAAAGAGGAGTGAATGAAACTAGACTGTACTTACTTGAGAGAGTGGCCCCAACTTTTTTCTGTCAAACGGAGTTCTATATCCCGGAAGGTTCAAATCTAAAAGGAGAAGATGTAGAGGCAATGCTTGTGATCCCCTTACACTCATCGGGAAGAGAGCTCTGGAAGGCATTCATGATGAAATGGGTCATTTTGGAATTGGAAAGAACTTTGGAATTGTGGCTAGGGATAGATTCTTCTGGCCTAAAATGGCACAAGCTATAGAACAGAAGTGCCGCGAATTGTGAACGCTGTGTAAAGAGTGAGGGAGCTTGAGAGTAGAAAGAGCAGCTGAATTAGTTAACATATAAAACATATGCTCCTTTTTAGAGTTAGTTCTGTATAGATTTTTTAACTCTTGAACCTGGATGTAAATGGCACCAAAAATATTTTAGTAGTTACTGATCATTTTACCAAATATGCACAAGCATGTACCCCTAATTCTCGAGATCAGACTGCAAGAACAGTAGCTACAACTCTCTGGGAAAATTTTATATGCCATTATGGATTTCCTAGAAGATTCCACAGTGATCAAGGAGACAGCCTTTGAGTCAGAACTGGTTACAGGAACTGAAGGTAAAATTGCAGGAACTAAGTCCCATACAACACCATATCACTCCAAGAGGAAACCCTGTTGCAGAGGGTTCAATCATTACCCTTTGTAGACATGTTGGGCACATTAGGAGGTAAATAAGAAATCTAATTGGAGAAAGTACACATAAAACCATTAGTTCATGCTTATAATTGTACCAAAAATGATACTACTAAGGAGAATCTCCTTATTTTTTTTAATGTTTTGGAAGACAACCATTACTACCAATTGATTTGTGTTTCGGGATAAAGTCGGGGAAAGGAGCAAACAGAAGTAACTCATCAAGAAGAATATGTAAGAGACTTAAAATGGTGGCTTCTGTTATGCATATGATCTGGCCACTGGGAAAGTGAAAAGCATCAGCAAGCCAACAAACGAAGATGGGATAGGAAAGTCATCAAATCAACCATTTCAACAGGAGACAGAGTGCTAGTTCGTAATCCTTAAGCCCCCCCCGTGGAATGCAGAAATTAGCTGACCCGATGGGGAACCTGTTGTGCATATAGTTCTGGAGCAACCTGATGAAACCCTTCCTGTTTACAGAGTCCAATCAGAAGATGTGCAACGGTGTTGTCTCCGAACTCTGCACCGGGATATGCTGAGACCATGTGGTTTTATTTCCCTACACTCTGAGGATATGAGTGATTTGGACAGTCCAGAGAGAGTCCTATTAGTGGTAGAGACCCGAGACAAAAAGTTAGCTGATGTGAACTCAGTAGGAGAAGTTTGTGCATCCACATCTAACTCTCTTTCCAGGACATCCCAATCCCATGGCAAGGGGAATTCTACACCAAGCTCCCCTTCCAATGAGGGACTACTGCAGTGAGGAGAATCCCCTTGTAAGAAAAAAAAAGACAAGGGAAAGACAAGGTTGTGCTGTCCAGATTGTTCACCTCAAATGTGGTCCCCTACTCAGTACAAGGGATCTCTGGGGAAATTAGTAACCTACCCTTAGACCGCTAGCAAGAGTTAGAACCCAGCCTACTAAGTTAGCTGATTATGTTCCTGAATTTTTCAATGAGGTTAATTGGAGTCAACACTCCCTACTGTAATATGTCATTGTTCAATCATTTCAAGAGTTAAATTGTAAAATACCGTCGAGATCGACAGAATTTTGAGTGGGGAGAATGTAACCCTGTGTCAGAATGGGATGACCCAGAAAGGGGTGGAGTTCTGAAATGAAGTAGAATGCTGCAGAACTCATGAGGTTGGAGGAAGCGAGACTACCAGGCTGGGACCTTGATTGATTTTATTAAGCCCCTTAACACCTTGTTTAAAGGTAACTTGCAATAAGTTGTGGGGAACTAGTGGGAAGGGAGTTTATTTTTTTGCTATATTGTAAATGTTACAGAATTTATTGTTTCAGGGTTTTTTTGTGTATGTAAAAAATGGGTGAGAGTTTTCTGGGAACCTTCATCATCTTGGAAGCCCATTCACCAAGCCTCAGAAGTCTTCAAAACCAACCACCAGCAAAGAAGAATTGGACTTGGCAATATCAGTTAGACTGTAAATAAGGACTTGAAAATGCAAACTTAACAGGACTGCAAAAGTGTAAATGTTAAATGTTTTAAAAGTGTTATTTGTTAGAAAGTAAAGTAAACTGTTTTGTTTAAATTTGGTTCTCTTTTACACAACTCTTCCTAAGTACTCGCCCCACAGAACCCACAAGCTGAGGTTACACCAGCATAGGAAGTTGGCTTTTTTTTCAGCTTTTTTTTTAAAAAAAAAAAATTCCAGTTTTTTTAAAGCCGAACCTGAAAATGCCAGAAAAAAGAATGGTGCTCATCCTAATTGCCAGGTACAAGGACCTACGATCTGTCTATGGCCGTCATATAGATGAAATGCCAACAAGATTATGTGTGTGTAGTTCATCTCAACACACACCTCTTGCATGAGGGACTTTAAATAGAATCAGGATTGCATGTAAGATTTGTGTGCCTTCTCCCCAGTGCTGAAATGTGTGATGTGCATGCATGTGTGAACCTCCTTTTAGATCTTCCCACAATTCCACGGCCACATCTGATGTCTTTCCTCTGTGGTTCCAGAAGAATGAGTATGTATTGGAATATCATTTGAGCTTTATATGGATGACTGGACTTCTTCATGGTGGCTGAACTACCAGTGTTAGGTACCAGTGTGTAACAAGCAGCTCTTTTGCTGTGACTTTGCTTAAGGGATATGATGCCCAAAACAATTCTCAGCAGACATTTAATCTCAGCCACTTGAGCTCACAATTCAGCAAAGATTTTTCCAACTGGGCACTTGTTGAGGCTTTCCAGCATGTTTCATTTGGTATAAAGGGTGGGGTGCAATTGGCTCTCTTCTTTCCCCATTAAAAGTGAAGCAACAAAGCTTTTACTGCAGCTTATTTTGGCAGCACTGTACAATGCTCCGAGATTAATGGGGCTGCTCTGTTATGTTAATACCTGGGTACTCATTAATAGAGCTGTCCCCTTTCCGCACATTGGGAACGACATTGATAGTTGAAAGTCTGACAGTGGCAGTCGAAGCCCCTTTCTTTGTTCCTCAAGAGAGTGTAAGTTTCTAAATAGATTTATTTTGCCCTTGAAAACAATACAAAAGAGCCTGTGGTACATTAATTTTTATAACGGAAAGAATATATAAACAGGTTGCATGTTTTAAATAATTTATTTGGAGTTCTAGAAGTGGTAACATCTCCCCAGCCCCCCCTCCACAGAAGTCATTCATCATTTTGAGAACATTGGTACTTGCCAAGTCTTGGAGTGGTTTCTGATCGGTGTAGTTATGTAGACTGAGTAGAGGTGCCAACCAATACAGTTCCAATAAGAAAAGGTCCAGTCTGCCCACTGGAACCAGCAGACAGACTGGCTATTAAGGTTACAGCATGACAACAGGGAAAAAAAAGATGGCTATAGCATTAAGATTCCCATGCCCGGGCAATGAAATCTTTTGCAATGTGTAAAACCCTCTGTGGGATGTGGAATAGTATGATATAGCCTGATCTCTTCCAGATCTCAGAAGCTAAGCAAGGTCACTACTTGGAAGAGAGACAACCAAGAAAAACTCCAGAAGAGGGAAGGCAATGTCAGAACCATATCTGCTTCCTCACTTTCTTTTGAAGTCATTTTTTTACTTCCAGTGGCAACTATATGCATACACAGGGCCTCTACAGGCGTTCAGATATCATATAGCCCAGGTTACAAATGTGGTCAAGTACTTACAGCTTTTTTCACAATTAAATTCTGTAAGCTACAGAAGTTACAATTGTCTAGATTTGATTGTAAAAGTTATCTTGCAATGTTTGGGTATTCATAAGTATGATTCATTAAGCGGAAATAAAATTTACCCTCCTACCTGTACAGCTTATTGCCACATAGGTTTGAGGACCACATAGCACAGAAACCATTTTGAAACAAAGCGGGACAATCAAGATTGTCCTGTGTTGCATAAGTAATCACCATAGAAAAAAGGAGTTTTACTGAGAAAAGTGGTAGGCAGACCATAACATTTGAAGACAACAGTATAGGGTGATGCATTGGATTGTCTCTACTTCATAAGTTGTTGCATAGGTAGTCATATGTTTAGATGCTCCTCCTTCCTCCTGAATTCCTATATATGTAGAAGGCTTTGGTGTAGAAGCTTTAAGCTTGAATTCTTTTCTCTAACATCTAATTTTCTATATCCAGAGAGGAACCTTAAATATCTTGGGAAGCATTCAGTCTTGCATGTCTCCTACCCGCCTCTCTGAAGAAAATGTAGGCAAGAAGAATTTGCTACATCATTTGGCACCTATGGAGCTCCTACTCCCCAGTCTGCTCCCTGTGACTGTACACCATGCTACTTCCGCCCGGTTCTTTTCATCAGTTCTATCTCCCTGCTGCTCTGCAAATTACCTTAATAAGACAGGACTCCTTCAGCCTTGAAAGCAAACTACATACAGAAACCTACTGCCATGTCATCACTGCTAATTTTATGCTCTTCATTTTCACAAACTGTGGGAACCAGATTAAACTCAACAGTATTTGCCAAAAGAAAGTACAATTACCCAGAAATGCTTACTCTACATTTTTAAGCATATTGATACAAATTCCTGCACCATTTAAAAAATGTGGAAGAGGCTGTGCGGTCCCAGGATGATGCGGGCAGGCCCCAACAGGGTACACTTGCGTAAGTATGCTGTACAGAGCATTGGAAGGCTGGTCTACTGTCTCCTTTGGGCAGCATTACTTGTTCCTTATATTCTAAGTCAGGGAATTCAACACTACCTACTTGAGCTTTGTAGCAGTATCTACTGTAAGGAATGTGGTTTCTCTGAATTCTTGGATGACATCTCATCTGAAGTATTCACCTGTTCAAAACTCAGACTGAATGCTGTTTCAATAAGCATGGCCTCAATTCACAGCTGAAACGATCACTCCACCCATTAAACATGTGCTCAGTGTTAGATGCCTATACACTGAAGTCATGTCCTTAATATGCCAGAAACAGCCTAGGTGAATTAACCCGGATGGTGCCATTTTAGAGTCCAGGGCAATCACAGCAGGCAGTATTCTTAATGATAAATGCAGTGACCACTGCAAAGATTTCCAAGTCCCTGTTTCAGGCCCAGTCATGTACCACTGAAACTTCTGCAAAGCATTTTTTGAAAAAGCTGACACAATGATGGAAATTGTGATCCGTCTGCAGAAAACTTTACAAGTGCCAAGCTCAGCTGATGAATCAATCAGATTTGCAAAAGGTTTGTCAAGCACTAATTTGACAGCCGGGGGCAAATTCCCCCACTTTTCTTTACACCCAGAGAATACACCTGGCTATAAGGACACCTGCAACTGATTAATGCTTAACCCCCAAACCACAGTGCTGAATGAGGCTATGGGAAGAAAACTTGAGCTGCTGTCCTGCTGGCATAGAGAGAGGCAGAGTAAGGGAGGTGAGATAAAATGCAGACATGAACAAAGGTTGTCAAAATAAGCTCCCCAGAATATTTTCTAAAGCACATGTATTTTCCAAACAAACCTGAGATCTGTTTACCTCCTGCCTTATCTTGGAACCACAGCTGAAATAACAACATGAGCGTTTAGTCCTGGCAGTTTGCTTTCAGTCTAGCTCATTGAAAGTCAAGGTGACTTGGAAAACCAACAACATTTGCTGTTAAAGTACATTAATGCAGCTATCAGTGTATGAGGCAGGCAAAAAAGAAAAGAGTGGAGCTAGATTAGATTGGGATTGATGGCCTTCTCCTCTCTGGGGAAGAAGCAGCCATTGAGAGGAAGCAGAGAGGAAGTCTGTGTGTATATCTGAGTTCAGCATTTCATTCTTGGGTTGAAATCACTGGAACTACTAATAATAAGTAAAGAAACAACTTGAGCTTTTCCTTAGGGGTGAAAGAGCATTGGCATGCATTATCTCAGCAGTAGTTACAATAATCATGTAAGGTAGCTCAGTAAGTTTTATTTTAACAAATAGTACAGGGAAGAGGGTGAAGCTAGGAAAAGCCAGCACAATGAACTGGCTTGAGTGTCAAACTAGGATCTGGGAGATTAAGGTTCAAATCCCCACTCTGCTATGGCAGCTTGCTGGTTGATCTCAGGGCCAGTCTGTCTCAACCTCACAGAGTCGTTGTTGCAAGGATGAAATGAATGAGAGGCAAATGATGTTGCAAGCTGCTTCATAGAGACATAGGTCCCTTTCAAATTTCCCTTACGATCTGTTTGAGCAGCCGATTGCTAACAGATTTTGTTCAGACACAGTCATTTTGGCTCCCAGCTGCTAATAGAGTTTTTTGCCTTGTCAGAGAAAGCTACTTGTGTCTGAGCTCCCAAAAGGGCCACACCCTGACTTTTAGTAGAGAATTCTATTTCATTTTTTTAAATTTAAGAATAGTGCCATAGCATAAAACCCATCTTGAATGTTGGTGACATAGCATTGAGTTGTTGCATTACCAGCATTCAAATGCATTGTACTAAACGTATAAGTTGGCTGAGTGCCACAGAGACAGAGTATTAATAAACCCAGTGGCATAGCTGGCCAATGGAAGGTGTGAGGCCCTGTATGAGCAGCGCGAAGTGTGGCCGGACTGTGGG
This sequence comes from Sphaerodactylus townsendi, assembly GCF_021028975.2. NCBI lineage: Eukaryota > Metazoa > Chordata > Lepidosauria > Squamata > Sphaerodactylidae > Sphaerodactylus > Sphaerodactylus townsendi. Next base: position 120,409,151 of record NC_059426.1, on the reverse strand, counting down.
GACATCTGGGGTGTTCCAGGGCAAGGCAGGGACGGGCGCCTGGGAGGGTGCAGGGCATGCCACAAGCACCCCGGGCGCAGTTTCCCCTCACTCCACCTCTGCAAAAACTAACTTTGGATTCTGCATAGGGAAAGATGTAACCCGTCCTCCTCATTTCATGCCACCACCAGGCATTGTTTCATTCTGATTGTTCCATGACCTTGTAAGATTATATTGTCCATAGCTGCCTGTCTGCCACTGTGCATGCTTGACTCTCAGCCCTGCATCTCAGGCCTCCCTGTTGGTAAAGATTTCACACTCAGCAGGGATGAACTAGTTGATACCTGTGAGCAGGCCTTAGCCAAGGTGGGAAAGCAAGGGGGTTGGGCCCTATCAATCATTTGTCATGCCCTCCAATCAGCACTAGCCACGGCAGCAATGGCTGCCCCTGGTTATTCAGGTGCATCTTATTTTTCGACTTCTACTATGCAAGTCAATGAAGAAATTAATTCTTTTTCTTGGTGGACACATATGATTGACAGCTCTGGAGAAGGTGGTATTAGTGCATGCAAATAGCCTGGGGAACGAAAATTTAACTTTTCTCAAGTTACATATTCATCACCATATGAATAAGGAGACAAAATTACACTACAGTTGTACAGTTTTAATATATTTAACTCAGTCTGCTCAACTTTTACTTTCCTAAGTCAAATGCAGCCCTCCAGCCATTCAACAACCCTCCTGATTTCCTGCCTGCTAGCAGCTGTAAAAAACCAGGTACATTGCAGGCAGGCTGCCATTCATTAGTTGGTGACATGTTTTCAGCTTGGTAGCATACCAATTGTACACTCTTGCATTAATCTATATGAAATGTGTCTAAACCAGTTCACAACCAGTTCAAAGTTGCTGAACTGGTTAATGAACCATGTTTTAAACTAATATTTTAACTGGAAATGAATCAGAGAGAAAATACAAATGAACCTGATCTGATCTGGAATTTAATGGTGCAGCTCTCGGGTTCAGAGTTTCTATCCTGCACTGAATTTTTTCAGATGTCTAGCACTTCAAGTAGGATCATTAGAATTTATGTAACCTACTATGTTGGTTTTTCACGCACGCACGCACGCACGCATGCACGCACACACGCACACACACATACACACACAGAGGGAGAGAGAGAGAGAGAGAGAGAGAGAGAGAGAGAGAGAGCACTAGTCTGACTGGGAATTCATCAGCACTGTAATGGTGGGTGTTTGTTCTACCTCTGAAGTGAGCTGTCCACTGAATGAAACTGTTCTTTGACACACACACACCCCAGCTCTGGAATCACTGTTTTTCACCATGAATAATGGATTCAACAAGCATTCCCTATATATATAAAAATCTAAATGTGTGTTTGTCCCTGATGGTCTCCCTCAGAAGCTGCTGGACGGATCGCCCCCAAATTTTCACAGGATGTTCCTCCCTGTTGCGAGCAAGTAATCAGACCTTCAAATCGCCGAAAGTCCATACCTGAGCCAGGTAAAACGTCTTTTTCTTGGTGCACCAGGCCATGAAGCTGGCTCTGTTTAACTGTCACCCTTAGAATGTTTGTGCAGCCTGTCTGTGGCCTGAGGGCTTGGTATGAGGGCTTAGAATGGTCGTGCAGATGGGCAGAGATGAGCAGTGAAAATAGTACATAGATAATACTGTTAGGTAATACGAGTGGAAGTGAAACACATACACACTTTGCCGTGTGAGACGTCAGGTGGGTTCCCCCCCTCACACGCTGGTAACTTTCACTCTCTGTGCCTCACCCACTGCTACCACACAATACACATCCAGCTCATCCTCACACACCTCACTCTGACCTCCCTCTCATCCAACAACCACTTACCCACTTCCTCACCCATATTTGCCACAGCTCCCTTTTACTAAAAACGAGCTGGAGTTTGCCTTTTTCTTCTAAGAAAATCCATGGGGTGGGGGTGAACCAACACTACTGGCTCCACTTCTTTTGCACATGGCCCTTTAAGAACCCAGGGAGCTGGCCTCGATCTGAGTAACTTCACCATTCTGCCTCCTGCTGCCTTGACTGGGATAGCCTGCTTGCTCCTAGCGTTCCCAGCTCCCACCCAAGCCTAGGGACTGTGCGCATCAACCAGCCTCATGGACAGTGGGATTCATTAATTTGGACCCCGTCTCCATTGTGGAATTGGAATGTGGAGTGGCTACTTTCTATACTAAAAAAAAATAATGATGTGCATTGAAAAGGGAAAGAGGGATTCCATTTGACTACCCCAAAAGGCTATTCTGGGGATCATTGGTCCTGCATGGACATCTGTGTGGGTTGCGGACTGTGATGAGAAGGACAATTGCCACAGCAACGCATGGCCGGGCCCGCTAGTGATTATATAAGATATGTGATAGCATTTCACAAAATAATTGAGTCTTTCCTGCGCTGGACATAGTGTAATGATTCTTTTGTTTCTTTATATGTCAAATATTCACTTGTACAAAACATGTCCAATTAATACCAAAATTAATGTTCAGCAGTATTTTAATCTTAATGGAGAAAATTTAACATGAGAAACCATTGAGAAAACTGCAGGGGCTACAAGTAGCTGTGTTGGTCCAAAGTAAAATCCAAAAACAAAGGCCATTTTTAAAAGGAATAAACAAAACAGCATGCCAGCATTTGAGTTCTCCAAAACTCTTCATCAGAACTGGATGATAAAAAAAAAAATAGGGGCAGCAAAAGATGCAACAGGCCCTGAACTAAAGGTCTCTTCATCCAGCTTGCCAGGAAGGCTTGAATGGATAAAGTGAAAGCAGGTATCCAGTGGCACCTTTTCTTCTGGGAAGATGAGGGTAGAATGGCTGCCCCCAGTTGAAATGGAAAAGCTAGTTGTTGATCAAATGTCTATCTAATATCAAATGGAACAAGTAAGTGCCTTCAGTGTTTGAGGACCCTCAGAGGGGTAAAACATACTACTGGCTTCACTGGCCAGTACTGGAGACTGAGATCTTGAGCGCCTGCTTTTTTTGGTGAACATCAGTTGCAGTCTCCAGCTATTAAAGGGTCTCAGAAAAACTTCAGAAAACTACTGCCAGTCAGATAGACAGAACTGATCTTGATTGACCAAGTACAAAACAACTTCTGTGTCCAAGTTTAGATGATGCCCTAGGTGAAGAGTAACATGAAGCAGAAATCGAGATATTCAGATTGAACCAGACAGATCCTGAAATTCAGTGTTACTTTAGAAGTGTAAGAGTGAAGTGAACATCCTATTTTAATTCAGAAAAACTGTGTACATCTACTATCTGGGAACACTGTTTTAGAAGCTACTGTTCTGCTCTGACAACACAACAGTATTTTCATATGTATTCATGAAAAATGTTGTAGGCTAAAGACAGACAATAGTCTTAAAAGAAATTATTTGAGCGATGCTTCATTTCTGTGAGGTACACACATATTTACTTTGTGCCTCTTCTGTCATCTCAGGCGAACAAAGTTTTTCAAGTTTCTGAAACTACAAAAAGAACTTTCCGGAAACAAGTGTGATCATCATCCTGAAAAAATGTTTTTCTCTCTTCAGTGCTACAGAGCAATTTGTGAGGAGACACTAATATGAACTCTAATATGAGCACACAACAATCACCATGCATTCAAAATTGTGTTGGCAGTAAAGCAAAGCAGGTTGCTGTCATCTCAGTTTTTCAGGATCTAAGCTTAACATATTTATAACAGATTTAGCAATAACACAAAATACTCCCAAAGTCCAGTTTTCCCAGAAACAGCAGCAGGATTTGAGGAGGTTGCTTGAGGTGTTATTTCTGGGACAATATTTCACATTTTATGACAAACAAGCACACAAATGTGTAATTTGAGAAATAGACTGCTGAAATTTTGTGCCTACATGCACTACAGATGTATACAAGAAATTGCTGGTCTTTGCGTCATTTCTGTTTGCTGAGTGGCTTTATGAATGAGCTGAGTGCGGTTTATTTATGGCAGCTTACTAAAGCTTCTGTCCCTTCAGCTGTCTATATATTCTCCTATTAGGAGAACATCTGGATTTATGCTGGCAACTTCATGCCCTAAATGTAAATGCTCCCCCACAAGGCAGAGTACCCAAACAAATGGGCATCACTAGGATGTGCACAGATCAGGAAGAATACAGGCTCCCAGACATGAGCTGGAAAAGCTATTTGTGCCTGAGTAGAAGAGGGGGTTAGGGTTAGATTCTTGTAGTCCACTGTAGGCCAATCCCTCCTGGAATGGGTGGGGCATGCAGACCTCAGGTTTGTCTCCGGCACGCAGTTCAGATTGAAAGAATCTGAATAGGCTGAAGAGGAGCTTGGCACTCAGCAACCCTCTCTTGGCACAAATAGAGTCTCATTTCCATCTGTTGCTAAAACAGAGGACAAAGTCAAGTGGACAGCAGAAGCACTATCATCTTGAGATCATGTACTGAAGGAGGGAAATAGAATCAATGGTGGAGGCCCCTTTGCCTCATAGATGTGAACTTGCCTTTGGCTACATTAGTTTCGGCAGGAAAATTTTGACTTTACTTGCACAAATAATACTAGGTTAATAATTCCCCTTTGCATAGCCAGCTACTCTCGATAGCCTCTTGATATCGAATCAGCCATTATAACTAAGAAAAAAAGAACGGTATCTTCAGGGATCAGTCAAAGTTCTGGGGTAGAGAACATGCTTTGAAAGGAGTCCTTGGTTCAGTGCTTGGCATCTCAAGTAGGAGGGCTTGCCTGAGGCCACAGAGCTGAAGTTGATCATCCTGGGCTAACTTGACGGACTGACTCAGTCTAAGGCAGTTTCCTTTGCTCTATGATGCTCTCATTCAATACACAGAGCATATTTGCAATCAAGAGGAGCCACACAGCATGGAAATCTGTCGCTTGCTGCCTTCACCTGAGATCTGGCTTGGTTGCTGGCAGTGAGAGAATGAAAATGCAGCCAGGGTATGACAGATGTGTCCAGTCAGTGCCATGACTAATTGAACAGGCTTTTTAATGCACTGCTTTGGTGCTGGTGTCTTTGACAAAGAGGCAACTCATCTCAGTCAGATGGATCCTTTGTCTTCTGCCCTCCCTCTGATTGCCACTGTCTCTGAACAGCATGTTTCATTGGACTGGCAGAGGGAGAGGCAGATCTTTTCTATCTGTTCCAAACCTTCATTTTCATGTTTACTTCACCTCCTGCTGCACAGCTCCCACCAGTTGGCCTAAAGAAATGACACACGCCAGCAATGACCTTACGGGTACCTTTTGATTGCTTTGGCAGATATGGCAAGGAAACAAAAACTGATCCATTCTGCACAGGGCAAATAGGATGTCCTGAGGACACTGCAAAAAGGCATCTTGGGGAGGAACTCTGCACAGCTTGTTCCCCAAGATGTCCTCAGGACACCTTATTTCAGCCCAAGCTGTCTTATTTTGAAACATTAGGAGGAGGACTTTTTCCTTCAAATCATCAGCAAGACATCTCCCACCTGGCTGTGCAGAGCTCAGGAGCTCAGGAGACGTCTTATGTTTCCCACCTGACTGTTTGCAGCATAAATAAAAGAAGGGAAATGTGCAGGCAAAACAGATTCATTTAAACCATAGGCTCTCTGACTCATTATTTTCCTGCAAGTCTCACAGTTGTAGCCTTACATACAGAAATCGTGGCCTTTTCACCTTCGCAGCATTGTTTGGATCCTTCATGTCTCCCAGACTTCTGACTGTGCATAATTCATAACATCAATGTTATCAAAGTGTATCCCAAGACTTTGTTTTGTTCAGTACAACCATTGCATTTTCGCTCCTTATGCTTCTTCTTTGAGACAAATTTGCATGTAGCAAATTCACAAAGTAATACAAAGGAAAGTAGATGGGGCGGGGTCTCTGGAAAATTAGTAGTGAACTAGAGGATGCTTTTAGCTGCTAAGGTTAAAGGGCACCTAACTTTGAGTATGTAATTTTTTCCAAAGGATTTTTTTTTTGCCACAAAAGATGTGTGTGAAGAAAGCAGCTTTGGAGAAGTGTGGGTTTTTTTTAAATGACATGAGAGTGAGTGCTCCTTGTATGTCAGGCTGGGAAAGAAGAAAAGCCATTTTGGTCCCAAGGAACAGGCTGGATTGTTCACCCCACTTCAGTTTGGGATCTTATTCAAATACTCCTATTCTAATCATTGAAAAGTCAGCCTCCCTCCCTCCCTCCCTCCCTCCCTCCCTCCCTCCCTCCTTCCTTCCTTCCTTCCTTCCTTCCTTCCTTCCCTCCCTCCCTCCCTCCCTCCTTCCTTCCTTCCTTCCTTCCTTCCTTCCTTCCTTCCCAGCTTAAGGTCTCCAATGTGGTGAAAAATTGAAAACATGAAAACAAGCTTTTGACATACTGCCAGTGGTGGGATTCAGCAGGTTCGCACCACTTCACCAAAACCAGTTGTCAAAATGGTGCTTGTAAACAATCAGTTGTTAAATTATTTGAATTCCTACCACAGGAACTGGTTGCTAAATTATTTGAACCCCACCACTGCATACAACATAAAACAATTAAAAGCAACAGTTATACAAAACTTATACACAGTTAAAACATCTACTAGTAAGGGAATGAATAAGTCCTCACCCTCTTGTAGAAGACAGTGCTAGAGGGATAGATTAATCTCCCTAGGGAAATAATTCCATAATTTTTGTGCCAAGACTGAGAAGGACCTTTCTTGGGTTGCCACCCATTTAGCCTTAGCAAGGGCCCTTGAAGATAACAGCAATGGTTAGGTAGTATATATAAACTTAACACACTCATATTCTGGTTCTGATACAGGTTGCACCAGCAGGACTTCCATAGATTCCAATTTTTAGTTTACAGGGTTTCTTTAGGCCCCAAGTGAAAAGAGGCAGGTGATATGAAAGACCTCTCTACCTGAAACCTAGAGAGTTGTTGCTAGACATTAACAGACCAATGGTGATGTGTGATGAGAGAAAGGAGGGAGGGAGGACTTGGCTGGTCATGCTTCATGTGGAGTTTCTAAGGTGACCGGCTCTGGCTAAACTGAAGACTATTGTGATGCTTCTTATTAATATTTTATTTGCTATATTCACATTCACTTGAGGTAAGCAGACTGATATTTATTAGAGTGAGAAGGAAATTTTTAAAGGAGCATGTAGTGCTGAAAATATATTTTAAGACTAAACTTTGCGGAACACAGACAGATTGAGATGAAGTTCTGCACTCTCTGCTATTTTTTCTCCTCTCTGACAATTGGAGGTGTGTCTAAGCTCCTGATCTAACATACTGTTGTATGTTCTTCAGAGCATGGATCATATACTTTTGCATATGTTTTTCTCTCCAGCACCACATACGTTGATGACTCCATAAATTCCTCCTTGGTTGTTCCTGTCCCAACATTCTTATTCAGTTGTCCTCTTACCTCCATTGTCTCCTGAGCCCCATCCCACATGGTCCCTGGCACAAATTCTCTGTTAAAAAGTAATTCAATAAAGCCATTAAGAAAATTACTATAGAGACCTACACATGTTCCACTTGCAGAAAAAGTCAGATACCTGAAATTCCCCTTGAAATAGATGGACTTTAAATGCTTAATATTCTATCTATTTAACTGGAATTATGAACGTCTGATGAGGAGTGAATGCACAAGGATGCCAGCTTCTAGATCAGGGGTCTGCAACCTGTGGCTCTCCAGATGTTCATGGACTACAAATCCCATCAGCCCCTGCCAGCATGGCCAATTGGGGCTGGGGGGATTTGTAGTCCATGAACATCTGGAGAGCCGCAGGTTGCAGACCCTTGTTCTAGGTGGGTCTGGGGATCTCCCTGGAACAGCTCATCACTAGACTACGGAGATCAATTCCCCTGGAGAAAATAAATGCCTTTGGAAGGTGGATTATACAGCATTGTTCTCCACTGAGGTCACTGTTCTTCTCAGGCTCCATCCCCAAATATCCAGGAGTTTCCCAACCTGGATCTGGCAACCCTAAAGTCATAACAGCTAAATGTTTAGTTAGGCCAACTTATTACCTGAATGAAAGAACAATGGAAAAAGTAACTCTGCTTTATGGCATAGAAAAGTCTCCACTCAACAAAATGCACTTTGTATTAGAGAACATGATGTCCTTCTAATGTTCTGGCCATAGTCTGTCTTCTGACCTGGAACTGACTCTACTTCTTGCTTCTAAGTTCCCTTCTGTCCCTGTATGTTCCAACAACATTATTTTAAGACTCTTCGCTTCATGGGAGCTCTTTTACTTTTCAGGGCAATCAAAACTTTTATTTATATTTAATTGCATAGCACAGTAATTGTTTCAAAATGCTTTTTGCATATGTACTACAGTTGGTGCTATTATTTAACTGAGACATAACTGAGATTAATAAATAAAGATATTTCTTTGAGGTTGTTTTAGGTTGCTTCCATCTGAGCTCTAATGGCATAACAAACAATCTCAGCACAAGCAATGGCTCCACTCAACAGAATGCTAAGTTTTGCTTTTAAAGTTGGTTATGAGGCCATTGTAGAAATCTGTCACAAAGCCTTGTCATCTCTGATAAACATGCGGAAATTATTGGAGCAAACATGCAAAACAGCTTTATACCAAGCCTGGTTATTGGTCCAGTTCTGTTGACTATGACTGATATTTCTCCAAACAAAATCTCTCCCCCACCACACCAACCCATCAATGACATCCTTTACCTGGAGATATGAGGAATTCGATCTAGGATCTTGTATATGCAAAGTGTGTTTTCAGCCATTCAGCTCGGATCACTCCCCAAATGAGTCTCATATCCTGCCTCTACTTTATCTCTTGGCTAGGACATGGACAGAATGCAACAGCTCATCAGCCTTCTACCCCATTTGTGAGCTTTCAGAAGTGAGGCATCCAATGCTGGAGAAAAATGGCTGCCAGGACTGGAAAGACATTTGGGTCTAGATCAGCAGGGAAAACCATTTCCAGCTACATTTGACCTCTGCTAACTCTTGAATGCCTCTTCCACATTTTCTGCTGTAAAAGTGCTGCCGTCTTTTATTTTCCCCCTCTGGTAGGACAAAGCTCACTTTCCCCTCGACAAGGGAGAGAACTAGACTGGTATGATAAACATGCTGCCTGCATGTGAGCAACCTCAAGGGGAAAAGGAGAATTAGCAAACCACTGCTTCTTTGTGGAGTTAAGAGGAAGATGGTGAAGGGCACAGAGAACGGACAGACCCTTCTTTATCTCATGGAGAACCTATTTGACTGGATCATGTCTTGCTTGAAAACCAAGCTGACAGCCATAACTGGTAGACCAGTGCAGATTTATCATATCAACCAACCCTTAATTTTTTTCTCAGTAGATAAGAGCATAAAGCTGCAGCTATGCTGGATAAGACCAGTTGTAATCTATTCCAACATCCTGTTTCACACGTTACTGAACCAGGTGCCCTGCTGCAAAATTTGCTTCTTATACCCTCACAATTGCCGAGTTGTTTGGTGGGGCTGACTTGCTTGCACAGCTGTACTGGCTTTGGGAAGTTCTGATATAACAAAATGACAACAGAGTCTATTTCCCACTCATTGTGCGCACAAGCTGGCATTTCATTCATGGAAATCTGTAAATCAACTTGTCTTCATATTCCTGTTTTTGGCTGTATGACAAATACAACAACCAGTGGCAGGAAAATGAATGCACAACTGCCTGTCAACAGCTAATGGGGGTGGGACGGCATTTCCTACCTGGCTGAATGTTTTTCTGATGGTTCCAGGATCTCCTGAATGGCATATACACTTGTATCCAATTTCCTGTTATTTTACTTCCATGTGCCTGTCAGCCAAAACCACTGCCTGTCATTATCAGACAATCCATCATATTAAAACAAGGAGGTTGGGGAAATTAATGCCTTGTAGTCTTTCAAAAGACATCCTATTTCATCTGAGACCATGAAACTGTAGTTCAGTTTTGCATCCAGGCTCTAGTTCTGCCTGCAATGAAATAGTTTTCAAAAGGATACATGAAACTTGAAAGTGTTCTGGAGGCCAGGACCCAGCAGGATAAGACAAGTGACTTGAAGCAAGAAAGTGGGTGTTCTTTAATTCCTGACTGCCAGAGGTTGTTATGTTAGAGAAGCCGGATGATCTCTATAAATTGCATAAAGATAAATGTGAAATACTTGCTTAGTAGTGTTAGTGAGACTTATTTTTCTCACACTGCAATCCATTGGGAAGGGGGGGGGAATAGTGGGAGTGGCACGAGAGTGCGCCGCCGGCACAAGGGGCAAATATGCTGGTGAGAGGGCCTCCATGGTGCCTGAATGCAGAAGCTACTGCTGCGGCAGCATTCCTCCATCGCAGGAATCCATGCCAGAACTGGTAGAGGGGTTCTGGGGATGTTCTTGGGGATGGAGCCCCCTTTGGGTGGCATGAGTTATGCCAGCTAAAACTGTGGTACAGCCCATTAGGCTGCATAGCGGGGTCTGCAGTTTTTGTCACATCCTGTGCCACCTAAAACCCCTTTAAAAATGGCCATCGACAGCTGCCATGAAACTGCCCCCCTTGAATTGCACTGCCTGACTCCAACAAAGTGTGCAAGCGGAACAGAAGTCCAGACCACAAGAGGTGAAGTGCAACTTAATTTTATTAGTTACAAATTCCAAAGACTACAAAGGACAGTTATCAATACGGGTTGTTCTCTACCCATGAGTAGCCACAGCTGATCTTTTCTTTTTCAGATGGACTTGAACCTTTCCTAGAACCTTTCCGTTAGACCAAGTTGAGGTTTCAGAGTTGGATGTGAAAGACTACTGGAACACACTGGAAATAGTCAGTTCACAGCATTTGTGACATGACATCTTCTCAATAAAGAACACAGGTCATCTTTCACTTAACTCCTTTGCTCTGTGGAAGCAGTGTAATATATACGTAAACATTTTGTCTAAATATCTGTCCTGCACAAAGTATTTTGAGAAAATCCATAACAAATCTTCTGTACAATGCAATTGCAGGGCAGGTATCAAAATGACTAGACTGACAGCCTTCAGACGCAGCCTGGAATTCTCCTGGAATTACAACTGATCTCTAGACTACAGACTGTAGTCCTCCTGGGGAAAATGGCTGCTGTGGTGGTTGGACTATTTGGCATCAGACCCCATAAGTGTTATAAGTGTTATAAACAAAAATATACTCGTGTATAAGTCGACCCGCATATAAGTCGAGGCACCTAATTTTACCACAAAAAACTGGGAAAACTTATTGACTAGTATATGCAGCAGCTACAGGTAAATTTCAAAAATAAAAATAGATATATAGATACCAATAAAATTACATTAATTGAGACATCAGTAGGTTAAATGTTTTTGAAATATTTATTTCAAAGAAAAACAGTAAACAAGCTACCAACATTTCAGAGTATCTTTAGGAAACCCTCCTGATGATACCACCCAGGTTTGGTTCAGAGGGTCCAAAGTTATGGACCCTCAAAAGGGTAGCCCCATCTACTATTAGCTTCCATTGGAAACAATGGGGGAAGGGAGCACTCACTTTGGGGATCCATAACTTTGGATCCCCTGAACTAAAAATCACCAAACCTGGCTGGTATCAGCAAGAGATTATTCTGATGATACCACACAGGTTTAGTGAAGTTTGGTTGAAGGGGTCCAAAGTTATGGACCCTCAATTTGTAGCCCTATCTACTATTAGCTCTCATTGGAAACAATGGGGGATGGGGCACCCTTTTTGGGGGTCCATAACATTGGACCCCCAAAACCAAACTTCACCAAAGTTGGGTGGTATCATCAGGAGAGTCTCTTGAAAAATCCCTGAAATTTTGGTGCCACTAGCGTAAAAACTGCGCCCCCTGGTGACCGACAAAGTAAAAACCCTAAAATATTTTTTAATTCGACTTATATGCAAGTATATACAGTATACAGAAATATCATTCTCATTTTTCATAGCAGAATTAATCATTTACCTGTTTCCCTTCTAACCCCTTTTCAATTTAACATATAATAATATATCATAAGGTTAATGAAAGAAAGTTGTCTCTAACTTGATAGCATTTCACATCCATATACCTTTTCACCTTTTAAAAGAAATACTGTGCACACAAACAGCTAAAATTTCCCAATGGCCACTACACAAATTACTATTTATCTGAGCTAAACAAAACATTCTGTGAGGAGTTCTAGGTCTGAATACTGTAATTTGAGGATATCCAAATGTAGGTTAAGGTGCTCGCGGAGAAGCTACATTAGAATTGCCCACTGGCTGTCCATGACAATAGGTTGCTAATAAGCTCATATAGGTCATACTGATTATACTTATAAGATCCAGTCGGGGACATATAACAAATACACTTTAATTGGTTGTTTGTACATATTAAAGTATTTCTGCTGTGCCTTTTCCTTCTGGCTCAATGCAATTTACAATTCTGATAAAATGGCTTTCCAGCATAGAGTTGCCAAGTTCCTGCCCCCAGCAGGGATCTCAGGAAGGATCTTTCTGACATCAAAGAGAGGTCTGTCATGTTAATGAATATTTACTTTCATTTTCCTATCTTCCCTTGATCTGCGCCATGTAGCAAACTAGAGGCACTCAAGAGCCGGGCTCGGATCTTATCTTTCACACTGGCCTTGAGAAAAGTAATGTTTGTAACATTCCTGTTCTATTTTACTCTGCCTCTGATATGGGGTGATAAAGAGAGATGGGGAGGAGAAGAGAACTTCGGGGATAAAAGGTTGTCCCTAAAGACCCTTTCTGTAGCCATGCCATCCGATGTCTGTCAATAAAGGCTTCAGATTTGAAATACAGAGTCTGGTAATTGTCTACTGACATTATTTATTTATTTATTTATTAAACTTATAGGCCGCCTCATCCCCGAAGGGGATGGGGACATTAAGCCAGTACTGACATTAAGGCAGTTTTCCCTAAAATCCAAGAGGAGGCCCACCTGGAGATGTGGGTGCCGGGCGAATAACCAGAGGTGGGGCCATGTCCACAGGACCAATCTAACCTGGGCTGCAGGGACTGCAGCAGCCACCCCCACCACTGAAGGGGCCACCACTACTGGGACTCGTGCCCAGGCTGCAACGACAGAGGAAATTAAAAGCCACCTTCAACGGCAACTCTGACAACCTGGTTCAGGTGGAAACCTACATGCAGACCAATGGGGACGAGTATGAGTGACATGTAGACCAGGTCTACGAGGTGGGGGCCCTGCTAGAGGGAGAAGTGGTGGCCAGGTACATGAGTCTGTTCCAAGGCGATGCCCCTGAGCTTCAGTCCTTCAACCGGTTCATGCTGGGGCTGACGTGGCATAAGTTTGTGGAACTGTTTAAAATTATATGCCAAGAGCCATTTGGACCTGTTTTTCACGGAAAAGAAAACACTTGGAGCCGCAAAGACTTTTTGACACTTAAAATGAAGATAACAATGTGTGTATATATATATATATATATATATATATATACCTTTACACTTTGTATAAACAATTATAGTGTGTTGCTTATGAAATCCATGAAGTTCTATAGAGAAAATTATATTTTATTTATGTAAAGAACACATTTTGAACACTTCGAACTCTTCAAAAATAATAAGAGACCTGCCATGGAGGGTGGACTCGACAGCCATATTCCTCACAGAGCATGGCCTCGCCCTGGTACCAAAAGCCACAGCTTCTGAGAATCTACCTGCAAATGTCCTGGGATTTGCCCGCCGGGAGTTGGCAATCTGCGACAACCATGGCTGACGATGATCCTGGCCTTCCTCCCTTCCACGATCTACAAGCTTACACTCCACTGGCTTACTATGAAGTAAACCTTCCAAGATCCACATGCAAGGCTTTCCCCATGCGCTCCTGCCCTCCTTGGCAATGCAGAAGCAAACAATTCCCACCCACCCCCTCCTCCCCATCAAACAGCCCCGACAAGTGCAAGCTTGCAGGGCTGCAGTTAATAACTCCTTTAAAACCTGACATCGTCTTTCTCACCTCGACTCAGCCAGGCTGCCATCCGCCAGGAAAGCCCCTGGAGCTCAGCGGGGCTGCTGGGGGGGGGGGGTCTGCAACCCAAGGTGATGCTGCTGGGTTCCCCCATGTGGTCCCACCCCCAAGAAGGACCTGGGGGAGGGAGAAATGAGGCCACCTAAAGCAGAGTCGACCCCTGACCCCCCATTCTAGGGGGGCGGGCTGAGGTTAGGATTGCGCTGAAAATCTGCGCTCCTGCAACTCCCTCCCATTTCCCGCCCTTCACCACTCACCTGTTCAAGAGGATCCACCAGCAGTGCTCCACCCCCGCCCCATCATCACTGGCATCAGCCAACCAGGCAGCTGGGACAGGGAAGTCGGAAGTGGCTTGGGATAGCCATCTCAGACTGTGCCTCTCTAGGAATGGGGACTCTTTCCCATTAATCCTTAGGGCAACTCTCCGAAGGAAGCTGAGAGAACCCAAGCCATGCAGAGCCGCAGTTCAAGGACGAAAGAGCCGCATGCGGCTCTGGAGCCACAGGTTGCAGACCCCTGAACTAGGACTACCAACGAATTTGAGAAAGATACACCCTGTGTTTCATTGCAGATTGTTAAAGAAGGCAACCGCACCAGATGTATGGCACCCTCAACGCAAACCTCCCCCGCCTATAAGAGTGGGGGGCGAGGTCCATCAAGAGGTGGAAGCAATCCTGGACTCTCAGTTTCACCGCAAATGACTGCAGTACCTAGTGGCCTGGACTAACCTCCCTGCAGTGCACAATGACTGGATTGATCTCATCCATGTTTGTGCACGTAGGCTTGTTTGTGCCTTTCATTGAGCTTACCCTGAAAGGCCAAAGGGGAGGGGGTTTAGAAAAGGCAGAATGTCAGGAACAGTCTTTCTGACATCAAAGAGAGTTATGTCATGTTAATGGACCTTTACTTTCATTTTCCCATCTTCCCTTGAACTGTACCATGTAGTGAACAAAAGGCCCCCAAGAACCAGGCCTGGTTCTTTTACATTGGCCTTGAGAAAAGTAATGGCTGTAACATGCCTGCTCTATTTTACCTTGCCTTTGATATGGGGTGAGAAAGAGGGAGGGGGAGGAGAAGAGGCCTCAGGGATAAAAGGTTGTACCTAAGGACAGTTTGTTAGAGACAGTTTGTTAAAGTCAGTTCGTTAGAACTGGCTTTCTGTAGACATGCCATCTGTCTGTCAATAAAGGCTTCTGATTTGAAACACAGAGTTTAGTGATTGTCTACAGATCCGGGCTTGACAAGGGGTTAGGGCAGGGGTAGGGAACCTGCGGCTCTCCAGATGTTCAGGAACAACAATTCCCATCAGCCTCTATCAGCATGGCCAATTGGCCATGCTGGTAGGGGCTGATGGGAATTGTAGTTCCTGAACATCTGGAGAGCCGCAGGTTCCCTACCCCTGGGTTAGGGAGTAAGATTGCCAGATCCAGGTTAGGAATCTCCTGGAGATGTGGTGATGGGGCCTGGGGATCTCAGTGGGGGTACAATACCATCAATTATCTATTTTCTCTAGGGGAACTGATTTCTGTAGTCTTGAGATGGGGTGTAATTCCAGGGATCCCGAAGTCCCACTTGCTCTCCTCTGCACCCACTCCATTCTGTTCACATCTCTTTTTTAAAAAACCATTGCAAGACTCTCAGTTTTCCCCGAAAAAGCCTCCTGGGTGAAACGTGTAGCAAATTTTCATCCAATATATATTGCAGCATATATATTGCAGTGATATATTGCAGCATCAGCCTTATATTTTAATCTCCTCTGACTGTGCAACTGGGCCATAGGTTTTTTGGGAGTAGAAGTTGCTAGAAGGAGGGAAAGAGGAAAAACTGAAGACAGGGGACAGATAATGGTAGGCTGGTTGGTGGAGAGAACAAGAGAAGAAAGCAGGAAAAGTTATGGGAGGTTATGGGGCTTTTCGGGAAAGGAAATGAGAAAATAGTGTGGGAGGGGAGTGGAAATAAGATGCTTCCCTCCCCACAATTCATTGCATGTTCCCTGCTTGGCTCATAAGACTGAATTATGGAACTGGTGAGAGCTGGTGTGTCAAGTTTATACTAAGCCTTTGACATCTGAACCCTAAGAACTTGTGTGTATCAAGTGGGATTATTTTACTGTCTCTTGTACTATGTTGCTATAAGGGGCAATATGAAAGTAGCCTTTGGTGGTTACATTTCTGAAGGCAGGAAGCTGTTGTGGTAAGGACCATGATTTAGGAGTAGCAGCTGTTTTTATGTAGTGGGCTCCATTGCCTACAACTATTACACTGGACTCAATACAAAGTTATATCACAGTAACTCCCCACCATGAGCCCTCTGATCCAGCAGGCTCTTTCTTAGGTTCTTAATATGGGGTAATCTTATAAATTATGAAAGAAAAATGTCTATTTATTTGTGAAGGAAAATCTCACCCCACTTTGCTAAGCACCCCACAGATACATAAAGCTCTTTGCATATTTTCATAATGGAGGTTAGCGAAGAGTCTTGACAAAGTAAGAACAAATTTGCAACTGTGATTGCATTGATGACGGAGAGGTTTTAAATCTCTAGCTTTCATGGTGAAAATTGCACATAAATTTAAACAGCAATTTCACACATCTTGATACACTATGAAAATGATTCGCGACGGCAGCAGCTGAGGAATGGTTAAGTTCCTTGGAGTAGTTGGGCGGGGGTGGGGGTGGGGGGCGCTGTATGAATTCAGTCAGCCCTGCAGACTAAAGGTCTATGTTTGCTCACCAATAGGGTCACTGTGGCTGGTAAAGCCATCATTAGCAACGAAGCTGCTTGCCACAGTTCAGCCGACACTCCTGCCCAACAAATGTAGTTACTGCAGAGAAATGTTTATTTGTAGGACAAACCAAATTAGAAATAGTGTATATTTCATTTTTTAAAAGCCAAGTCCAATCAAGAGAATCTCTTTTCATCCAAATTTGTTAATGTTTTGCGCAGTCCTGAGACTATAGGATTGATGTCTGTCTGCCTATTACTCCAGAATAACCAAATAACTTCATATCATGATCATTAAGAAATTTCAAATATGGCTGAAACAAGAATTTTGCACTATTTCAGTTGATTTCATTCAAGAGCATATGTTGCATATAGAGAAAGAGAGGATTCCTATCTAGTCACGAGAAAGGACGAAATTAAAGGAAGATCTGGTCTGCATACAGAGTGGCTGCATTTAAGTTAGAGAGGAGCAGATTCTCTCAGCTCTACTTCAAGAGCAATTTTTTCACTCTTTATTCCCAGGCTTCCACTCTGTTGGGTTGTCATGTTTTGGCCAATCCTCAAGGGGCAAGAGGGACCTAAGAAGTCATAAGAGAATTCCTAAAAGAAATAATTTTTGGCACACAAAGAGTTAGTTTTTGGCATGCAGAAACTTAATTTTGCAAGTGTTCTTATTTTGCTTCTTTGAAACAAAAAAGTATGATCACACTGTTCTGCAACATAGAAATGAACCAACAAACAAATAAAAGGAAACCTTTCAAAATCTGGCACTGAGTGCCAAAAAAACCTCACAAAAAGACATGTTGTCAGCACACAAGGAGCCTGTTGTAAAGGAGTTATCTGTAGAAACACATGGATATACTTTTTCTGTGATCTCTGAATCTTATTTTTCTTTTTAAGCACAGCTGCCCCCCACTGTTCCTCCAAAGCGTTCTGGGTGACAGAGAGTGGACAAGCTCCAAGTGGGGCCTGCAGTTCTCTCAGAATTTCAACTGATTTCCAGATTACAGACATCTGTTCTTCAAGAGAAAAAATCATCCTGGCAAGTGGCATCACATCCTTGCTGAGCAACATCTCCCCAAACTGCCTTCTCCAGACTCCATCCCCAAATATCTAGGTATTTCTTAACCCTGAGAGTTGCAACCCTAGATATACATGGTTCTTTCCTCCTCCTCCATTTTATTCTCACAGCAAACCTGTGAGACACAAGCCCTGTGGCACAGAGTGGTAAGTTACAGTATTGCAATCAAAACTCTGCGGATGACCGGAGTTCAATTCCAGTGGAAGTTGTTTTCAAGTTGATGGCTCAAGGTTTGTTACCTGTAATGGTGGGAGGTTTTTAAAGTGGAGAAATAGCGAGAGCAGACTCTTGGTTTAGCAAAAGGTCGGGCAAGCTCAAGATCTTTGTTGCCTATGTATATAAAAGTCAGCTTTTCCAAGATATCTGCAGGAGAGCAAAATCAGTTCAACAATTTTATTAAGGGGTAATAGGGGTACACAAGCTCGCAGTCATCAAAGCAGCAGAGCACACACACAGTTCTGTGATATAAGCATTGGTGAGAGGAAGGGCTTGAAATAGAGGAAGGGGATTTGGGGAATAAGATCTGTAGTCACCTGATCTTAGAGTGGAATGGTCTGATGAACAGCGCTGAGCAACTCACACTTAGCTCTGGTAGAAGAAAAAGATCAATGTGTTGGGGATAATACCAATAGACAGAGAGGTGTCCAGAGATATTACACATTGGCTACTGGGAGAAGGGGCTTCATATACGAAAAACAGGGCCATCAGGGTTATGCAGAGTAGCTCTTAATCTCCCAGGACACAGGAGAATCCTCTCCTATCTTTCTGGGGGAAAGACAAGAGACAGACATCAACCTTAATGGTTTGAGTTGTTAATCTAATGGTTTGAGTACTTAGGCTGGTGGGCTAAACTGGGAGTACTTGGAGGTGGACAGAGTGCTGCTGAGTCAATGACAACTAACAAATAAGGTGGTTGTTAGAGTGAGATGAGCCAGAGGAAGAAGTTTTTGGGTTAATACAATACTGGAAAGTACACTTTGAGCAAATAACATTAACAAGTCCTTTGTCTTTGTAAGGCTGGTGTAACGGTATCTAGTGCAGACCAAGCAGGCATACACCTAAGGTTCCTCAGGAGCCTCATCATTTTCCCACTGGGGCTTTTTAAGGGACCCATGTGTTTTGTCTGACATTAGAAAGACACTTGATCAACTACTGGTTGTTATGTTTATAGTTAGATGGGTTTCATTTTTTGCTTTGCATTCCCAGCATACCATGTGACCACTGACACATCAGTGTGCCATTGCTGCTTCAAGAACATGGCTGCAGAGATTTTCTGGAGAACTCAAAACCTTGTATACTGTCTTGTCTTCTTTTGATTTGCTTTAATAACAATATTACTTAGCTTTTGGTTTTGAAAATGCTAAGGATCAACATTGCTACCTGTATTTTTGGTCTAATAGTTGCTTGTGGGATCTTTACTAACTGAATTTCATGATTGCTCCTAATCAGAGGTGTAGAAAGGAGGGAAAGCACCCGCTGTACTGGTGCATCTTCCATCCTCATCCTGTCCTGGAATGCCCCCATCCCACCCCGGAACACCCCTGCCATGCCCCCATCATGCCCCCAGAATGCCCTTGCCACACCCCACCAGGGGCGCGCACCCAGTGCGTCACACCCCCACCCTGCCCCCTTGGAGCTATGCCTCTGCTCCTAATTTAAATGTGACAGGGTCAACATGCCTTGATCTCATGTTGCCCCATCAGACTATGGTTGCCACAAACAGCTACCCAGTTACCATCCAACAATCAAATGGGTATCAGAGGACAATGGCTTCAGTTACCTGGAATGGTGGCCAACTCTGGATTTGGAAATACCTGAAAATTTGAGGGTTGAGCCTGGAAGAGTTGACTTTAGGAAGAAGAAGGATCTCAATAAGGTATAATATCATGCAGTCCTCCTTCCATAGCAACCACGTTCTCCAATAGACGTGTAATAAATTGTATAAACAAACACATGATTTATGTAGTCTGGAGATCAGGTGTAATTCCAGGATATCCTCAGCCCCCACCTGGAAGTTGACAACCCAATAACCTGGAGTCCCTACCATAAGTGGGAAAATGGGAACCCTTGGTGACACAGTAAAATATGGCTCCATTATGAATCAGTCACATCCAGTGAAGGAGAGTTCAAAATGCTTATATTCAGCTAGCATTTTACTGCCTAAAATGTTGAGGAACTGCTGATATGGAATATATTCCAGTCAGGGTTTTTCAGCATTATGTTAATATAAACGTTTAACGTGTGTGTGTGTGTGTGTGTGTGTGTGCGCGTGCGTGCGTGAAGTGCCATCAAGTCGCAGCTGACTTATGGCAATCCCAGCAAGGGGCTTTCAAGGCAAGTGAGAAGTGGAGGTGCTGTGCTGTTACCTTCCTATGCAGAAGCCTTCCTTGGTGGTCTCCCTTCCCAGTACTGACCTTGCTTAGCTTCCAAGAGCTGATAGGTCAGGCTACATCATGCTGCCGTCTCTCCCAAGCCTTTAACTTAAGGCCAAACTATACATTACATGCAAGCGTATGTTTTACAGCCATGACAGCTGCTCCTTGAATCAAAAACAGACTTTCAGCAGGGGGAGTGTCTACTTTCTACTTAACCCTTCCCCTGTCTGCTGCTTTGCTGCTTCTCCTCTGATAGATTTTTGCCAACCAGACTCCAAAGGCATGTTTATCAGAGTTATATGTAACATGTAGTCCATCCCTTAGAGATGGGTGAAACTGCTGGGTTCTTTTGTAAGAACAGGTTATGTTTTTAGAGTCTGGGGGAAAAAAGCAAGAATACTTTTCAGGTTTTTGATACACTTGAAAGGATAAAAGGGGAAATGAGATTCCAGCAAAGGTGTGAACTTAGATAAATTCTGAATTAATTAACAAAAAACACCACAGAGTAACGAGCATTATTATGGATGATATCACAGCTGCCAGTTCTTTAGCTGGTTGCTGGCTTTTCATTACAATTTGAGCCTCATCCAGAGGTTTAGGAAGTTATAATGTATTGGCGTAGTATTCATGCGGATCCCAGCTGGGCTGCCTTCTGACTCTGACAGATGTTAATTTTGTTGATCTGAAGATGTTTCAAGTGCTGCCCTAGTGTTTTTGGAATGGTGCCCAAGGTGTCGATTACCACTGGAATGACCTGAGCTGGTTTGTGTCTTAGTCCCTGAAGCTCAATTTTCAAATCGTGGTATTTAGTGACCTTCTCACCTTTTCACGTGCTTTTTCAATAACCCTGCTGTCACCAGGTACTGCTGTGCCGATGATGGTCACTTTCTTGTCCTTGATCACTGTAATGTCTGGTGTATTATGTGCCAACACTGTCTGTTTGGACTCAAAAGTCCCAAAAGATCTTGACCTTCTCATTTTCTGAGGCTTTCTTTGGACAATGTTCCCACCAGTTTTTAGCTGTCCTAGTATTGTAATTCCTGCATAAATTCCAGTCGATCATCTTGGCCACTGAGTTATGCCTCTATTTGTACTCAGTCTGGACAATCTTTTTGCAGCAGCTGAGGACATGATTTACAGTTTCGTCAACTTCCTTGCACAATCTTCACATTGCATCATCTGAAGATTTTTCGATTCTGGCCTTGATCGTATTTGTTCTAATGGCTTTGGACCGCTATGCAGATAAATCATGAAAGAGTACCTGGGATTCATGAGGTTTTTTAGATGTTGTGCCATAAAGATCTGGGTGACAAATATTTGCAATACCAGAGTCAGTGGATTGGTGTCATGGCACCTTGTAGTTTTGTCTTTTTTTTGTCTTTTAGCAATCTCTATGCCAATTATTCTTGGAGGCAACTCTGATAATATGGTAGCTGCTGGATCTTTTGCTTAATTTTTAAAATAAAATCTTAGCATGGAAGCCTTAAAAAGATGAGCAGTTTCTCTTCTTCCTCTGCTTCTGAACACCCTCTCCAGCTGAATCTAGCAGCTCCATATGATTATGTCGCTTATCTTCTTTTTTCCAGCCAGCACTAGCTAGCACTACTGCGCAGTGGAGGAATAATTCCCATTGAATGCAAGACTAGATTATTAATAAAGATTCTTCCAGTGCACTGAATACTTGGAGATGCCTGTGTGAATCTATTTCCTTTTATTATTGTTTTCTTCAGCTGCCATGAAGGCAGTCCTGGTGCCATTATTTCCATAGCCATGCAATAGTTCCTAGCCTTGTTATTATTCAGCTGGTTACAAACAAGATGGAACAGATATGGCTGCTGATTTTTCGGGCACACCTTGTAAAGCTTTTTCTGATGAAATTCATGTTTGTTCTTTGCTTCATTTATACTCTATTTCACTTTACAACCCTGTGAAGTAGGTTAGGCTAAGTGTGTGTGACTGGTCCAAAGTCACCTAGCAATGTGAATCACTCCCTGCAGGGAATGGAAATGTGAATCACTCCCTGGACTGAAAAACCCCACCTGCAATACTATACTATCAACCACACCTTTGCAAAGCAAGTTCCCAAACACTTACTGATTGGTTCCCCACCTGGGGACATGATAATTTATACCCCACTAAAACATTCCCTTCTCACTGGGCACAGTATGTAACAGACATCCCTCTGTGATACACCTCTGAAGATGCCAGCCACAGATGCAGGAGAAACGTTAGGAACAAGATCCATCAGACCACGGGTACACAGCCCAGAAAACCCACCACAACTAGTTGAATCCGGCCATGAAAGCCTTCGACAAATTTGTTAAACTTTATTTTGCTGTCCTGCGGATTTTCTTGCTAAAGCTGATCTTGGCATACATAGCCAACAAAGACCCCGAGCTTGCCCAACCTATCGCTAAGCCAAAAGTCTGCTCTTGCTAAATTCCCCACACAAAAAGACTCCCAGCATTTCAGGTAACACCAATGGCCTGAGAGAGTGATTGGCTTTAGCAGGGGGATTAGATCAAGGAAACTGTGGGGGAGACATGCCATGTAGAAACCCCATTGCTTCAGCACTGTATCGTTTGTGACAGTAGCTACAGGGAAACCATACAAGACTGTCCCCTTATGGAAACTATCCATGTTTATGAGTCTTTAGCTTTTGTATGCCTTAGGAGTCAACAAATAAAAACATGGAATTTCACATTACTATGTAAATAGACCGCTTTCTGGCTGTATAGCACTTCAAAATACTTCTAATGCAATCCTAAGTAGAGTTACATGTTTCTAAACCCATTGACTTCAATGGATTTAGAAGGATATAACTCTTCCAAGGGCTGCACTGGAAATGACAAATTCTAGCACATTTTAATTTTATCTTTGCTCAGCATATAATCAACACACTAGCTGTCATTCTCCCTGGAGTATGATCAGTATTTATATGATTATTGATATAGGTGTCTTTCTTATGAAAATCAAGAATTGTTAGGAATTTTTTATATGTCAACTATATATGAAAAAGCACCTCATTTTTTGCTCCCCATCTTTCTAGTACCTGCCTCTATCTCACTGTAGTATGGGGCTTCTAGGAATGGGTGATGATGGCATAAAGTTTTAAAAATTCATTTATTCAGCTTTCTAACCCATGCTTATATGCAGTGGTGGGATTCAAATATATATAAATGTATATAAATAAATGTAATAAATAAATATATATAAATGTAATAAATAAATAAATGTATATAAATGTAATAAATAAATAAATAAATAAATAATTTAACAACCGGTTGTTTACAAGTACCATTTTAACAACTGGTTCTGCCAAAGTGGTGCGAACCTGCTGAATCCCACCACTGCTTATATGTACCTAGATCAGGGGTAGGGAACCTGCGGCTCTCCAGATGTTCAGGAACTACAATTCCCATCAGCCCCTACCAGCATGGCCAATTGGCCATGCTGACAGAGGCTGATGGGAATTGTAGTTCCTGAACATCTGGAGAGCCGCAGGTTCCCTACCCCTGACCTAGATGCATAAATGGACTTCGGGTAGAGAGGGCTTCACAATTTAGGGTTGCCAAATGTTGGAAACCACCCTGAGTAATGAAAAAATAAATCAAACAAACAAATAATGTGTTGGGAAATACTAGGAGATTTTAAGGGGTGGAGCCAGGGAGAAAAGAGTTTGGGGAGAGACAGGATTTCAGTTTGGTATAATGCCACTGAATCTACCCCCCAAAGCAGCCATTTTCTCCAGAAGAAATTATCTCTGTTGCCTGGATAGGAGTTCTAATTCTGGAAGATCTTCAGATCCCACAAGGAGGTTGGCAATCACAGCTTCAATTCAGGGCAAGGAACCACACTTATTCATGCTGGTTCTTGACAAATGTAGAGCAGGCAATACAGAAGACAAACAGTGAGCAGAATTCTATATGTACACTGGACAGAAAGGCTGCACTCTAGTATTCTGTCCTGTGTGCTTAAGGCCAACTGCTTAATGAGAATTAAAACTGCATCTCTGTGTGAGACTTGTTGAAGGACTCAGTGCTAAACCCTCACAGGAATAAGTGGTACAATTCCTGATGGGGTGGGGGGCAGGGAAACCCAGTCACTTAAAAGGTCCTACAAGGTTGTTACTACACATTCACTAATCTTCTATAGAATGCTTTGTGGGATGTCACAAAGATGATTTTTAACTTGGCACAGGAGGAGGGGGGAAGTATTATTAAGGAGTACCCTCTGACGATCATAATGGCTTGTAGTTGTGCACAGAGCAGAGGACAATCACTTTAGGCTTAGTTGGTGTAGCATGCCAAGACTGTCATAAATAATCAGAATGTGACCTGATCCTTTTAAAAAAGACTTAAGTTTGAATTTATCAGAAGCAGAGATTTTTATCCACATGAAAGATCAAAACTAAGGAACAGTCAATGGAAAACACCAAGGATGCAGAAATTTGATTGTTCCATAGCCATATGGGATGGGAGAAAGGAAGTGGTTTGCTGTACAAGGTTGCAAATGAAGTGAAACATCTGCATATCTTGAAGAGCTGCACTTGTCTTAACCCTGTCAGCTGTAAATGCATCCATAGTTTTGCTCTCACAGACAAGCAAGATATACTGTTATGCCTCAACCTGCTTTCAACCCTTGTTAAGAATTAAATAAAATATAACTAATGTTTACAAAACACTAAAAATAAGATGCATTAAATGAAAGAGGTTCTTTGTTCAGCAACTGAGCCACTAAGCAAAGATGGTTGTGTTCTTGCACAGTTCCTGTTTGTTTCAAATGCAGGAGAATTTTCAGTGGACGGTGTCCCATAGTTTGGTCACTCTATAATATAGCTCTATAATATAGTCTTCAAAGAAAAGACAGCCTCTGCCAAGTGGCAGGTCTCTTCAGACACACTTACTCATGCTGGTTCTCGACAAATATAGAGGCAATTATAGGGAGTGAAACATCTGGGTCTGGTCTTAATTTCAAAATCCAAAAGCTATCATTCTCCTCCAGACTGGTGGAACCCACAGTTTCCAGCCTGGTCATTTGTCACTGAAGTCAAACAGCAATTTGTGAGGTAGCAATTTGTGAGATCATATTTTTAGCTTCCAAATGGCTCCTGTAGCCTCCCAAGTTGTTATTTGACTTTGGTTGAAAGAGATGATGGGGTGTACTCTCTCTGCCACAGTTCCACTACCAAGTGGAGCTGGGTGCTTCCAAACAAGTCCCCGGGCACAGAAAGCCACACTCATTCTGCCTAAGCAATTTTCGAGGCTATATATAACATCCCTCCCAGATGTCCTTGGCAGAAACTTCAAACAGGATCCCAAATCTTGGTTTTGTTTCGTCCTGCCCAGCAATCAGATATGTTCTCCACCCTGCCTCTGCTCCACCATGAGAAGGCACAAGGCCATACAGAGGGCAGGAGAAACCCAGGTGATCCCAGCCGGCTCAGCTCCTGAGTTGTCAGTGTCTTCTCGTTGTCCATAGCTCTCTTTGCATGGGGCTGGTGTGTGGTCTCCTGATTTGTGCTTTGCTTCAAAGTCCACACTCTGTAAACCCCCCCCCCCGCCCCCGCGGCAAGGCTTGTGCGAAGGATAAATATGCACGGCTTTTAATTCGGCTGCAGTTCTTGCTCCCAGCTGATCGAGTGACGTGGAGTTTGGAGAGGCTGGGAGACGGGCTTGGTGATTTGACTTCTCTGCTGCAGTCGTGCAAAGGCGAACGGTGTGTGTTTCTCTCGCACACGGAGACCAACCAGGCTCCCAGGTTCGCCCGCTTGCTCTGTGATGCTGGGAAGTCTGTCCGCTGAACCAATGGTGGTGTGATTGTGACACACGCACACACACTGCAAGAGAAGGGGGAAGCCCATCCTCTTCTCTTGCGACCTGAGGGTGCAGTCGTCATTTCCCACTCAACATCCCTCTTCATTCTTCTGCTTCTGTTTCAGCTTCACTCTTCCCTTCCCTCCCCCGTTGAAATTACACGACTGGAAAAGGCGAAACCGGTGGCATCACCGATCACCCCCAGTTGAAACGCCCCCCCCCCCGCTCCGCTTCACCCACCCCCTTCCCAGATGCGCGTCCTCATCCGGAGAGGCGAAGGAGAGCCTGGCTTTTCCAGCAAGCAACGCAACTTGGCTTGACATGCGAAGGAGGACCCCCCTCCCCTCCCCTCCCGTCCTGGCAGCAGCAATTGACCACGAGATGGAATGAGGTCTCTGTAGAGAACCGGGAGGATCGGTAACTGGGGGAGCAAAAAGGACACCCCTCCCCGAAGACCAGAACCGGGAAGGGTAAGTTCAGCCCCAGTTCAGTGGTTTACCCAATGGGCAAGCTTTGTGATGTGTGCAGTTGGGAAGCGGCACTGAAGCTATTGCGTCCCAATTCCCACACCGTTGGACAGGTTGGTGGGTGGTAGAATGGCTTTGCAAGATCATTCCTCAGAAAACGGATGGATGTAATGTTGCAGATTCACGGGAGGTCTGTTTTGCTGCCTCGATGGAGCTGTCGCCCTGTGTGTGTGTGTGTGTGTGTGTGTGTGTTTGCACACACAGATGGAGATAAGCCGTGTGCTGCAGCCTCACCTCTTAGCGCCGCACTCAGACCGTTTGAGCAACGGGAGGAAATTGCAGAGAAAAGAGGGAAGCTGCTGGGTCCTCCTGCTTTGCCCAGGGTGCCTTTTTTAGGGTTGCCTTTCCCGCGTTTTGCTGCCACTCCAAAACTCTCCTCCCACTGAAGGAGATTAACACGGGGATCAAAGGGTTGACTGGGGGCAGGGTGTGTGTGTTGATATTTTAATATAATAACATGCCAGCAGTAGCTTGGAGGGCAAACGTCGAGGCAGCGCAGTTTCGCAGCCAACCCCCCACCCCGGGATTCCTGCTGAACTTGCTGACAGCCCTTTGGATCAGATGCAGGAGGAAAAGGAAGGGCAAGAGAGATGGTTTATTGCGCGGGGGGGGGGGGGAGCAGGCGGGAGAGGGAAAGAAAGAGTTTGGGGGCGGGAGCAATAGGCACAATAAATGCCTTGAATGCAGTGCTATAAATTTCTTTTCCATCCCAAACCCCCTATTTCCAGGTGTACAGGCAGGCAACTAGAGCGGGGCTGGTTTTGAATTAGAGCTGAAAGGCGGGAGACAAAATGTGCGGGTTTTGCAAAAAGTACCCGAAACCAACCAGATGGTTGTTGGCCCCCGTTAGATATGTTTGAAAGCGAGATCACCAGGGATCATCTATAAATATTTAAATAGAAGCGGGTGGGGGGGGGGGTGTTTGGGTGGAGAGGAAACGGCGATGCTCGAAGCCAAGGAATTTCCAGCCAGGGTTGCATTGCTACGATGATGCTGATTTCCAAATGCAACCGTGGAAACCTCTGGCAACCCCCGGTGTGTGTCTAAGGGGCTCTCTTCCTGTCTCAACGTGTGCGGTTAATCTTGCGCAGCTGTTGTGCTCCATCCACTCCTGCTGAGATCTTGTTTACCTCGCTTTTCAAATATAGCTCCTGCGCCATGTCCTCTTCCTAAATAGGACAAGAAGAACAGTTGACTTGGTGGTAGTAGGAGATAGCTTGGGGTGGATATGGAAATCACATGAGGATTTGTTCCTAGCTGAGACCCAACTGAAGCCAGGCACCACTGGCAACAGGAATTATATTTATTTGCAAATAAGGACAGTCCTGATCACTTGGACTCCAAGGAATGTGCCTGCCAACAGGCATCCAAGCTTTTTGAAAAATATTTCAGCTTGGTCACAAAATGTAACAGATTGGTGCATGCATACACATAGTAACAGGTGCAAGTCTGAGTATTTCCAAAGGTGCTCGAAAGTTCACATCCTCATCCGGGAGTAAGAATACCACAAGCTCAAATAGTTCATCACAAACAACTTAGAAAAATTCCCAAATATTTTCAAAGCCACTGCTTCTTACTTGGTCCATCCTGCTTGCATAAGCCATTCCTTGATAGAGACAGAAATTGCTTCTGTACAAGGGACTGACTTTTCTCTGCCCCGTCTTCCCTTCTGAGGCCTACCTAACTCCCAGTGCAATCCTATGCAGAGTTACTCCAGTACAGGTCAGGCGAAATCAATGGGCTTAATCTGGAGTAACTCTGCAACAGAAGTCTTCCTTCTGAAAACAGTTGGCTAGCCAAACAGCCTGAAGCTTAGACAAAAATAAATAAATCTCTTGTTGGTTTTCCTCTTCCCAGACAAGGGTTTAACTTACCAGGTCAGAGTTGCAATATAAGAGTCACTTGTAGATGTGATCCTGTTCTTCTGCTCTGCAGTGTTGTTCTAAAGTGCAACTATGTATAGCTGAGTTTATTTTGGGTACCCACTGGCAAATTATATTTGCTCATCTTTTCAAGGCACATACACCATTTATTTGTGTTAACTGCTCCAAAAAGTTGCTTTCCTTTTCCTCTGTTTTTCTACTGATGATTAGCAAGATGTTTCTGAAAACATACATTTGTCCAAGACTGGTTAGAATATTTTTTTTGCTGATGAACAGTAGTATGAGACTATAGTTTTAATTTTGTCTGTATTGTCAGATTTCTCTTAAGAAAGCATAACTGCATGAAAAATGATAGGAAAGGGGTACTTGGAGGACAATTTCTGGTGAAATCAGGGGTGTTGAATTTAATGTTTCTTTTCTGATGGCTATTTTACATGACCATTTGTGGAGCAGTGGTTCTGTGGTGGGGTTACCATGAGTTTACTTGAATACACTGGTCTTGTGAATGTTTCCTCACAGTATGTTGAGATTTCAAATCCCATGTCCAGATTTAACTCTGATTAAGCAATGTGGCACGTATTCACTGTACACAAAACTGCATGGTTTATTGACCCTAACTTGCATACATTGCACTGCATTTTCTTTCAAAAGAACAGTTTCCCAAATCAGTGGGAGCCAAACCAACTTGTCTGTCCTCAATATATCACCAACTCTGCTCACTGAGCGACTTGATGATGCTTTCTTATTTCATCCCTCTTCATAACAAATCTGCAAAAAAGTCACTTGTTCTGAGTTTTTAAAAATAATTTTTATTGATTTTCTCAATATAATTATACAAAAGAAGAAGATATAAACCGAAAAACTGGAAAAATAACACAAGAATAATAAGCAGGTAAAATACCTAGCCATAAAACTAAAACACAGTAACAGAATGGATCTTAATATTTTAACAAATTAACATATAAACATAATACCACCTGGAGAGAGAGTGCCTTCTATCGTCTTTTATCCCATCTAGTATTCTATTCTTAGATGATTTCATTAACATCCACTGGTATACATTAATTTAGCAAATAACCTTAACTATTAACATATTTATGTTATTGATTCAGCCTCATACTAAAAAAAAATGCTTCCTACTTCACATCAAACTCAGATTTTGACCTGTTTACAAAGTTTGTCAGTTTCACCACTGTAGCATATTCTCTTATCCTCCCAAGTTTCCATATTTCGGCAATTTTCTGTCTTCCAGCTAGATGCTATTGGCAGCCATTAACATAAATAAACATAATTAATTAGGCTTTTTGAAAATTTCTCAGGAAGAACTGAGTTTACATAGTGGAAATGAAGAAGAAAAACATAAAATTAAAACCATATAGTGGGAGCAATACCACAATTCTTAAGGCCCTGTCCAGTCTTCTAGTCACTGGGTTCCTTTTCATTTCTCACTGGCAGCTTTTTGCTACTGTTTAAACACTATTGAATGGATTGAGACTGAAAAAGGACAACATACTATGTTAGCTGTATGCTTAAGGCAAATGAAACGGGAGACGAATGACTGAAACAACATTCTTAGTCAGAAAACTTTGGAGTTCAGACTGGATTGCAGACACTCATTTTCCTTTCTTCTGTTTGACTAAGAAAGTAGCTTTCCCCTTAAGTAGAACACTGCGATTTCTGCAACACCAATGTTACTTCCACATTTTAACTGTCAGAGCCCCAAAGTTATGGAACTGCACACAACTTTTTGATGGGAATGATCTGTCTACAGTTGAACAGTGCTTGACTATGTGGAAATTGTGGGTTGGATTCAAATGTTCACAAGTGGAACAGAGGTCAAGGAAGGGATTTTTTCTCCTTCTTACAGCAGACCCATATGCCCCTGAAAACCACCCCTGAAAGTCAGAAGGTCCTGAGGGATAGTGTGGGAAGTGTGAGAGTGTGAAGGTAGAATTGTTGGACATTTCCTCTCCCATTGCTGTATGGATTCTTACATAAATAGATCAGGAATTCACTCAAGATTAGGATGAGCAGTAGAGAAGGGTGGAGAAAGTAAAGGAAGGCTGCAGTGATCCCTTCTACAAATTGTGCTACTGCTTGTCCCTTGGACCCTTTGGGGGCAAAACTGAGATACAAAAATAACAAATGAATGGATAAATGAATGAACATGGACCCAGTAACACCTGTTTATTGTGCAGTTACAGTAAATAACAAAATATAAATTAAAGCAGAATTCTCATCTAGCCAGAGGTGAGACTAGGGAAGTAGGAGTTTTGGATAGCACAACTTTATATTGTTATTGTAGGATAAGTCACTGACACTTCTTTGAGAGCCTTTAAAGTTGTTATTACTAAAGTCTCCAAAAAGGAACCCTAGTAAAACTTATCAAGTGTGTCCTTGTTAGTAAAGTAAGATAGGAATAATAATTTTTAGAGTTACAAACTGACTTGTTCAGATATCCTAACACTAAAAAGCCATGAAAAAAAATATAGATTTGATAATGGAGTTAAAGCAGTGATTATGATTGGTATTAATCTGATAGCATGGGCATGATCTTGGACTTGGACCACAGAGGCCTGTCTTGGGTATTTCTTTCACCAATTTCTTTATAAGTGTTGGGTAAATGACCATTTAATTTAATTATAAACCTTAAGGCCTGTTGGGAATGCATATATGGGTGTGTGTTAGTTGGTTAGTTAGTTAGTTAGTTAGTTTGTTAGTTAGTTAAATAAATAAATAAATAAATAAATAAATAAAGCATACACTTATTTACAAAGTGTGAAGATTGTTCTGCCTCTTCCCTACATTTTAGAGCACAAATATAACAGTTGTCTAGTAAATGAGCATCTTAATTAATTTAGTAAAATTACATGACCAATCAAACATTATGTTGCCCAAATTACAGGCTTGTACAAATTTCTGATCCCACTTGAGTGGCAATCCTTCTGCATATTCTGGAGAAATATGAAGCCTATTATTTCTGCACTGTTCCTAAAATAGTGCAATTCACTGCCACTGGAAGTAGTAATGGCAACGAATACATGTGCATCTGTTAAGTGCTGCCAGGCCACTTCTGACTTATGGCAGTCCTATGAATTAATGTCCTCCAGAATGTCCTATCACTAATAGACTTGATGAGGTCTTGCATACTGAGGGCCATGGCTCCATTTATTGAGTCAGTCCCATCTCATGCTGAGTCTTCCTTTTCTCCTGCTGCCTTCAACTTTTCCAAGCACTATTGTCTTGTCCAGTATGCCTTTTTTCTCATAATGTGACTAAAGTACAATAGTCTGATCATTTTAGCTTCTAGGCAGAGTTTGGGCTTCAGCTGATCTCGAACCCACTAATTTGTCTTTTTGGTGGTTCATAGTGTCCATAAAACTCTGCTCCAGTACCACATTTCAAATTAATCAACTTTCTTCCTGTCGGCCTTCTTCATTATCCACCTTTCCCACCCATAAATTGAAATAGGGCATGAATTATTCTTGGTCGCAGTTGTAGGGATGAACTGCTGACCCAGCAGCACCGTAAGTAGAGCGCTGGAACACCGGCGCTCCTACGGCCTTCTGGTCGCACCGCTCCCCCACCCCTCATCCCCCGATGAGTCACGGGTCATGAACTACCTGGCTCACAACCACCGGGTGTCCCGGACAAAGGGACAATGGTCTTGCCCCCAGGTGAGGATTAGGCCCAGACGCTGATGCTCCTCTCCGCACGTAGCAGCCAGGTGAGATCATGCATCACATGATGATCTCTCAGTCTCCCGCTCTCCCGGAATCCCCCCCGTTCCGCCCCTCTATACGCCCCCGCTAGAATCATAATAAAAGGTGCCAAGAACCAGCACGCGGGAGAGTCGCTAGGAACACGGACACCCGCGCTCCCGCTGCTGGCACTCTCCACCAGATGTTATCACCGCGTCTCGTCTCGTTCTTGCGCTGACCTCGCGGGCACGCCTACAGCAGTGACATACCCTTATGCTTCAGAATAATTTCTAGCTTCTTCATCACTACCCTTCTCAGTCTCCTTCTGACTAGTGGTTGCAGTCTCCCTTTTGACTGATGATGGAGCCAAGGAATTGAATACCTTCATAGTCACTCTTAAAATTGTGTAATTCTCCAGTAGCCATTACTTTTGTATTCTTGATTTTCACCTGTAATCCTACTATGGTACTTTCTGTTTATCCTCCATCAGGAATCATTTCAATATTTTCTGTCAGTAATGTGGTAATGTGGGCTCTAGTACAGAAATGTTCATGTTGCAACGTATCAGTTTTTTGTTAAGTTATCACAACAGGACTGTTCATTCTTTTCTCTTCTGCAGAGATTCTAGAGGAATAGCTTTCCATGTCTCTGTGGAGATGAGAGATTTAAAAATATGTATTAACCAGTTGAGGGAGTATATTGAATATGTATCATTTCCTCTGATCCCATCAGCCTCAGCTAGAGCCTCATGTACACCAAATGTTCTGCCATTATTATGATAATTTATTTTCCCTGTGAGAAGAGATCCTGGGGGAAGGCATTATGAATATATCTTACAATATGTGCTCAAGATGCTTAGAGCTTCCTTGAGAACCACTGAGAGCGCTCCTAAACAGATCTACTGGGAAGAAATTCCCATGTTATTCAGTGGGGATTCCTCTCAAGAAAGCACAGCAATTGTGGTGTAATTTGGACTGAAATTTGGGAGACCCCAGTCCCCATGAAGTGGGTGACCTAGGGTCCATTTTCTTTCTCATCCTCACTTATCTCCTTGGGTTGTTGTGGGGTTAAAACAGAGGAGAAGGAAATGATATCTGCTGCTCTGAGTTCCTTGAGTCAGGGTAGATACAAACGTAATAATAAATAATATTGGGCCCAGCTAAAAAGTGATTCTCCAGTTAAGTGGTCAGTTCCCTTCCTTTTGTTGTAAGTGTTTTGGGTAATACAAACGCTCCCTTGGATGGAGGATTTGGAATGTATCCTTACTGTGCTGTACCTGTTCAGAGAGAGATGGTTGAAACTTGTATGCCATGGCTTCTCTGTAATAAAATGTTTGTAGTTTCCTCATTAATTATTTGGTTTCCTCCCTAAAAGTGAATCCTCTCAGGCACAACCTAAACACATTGATTTTAATAGTTATACTAGACGAACTCCATGTATGATTGCAGTGTCTATTCCCCTGCCCCTTGCTGAGTATGGGGGTGAAGATCAGTGGCCATGTGTGGATGCAGCTTGTTTGTTTGTTTATTTAACCTATTTGTATCCCATTTTCTAATTATTACTTTTGAAGTTGCATGTGAATAAAAATAGTTATAAAGCAAACTCTGAAGCTTTAATAATTTAAACATCATAATCAAAACTAAACTGTAGAATGGAAACAGGAAAAGAACTGAAAATAAATGTGCATTCAGTTAAAATGAAATGTCCAAGGTAATGGAATTCTTTTGATACCATTATTGGTGGTGGTCATACAGTCATGTCTGGAGAGGATGTTTCTGAGACATGTCATTCTCTGCCATTAAAAAGGCCTTGTCTCCATTCAGCACTTGCTTCAGTTATGAACACGTGATGAGCAAGAAGGTCCATACATCTTCAAACTGCCTCCTACAGCAATCCTCCCCCGCGCCCCCCACAAATCTGGATTGGGCTGCCCTACTTGAAGATAACAGTCTCTGGCCATTTATTCATTAACTACTTGCCCCATTCTGGGATGTTGCCTGTGAGCTTTTGAGGGGCATCTAAAAGATGACTGATAGTTTGCTGAAATTGCTAGTCAGAGCGAAGTCTGACATGCCAAGCAATAAAAGCCAAAAGTCTTGTGGGAGTCGGGGGAGGGGAAAGAGGAAGGAAAGAATGAGATGGGAGCTGTGTGGGGGTGAGGATGAGGAAGGCAGGCAGGCAAGAGTCCTTGTTTTTTATTCATGTAAAAGAAGCCAGTCAATTTCACTGGGTTCACTGCTCCAGTCTACTGCTCCTGTGTGGACTTTTAACATGAACATTGAAAAAAAAAAAAGAAGCCAGCAGGGGAAACCTATCATCCTGAAATAGTGGTTGGTGAAGTAGAAGGTAGTGTGGTGTGGGTGGGGGAAGGTGGGGATGAGCACGATAACTTGCAGAAATGTTAACACATATGGATCTCCTTTGCTTTTCCTGGGGGGGGGGAGAAAAAAGTTGCCCTTGAAATGTTTTTGGAAACCATGGGGATTCTCTGATCTGTGTGACTGTCAGAATAGGGACTGAGGAGACTGTCAGAATAGGGAAATGTGTATAAATGAGAATTGAACCCAAAGGGAATGTATGCTCAAAGTGAAGGAGACCACAAGTGAATAAATGGCCTCTGTATTTGCTGCAGGAGTTTTTCACCCCATGTGCGTTAGAGTGCTCCTTGTTTGCCATTCAGTTTCAGATTTTTTTAAAAAATCTCTCCCTTTGTGTGTTGCCAAGGCAGCTTTACTCGTCTGAATAGGACCTTCTGCAAGAACCAACCTGCAAACAGGCAAAATCAATAACTACCCATACACATGCCTTCTGCATTTTGTCCTTTGTCTTGTGGAATGGCCTGTCTGAGAAGGTCAGGAAGACTCCCAGTCTCCTGGCTTTCTGCAAACTATGCAAAACCAAATTATTTAAGATGACCTTTCTGTGCAGACAATAGGGTAACACTTGACAAAATGCTTCACAAAGTTTTTTGGACAAATTATTAGGGACTACGGTCTATACTGCTGTGCACAGTTTGCTGTAAGTTGGATCTTACTATGTAATCTTGCACGATTGTATGTGTCATATTAACACCTATGCTTTGCTTCAGTTATGGTTTCTGGTTTTCTGATTGGTTCTACAACCCAAATCACATTTCATTATTTACTGAATTTCTAGTCCTCTGGATTGACTCACTTTATGTAATCTGCCTTGAGCCTCAGTGAGAAATGAAGGAATGATAGGATGCGCTAAAAGGAATCTACAGCCAGGATCATATATTAAAGATAGTTAATACTCATATAAACAACACAATTTTCCATCCTTAATAAGGTGATATAATCCAAGGAGAATTGTCACAGTTACAAAGAGAATATTGACATGAATGAGAGTGGATACTGTCTGTAGTTGGAAAGCTAATGAACAGATGTTTTATGCACACACCTTCAGACTCACCCCTTCTGGCTAAGTAGCCTATACCAGAAAGTATATTAGTGACTGTTAAGATCCACATGTCCACATGTGTTTTTTAAAACATTGGATAAAATGCATTATGTAGGTCACTGGTAGATTAGATGTGTTTCACTGTGCAACTAGGTTCTGTACTTTGTTCAAATATGATTAGTATTTTGTCATTTCAGTCAGGTTTGTAGTAGAGTCAAGTGATTTTATGCTTTAGAGTACTTAATTTTAGAGGTCCTAATGTATCTTGTTCCTCTGGAGGCTGGAGCAGTATAAGATACAGACGCAGCCTAAGAAATTAGTTATCAGTTTTTGAGTGCTGGGAAGGGCATTGTCTTGGGAAACACACACAGAGTAGTCCCAAGCATTCTGCCTAAACTGCACATCAGTGGTTCCTTATTGTATTTTCTTGGGCTTAAATTTTAGAAGTTATTGAATATATAATTTAACAGCTTGCTCTAAAAGATGTTTCTGTTTCTCTAAGAGTGACTGTTAATGCTGTCAGTTTAGCACCCTGACCCTAAACCTTTGGAAGTGCGGGAGCATATATACTATGAAATTGTCACCAGTTGGCACTCACATTAGTAACATTTGGTACTAGCTAAGAACTTCTGAAATTACTAAAGAGTTTGGCAATATACATTGATTAGCTGTTCCTCTTGTTTTTCCTACCTTCTGTTATATTTAAATATTTTGGAGAACTGCAAAAAATTGTTAGTTGTTGTGGATTGCATAAGCCAACATAGAAGCCTATGTAGGCAGAAAGGCAAGAGTTATCTTTTAATAAGGAAACAGATGCACTTTTGTTGGACTCATAGAATTGGAAGAGCGCACTAGGACCATCCAGTCCAACCCCATGCCATGTAGGAATACACACTCAAAGCACTCCTGACAGATGGCCATCCATCCTCTACTTTAAATTCTCCAGAGAAGGAGAGTTCACCAAAAGTCAGTCCCACTGATTTTGCTGCAGGTGCCTTGGAACTAATATGCTTTGGTATGCAATCTTTATTGATCATTATAAAGCAAAATTAGGCCAAAGCATAGAGGTGTTTTATTTAATTCTTTAATTGTAATATTCTGATAAAATTACTTAAAACTATGAGAGAATACACTAGAAGGGGCAGAAGATTTTCTGTAATTATATATTTAGGATTGTACTGCAGTTTAGTTGAAGATCTAGGATTCAAACAAATTTAGTCCCACAGAAGACAAAGTAAGTACTTTGTAATTTTAGATTACCAAATCACTTTAGTTAATTGTTCATACTGAAATATACAATCCCTTTAATTTGTATAGAAAAATGGGGGAATCTGGTCCTTGAAATTATGTCCTGTGTCTTATTTGGAGGAAAATCTGGTTAAAATCAATGAAGCTTATTTCCAGTGTAAGGTATTTTAGATCAGATTTTTGGGAAATTAGGAATCATGCATGTTGGCCACAATCCAGCTAACATCAAACACTTTTAAAGTCCTGTTGATTTAATAGGAGAAATAATCACAT
The DNA here is from genome assembly GCF_021028975.2 of Sphaerodactylus townsendi. NCBI lineage: Eukaryota > Metazoa > Chordata > Lepidosauria > Squamata > Sphaerodactylidae > Sphaerodactylus > Sphaerodactylus townsendi. Next base: position 120,372,160 of record NC_059426.1, on the reverse strand, counting down.
GTTTACTCATTTCCTGCTGCAATCAATGGAAATTTAAAAAGCACTGAGAATTAGCTGAATTACCCCTTCCCATTTTTGCTCAGTTTCAGTATATAGCTAGCTGAGCTGAACATGAGCTGTTGCAGATATTCCATTAAAATCCTAAATGCAGTTACAGGTAGGAATGCTATGACTTTCAGGCCAAACAAGTTCCATAGGCAGGTATTCTGTACTGAGCAGCCATGATCACCCATGATCCCCATCCTCCTGTCTGTTTCCTGTCTACCTTGAATGGCTATTAGTGAGTTTTGGAACTGTGCAGTAGCTGCAGTGGTGGAGATTCCTTTCCTTGTGGTGGTGATGGCATGTCATTTTCTTGTCTGTGTATCTGTCTTAGTATCTGTGTAGCAGATGAAATGCTTTTGCCCAGGATCCTGGATGTTCAGACCACGTAATGTAATGATGTGCGCGAGGGGACTGCACCTCCCATAAGACTGCAAAAATGTGCATGTGTGAAATGATGTTGATAACATGGCTGGCTGATTGATGTCTCAAACTGTGTCAAATTATGCAGGTTTGTAAGTAGAGGGATTCTTATGTGATAATGTGAGAATGCACATGTGCAAAACACTGACAATTGCATTATATCGTACTGTTTGACTATGTAAAAAACCCCTTGATAAACAGGCTCCAACTGTTCAGGGCTGAGTGACAAAAACGGTTTCTATTTGCACCTGGTGAGCTTATTGACAATGGAGCATACCTAGTTATGGCAATTTAAGACTATCATAATCTCCCTGACAAGTACCTTTGAACTCAACAGAACTTTTTTCTATGGATCATGCTACTCATAGACCTGTGCAATGCAGAAGTACCAAGTAACCACAAAACTTACTTTTTAAAATTAAAAGGCACACTGCTGCTTTTGAAGTAAACCAAAATATATCTGAGAGGGGTCTTGATAGTGACAAGTATACAATTTTCAGAGGTTTATTCTAATAAAAACTAAATGAACATGATAAATTTTCAGTTAAGGAAACGGCTAGATCATTCAGATATTTTTTCAGTCATTTTTAGTGTACTGATTAGCTTTTTAAAAGACAGTCACATGGATTCAGATGTATGTCACCTGTCCATTAAATAAAGACAGCATAACCATTATTAATATCTGGTACTTTGAATTCACAGCTGTGTTGGGGGTTTGATTTGGCATTTGAAACAGTTCATAGTAAAATTCTGTCACAACTGTAGAAGCCCTAGAGTGGCTGAGCTGAGTGAGGCTCCTAACCATTCAGGGGCACTGAAAAACACATCTGATAAGTTGGATTCCAGATGGGTAACCAGTTAGTCTGTAGCAGTGAAATAAATCAGAATACCAGTGGTATCTTAAAGAGCTGCAAGTAAGATCCTGATGTCAACTCCCAAAGGAATCTTGGGGGAGTGGGATGGGTAAACTGTGTTTTGTTGGCACAAAGGATGAGATAGAGCACTTTACATTCTTGAAGTTGACCTAAAGTAGGAGCTTTTGCTGATTTGCTGCCATTTATCAATGTGGAATAAGATGGGGGGGGGGGGTTGGTGACTAGATGACTCAATTTGTACCATTTTTGAGTGAATGTGATTACTTATCGACTTGCCATTGTCTCACAAATTATCCCCACAAAAGACAACTTGGATCACTTCCATGTGTGTAAAAATACCTCAAGTCAGTAGGCTGAATAAGATATCCAAGCACTGGTATATAAAAACTCTGAAATATAATATATTCCCCAGAAGGTCAAAGTATGTAGGCAACTTGTTTCAGGTTAAGGTTTAAACTGTAACATTCATATGTCAGGCTTTAGAAGGATGCTTTAAATTGGACCTAATATAAATATAAACTCCACGTAGATGTTGGCTGCGATAAATTCTAAATGAATTTTCACTTGAATTAACAACATTCATATGAGACCATGAAATTTAAAAAGAGTGAGAATAGCATAGATGTTATTTTTAATGCCACAAATAAGCTGACCCTTGAGAATCTTTGTGCACACTTAGGCAAAATGTACTCCGGCTGTATTTAGGGTTGGCTTTATGTTCAAAGGTAGGGGGAAGGGACTTAGCTCAGTGGTAGCATGTTAGCTTGGCATGCAGATAGTCTCAGATTCCATCCTTGTCATCTCCAATCAAAAGGACCACGTAGTAGGTGATAAGAAAGACATCTACCTAAGACCCTGGACAGCTGGTGCCAGTCTGACTAGACAATACTAATCTTGGTGGACTGTGCCATGCCTTTCAACCTCCTCCCAATAATCAGACTTGTGCTTACTGAAATTGATTTATTGCATCAGAGAAAACAAACAGGTACACTCCAAAGGTTTTTTTGCTAGATCTGAGAGGTTCACATTAAACAGCAGCCTGTATTATGCAAGCCCTCCCTCCAATGATTTTCCTAAAAGCCAAAGTGTTCTCAGGCTGTGCAGTTCCCCCAAGATTAGGACTCTGATAAGGGTTCTGGTACTGGTTGTGGTTGTGGTTGTGGTGGGTTTTCCAGGCTGTGTGGCTGTGGTCTGGTGGATCTTGTTCCTAATATTTCGCCTGTATCTGCGGCTGGCATCTTCAGAGGTGTATACAGAGAGAAGTCTGTGCGTAACATACTTCCCTCTGTAACCTCTGAAGATGCCAGCCATAGATGCAGGCGAAATATTAGGAAAAAGATCCACCAGACCACGGCCACACAGCCCGGAAAAACCACTACAACCAGTTGAATCCGGCCTTGTAAACCTTCAACCGCCTTGGTACTGTCTGGCTGTGGGAAGGAACAGTTGCTATTCATCTCTAAACAAAGCAAGCACAAGTAAAGCAAGAATTGATTGGTGCCACAGAGTCCCAGACTCCCTTGGGTGCCCATGGCAAGGCCAAGAAGGAAGAGATCTTGACAGACTGGTGGTCTAAGTAAGTTTCTTGTGTTCCTACATGTCAATTTACAATGACAAACATACCATATCTTGTCCATGTGCAGTAGTTGGAAATATAGACTTGTAGAGTGTCTGTAGCTCTGGGTGTAGCTGACCTTCTGTTAGTGACCCTTAAAATAATAACTTGAGTAGAAGTGTTTAGAAGAAGTGACCATAATCTCCAAATTATTAAAACAAATTAAAAGGAAAACTCAATAAAGGTGCTTAGAGTTGCCAGGCCATTGTTGTAGGACAGGAATAAGCTTATTTTTTTAAAATGTGAAAGGAAATACTTTGGTAAAAGAGGCTGGCAAAATGGAGTGATTATGAGAGAAAGAAATATAGCACATTATTAACTGTGTGATAAAAAATACCCAGTACATGCCTGTGACACTGATACAGCCATCTTTTGCACAGGAATCAAGATGGCAACAAATGAGCTACCTAGGGGATGGATCCTAATTTTTTCAGCTACAAAACTTTCATTTAAGTGCTCAGAAAATGTAATACTATTCTATCAGAGCATGACTCAAGGGAAGACATGGCAAACAAGAATCAAATGTACATTTATTGTGCAATGAACTGATGTGTGTGGAAAGGCACTGAGATCAGGTAGCCACCTCAGTGATAGCTATCCAGTAGGTAGGGACCCCCTCTCGTAACCCTCACATTGAAAACTTGAAAAACTTTTCCTGCTCTCATTCTTCTCATTGTTTGTCCAATAAGAACCCCGTTTGCCTCATCTTTGGTCTATCATGGTCTAATGTTTACATTTTATTCTAGGTACATTTGTCACTCACACAAGTTGCTCTGGAGGAATTATTTAATACTTGAATACTTAAATACTTAATACATGAATCCAAACCAACCAGATTTTACCCTGGAGCATACCCAAAGATTGCTATTGCCACAACGTTTCCTTTATGCCCAGTTGGAATGGGGCTACTGCGTGACCCAAACTGGAAAGCCGACAGGACTCTATGCACAGTTCTCTACACAGTTAAACCAAACATACCATCTGTTTTCTTCTGCAACATATGATATATAGTGTTTCAAGTACTTTGTGGTTTCATGAGAGTTTTGAATGCCCTTGGGCAAACAAAGAACTGTTAAATGAATGATACATTTATTCTGAAAAGTAATGTAATTTCAGTTGCACATCCTCCCATAAAATAGAATTTAGTTAATTAGTTTTGGATTTTAATTGGCTTTCCAAAGTACTTTATAAGAATTTAATTTTAAAATGTAGGCTAAGATATAGTAATTAACTACTAAACCAACTCCCTATGGATCAGTAATTCTTAATGGGAACCCGTATCTTCCTAGGGAGCAATCTACATGTTTTGGGGCTTCTTTGGAATGTTTGATTTTTAAGGAAGCTCCTCCTCGGCACATACATTGACGCCTGACAGTTTGTGGGGAAGAAAGATTTTATACTGATCAGTTGCCATTTTGATTCCTGTGCAAAGGATGGCTGTATCAGTGTCACAGGCTATCCAATTACCATATATACTCGTGTATAAGTCAACCCGCATATGTCGAGGCACCTAATTTTACCCCAAAAAACTGGGAAAACTTATTGACTCGCATATAAGTCGAGGGTGGGAAATGCAGCAGCTACTGGTAAATTTCAAAAATAAAAATAGATACCAATAAAATTACATTAATTGAGGCATCAGTAGGTTAAATGTTTTTGAATATTTATTTCAAAGAAAAACAGTAAACTAGCTCTGTAAGTGGAAAAGAGGGTCAACAAAAACAATATGATCTCAATAATAACTTTAAAAGTACAAAAACCACAGCTCAACCAGCAACCAAGCTAAAACACAAGAGTTAAAATCCTTCAAAACTGGATTTTTGGTCTGGGAAGGAATGTTTATGTTAGCAGTACCAACATTTCAGAGTATCTTTAGGAGGCTCTCCTGATGATACCACCTATGTTTGGTGAAGTTTGGTTCAGGGGGTCCAAAGTTATGTAGCCCCATCTACTATTAGCTCCTATTGGAAACAATGGGGGATGGGGCACCCCCTTTGGGGATCCATAACTTTGGACCCCTAAACCAAACATCACCAAACCTGTCTGGTATCAGCAAGAGGTTATCCTGATGATACCACCCAGGTTTAGTAAAGTTTGGTTCAAATGTAGCCCCATCTACTATTAGCTCCCATTGGAAACAGTGGGGAATGGGGCACCCCCTTTGGGGGCCCATAACTTTGGACCCCCTAAACCAGGGGTAGGGAACCTGCGGCTCTCCAGATGTTCAGGAACTACAATTCCCATCAGCCCCTACCAGCATGGCCAATTGGCCAGGCTGACAGAGGCTGATGGGAATTGTAGTTCCTGAACATCTGGAGAGCCGCAGGTTCCCTACCCCTGCCCTAAACCAAACTTTACCAAACTTGGTTGGTATCATCAGGAGAGTCTCTTGAAAAATCCCTGAAATTATGGTGCCGCTAGCCTAAAATCTGAGCCCCCTGGCGACCGACAAAGTAAAAACCCTAAAATATTTTTTAAAATACACCTGACTCATGTATAAGTCGAGGGGAGCCTTTTCAACAAAAAAAAAATGTGCTGAAAAATTCGACTTATATGCGAGTATATACTGTAATTCCACACTTGAAACTATCAGTCCTTTTGCTCATGTGCTCATGGTTATTAGTGCTTCTGAGTCATTTGTTCCCATAATTCCCTTGGAAACACCTATTATATTTTTGCATGATGAGGGATTTCAAGGGAACCAAGCACAAGGAACTAAAATGGCTATTGAGAAATTATTTATTTTAGTTAATATTCTTTTTAGGGAAAATAGTATGTTTGGGCTGGTTCAGAATTTGGCTTTAGAATGTATCCCCACCTGGCAGCGGTAGCAAGCATCATGGGAATGGGCAGGAATAGTGTTCGCATGCCCCTTTAGTGAGCCATTTGCATTGCTACTGCCCACTGGATACTCCTTTTGCCCGTGCAGAGAAAAATCCCTGCATGGAAGCACCCCTAGATTTGTTTGTTATGGTGTTATTTAAATAGCAGTTATATCTGTGTATCTTATTGTAAGCCATCTAGAAGGGCTGTTGTGGTCAGCTAGGAGAGACTTTGCTTTATCCCTTGCAAGGTATATGAGAAACTAGTTCACAAATATCTTCGCCTCTAGTGCTGATACCACTTCAATGGTATCCCATACTCTCTTCCTCGTATAAGCACCTCAGGGTTGCCATTTGTCTTTGTCCTTCTACCTTCAACAGTGCATCTTTCTAAATCCATCATGACAGATGTTGCCATAATGGGTGACATTCAGTGCCCATGGCCTCCTGCCTGAAAAACTGGTGTTGTGGGTGAAAGCAGCATGAGCAGTGACCCTACGAGCATCCTAGATGAAAAGACAACTGATTCTTTCTGGCAATACTAAGGTTTACTTTTATATAGGTAGATAGCAGATTTACCCCTTAGATGCAACAGCTGAAGGGCATGGTTTAACCTTCAGAGCTCACAATGGGGAAACAGTTCAGAGGTACTGGGCAAAAGTTTACCTTCTATGTATGCATGTACAGCATATGTCCCAGTTACTGTCTTTTATTCCTTTTCTCCCTAGCAAAATCTCATATTGCTGACATACATCTTAATGGATCTCAATTCTGGGTTGCATTTTCACCATTCACATTCATCATTCTGTATACCTCCAAGGTAGAATTTAAAAACAACATGATCTTCAGTCCTATCCATGTTCAATTTGGAAATGTTCCCCACTGAACTGTGTACAGGTTGTTTTTGAATAAATGTATATATAACTGGACTCCATGGGTATCTTCTTGTCCCACTTGAAAAAAAAAATATCAGGAGTGTTGTAAATGTGCTTTGCTCACCCACTTGTCAGGTGCAGTTGGTGCAATGTAGTGTAAAGCAGGTGTGAACTACCACACAAATTTCATGCAGGTTTGCCAATGGGAGGTGAGCAAGCCATGAGCTTATAAGGGTTCCCCCACTCATCTCCCCATCACTTGAAGGAAACTTTGCTAAACACTTCCATTTGTAACACAGGATTCATTTGTTACTGGTGGTCCAAGTAGGATTTTCCCCTCTTACACACAACTGGCAAGAATCTGATTTGTTTAATTTGACTGATATGGTGGAAGCATTCATTGCTACCCTTGTGAACGTACTGGAAAAGGATTGTTGAGATGTTGGAAGTGTATGACTGCCAGTCAGAGCCCATATCACATACTGGATAGGGTGGTAGATCTGGGCTGAGAAATCCCACATTCAAATCTCTATGCAGCCATGAAGTTTGCTGGGTGACTCCAGGCCAGTTAATCTCTGTCAGCCTAACTACCTGAAAAGGTAAAATTGAAAAATTATGCATGGATATCATGAACATCCATAATGTGAGACAGTCATCATACTGATGTTAAAACAAAAACTTAATTAGTTGACTACACCAGCACCTCAAGGTCTTCTGAAAGCTTTTCTCAAGTCTTTCTTCTTGTTCTTGAAAATTACCGTATGGAATTACCGTATGGAATATGCATGCATACTTCATTTTTAAAAGGCCACACGCCTTTTTTTACTGTGCTACATGTTTTTCCCCACTTCAGATGTGAAGAGGCACAAATATAATTCTAAAATTATTCTGTTTGTAAAGAATGTCTCACTGAGAGGTTGTAGGTAATATGAGATTGTCCTTTAGATATCTAGAACTTGACCAAAATTCAGGTTAGTTTGTAGTCCAGATTTTGTATTGTCAATATATTTGCCATGTGGGGGCCTCCAAAGCGTCCCTAGGCTTCTGACTTATTGACATAGGAAAGATATTTAAAGTAAAAAGATCTGAAGTTCAAACTAATGTGATTTTATAGATCTGGGTACTTGGCTGCAATACTGGGAGGCATTAATGCTGTGAGTAAGTGAGCATGCTTCCATAAACAAAGGCAACAGATTTTAAGAAGGGGTAAAAGTGGAGGAGTAATATAGCCAAGACAACATGGCTTCCAGATCCAAGCCAGAATGGTTAGAATTGGATCCTGAGGCCCCAGGAAGTGCATGGGTGCAGTTCACTAGCTGTGATGAAGCTGTGTTTAAAGGTGGTATTTGTTAACCGTGTGCCATGAGAACTCATATGAGATCTGCAGTCCAATTGGATCATATGTATAAATATTTAAGGAGTATAAACCTTGGCTAAAATGCTGTGTCACTGTATTACCGTCACCTTAGAAAGGCATCAGAGAGGCCAAAGTTACTTAAGGTCTGCATTAGTCAATGAACTAAAAGAAGAGCAGAATGAATACCGTATATACCGGTGTATAAGACGACTGGGCGTATAAGACGACCCCCCCACTTTTCCAGTTAAAATATAGAGTTTGGGATATACTCGCCATATAAGAGTACCCGGCGTATAAGACGACCCCACACTTTACAGATGATTTCCCAGGGTTCAAAAGTAGTCTTATACGCCAGTATATACAGTAATTTTCAAGATAATAATGTGGGAGGACTTCGTGCCTGTGTATAGACACAGAGACAATAATATGGTTGAGGGATGTTAGAAATAAGGGGGAAAACAGCACAAAAGATAGAAAAAAATTAGAAGTCATTATATATAGTTATCACAACCAGTTATCAGAATATTGCAGTTACTTCTGTCAAAATGGACAGATGTGATATACAGTAGATTAATCAAAATCAGACAGATTTTGTGGGTTCTTTCATGAAACTCAGCACCTCTTACTTCAACATTCTAATAAATGTACTATATGAGTCTTGCTAATGTCTTATTCTGTATTTCCACGTATAATTTAGCAAGAAGAAGGGCTGAGCACTTAAATTAAAATTCATTCATGTCCTGTCTATGCTATTTTCTGTCCCTCCAAATGCCTCATGGAACATTCATGTTTCTTAAAGAGAGCTTTATCCATTAAGCCAGACTTTTTACAGACTGATGAGGACTTTAAAAAAAACCTGAAACCAGTATTCTTAAGATACTTTTATAGTGTGGTGTGACTGGAATTTCCTTAACACAGCAATTCCACACTGTTAGTCATTCCCAAACTGCATGTTACAATGTTGATTATTGTTCATTTCCCTTGCAGTGTTTCTGATTTAAGTCACCCCCATGCATCTTTACTGCTCTTTGCTACAATGAGGAAACATGTTGACACCTGAGACCTGTATTATATATGTTAACTTGTGAAATATTATATTGATTCTTTCTGCAGTAGTCGCATTCCTTGTCACTGACTTTTGTAGGAGTAGGATTGAGTTCACAGGCTGTAGTTTCCTGAATGGCAAAACAGAGATGACGAATTAGAACTATCTTGGGAAAATAAGATACATTATTAAACTGATAGTTGATATAATTTGGGGGTATAAACTGCCCTATGACTAAATAATAAATATTCTGGTTTCTGACAATTATGGGGAAATACTGGTAGAGTTGGATGCCGTGAACAGTTGAAAAAGTACAAAATAAGATAATGAGGAGAGGAAGAACAGAATTGCCTAATTTCTATCTGGAGACCAAGGAGAAAGTCTAAACCTTTGAGATAAATTAGACTGTAAGATTATTCTCTATGGGGAGCAGAGGCATAGTCATCTCTTGGGTAATTTAAATCTAAAAAGGACAATAAAGTAGAAAAAAGAGCATGCAAAAGGAACAAATCAATCCTGGTTTCCATGAACAGAAGATCAACAGGAAAGGGAGCAGATGACAATAATTCTCTTTTGTTTCTAATTTCAGTAATTCTGTGAAATCCCTACTTATAGGGCTAAGCCAGAACATTGGCTAGTTATCCATGTAAATGTGACTACCACATGAAGAATTCTGTAGCACTACAATTTCAATATTTCTGTCCGTTTTTCATCTGAAAACCCTTCCCTCATCTTTTTCTGGTATTTCTCAATCAGGCTGTTTCCACACTGGCGAATAACAGCACCCAAACAAAATAACAAACCCGTCCCTGGGGTGCTGTTCGCAGCAATGCCGTCCTGGCCGCCCCCGAGCGGCGTGAAGGCACCGCTTTCAAACCTTGCTCATTGAGCGAGGTTTTTGAAAAGCGGCGTCTTCCTGCCAGCGTGGTGCAAGCAGCACCAGCGGGAAGACGCTGCTTTTCCCATCTTCTCCACTAACCCTCCCATCCAGGGACAAGCCCACACTGCCCTCTGACCCCTGGAGGTCGGAGGGCAGCATGGGCGTGTCCCTCCAGCCCTCCAGAGCAGCGCTGGATGGGAAGGTCAGTAGAGGGGCTGAACCAGAGGCCGCTCCGCTCTTCGGTTTGGTGGATCTTCAGGGCTGCTTGCATGCTACCATGCAAGCAGTCCCCGAGCCTCCACCAGCATAATTTATTCTGGTGGAGGTGCGTTTCCGCCACTGTGAAGAAACAGTCACTTCCTTCTCATTACCCACCCCAACCAATTCATACTTACTCAATGCATGAGTCTGTTGAGTCTCACTGGATTTCATCTCAATTAAGCATACATAAGATTATAACTTTAACCTCTATTTTCTTAACGTCTTTTTTTTAAAATAAAAGATTAATTCCCTACTCAGGCAGACACACAAAATTGATTCCCTTTGCCCTATTGAGTACTTGCATTCAAAATATTGAAATCAATCAATATATGTAATTCTAAACATGGTTCCATTTGTGGATACTAAAATCTGAAAACTGAATCCATGAACAGTCAAACCATATCTTTCTACAAATCTGAGGAAAAACCCAGGTTTGTAGAAAAATCTGAATTAAAAAAATACATTAGACAAGGGGTTAATCCTCCATATGATAGAAGCTTTATGAAATGCATGACCTCCAAGATCTTAGGGGCTGATGTAGGGGTTGCCAAGCACCCACAACAATATTGTTAGTAAAAGTCAGGGGGAGGGAACAGGGCCATTCCAGGGCTGTTTTGCAGACCAACAGTGTTCATCTCATCTCTTCCCTGGAGGCAGAACCCACTGGGGCCAGGCCTTGCAGCAACCACCAGGTGATGCACTATGATGCAACTTGCATTACTAGCACAGGCTCAGTATTGATCACCTCAGTGGTTCACTACTATTCTATAGTCAGTGTCCAGAGGGAAATTAGGTGCCCCTCCCGTGAGTCTTGGTGGGTTTCCCTTTTGCATATTCTAAGGTGCAAAACTCCTGCCACCTTTTCTGTCAAATGCTCTCAAACAGCTTTAAAATGTTCATGCCCAGGCTTGACGTACCGCTTTTGAACAGCATTGCATATGTGTTTGCTTGGCACAGCATAAGCTGCAGCGTAAATAATTACTTTTCGAAACGATGTTACGGTTCCAAAGAAGTCCTAGCATCCTGATTCTTTAAATATTTATAAAATGAGTGAATTCCGCTCTCTCTCTCTCTCTCTTTTGCAAATCTGTGTTAGTAGTGTTGCTCTGGAAATGAATGAGTATTGCTTCCTTTGGGTGCTATTTTTTTTCCTAAAGGAGGGGGCTATTCTTTCGACGTTCCCAAATATTTGAAATGAACTCAATCAAACTTCTATCACTTCTTGAAATCTGTTTAATTTGTTTTCCCTTCTCCAAAAGTGATGGGGCACAATTTATCCTTCCTGTTGTTCTGTGGTAAACTGAGAGCACTTCTTATGTTCAGCAATTTGTCCCTTGAAGTTGGAAGTCTTCCAGCACTGCCACTAAAATAAAGAGATGGCAGGAATCTGAATTATTGTAAACTGTCAAGTTGACTTAACTCTCCAGTGTCAGCTTCTTTTGTTCTGCTGCTGTTGTTGATCACCTGACAGATAATGAAATTCCTGTACTGTAAACCCTAGGTTCTTCCTGTGACCATAAAACAGTGCTATCATTGGTAACAATCATCATATGGAATTAATGGGTAGCAGCATGGATTGAGATGGGCTTCTTCATTAGGTCAGTGAGTAGAACAGTGCAGTATGGGGATGTGCATTTTCAATGTAGCTATTAGATAATGTCAGACAACTTGGAACAAAATTTCTTATGTCACACTAAGGCCACATCACCACAAATACCTTTAAAAGAGCATGCAGGGCAGTAAAAGAAGGGGGGGCGACTGGTCTGTTGCCCGTCCCCACCAGGTCTGACAGCACTGATCAACAACGGTGGGAGCAGCTCTAGTTTAGCCCCAGCATCAGCCCAGTCTGCATGTGCGTCAATAAAAATCAATTTTAAAAATAATGAAAATTAAAAACAAGGTTTAAAAATAGAAAAAGTCTTAAAACCCTAAAACAAATTTTCCTATTTGTGTGTTTTTAAAAGTGCAGTTGTATCTGCAGCCATTATTGTTTACATTCAGAGCGAGGCATAGAGAGGGGACCACCTGATTGGCGGAGGCAATTCTGCAGTCTGATTGGTCACAGAAGACTTGATGTCTCTGAGAGGGAGGGGGTTATCTCCCTGTGTAAAACTGTTTAAGGGGCTTTTGGAGTTTGAAGTTCCTGAAGTGAACAGCTTTGCTGTGCTTAGCACATAACCTTTCCGAGGAAAGCAGTTCAGTCAGTGAAGAAAATATATCTGATTCTACTGTGGATAGACCTTGTGTGCTGTGGTATAAGCAAATATACACAGATTGGAGAAAACTGGTTGTAAGGTTGTGAAAGAGCCCAGGCTCAGAAGCATATATATAACCAGAGATGGATATATCTTCCAGGAAGAGAGAAGAAGAATCACACATGGGGTATTGGGTTTTGCTTTGAGCTCCTCTAAAGAGAGTTTTTTAAATGTTTACTTCGAAGGCTGAGTGAGGGTACTGAAGTTAATGTACCAAGCTTGATAGAACCCAGTGTATTTAATCCTTAGGCCAGAACATCTTAAGCAACAGAGAATCTTAAGTAGCAAAACCATCAAACAGAACCAACTGTACTATCTGAAGTAAATCTAGTTTACTGAAACTGATCAAACTTATTTGAGCCTGTGCATGAAAACATATACCACTCATCTGCCAAAGTTCTTTTTGTAGATATGTACTTATCTCCCATTCTTATGTCCTCACTTGTTAAAGTTTACATCTGCCTCAGGTCTATTATGCACAAGTGTTCGCTGCGTGGTGGAGGCTAATGTCCATCATGGCAAGATTTCTGCTTTCACTTTCCACTCTCTTCATGGCAAGCAAATTCACTGATAGCATGATTTTAATTTTGCTTTGCTGCCAGAGCAGGACGGACTTGCCAATGGGCATAGCTTTGCCCTGGACCTCTTCCCTCTGCTTGCAACCAGCCTGCCTAGACTTACCCCCCCATACACACACCCTGCTTTACATGCTTCCCCCTCACCCTCCTCCCTGCTGCCAACTACTTCCCGATTCTTGTCCTGCCATATCATTTCTATTGCCCATGACCTCCCCAGTCCTGCATATCTTTAGATTTTAGATTTTTTGGAAAAAATTAAATAACTATATTGAAAAATTGATAAATTGATGCAAACACTGAAAAAGTAAAAATAATAAGACTAGTCAATCAGTCCAAACACCCAATTTGCCCCTGCATTTGATCAACCAACTGGGATGTCTCCAGCCTCATAGTTTTTTACACAAGTAATCAGTGATTCCACACCACACCAGGAAAAGCTTGGGTTTACCGAACATCAGGAGATAGATGATTATGAACCTGGGGAACTTAGCAAACAGCAGGTCACCTTGTCCTTTTGAGGTTTTGCAGTTTGCATGTTGCCGTTGCTCCCCTTCTCACTTCTCGCCATAAAAGCCAATCAGGGCAAAGTGTACAGATGCCGTATTCAAGACTTTTCTTTAACAGTTTGCCTTTTTATGTTGATATATCGATCTATTGATAAGATTTTAAAAATTAAAGGTTATATTAAAAATTAAAGCATGCATGTGAAATAGAGAATCTGCAAAACATTCCACCCCCCACCCTCCCAGCTGCAAGCAAATACCAGATGATGGGTAATGGTTGCCCTGCTGCATACAGGGCAGTAGATAATAACATTGATCATGCCCTGAAACAAAGGCTGATTCTTTTTGAATGCTCAGAAACCTCACCATGTGTAATTGGCCTCTGTATTATTATGAACGGGTTTGTCAAAGAAGGTTTTAAGTCAACGGACTTCTTTTACTTTCTGAGAGTATAACAGGGCTGAAGGAAAGTGCTTCTTGTCCCCAAATGCTACCTTTCCTGAAGCACCTCAATCCCTGAGAGGAGGAAGGCAGGGAAAATCTGACAGGCCTGGTCAGTGAGCGGTTTCTCTGCTATGGTAATATTAGAAGGCGTGGGGGGCTTTGTAGCACCAGATAACACCATAAAAGTATAATTAATAAGGTTTATCTGAAAGAAGTGTGTAAACAGTATACAAATATAAGAGCAGTGCAAAGCAAAGCAGAGAATACTAAAATGTAAATAGCTGACCTAAAATACTTATACAGCGTTTTGAGTCCTCTGACCCAGATGTTACCTGACCAGACACTGCAGGCAAAGGTTCAAAGTCCAAAGCCCATGAGCAGGTATTCTAGGCCCCTTTCAAACTGTCCTTATAATCTGTTTGAGCAGCTGGTTGCTAAACTATTTTGTGTTATTTCAGACAGAGATGTTTGGGCTCCCAGTTGCTAATGGATTTTTAAAAAACCTTTTCAGACAAAGCTGTTTGTGTTTCATTGGTATCCCTGGACTCAGACGTTTTTATGAAAACTGCTTTTCCCATTTCCAGTTTTTCCTTGTGCTTCTGAATCATTGTAGTGTGCTGTTTAAAATATCTGGACAGCTTCCAAAAGGAACATTTTTAACATGCTAAGATTAGCGCTATAGCACCATAGCGTTACACTACCATGGCAATCTAATGCATCTGAATGTTGGTGGTATAGCAATTCTGTTCTATAACACCACCAGTCAGATGCATTGGATTGTTGTGATAGTCTAGACTAGAGCTATGGTGCTATAGCATTAATCTTACAATATTAAAAAGGAAAAAAACCAAAAAAGAATGCGCCATGAACAAAGGTTGGGAAAAAGCATGGTACTGTTTGAAATGGCTAGTGCTCTTCAGGGCACTTTGGAGATGTCTCATACATGAATTGAAATGAGCTATATGAACGCAGCCCTCTATTGCTTTACTTGGATTTAGACTAAAAATGGATAACATCCGTTAAATCTGAGGGGAGCTCCAGCCACATAAGGCCCAACCTAGACCAAAGGATGACCCAAAGGACAGGTATCTAGAAGGGTCTGACAGGAAGGTACAAACTAGAGTGAATGACCTTACTTTACACCAAAAGCTGGCTGGATTCAGGCTGATCAATCAGGTGTGTTGCTAAGACACATGCACTTCTGCAATTATCATGTGCTCAAAGTCATGCAACTCACCCTCCCTCCCCAGGGTTCTCTGTGCTAATACAGAGTCCCTGCAAATACAAAGATGATACCTCGTGGATTTTTCTGAACTTCCTCTATTCCAGTAAGGTGGTAGAAAGCCAAGTTTGGCTTTGTCAAACAGTCAAATGTGGACCAGGAAACCCATTGGTGGAACATTATGCTCCCGGGATCACTCCTCTAGAGCTTTTGTAGGTAGAACTTCTCCATTACAGTGAAATGGAGACTTTTTGTGTGCAGGGGGAAAGACTATACATTTTGTTTTTTAAATCTGCATTTTAAAAAATCTGTCTTTTGAAGACCATTATTCTATACTGAATCATTGCACAGCAGTAAATAGTTAATCTGGTTTACAGTGTCAATATGTACCGTACACGGCAAGGCAGTCTTCAGTAAACAACTGCTTGATGAAGTTTTGAATGAGAGCCAAAAAAAAGAAAGAGGAAAAATTCACAAATAATGTAAGTGCATAATAAAATAACAGACCCTTTGTTTCCTCTCATTGAAAGGTTAAGTCTTCCTGTACTGTATATATTAAGACTAATAACCATTATATTTATAAATATTGATAACAAATATTCATACTTCTTGGGTTTTTCCCCTGCCTTCTCTGATTTTCTATTGTTGTAAGAGGTAAAAGGAGACCACAGTGAGATAAAGTCCTCCAGGTTGTCCTCACCTCCTGCCATTTTTAATTGGTGAGAAAGTTTCTTCAAAATCCTTTGTTCCATCAGTTTTTGTTTAACAGTTTTAAAGGCTTCATAGAAGGTCAATATCTTTAATTCATCAACTGGAAGTCCAATATTTTCCAGCTTCTTCTCTATAAGGAGACACCATTTAGAGATGAAGCTATCTGCTAGCATCAGCCAAGAGTAACCAGTTGAATCTGACTGAAAGTGTGAACTTAACCAGAACTTTATAGTTTTCACCCATGCTAGTGTTTCAGGAGTACTCTGCCCAGTTTCTATACAGATGGCCGCATATGGAACACATTTGGGTAGTCCCATAATTTTCCATAGGAATTCAGAGTGGAAAGAATTCAGTTTTGTTTACTGCGTTAATCCATATTGGGACCCCATAAAATAGTTGTGAGGCAATTCTGGCATTGTATACAGTTCATGCTGCCAGAATAAACTGGTTACCTTTAATGTAAAAAAAACAAAAAAAATGCAGATGTGTTTATAGATGCAGTAGCAAGAGCTGCTTTACATTGCGGAGACCATGACAGATCATAACTAAAAACAATACCAAGATATCTGAAATTCTTCACTTGCTCAATTTTATGGCCATTTATTCACCACATCAGGGGTTTCCATCATTTAGAAAAAAACTAAAACTTTAGCATAGTTTATTTCCAATTGGTTCACTGCACAATAATCAGCACAATGGTATAATAGTCATTTAAGGCCAATACTTGACAAAGACAATAGTATAGAAGGACTGTCTGGAACATGTGATGTATGCAATTTAAGATTATGCCCATTTACATCATATAGGGCTTGAAATAAATCACTAAGAAGTTAAATAAAAAGGGAGCTAGTATGCATCATTTTTTAACACCATGTTGCATTAGAATTTCATCAGTTAGGTGCCCCTCATGGGTACATCTAACGTGACAATTCGTGTTATTATGTAATTGTTTTATTAAAAAAGAAGTCTGGGATTGATTTTTAGAGCACACAACTTCTGCCATAAAAAAAATCCTCATAACCGAATCGAAAGTCCCTTTTAAATCAATGAAAGAGACAAACGACTTAGTGGCTCCTGAGCTGGAGTATTTGTTTGTCAAATGTGACAAAAGCATACTATGATCTAAGGAAGACTTACCTTTGTGCCCAGATGTACAGAGGTTCCTTCTGGTGAAATAACCACAGGACACATCTTGGAATTAAATTGGGCTGCAGCCCTTTATTGAAGCAGAAGCTGGGCAAGCAAGAGGAGTGCATCCATATTGTGGCTGGTCAGCACCCCTGGCTGACCCCAGCACCACATCCCAATCCATATTCAGGAGGACAGGAGGTACTGGGCCACCTGGGCGCCCGTTTGCTGTAGTGGTGGGAACCACAAAGGATTGCGAAGAGCTCCAAGCGGACCTTGATAAATTAGGTGAGTGGGCTCAGAAATGGCAAATGCAGTTCAATGTAGCGAAATGTAAAGTGATGCACATAGGGGCAAAAAATCCAAACTTCACATACACGCTACAGGGGTCAGTGCTATCAGTCACAGACCAGGAAAGGGATTTAGGCGTCTTAGTTGATAGTTCCATGGGAATGTCAACTCAATGCATGGCAGCTGTAAAAAAGGCAAACTCTATGCTGGGGATCATTAGAAAAGGAATTGATAATAAAACTGCAAAGATTGTCATGCCCTTATATAAAGCAGTGGTGCGACCGCACTTGGAGTACTGTGTCCAGTTCTGGTCGCCGCATCTCAAAAAGGATATTGAGGAGATAGAAAAAGTGGAGAGAAGGGCAACAAGGATGATTGAGGGACTGGAGCACCTTCCCTATGAGGAGAGGCTGCAGCGTTTGGGACTCTTTAGTTTGGAGAGGAGGCGGGCTGAAGGGGATATGATTGAAGTCTACAAAAATTATGCATGGGGTAGAAAATGTTGACAGAGAGAAATTTTTCTCTCTTTCTCACAATACTAGAACCAGGGGGCATTCATTGAAAATGCTGGGGGGAAGAATTAGACTAATAAAAGGAAACACTTCTTCACGCAACGTGTGATTGGTGTTTGGAATATGCTGCCACAGGAGGTGGTGATGGCCACTAACCTGGATAGCTTTAAAAGGGGCTTGGACAGATTTATGGAGGAGAAGTCGATTTATGGCTACCAATCTTGATCCTCTTTGATCTGAGATTGCAAATGCCTTAACAGACCAGGTGATCGGGAGCAACAGCCGCAGAAGGCCATTGCGTTCACATCCTACATGTGAGCTCCCAAAGGCACCTGGTGGGCCACTGCGAGTAGCAGAGAGCTGGACTAGATGGACTTTGGTCTGATCCAGCTGGCTTGTTCTTATGTTCTTATGTTCTTATGTTCTTATGCCATATGGCATGCAGCCAAATGTCCATGCCCCATTCGGACAAGTGCACACCGTCTGAACGAAAGAGAGCATGCTTCTGGGTGGTTATATCAGGGTACGGGATAACACTACCACTGAACTCCCAGACCACCCACACTGCCGCCTTACACACTTTGCAGCATGCCAAGTCCACTTTCCTCGGCTCTCTCACATCTTTCCACAGGAGCCTTGGGAGGAGGCGGGACCAAAACTTTAATTTAACATCCGGTATCTGCACCAGGACCTTGTGGAGGCCGGCTGCCATCCATAAGGACAGTTCCAGGCCTTTCAAAGCTGGGAAAATTTCCCAAGCTCCTATTAAGCAAAAAATAATAATTGTGGGGTTTATCCCAGCTGGGATTATGAATATTAATGAAGTAAAAGTTAGATCTATTGACAACATCAGGGCACAAGAATTCATTATAGGTACTGTTTGTGTTGGATCCAGACTAGGTAGATCATCTATTGCCAATATCTGATGAGAGGTATTACTGAGTTTGATAAGCTTTGTTCTTGTTGCTCCCAGTCATTCAATTATATTTTCTTGTTCTACTTAACTAGAGGTAGGCTTTTAGAGTTCTTTAATACCTCATTTTCCAAGTTTGTTGACAAAGATTGAGCTAGTGGGCAGCAGAGTGCTCTAATGAAATTGTATTTTGAGGTGGGACAATAGGAAAGTTCTCGTTCATGTTCTGTATTGTCAGCAAATGCAAATTCTGTCTCTCTAATTCAGTCTCAGTATTAAGCTCCATGAGCTCTTGGGCCCAAGATTTTTCATAACTCTTTAAAGTGGATCCACATTGTAACACTTTTGTGGACCTTTAATCTAGCTCCAGATCAATTGGCTCTCCCCTTTGGGGTTCCAGATGTAAGTCAAGAGTATCTTTACAAGCAAGAAGAGCAACAATTTGCTGCACGTGGCAATGTATAGGCAAAGGATTGGTTTTTGAATCTAGTTGAGTTAAAGTTGGAGAGATTAGCGAGTCAAGTTGAGGGTTGGCTTCAGAATATAATGCAGTCACCTTTGAGATTGATGGAAAGCTGGAGTGATTCTCTTCACCAGCCATCTCTGAAATACGTTGTTGTGAGGTGGCAATTTCTTTTAAGGTCATTTCAAGCTGTTTCCATTCATTAGCAATCTCCTTTATTCTTCTGATATAGATGTTTGGAACTTGATAAGTATCATTTAAATTTTTTAACATCTCCTCCTTGGGTAGGCCATTCGTGCCTAACTTTTTCCACATGAGTGGGATCCATTTTCGCCCATGAGCTTGAGAGAGTTAACATTTTTGAAAACTCTCACTGTTCTAATGTCATAGCTCCTGTAAAGATGGGCCCAGCGTTCTAACGAGATAAAAGGAGACTTTGGGGTTCTGAAGGTCAAGACAATTCTTTTATATCCATTAAAGTAAGGGAGTCGTTCAAAAGATAACAATTGAGTCTCCTTTGGTGAACAGTTTAGTACCATACTTAAGGATAATTTAATCATCATAAGATTCGACCATCCATTATAATTCAAAGCAGTTTCCCCGATATAAACTGCCACTTGACATTTTTGCAGAACCAAGGCAGAACCAGAGTTCACAGCTGGCAAAGGGACCGGTGTTTCACTCCGAGTTTGTATTCCATCTGAAACCTGATTCATAAAAGAAGTCTCATCTTCAGCTGGCTCAGCTAACTCAGGTTCTCATGGAGTATATCTGTTAGAAAGTGGTAGTCCATTCAGTAACTTCTCTATCACAGAATATCCTTCAAGAAATTGGTCCATCGTAGTTTGTTTACTAGGTTTCTCACTACATAAAACTGGAGAAGAAAGGCAACACTTCTTTGCATTCTTCCTCATGTGAAAAATGACTGAGCAATAAAAACTTGTTAAATAAACCTATTAAGCTCAGCAAGGTCAAGTAGTCAAAATAAATCAAAAATGCTAACAGGCGATAAAAATGGGAGAAAAAATAAGAAATAAGTTGGTAGTAAATTCAAGTCTTGTTAACAAGCTGCAGCTGCAACCTTATCAACCTTATGAGTCCCCTTCATAGGAAGTAAAAAACAGCTAGGGGAATTAAAAAGTGCCGGCTATATGACCTAATAGAACCACATAAAAAGGAAACTAAAAGCTGTAGTTGCCTTATTTAAAGATTAAAAGGAAAGGAAAAATACCAAACTAGCAGGGGAGAGCCAGCAAGCCACAGTTGCCCATCGCCATCTTCTAAGCCTGACCTTCTCTTGTCCGCAATGCAATCTGAAACCCACTGGTTTCTGGCTAATCAGAGTTCTTTTATCTTCACCTACCTCACAAGGTGTCTGTTATGGGGAAAGAAAGGCAAGGAGTTTGTAAGCTATTTTGAGACTCCTTACGGTCTCAAAAAGCAGGGTGTAAATCCAAACTCTTCTTCTGAGGTCAGCTTTCTAGATGTAAGGTATAAAAGGCAATGGCAAACCATATCATAAACATAATCTGATTATACACTTGTGCTCTGCCCCACACTGAGGGTATGTCTCTTTTGGTTGCAAAAGCACTCAGGCTAATGGCACGGCAAATTTCAGAAGCCCCACCATTCCTGAGAGTGGGGAAACCCTGATGTTTTCCCTGATTTCTGGGTTTCCACTCTTTCCAATCTACCCCACCCCAAACTCCTCATAGGCCTTTCCATGGGATAGATAGCCAGCTTTTTGAAAAAAATAAAAGTAACGAGCCCTTGCAGTATCAATATGGAAGAATATCAATATAAAATTAAATGGCTTTAAAAATCCCTACAGCAATCTTGCGAGTTACTTTGGGGGTTGGCTAGGGAAGGAGCTTGGCTGAGGGAATTCCTGGTGGTGGCCCGAATCAGATGTGGGGAACTGAACCATGGGGTGGTCACTTTCTGCCCCCCATCTCAGCAAGCTTTGGAGAAAAGGGATGTGAGTCTGGATGATGGCTTCCCCGTTGGATGTGGGCGGCTTTTCCTTGGCGGTGTCTGAAGCTTTTATCTCACCTCCCCCATTTCTTCCTTTTTTCTTAGTTCACATGTTCCAACCACTCCAGCCTCCACTTTACTTCCCTTCACCTACTTCAGCCAAATTTTCTTGAAGGAGGGTGATGGAAAAGTGTAAACTAAAACCAGGTCACTTTATAGTCAAACAGCATCCAGTTTTTGTTTTTGGAGGGGACGAGGAGGGAGAGACAGAAAGGGTAAGAGGGAAAAGAAAACACCAGCAGAAATGTTCTATGGCCAGGTGTGATATCTGCCTGTGTGTCTGTGTATGTTTGTGTGCACCCTGTTATGGAGGTGTCAAACCATATGGGGGAGGGAGGCCTTTTAGGCAACTCACACAGCAGGCAGTGGAGCACTCCTTGTTTGAAAACAGAAATGCGAGGAGACCCCACTGCGGAGTGAGGAGCTTCGGGGCTAATATGGGCCAATAGCTGCTTAGTAAAAGTTGTGAGGTGACATAACTTCATGGTTCAGTAATGACCTGATGTTTGATAGGGTACTTACATTTTGCCTAGTTTTGCATTGGGGTGCTTGTATCTGTACTTTTTTTCTGGCACTCCTGTTATTATTATTATTATTATTATTTCTTAAATTTATATACCGCCCGATCCCCGAAGGGCTGTTGTTTACCAAGCGAATCACTTGTGTTTCTAATATGGATGAAGATGCCTACTTGAATAGTTATCAGTCAAGAACAGATGTGTCCAATTCTGGCGCTTCAGATGTTCATGGACTACAGTTCCCATCAGCCCCTGCTGGTATGTCCAATTGGCCATGCCAGCAAGGGCTGATGAGAATTGTAGTCCATGAACACCTGAAATGCCAGAGTTGGACACCCCTGGTCTAGAACATCCCCAAATTTTAGAAAAATCCTTTCAGAATGGCTACTTTCCAATATATTCAGTATTTAGAAATGGCCTTAAGTTAGTTGTGGGGTTAGGGGTGATATCCAGTGACAGTTCCAAATTGGAATGTAGCTTTAAAAATTTCCCATTTTCTCATTTTCAATATTTTTCAGTTCATATAAAGAAAACTTTCTTTTAAAGGTCTAGGTCAGGGCTCCCAAGCCGCATGTGGCTCTTTCAGCCTTATACTGTGGCTCTGTGTGGCCTGGAGGTCGAAGGGTAGTGTGGGCGTGTCCCTCCAGCCCTCCAGAGCAGCTCTGGAAGGAAAGGCGAGTGGAGGAGCCGCCTCTTCAGCTCAGTAGAGCTTCGGGGCCATGGAAAACGGGTCCAAATGGCTCTTTGGGTGGTAAAGGTTGCCGACCCCTGGTTGAAAGATTTTTTAAAGAGTAAAATCTGTATGTGAATAATCATGCAATGTGCAGTGCAATCAAGGTAATTGCACATGCAAATTATGCATAACAGCAGCTCTCCTAATGTGGGTTTTAATATCCTCATACTGTTAACAAGAGAACTGAACTGTGTGAAAGCAGCTTTTCTTATTGAATTTACATATTTATTTTCAGCTGTTGGCAATACATTTGCAGTGTGCTTTTTATTGAAAAAAATTGCTCTCTGGTGAGTCTCTGCACAAGGCATGCAAAGCATAGCCAATCTTTTTATCTTGCTCTTTTGCCTTGAACAATGACTATGAAAGCAGTAGAGTTTGCTGCTTCTAATTTCAGTTAAAAAACAGAAGGTGGTAATTTAATTCTACCATGTACTGGTAATGCAAAGAAGACTCACAGAATTACACCCTTGACTTCAATGTCCTTAGAAGGATGTAATCCTGCTTAGCATAGCATTGACAGTAACTCATAGGCAAGCAAATTGTTTTCTTCTAGGTCAAGGCAATTTGTTATGAAATCAGTTTTTGAAGTTGGCTGTTGAGTCAGATGCGTTTTTCTCACTGAATGTTTCTGAATCAACAAGCAGGATCAACTCTTGGTCTGTCAACAGCACTGGTTAGGCATGGCTGATTACGCATAGCGAGGCTCTCCCGACTTCAAAGAGAATTGGCTGGGGAGTCTTTGTTGCAGGGCATGTTTGGCATTATTACCCATTGCCAGTGATGAGATTCAAATGATTTAACAACCGGTTCTGGTGGTGGGATTCAAATAATTTAACATCTGGTTGCATACAAGCACCATGTTAACAACCGGTTCTGCTGAAGTGGTGTGAACCTGCTGAATCCCACCACTGCCCATTGCCCTGTTTGCAGTGGGACAGCCATTACCAATTAGCTGGCTTTTTGCTTGCATCCGGGAGGGGGAGCGATGTTTCATGGGTTCTCTATCACACATGCGTGCTTTAATTTTTAATATACTCTTTAATTTTTATTTTTAATCTTCTCAATAGATTGATATATCAATCTGTCGATAAATTGATATATCAACATAAAAGGTGAACCATTAAAGAAAAGACTTGAACATGGCATCTGTACACTTTGTCCAAATACTGATTGTCTTTTATAGTGGGAAGTGGGGGGGGTGGTGGTGTAGTAATGGTGGTGTGCAAACTGCAAAACTGCAAAAGGTCAATGTGAACTGCCGTTTGCTAAACTCCCAGGTTCACATTAATGTGTCTCCCAACGTTCTGTCAACCCAAGTGCCAAGTCTGACAAACTTTTCCTGGTGCAGTCTGGAATCACTGGTTGCTTATGTATAAAAGTACGAGGCTGGAGATGTCCCGGTTTGTTGATCAAATGCTGGGATATCGAGTGTGGACTGATCAACTACTCTTATTATTTTTACTTTTTAAACTATTGGTATGAATTCATCAGTCTAGAAATATGGTTATTTAATTTTTTAAAAAAATCTAAAGATCTAAAGATATGCAGGAGTGGGGAGGCCATGGGCAATAGAATTGATACGGCAGGACAAGAGGCGGGAATAGTTGAGGAAGGAGGGCAAGGAGGAAACATGCAAAACAGCATGAGGGAGTGGGGATGTAAGACTATGCCGGCTGGCTGCTGGAAGAGATCCGGGGCAATCTGTCCTACTCTGGCAGTGAAGCAAAATTAAAATCATGCTATAAGTGGATTTGCTTGCCACAAAGAGAATGGAAAGTGAAAGCGGGGGCTAGAGAAAATATGTCTGTACAAGAAATCTTGCTGCAGCAGACATTCGCCTCCACCATGCAGCAAAACCTCATGGAAAACAATCATTCAGCTTTTCTTCTGTTGTCTCTTAAGTCTGATCTATGAAGGGATTCCAGGCCACTGCCTGGTAACCCCAGGAGCTTTGGAGGTGGAGCAAAGGGAGATATTTTATCACACTAGGTGTCAATGTTCTGTGCAGTTGAAAACCCATGATAGCCATGCTTCAGCTGAAACACTAGAATCGCTATGGTTTGTCAGCATTTAGCATGTTGTCTCACAAATCCCAGAGGTAAGGGCAGGAGTAGAACAATGGTGAGAGAATTCTCTCATGGGGCAGGCAACTATTGTTCCTAGATCTGTGAGATTGATGGAATTAAACTGCAATGGCTAGTTAAGAGAATGATTATATGTGGGCCTTCTGATTATCCTACTTATGTTTATTCAATGGGGTTTATTTCAGGAAAATGTACTTAAGGTGGCACAGTAATATTACTGTTTTAAAAACGCTCCCATCTAAAAACTGAACTGAAATCTATGTATGGTGGTTCATATGCCCATGCACAAAACTCAATAGGAACGTGAACACACATTTTATTTGGGTTTGGATATAGGTCATTAGTAATTTTGTTTGGATTCCTTAATAGCTTCATGAATTTTTAAAGGAATAATTGCCAATCATTCATACTGGGCAGCATATTTTCTGTCTCTAACTTCCTATCCCACTCCAAATAGGATAGTATTATTGAGGTGTCTACTCCTCACCCAAAGGATCCTTCCCAGATTGAAAAAAGTAACTTTGTCCAAAGGGCAATTTCTGTCTCCTTGCTGCCCCTTCCATAACTAACCTAGGAAAACTGAAACTTAAAAACAGTGGGGAGAAAGTAATGGAAAGCAGTATGCGGTTTTATGCATTGTAGCCCCACAAAAACAAGACAACACGAAAACACAGCCAGATCAGGCGTAGTGAGTCTGGATCCAGAACCTGGGAGTAGTTTGAATTAGTTTTCTTTCCAAGTAATTCTTGTAAGATTTCTAGGGCACACATTTCAGACTTTGAGTTCTTTGGGAATATAAACTGTTGTTAGGAGGCATTATAACATCATAATCTGTGTGACTACCTCACCAGTGGTATCAGTTGGAAACTGAAAATTATTGACATTTTATGTCAGTGAAGAATATTAATTAGTCCTAAGGGACTGTGGTTCATATTATAATAATTTTGGTTCATTGAGTGTAAAACTTCATTTGAGCCAAAGATCAGCAGGTCTCAGCCACTTAATTTCTTTCTTGTGCCGAAGTTGTGTCCCAGAACACAGGATACCAATTATCAGCATTACAGTTCTCTTCAGGAAGGGATGTCAAGAGTGGGGAAATATACAGACAAAATTCCAGAGGCCTTGGTCACTTTGCAGAACTTTGGAGCTGAACTTTGGAGCTGGACAAAACATGTGGTTTCCTTTTGCATGATATTTCAGCTGGGTCTGATCGCCCAGAGGGAATCTATCTGGAGGCTGTCATGGGTCTTGAAAGGATGGACCCCATAGATTTCATGCTGAACACATTTCAGTAGCTGATCACCTGGTCTGATTGATTGGCAGCAAATAAACATCTGGCAAAGGTTATTGTTTTGCATCAGATTATTTCAATGCTGCCCAAGGGGGAGGCAGGGGATTTCCAGCCGCCGGAGTGGGAGGGGACCATTTTGGCGCCGGCCCCCTCTGTCCGCAGTCTGGGGGTCCACCTGGATTCGTCTCTTTCAATGGAGACCCAGGTGGCCCTTGTAACCCGGACTGCATTTTTCCATCTTCGGCAGACCTGGCCACTGTGATACATGCAACGGTCACCTCCAGGCTTGACTATTGTAACTCGCTCTACGCGGGCCTTCCCTTGCGCCTGATTCGGAAACTGAAACTGGTCCAACATGCAGCTGCGCGTTTGCTCACAGGGGGCGCCTTCTGTGATCATATTCAACCTGTGCTGTGCCAGCTGCACTGGCTTCCAGTGGAATTCCGAATCATCTTCAAGGTGTGGGTTTTAACCTTTAAGGCCTTACGTGGCCTGGGACCCTCGTATCTGAGAGACCGCATTACCCCATATGCCCCTACTCGGCCTCTCTGCGATCAGCAGAGGCCAATTTGCTGGCGGTTCCTGGCCCTCGATGATGCTGGCTGGCCTCCACACGGGCCAGGACCTTTACTGCCCTGGCCCCAGCCTGGTGGAACACTCTTCCTCCAGCTGTCCGGGTCTCCCGGGGACCTTGGTGAGTTCCGCAGGGCCTGTAAGACCGAGTTGTTCCACCGGGCCTTTGGAGTGTCCAGTCGCTGAGTGGCGCCCCCTTCCCCCCCCCCCCCCCCTTCCCCCCTGCATCTTTTTGCACATACCATCTGATGCACTTTACCACCTATTATCCTCCCAGAGAGGAACCTGACCCCTCCCTTTTCTTTTTACTGGGGTGATCTTAATTGAATTGGCCATAATAGGGCACCTATTATGATACAAACCGCTGTTTTTAAGTAGCTTTTAATGGATTTTAGTATTATATTGTTGTTATCGATTTAATTAATTGTATATGTGAATGTTGTTCACCGCCCAGAGCCCCCAGGGGATGGGGCGGTTTATAAATCGAAACAATAAATAAATAAATAAATAAAATAAAATGTGCGAAGTACTGCCAATCCAAGCAGATTGACAACTGTTAACTAACTATGTCTTAGACAAATACCTAAAGGTAGTTTTTCCTTCTACATATAATTTGGGACTGATTTAACTAACTGTAGTTAAAGCAGAGTTTCCAACTCTGACTTGGGAATTTTGGGGGTCGTGCCTGGGGAGGGTGGAATCCGGAGAGGAGAGGGAGCTAAAAGAGGATATTATGCTATAAAGTCCACCATCTGAAGCTATCATTTCTATATGAGAAATGATCTGAGCAAATCTGGAGGTCAATTCTAAATGCAGGAGAACTTCAGGGTACCTCTGGAGATTGGTAACTGTAGGCTGCAGATTATCTGCCATTTGCCTTGCATTTTTGGCTGCTGTATCATTAGTAGGCTTTTAAAGATCTTTTACGACATCAGCAGTGGGTATTGCAAATTGACATTCTAATGATGCAATGCAATAATAGCTAAAATCTCAGCATTCATCTTTTAGCAAGCAGATGCGTACCTGCCAGAGGGACACGTGGGGTCACATGTCCCTGGGTATAACTTATTTAACCATTGGCGGGTAATATCTCCCCACACCCCTCCCCAGCACCCCAGGCAGAAAGGCAGCGTGGAGTATGGGTGCATTCTTCATGGGAGGGAGTGGGGAATGCTCCATGGCTGCCCAGGGGGTCACCCACCCCTGATGCTCTGCCCCATCCTCCCTCATCAGCCACGCAGAGAAGAAAGTCCATGGGAAGCCAACTTGGGAGGGGGGTGGCAGCTGAGAGCAGTGCCCCTCACCTGCCCAGGCAAGCAGCAGAGCAACAGCGGCTGGCCAACCTCAGTTTTGCAGCAGGCAGCTCATCCTGCCTTCATTGTCAGCCAAGCAGCACCAGCAGGGCAGGGCAGGCAAGGCAGGCAGGCGTCTCGGGGGGGGGGGGAGCCCTTCCTGCCTGGATTCTCCCAGCCAGACATCACCCTTCTTCAGCTGGGGCGGAGGGGAGAGGGTGCCTGGGCTGGCTGAGTCAAGCCCCACGCAGAGAGGGCAGGGGCTGGCTGGAGCCCACAGCCTCTCCAGGCGGGCAGTGCAGCTGTGGCCAGAAGTGCCTAGCATGACGGGCTGGTGGTGGAGGGGAGGGGGAAACCGAACATGTGAGTGGCCATGGCTGCCCTTATGGCATGTGAGGAGGCCATAAGGGCAGGAGGGGGCAGGGGGGCAGGGGGGCAGGGGGGCGGAAAAGTCAGGTCTTGTCCCGGGTGCCATTTTCTGATGGTATGCATCTGTTAGCAAGTAAGTCTCTATCTCCTTCCTTGCTGAGTTAAAAGGAGAAAGGCATTTCCTGTACCTTTCCTTCTATAACCCACTAAAGGAAGGAGATAGCGACATACTTAAAAAAAGAAAGCTGAGATTTCTGCAGTTATGACTGTGTATATCATTAGAATGTGAGCACAATATCACAACAACAACTGCTTCTTTTTAAAAACAAAAACTCTAAAAACTTTCTGGTTTCATGGGAGGGAAAATGGTAGCAATGGTGGCAAAAGTCAGTTGCACTGTAGTACAATTTTATGAACTAATGAAGCAGCCTATCCATCAGCCATGGGTGAGTCAAAGAAGGCCTACTGTGCAGTCTACTTTGCAAGAGCTATTCCATGCAAAGAAGAGTGTTTTCTTTTCTAAAAAGTTGCTCTCCTTAAAATGTTCTGGCAATATTTTTGTGCAGAGCTTAATTTGGGTCAGGGCTTGAGGGATTGGCTCTGAAATCTTTTATAAAACTTTAGCCTCTGGTCTTCGAGACTAACACTGAAAGTCAGATCTAAATTGGAAAAGGAAATGCAATAACTAGCCTTTCAGGGAGCAAGGCAGAAAAAAATCTGCCCTGTCTGAATTAATCTGTGTAATGCCCAGAGATGCGTTATTTCTTTCTATCCTTATCTATCCCAAGGATGTTGGATGTGCATTTGTGATTCTGAAACCACAAAATCAATTAGCTCTCTTTTTCTGCAGTTTGTCAGACCTGGTTTTGTTCATTTGCATTCTTACCTTTCTATTTTGCTTGTCATTATATATTCTTATCTGAAACTTTAAAAATAAAGACTGTTGCTGATGTAGGAGAGACTGTATTTGCTTGGGAAAGAATATGATGATAACATCGCCATTTGAAATGCAGTTGTTAACACTGTTAACATTCACATTATTTCTGGAATATAGTATTTAAAATTCTCTAGCAATCTGAGATATCTCTAGTCTAAGAATACAAACTCTTAACTCTGACTATTTATGTAGGATTTCTGTAATCTCTTTTAACTGTGTAACTGAAAATTACAGGAAAAGACAGGCAAAGATTATTCACAATGTGTTTGCTGTGTGGAGGGGTTGAATGTACAGACGTATTCCTTCAAGCTCCACTTTCACTTTTCATTCTCTCCGTGGCAAGTGAGACCACTTCTGGCATGATTTTAATTTTGCTTCACTGCCAGAGCAAGCAGATTTGCCAGTGAGCACAATGTCCCCTTCTTCGGCAGGTTGTGGTCCAGGGAATTACTTCGCTCTTTCATTTATGGTGGGGGGATTATTTTTGGAACACTAAAATTGAATGCAGCTTAAAAGTTCAGTTTAAAGACTAAGATTGTAATGAAATCTGTGCCTTTAAGAATAAGGGCCTTTAAGAGATGCGTCTTGAAGAATAAGTTGATGGGGGGAGTTAAGAGAACCAGAGCAGGAGAGTTCTCTACAGAAACTGTAGAGTGCCTCCTCATGTGTAAACAGGGAAGTACAAGAAGAGCCCACTGCAAGGCTGCTACCGAGAATAGTCCTGAAGTAAGTGTTCCATGCATAGTGGGCCAGAGTGTTGTGAATCTCCATTCCCGTGGAATTGACTTCAAAATGGTACACCTTGTTTTCCCCACACTTTGCATTGTTATGAAACTGGTAGAATTACAACTCACACAATTGCTTGGAGAACTTGTTTCAAATTGTATTATTATTTTTCTTCTTATTTTGTTCAATTTATTGTATGGTAATCTACTATTTAAACTTGGCACAAGCCCAAACAGCAGAATATCTGCAAATAGCTCTCTGGAGACATGGCATATAAGTTTTCTAAGTAAATAGAGCAGTAGAAAAGGGGGTGGATTAAAGAACTGCTCAGGTGTATTCTGGATCCTTGGCCAGCAAATGTACACTGACAGTTATTTATTTAGCCAGCCAGCCAATTTATTTTTAGCAAGTCTTTCTCACTGTGGCTCAAGTTGGATTACAGATTACAGAGAGAAATGAAATCATACAGTATGGGACAATTCATAAACAATGCAGCAGAACTAGGAATACAAAACTGAATGGCAATACATGTGTACTAGGACCAGGAATACAGAAGTAAACTGCACTGTGCATAGCAAACTGCCCCAACTGGCATAGTGAGAGCAATGTGGAATGTGGAATAACAAAGGTATCCCGCAGATGACACCAAGTTGGGAGGAGTAGCAAATACCCTGGAAGATAGAATTCAGTGACATCTGAACACCCTGGAATGTGAACAAAATACAATTTAACAAGTGCAGAGTTCTACATCTGGGTAACAAAAATGAGAAGCACATATACTGGATGGGGGAATAGAATACACTTCCAGGTAGCAGTGTGCGAACAAGATCTTGGGGCATGCGTGGCCTGTAAGCTAAATACGAGCAGTCATTATGATGCAGCAGCAAAAAAAAAAAAAAAAAGCTATTGCAGCCTAAACTGCAAGATATTATAGTTCTGCTGTTCACTGCATTGGTCAGGCTGCACACTGGGTAGTGTGTGCAGTTCTGGAAGCCTCACCTCAAAAAGGATGTGGGCAGACTAGAGTGGGTGTGGAGGGGACTAATGAAGATGATGGGGGTCTGAAGACCAAGCCCTATGAAGGAAGGCTAAGGGACCTGGGAATCTTCAGTCTGGAGGAGGTTGAGGAGGGACATGATTGCTCTCTTTAAGTATTTGAAAGGCTGTCTCTTAGAGGAGGGTAGGGAGCTATTTTTGGCAAAAGAGAATAGGACTCATAATTGGTATCCATTATGCAAATAGTTCCAACTGGATATTAGGAAACTTTTTTTCTTTCAGTGAGAGTAGTTCTGTAGTGAACTTTTCTGCCTGGGGAATTGGTGAGCTCCCCTTTACAGGCAACCAAGATATGTTACATGCTAAAGCTTTTCTGGCAATACCTACCTATAATAATAATATCAGATGTTTAGTCTTGTGCCTCACTTTGGACTAATGAACTTGCATTGTTAAATGATGCCTCAGGAAGGAGATCATATTAATCTTTGTGGTAGTTTCTCCATTGGAGAATTAATTCACTTTGAAGCCTTAAGGAAATTGTTGCCAAAATGGCTAAATTACTATGTTGCCGTTCTAAAGGCACTTTTCTGGGAATAATCCCTATTGAATAATATGGCACTTACTTCAGAGTAGTTATGCTTAGGATTGCTCCCTTTGTGACTTTATTAGGTGGTAGAGAATAAGTGGCTAACAGACTAAGGATTTTTTTAAAAACAATTGCCATCAAGGTACAGCTGACTTACAGCGATCTGATCAAAAGTCATCTTAGTGGACCCAGGGAGGATGCAGTGATAATGTAATGTATGGTTAGGCTCTAAGTGTCAGCACCAGTGCATACTTCATCAATGTTGCTTGAAGCATTCATGCATATATGTAATAAATCTATAGCTCCTTTTGTTTTCTTTGGTTTCAATCATCTTCTTCCTATCCTTCTGTTTCAGATTGCTGACCTGATAAGAAGATCTGTTACCTGTGTACAGTGGAAATTAAATCTTGTGTATGGCGTGGTTAAGGTTGCAGCCTGTCACCTCTGCCTTCCTCCGCTTTGGCCTCATTACCTTTGTACTGTTTTTACATGGTCTGCAGGTGGATGCTGGCACAGGGGCAATTTCCCCCATCATAGGACATAATTACACATGTTCAGGTTCTTCTGAGTGCAAGGAAGGTGTCATCTTACCAATATGGTACCCAGAAAACCCATCTCTTGGGGACAAAATTGCCAGGGTTATTGTTTATTTTGTTGCACTGATCTACATGTTTCTGGGAGTTTCTATCATTGCTGATCGCTTCATGGCATCCATAGAGGTCATTACGTCACAAGAGAAGGAGGTCACAATCAAGAAATCCAATGGAGAAACTACCACAACTACCGTACGAGTATGGAATGAAACTGTTTCCAATTTGACCCTCATGGCCCTTGGTTCCTCTGCTCCTGAGATTCTTCTGTCTTTGATAGAAGTATGCGGTCATGGGTTTGTTGCTGGTGATCTGGGGCCTTCTACCATAGTTGGCAGTGCAGCTTTTAATATGTTTATCATCATAGCCATCTGTGTCTATGTCATTCCTGATGGAGAGATTAGAAAGATAAAACACTTGAGGGTTTTCTTTGTCACGGCTGCATGGAGCATCTTTGCATATATATGGTTGTACATGATCCTTGCAGTCTTCTCTCCAGGTGTGGTCCAGGTGTGGGAAGGCCTACTCACTTTGTTTTTCTTCCCTGTTTGTGTCATCCTGGCTTGGATAGCAGACAGAAAGCTTTTCCTCAACAAGTATATGCACAAAAGGTACCGTACTGACAAGCACAGGGGTATTATAATTGAGACCGAGGGGGATCACCCCAAAGGGATTGAAATGGATGGTAAGATGATGAACTCCCACTTTCTGGATGGAAACCTAGTGCCTATGGAAGGGAAAGAGGTAGATGAGTCTCGCAAAGAGATGATCCGGATCCTCAAAGACCTGAAGCAAAAGCATCCAGAAAAGGACTTGGACCAGCTAGTGGAGATGGCCAATTACTATGCCTTGTCTCATCAACAAAAAAGCAGAGCTTTCTATCGGATACAGGCTACTAGGATGATGACTGGAGCAGGCAATATTCTGAAAAGGCATGCAGCTGAGCAAGCCAAAAGAAGTGCTAGCTTGCATGAAGTGCGGCCAGAGGAACCTGAAGAATTCATTTCAAAAATTTATTTTGATCCTTGCTCCTACCAGTGTCTTGAGAACTGTGGTGCTGTCCTCCTAACCATCGTTCGGAAAGGAGGAGACATGTCCAAGACAATTTATGTGGACTATAAGACAGAAGATGGTTCTGCAAATGCTGGGGCTGACTATGAATTTACAGAAGGTACAGTTGTTTTGAAGTCAGGGGAGACCCAAAAAGAGTTTGCAATAGGCATCATTGATGATGACATCTTTGAAGAAGATGAGCATTTCTTTGTGCGCATCAGTAACCTCCGAGTGGTCGAGACAGAGGAGCCTCCTGAGGTCAACAACTTGCCATATCCCAAGGCCATACTTGCCTCTCCCTATGTGGCCACTGTAACTATTTTGGATGATGATCATGCAGGCATCTTTACCTTTGAATGTGATGTGATACATGTCAGTGAGAGCATTGGGGTGATGGAAGTGAAAGTTCTTAGGACATCTGGTGCCCGAGGGACAGTCATAGTCCCCTTTAGAACAGTTGAAGGGACAGCAAAAGGAGGCGGTGAGGATTTTGAAGATGCTTATGGTGAGCTGGAGTTCAAGAATGATGAAACTGTGTAAGTACCTCATGTTAACTTATTCAATTAGCAGTGAGTTTAACCACTAAATTTTATTCCATCACAGGAAAACTTGGGCCACCTAGAATGGACTGTTCTCTCTCCCTCCCCTCTAGTCTCCATACTTATCTCCTCCAGGCAATGACCCCACAGCAGTCTAGTCTCTTTTGCTCTCCTCTTAGAAGTGAATACATGGGGTTTCACATGCCTCTTGCATGGCCTAATGGAAAGATATACAAATCCTTACACAGAATATTACAATTCCAACAGGGCTAATTGCTGTTATTCCTAAGAATACTGAGGCCTCAATTCAGAACAGATTTGCTTGTTTCAATTGTCATATTGACATGGGATTTGCATGGTTTGTGGCTACAAGACCTGGAGCATCAAAACTGACATCTATAGGTCCATCTAAACAGCTAGCATTTTTCCTTTTCTTTCCAGTCATTAAATTAATTGTTCTCTTTTTTTTACCATACACTTCAGTATTTAGGCTGCTTTGAAAAGGAAAAAAAGTTTAACCAGTTTTAAATAAATATATGGAGAGAAAGGCAACTTTCAGGACCTCCCCCCTTCCCAACAAATGATGCTTATCTTCTAAGGGACTTCCATGCTCTGATATCTACAGCAATTACTCCTGTTGACAAAATCTTCTATTAGCCCAGTCTACTTGAAAAACAATAATGCCTCCTTTTTTTGTTGTGGTTTGGTAGCATACATATTTTTCATTGCCACTTACTCTGATCCAAACATTTATGATTAAGGTTAGTCTCTGCAAGATGCTTTCAGTGCAACCATCTCTTTTAGCAAAGTTTAGCCCTTGCTGATTTTTATTAGCAACTCATGTAACTTGTCAGACTTTTCTATTCATAAAATACTATACTATGTTCCACATAAAGATGTTAGTATATTGTATATTCCTCTGCCACAGAACACAGCATGTTGGACCTTCTTTGTTGTGGAATGCTCCACCTGGGTCCTAGTGCTTACCTACCCCTGCTCCCCCATCCATTTGAAAGTAAAAATACATTTTTGCAGGTGCTCTTGTATCAAAGTACCATGTTCAAGAATGCACAAAACAATGGTTTTGACAAAGGTAGGGCATAAAAATGGATGGTTGTTCTTACACTAGTTCAGGACTTCATTCTAATGCAGAAGCATACAATTTTCAGTCACTGCACCTCAACTGACCGAACTAACACCTTCATGTGAAACAGAGTATAGCATCATCAACTTGCTTCCTACTAGTTCAGATTGGTCCACTTTTTGATCTATCTCAATTGATTCCGTTAGCTGATCTGGTCTGATGTCACAATAAGACTGAGATGGTCTTGCATATGAATTGACTTTCTGGTTTTACACTTGGTAAATGAAGGCTGGCTACATTCAGAC
This sequence comes from Sphaerodactylus townsendi, assembly GCF_021028975.2. Lineage (NCBI taxonomy): Eukaryota > Metazoa > Chordata > Lepidosauria > Squamata > Sphaerodactylidae > Sphaerodactylus > Sphaerodactylus townsendi. The sequence continues at coordinate 120,337,235 of NC_059426.1, read as the reverse complement.
ATGATGAACAAACCTCAATTTGTGAAAAGAATTATCCAGAAAGTCCTCTGGATTTCTGGTTGCCAACTTCAGATTGGTAAATTCCTAGAGACTTGGGGATGGAGCCTGGAGAGGGTGGGATTGGGGTAGAAGTGTAGAGCTGCTGGACTCCCAGTGGGGAATCTCCTGGCCCTAGGTTCTGTTGCCCTCAACAGCTGGAAGCATCTGCAGGAGAAAAATCAAATAGAAAAAGAAGGCCTTATCTACTTACAGAAGTTCCAAACATACAGCTTGTGGCAATTCCTACATCTATCCAGTGGCGACAAAGTGAAGCTCCAGGAATTGGTTTACCATCATTTCCAGCGATTTTCACATCTACTCTTTGTCACTTTTGGATGACTCTAGGAATTATTAGAAACTGTATGGTAACAATTTACTGTATGTTCTTATTTTTTCCATGGTAATTGATCTCTGTAGTATGGAGATCAATTGTAATTCTGGGACATGTCCAGGCCTGGAGTTACCAGGTGCTTCCTGGCTACCAATGGGGGCGGAGGCATAGGTTTGCCTCTCCAGATTGGGAAACTTCTGGAAATTTGGGGGTGAAGCCTAGGGAGAAATGGAACCCCAGTACAGTACAATACAATAGAGTCCACCCTCCAAAGCAGCCATTTTCTGCACAGGAACTGATCTCTGTAGTCTGGAGATGACCTGGGGGCTGGCAACACAATATGGTTGTCTGCTCCCTCTTCTTGCTCCTCTTGTCACATAGTGCTGGAGAATTGAAGGCTTCCTTGTTCTATGTGACAGCAGTTCCTCATCTATCTTAGTCCTGGTTTAGAATCTGCCCCCTTTGTTTTTTTCTGTGTAAACCAGAGACAAAACACGATTTGTTTTGCTTTGGACATTATAACAGACTGGTTAGATCAGTAGAACCAAGAAGGATTTAGTTGTCCAGGTACACAACAGGATAACAGGGAGCAACTACCCTGTTTCCCCAAAAATAAGACATCCCCTGAGAATAAGACGTAGTAGAGGTTTTGCTGAAGTGCTAAATTTAAAACATCCCCCGAAAGTAAGACGTAGCAAAGTTTTTGTTTGGAAGCATGCCCGTCGAACAGAACACCAGAGCATGCAGCTGTGGAGCGGAAAAATAAGACATCCCCTGAAAACAAGACATAGTGCAACTTTGGGAGCAAAAATTAATATAAGACACTGTCTTATTTTCGGGGAAACATGATAGGAGTCAAATGAGCTGGAGAAGTTAATGTCTAATTCTCGTCATGAATTATCCAGCATTTGTTCTTGAGATCTCAAGTCGGCACAGTCAATCAGGTCTCCAATGGCAAGTTAGAAGCATTGTTGGGGAAAAGCCTAGCCTAACCCCATCAACTTTCTGTAAGCACTTGGCATGCACCTGGAAATGTATAGTCAGGTTTCATGGTTTCCAGCAAGTGGGGGACCCCTAATGAAGTAAATGCACTACTTTAGAATTCTCAACACATTTGGGAGAATGTGAATATAAAATGTTCCTTGAAAATGCCTGAATATTTAAGTGCCAGGAAAGCAAACTTAGGCAGATTCCGCACGGGCCAAAAACAGTGGTGTGAAAATGGTGTGAAAACAGTGCAAACCCTTTTACACCGTTTTAAACCATTTTATACCGGTTTCACACCAGTTTCACACTGCTGTTTTTGGCCCATGCAGAATCTGCCTCAGTTTATAACAAAAGATGGTTGCACTGAATGTCTTCTATAAAAATTGTAAGTGGCAAAGATTTAGTTTTCATTAAAATTGTACAATAACTTAACATTTAAAAATGTACTTTCTGTGAGATGCATGTGATTAAAAGTACCTCAGAATAAAACATGAATGTTGTGGGAGTCAGAGATCCTGCCAAGGGGTCTTGCTTGCTGCTTCTGTAATTCCAGTATGGTCAAAGTTTTCTCACCTGTATTGTGGGAGGTGGGCCAGGAGAAATGATTTCTCTGCTGGTGTGTATGTATGTAACAGTAATCTTTAGTGTCTGTCAGAGCCTTTTGTATATGACTGAGGATGAATTTGACAGGAGCCTGTTAAGTGTCACCCCATAATTGCCCACTCCAACTGCTTTCCACAAGCTGTTTGAAGCTGCTGCCCACTAGCTGATGCTAACCAACTGTGCTAATGGCATTACAGTGTTGCCTTTGCAGTTAAGTGTGACTCTGTTATATGAGAGTGAGCATTATGTATTGGTTAGAATCTCGATCTGAGGTCTGGGAGACTCAGTTTTGAATCTCCACTCTGCTATAGAAGCTTGCCCGGTGACCCTGGCCAGCCATATACTGTCAGCCTAATCTATCTGGCAATAAAAAGAAGGCAATAATGTTATAAGCCACTTTAGGTCCCCACTGGAGAAAAGTAGAGTCAAACCTGACTACAGTGAACAAGTTATCTTGGCAATCACCATATTTAATTTTTATTTAATTGTTTTAAATATTACATATTATATATATTTGTATCTTAAATGCTGTTTGAAAATTTTTGCTGCCTTGGGCCCTCGAGATGGATGGGAAGACAGCATAGAAATGTTTAATAAATACATACATAAAGTGTCAGTTTGGAGTCTAGAGCAGACATTCCAGTCTAGCCCTACAGCTTTGTTGTCACCTGCTCTTTCCCACTGGTTTCCCTTCCAGCTGATTGGTGCAGAGGTAGGGACTCTTGGACTGTTTAGCTCACTCTAAGCAATTTGGAGTCCTTTTTCACAGAAACTTGCCTTCCCCTGGGCACAGACCATTGCAAATGCCTTAGCAGACCAGGTGCTCAGGAGCAGCAGCAGCAGAAGGCCATTGCTTTCACCTCCTGCATGGGAGCTCCCAAAGGCACCTGGTGGGCCACAGCGAGTAGCAGAATGCTGGACTAGATGGACTCTGGTCTGATCCAGCAGGCTAGTTCTTATGTTCTTATGTCTCAGGCAGGTCTATCTGTGGTCTTGACCTCCTCTAGAAGCTTTTTCCTTTGCCCCTACTTCCTTATTGAAATGGGCCTTGGGCAGGCCCTCCCATAACCCTGTGGCTCTGCCTTGTCCATCTACATACCATTAGGCTATATTAATGCGTTCAAAGGCCTTTGGCGAAACAGCATTACCACATTTGCATTAGATTTTTAGGTCTTTACCTCCACAGTTAATTCATTGAAATGTCCAAGAGCCAATTCTTCAGCACTGAATTGCTGCTACACTTCTCTGAGTGCATCCACAAAGGCCACATATGAAGACTTTTTATCTTCAGTGGGGCTTGTGCTATCAGCATGAAGTTCAAGACCCTTTTGGATAAAGTCTGGTTTTCTTTAATAATTGTTTTTCCAAATCCAGGGTGCTGTTTTGGAGGGCTCATATATCAAATCTTTCTTACATGGTACATCCCCCAAAGCAGCAACTAGTGCAGAAGAATGTGAAATAAATTGGACCAATCTATTTTTTTATCCCAGAAAAGGACTTTGATGATGCAAGTCAAATGGAAAACCAAAGACTTCCTGTTTTCAGTCATTTACAACTCTATTACTGTGGCTTGGATTCAGAGTTACCAATGAATGCAGTAGTGTTATTTTTGTTGATTTCTTCACTTTGTAGTGTTGTCAGCCCTCCAACTATGGCCTCCCACTAATTACCACTGTCGGCCTCTGTGCCAGTATGTCACTTCTGGATACAATCAGCAACTCTATGGTTTTACTAGAGTTTCTGATAATTCTGAGAGTGATCCATTGTCACTTCAGTGTTGTACTTGGAAGTGACATAGTGACATCGCCAACATTGCTGGCATTGCATGGCCCCTGAGTCCCTGTTCCCCAACCCTCCCACTGATTTCCAGGTTTGGTCTGGCAACCTTATCACATTGTCCCCCATGTTCTTTTGAGGGTGTTAAAATTCAGGGGAGCTCAGTAGGATGCTGCAAGAGGGGCTGGATAAAAACTGGTTTGTAAAACCTATGATTTATAATATTGGTTCTCAAACTGTAATCAATATTCCTAAGAAGTTTGTTAAGGTTCTTCTGTAAGAATGCCAGTAAGGGTGGATGAGATCCCAACATATGAAGCTGCCTTATACTGATTTAGAGCACTGATTTACCAAGATCAGTGTTGGCTACTCTGATTGGTAGTGGCTCTCCAGAGTCTCAGGCTGAAGTCTTTCACATAACATTACTACCTGATCATTTTAACTAGAGATACCAAGGACTGAACTTGGGACTTTCATATGCAAAGCAGATGCTCTATCGCTAAGCCATAGTAGACCCTCCTGAAAGACTCTGTTATTCCAAAGCAATGTAAGTCTTCAGAGCAATAATAAGATATGCTCCAAACTAAGCATATTGTTGCTGTTTTCATAATGCTGTAGAATCAGGCCTATATTTGACCTATTGAAATCAGTACTTCAATACTTTTTTCAATAATACACTTAGTGTGCTTGTACCTTCACAACTAGCTGTAGAAGGCAGCAAAAACACTTCCTGGTTTTTTTCTGGGTTTTGTAAATGATGTTCCTGATTCATAAAATATAGCAAGTTTTCAGCAAAAGCATTAAACTGTTGGCTTTTTAAGTTGGAGGACAGTGACCACTGATCATTTTGGGATGACACCTATGTTTCTTTTCTGTTTTTGTTTGTATTTGATGTATGTTCTATATACAAATGTTATAATTTATTATGGATGTTCTTCCATCAAACATTTTTGTACAGATAATACAAGAAACAGTATTGTGCCACCTTAAAGAATAGTGGGGTTTTTGTGGCATACGTTTTTGTTCTACACCTGATGCATGAAGGATATTGTCAGTCAGCAGTTTTCTTTGTACATTTGGACAGAGAAAAACTGTGAACCCTGGGATTAAAAAGTCATGAAATGTACGAGGTATAGCTTCTGATGCTGATATGTAAATGGTCAATTTGCTTAAACTCTAGTCCATGAAAGCTTATATTACAGTAAACCTGTTATTTTAAAAACTCCTTTTAGGTTTGCTGTAAGAGGCTAACATGGGCCAAATTCCCCCTGAAAATGTAATCTAGATACAACCAAGTTTCAAAAGAATTGGCACCTTTTCATCCACGTTCCAGCATCCTCACTACAGCATGTTTCTAGTGAAGACATCTAGGCCTGCCCCTTGGAGGAGTATCTGCTGTCAGGGGTGCAGTTTTTAGACTAGTGGCACCAAAATTTCAGGGTATCATCAGGTGACACTCCTGATGATACCAGCCAGGTTTGGTGAAGTTTGGTTCAGGGGGTCCAAAGTTATGAACCCTCAAATGTGTAGCCCCTATCTCCTTTTTAGCTCCCAAAGGTGCATATACAAGCAGGTCCAGGAAAATCCCATAAGGGGATGTGGGGGGGGGGGGGGCAGAAATGGGACTGATCTGTATTCTGCAGTTCGGCTGTGAGGAGATCTCGAGGGAACCTGGATATTTCGGGTGACTATCCCAGGATTAATTGCCAGTGAGGAGATCACCATGGATATTCTTTTGGAATCTACAGCAAAATTTAGCAATCCAGATTTATTTGACTCAGGACCAATGCCTGTCTACATTGGATTGTAATGCTAGTGGATAGCTGATAGTAGATAGAAGGTTAGCACTTTTGAGACTCTGAATCAATGCCATTACTCTAAAGCAAGGAGTTAAGTATGGTTTGGCTCTTGCTTGGGATTTATAAGTAAAAAAATCCATTATTCAGTTATTCTAAATGTCTCTGTAATGGAACAACAAATCTGTAAATTATAATTTCAGAATTACAAATTCTGGGGTTTTTTTAGGACAGTGCTGTTAGCTTCATAATGTTGCTAATTCTAAAATTATTATTATTCCCATCTAATCACTCTCTATCCATTTACTTGTTTTGAATGTGTTTTTGTCCATACTTCCGTCAGAATAACTAAATGAAAAAAATAGGGATTTCTGGAACCTCCAATGTCAGCTTAACTGCTGAGGAATAATTGGCAGCCATACTGCTAACCACAGCAGTGTGCTGAATGGAAGTTACAAAGACACATATTTCTATACCCTGCTTCTTAGTCTAAAAATCTTTTTTATTTCCTTTTCCGTGAGCAGATTAAGACCTTCTTCACTTAGCCATCATTTTCCGCTAAGCAACCCAAATCTGTGGCTGTGATGTCTTTGAAACAAGTAGTTTAATCTACAACACATCCAATAACCAGATGTTTGGATAAAAAGACTTTTCCACATGATGCAATGGAGCATAAAAATTCTAGATGGTTGAAGGCCTGAATAATGGGAAGTTCTGCACAGTCTGAGTGAATTTTTTGTAATAAACATTGGCTTTATCTCAGCACATTACATCCTGCGCATTAAATATATTTCAAGGGTTGTGGATTTGATAAGCTCTTCAAGTTATCTCAACGCTTAATCATGACTGTCAGATTTTACTTCCTTTAATTTTCAAGGCATACTGGTGACATAAAACGCTTCACAATACGTATTGGTTCTGAATTGGCTGGAGTGGCTGGAGATGATTACCAATGGTGCTTGAATACAGATTGGTTCAGATGTGTGGGGTGTGACTTTCTAGAGATTAGGATCAAGCGATGTTGGCTCTGTTTCAGGAAGGCTTAAATGAGACCCCCCCTGACAGTGACTTAAACAAGAGAAACACTGGGCTGATCTTTCCCTTCTTACAGTCTTTGCTGACAGGTGCGGATTGGTATGGCATGACCCCTGTCCATGTGAAGGACAAATGGCATCCTCTTGGGGTGGGTGGATGAAGAAGAATGGCATGTGGAGGGATTTATGTGACAACGTCAAATGAAAGGAAGTCCCTGAGGCCCAAATAACCCGCAGCTAAAGTGAAATATACAGGCACCGAAGATGTGATTAATATTCTTAGCATTATAAAAGCCTTCAGTGGAAAGGCTATAAACATAATTCACAGGGCATGTGTTTGCATTATCTTAGAGGGAACACAAGAATTTTTGCTTGCCAAAAATTGCAGATCTAAAGTGGCTTATTCTGTTTCAGGTCAAAAAACTAATTTAGTTTTTCAGCTTTTCCAGCCTTGCTGGAAAATCCTGTGATAAAGTCCTTTGATATGTGTGATGCCTCAATGACATGTGCTATATCCCTCATGTTGTATGTTGTAAACACAGGCAAAATGTCATCTTCCGTCTGATTTTACTTTACTTTAGCTTGCCATGTGATCCTAAGCTGTTATATCCTTTTAAATGCATTGTCCTCAGTAGACTTAGAAGTTTGTATCTGTGCTTAAGATTGCATTGTTATTCATGGACTTTGCCTTGGTTTAATGATAAATGTCTGTTTAGGCTGTAAATAAATGCAGGAGTTGAATCTCGAGAAAATGAAGGTCTCTCGGCAATCTTGTAAAATTGCCTATAATATGTCACCCTGCCCCTGCTGAAAGACATAGCTAGGGTTGGAATGGAACCAGCATTGCTGCTGCACATGATTGTGGTAAATTTCAATCCTTTCTAATTCAATTTTTTTTAGGTTCCATCTTTTTTTGCACTTTTTTTGGTAATTTCTTAGGTCACTTATTGAAATGAACTCAGTGTAGGGCTGTTTCTGAAGGCAACCTAAAAGTACAGTTGGCACAAGATGCTTGTTCCCTTGATCAGGACAGGTGGGAGGAATATCTACCCTTGGTATTGTATCTGCTGGGTTGTTTACTTGTTGTTTTCTGATCTAGACTCAAAGAGGGGGCTTCAAATTATATATCCACTTGTGACTTGGTTCCAGTGCATCTTAGGAAATGTGTTTTCCTATCCAGTCCATTTAGACATACAGGAATGTCTTTGCTTAGTGTTTAGCACAGGATGGCAAAGAACCCAGGACTTTTTTGATTGTAGTTCCAGTACTCTAGAATTAGTTGTGCAAAATAATCCATTTTAGTGATTTCCAGAAGAGTTTTGGGATTCAAAACATTTCCATTGAATGTTTAAATTTCTGTTTAACCTTAACGAAATTCTGTCACAGAAAAAATATGGGGAAAGATTAGTTATTGTGATGAGTACTGTAATAATTCAAAAGGTTTGGGTAAACTTCAAATAACTTATGTGATAAAAAATATACATAGTGTGGAAATTTCCTGAGTGCTGTCTTTTAGATTATTGTGAAAAAGCTAACAAATATGAACTGACATATAACTGGTTTCAGTCTGATTTGCACCTGTAAACATGCACACTTTATTTGTGCTTCTTGGGAGCCAGCATGGCGCAGTGATCAAGAGCAGGTGGATTCTAATCTGGAGAGCCAGTTTTGATTCCCCACTCTCCTACAAGAAGCCTTCTGGGTAAACTTGGGGTAGTCACAGTTCTCTCAGAACTCTCTCAACCTCACTTACCTTCTGTTGTGGGGTGGGGAAGGTGACTGTAAGCTGCTTTGAGACAGAGAAAAATAGGGTATGAAAACCAACACTTCTAATTGAAAAATCTATGTCCTTCAAGACAAATGTATTAACAAATAATAGCAATCAATTTATAGACTCATCAAAATCATTTCTAAGGAGGCTTGGTTTGTTGGGCCAAGACAGGCTACCCATAGACTAAAGTGTTTATATCCCACCCGTGGACCTACGTACCAGCTCTTAGTCCTAACTTGAGAAGGGCACCTGTGACAGAATTTCTTCCAGCTGACTCACTGATCCCGAGGGGTCTGTCCTGCTTTTAGAGGGCACAAAGAAAGTCAACATTAGCCTCTTGTGCTGCATCATTTGGGTGTAAAAGTACTGAGGCAGCAGGACCCCCCCCCCCTTTATGGTATATCAGAGTTTTAATTAAAACTGTCAAATTTACAGTGATTATCTCTCATTTTTCTTATATAGGTTATTTGCAAGGAGACTTAATCTGTACTTGCACCAGCGCAGTGAAAGCCAACTTGCAGGATCACGATTCCCAATACCATTGCCCTTTAGATTATAAAATTGTCTCTTAAAATATTAATTATATATTTGGAAGTGAAGCCATTGATTCATTTTTTTCCATCCAGCATATCTGGGAATGATGCCTGATGGCTGCCTTGCATGTAAATTTCATCTCTGAAAGCTCCAGCAAAAAGGTTAGTACTCATGTTAATATAGTCAGAAGACTTGCCAGAACATCATAGGAAGTGATAGTGCAAACATCATCACTCTCATTAAATTACTTACCAGCTGAATATTATATCCCAGGGTGGGAAACCAGCCAACATTGCCTGCTAGACTGACACTGGACTTTGTGCTGTAGTAATAATCCCAATTTACAAGGGGTTGGAGATGCCTCTCCCTATGTTGACGATGCTCTCTGCTCATAAGGGTTGTTTTATGTTTCATGCCATAGTATCATGCAAGGAAAGATAAAGTGATTCCAAAGATGGTTTACCTCCTCTGCAAAAATTTGTGCAAACCTATCAGTGTCTGTAGAACCTAACTGTGCAAACTGTTGCATAATGGCACGTGCACCAATCTGCAGGGGAGTCTTAATGGCCCATTTCGAGCTGGTCTTAGCTCCAATCCAGGTTTGTCTAACAGGCAACTTTCAGAATGTACAGTCAATCATACTTAAACTTTTCAGGATGTGGCTGATCCAGTATAGGACAGTGATGGACAAAGATAGTGAAGCATCTTCAGTTTACAACCTAGGATAACCAAATTTAGCAGATAGAACGTGAAGCAGCCGTGACTTTCCTGGGGGCTCAGGAGTTTTGGATAGTTAGGCAAGGATTGTTTCTGTGCAGTGTACAAAGATTAATGCCACAAGGCAGGCATTTAGCACTTTGAACAGCAATCAAAAAGTTCTTTTGTTCCAGAGGTGACTTTGTTGTTTAAACTAAGAGGATTGATGTGCCTCATACAATCGCTATATTCACAGAATAAAATTATTTCTTGTTGTGCTCTTCTTAAGTGATCTGATAGATGGGGCAATGCCAGGAGGTGAAGTGTCCCTGTGATTTGGGACTGGCAGAAACTGTTCCAGCTTATTAAAGTGCTATACATCTTGCTGCTGGTGCTCCTCTCCCGCCTATAAGCAAACAAATCATGAATAAGAGCTTTGCTCCATTTTTCAGCCATTAGAAACAGGAGGAGGAGAACAGCAGTGCAAATGATATCAGAATAACCTGAGGGATGCTGCAGCTGATATTCATTCTCCTACACTGAGTTTTAATCATATCTGTGTAAGCCATCCAGGGCAAGACTCTTATTAGTATTTCAACAGGATATTCTTCTACTCATGCCATGAAAATATCAAATGAACATGGTAGGTTGCTAGTCCTCACAATTATACGAGAAAGTGAGGCAGTAGTTTAGCAGTGAGAACCAAAGGCTAAAAACATGAAAGACAAACAATATTTTAAAAATTGGGTGTAATATGTCATGATTGTGACTAGCTAACTCAGTTACTGAAATCTAGGAATTTGGTGGTGATGTTTTATTTAGTTAATTGTCTACATCCCATTTTTCCAATTCCATTCAAGACAAGTTATAATAATTTCAAGAAGAATAAAACAACAAAATCAGTGCACCGTTTAAACAACACTAGAACAATAATTCAATAGCCTAAATAACAGTGTGCAAAAGAAGCCAGTTTGGTGTTGTACTTACAGGTTTTGACTAGGACTTGAGAGATACAGGTTCAGATCCTTACACTACCATAGGCCCTTTCCCCACTCACCTTTGTCCGAGGGTTGCTGCACGCAATTCCTGGCGCGCTCAATTCCTGCCGCGTGCCCCGGCTTCCCCATGACCCCGCGCTCTATCAAAAGGCGTCATTTCAAAAGGCACCATTTCAAAAGGCACACATCAAAAGGCGCCATTTCAAAAGGCACCAGGAATTACGCACACTGAGGGGGCGCGAGAGAGGCAGCGTCGGGACAGCTGCGTTCTCGCCGCCCCTGAAGTGGGGAGTGCAGCTGGACCCCGCGCTACTTGAGGAGAGTAGTGTGGGGCTTAAGGTAAGTGAGAAAGGGCCATAGAAATATGCTGGGTGACTTCAGGTCAATCCCACACTTTCAATCTAACCTAACTTACAAGCTTGTGTTGTGAGGATAAAATGGAGGAATGGAGAACAATGCTGTAAACTGTTTGGTGTTCCATTGGGGAAAAAATCAGGCTATAAATAGCTACATAAATAAATACCGGTAATCTAAAATGAGGGGGGGATGGAGAGACTGTTGGTTTGAAGAACTGGTTTGAACTGTGCTGAAATTCAACCCTCATTTAGTCCTTTATCTGTTCTGGACACTGTTGATAAAGAGCTGATAACGCTTCATCCCAAAGCTTCTGATAATGATCTTAGCTAGAAGTTCCATGTAAATATTAAAGCACAAGAGACTGTTCCACAGCACAACACTGCATAATTGACAGAAGATAAGCTGCAATTCCCCAGTGCTGCCTTCTGGAATTTGGGCTCCAAATATTCCTAATTCCAAAACTCAGTTGGCAATCCCCCCTCAATTGAGGTGGCCAGGCAAGTGAGCAGAAAGGGCAAGCAAGCAGTGAATTGGTAGGGTAAGTGGTGAATTGGTTGGGCAAGCCAGGTGGGTGAACAGGGTGGATGAGTAAGTGGGGTTGGCAGGTGGCTAATGGGGTGGACAAGCAGGGTGGACGAGTGAATGGTGAATGAGGCAGGCAAACAGGGCAGGTGAGGGCGTTGTGAACAGGATGGGTGAGTCAGTGGGTGGGCAGGGCTGGTGAGCAGTAAGCATGGTGTGTGGCCAAATGCGCCCCCCACATGACCCAGGTGAGTGGTGCCTGGATCTTGAGCTCCCTCATGTCCCTCCCAGGTACGCCATTGCAAACAGAACAATAATTGCAGCAAGGGAGGATTAAGAACATAAGAACATAAGAACTAGCCTGCTGGATCAGACCAGAGTCCATCTAGTCCAGCATTCTGCTACTCGCAGTGGCCCACCAGGTGCCTTTGGGAGCTCACATGCAGGATGTGAAAGCAATGGCCTTCTGCTGCTGCTGCTGCTCCTGAGCACCTGGTCTGCTAAGGCATTTGCAATCTGAGATCAAGGAGGATCAAGATTGGTAGCCATAGATTGACTTCTCCTCCATAAATCTGTCCAAGCCCTTTTTAAAGCTATCCAGGTTAGTGGCCATCACCACCTCCTGTGGCAGCATATTCCAAACACCAATCACACGTTGCATGAAGAAGTGTTTCCTTTTATTAGGAAAACTATTCCTTTTACTAGGATTGACAATTGCTGACTATTAGAAATTCTTATTTCTGCTATATGTATGATCTCTGACTCTCCAGTTGGCTGAAAATGTTTAGCTTTGCTGATGGAGAGTATAGATGCAGGTCCAGTTCTTTACAAATCATTGGAAATAAATTCCATTGTTATTCACTGAACCTACATATTTCCATATAATTGTTGCAACCCATATCCAAAATATGAACGTTGAAACTTTAAGCCATTTGCTCTTTTCCCAGGCTACTAGTCAGAAGTAGTGACATGTGTGGGGTGGGGCTGGAGGAGGAGCTGGTTGCTCAATTCTTTAATTCAGATGTGGGAAAGGGAGGACCAATCTCAGAGTGAATGTTCCAGATACACCGTAGCATGCAGGGAAGTGGTGAGATGTCTTGAGTGGACCTGGTCTCTATATCCCTCTTTCAGAGCATGGACCATTCAACACTGTATATTAAGCAAATTTAGATAAATGTTTTTCAAAGACATCCAGTTAAAAATGTTTTAATCAACAAAAGGATTTAGCTTTATTCTAAATGTAATGCCTTTGCCTCTAAGCATAGCTTTAGGAATTGCAGTGCAAAAGCACACCAAAACAAGTGATGGCTTTGGATATATTTATAATTTCCCTTTTGCCTTGAGTCACCTGCAACTGCTGACCTGGAGCATCAGAACTTTGTATATTTGATAGTACAAAGAATGCCAGCATAGCTCTCTATTAGAGAAGGAAACCCTCTGAAGACACAAAGGAAATGTTGGATAGCAGTTTTGTAATGAGTTGAACCTGAATTGGAGTTGTTTGGGGGAAAGCATTTAAACTGATCTTCCCCAAATCTGGATGTTTCTGTTTGAAAAAATGTAGTACTGCAGCAGCACATTGCTTTCAAGACAATTAAGAGGCAGTGAGGAGCAGAGGCCAGTATATCCTACTAAAGAGAAATATGGGGATTCCATCCTCCAATTTAAACAGTGTTAGGCAGGTCAAGGTAGGCAAGGGAATCTAAGAATCCTCTGTAAAATGTATAACACACTGTTTGAGGCAAGGTCATAATCCTTGGAGGGTGTCTCTAATTTAATTACGGGGTGTCTTTATCTTGTTTAGGACAAGAAAACTGCTCAGCTTCCTTTAACCACTGCCCAGAATGCTGGTAAGACACCCTGTAATTCAATTAGAAGTAGCCTCCAGGGGACATATAATTATATCCTATCTGTGAAACCTAATGACAACCTCCTCATATCACATGGTATGCAACACTATACTGCTGCCCAGAACCTTTCACTGATAAAGAACTAATCTGCTTAGCACAGATTGAAGTCGGTGGTGTACAGCACTTACCCAAATACTTCTGAAAGGAATCCCTGCCAGCGGAATAAACCTGTTAAAGAGGACCTGGGAGCAGATCTTTCAACATGGAACTTGTTTGAAGTAGTTCCCTCACTTACAAGGATGACAAAAAGCAATGACTGGAGTTTGTTGAAGCATTTTGGAAAATGAAGACATTTTACATGTGATCTGCTGGCACTGGCAGGCTCGAACAAAAGAGTTAGCAGCTCTACAGCAGAGTAGCTAGATGCACACTGTATCATTGCAGTTAGCTGCTGATTGCATTGTAGGATCAGCAGATGATTGACATTGCAGCATGGTCCACTCTGACCTCTACCATTTCTGTAGGGCTGCCTGGAAAGAGACACAAGGACAGTTTTGAGTAACGTGCTGCAGTAGCAACAAAAAGCCTGTGTTCTCAAGCATCCTGTGCATGGTGTGAGTGATTTGAGAGAATAGCATCACCTGGGAGTCATTCAAATTCTTAAATTTTTCTCCTCCCTTGAGGAGGAGTTCCCATGTGGTAGGATGCATAAATATGGGAAGATCCATTCTTTGTAGGGAATTGCATTGGAGCCCTGTTTGTAATGTCTGTTTGGGCTGCTTCATGACATTCTGAAACTGCACAGCAAAAAAAGGTCAGGAGCATTTGATGAGCAGTAGCAATGGTTGAATTGGCTGGTAGTCACCCAGAAGAGAGGCTGTGCCTTCTCTTTCCTTCACTTGTATGTAGGGTTATTCTGGTATGACATTGTTCCATTTCCAAACTAGCCAGCACGAATACTCCGGCAAGAAGGTCATAGATTAAAGAATTACAGCTGAAATCCAGGCTCTGAGGAAGCAAGTAGAGTCTTAAAGAGCTAGAGACCATTCAGGAGTTATGGTGCTGGCTCGTCTGGGGAAATGTAGAACCAGAAAAGCTAACCTCAATCTGAGGAACCTTGATCAGCCTTTTAGAACCTCAAGTTCTTTTAGAACCTCAAGCCCCTTTGAGTCTCCTGCAGGAGAGAAAGGGGGGATATAAATCCAAACTCCTCCTCCTCCTCCTCTTCGTCTTTTTCTTCTTCTTCTTCTTCTTCTTCTTCTTCTTCTTCTTCTTCTTCTTCTTCTTCTTCTTCTTCTTCTTCTTCTTCTTCTTCTTCTTCTTCTTCTTCTTCTTCTTCTTCTTCTTCTTCTTCTTCTTCTTCTTCTTCTTCTTCTTCAAGTGTGGCATGGACTGCACCTTACTTGTGTGGGGTACATTGTCCTTGCACCTCCAGCTGGAGAAGCGGAGGATCCAAGTCACTGTTTGTGTCCTGAATTGGAGTACCTATACAGGGGTGGCCAAACTTCCTTAACAAGAAGTTTGGGAGCCACAAGACATGAACAGATATTGCACACATTTTTTAATTGTTACATACACATTTTGTTACAAACGTTTTATATAAATACTAGCAGGGTGCCCGCGCTTCGCTACGGGGAGTTGAGAAAAGCGGAACGCAGAAATGCAAATGATCCACCCATAAGAAATGCAAAGAACTCCACCCATAAGACGGTTGTGGCCAGTAATATCTTGGAGTGTCCTACTTAGGACCTTGATACCTCCTGTGTGAGCCATGGTGCAGTCATGGTGCTGGAGTCCCAGTTTGAGGCTTCCTGTCCTGTGGTAGATCTGTCACCCCGTGCACTTTGAATGTTGGCATGAAATTGCTCTCTTTCACTTGTCTGTTGTCCTGAGGGTGACATTCAGCATGCTCCTGCACAGGCTGTGTGTGAATTTCGGGGTGACAGTGCGCATGCTTCAGCACAGCCTATGTGTTGAGGAGTGCTGTGTTAGAAGGCAGGTGGCGCAGCAGTGGAGCATGTTCTCCCTTTAGCAGTTTCATCAGAAGGAACAGGTTCCTACGTGCTGAGGTGCGCGGTGTTAGATAGGGCCCCTGTGAATCGCTACATGTTGGTGATCACAGCGTCTGCATGAATTTGTTGAGTCCCCCTGTAGTGGTTGCAGCAGAAGGAACAGGTTGCTGTTGGATAGCAGGGCACTCGTGGTTCGCTATGTGTTGGTGAGAGTGGTGTCTCTGTGAATTTCAGGGTGATAGTCAGCATAGTTCTGTACAGTGTGTTTGTGAACATGTAGCTTGTTTCCTCACGGCATGCCTGTGGAGTGGCGGGGTGGGTTTTGCATATTTTGCAGCAGCTTTCTGGCGCTGTCTGTGTGTAATGCAATGTGTACGTTGCTGTGTGTATTTAAGGCATCGCACCAGTGGATCAAGCATGCCTGTTGTTTGGTGGGCAGTACCACAGCTGGTCGATGGGGATAGTGGAATTAGAGCAGCAATGTGGCCATCACTGAAAAGTTTTGTGACAGGAAGCTGTAGATGTAAATGCGGAGTACCAATCACTGTTAGAGTGAGTGACTCATCAGAGGAACTGGGAAGCCAGCTGAAGTGCCTTGGTGCTCAACTGTCATCCACAGAATGTTCAGGCAGATAGGCAGAGATGAATAGGAAAAACAGTAAATAGCTAATATCTTGAGTTGAGTTCAATATTTTTGGAAATCCTTTCTTATTGAGCGCCTCGGGCACACGAGGAGCCAGCGTACCAAATTTCAAGTGCGTAGGTTCAGCAGTTTTTTAGTTCTGTTGGCGAGTGAGTCAGTGAGTGGAATTCGCTTATATATATATAGATTAAGAAATAAACGTAAGTAATTATGTATGTATGTAATTTTATTAACATTAAATGCGGGAATAATTCTAGAAGGGAAACTAAGGTTAGTCTGTTTGTCCGGGTGTGGGGGTAGCCCCGACCCCCTCCCTGGCCTTGAGCCCCGCCCCGCACCCGCCGCCGGGGGACGACTCACCGGCGGCGCGGGAGGCTGCTGGACCAGAGCCGCCGCGCCGCCACGCCGACGGCTCCGGGGATTGCCCGACTCCTCTTTCGGCCGGCGGGGCATGTGGAGGCTCCGCCGGCAAGGAGCTGCACGTTGGTCGGTCGGCAAGAGAGCCGGCCGACGAAGAGCGGCACGTGGGTCGATCGGCGAGGAAGCCGGCCGACGAAGAGCCCTGCCGCCGCGGCTGCGGAACACGGACCGCGCCGGGCGGGCAGGGCCAGCCAAGCCCTCTTGGGCTGATTAGGGGCGGCGGCAGGGAGAAAGGAGGCGGGGAGGCGGGGTTTTCAACCCCCACGTTAAGGAGCGAGGGGATAAGAAGGAGGAAGTCCGGCAGAGAGAGGAGAGAGGACGGGAAGGAGGGAAGGAGTGGGAGCGTGTGCTGGGGAGGAGAGCTGGAAAGAATAGGGAACAGGCAGGGGAAAGTCCCGGAGGAGAACCCTCCAGAGGGGGAAGAGAAGAAGAGGCCAGAGAGCAAGGACGGGGAAGAGAGGAGTGACGGTGGGCAGGGAGAGGCGCCCAAAGCCAGGAGAGAGAGGGAGAACAGAGCTGGGCTGAGCAGGGAGGCTTCCCTGCTCGCCTGGCCTAGAGTGCTGCGGACCCTGGGCCACCTGTGGGTGGCAGGGGCAACCTGTGGCTGAGACGGCTGTCTCAACTAGTCCACTCCCCGGAGAATGGGAGTGAGGCCGGCGATTCCAGCTGCCGGGCAGGGGACAGTGGGTTGGCAACCGGGGTCCCGGAGGGGACCCCGCCCCGGGCGCAGGACAAAGTGGTGGAGGATGCGGGCACCTCACAGCTGAGCGGGTTGCGCCCTCGGCCTCACCTACCGCGCCCTGCCGGCTGGATCACTCCAGCCCAGTGACTGGCCAGTGCAGTTGGGAGTGACTCGCCTGGCCTAGAGTGCTGCGGACCCTGGGCCACCTGTGGGTGGCAGGGGCAACCTGTGGCTGAGACGGCTGTCTCAGCTAGTCCACTCCCCTGAGAACGGGAGTGAGGCCGGCGATTCCAGCTGCCGGGCAGGGGACGGTGGGTTGGCAACCGGGGTCCCGGAGGGGACCCCGCCCCGGGTGCAGGACACTGTTAGAGGATTCTTGGTCCTACTGTTGGAAGAAATGGACTCTAATCCACAAAAATCCAGCCTTGATTCTTTAAATAGGACCCCCGCTATCTAACTCTAACTTTGACATTTGCAATACAAAGCAATCCCGAAATACAAACTCAAGCACCCACCTCCTGGCTTAGATTACTGTTTTGGGCCAAATACTTAGAAGGGAGATTTTAAAAAAACAAGGCCACCTCTGCCTATTTAAATACAAAGTGTTGGCATGGAACTGCCAGAAAAGTGAATTAGAGGCAAAATGGTCTCTCTCCCCTCCCTCACTGTAAATTATGGGTTTCCTCTTCCACATAACTATTTTTTTTCCAAAATAGTGTCAAGAGATGCGTTATTAAATGATCCAACACAAGTGTTAAGCTATTTTAAGATCTATTGACTTCCATGGGAAATGAATGGAATAATATGATTTTCTAAATTAACCCAAACCAAAATGTCCCTTCCCCCTAACAGCTTGAATATCCTTTAGATGGGATAAACCATTGACAGCAGCTATGTGTTTGTTAAAAGAACGGGGTGGGAAAATGAGGTAAAATACCTGTTTAAGTCCCTGAGAACACAGATAACCTTGGACAAGGTGTGCATAAGGGGTTAAGGTGAGATATGTAAATTGTTGTGTTCGTATCTGCTACAAACTATGATAGTAGCAATGGAGCAGGCTGAGCTGCAGCCTCTGTGTTGTGCTCACAGCAGCTGAGTACAGACTCTGCCATCCCTTGCTGACTCTGAAAAAACCCACTAGCTGAATGTGTCTGGCTGTGCACATCTTTCACTCTGGCCAGGCTGCTGAACTTTGCTGGGGGCCTCAAACACGTCTGCCTCCGTCTCCTATGCTCAGGCTGTTGCTGCCCCTTCTAGCTTCCCTACCCCATAGCAAAGCATGGCAGTGTGGGCAGAGACAAGGATGAACACAGCGGGAGAGTCAGAGACTTGCTCCACCTCCAGCCTCCCAGCCACGATCTGCACAATAGGTGGCAAAGAGCCACATCCAGCTGATGAGCCACAGTGGAACCATCCCTGACCTATACAGAGGTCTGAGAAGAGCACCGTGTTGGACTTTTAACTTAATATATTTAGCAGAGTAGCAGAAATGAGACCATGGACAGTTTCTGGTTTTTATAAGAGAGTTTACTTTCTATTAGGGAGGGTTTATATGGAAGGAAAATAAAGAACAGCTTTCTATTCTAAAACTAACTTGGTTACATAGCTTAGCACCATGTGATCCCGCATGGTGCCTACCTAGCAAGGCAAAAAGTTTTTCTTCGTGTGATTCAAACAAAGAAACATACTTTTACTTTATAACTTCCGTCTACGTGACTAGTCTCACATAGACAATGCTGGAGTTAGCTGACCAATAGCTTAATCAATGGACTGGCCATAAAACTCTGACCTCAGTAGCTAGTTAGCATGCACACAATTAACCCCTTCATGTCTGAATTGTGACAGACACTTGCAAATACCAACACACTGTTACCAGTATGCCAGGACAATGCTTGTTTTCCCCTTGGTTGCTGCGCAAAGTACCCTTTTATAGAAGTGCCCTCACCAAAGCCCGCTTAAATGTGTCCTATTCATACATAAGGCCAGAGAGATGTAGCCCTGTCATCTGACATCCTGGTGTTTGGACTGGGGTTTGTAGGGTGCTGGGCATGCTGTGATCGTTTGCAGACTTTGTTTAGTATTCTGATGTGCCACAAATGTGCAGCATGGTAGAAGGAATTTTCATTCCTTCTCTGGCATGCCCCTGTCACTGATTGTATCTCATCTTCACACAGGGTTTAAACCAGCAAGTTATTGCTGGTATATTTTCAGTTTATGTCAGTTATTTTCTGACTTACATCAGTTGTGGGGCTTAGTTGCTGTCCTAAGCAGACACGGAGTAGTTTTATGATTACAGTTTATGAGGGATAGCATTTATAGAGGGATGGGATTGGTTGCTGACTTAGTATCCTCAGCTGCTAGGTGCTAGAGGAGGAGGTGCTGGGTTTTTTTCCCTTTGCAGGGAATGTGGGTCACACTAAGGTTTTCGAAGGTGTAAGTTGCACTGATTAGATCTTTAATACAGTTCCTCATGTTGTGGTGACCCCCAACCCTAACATTTATCCATTTTACAGATGGAGAACAGGCAACCCCTGTGAAAGGGTCGTTCGACCCCCAAAGGGGACCTGACCCACAGGTTGAGAACCACTGGATTAGATACATATACAGGGCTAGAAGGACTTATGAAATGGATAGTCCTACTCTACCCATGGCATGCCCTGATGCATTCCCATTGAACATTGGCAGATTAATGACACTGTTATGGCTTGCCACTGGTGTATTTGTGCATACCTGGGTATATCTTAATGATATGCTGCCATACTTCTGAGATGCAGCACCACAGGGCACAGTCATTGTCCTTGTAGGCCAGGGCTCAGCATGGGACTTTAAAATTGCAATCTTACAATGAACATGTGCATATGATTGCACTTCAGAGAAATGCATTTATTGATTGTATTATGTGGAATAACAATTGTGATATTCAGTCCAATGCATCGGGACACCAGCTGGGACATCTCTTGAGCTGAGAGTACTTGAAGAGCTACCATTTCCCCCCCTCTGCTAGCATGCAGGATACCTTTCTTCCTGTCTCTCTTTGCCTGTGTTTTATCCTGCCAGTATTCTCAGTCATGCATCGTAAGATTTTTAACATTGGACAATTGACTTCAATACATGGAAAAAATGCTTTTTTGATTAAGCAATAAAAATAAAAGATATTTATTACATTCAATGAAGTAACACAAGCTGAAGTAACACAAGCTGAAAATCTGAGATTTTCTCAATATTTACTGCCATATGGACGCATTAATGGACAGAGATTGAACCAATCAATCTAAAGTTGCCCCCTTCTTTAAATTTTTAAAGAAGGGCCATATTAGATAACCATATTTAGAGAATTTGTCAACTTATATCTTTAGAATGGCATTTACCAACTTGAGATTTCAGGACTTGCCATCGGCAGTGTATAGTACACAATGCAGCAGGGGTGTAACGAGGCAGCCCTGGGCAAACTGTAGCTCTGGGCAAAACATGAGTTGGATGCGCCCCCCCATGGGCGGCCACTCCACCACGACCAAATTTTTTTTTGCACCAGGACATTGGTGCCTGCAGGGGGTGCATCCATAACTTTGGACCCCCTGAACCAAACTGCACCAAACCTTGGGGTTGCCATCATGACAGTCCCCAGATGATACCCTGAAATTTTGGTGCTGATATGTCCAAGAATGCCCTCCCTGCAAGAACATCCCGAAATTTGCCCAAGAATCTTTGTTCTGCATTGAGTTTTCTGCATTGCTGTCAATGGGGGTTGCAGGCTGGGGGGGGGGGCACATTTCTGAAGGCACAGTCTCAAAACTTTCAGGGTCTCATCAGGAGACTGCCCTAATTATACCCCCCAGGTTTGGTGCAGTTTGGTTCAGGGGGGCCAAAGTTATGGACCCTCAAAACTGTAGCCCCCATCTCCTATTAGCTCCCATTGGAAACAATGGGGGATAGGGGCACCCCCTTTGGGAGTCCATAACTTTGGACCCCCTGAACCAAACCTCACCAAACTTGGGGGGTAGCATGAGGACAGTCTCCTGATGATATGCTGAAATTTTGGTGCCGCTAGCCTAAAAACCGCACCCCCTGCAGGCCAAAAATGGAAAACCACTAAAATACCCAAAAACAAACCCAGCATTTTGATGCCCCCCCCCCCACAAGGTGATGCCCTGGGCAGCTGCCCACCTTGCCCAATGGACATTACGCCAGTGCAATGCAGTAATGTACTAGTACCTAATTACAGGTGTATCTGTGGTAGTGACACAGATGAGGACATTCTGCACTATGTTCTGGAGTGTCTCCTCTATGATAACATAAGAACCAAATACATTAACGAACTTCTTCCAATTGCACGGGACACCGATAACACTGGAAAATTGATCTGTCTATTATCTGATGGTGATCCATATATTACCAATCGAGTAGCGCTTTTTGCTCATGCTGCAAGAAGAATCAGGTTAAATATGGTGTAATGATGTTGTGTTGTATTACGGATAAGGATATCTATGGTATTAATTTAGTTATTTTAGCAGGTTAGTATATATGGGGTGTCTTGTGTACATTCTAATTTTACGATGTTGTGCACAAGGAGATTGTGAAGCCTATAGCCAAGACAATAAACTTATACTACTACTACCACCAATATTTACTGTTCAGTAATTTAATAGTAAGACTCCAGAGAGAGTATAAAGTGAATAGAAAGCTAACACAACATCTGATAGTGAATTTGAAAGCTCATTAAAAACTGCTTTCAGAAATCTATAACATATTGATGGAGGGTCAACATATGGGTCTCAGATAGCACAGAAAATGGAAAGAAGGTTCAGTTTCAAATATCTCAAGAGATTTGTTTGTGTTCATTTGGTTCCACATTCTCTGTAAATGCCCAGAGCAGCTAATGTTCCTTCCCTTCTTGTTCTCCAAGCATCTTCAAATCCAGCACTGGAAACTGGAACTGACCAATAGGGTTTTTCTAGACCCTGTGAAGTTCTGTTGGACGTGCCTGGGTTTTATCAAAGCAAGAAGGAAAGGGGCATTATCTGTCTAACTCCTGGGCTGGGAGCAGGATCAGAGAAAGAGGAGGAGGCAGTAGTGGGAGCAAGAGGCAAATAGGGGATAAGTGTTTGTGTTTCGATTCTTTTCGTGCATTTATATCTGTGACTGAAGCCTGTATTT
Organism: Sphaerodactylus townsendi; assembly: GCF_021028975.2. Classification (NCBI taxonomy): domain Eukaryota; kingdom Metazoa; phylum Chordata; class Lepidosauria; order Squamata; family Sphaerodactylidae; genus Sphaerodactylus; species Sphaerodactylus townsendi. Next base: position 120,315,030 of record NC_059426.1, on the reverse strand, counting down.
TGTCTGTGCTTTAGCACATTCCTAGAAGGAGGGGCTTCTGAAGATTTACATCCACATCAAACATGACAATAAACGCATGGCTGCCACGAGGTCTGCCTTGACATTGTAACGTGATTTTAAAATGCTGGGAGGGCCCAGTCTTGATCAGGCCTTGGCTTAGGCCAGAGGCTGAAAAAGTGGTGCTTGGTGGAAGATAGTGGCCCATGTAAGATCTTCACGTTTAGAAGGCAATGGAAGACTATGGCTTGCTCAGACCTGACCATGAGGTTGTTTGAGATTCTTCCTTTTTTACCAATTGTCTGCTGGTTCATGCCTTTTGTTCCCTCAGGGGTATAAAGCAGTATAAAGCTAGATCCAGCCAAGCTCAGAGTTCAACGCAGTTTGCCTGCCTCTGAGACCAAGGTGGAGTTTTGTGGCAGGTGTATTTTTCAGGTTTTGGTTTAATAATCCAAATTTTTTCAGAAACATTTTGATTTTTCAAAAATTTTTAGGTCTATTAACTCATAATTTTTTTTGCCTACCCGCAGCTACTACAAGTGTCACAGTGCAATTCTAAGGAGAGTTACTGAAGTCTAGCCCCATTCATTTAAATTAGTATAAATTGGAGTAACTCTGCATAGGATTACATCCACTTCTGTTCACACTTCAACATGTAAATAAGGTTGAAGTGTTTTCAGCAATTGCTGTTAGAGATGCTTGAACACCCACCAATTTCTCTCATGTTCTATTCACCAGACACAGTTAAGAAGCTGATTTTTCAGTAGAGTGTTTATCAGACCTTCTGTGGTTGTTCATCAGGTTGCTTGAGTGTGCTCCTTCCCGACAGTAAAGTACAGCACAATCAGTTTTTCAGTTTCTCATCATCACACAGCCTTACAGAGCTGTGCTACCCCTTACTCTTGCTATGCCTCCGGTCACTTAGCAGGCAGTTATTTAAACAGACAAAGCTCATACATCAGTCATAAACAATTCTGTGTTTTAAAAAATCTAACAATTTGGTGTTTTCTATTAGCATAATTAATGGCTGAATTGGGCAGGCTTTGTTGCACATGCCCTGTTTTTGGGGGGGCGGGGGGGGGGAAGCCAATGCAAATTTGTTCAATGGGTATTCCAATACTGAAATGAACAGACTCTGTGATTGGCTCATATGTGACTGTCCCTGTTGAACATGTTATGAAGTTCAACCATCAGACGTTGTTTGGGACATCCCTGGTTATCTCCTGGGAGATGACTATTGTGTATAGTCATTAATGGCCTGTAACAAAGGAAAAAGGCTTCTGAGGAGCAATAATTATTAGTCAGATTTTTCTACCTAAATCAGAACCCAAAAAGTTAAACTTCAGACAATTTTTTAAAAAGTGTGTTTGATTTCTGGCCATTTTTGCTGCTTCTTTTTTTTTGTAAAGCATGTACCCATTCTATGCATTCTAAAAATGTAATGTTTAATACTTCAAAAAAAATTTAAACCAAAGATTTGATCTACACTTGAGAACACCTGTCTCAAATAACCGTTTCCCTATAGTATGTGGAAAAGCACACATTTCTTTTCCCAGTGATGTGAGAAGTGGCCCAAAGTAAGCCCCTAGTAAAATTACTGTCTCTTCAGTATGCATTAGTTTTAATTATATAGTTTTTGTCTAAATTAGTTTCCACATCTCCCTTCCAGGCATGTCTCAGGTGCTTATTATCCTGTGTATCCATTTCTGCTCATATAATTATGAAGGTAGTATTTGTTCTTTTATATTTTGCAACTCTTCCCCCAATACAAAGTGATCATTGGAATGAATATAGCTGCCAGCAATTAGGGATGAATGCATCGCCATTATTGGCTCAGTCCCGAATGTGGCATATGTTCTTTAATGCATACTCTGAGTGAGACAGATGCTACCTAAATGGAACTCATTATTAATTGAGAATAGTCTTCAGGAAAAGGGTGAAGGTGGGGGGGATGACCTCTGTTGGAAGACTGAATATTAAAATATGCCGAATACTAAGTCAGCCCACTGGTTCTACAGGACCTCAGGCAGAAAGATATCCTTTCCAGAATTCAATACAGGAGATTGCTTAATATTGTGTATAGATGCCTGGGATTGGTCCTGTGACCTTTGACAAGGCAGAGCATATTTTGTCCCCCTCTGACCCACAATCCCCTCCCTTGAATAGAACAAAAGCTGATCACAGTGGAAAATTGTGTGTGTATGCTGTTCTCTCAAGTTGCTTCTGACTCCTGGTGACCTTATGAATCAGTGTCCTCCAAAACATCCTATCAATAACAGCATTGCTCAGGTTTTGCAAACTGAGGATTGTAGCTTTGTACTTTCTGTCTGTGTCCATTCATGTCAACAACTGTGTCCATTCATGTCAACAACAAGTTTAGTCCAGTCATGAAATTGTATTTGTATTACTCGTATTTGTCCTCCACTCTTTCCCAGTAGGCAAGTGAGTGCCATCCAATCTGGGGATACTGTCTTCCAGTACTATATCTTTTTCATTTTGGATTGACTTAGCATAGGATTTTTGAAGCAAAAGTTGGTCAGTTGGATAGTACTGCGTTCTTTTGCGCAGTACTATCCAGGGTTAGCTGTGGGGGCATTGCTGTTGCCTGTGGCCCTTTCCCCACTTACCTTAAGCCCCGCGCTACTCTCCTAAAGTAGCGCGGGGTCCAGCTGCACTCCCCACTTCAGGGGCGGAGAGAACACAGCCGCCCCGACGCTGCCTCTCTCACGCCCCCTCAGCGCACTTAATTCCGGGCGCCTTTTCAAATGGTGCCTTCGTGGGGAAGCTGGGGTGCGCGCCAGGAATTGCGCGCGCTGGGAATTGCGCCAAGCAACCCTTGGACAAAGGTAAGTGGGGAAAGGGACTATAACAGATCCTCCACAAGTGTCACGTTCCACTACACCTGCTGCTCAGTAGCTAGTCTTTAAGGATTATTCTCTCCCATCACCACTGGAACTGTCTATTCTCTTCTGCTGGATGCATCTTAGTCTGGTGTCTCAGCTGTGGCCATTCTTTCTTGAGTGACTCTGCTAGGAGTTGAGAGGCTAGCCCTCTTATGGTGTTGTTCCCAGCTTCTCTGACACATGCAACCCCCCTCACCATGTTAAGGTACATGTCTAAAAGGGGGACTGAATAATTTTAGCCCTTCAGAAATAGACAGCAGCTTTGTACTGGAAAAATAACTCTTAAGGATCAGCTGTCATAATATCTGCCACCTACTTGCAGAGCTACTTGAGAAAATTATCTAGGTGTTTGTAAAACTATGAAGGAAGAACAATATATGAAATTGTTAATAGGCAAGAATGATCCAAAGTAACTTTTGAGTGCAGTTAATAACCTTGAGGTTTGAAGAATTCGATGACCTTGGCATTAGCTGAGGGGTTATCCAACAAAGTCACAGCCAAGATTAGCTGTGGGCATGAATTTCTGGTATAAGTATTAATGTTACAGATGTGTACATCTTCTTTAAATTCTCTTTTTGGTTCTCCAAAAGATCTTCAGGGAAATGTTTCTCAAGTAGGGACTTCAACTTGAATTTTCATATTACGTCAAATACTCTTACAACTCTTGTTCTTATCAATGTAAGCCACTATGGGGGTTCTTAACCCGAACAGGACCTAGAACCCAGCATAGCTTGACTAACAACCTGAAAATGTTTTCTGTAAGTTCTATGCAGGAATGTGCTAAAATCCTCTGACACATCACATTATTTAATCTCATAAAAATTCTTTTTTCGCTCTCCTTTAAATTCTTTGCACTTTTCATCCCTCACGAACTCCCAGGACTTCTTGAGTACATGAAGGTACTGGGGCTGATTAGTAGCACCTTTTCCCAAAGCAATGCTAAATCCTGATCTTTATGTGCTAGGGCAGGGGTAGGGAACCTGCAGCTCTCCAGATGTTCAGGAACTACAATTCCCATCAGCCCCTACCAGCATGGCCAATTGACCATGCTGACAGAGGCTGATGGGAATTGTAGTTCCTGAACATCTGGAGAGCCGCAGGTTCCGTACCCCTGTGCTAGGGTGAGGAGGGGGGAGGAAGTGAAAATTGGCACAACCTTGTATACGAGTACTGACACCTTTTAAACAACAGCAACAACAACAGAAAGTATCTGGAACCTCAGAATTCACCAAGACATTTCTTTTTAGATGAAACACACCTCTGAATAATTCAGTGAGGGCGGGGTCAAGGGTTAGGCAGATGGGGAGGCTGGACTTGGAAGAAAAATACCATAAGGGCACACATCCCATGAGCCTAATTTGTCCTTCAAGCTTTTCAGTAGTGAAGGGGAGACTCTCTCCTTTGCCACAGGAGCATGTTTAAATGAAGGAAAACGGGTGGGTGAAACACACCAGATGAATTATCTGAGCCCCAATCCCTCTACTTAAGTCCCAGGCTAAGGAGGAAGCATGGGACAAGCAAGGACCTCAAACCTGCACACTGCTGTCCCCTCTCAGGGATATCCTCTGGTAGCAACAAGGCAGCATCCAGCTCAGTTCTTGCCATTATTTGATGCTGTTGGTGGGAGGAGCTATTTTCTTCAAGGATAAGGCTTTGTATCCATGATAAGAAACATGTTTCTTCCATACTCTGTGCTCCCCTGCTTAGTTTGAAGGAGTAGAGGTCCATATGGGAACACAGCACTTTCAACAGACAGAGAATAATTTGGTAGCAATTAATATGTCTTTCTTTCACCCTCTAAATAAATAAATAAATAAATAAATAAATAAATAAATAAATAAATAAATGGGGTGTTGCTTCTCACCCTTTTCCTGCAGTCTGTCAGTAGAGACTTCTCAGAAAAACTTTTTAAGTCCCTCCTCTTTCACTTGCACCATCCAGATAGTCTACCAAGCAAATTGGCAAGACTCCTGCCTCATGACATGTTTCTCTCTGAGAGGCACTTCAGATGCTACACAGAAATGTGTACCCTATATACTCGCATATAAATCGAATTTTTCAGCACATTTTTTGTGCTGAAAAAGCTCCCCTCGAGTGAGGTGTATTTTAAAAAATATTTTAGGGTTTTTACTTTGTTGGCCGCCAGGTGGTGCAGTTTTTAGACTAGTGGCACCAAAATGTCAGGGTATCATCAAGTGACACTCCTGATGATACCAGCCAGGTTTGGTGAAGTTTGGTTCATGGGGTCCAAAGTTATGGACCCCCGAAGGGGATGCCCCATCCCCATTGTTTCCAATGGGATCTAATAGTAGATGGGGCTACATTTTGAGGGTCCATAATTTTGGACCCCCTGAACCAAACTTCACCAAACCTGGGTGGTATCATCAGGAGGGTCTCCTAAAGATACTCTAAAATGTTGGTATAGCTAACATAAACATTCCTCCCCTGACAGGCACCCTCAAAATTTCCCCAGATTCTCCCTTTAAATCACCCCCTCCTTCTGAGTGGATTTAAAGGGAGAATCAGGGCTTACAGAGTTAGTTTACTGTTTTTCTTTGAAATAAATATTCAAAAACATTTATCTGATGCTTCAATTAATGCAATTTTATTGGTATCTATTTTTATTTTTGAAATTTACCAGTAGCTGCTGCATTTCCCACCCTCGACTTATACACGAGTCAATAAGTTTTCCCAGTTTTTTGTGGTAAAATTAGGCGCCTCGACTTATATGCAGGTCGACTTATACACGAGTATATACGGCATGTCTTTTCTCCTTTTTTGCACTTTTATCTCCAAAGCAGGAATTTGCGTTTATTCTACATAGCAAAGCGTGCCAGTTCTATGTGCATGTGGCTCATACACATCTCCCCCCAAGGTTAAGTTGTTAAGTTTTTCTATCTTATGAACCAGTTCTCACATACTAAGGACAGTGCTGTCACAAAGTCACTGCTGAATCAATCATTCCCTATGGCCAAGAGCAGACACTGCTGCTGTGTTTTCATCAATTGTTTGTGCTACTGATTTTTACTTCAGGGAATAGTTTCTGCCCTCTTCTTACATGCTGCCCCCACAGCACAGGGATCTGCACAAGGGTGCTTAAGTTAAGCTGTGGCAATCATTCCGTGACTGACTTCTCCTGTGGCAGCCATTTTGTTACTTCACCCACCATGCTGTGTTAGAATTCCAAATGTGCCCACAAATTCAAAAAGGTTGGGGACCCCTATACTGTAATGGGATGGTTAGGAAGATGCTATAAAACAGAGGGATTGTAGACTATACTGTTGTGTATAGTATGTACTATCTGTTTCTGTATATATATTCCTGCCATGAAATTTCTGCATTAGTTAACATGTCATGTTGATACTTATCCTTTGATTCAGTTTTTGGTTCAGATTTCTGCTTGGTTTCAGATATCCATGATCCTAATTGGATTGCATTGCTTATTGGATGTTCCATCCTCTTAATTGCATTAACTCACACTGTGTAACCTGCCTTGAATCTCAGTGAAAAAGCTGACTATAATAGCATGTGTGTGTGTGTGTGTGTGTGTGTGTGTGTGTGTGTGTGTGTGTGTGTGTGTGTGTAGGAATACACACACACACACACACACACACACACACACACATATATAAATGTGTATTCCTACAGATTCAGTCCCTATTGAGGGAATCTGAACAATTCCAGGATGATAGACCTTAATACAAATCCGAAGCACAGTGCCCATGTGCCCCCCCTTTTCCTTTTCCCTCTCCCTCTCCCTCTCCCTCTCCTTCCTCCTCCCTCTACTCTAGTTCCCTGTGCTGAGCTCCCTTACCACCTATGGGACCCCCCTCCCCTCCCTTTTGAGAGGGTTTTAATAAAGATTTGTTACGGGCGCTGTTTTTATATGCTGATTGTTCTCTTTAAAATGGTTTTAATTGTACCTTGTTTTAATCTGTTGTTCACCGCCCAGAGCCCTTCGGGGGTAGGGCGGTATAAAAAACTCAAAAATAAATAAAATAAATAAATAATAGCATAGTTCAGATTCCCTCAATAGGGACTGAATCTGTAGGAATACACATTCTGACCACGGCTTGATGGTACTTTATATAGACTTAGTTGAACAAGCAGCCAGTGTGATGTAGTGGTTAGAGTGCTGGACTGTAATGTGGGAGACTGTGGTGTGAATCTCAGCTCCATCATGGAAGCATTCTGGGTGACCTTGGGCTAGTCACATTCTCTCAGACTAACCCCAAATTATCGCTTGTTAGAAGTTTGGCTTCCTGGATTGACTGTTGATTTTAGCATTGCTTTCAAAATGAGATGAACCTTAACTAGCTAGCTTGTGTTGACATTTAGGACTGAATGTCTACTTGGTTCACCAGCTCTGTACAACTAATTCATCCCCCCCTTTGTGTTCCCACTTTGCATTGGGGCTCATTCTCTTTGAGGAAATTATGTATATCTAAATATCAACAATTGCTTCAAAGCTGCTTCAGGGTGTGGCTTCTTACCACAGTTTTAAACAGTTCTTCTTTTTAAAACATTAACCTCATGCAAACCCTCTGAAGCTGTGGAACTATTTAACTATTTCTTTTTCTCCAACGCTTTTGTGCACTTACTGCTTGCCTTGAGTATATTTGCTTTGTAGTGGGGTTTCCCCATGGTTTTCTGTTTATATAAGAGAGTGGGCATAGTACTCTCCGTTCTCAGGTTCATTCATCAGAAACAAGCAGGTCCATAATAACAGCTTTTCTTTTCAAGGAAGGCACCTCTTGCAATCATCAGCACTAGCCACAAGAACTAGAAACTGAAACCAAGAGCTCCACACAGTAGGACCAAACTAATTCACACAGAGGAGGAGCAGAGTTATATATTCTATATATACATACACAATAAATGTATCACAATAGCAGAGCCACTTTTGCCCACACTATTTTGCATTTTGAAGGTCCTTATCTAAAGGGTCTTCTTATCTCCTGCCAGTCCAACAGGGACAAAAGTTTAAATCCTGCATGCTTTGTTATTTTCCTGAAAACTCCCCCCCCCTTTTTTTTCCCCTGGCATCTGATAGACCAGTCCTTTGCTCCAGCCTTTTATCTGCAGTGTTAAAACAAAACAACATACACACACAAAAACAAAGTCCTGCTGATAGTTCAGCTATGGTGGCCAGAAAAGCCCATTTGGGAAGGCTGCGTCCCCCACCCCCTTTCTTCCTGGTGTCTGATAGTTCAAAATCCCAGTCCCTTGCTTCACCATTAGACCTGCAGTGTTTAAAACACAAAGCCACTCTGATCATTCAAAAATGGTGGAAGAGTGGAGAAAACTGCTGCTGGGTAATCTGGGGGAGGCAGGAAGGAGCAACAAACCCCAGATAAAGAATTATGCTTCTTGTTTAGCTGTTTTCCTCCACAGGAAAAAGTGAAGCAACAAGAAAGGTTGAATTTTGCCAGCATTTGATAACTGTGCAGCTTCTCTGCTCTGCCCTGTGGAGGCTTCGGAAAGGGCAGAAAACAATGCATAAAGAAAAGTCTGTGGCAAAGAAAAGGTAAGCTGGCAGCGAGGAAGAACCCAAGCGCATAAATGGCCTCTGTTTCCCATGACATAAAATATACAGCTTTCTTTGCATATCCTTCTCTTGGAGACAAACATGCAATAAATGAGAATATCTTCCCTGTATTTATAATTTAAATAGGATTTTGCATCTTACAGTGTATCAATTATGCTATCTTAAATGGTAGATGCTTTTTGTACTATTGACCCCATTGATGCGGTAGTTTTGAAAAGTCAAGTCCTCTTCTATCTATAAAGCTAAAACCATTGCAATAAAACTTGTTTATCACCATTATTGTCTGCATAATGTTTCATGGTTTCCTTTAAAGGACTATCTTAGAGCACGTTCATATTGTCCCCTTGCAATTGCTCATTTCTACCTATTATTGCACATTTTCTTTACATGTCTATACACACATCAGCCTTTCTTTCAGGAATAGATAGAAACTTGTGTTTACATATGGCTATGAATACTACAAAATACAGGCTGTATCCAAACTGTGTGTTTTTGCCCACTCCAGAGCATGTTGTGTGTTCACAAAATGCTTCACCATCTGACTCTGGAAAAAAAACTTTGTTATGCATGTATGCAAGATGCTGTCACATGAAATCAGAAACTTGGCTACAGTCTTTGCCTTAGCACATTTTCCTGCCAGAACTGCACAGCAAGAAAGTCCCCAAGTTCCAGCACTTATCATGGGATTTGACTGGGATGCAATGTGAATGGGGATACACAGTTGGATATGTATTCAACTGTGTACGTATTCTGCTAAGAGTTGTGCAGTATGTATGGCCAATATCCATATAGCCATGTAAATGCTATTACTCTACACTTCTTTATTTTTGATGGGATGTGCATTAATAGATATTTATCTCAAGGCACATCTCTACTGACATCCTGACCCAACTAATCAACTATGTACGAGTGGATTGGAGTGAGGGACAAAGTGATGGAGCTTGGTAGTCTGGATGCATTCCTTCTTTAGCTCAGCACCTGCCACTTTTTCATCAGTTTCCCATTGTTTTGAAAAAGAGATATGAAAAATCAATGAAAGCAGAGATACATACAGTGGGAGAAAGTATCTCCCCCCCCCTTTAGCACTGATGTAGATAATTATTGCTGTGTCAATGTAAAGGAACAACCTGATATTGGACCATTGTTCTCCCTGACAAGACTGGTTTAGTAAAATGTTATCACCTTGGCCTTTTAGTACCTTTGACATTTTGTGCTAATGGAAATTGTGTTATAACTCTGGCATGAAACGGTGTAATTGGTTTGGAATGCTCAACCTTTTCCAGCACAAATGTACCTGTTGTATGTCTTGTAAACATGTTGATTGACACATGGTTTAAGGGTTGAATGAATTATGCAAGAAATATGTTAAATGTCTTTTAAAGGTGAACATGGAACAGGAGGTTGTTTTATTTATTTATTTACTCCATTTATACCCCATCCTACACTGAAGTTCCAGGGCTGCTTACATAATGGGGTTAAAAGCCCCTTTAAAACATTCAATCCTACAAACATAAAACATAAACATTAAAAGCCACCATTAAAATATCCTTTAAAAATAGTCAATTAAAACATCATAAAAAATCCCCACTCAACCCTCCCCCCACACTTCAGCTGGCATCAATGCGGGGGACCCTGGGGGTCACATATTGAAGGCATGGGTAAAGAGGAAGGTTTTAACCAGGCACTGAAATCCATAAAGTGTCGGCGCCTAGCAAATTTCTGCAGGGAGGCTGTTCCACAGCTTGGGGCCTTCCACAGAAAAAGCCCTTCCACGACCCCCTCCCACCACAGCTTGGCAGCAGAATGGATCACCAGGAGGGCCTCCCCACTTGACCTCAGTGCACTGGCTGGCTCATATGGGCATAGGCACTTCTTTAGGTAGGTGGGACCTAAGCCATTTAGGCATTTAAATATGATTGTCAATACTTTGAATTGGGCCGGATAGCGAATATGGAGCCAGACAGTGCAGTTCTTTCAAAGTTGGCATTACATTTTGCACTAGCTCCAGCTTTCAGGCCATATTCAATGGAAGCCCCATGTAAAGCAAATTGCAGTAATCAAGACAGGAGGTTACCAGGGCATGCAGTACTGTGGCCAGGTCCCTTCTATCCAGATAACGGTGAAGCAGGCTAACCATCCAGATCTGCTGATAGGCACTCCTGGCCACCGCTGCCACCTGTAATTCCAGGGACAAGGCAGAATCCAAGAGCACCCCCAGTTATTGCACCCGGCCCTTCAGTGGCAACACTGCTGCATCCAACATGGGTGTCCTCTAATCTCCTGGACTTTGGGACCCACTACCCACAGCACCTCCGTCTTATCTGGATTCAGCCTCAGTTTGTTGGTCTTCATCCAGTTCAACATTGCTTCCAGTTAAGTATCCAGCACCTGAAGAGCCTCTCCTGACTCAGCTGGAATTGAGAGGTAGAGTTGGGTGTCATCTGCATACTGATGGCACCCAACTCCAAACCCCTGATGACTTTCCTAGCGGTTTCATATAGATATTAAAAAGCAGAGGGGAAAGCACCAAAAATGGGCTCTAACCAGAGTTTGGTGAGCCCTGCAGCAGGATTTCAACCACCTGCGCTTAAGCCGTTGCTCCTCCTGCAAATCCCCAAATCGAACCAAGGGGCTGAGTGGGCTCTACAGACTGGGTGGGGACGCTCGGGAACGATTGTGTTGATGGCCCTCTTGATTTTGCCATTCCACAGTGAAACCAGGGCAGTGGTGGGATCCAAAAATTTTAGTAACAGGTTCCCTTGCCAGCCCCCCCTCAGCAAAGGGGGCAGAGGCGTACCTAGGCAAACCTGGTGAGACTGGTGAGATAAAAGGTACGAAAGGCTGAGAATCCATGAATTGCGCTACCTGAAAGGGATTCACCCAGTTCAGAGAGTGACATTATTAGTCGCAATTGCTATATGGAACCTTCACGTTCAAAGGCAGGATGCCTCTCGGGGAGGCGAGGGCGTGGAGGCGGAAAAGCGGACCCAATTAGTAACCCCCTCTCGGCACACACAAATTATTAGTAACCCACTCTCGGGAACTGGTGAGAACCTGCTGGATCCCACCTCTGAACCAGGGTCTTGACAGAAGCACCAGCCATATCACCTGGAAACTCCCCCAGAGCTCTCAGGAATCCATCAGATTCCAATCCTCTCCAGGGGCAGGTCATTGCAATAGGGCCCTCACCCCTGCAGTGGGAAGGAGCAGCCAGCAAACCAAACTTCACCTGGTAATGATCCACCATGATGATGGGCAAGGCATCAGCCCTCCAATCAATAGATCAACCCCCACTCCCCCTGTTGTAAACACCAGATAGAGTGCTACGTGGGTTGGTCCAGACACAAATTGAGATAGCCCCATGGTTGCCATTGCTGCCAGACATCCTGAGCTGGTCTATCAGAGACATCCTCAGTGAGGTAATTGAAGTCCCCCAGAACAACAGTCCTAGGGGAGTCCATCACCACCCCTGAGACTGCCTCTGCTAGCTCAGGCCGGGAGGCTTCTGGGCAGTGGGGTGAGCGATACATTAGCAACAATCCCAACTGTGGTCAAACACCAAATACAAACTCTCAATTCCAAACACAGGATGAGAGGGGCGCCTGGTGAATATATATGACTCTTTGTGGACTATGGCTACCCCACCACCCCAGTCTGGGCTGGTGCTGTACCTGATAGCCTGGAGGGCAAATCTGGGTCAGTTCTAGCCCCCCCCCCCGGGAACTCTATCTCAATATATCAATAAGGGACCCGTGGTGGCAGTCCCCCTCTTACCCAAATGCCAGCTAACCCCCAATCCCACAAGCTAAAAATATAAAAAAGATTTAAAAAGATTAAACAGTAACAATGTAACTCCATTAAGTCTGCCAAGCCCAGCTACATGCCTACAAGTCCCACCCCAACTTGCATGAAAAGAAGGGGCCTACCCCAAAATAGGCAGTGCCCTTATGCTGCCACCCTTCAATTGCTGCCCAAGGCCACTTCCTTGGGCTGCTGCTGCTGTTGAGGTAGCTGCCAGGCCGCACCCCCTGCAGGTGTTCTCAATACGGTGGGGTTCAGGAGTTTCAGGCCACAGCTCACCCGGTCAGGCTTGCAGTTCTTCATTTGGCCAATGCAGGGTTCTCAGCTTGGCGGGCAGTATTACAAGCAGGGCTGACAGGCTGGCTCCTTTTTTGAAGATTGATCTCTGTGTTTGGTTTCATTATATGACATGTTTGTTACACAGTGGCATGGCTTTATGTTACTGCTTATGGAACATTAGAAGTAGATTCTCAGACAGACTGTACACAACGTTAGCTAGGGCAAGCAAGGTTGAGCTGGCTCAGCAGTGGGTGATAAGGAATAAACAGGCACTGCTCAAGAGTGAAGCCAGAAAGTCAGCTTAGATTGCAATACAGCAAAACCAGCAAGATGACATCTCAAAAATGAAAACCCCCACAAGTTACAGTGGAGGAAAAAATATCAAGAATGAAACAAATTAAGTGGTTCACAATGAGGGAAATGTTTAAGACAAAGGTAGAAGGGAAAGGGCATGAGCATGCTTACAACAGACAGTTTGTTCTGTTCACAGTAGTGTAGTTCACAATCCCTACCTTGTTCCCAAAGAATCTTCCTGAACCATTTCATTGCAGTACTATTGGTAGCGGAAAGTGCTGTCAAGTCCTGGCAAACCAGGAGGGTTTTCAAGGTGAGAGATGTTTAGAGGTGGTTTGCCTATTACCTGTGGAAAAAAACACGCCTGCTTAATTCAGCTTTCCTCAGCTTGTGAAAAGCCAGGAGAATTGGAGCCTTCATCACCATTCCATAAGGTGGGGGCCACAACAGAGAATATACATGAACAGGCAGTTGAAGGTCAATGGCCATGAAGCAATTTGTGTGTGATAGTCAATACCTTGAATTTAGCCTGGTAACTGATGGGCAACCAATTACATGACTGAAAAATGAGAGTAATATGCATATTCTGGCTAAGTCCCAATAATATTCAATCTGCAGTATTCTGCACCAGCTGTAGTCTCTGAGTTGACTTCAAGGGGAGACATATGTAAAGTTTGTTACAGAGATCCAGTCTTGGTGTTACCGTGACATAGATCCAAGTGCTCACATCAACCATGTCAAAGTAGGTAGTAGAGGCGAAGCTACAAGGGGACCAGGGGGTGCACATTGCACCGGGCACGCTACTGGGGGGCACAAAAATGCAGGTTTGTGTTTTTTGTATTTTTTAGTGTTTTTCAGTTTTTGGCCTGTAACACTTCCCTCTGTGATACACCTCTGAAGATGCCAGCCACAAATGCAGGCGAAACATTAGGAACAAGATCCACTAGACCACGGCCACACAGCCCGGAAATGGCTCAAGACCTCTTCTGCATCACCAGGAGATTTAGAGCAAAAGGATACAGATAGACCTGGATGTTCTCTGCATATTAATGGCATCCAGTTCCAAAACTGAAGATGCTAGCACTTAAGGGACAAATAAATTTACTCTAGCACAAGATTTTGTCAGTCAGAGCTCACTTCACCAGATTCAGACAGTGTACAGCCATAAAACCAATGAATTTATATCAAAGGTGGCAAGGAGATGGAGATGTTACAAAGAGAGACCAGATTACACCAAGATCCAAGTATTCCTACTCATTCATTCTTTTAATGGATGTACATTTCATGTATCTGATGAAGTAAGTTCTGGTTCATGGAAGCATAAAATGGAATAAATTTTGTTACTCTTTAAGGTGCCACTGAACTCTTGCTTTATTTTATGTATACTTTAAATTTCTTTCTATATGCTTTCTATACCTAAAAAAATGTCCTGTGACACACACAGGGAAGGAATCTGATAGACAGAATTGTATCCCTGTTCAACCAGGCATTAGAGTTAGTATGTCCAAATTATTAAGAACCCAACATAAAAACATGCCAGCTTAAGGGAGGATGCTATTTCATTGCCTGGTTTGACACACATTAAACTGGTTTGAGAAAAAGTAGAAGATAAAAGTATTCTTCAGTGGCTCTCTTGCTGGAGGCTTTACGTATTAACCGTTCTCAAACTTTTCAGTTTGTTTCATACTAACTCGTATTGCTTCATCTGTTCCAAGGAAGTTCCTGTCAAATAGAAACATCCCATTAATATACTTAAAATGCTTATAATGAATTATTCAGACATGATAACCATCCTTTTTTTCTTTTACCCAAATTATACTGGGAATGAACTAGGACCGGAGGCTCAGAACAGAAGCCAAATGAATAATATGGGACTTGGCCTTCCAATTCCTAGCATTGTCATTTGTTTTGCTAGAAGTTTTGCAAAACAGAAATGAAGAGGTGGGGTGGGGAGGGGGGAGCAGGAATGAGCAGGAGATGCAAGTCCAGGCTAAATGTTTAGTACTGGAGACGTGACCTGGCAGCTTGGGTCTGAGGTCCTACTTGGCTACTGTGCTGATAATGGTATCTTATCAGGCAGCAGCTTCTCTGATTTTGATTACTGCTTTTTAGAACTGTTGAAACTGAATGGCAGAGGTGGGATGTGACTATTGATTGGCAATCAATAGGAGACAAGGCTTTTTCGTCAGGCATGCTGCTGTGCCTTGTGTTCATCTGCCAGTGGAAATCTTCAGTTCCCTGTAGTACTGGTGTGGGTATTGTCTAGACTGCTTGTTCTGCTGTCTAACAAGTGCCAGTGTGTTGAGGCATGAAACTGTTCCCATCAGCATTACCCTCCTTACAGAAAGGGCTTCATATAAGAGAATTTTTCTCAAGGTTTGGGCCTTCAAATATATTTATAAGCTACGCTAGTGATATTCAGAAATGTTACAGAATGTGTATCCTTATGGCAAGATGTACTTTGGTACTTTGGTCACTCTGATCTTTGCCTAAGAACTTCAGTTATGTATACTGATGAGCCACCCTAACCAGGGCCAGCCAGCCTGACTTTTGGGCAAGGCAAAAATAAAAAAGGGGAGAGGAGGAGAGAGATGAGGAATGTGAAGAAATGGCACCAAGGGGAAAGTTAGGCAACAGCACAGAGGTGTGGAAAATGGCAGCAGGAAAGATAAATCATAAAATGTTGTAAATATGACCACACTCAGAGGGAAGCTGGCTCAGAAATGTTCCAGTCAAAAGAATAGTTCTAAAAGTGGTTTGTTAAAAAAAAAAGTGGAGAAAAGGCTGCTTGGAAATGTTTTTGGAACCAAAAGAGGGGGAAATGATGCAGAACTCCATGGAGAAAATATTTTATTTTCAGCCCTAAAATGTTGTAAACTTCTTGTGCAGAAAAGGCCTTTTGTGTGGACCTACTTTTGATACAAGAATAAGTGGGAAACTATCATTAACTTCACCTTGAAATACATCTTTTTAGTTGTACAGTGAAACTAAGAGCAAGAAGGTCTACTACTGTAAATGTAAAGAGATGGCTTTATGTGTAGGGGGGACTTTGGATCTTTCATAGGTCTACTGAACCCCCTCCCATATTTGTTGATGGACCAACCCTCGCAGAGGGGGAACTGAACTGAGTATGTTCCACTAGCTCCCACACATATTGGTGCTGCCTATACACACTTACACAAATTTGACACTTAAAAATAACCACCAGCAGTGATTCAGAAAACCTGTCAATTACCCACTCTACTCCTTACCAAACTGGGTAACGCCGCTAATTCCCCGCAATGAAAGCCTGGGCTTCTGACCAGCGAGCATATTTGTTCCCTACACGCTTGCAATTCTTGAAATAACGCTGGCAGCAAAGCAGCTGGAGTTCCGCTGTGGTAATGAGGGGAATGGAGTTTCCGATTGGTCGTCAACGCAGCGCCATGAGCTACGGTGAAAGTGGGCGGCCAGCCGAGGCTGGCCCCCCAGTGCGATTGGTTGGGAAGAGGTTGTTGGTGATAGGTTCGCGACGAGCGTGGAGTGCTGAACGCCATCAAAGAGGCTGTGCCCTATTAAGACGCCGGCACATGCTGATGCCGCAGTAAATCAAGGCCGCGCTTCTGTGGAGACATCGCCACGCAGTGTTTCTGGAAGCGAAAGCAGAAGCCAGCTCGCGACACGCCACTTTAAAATTTTCATTCGCCGGGCTACCACTTTTCCATTTGCTCGGCAATCGGTTTTAACAGCTGAGACGCGGGAAGACGCGATCACCGGATATCGATGACGCGTTCACGCCATCACTTTCACGCCGCACTTTCTTAGACGGGACACCCCCACTTAACAAGATGATTCCCCAGTTCCCCTGATTACCGAGCTGCGCGCCGCTGCGCGAATCAGCCGCGAACAGCCGAAGCCTCCTGACAAGCCCGCGGCAATTCGCCGGGTTTTAAAAGTTGCTCTTTTAGCGGAGCTAATTTATCAGCAGTCAGGAGGGTATGGAGAGATATAAAATCCCTCATGGTGCCGCCGCAGTGAGCCGGAGATGGGGATGTCTAGGACCCCTGGCTTTTTAAAGAGGTGACCCCGCGGCTTATGGTGAGTGGATAGTGACCCCCTGTCTTCCCATTCCAAGATAAATTCAGGGGATCAAACACACAGGCTGTTTCCTGCTCTGCCCTTAACCCATTCTCTGAGCTATTCATGACATTCTAGGTTGCTGAGGTAAATTTCAAAAGTGTCTTGAAACTAAGGGTGCGCAAAACAGAATTTCCAAGCCAAAAATATACATGAAATCACTGTTTCAGATTATTATAGTGATATCCTGGAACAGTATTAGCAATCCTGGATTCTAAGTGAAACAAAACTACTCTACAGAAAAAAATCCATGTTGTTTTTTAGTTTGGGTGGTTATTGAGCCAGCAGGAGTATGTGCAGGAGCTCACTGTGTCGTTCTTTGCTCCTGCTTGTTTCCCCAGGCAACAACATCCTTCCTACCAATTGGATCCTGGCAAGGATGGAGCAGTCTTGTAAAACCCTACCTTTTTGAGGTCCAATAAAATGGAGCCCCATTGCTGCATGTGCTTGAAATTCCAGAGGTCTTGAGTGTACACTTGTGTCCAGACCTACTTCAGAAGCTCCAAGGGTGGAATGTTCCTATATATACAAATCAGATAGCCATTCATACTGAAAACAAGCATTTCTCCAGATAAATTGAACTATAGACCTTCCTAAAGCCTGGTTTTCTGTGGGAAGGTTTTTTTAAAAAAAAATATGGAAGAGATTTCAGTCATTCAAACCTCATTTGCAGTCAGTGGCATGGGGGGGGGGGACTGGCGCCTGGGGCAAAATGGCACCTCCCACCCCCCGCTGCCCCCTTGCAACCCACTTACCATACTTAAAAGACTTTAAAGCAGTTTAAAAATTAAAAGAGCAGCCTGGCTGGGCTGCCGCTGGGTGCCCAACCTCCACCAGGCTGCTCTGGACTGTCCCCACACCCCGTGGTAGCTCCACCTATGCCTGCAGTCTGCAGTTGTACATCTCAATCCTCAGTTAGAACTAGAAGTATGCTTCAGCAAGTTTTTCCAGCACGACTGTTTTGTCAATCCCAGAATGACTTTTTTTTCTGAACCTGTGTGTTGTATAGCCTGTCAAGCAATACTTGGACAGACTTGGCTGCAGTAGCGAAGAATGCACTTGGGATGAATAGGATGAAAATGAAGATTTTTCCACCACTCCTGATGTGGGATTAAAATTCAAAGTCCTAAGCATTTGTAAGCTGATTTTAGAATGTGACACATAACAACGCTACCTTCTGCTCAGGGCAGGCCCAGACTTGGTTTACATATGCAACAGAATGAGGGAACAATGACATAGTAGGGTGCTGAAACTTTTCAAACTGCAGTTTTCAAGGTTCTCATAATTTTATAATTCCCAGTATAATGCAAAACAAGTACAAAATGCAAAGAGACTAGACTAGAACCTATTCCCCTTCTTTGCTAATTTTTTTTTATTTTGGAAGGAGCTTGTACAAATTTTGGAAGGAGCGTTGACAACATGACCTGCTACAATCTGAAGAAGTGGTGGTAGTTAAGAGTTAAGAGCAAGTGTAGTGGTTAACAGCAGGTGGATTCTAATCTGGGGAACTGGGTTTGATTTCCCACTCCTACTCATGAGGCCTGCTGGGTGACCTTGAGCTAATCATAGTTCTCCTCAAACTCTCTCAGTTATACCTCCCTCATGAGGTGTCTGTTGTGGGGAGGGGAAGGGAAGGAGTTTGTAAGGTTCTTTGAGGCTCCTTATTGTTAGGGAAAACAGGAAATAAATCTAAATGTCTTTTTCTCTGCTATAACCCTGACACCCTCCTAAGATGTCTATCATCTCATTTTGCTGCATGTGTAGACCACACCATAGTTAAAGGGAAAGAAGCTACAGCATAGAATTAAATCTGGGCAGGCCAGTTTAAAACTATCATAGTAGTCCTTTGAAGTACATAAAAAGCAGGAAAGAACAACCCATATGTCACAGAAAGAAAACCCTTTTGGATGGTATGTTCCTGAAATGATTATTTTAAAAGCCTGAAGAGCTTCCTGCTCCATATATGGCTATCCTCTTGCCAACATGGATCCTATGTATCTTGCTCATTCTGGATTTCTTCTGTGATGAGTGTGATGGCCCGCTACTTTTGAAGAGCTCTGTCTATTGCAAAGCCTTCCTCTCCCTTTCTGTACCTTCTCTATTCTGAAGAAAATTGTATATTATGATAATTGGAAATATTTGTGTCTCATTAGAGTGGTGCAGCGACTCTGCCAGAGCACAGCACAATTGCCCTAGCTTAGGGACCGTCTCTGCATGTGTGATATGCAGTATATGCTCGCACAGTCAGCAATCCCTTTTTCTGCTTTTGTTCAAATCTTTTTTCCCCAAAAGGAAGGGTGTGCCAAACACAGAGAAATTGATTTCCTTTGGAAGTTCTCTCTGAGCCAGGCCTGTCAAACTTGTGCAAACCGCAAACCACCCATCCATGTGAGCTACAAGACTGTTGCCCACCAGGCGCTGGATCAACCACCACTCCCAGTTTAGCCGCCTCAGGCAGGCCTCAGTATGTGCAGACTACCCAGAAGGAACACATTTAACAGACCTGCTCTAATCTTTCCCAGACTGCTTTAAATAAAATGACCTACATTTCAGTTTACTCAGAGCACAGAAATATGGAGCTGGAAATAACAGTGATGCAGATCAGTTCTGAGCTTAGAGATGAGAAACGGTATACCTGATTGTACAAGGTCTACAGGCAAATTTAATCATCCACTATTATTGTATTTATCATATTTTTTACTTCAAACATTTTAAATGTAACAAGGGGTCAGGGGGAGGGGCAGTACCTTTGTAGATCTTGTTTCACCTTTGTTTCTGCTTCTCCCTGGCCTCTTCCCACTGTGTTCCTTCTTTCCTAGGCGGACAGGGATCATGAAAGTAACATAATGGTATTGTGGCATTATGTAGCCCATCAGCCATAACTATGTGACATTGTCACTGAGTTCAAGTGCAACTAGTATATTAGCTTCAGTCTACACCAGAATTGAGGGGGAAACTACACTGTGTGCCTGGGTTCATTTTTTATGAAAGCTGGGAATCAGAGAACCTTGTACGCTATTGTTTCACTATTATATCAGCGTAGTGCAATTTCACTTCCATTAAAAAACACATCAGTCCTCCAGCAGTGGGGGAGGAAAAAGCCTCTGTAACAGCCAAGTCTCATGGAAGTCTGGGAACCCCTCTGCCATTTTCTGGCTCTGAGGTAGGCTCTGCTGCCTTCAGTGGCAGTGGCAGGGAGAAGCCGTCAGCAGGCATGGTGGCATCAAAAATAATGGATCCAAATTTTAGAACTCTCCCCTCCCCTCAAAAAAAGGCAACCCCAGAAGGTACTCCACACAGCTTTATTTCCAAGACACCCTCAGAAAACCTTATTTTAGCTCAAGGCGTCTTTTTGGGGGAATGCTTCAAAGTGTACCTTTCCCGCCCAAGCTGTCCAGAGGCAGAGTGAGGGGAAACTCCACCTGGGGTGTATGCACCACCCTGTACCCCTGCTGCAGCGTCGCAGTGTCGCCCGCCCCACCACACCCAGAATGCCCCCGCCACAGCCCCACCTCGGCCCGGCCATGCCTCCGTTGCACCTCTGCCTGGGACGTCACGCTCCCCTCCATCCCATGGGCACTACGCCACTGAAGCCGCCTGCAAGACGCATCCTGCCTGGCTGAACAGAACACAAAGCTCAGAAGGCATCTTATGTTTCCCACTGTTTTCCTTAATTTTCAATGAGCTATCTCCGTAGCTATGCAGACACACATTCGAGAATTGTACTCACTCTGAAGATATGTCTACCTCCCATTGAGAAGCATTGGCTGATCTGCCCTCCACGGATTGACTTCGTTTTTTCTTACTGCACAGAAAATAAAGTCAGGCTGTGGAGGGCAGGTTAACCCAGTGTTTCTCAATGAAAAGTAGAGGGGTCTCCCAAGCAGCTGATATTCTTGGATTTGTGTCTGCAAAGCTACAGAGATAGCTCATTGGAAAAAAAAAAACCTAGGAAAACTATATATTGCCGGAATTGGCAAGACCAGCTGAGTACAATTATGTACTTTTTGGGGTCCAAGCACTTCTGTGGATTGTGCTTGTATGAGACTAATTCTTGCTAGAGTACCTTGAAAATAAATGTAGCATATCCCAGTTATCTTCACAGGTGAGAACTTCTCTTACCTTTGCTATTCAAACCAATGTACACTGTTGTAATCAGTGCCTGTTATTATTTGCTTACTCCCCCTGTAACTCAGTCACCAAGTGAAAGAGAGATTGTTTACAGACCAAAAATCATGGTATGGTTCTTTCCATCTCCTATTTATTTATTTGTTTTTAAAATTCAAACAGCAGCCTCTTGGTCAGAGTGTAGCCAGTGACGGCAACTAAGTGGTTTGGCTCTTTCAATTTACTCTGGCTTATTGATTTTAAATAACAACAATGAATGAAGAGCCAAAATGATTCTGAAATAAAAATGAAATGTGTTGGCATCAAACTGGAATGCTTTTACATCAAACCTGTCTAGAAGTATTTGAATTCCTCAGTTAGTTATTGGGATCTTTTTGTGCACATTTCTGCAGCCATTCATGTTACCTGAATGGCTGCCTGCACATACAGACCACTGTACAATTCCCATTCACTTCAGTTGGGCCTGTGCAGGGGAAGGGGGGAACCTAAAGAGGCAGCATTTTTGATAGCTTCTCCAGAAGTTCTATCTCTCACCACAGATCTGACCATTTGATTATTGCTTACCCTCTTCGGTTATCTGATTTGCTTTTGTTTTATCCACATGCTATATTACTTCCACTGCAGTTACTGACCATTTGCACTAGGAGTTCCCCTTTGGGCACTTGGTCTGGAGTAGCTATTCCTGAACTGAGTTTATAAGAAAATAATGGAGGACAGTCATAATGACTATGATAATTATCAATAGAATCTCCATGTCCAGAGGCAGTAAGCATAAGTACATCAGTAGATACTAGAGGCAAACGGGATTTATTGTCAGTTGCCATCACCTCTAGTGTGAATTTGGAGTGGCAGCACCTGTTAGAAGAGAGCAAATGGAATTACTCATTCAGCAGTATGCTGCCACATTCTGAAAACAAAACCAGTCTCCTAAGCTGTTGTGTTTTATGGTTTGATCACTTGATCTTAAGAGATACTCTTACTAATTACACGAAAGGATATTTGATAGCCCTACTTTAGATGCATATTATTAATCCTCCTCTGCCCTCATCAAAGCCTGCATTCAGGGATCCACAGCCCTATAATAGGACTTGCATCTAGAAATTATTCCTGGGTTTTTGTGGTTGTTATTAGGCATGCAGAAGGAGCACAGCTCCCAGCAATACCCCCAAAACTTGTCTGGTTTATGCCTCAGCTCCTTAGCATCAGAATGCTGTATCTTTATTATCCTTTCAGCAGAAAAGAAGCGGGGGCGGGGTGGGGGGTGTCTTTTCAATAACAGATTCTGTAACATGGATTGCAAGGTTGTCATTTCCCAAAGAAAATCATTGTGACTTGTAAACAGAATATGTTTTCAATAAAGACCACCCAAAAAAGACAAATGACAGAGTCTCTCTTTTGACCGTAGCCACACTTTTAAGGAAACAAAGGCATCTCTCTTTCTCTGTATTTCAAGGCCTCTAATTCGTAAAGCAAGTATTCTTTGAAAAGACCACCTTTTGCCTGGCAATAAGACATATTTGCTTACTGGAATAAATGGCAAGGTCACTCCTTGCCAACTGCTTTTTACCCCCCCCCCCCCCCATATGACAGACTGGCAAACACCCTTAATTTGTTTTCTCTTGCCAAGGAGTGACAGGAAAGGTGCATTGAAAGGATGGATGATGAGGGAGCTGAGTTGAATTATTGCCTGTTGCACATGAAATGGAGGTTTGTTTTGTGGGATGCTGGAGCTTCTTAAATCACTCATTCAGTTTTCTCTAAACATGAACAAAGGAGCATTAAGAAAAGTGAGGAAGAAAATTAGCCATTTGTTTAAGAGCTCCAGTCAGAACAAGATAATAGATCAGAAACATTCAAGCACATCTACTTTATACCATTTGCATAAAGTAATTTAATCTCAGATGGCAGGCTCTGGCCTGAGAAGGAAGTGATGTGATATTTACTCTTGAATCTTGCTTTCATTTGTTTTCTGTGTGTAACACATGTGCTTCTTGGGTTCTTAGTCCTTCTGGCTGCTCTTTGCAAATACCTTCTCTTCCCTTTTTCCATGTATTTAATTACCCATATATGTGTGCCAAAGTGATATAACATGGTTCGAATGGAATGAGCTCTGGACCACAACAACTTGTGTCCAAATACATTTTAAGATACCACCAGACTCTTCATTATTTTGAAACTAACATGACCCATTTTGAAATTGCCACACTGATTCATTCTTGACAATGACTTAGGACCAAAACTACAAATGAAGTTGCAAATTTGTGGTTGGAAGCAGCTGTTGGTGAGGACCTCACCATGGACTGAGTACTGAGCAAAGGGAAATTAACTTTTCACCTTGGCCTTGGCCTTGAATAAAAATGGCATATTCTAATGCAGTACTATTGGTTGAAGTACTAACACTCATAAGATTTCATTTTCTATGGTCTTACAAAGTGCTCCTTATTTTAGAGTTCTTCAAGCTGGTAACAGAAGTATACAGAAGTGGAATGTCCCTTGGTTTCTGTATGATAACATGGAAAAATGCCATTCACATTGCTGAAATGACCAAATTTCTTGTAAGACAGAGAAATGGAAGAATATAGTCCTGATCAGTATGGAGAAGTGTTAGTAAAGATATATCTAGGTTCTAGAATTTAAGGAGTCAGTATTGCTCAAAGAACCTATAAAAACTCAGCAGAAAAGAATCATGTAGTAATAAACCCTGCTGTATTTCATTGCGTCAAACTGTAAAATGTGATATCAACTACATGAGAACTGAGTATCCAGTTACATGGTTATATTAGATTTTTGGTAAGGCCCGTACTTAGGTCATCTGCCCCTTGAGGACAACATCCTTGTGTGAATCTGTGCTGCCTTTATTAAAGCCATCACATTCTGAGAAGAGTTCCAGCCTTTACCATTGTTCTTTCTTTATTGCTGTAATAATTCTCATATCCAGGAGAGAAGAAAAGCAGATTTCCTGTCTAGTGTATTTCAGGTTTTTATTGTCAAAAGGGACAGTACATTTGAAGCAAAAGCAATTGTGAGCAGAACACAATGTGTTGTCATTTGTGGCAGGTGATGAAAGATTTAAATTACTCACCAGTGCCAATAGAGTTTTTTGTAATGTTCAAGACAGCTTTGGGTAGGACTTTCTCACTTAGACACTGTATCAGACACTTGCCAGGGCTGCTGATCCTTTTGCTTGGCTAGTTTGCATGAGCAGGTCTTTCCTCACATTCTGAAGTGAAGGAATTGTGAGAACCAAGTACATTTGGGCCTCTGCATATCACACAGTACTTGAGGTGCACACTGTAGGGAAGAGGTATATGCCAGCAATTCCTGTGAGAGGATCAGCTGGCCCTCTAATGGTCTGAATTAGCCTCAAGTTTTTAAAGTCTTGGGTTAGCCATCCACATTTAAGGTGCAAATGAAAGTTTCTAAATGAGGATCTTGAACCTTTCCTCTTCAGTGTCTCCTGACAATATTTCCCTTACCCACATACGTTTTAAGGAACCATGTCACATGTGTGACCCTTACCTAGAGTTGTTAGGTGAGACTCATTTTTTCTCATAGGTGGAGCATGGTCACTGGTCTCTTAAAATAGTTCCTGGAATATGTCTCAGAAGAAAAGATGGTCACAGAAGGAGTTCAGAATGTGAAATGGAAATGTAACTTCATGGAGAGCAATAGAGATGGATAGCAGAGAATGCAGGCAAGACAGCCAGCCACCGACGATGGAAATCCAAGTGGGGATGGAAGGCAGCCTGTATTTGCAGCTCCTGCTTTTGTAATTGTTTCTTGTCTTCTTTGATTCTACTTTTGCTCTGAGTCCTTGTATGAATTAGATATTAGGATCAGACATTGCTATGAATAAGAATAGCATCTGTAGAAGCATTAGCTTGTAGTCATAATTACTGCTTCTTTGAATCATCATGCTTTAGGACATGAATTTTTTACCAGCAAAAGCCAGGAAGATGTTTGTTTATTTATTTAGAAAATGTATCTGCCACCTCTCTGGAGACCTACTGTTTTTGGTTCATGAAGTACAAGTACAAAAAAATCATAAAAGCAAACACCATAAAATTATCCATATTAAAACAGACCCTTTTCCAGCTCGCTCTCTCATCAGATCTTGGAAGCTAAGCATGATTGGCCCTGGTCATTATTTGGATGGGAGACCACCAAGGTAGCCCAGGGTTGCTATGCAGAGCCAAGCAAAGGAACACATCTTTCAATCTTTCAAGAAAATCCAAACTTTTAATAAAGCAGGGCTTCTTTATCTCATCTGGTCTTCTGCATAGGATGTAGCTGCTGCAGGTCTTTTTAAAACCTGGGCCTGTAAAAATAAGTAATTCCCTCAACTGAGCTGTAGGTTTTCCTTCTACTGCAGGCCAGATCAACTGAGGAGGGTGGGGCTCCTGCAGTTGGAAATAGGTAAGCAAGCTTACCAAGTGCACATGCTCAGTGAGCTCTTATCCCCTGGGCCCTAAGGTCCAAATGAAACAAAAATACGAACATGGCATGAGTTATACCAGCATGTGCAATATTGTGAATGGGAAACCGGCATTTGATTTCTCTTTTGAAATTTATACTGCATTAACAGTATTCACACATGGCATAGAGATGCACAAGCGTGCTTTTTTTAACATCAGATGAGAAACAGTCCTTTGTTCATGTAGTGGCTAATCTTACCTGATTAATCTATCAGCTTCCTTTCAGTTTGTTCTCACAGGGTTGCTGCTCCATTTTGCTGGCATTGTTCTTGAGGATCCCTCTACCCAGTGCTTGCCCATGGATACCTTTGTGAGGTATGGGTACCTTCCCAGCTCATGTGAGGCTGGGAGGGATTCACTGTTTATAACTGTGAAGTGGACTTTGATAAGAATTTGCTCTCACTCTGCTTTAATCCTGCCAACTTCCATGGTTTACCAGCAGTAAATGGGTTACATAACAAGCTAGAAGGACACAGTGTGGACAAAAGCATCATGGAAAAACAGGGGAAAAGAACCCTGTCCCTTACTGAAAACACACACAGCAGTATGGGACTATTTTAGTCTTCAAGGTAGTTTGGAAATAGCCTTTCATAACTATCTGAAACATCTCCGCTGACTTAGCGCTCTCTCTTTCCCCCCCCCCTCTCCATTTTCAATAAGCACGTTGCTTTTTAGTTAGTGCATTTTTCCCCTTGAGATTTCTACTGCTGTGGTGCCCTTAGCAGACACTGATGTGACATGCAAAGCTCTGCCATCAGGGCTCCAGGGTGCTTTATCTCTTCCTTCCTGGAATGAGCTATGACATTCTTAGTTTTTCTTATCCGCAGCCCCATTCACAGTACTTTTGTTAACGTTCTCTACAAATTGAAGGAGAGGAGAAAGCAAATGGTAGCACCATCCTGAAGAAGAAAACATCTTGTAAGGTGATATTCCAGCTTATGCCCTTGAGCACAGATATGGAACTCTAAACTACTACCGGTATGAGACTTTCTGCACAATCACAGCAACCTTAGACTTTCCATGGTACTCCTACAAGCTCCTTACCAACTGCAGAAGTGGAAGGACTGCCATATTTTCCTTGCTTTTAAAACAACATGACAGGCAAAAGCTCAACTGGTGCATCTTCCAAGCCAGTATAACTTCATACTAAGAAAAAAGCTATACTGATTGTCCATCTTCTAGAAGCACAGAGCAGTGGCCAGAATAAAGGAAGCAGCCTTAAATAACTTGGTATCTCATTGGCATCTAATCATGTAATAGATAGGGAGGATTATCCTCCAAGGATAGCAGTTGTTTTATTGTGAATTGGATAACTGTGCTTCTAAATGCCAACCTTTAATTGTTTTGATGATGTGTTTGGGGGTGAGGGTTGATTTTAATGGTTTTATTATGTTTTATTATGTTTTTATTATGTTTTTATTATGTATGTTTTAAATTGTTAGCCACCGTAGTGGCCTTTGTGTGGGCAGAAAGGCAGGTTATACAATTTGTAAAGTAAATAAATCGAACAATGAATCCTTCCTCTCACTATCTCAGGGTAGAGGTACGCTCCAGTAGATAAGAGGGAAATCAATTGACCTAAAGAATTTTTATGAAATGTAGAAGGGAGCAAAAACTCCTTAACATGGATGATGGACATGACTGACGTGGGAAAGGGAGTTTATTATCCTTACTAGCATGCACGATTTTAAGAATATGACTAAACAGTTGCTTCATAACTAGAGCTATGTATCAGAGACAGAATGAAAATAAGAATGAAAATAAGAATGGTGCTGCAAGATTGAACGGTGGGAGAATAATCTATTTTTTCCTAGCCATGACCTCTGCTATTATTTGTGGTAATTTCATCATGAAACTAGCAGAAGTCATGGCTTCAGATCGATAGACTATTCCCTCACCAAGTGTGACATATTATTAATAAGGGGAATATGACCTGGAGGTACCCTGGGCATCCAAAGATCAGGATGGTTTTCCTACATTAATTCTGAATTGTTTTGATCCATGTGGCCAAGAAGCAAATGGACAGGGAAAATAGATAGAAAGACCTTACAGATTCTTTGCAAAATCTGTTTTGTACCTAACTAATGAAATAGTCTGTGAAACCAAGCATGCATGGCAGTGGTTTACACAGATGAACAATTTTATTCTTATGGAGGAGAATTTACACTAGCTGGTAGCCCAATTCAGAAGGGGGTGGGAAGAATGGACTTTGGAAGTGCTGGAAGGCTGCATTTGTCCCCTTCACCAGTGTAAGGGGCATCTTGCCAGTGGAAAGGGCAAAGAGGCCAGCATCTAGCTACCCCAAAGCTCTGTGATGGGTAAGCCCAGAAGCAGATCCCCGCATTGGGGCGGGGGGCGTTCTTGCAGGTGTAGATGACTTTAGTCAGCTTCCACTGATGTTCCAGTCTAGGGAACTCTGCTCTCCAAGCCCCACAGACTTACATCACACAGACTTACATCCCTCCTTTCTGCACTGCCCGGAGCCCCTTTGGAGCTGATGTGGCACTGCCTTCATCATGCCATCCCCAGCTGCCGCAGCTCCCTCACCCCCTTGATCTGGATTGTGTTGTTAATCTATAATCACAGAAAACTGTGCTGCATTTCTTCATTAGAACTACCCTTTGAGTCATTGCTCTTCTTCTGTGAAGTGTTCTTGCTAGCTTTAACTTTGGCTATCTCACCTCAGCTGTAGATTATTCTGGTAATATCAGTATTTGTTGTATAGTTGTCTTTGTAGTTTTTAGGGAGAAGAAAATGTTTTACTTCAAGACTCCTGTGTCTGGATATTGGCTTGTAAAACGTTTTCCAGAGCCTGGCCTCCCGGAAGGATAAAGAAGTGGGGGAGATTGTTCGGGGGATGCAGCATATGTCTGATTTTTCTGCAGAAACAAACAAGCCACCTGAAAGTACAAATGTTTATAGAATCTTGATGAGCCTCACAGCAAATATTTTTAAAAGGCCATGGTACAATATCACATGGCTAGTGCCTGCTTATATACTCACACAACTTCATAACTTTTTAAAGTAAGCCACAGGTATCCTAACAGTCAGATTGAGTTCAGTAGAACCTTAGAGACCACCAAGAGTTCTAGGGTATAAGCTTTCAAGAATCAGACACAGTAGAGTAGAAATGTAGATCTGAATCCTTTAATGTTAGTCAGAAGGTGGGAAAGGTTGTTGTAAAGAATGCTTGTAAAAGATGGAAAGGTAGAATGTATATTGTAATCAGCTTGATTAGAGCAGAAAGGAAATGCTTGGGAGCAGAAAATTAGCATCCGTAGTGAGATAAAAATCCTATGTCCCTATTCAGCCCTGGGTGGGATTCATTGTTCTGAACCTGTGAATTAAATTGAGTTCAGCAATCTCCTTGATAGGTAATTTCTCCTTGAAATGTCTTTGTTTGAACACTGTCATTTTAGGTCAGCAGTGGAATGACCTGAAAGATTAAAACGTTCTCCCTCTGGTTTTTGAGTGTTATGGTTTTTAATGTCAAGTTTGATTCCATTTAAAAAAAAACACAGGAAAAAATCGCACAGGAAAAAAATACCCACAGAAAAAAGCCCACTGTCATGAATACCCACACAGAAAAAAGCTCAAATTGAAAATTGCCCACACCAAAAATTGTGCACAGAGAAAAATATAATTAAAATAATAGAAATTATAAAAATAAATGATATAATTAAAAATGACATAATATAAACAATATAATATAAACAAAAGACCAGGTGACCATGACTAAGAATTAATTAACCCTAAAACAACAAATATCTAACCGTAATAATTAAAACCATTATTTACTCCTGAAAAAATGTACACATAATGAGAGAGGAGAGAACAGAGGCAAATGAACTATACCAAACAAAAACTGGCAACAAATTGCAACAATCAACATTGCACACATGAAGAAATATAATTCTTTATTGTAAATTAGCCCATCTCCTGAAATAGTTAAGTTTATCTTCTACCTCCTGTTATTGCTGCACAGAAGTGGCAATCATGTCATTCAATGCCTCATATTTCCTCTTGTTCACCTTGAGGCAACCTGTCTGTGCATTAGCCAGTGTTAATTTGTGGCAAGTCATGTCTCTCTGCAGTCCATCAAATAGAAACCACACGCTGGGATGGCTGCAGTGGAATAGAGAATCGGCAGCCCCATCTGAAAGGCCTCTGCCTAGACACAGCACTGCAGCTCTGCTGGTCCACCTCTCCCAAGGAGGCTTTCTGGCAGTATGGGGAGGCAAAAAAACACAAAAAAGCCTCCCCACCACCAGAAAGCCCCCATTGGGCTTAATGGACTTGCACCACCATCCATTGGCACAAGAGGGATGATGGCCAAGTGGAAGCTGACTAGCATCGGCTCCTGCTCAGCCAGATCCCTGGACCACTCTGCTATGCTGCTGTCAGGGGGGCAGGGGTGCTGGTGCACCATTCAGCACCATATCCTGTCACTGGGGAGGGCTGTGACAGCCACCTGCCTGCAGATCCAGCTGTCTGCTGGTGCAAGTGCCCTGGTGAGACCAAATTGGCCAGTACAGCCCCGCACTGCTACCAATGGTGGATTCACCCCACCCCTTGGATGGGGCCATAAGGCTATTATGAAATCCCTCACAACAGTTTGTAGTTTTTGGCAACTGTTCCAAGGCTGCTTCATGATGATTCCATATTCTTACAACAAATTGAGGATCTCTACCAGCTGCACCCTCAATATATGTAGAAAAGAAGTATGTGAGCACCCCATTATAGCCATCTTCATCTGGAAATGTGGTGGCAAGTTTATCACTTCTCACATCTTGGATTGGGACAAAAGCTAACACAGCAAGAGACTTCAGTGTGATTTTTATGTTGATATTAGTTTCATATTCAGTCTTCAAGCCATCATTTTTTATTTTTCTGATGAGACTCACACAGATGAAAATATCACCCTTCGACCTAAGCGTGTGGAAAGGCAATCCTTATTGCCGATATACAAGCATTCTCAAAATCATGCGGGCATTTTCCTGTGGGCTTTTTTCCATTTATTCTTTTGCATAGAGACTGACCTGTTTGCCCAATGTAGAGAGTGGGAGGGCATTGCTGACATTTGATGGCATATATAACTTTGGAAGGTGAACAAATGAATGAACCGGAGATGGTACGGCTGGTGACGTTCAATCCACTAATTGTGAAGTCAGAATGAATATGGGGGCAGAGCTGGTATTTTGGTTTGCTGCAGACCCTGGTTCCAGAGTCTGTGTCCATGTTTGGAAGGGTTTTGCTGTTATGCTGTGGGTGATAAGATGTTTAAGGTTTGAAGTCTGTCTGTGTGCAAGAAAAGGTTTGCCTCCCAATGTTTATTGAGAGGAGTATCCGGGTATATTTGGGGTGGTGACTGGAGGCATTTTGATATGTTTAATGATCAGCAGGTTTCTGGTATAAGATGGTTTTTATACTTCTGTTATGTATTTGTACAGTGGTCTCTAGAAAGTATTTTTTTGCATGGATTGGTTCCTGGTCATGTTGATGGTGGGGTGGAAGTTGCTGAAGGTCTGGTGAAATTTCTCCAGTGTTTCTTTCTCATGTGTCCAAATGCTTAAAATGTCAACAATAAATCTGAGGTACAATAAGGGTGTTAACAGCTGGGGCTGAGAAAGGTCTGCTCCAGGTTAGCTATGAAAATATTGGCATATTGTGATGCCATGCAGGTACTTGTGGCTGTGTCATTGATCTGAAGAAATAAACTTTTCTCAAATCTGAACTGGCAGAGTTTGGTAGCAAAGCTGGCAGTGGTGTTGTCAGACATGGTGTTTCCAATAGCTTGTTTCAATCTTAGTGGGAGAGGTTGATATAGAGACTTTATATCCATGGTAGCCAAAATAGTGTTTCATGGAAGACTGTTAACATATTGCATTTTTCTCTGGAAACACATGAAATTTCACACATAACTGAGGGCTTTGATGTCAGGGTATGAGAATATCATTCAAAAATCCAGACACCGCTACAAAGATGGGACCTGTGCCAGAGACAATAGGACATTCTGGGTTGCCGGGCTTGTGTATTTTAAGCAGAAGATAAGAAATGCCCAGTTGAGGTTCTTGTGGTATATCCATATAGATCTGTTCCTGTACGTGTATGGATAATTCCTTTATAATCTTGTTTAGTTTTTGTTGGTATTCCTGGATGTAGTCTTATTTTTGGCTTCCTGGATGTAGTCTTATTTCTCCATGCAGACAGCTTCTCCTCCTTTGTCAGCTTCTTCAACAATGTGTGGATTGTTTCTGAGGCTGTTTATTGCATTTCTTTCAGCATGGGTGAGCTTATGTTGTGGGATATGCAGGAGCATAACTAGAGAAAATGGCATATGGGGCAAGCACTGAAATTGCACTCCTCTTCCCAGACTGTGCTGTTCCAGCATGACCTCCACAGTGGGGCACTAGAGTCTGAGTGGGAGGGGAGGTGTGCCAAGCCACTCTAGCTGTGTTAAAAGGAAGGAAGTCAGACAGCTCTGCAGAACTCCACTGCCACAGCCTCCGAGTCCCACATGGTGGACACAGAGCCATTAGCCTGGCTTGGCCGAGCCAAGGTGTACTTGCAGCTCTGCACCCACCCTGGCTTCTGAGTTCCATGTGGTAGTTGAAGGCTGGGACAAGGAATTTTGCATAGACCTGCAAGCCCAGCTTGACTTGGCTGAGTGGGTACACAGCTCTGCATCAATCCCAGCATCTGGGTTCCATGTGGGACTCCAAGATTAAATTCGACCGCTTTTAACCACTACACCACACTGGCTTAGAAGTATATTTGAAACTAGGACAGATTAATTGTTTCAAAGCAGCCAAATGTATTGGTACCAGAAATGTGCCCACTAAAAGCCCCACCCAAAGGGGGGGGTGAATCTGCCACCTGGAGGAGACACAGAGTCATGCTGGTGGATTTGCCCTTCTCAGGGCTTTTCCCCACTGGACTGGGTGAATTTGCGGCCCTCCATGGTGGTCAAATGCAGTGCACCAGCATTCCTGCTCTCCCACTTGTGGCATAGCTGGGGGGGGGGGAGCTGGGGGAGGAGCCAGTGTTAGTTGGCTTCTATCCAGCTGTTACATCAACAACACCCCCACCTGTGGCTTTGGACTTATGCCATCTTTTTAGTGGAGTAGGTCCATTAAGCTCAGTGGGGGTTTTCCAGTGGCAGAGAGACTTTTTTGTGTTGTCTTCCCAAGCCCCCAGAAAGCCCTCTTGGGAATGGCGGGGCAAAGCAGCCGTGGGGCCATGTCTGGGCACTTGGCTCTTTGGATGGGGTTGCCCATTTGCTTAGGAGACACTGCCCCATATTTTGTCAACAAAATTAAAAAATAACTGCTTTAATACTTGGTCCTATCAGTAGAATATGCCATTACTACATGTGAATACATGTGAATATATGTCAGTGAAAAGTACCAGCCCACTGACTTTTATACACCACTCCATAATCAAATATGTCCTGTGCCAAATGATCTTGACACATTTTAGGGTAAAAACAACAAGAACCTATGTGAACTTTAGAGAAGGTGGTGGTCAGAAAGTAAGTGAGGAGGAGAGGAAGGGGGAAGAGGGTTCCACCATCTTTTTTAATGATAGTGGGGGTAAAGCAGCCTGAAAAATGCCAAAAAATATTTTTGGGATCCACTTTTGGGCTCCCTTATATTACCTCTGGAAAAAAAACTCCTAAAAATACTGATAAGGTTTTTTGGGGAGGGTGGAGTTGGCTTAGCTTTGCTGAAGGCACACCCCTACATTTTACATGGTATTGGGTCAGCTGTTTTGTACTGTTATGCACCGAATTCCTCCCATCCACAAGCTCTTTCTCCAGTTGACTGACAAGCCTTATTTAGCTAGGAATGGGCTGTACAAAGTGTGCCTAGACACAGGTGCATAACATTATATGTGTTCAGTAAGTTAATCTGCCCCTCCATGTCCACTTTGAAACCATCACTTTATTCCTGACACTATCTAATTAACTATCTAATTAACCTCAAGAATTGAACGCGGCCTGGGACCTCTGTACCTCTGGGACCGCATTACCCCATATGTCCCCACTCGGCCTCTGCGTTCAGCAGAGGTTAATTTGCTGGTAGTCCCCAGCCCCTCAATGATATGGCTGGCCTCCACGCGGACCAGGGCTTTCACGGCCTTGGCCCCAGCCTGGTGGAACACTCTCCCTCCAGCTGTCCGGGCCCTGAGGGACCTTGGTGAATTCCGCAGGGCCTGCAAGACAGAGTTGTTCCACCGGGCCCTTGGAGTAACCAGCCGTTGATGTTGCCCCCCCTCCCATCCTTGTTTGTTTACATCCTTTATTGATGGAGTCAGCAGTCTTCCCATCTAGGGAGGGTTTAAAAATGGGTTTGCTGGGCGCCCGATTCGATTTTAATCTTGTATTAACCGCTGTTTTAAATGGGGAGCTAGTAAGTTAGTAATTTATTATATTGGATCTTAATTGTTTAGCTCTGACTGTATTTAGTCGATCTGTGATTTTAACTTTGTTGTACGCCGCCCAGAGCCCTTCGGGGATAGGGCGGGTTATAAAACCAAATAATAAATAAATAAATAAATAAAATACATTTAAAATGCTGTGTGAACACAAGAAAACTGGCAAACTCCTACACAAACTGCCAGTATTAAGTTGAGGTGTTGAAGCAGCCCTCTTTTCTTCTCCGTCAAGCAGCTAAATCACTGGACAGATGGATTCCACATTCTGCACTGACAATAATGGCAGATACATATTGGATTTTGGCATAACCTAAAATGTCTTTTCATGTGTCATATGAAAAGAGCAAGGGAGAACTGTGTACAGCATGCATGTTTTGAACTCTTGGAGGAGAATACAAGACAAATACCGGGACATTCACCATTTCTTGACAACTGCATATCAGGGTACACTGAGCCAGAACAGGGTAGTGGTTCAAGCATCTGATGAGAATTGAAAGAACCCTTGTTCAAATTCCAGCTTAAGTGTGAAATTCATTGGCTTACCTTGGTTATATCTCTCACTGTTAGTCTAACCCAGTGACCTTCAGGCCATGGAATAGGACCAAAGAGGAGCCATGGGCCTCTACAGAGTTGACTTTTTGCTGGCTTCTGGAATGACTTACTGTGTAGGATACCTATGCTACCATAGCAAGCAGCTGTCCTTGAGGAGAGCTGCAAGATGGTAAAACAAGTTCATAAAGTGGTGGAGAGAATTCCCCCAAGGCCAGTTCTGCATGGGTCAATAAACATGGGTGTAGGATGGTAAAAAAAACGTTTGGGGGGAACTTTGCACAGATC
This sequence comes from Sphaerodactylus townsendi, assembly GCF_021028975.2. Lineage (NCBI taxonomy): Eukaryota > Metazoa > Chordata > Lepidosauria > Squamata > Sphaerodactylidae > Sphaerodactylus > Sphaerodactylus townsendi. The sequence continues at coordinate 120,280,216 of NC_059426.1, read as the reverse complement.
CCTCTCCTAAAATGAGCCTGCCCCATGTTATTTCCCCCAAAGTGGGTTTTTTAAGAATCAAGCTATTAGCTAGTCTTTTCAAAAATCCCAGGTTGCAGCCTCTCGTGAGTGAACAGCTGGGCAGGAGGTGTTTTATTCACTTCCATTTTCCTTTTTAAAAATTTTGCGGCTTACATCTGCATAGCTGTACAGGTGCAGACAGTCCTATCATGAGACATCAGCATGTGGGGTTCATTGGTGCATACCTGCATATCTATGCATCAGCGGGAAGTAAATTTTAAAAAGAGAGACACGTCTCCATGCAAAGGCACGACAGCAACCCAGATTGTTTCCTTGGCTCCAATCGCTGCCTGCACAGGTGCATGTGAATGCGAAAACAGGAAAACAGGTTACCGGTACCTAATTTATCCCAACTGCAACCTGCTATAGATTTGCTGTGCAGAAGGGGTCCAAGGCTCTGATCCTTGACTTGTTGTTTACCACTTCTTGGTGCTTGGCCTATATTACTGCATCCTTCAGTCAGCTGCCCCTATTCCTCACCTTAACACCAGTGACTTTATAACTCTGGCTTCCTTTTTTTCTTGTCATGTAACTAATAGCATGTGATTTAAAACTTAGGTGGGGGGAGGATGGGAAGTCCCAGATCTGATAAGGTTGAAGACCAACAGACCAAACTATCTTACAAGATTGGCCTAAGGATAAAAGAAAAGAAAAGCAGACCGTTTATGCTGTCCTAACTTCCTTGGAGAAATAGTATATTAACAATGTAATATAGCAGTTATGCATGCCAATACAGAGCTTAAACCACAATATTTTCCACGTAAATATAGTGATTATTACTGCATTTTAATACTGTAATGTTAAGACTTTAACACTGCAGTGCTAAGTGCATCTCTTTGAACATCAGTTCAATTTAATTTTAATGTCTCTAAGGTCACACTGATAAAATTATGAAGTAAACTGAATGAAATGACTGAAACTTCCTTTGAAAACTATCAATGGTATATGTAGTTAGTGAAAATTAGTTTAATTTTTTGCAGCTTGATGTTTTGTATGTTAATAGTTTTAGGGTAATCACAGGACTGGTTAGGGGTGAAAGTCCCTCAGTGAGACTTGGGCATCCTCCAGAATTACACCTCATCTCCAGACTACAGAGATCTGTTCCCCCAGAGAAAATGGATGTTTACGAGGGAAGACCCAATGGCATTACATCCCACTGAGGTCCCTGCCCTCCCCAGGCCCCAACCCAAATGTTTAGGAGTTTCCCATCCTGGCGCTGGCAACCCCAACCCCAATCCCCCACTGGTGGCCAGGGAAAACCTGGCAACCCTAAGACTGATTCACACAGATACTGTCTGTACACTGTGAACCCTTGACTTGTATTGGGCTCACACCAAATTTTACAAAAGACAAGCAACATAAGCCAAGATACTTTGCTCATAGGCCCCAATTACATTATAGTCTAATCCCTGTTTTGGCAGGAATGGCTTGAATCAATGAAGTCTGTCTTTATTCAGGCACATATGATTACTCTCCAGTTCAGATATTAAGCTGTACAAATAGTGGATAGGATAGGGACAAAGGCTGATTTTTCTACCTTTTCTACCTCATCGTATGTAAAGCAACAGTTTGGTTCATTCTGTAGAGAATTTAGCAAGGTTCTGTTGTAGTTCAAGACTGAAGAGAATTGGCAGGAGAGCAGAGAGGAATGGTAGGTGCTGATGGAGGTCATGACTAAATTGCTTTGGCAGAACTGAATACAGAAAGGTTGTCAGCATACGACCCATGCTTTTGCCACTGACATGTGGCAACCAAGAAAGCCAATGCAATTTTGGGCTCCATCAATAGGAGTATCATATCTAGACTGAGGACGTAATAGTACCTCTCTATTCTGCATTGGTCAGACCTCCCCTGCAATACTGTGTCCAGTTCTGGGCACTGCAATTCAAGAAGGATATTGACAAGCTGGGGAATGGGTCCAGAGGATGGCAATCAAAATGGTAAAAAGTCTGGAATTCATGCCCTAAGAGGAGAGACTTAGGGGACTGTGTATGTTTAGTCTGGAGAAGAGAAGGTTAAGGGGTGACATGATAGCCATGTTTAAATATCTGAAGGGATGTCCTGTTGAAGAGGGAACAAGCTTGTTTTCTGTTGCTTCTGAGACTAGGACGAAGAGTAATGGATTCGAGGTACAGGATAAGAGATTCCATCTAAATATTAGGAAGAATTTCCTGACAATAAGGGCTGCTTGACAGTGAAATGCATTGCCTCAAAGTGTGTTAGAGTATCCTTCTTTGGAGGTTTTTAAACAGAGGCTGGATGGCCATCTGTTAGTGCTTTGATTGTGTATTCCTGCATGGCAGGGGGTTGGATGTGATGGCTTTTGTGCTCTTTTCCAACTCGATGGCAGATTCTGCATGGGCCAAAAACAGTGGTGTGAAAATGGTGTGAAAACGGTGTAAACCCTTTTACACCATTTTAAACCATTTTACACCATTTTCACACCACTGTTTTTGACCCATGCAGAATCCACCTTAGATTCTAATTTTTCACAAAACCTCCTTTTCCTTCAACACAAAATCCAGCAATAAGTCTCTTGCTATGGAACATTCAGTGTTGCTGTAGCATCCCAACACCCTTCTGGGTCTGCGGATACAAGTTTTCCTGCCTTTATTTAGACTGAACAGTCTTTCAGGTAATGTGTGAGGGTTTTTAGCTAATGTACTCTGCCCAAGGAATTCCTGAAAGGTGAAGAGAGCCTTTTTATTAAAAAAAAAAAGTCTCCCTTTTTGAGGCATAAGTGAACTGAGGCAAGTTTAACATATAAAAACAAAGATTTATTGAAGACAAAGATAGAATTAGGAAATGCTTCAACAGATGGAAAACAAGCTGGAGAAAACTATATACAATCTTTGGGTCCTGTCACAGTACCAGGCACAGGATTTTATCTAGTTTTCTAGGTTTCTTAATTTCTTATGAAGGTGCAGTTTTGTCTTGCATTATTCTTAGATGTTTATGACTTGTGGATTCAAAAAGACTCTGGGTTTCAACAGGCTGGTACCCTTTCTGACAGCACACACACAACCTTTCCACTTTTAGATACCTACTCTACAGAAACCTCTCTCATGAGGTCACTTAAGCAGATCACTAACACACCAGACAGGGAATCCTCCTTGAAGTATAATTCCTTTCCTATCTCCCAGAAGTTATATTTCCTTCATCCTTTATTTATGGTCACTGTGGAAAGTCTCTCACTATTCCAGTTCAGCCTTGACCACTAAATAAACTTCCAGTTCTCTTGTCTGTGCATTTTCTGCTTTCAGAATATGATGTCACAATATATTTCAGGTTAGAGTCACTCTCTGACTCAGGTTAGATTCACCCTTAGAGTAGATTTTCCACACACACACAGTTAAAGGACTTGATGTTAATATGCAGGAATCTAAATCCAAAAACCCTCAATCTTTTCCCTCTCAAAGAGGGGATATGTCCCCTCTCTCTGAGTCAGTTGGTTTGCTCCCCCAATCAGTGGGCAGGTCAGCTTACCCAATCAGAATGCTGTTCAGTTCACCGCTCAGAGCCCTTTGGGGGTGAGCGGTTTATCAAATGTTGTTGTTGTTGTTGTTAATATTATTAATATTATTATTTGTCGATACATCACGCAGTCCTAGATGCTTGGGAAGTGTCTGACATGTGATTTAATACAAAATCCAGCATAGTGATCTTGTTTGGCGTGTATAACTGTTTTTGTATCAATAAAATAATGATAATGATAATGATAATGATGATGATGATGATGATGATGGTAATGATGTTGATGATTATGATGATGATGATAATGATAATAATAATAATAATAATAATAATAATAATAATAATAATAATAATAATAATAATAATAATAATAATAATAATTAGAGGGGAGGCAGGCTGCACCCAAGAACAGACAAACATAGGGCCCGAGCATGCCAGCAGAGCAGCCTCTTGAAGCCTCAGGAGAGGGGAGGGGAGGGGAGGAGAAGGAAGGGCCTCACTGGGTTAGCCATTGGCCCAGATTCCCTTCATTCACTATGAGTCATTCCTGAAGAAAGGGCATTGAGGGAGCTTGGGCCAACCAGAATGTGCTATATTTGGCAAGCTTAAGTGGAGCCAGGGAGGAAGTGCCAGACTGCTGCTGCAAGGTGTGGGGGAGAGAATGCTCACTCGGGGAGCAAGTGGGTGAGCTAGAACTTCTCCTCTTCCCATCTGAGACTCAGCTAAGGAAAACCAGACCAGGCCAAGAAAATTGGACACTGGTGAGCACTGCAATCCCGGACTCTGATTTGCTGCCATGGGAGTTGGACACCTTCATTCCAAAAGTTGGGTCATTTTTATTTGTTCATTAGGTAAAGGTAATCCCCTGTGCAAGCACCAGGTCACTACTGACCCATGGGGTGATGTCACATCATGCCATTTACTAGGCAGACTGTATTAAAGAGGTGGTTTGCCATTGTCTTCTCCAGTCATCTATACTTTAACCCCCAGCAAACTGGGTATTCATTTTACCAACCTTGGAAGGATAAAAGGCTGGCTTGAACTGGCTACCTGAAACTCACTTCCATCAGGATTTAACTTAGGTCGTGAGTAGAGCTTTTGACTGCAGTAGTGCAACTTACTGCTCTGTACCACAGGCTTGTTTTGTTTATTAATATATTTAAAACTTATTGTCCAGCACCAGTCAGCCTGATCCACCCCTCTCCTTGTCACAGACACCCTCCCTCCTGAGATGGATAAAAGGGATACCAGTGAAGAAAACGTTGCACTCTATTCTTTGAATGGATAAAAGGGAGTCAGGGAAAGAGAGAGGAGGGTTAGTGTGATTCAGGGGTTCAAGCTTGCAGGAATGCTTTTAACTGCCTGCCGAAAGTAAAGAACTTATGAATAGAAGCCAGAGTTGTATCTTTTTTGATCCAGAAGAGTAACCAAGCTCCTACACTGTAGGGGTGGCTGACAAAGGGGGCACTCACCCCAATACTCTTCCTAGTAAGAAGATCTCAAGCAGTTTATAAATGGCTAAGAACAATCTCACAACACTCTAGTACAGTTCATTAAAATGCATATTCAAATGGACATAAAAACAATTGCCTGAGTTAAAAATTAAAGCCAATAAAATCTAACTGGTGTTAAAATTTCAGTAGGCAGTAAGTTTCTGTGAGAGTCTGTCTGGAGAAAAAGTTTCACTATTGGGACATCAAATCAGATACATCCCTCTCAACAATAGCTACCTATCTCATTTCTGAAGGGATATTCCCCTTGCTCAACCTAGGATATTTGGACCGTGTGGAAACAGCCTAACTGAGGCATTTATTATATCCTGGATTCAACATGCTATTACCCCCACCCAAACTAGATGTTCTCATCCAAGACCAGGAAGAGTTAAGTAAACAGATGACAGATGTACCTTTTCAGTCACTTTTGCTACTTCCTTTCATTTTTGTGTGTGCAGTCAAGTCACAGATGACTTATGATGACCCTGTAGGTTTCTATGTAAGCAAAATGGCAGAGAAGTAGAAGAGTTCAGATTTATATCCCATCTTTCTCTTTCATGGGGAGACTCACAGGGGCTTCCTTTCCATTCCTCTTTCCACAACAGACACCTTGTGAGGTAGGTGGGCCTGAGAGATTTCTGAACGAAATGTGACTAATCCAAGGTCATCCAGCAAGAATATAGGAGTGGGGAAACAAATCTGGTTCATCAGATAAGAGTCTGCTGCTCATGTGGAGGAGTGGGGAATCAAACCCAGTTCTCCAGATTAGAGTCCACTACTCCTAACCACTTCACCATGCTGGCTTTGCATTTTTTTCCCTTTGCTTACCATCCCCTCCATAAAAGGGACTTCAAAATGAGTTCCTGTGCATGTTAGGGTTGCCAGCTCCAGGCTGAGAAATATCTAGAGATTTTTGGGGTGGATCCTGAGGATGGAAGGGTTTGGGGAGAAGATAGACTTCAGTGGGCTATAGTGCCATAAAGTCTACCTTCCAAAGTTGTCACTTTCTCCAGGAGAACTGATCTGTGTCACCAGGAGGTTGGCAACCCTAGTTTATGTATAACCAGCACAGAGAGAGAGAGAGAGAGAGAGAGAGAGAGAGAGAGAGAGGTGCTGTCAAATCATAGCCAATCTATGGCAGTAGCCTCAAGGGTCTTTCAGAGCAAGTAAGAAGCAGAGGTGGGTTTGCCATTGCATTCCTCTGCAGAGCCTTCCTTGGTGGTCCCCATTCAAATATCTTCCCTGCTTAGCAGCCAAGATCTGGCAAGATCAGGCTACACCATGTCACCTTCCCTCCCAGAAATATGGTAATTACTTTTCTGCTTATATTTTCCTGGTGTACTTTTTCACTTTTTCTGAGGTATGGTTTCTTGTTTCCCATCCTTTTTGTGTTATTAAAAACAAATCAGAACTGTTCTCTTCAACAACTGGTTCTCTTGAACCCCCACCCCCCACCCCCCCAGCTCATTCTCTCACTGACCTGTTTAAGGGTTATTCTCCCTCCAAAAAACTGATGGTCAGCTAGATGCCTTAACCATCTGAATGTTCAGGATATTCATTTTTATTCCTTTGAATAGAAAAATGTTCAGTGGCTGCATGTGGTAGGAACATATTTCTACAAATTTAATTGGCTTCATAGAGATATGAAGGGAATATTCCCTAGGCATGGAGAGAACAGTGAAATGATTCTTTTTTTGTTGCAAATTTTCCAATTCCTATGTAGAATTACTTAGCCTTCTATGTACAATAATAACAATCTCTACATAATATATTTCCTTGCAGCTCAGTCTTAATTTGTTTGCCAACTTGCTGTTTATGCTAGTAGCCTGTTCACCATCAAAGGTAGGATCAATACAGAAAGAACTGTCCTTGGAAATCAGATACTTAGGGCTGTTCCAGCCAAGGGCTACAAACAGTCAAGAGAAGCCAGAAAATGTTTGCAGATAATTTTCCTTCTCTCTTCCCTGCCCCCTTCCATATTCAGTCTCTGTCTTGCTGTTTGAAATACATTTCAAAAATAACCCATCTCTTCCCACTAACCCCAGTTTCCAAATTCAGTTTTCATCCTCTTTTTTTTCCAGGAGGCAGCTGATGATGATCATTTTTTCACTTAGGCATGGATGAATCATCCATATGCATATGTCAAGAAGAAAAAATAGATAGAAAAAAGAAAGAGTAAAGCTGAAAAGAGGCTAGGCTAGGCTTGGTCTTTGGCTGGTGCTATCTTGGGGGTTAGTTCTTTCATACATGACTGCAACCAAGTTTCTCTATCATGGAATCAAGTCTTTTCGGTCTTACCGTACCATAATGTTGAGGATGGTAAGGCACTGTGCCACAGAAACTCACCTTACTTTGACCTGCTTCTGAAGATGCCCATCATAGATTCGGGTGAAATGTTAGGAGCAAAAATTGCCATGGTCGCATAGCCCAGAAAACCTTCAATAGACAATTGATTCCAGCTTTCAAGAATACAAAAGCTGAATACGTTGAATGCCCTGAGCCAACTTCTGTGTACAGATGCTGTACTCAAGACTGCACACGTGTAACTCTGGCAAACAGATGCAACAAGCAACAAGCTGCTTGGCAGAGAGACTGAATCCAGTACCACATAGGACTAAAGTTTAATTGAATGTCTAGGTGCTGTTATGATTTTTTTCCTGACATTGTGTATGCATGCAACCAGAGCAAGTAATTAATTTTTTAATTAATGTTTTTAACTGCCTTTGCTAGGGGTTTCCATTCTAGGACCTTGGATAGGATAAAATCGGACTATAATTGAAAACCATTGGGTTGTATACACGCACCAGTGAAAAATACTGGGTTGTTTACACCTTAGCCATTAGGGATAGACTGGGAAACTGCCCTGGAATGTCATGTTAAAATGAGTCCATTCTTTTGTGATGGGAGCTCAGGAAAATGCATTGCACAATTGAGCATGTTTTGTAGGGTGAGACAGTTGGTAATATGCTGTTGGTAAGCAGCATCCTATTCTGGATGTGCACTAAAAACTGCTGTGTTAGGATGTAATATTCATCCAGAAAAATGGTTTGGAAACATCTCCCGTTTTGCCTTGGGCACCGGTTGACTAGAGAGAATAAATGAAAACCAAGCTCCCCTCACCTTTTAGAACAACATCTACCATAGGGAATAGAATGTGGAATAATCATGTATTAGATTCTACACAATTCTTCCTTCCCCTTGTCTCCCTTGTAGAAATTAAGATTGTAAGTTCCACCTTGGAGCATGGCCTTGTCTTTTTTGTTTTGCCTTAACCCTCTAAAACAGCATGTACATGGATGGCACTGCATAAATAACTAAAGTAAATTTATGTAGTACCAAAAATGTGATAGGCACAGGGAGTCCAGTCTGTCCTGTACTACCTCAGGCACTCTGCTCATCATGCTGAGCTGTCTGCTGGCTGGCTGTTTTGCATGCATATGAAAATGCAAGTGCCCCATTTTGTAATCATTGGGGAAGCCTCCCAGGAAATCACTGAGACAGTCTTGCAGCAAAACAGAAGGTTCTGTGGATCAGAGATAGTCAATACTGGTTTTGTCTCTGTGTGGATTCATTGTAGACAAATTTTCTATTTTGGTTGCAGATTCAGTTGTTACATTCATACTTTTCGCAGAAATTGGTTCATTCCTTACACAAGAGAAGAATAATAATTTGGATTTATACCCTGCCTTTCTCTCCTGCAAGGAGTCTCAAAGCGGATTACAAACTCCTTCCCTTCCTTTCCCCACAACAGACACCTTGTGAGGTAGGTGGGGCTGAGAGAATTCTGACAGAACTGTGACTAGCCCAAGGTTACCCAACAGGCTTCATGTGCAGGAGTGGGGAATCACTCAGTTCTCCAGGTCATGGTCCACCACTCTTAACCACTACAGCACACTGGCTCTCCATTCTCCTCCTTGATTTTTGTGATTCTAAGCCTGAGGTCACGGAAATTTCCAGCAGATTTGTCAATGGACAGACAAGGTAGCAGTTATTATCAGTGTATGAATCTCTCCCCCTTGTCTTATTTCCCCAGCATTTTCAGTTAGAACTCTGTATTACCTGGTGAATACAGGTTCCTGTGCTATTCCTGTCTCCTTGCAGTGGTGCTCTGGGTCATAACTAGGTGGAAATGGATTTATGCTTGCTGCTGAGGATGAGGCATGAGAGGCCAGAAGAATCAAGGTGGGGCTGAGTTTCAGGTTGAGGGTTGAAATTTTGGAGAGGGCCCCAGCAAGACCAGGAGATGGTTATCTTTATCTTGTTCTTTGTGTAGATTTCCCATCCAGTTGGCATACTGTGTTTGGTATAGAATTGTTAGATTCTAGTCTGTAGCAGGTACAGAGTGATCGACTCTGCCTGATCTGTCCCAAGGCAGAGTATTCTATACCAGAAACAAACCAGGATAGTATTGTGGTTAGAAAGTTTGGAGCAGGATCTGCTGCCATGAAGCTTTCTGGGCGGCTTTCAGCCACTCATGCACTCACAGCATAACCAGTCTCTCAGGGTTGTGGTAAGGAAGAGGGAAAGGATAAAATGTACCGCACTAAAGGTATCAAGGGGCAGCTGTATGTTCATTTGTTATAAAACTTTCCCACATGTACAAAAACCGCAAGACCCTTTGCTTTCTGCTTGCAGGGAAGTTTTAGATGGGAAAACATTCAACTATCCAGTTCAGCAAGGGTAGCCTAAAGTTTTACAGTCCCTAGAGTTGTCAACAATCCTGTACAAAAATGTCCTGTCCTTCCAATGGAGGCTTAATAGGATGTTATTGACCCCTATGCCATGAAAAGCATCACCTGTCCATTTCCACACATTAATTAAAGGGATAAGTTGTTTTTCTCTGGGACTGCTGGCAACTCTGACAGTCTGAGGAAGGTTGTAACACATGATGTCTCTAAATATGTAGCTCAGTTCTTAGCTTGCCAGGCCGCACCTACCCCTCTGCATATGAACCATTCCTAAAAGTCCAGATTGAGGTTTCAACTAGACAATATCTGAGGGATCCATGCTTAGAATCTCTTGCTTTTTACTAAAAATAATAAAAAGCTTCTTGTGGTTGGTGTGAAGTTCAGAGAAGCAAGCTATTTTATTTCTTACCTCTCATGAAGTAACTGCAAGTTGCAGTTAGCCTGGGAAGGGGAATACTGCATCAGCTGTGTGTGGGGGGTGGGGGGGGAGGATTTGTATTGAAGAAAGTGTTAAATATAGCCAGGTTACTTCTATTCAGATGCATTCACCTATTGACCTTGCTATCTTCATTGTGACTCACATGCTACAGACTTCTTTGTTACTCACATGCCAAGCTACTTCTATTCAGATGGCCTCACCTATTGACCTCACAATATATATACTCCACTTGCTTTCCTTTCCTACATCAGATCCTCTGAAGATGCCAGCCACAGATGCAGGCAAAACGTCAGGAGAGAATGCTGCTAGAACACGGCCATACAGCCCGGAAACCACATAGTACTCCTAAAGTGTTAAATAGTTCCTTTCCCCCAACACCACTTCATATCAACTACATGAGACTTCTAATTACATTTTTAAAGGTCATGTTTAGCTGTCATTAGCAGTGTTGTCTTTAGGAGATTTTGGTAATTTTAGAGTCCTTACAAAAACTGGCTATCTCAGCTATATTTTTAAAGAGAAAATCCCTTTAAAAAGTGTTAATTAACACAGCACTAATTGAACCAAGTAAATATGGTGCTACTGGCTCTCTTCCTTCTCTACAAAGATAATATTTCGTTTTGAGGGAATACTTTTGCAACTCTGCCCTTCAGGCTGTGGGGATGACCTTCCTAAATCATGAAGCGTTCATAGTTTCTATCCTCTGACAATGTTACATTTATTAGATGTCATGCCTTGTTGGAGATATTTTGGGAATCTTGAATCCAATGGTAAGACTAACCTGCAGGACTGCAGATATCCCCTCCATCTAAATCTGAGCACAAGCACTGAGAGGGAAGATATTTTTAACCCTGAGACATGTGCTTTGCTTGAGAACTGCATTTTGCCTCAGTGGGGGAATGAGTGAGAATTCACTGAAGGGGAAGGCGCACGTGTGGGTATGTGTTTGAGATTGTGGCTGATGATACCCAGGATGTAGAATAAACTGACTGGACATGTCCAAACCCTGAGGGAAATTGACTATGTAACAAAACTCCAGTGATCCTTACATATTTAAAGCAAGCTTTGAACAGTGGAAGGGAAAGAATGTAATGCATTGGAAGGTTACAGTCAAACTGTCAGTTGAGAGGTTGTAGCACTGAAAGGTAAATGCCTGTACCACATGGTAAGGAGCAAAGCCATGTGCCAGTTCCACAAATAATTTCTGTTCTTTGCTTCTTCAAAATGTATGCTTCAGAACATTTAAAGAGGGAAAGAAAACTGTAGCACATCACAGTAAAGAGTAGAAAAATAGGGCAGAAACATAGAACGGTGCCTTTTTCAGGTGCCTTTTTAAAAGGGTAACTTCAGTGACTTCTGCCTTGGTGCTACAATAGTTAGCCTTGATCTGACTGCATGTAGTGTTGTGAAAAGGCGGCCATTCACAGACAGATTATCATCTTTTTTAAAAAGTGGGATAAACATTCTTAACAGGCCAGTTGGGAATAAAGAGGAGGAGGAGCAAATATCTGTCAAAGAATAAAAGTAAAACAAAAGGTTTTTCAGATGATCACGCTGCCCTTAGAAGGGAGGTTTCTACATAGAATCTCAGATATCCAGGAATGATATCCAGTTGGAGATGCAGAAGTGCTAGAGTCTAGCAGCCCTAGCCAGCTTGATATGGATTTGCAATTTAGCAGCTGACGGGAGGCGGGGGAGGGCAACCCTGGATTTCATCAGTGTGGAAGAGGAACAATTTTTCAGCCTTTCTGGATCTCCTTGGCTCCAAAGCAAGTGTCAGTCTCAGAAGATAATGTTGGGGGATTCATGCTCTCTCCCATGGCCTGTGGGGTTCAACAGGCTTCAATCGTATCCCTCATGGTATTTAATATCTACATGTAGCCTTTGGAACAGATCAGCAGGAGATTTGGGCTACAGGATCACCAATATGCAGAGGACACTCAGGTATACCTAATTCTGGGGAGCTTTTTGGTTCAGTCAGATCTGACTACAGTGACCAAGCTAGACTGGACAATTGAATTGGACTCTGCTTGAGGCTATTCATGAAGAGTGTTCGAAAGCAGCGGCTAATGCAGAATGTGGCAGCTAAACTGCTGGTATTAGGAGCATGTGCCCCTGATACTACAGCAATTACATTAGTTACCAATCCACTCTCAATCCCAATTCAAGGTGCAGGTTTTGTCCTTTAAAGCCTTACAGGACTTAGGACCAGGGTATCTGAAGGACCATCATCTCCCATATATTCCTGTCTTGGAACTAAGGTTACAGGGAGAGGTCTTCTTGAATGTTCCACCAATCAAAGAAGTTCATCTGGTGGGCACATGAGAAAGATCATGTACAGCAGCCCCACAATTATGAAACAGCCTCCCCAGGGAGAGGCACTTGGCCCTCCCCCTTACAATATTTAGGAGGAAGTTGAAGACAATTTTCTTTAGGACTGCATTGGGATAATTTAGTTTTTATTTATTGACAGTCCTAATTGACAGCAGAGAGGAGTAGCAGTGGAGAAGAGGAGTGATCTGCCCACATAGAGGAGAAGAAGCTTTTCTCAAAGCCGCATCTTTTAACAGTGTGTTTTTAACAGGGGTTTTTAACAGGAGTTTTAAAAACAGGGTTTTTAAACTGGGGTTAACAGGGGATTTCTTTTTTCTCTTTGTCCTGGCCATGTGCTTCACCCAGGCTTCTGAGAGATGGGGCTGCTGAGAGGTGGGACTTCCTATTAGCTGTGTTGCTCTGTCTCTGGAAGCAGCAGAGAGGAGTAGCAGTGAAGAAGAGGGTTCTCATATTTAGCAGTGACCATCCAGTTCCCATTTCAAATAGCTACCATATATTGGTTGCTGTACATGAAATGGAAATTAAATTAACGCATTCATCTGTTCTTCCCTCTTATTTTTACTAGATATTTTCCTCAAGTGTGAGGCCAGATGGAGAGATTTATAGGCTCATACCTCCTTCCTTCTGCCTAGGTTCCTGAAGAATGTATAATCAGCATAAGGTTATTATTTGGGCATTTATTTCTGTTTCCAAGAAGAACCACAGTCTTAACTATAAGCATGCCACATTGCAAAGTCAAAAGGACTGATGTAAAAACATGCCTGCACTGTGAGCAGTGATGAGTGACTGTCAGTGCATAAGATACAACTAATCTTAACAGCTTCTTTCCTATGTGGGCAGATCACAGCAATACTTTGCTGAAAATAGAACATTCTGGTATCACTGTGTAAAATCACTGCCTTTACAAAATGAAAAGGGTCTGTGGTGGATTTGAAGATAGCACAACAGATGGGACCATACTGGGGGCCCTTCTGACAGCCTTGAATTTTTACAACTAGCGCTGCTGTGTCCAGTTTTTATGGGTGAAAAACACACACATGCCTGCAGGTGGAGCTATCCTAGGGTCAGTGGCATGTTCTGCAGTGGGGCTGAAAAGGCAGTACAGACGTTTTCCCCACGGACCAAATGTCCTGAGATAGACTTGGGATCATATATACCAGATTGTTTTTACCTTGGTTTCTCCCTTCGCACGGCTGCCCATTTCCATGAAGGAATCGAGTTAAGACCAGGAAGAAGTATCCCAGTTTCTTTTGCATGAGCCTGCCTTGTTTTTTAAAAATAACTTTGTATAATGCTCGAGCAGTCCTGGTGTGCTGCATTCTGATTGGCTGTTCCCCTCCAAAGGCTTGTGATTGAATGATCCACAGCAATGGCAGGAAAACCAAGCAAGACACACACACCTTTTTCTCTAGCTTTGCAAAAGGAGCTGATGCTCCTGTTCACCACCCCCTTTTCCCTTTTCAAAAGGAGCTGATGCAAGATGTTCCCTCGCTCTCTGGCAAGGGGGATGAGGGCTGGGAGGGCTAGCCATGACAGAAGAATGTGAGATCAGAAGAATGTGGGACCAGAAGAATGTGAGACCAGGGAGGCAGTCGCAGGGGCAGAGAGAGCAGGCGGCGAGGGGGGGAATAAACCGGTCTGTCTCCTGCGGTGTTCACATGGGAGCAGGAGCGGCATGGGGTTTTCAAAATAACCAACAGATGTACCATTTTTTTAAAAACCAGGGAGAAGGAAAATATCCCAGGGCGGGCCTGATTTAAGACCGGAAGCCATGCGAAATTGATGGGCAGACCAGGATAATTCACCTACCCATCCTAGGATATTATGTCCGTGGAGAAAATGCCACAGTCTGCTAATCTGTAGAGTGAACCAGAGAAGAGGGATCCATGCCTTTATCCACAGGCCTTCTGTCAGCTCTATGAGGCTTGAAGAGAACTCTCTCGACCCGCCCCCAGAAGCAAAGTTTACCGAGACTGGATGCTATTGCCAGGAGGGCCTCATGGAGCCACCTTGAAAGTCTGATGCCTCTATCTTCAAAAATGGGCAGCCTGCACAGAAATTCCCCATTGGGTACAATGCAGCCACTGCAGAGCACAGAATCTGCCAGGCTCTTCAGCAATATAATAATTCATTTCATTTCAACCTTTATTGGCATGAATTTAGGAATACAACTGGGGTTGAGGAGAATCAGATTAGGGTTAAAATAAATAAGTTCAGGCGTTATCAACAATTAAAACATAAATAAATAAATATGCTAAAATCTGCTACGAGTCTGTTGTGCCAGCGCCAGAAATTTGGCAACGTCTAGAGATCTCTGAGGGTGTTGGTCACAAAGCAGGTAGAGCAATATAATAATGGGGGGTGGGGGTGGATTTCAGTGTTTGCCCTGGGAACCATTTTTTGTAGATATGCCTCTGGAACCCCTCTGCTTCCTCTGTTCTGCTGAGCACAACTCCAACAAGATTCATACACTTTCCTTTCCACTTGTTCTAGCAAAGCTCCACTGCCATATTCATTTCTTTTAGAATAAAAGAAGAGCGCTTATAGATTATCTACCTTATTTCCCCCCTTGTTCTTTTTCATTCTTTAATCCTCATGGCAGAGATTTAGATTCTTCACGAGTCTCTCACTCCCTGAGATATCTGAGAATCAGATTTCCTGGAGGCAGGCATAATATGTATCTGTACCTAATCTTATTCTTTCTTTTTGGGGATATAAATATGGTCGCATTTCTTTCAGTGGGATGCTGTTCACATGGGAGTTTCATTGCACTCTTTGTGTCTCCTTATTTTATACAGTTATGCACATCTACCTTCCTTTCTCTGTCTTGTCGAAGGCTTCCTTTCTCTGTTCTTAAGGTAGATGTGCATAACCTCTCTGCTTACGTTCTTTCAGAATACAAGTATTTGTTACAGCTTGCTATTTATATCTTATTTTATATATTTAACAAAGGTGTTTTCTTACCCAGCCGTTGTAGAACAAAAAGCACTCACTTGCTATAATAAAAACAATGTAAAATAATGAATAAATTCAGCAGTGTTGCAATAACACCTATCTAGCATTACACTACAAAATAAAACTGTTTGCATTAGCCTACATAATTAAAGCTTAGGTAAACAGGACTGTTTTCAAGTGGTGCCTAAAAGTGGTTTGTAAATGTCATGAAAAAGGGTATTTACTTCTCAACAGGCAAAGAAGCTGAAAACTCAGACAAGAAGGAAAGTAAGAATCTGGGACTGTACCAGAGGAATGCCCCTAAGATGCTCTAGGAGTCCCTTTTGATGTTAAGGAGTCTTAGAACTGAGCCAATATGTTCTTGTGGAAGAAATGTCGAGTTTCTGCTTGCAATATAATTTCTATCTCATCTTTCACTGGAAGAACAGAAGATAGAATCTTCTGCTAAATCACACAGTAAGCTTAAGAAATTAGCAGGGATTTGATACTTTGTCTTCCACATCCAAACAAACATTTCTGCTCCCTTCACCACTAGCACCATTGCTAGTGTACAGATTCCAATCTGTGAGACTCTTATGCCAAAATGAGAGCAAGGAACTCATTAGTAAATACCAAGGGAATATGGGCAGCTCTTCCCTTTATGTTCTCCCAAGGTATTTCCCATAACCTCGAAGCTGGAGAAAAAAAGTAGCTTCATTATAACAATCTATCTGACAAATATGGTGCAATAAGCATGAATTAAAATGTAAATGAATCAAGGTTAATGTGAACTCCTACACACATCTTTGTACATATACTGACATCAGTATTTTGCCCCAGTCTAAAAAGGTATAACAAAATCCTTGTTCCCCTTATATTGATCTTCACCACCTTTCACTTTCCCATCAAATTCTCCAAGCAAGGCTCCAATGCCCATGACCTTTTAAAAAAAATCTCTTTAGCTGCCCAGTGTGAACTTAATATTATGTCACCAATTCAATAGACCCTACAGTACACAGCAGGACAACTGTGTAATGAATTAACATTGCAGCAGTTACCATGGGGAGTAACAGGATCAGATTAAACACCCAAGCTGTTGATGTATACTGTTTCACAAGTCATCTGCAGCTGATGTGCTCTCTGTGTCTAACTCTAATCTCCCAGCTGAACACCGTAGAAGTTTCAATTTCAGGACTTTATGCACCATCCAAAATACAATTCAAAGGATTTTGTGCACAGAAAATCCTGAGTATTTTATAGTATACTTCATTCCATTTCAGCTGCAAGAGAGGACAGTATCCTTGCTTTTGTTTGTCCATACATTCCCAGTTTATGAACTGTCCCCAGTTTCTAATTCCATAAAAAGCCACATGCCTTGGGATTCTGCCCAAATGTATGGTATGCTGGGCATCCCCTGAGCCCCGGAGTTATCCCTAGTTCCATATTTCCCTCCTTGGAGAAATCTATGTTCCCTAGTATGAGTCTGGCCCAGGAGTCCTGACAAGCTGTCAGGTAGTGTCTACATTCCCAGTTCAGTAGCTTGAATGAAAAGTCATTCAAGTTGGAGGAGAATGGCTTCAGCCTTTGCTCAATGGAGTGGCAGGGCACAGGCAATTTTTTTATAACAGTCTGGCTGTCTTTTGATGGGTAGTTTAACAACTGATCAACTGTGCATCATATACAGATTATAAAAATGATTATAAAAATGGTTATAAAAATGGCTTCCATATTATGCTACACCATCTGCAGACTGATCTGATCTACACTAGTCTTTATTGGGCTGTAGAAGAGAAGAGACATTTTTTTCTTATCCTTTAGGATAATTTGTTAAAGCCAAGCGATTTCTCCATTATGGGGAGGCACAGGGATACTTCCTCCTGAGATCTGCGTGGACACAAAGAAAAGCCTTTTCAAGTGTAACACTGTAGAAATACGCAAAACCCCTTAAAGGAAACCCCCTTTACCATTTTAAACAATAATTTAATGGTTTTTAAAACTCAGCTTTTAAAACGTGCACAGTTTAACAAATCGCCTTAACCTCTAGTGTTTTATTATACTGTAAATTTATAGTTTTATTTTTAATTTCATGTATCTATTTGAAATGTTTTTTACAGTTATATACTACCTTGTGTACCTTGCCAGGAGCTTTAGAATTGTTATTGGCAAAATATACCTTCTAAAGAAAAAACACAGCCTGACCTCAGAAATTAGTATGACTTTAATCACTCAGACAGAGGTGTTGAGAGGCAGGGACTGGGGCATCCTGGGATTGTGAGATGTGAAACAGTAACAGTAAATCACTTACTTGACTACCTGGCATGTTGTGTCTGCACATTGTTATCTGAAAATGATACAAGAGAAGTCTTAGAAGGTCTGTTGTGACTCTCTGTTGTCCAGTGCTTAGAGGAGAATACTAAATTATTGAGGCTACATTTTTGAATCAATGGAGATTAAGTTAGCTGAGGGCAGCTGGTCAGCCACTGTGTGGAGCGGAATGCTGGACTGAATGGGCCACTGGTGGAGATTTTCTTATGTTTATAGCAATAGAGGAGGGAAAAACTAAAGGACAGTTTAGTTTCTCACACATATGATTTGGATTCAACTCTCCACCTACGGTATGGGGCGGTATTGGACATCCTTGGAGGAACTTTGGAAGAATAACTTGGCAGGTATCATAGGAACTAGACATGGTAGTGGACTGCTATAGCATCTGCTTTGCATGTAGAAGGCCCCAGGTTCACTCTCCAGACTTTCCAACTTTCCAGCAGTGACTTAGGTATAAATTTTTAATGCCGTGGGTTCAGGGGGCAAGGCTCAGGGGGCAGGGCCCCACCCCTGGGCATGGCCACACCTCCCCAAGCTCCGGTTCACCCTGCCCTCCAAGCTGGAGGGAATCACTCCAAATTCTATGAAATTTAAGCCAAAAGAATTTTGCACCGGATTTCCCAAAGCTGTACCTGGACTTTCTGGGGAAATCAAAGCTGATATCAAGCAGCTGAAAAGAACTGACTGCATCTCTGCCCGTCCTTTTTCAGCCTTCAAAGGCTTTCTTTAAAGGGCGGGGGGGGGCTCTTTGTTCTCTTTTCTGTTGCATTCAGAAGGTTACTGTAAAGTGGATTTTAAGTAACTTACTACTAACATGTAATCAGTTTGGCTAGCCTGAAAAATCACGGCTCCCTCCCAATCTATTTGGAAAACCGGGAAAAGAAAAGGTGAGCCTCCAAACATGGCTGTTTGGCCCACCGCGAAGCATCCCCACGTTTATTAGGGAATTGTGTCCGCGGTCAGAGGCGTACCGGGGCCAAATGGCACCCGGAGACAAATCCCACTCCGGATGCTCTCCTGTGTGGAACCCTGCTTACTCACGAGTAAGTGCGGCTCCAGCCCTCCTACCTGTCTGGCAGACGGGAGGCAAGTTTCCTTCGCCATCTGGCTGCTAGGAGGGAGACGGCTATGGTGGTAGCCCCTCTCCACTGTGGCCACCATGGCCTCCCTGCCAGTGCCTAGTAGTTGAGGGGCGAGTTTCCTTCACCCTCCTGTTGCTAGGAGGGAGACAGCAGTGGCAACGGCCCCTCTCCACTGCTGCCGCCGACTCCTGCCAGTGCCTAGCAGCCAAGGGGTGAGTTTCCCTCACCCTCCAGGCAGACTGGTCTCTTGTGAAGCCTTCACATATTTCTTAAAGGGGCAATTCCACAAAAATTGCTTAAAGGGGAAAGTACTGAAATTCAGTTTGATGTCCTTTCCCCTTTAAGCAATCTTTGGAGAATTGCCCCTTTAAGAGATATGTGAAGATGTAATGGGTGGGGGTTGAATTCATAGAAACCCCCCACCACTACCTACATCCCTGAGCTAAAGGGATCAGGTGGTAGGTGACATGAAACACCTTTGCCTAAGAACCTGGAGGGTCACTGCTGGTCAAAGAAGACAATACTGATAGATTAATATTGATAGAACAATGGTCTGACTCAGGCCCCTTTCAGCTGCCCTTATAATCCAGTTGAGCAGCAGGTTGCTAACAGATTTTTGGGTGTCAATTCAGATACAAATGATTTGGCAGCTGCTAGTAGACTTTTAAAATCAGTTCAGACACTTGCATCCCTTCAGCATTGTGGGGCTTTGCCAGTTTTTATGAAAACTGCTTTCTCTCATTTTCAGTTCTTCCGTGCATGTCCGAATTGTTCCAGTGTGTTGGTTTTACTGTCTGGAGCACTTCTGAAAGGACCACTATTGTTTTCTGACCTTTTTTGGCAGCATGTTTTGGGGCTTTTTTAGAACATTCTGAGACAAGTGCTATAGGGCTATAGCACCATTGCAATTCATTACATCCCAATGTGGGTAATATTGCATGGGATTGCTCCACCACCAGCATTCAGATCTAATGGATTGCTGCACTGGGATACATTGGATTGCTATGGTGCTCTAGCACACATCTTAGGATATTTTTTAAAAGCCAAAAAGAATGCGTCGAAAAAGGTGGGAAAACAAGTTTTAACAGAGTACTTATAGAGACGGCTCATAGAGAGATTGAAATGAGCTGTATGAGCACCAATCTCTGTATCCTTTACTCAGAAACAGGCCAAGAATGAAGGACATCCAGTTTAGAGTGGTAATCTGAAAGGGACTTCAATTTAAGCCGCTGCCTATATTCAGATGATTTCAAAAACACTTCCTTTAGATTGAAGCTCTATCAAAAAATTTAAAAATCAACATGTGCTGGTGACTCTTCTCCAGTCTACACAAAACAGGAGTTCAGAGCTAGTGTTGGTGGAGATACTGGCTATCCCTGCCTCTCTAGTTTATGTGAAGCACAGCTTGTATTACTGCCTGAGTTGAACTGAGCAATTAACAATAGATTTATGAATGTGATTTATGAATTATAAACCCTTCCCCATTTCTTCACTTTTCACCTAATTGGTATATCTGTGCCTTCCCTGCACTGGCCTAATTGTTATGCTGCAAATGGAAATCATCAGAGTGAGCCCGAGAGCATTTCCATTATTCGAAGCATGCCAGTGCTGCTGACTCACTATATATGCTGGAGGCGATGTGCTGTGATACTTAGTGTGGAGGAAAAGGAGGGAATGAACATTGGAAAGATTGGTTGATAGATAAGGTCACCCAGTGACTCAAGTAACCAAATGAAAATATCTGGGATGTTTCACTCATGTTAGTTATCTGCATATAGAAAACAGCAACTCTGTCCCCCAAAATGAGGTACAATCCAAACAATCTTGGCTTCATTCATTACATATGATGATTTTAAATGGATCTTAACTCTTATTTGGAATAGATACCAAATATTTCTTAGTTGAATTCCACTTTAATTATTACTGGTTTTCAGATTAATACAGGATCGATGCAAAAGATAAAATGGCTGGGGGGCAGGGGGCGGAGAATGGGACCTTCAGTTTCCCTATGGTTTTATCACAGAGTTTCTGGTGATGCCTAGAGTGTCAGGAAACTTCCAAAGCCTGACTGGAAGAAAAATTGGCTGGACTACCATGGGTGAAACTGCACAGATTGGGCTGCCTGCTCCAAGCTGGAAATATTTAGGGGTGCCATAGAGTTATCATCAAAGTGGACATTCCAAATTAGACATGCCATAGAGTTCTCATTCCAAAGTGGACATTTCTCCAGGTGAAATTATTGTCACCTGGAGATAAGTTGTAATAGCAGAACATTTCCAGCCACTACCTGGAGGCTGGTAACCCTATGCAAGGACAAGTTGCACATTTAAGAGCAGACAAGGAGCAGATGAGAGGGAAGATGACTACAAAAGATGCTCAGGACCCTGCATGGCTGGGAAAACAGAGAAACAGCCAGGAATAGTGAAGTAGCTCATAGCTATTGGCTGTAGAACAGATGACCGCTACAGCTGGAAAAGCCTTAGGAAGGCCAAGGGAAGATAGCAGCAGGCACTGATGGTATCAAGGCTCATAAAGAAAAGGTGGCTCAGGCACATGCCTGACTTAGACTGAGACAACATGGCTGAGAAGGCCTAGGAAGGGACACAGTGCAAAGGCTGAGGAAGACAACCTGAAGAGTGGAGCCCAGGGTAAAGAACCAGCTCCTGGTCTGAGGACACAGCACTTTTGTCATATACACCATGGATCCAATCATGTGCCATTAATCTGGAGGGTACAAGTAATCATGTTTGAAAAAATGTGTGATATTATGAGAGATGTAGTGTGATATTATGGGAGTTGACATAATCTGTTTTTGTGGGCAGTATTGGTATATAGAGTCTCCATATCCTATTTCTAGTAATCTTGATTATTAATAGTTTATTTATCTTGATTATTTATGGTTTATTTATCTTGATTATTTATGGTTTCTTCAGGAGGGCAATAGTATCATTCAAATTACTGAAGCAGTTGCTAGCATATATGGCCTGTGGATATAGTCCCTATAGCCAGACACCACTACAGGGGTCGTGCCAATTCCTGAACAGTGGGATAGTAACATCTGCAGTTTCTTTACAGCTTGCTCTCAATCTGTCTCACACTGTAAAAGGTAAAATATACTTGGCAATTCATCTCTTGAGTCTGTTGCTTTCATTGAGTCCATGCCGCCTGTGGTATAATGTTGTGGCTAATTTTCTGAAAAAAGGACATCATGGGAGGCTGAAATTAGCTCTGCTTTGATATTTCATATCTTGTATATGCACTTTTTTGTTTGAAGCCTTCTGTCACTATCATGGATTCCACACAGCATAAATATAACATCTCTAGGACAGTAGAAAAAGATCCATTTTGGCATTTTGTGTTCCTACAGCATGAGAGAACAGAGGCGTGGTCAGCAAAAACAGATCTTTCTTCCTGCCTGCTGCCCAGAGCATTTGTCAGTTTCACAGTGGCTCCTGCCATTTTGTGTGCTGCAGCAGATTCTCTGTGAAGAGCCCCCATGGAGGTTTTCTTTGCTTGCAGCAAATCCATTGGCTATTTCACTGCAAAAAGTAGGTGAATAAAGTTTGTCTTGCTTACCAATCCCGTCCGCATGTCGTTTTTCCGTTTTGTTTTGTTTTGAGGGTACGGCAACACAAAAATGTGCATATTGCAGCTTCTCTAATTGTTTGCAGACAAAATTTAAAAAGGAAAAACAACACATGTGCGGGATGGCTAGGCAAGACAAACTTTATCTACTTTTTACAGTGAAATAGCAAACAGAGGAGCTGCGAGTAGAGGAAACCTGCGTGGGAATCTCCATGGAGTATCTGCAGCAGCACACAAAATGGCGGGTCCGACCAGCAGAAACAAAAATAAGAGGTTTGGGCAGGAGGAGTAAAACATTTCACATCTCCTCGCATTCACTCAGTAGGCAGGAATCAACCTCAGCCCAGGTTGGAGGGGAAAGATCACCAGATTAGGGATTTTTGAAAAACCCAGATTGAGGGGAATATAACAGGCTGAACTCATTTTGAGGAAGAGAACTGTGTGAAGTTCTTCATCAATGCTCTTTATAATGTCCTAAAGACATTATATTTGTGCTGTGCAAAATTCACCTGTGTTGTTTCCTTGCTTTACCAGAGGAAGAGCCTTTCAAATTCTGGTTCACTTTAAGCCAATGAATTCAATTGTACACCATTGGGAGCTAAGAAAGCATGCACACTACTCTTATCTTGCACCCACTCCATGGGTTACCAATTAGCTTCTGAGGTCAGTGTATTGTATTGCTCATCATCTAGGCTCTTCATGGCCCACGTCCCATTATCTATTGGACCATTATCCCATTATCTATTGGACCGTCCCTCTCAATACATTCCACTGTGGCAGCTTTGATCAAAGCCTTGTAACAGTGTCACCTAGCAAAAACATGAGTATTAGCTGCTCACGCAATGGTATTCTTCACCCAAGTATCTGTGTTTCAATTTTCCACTTTGCCTTGTTAAGGTTGTATTTATGTTCTGTGAACATTCAGGGATTAATTTCAACTTGCAATTTTAAATAGCCTATTCTTAAAAAGGAGAGTTAGTTTGCAAGCTGAAGAAAAAGGTCATAAAACCATGAAGAGGGCAATCAATGCAACCTAAGAAGATGCAGAAGTAAAAGCACACTGGCCTGGTCATGCACACAACAATGGCTAAATGTTTTGAAGATTTCTTTTTTCCAACTTAGTGTGTTTTTGTAAGAAGCTTTATGGGAAGAAGGGTCTCACTTTAAGGGGAGGGGCAGCCATGTATGGGAGCATCTTGGGGAAGACAGAGAAAAGATATACCCATGGAAGAAAAGATAAATCTGAAATGAACAGAGCCTTCCATCAAACCTAGAACCTGTAAGAATTTCCGCCTGTCTCTCTGACATTATAGATATAGGTTTAGGGAAAGAGGATTGCATAGTTATTGTTCAAATGAACTTTTTCACTTTTATGCCAATGGAATACTTATATAATTGAAAAAATGAAATGGGAGTTATTGGATTGTTGCAACCTTATAAAAACCCATCCTTTAGATCTTACTGAGTATCCATCCCTTAGATTTTTCTGAGTATAAGAGAAAAAGAGGAAGTGCAGTGAGGTTTCCAGAATGCTCACCCAGCATTCATGCTGGTTTAATAAATGATAACAGCCTAATACTTTTCCTTCAGAGAGTCTGATGGCTGGTGGCCAGGCAGCAACTTTATTATTGGTTGGCTAATGGCAGTTGATATTAAACCCTACTGGTGAAGGGGAATGAATGGATAAGCTGAAAGAGGACAATTCCTCCCTGTGACCTAGCAGCTTAAGGCCTGAGCCAGCTCATTCTCTAAAGTCCCTTCCGCACACGCAAAATAATGCGTTTTCAAACCACTTTCACAACTGTTTGCAAGTGGATTTTGCTATTCCGCATAGCTTCAAAGAGCACTGAAAGCAGTTTGAAAGTGCATTATTCTGCATGTGCAGAATGAGCCTAAGGTAAAAACAAAGGACTTAAGGGGCTGGCTTACCTTAGAATGTACCTGAGCTTTCTCTGTTTTTATTCCTACTTGATGGAAAAGCCTGCCTAAGGAGGTCAGGAAGGCTCCCCACATCATTTTGTAGAAAGTGTAAAAAGGAACCATTTTTTCCCATTTGGTGTCCTGCCCTGTGTTGGGCCAACAGAAAAATGATGTTGTGGACCTAACTTTCCTCCAAGGAATCTTGCTCCTTCCTCAGTGGCTCTTCCATTGGAGGAAGAACTAAATAAGGCCGTTTCCGCACGGCCCAAAAACGACGGCCTGGGGGCAATGTAAAAAACGGCCAGCTTGCCTCTTAGAGCCGTCAAGCCGTTCATACAGAGTGCCGCTTTTGCTGCAAGCGCAGCTGTGGCGCGAACCTGACCGCGCTTTCCCGTCCTTCCAGAGGCGGCTGTCAGGAGCCTTCTGCTAAACAACAACCCTTTAAAGGGTTGTTGTTGGGGGGGAAGCGTCTTCCCGGCGGTGCGGTGCGAACCGCGCCACCGGGAAGACGCTGTCTCCCGTCTCCCCCCCCACCCCCCCCCCCTCCCACTCCCTCCCCCCCCCCCCCCCCCCCCCCCCCCCCCCCCCCCCCGGCCACCCCCCCCCCCCCCCCCCCCCTCCGGCCCCGCCTCCCCCCCCCGCCCCCCCCCACCCCCCCCCCCCCCCCCCCCAGCCCCCCCCCCCCCCACCCCCCAAAAACCCCCCCCCACCCCCCCCCCCCCCCACCCCCCCCCCCCCCCCCCCCCCCCCCCCCCCACCCCCCCCCCCCCCCACCCCCCCCCCCCCCCACCCCCCCCCCCCCCCACCCCCCCCCCCCCCCACCCCCCCCCCCCCCCACCCCCCCCCCCCCCCACCCCCCCCCCCCCCCACCCCCCCCCCCCCCCACCCCCCCCCCCCCCCACCCCCCCCCCCCCCCACCCCCCCCCCCCCCCACCCCCCCCCCCCCCCACCCCCCCCCCCCCCCACCCCCCCCCCCCCCCACCCCCCCCCCCCCCCACCCCCCCCCCCCCCCACCCCCCCCCCCCCCCACCCCCCCCCCCCCCCACCCCCCCCCCCCCCCACCCCCCCCCCCCCCCACCCCCCCCCCCCCCCACCCCCCCCCCCCCCCACCCCCCCCCCCCCCCACCCCCCCCCCCCCCCACCCCCCCCCCCCCCCACCCCCCCCCCCCCCCACCCCCCCCCCCCCCCACCCCCCCCCCCCCCCACCCCCCCCCCCCCCCACCCCCCCCCCCCCCCACCCCCCCCCCCCCCCACCCCCCCCCCCCCCCACCCCCCCCCCCCCCCACCCCCCCCCCCCCCCACCCCCCCCCCCCCCCACCCCCCCCCCCCCCCACCCCCCCCCCCCCCCACCCCCCCCCCCCCCCACCCCCCCCCCCCCCCACCCCCCCCCCCCCCCACCCCCCCCCCCCCCCACCCCCCCCCCCCCCCACCCCCCCCCCCCCCCACCCCCCCCCCCCCCCACCCCCCCCCCCCCCCACCCCCCCCCCCCCCCACCCCCCCCCCCCCCCACCCCCCCCCCCCCCCACCCCCCCCCCCCCCCACCCCCCCCCCCCCCCACCCCCCCCCCCCCCCACCCCCCCCCCCCCCCACCCCCCCCCCCCCCCACCCCCCCCCCCCCCCACCCCCCCCCCCCCCCACCCCCCCCCCCCCCCACCCCCCCCCCCCCCCACCCCCCCCCCCCCCCACCCCCCCCCCCCCCCACCCCCCCCCCCCCCCACCCCCCCCCCCCCCCACCCCCCCCCCCCCCCACCCCCCCCCCCCCCCACCCCCCCCCCCCCCCACCCCCCCCCCCCCCCACCCCCCCCCCCCCCCACCCCCCCCCCCCCCCACCCCCCCCCCCCCCCACCCCCCCCCCCCCCCACCCCCCCCCCCCCCCACCCCCCCCCCCCCCCACCCCCCCCCCCCCCCACCCCCCCCCCCCCCCACCCCCCCCCCCCCCCACCCCCCCCCCCCCCCACCCCCCCCCCCCCCCACCCCCCCCCCCCCCCACCCCCCCCCCCCCCCACCCCCCCCCCCCCCCACCCCCCCCCCCCCCCACCCCCCCCCCCCCCCACCCCCCCCCCCCCCCACCCCCCCCCCCCCCCACCCCCCCCCCCCCCCACCCCCCCCCCCCCCCACCCCCCCCCCCCCCCACCCCCCCCCCCCCCCACCCCCCCCCCCCCCCACCCCCCCCCCCCCCCACCCCCCCCCCCCCCCACCCCCCCCCCCCCCCACCCCCCCCCCCCCCCACCCCCCCCCCCCCCCACCCCCCCCCCCCCCCACCCCCCCCCCCCCCCACCCCCCCCCCCCCCCACCCCCCCCCCCCCCCACCCCCCCCCCCCCCCACCCCCCCCCCCCCCCACCCCCCCCCCCCCCCACCCCCCCCCCCCCCCACCCCCCCCCCCCCCCACCCCCCCCCCCCCCCACCCCCCCCCCCCCCCACCCCCCCCCCCCCCCACCCCCCCCCCCCCCCACCCCCCCCCCCCCCCACCCCCCCCCCCCCCCACCCCCCCCCCCCCCCACCCCCCCCCCCCCCCACCCCCCCCCCCCCCCACCCCCCCCCCCCCCCACCCCCCCCCCCCCCCACCCCCCCCCCCCCCCACCCCCCCCCCCCCCCACCCCCCCCCCCCCCCACCCCCCCCCCCCCCCACCCCCCCCCCCCCCCACCCCCCCCCCCCCCCACCCCCCCCCCCCCCCACCCCCCCCCCCCCCCACCCCCCCCCCCCCCCACCCCCCCCCCCCCCCACCCCCCCCCCCCCCCACCCCCCCCCCCCCCCACCCCCCCCCCCCCCCACCCCCCCCCCCCCCCACCCCCCCCCCCCCCCACCCCCCCCCCCCCCCACCCCCCCCCCCCCCCACCCCCCCCCCCCCCCACCCCCCCCCCCCCCCACCCCCCCCCCCCCCCACCCCCCCCCCCCCCCACCCCCCCCCCCCCCCACCCCCCCCCCCCCCCACCCCCCCCCCCCCCCACCCCCCCCCCCCCCCACCCCCCCCCCCCCCCACCCCCCCCCCCCCCCACCCCCCCCCCCCCCCACCCCCCCCCCCCCCCACCCCCCCCCCCCCCCACCCCCCCCCCCCCCCACCCCCCCCCCCCCCCACCCCCCCCCCCCCCCACCCCCCCCCCCCCCCACCCCCCCCCCCCCCCACCCCCCCCCCCCCCCACCCCCCCCCCCCCCCACCCCCCCCCCCCCCCACCCCCCCCCCCCCCCACCCCCCCCCCCCCCCACCCCCCCCCCCCCCCACCCCCCCCCCCCCCCACCCCCCCCCCCCCCCACCCCCCCCCCCCCCCACCCCCCCCCCCCCCCACCCCCCCCCCCCCCCACCCCCCCCCCCCCCCACCCCCCCCCCCCCCCACCCCCCCCCCCCCCCACCCCCCCCCCCCCCCACCCCCCCCCCCCCCCACCCCCCCCCCCCCCCACCCCCCCCCCCCCCCACCCCCCCCCCCCCCCACCCCCCCCCCCCCCCACCCCCCCCCCCCCCCACCCCCCCCCCCCCCCACCCCCCCCCCCCCCCACCCCCCCCCCCCCCCACCCCCCCCCCCCCCCACCCCCCCCCCCCCCCACCCCCCCCCCCCCCCACCCCCCCCCCCCCCCACCCCCCCCCCCCCCCACCCCCCCCCCCCCCCACCCCCCCCCCCCCCCACCCCCCCCCCCCCCCACCCCCCCCCCCCCCCACCCCCCCCCCCCCCCACCCCCCCCCCCCCCCACCCCCCCCCCCCCCCACCCCCCCCCCCCCCCACCCCCCCCCCCCCCCACCCCCCCCCCCCCCCACCCCCCCCCCCCCCCACCCCCCCCCCCCCCCACCCCCCCCCCCCCCCACCCCCCCCCCCCCCCACCCCCCCCCCCCCCCACCCCCCCCCCCCCCCACCCCCCCCCCCCCCCACCCCCCCCCCCCCCCACCCCCCCCCCCCCCCACCCCCCCCCCCCCCCACCCCCCCCCCCCCCCACCCCCCCCCCCCCCCACCCCCCCCCCCCCCCACCCCCCCCCCCCCCCACCCCCCCCCCCCCCCACCCCCCCCCCCCCCCACCCCCCCCCCCCCCCACCCCCCCCCCCCCCCACCCCCCCCCCCCCCCACCCCCCCCCCCCCCCACCCCCCCCCCCCCCCACCCCCCCCCCCCCCCACCCCCCCCCCCCCCCACCCCCCCCCCCCCCCACCCCCCCCCCCCCCCACCCCCCCCCCCCCCCACCCCCCCCCCCCCCCACCCCCCCCCCCCCCCACCCCCCCCCCCCCCCACCCCCCCCCCCCCCCACCCCCCCCCCCCCCCACCCCCCCCCCCCCCCACCCCCCCCCCCCCCCACCCCCCCCCCCCCCCACCCCCCCCCCCCCCCACCCCCCCCCCCCCCCACCCCCCCCCCCCCCCACCCCCCCCCCCCCCCACCCCCCCCCCCCCCCACCCCCCCCCCCCCCCACCCCCCCCCCCCCCCACCCCCCCCCCCCCCCACCCCCCCCCCCCCCCACCCCCCCCCCCCCCCACCCCCCCCCCCCCCCACCCCCCCCCCCCCCCACCCCCCCCCCCCCCCACCCCCCCCCCCCCCCACCCCCCCCCCCCCCCACCCCCCCCCCCCCCCACCCCCCCCCCCCCCCACCCCCCCCCCCCCCCACCCCCCCCCCCCCCCACCCCCCCCCCCCCCCACCCCCCCCCCCCCCCACCCCCCCCCCCCCCCACCCCCCCCCCCCCCCACCCCCCCCCCCCCCCACCCCCCCCCCCCCCCACCCCCCCCCCCCCCCACCCCCCCCCCCCCCCACCCCCCCCCCCCCCCACCCCCCCCCCCCCCCACCCCCCCCCCCCCCCACCCCCCCCCCCCCCCACCCCCCCCCCCCCCCACCCCCCCCCCCCCCCACCCCCCCCCCCCCCCACCCCCCCCCCCCCCCACCCCCCCCCCCCCCCACCCCCCCCCCCCCCCACCCCCCCCCCCCCCCACCCCCCCCCCCCCCCACCCCCCCCCCCCCCCACCCCCCCCCCCCCCCACCCCCCCCCCCCCCCACCCCCCCCCCCCCCCACCCCCCCCCCCCCCCACCCCCCCCCCCCCCCACCCCCCCCCCCCCCCACCCCCCCCCCCCCCCACCCCCCCCCCCCCCCACCCCCCCCCCCCCCCACCCCCCCCCCCCCCCACCCCCCCCCCCCCCCACCCCCCCCCCCCCCCACCCCCCCCCCCCCCCACCCCCCCCCCCCCCCACCCCCCCCCCCCCCCACCCCCCCCCCCCCCCACCCCCCCCCCCCCCCACCCCCCCCCCCCCCCACCCCCCCCCCCCCCCACCCCCCCCCCCCCCCACCCCCCCCCCCCCCCACCCCCCCCCCCCCCCACCCCCCCCCCCCCCCACCCCCCCCCCCCCCCACCCCCCCCCCCCCCCACCCCCCCCCCCCCCCACCCCCCCCCCCCCCCACCCCCCCCCCCCCCCACCCCCCCCCCCCCCCACCCCCCCCCCCCCCCACCCCCCCCCCCCCCCACCCCCCCCCCCCCCCACCCCCCCCCCCCCCCACCCCCCCCCCCCCCCACCCCCCCCCCCCCCCACCCCCCCCCCCCCCCACCCCCCCCCCCCCCCACCCCCCCCCCCCCCCACCCCCCCCCCCCCCCACCCCCCCCCCCCCCCACCCCCCCCCCCCCCCACCCCCCCCCCCCCCCACCCCCCCCCCCCCCCACCCCCCCCCCCCCCCACCCCCCCCCCCCCCCACCCCCCCCCCCCCCCACCCCCCCCCCCCCCCACCCCCCCCCCCCCCCACCCCCCCCCCCCCCCACCCCCCCCCCCCCCCACCCCCCCCCCCCCCCACCCCCCCCCCCCCCCACCCCCCCCCCCCCCCACCCCCCCCCCCCCCCACCCCCCCCCCCCCCCACCCCCCCCCCCCCCCACCCCCCCCCCCCCCCACCCCCCCCCCCCCCCACCCCCCCCCCCCCCCACCCCCCCCCCCCCCCACCCCCCCCCCCCCCCACCCCCCCCCCCCCCCACCCCCCCCCCCCCCCACCCCCCCCCCCCCCCACCCCCCCCCCCCCCCACCCCCCCCCCCCCCCACCCCCCCCCCCCCCCACCCCCCCCCCCCCCCACCCCCCCCCCCCCCCACCCCCCCCCCCCCCCACCCCCCCCCCCCCCCACCCCCCCCCCCCCCCACCCCCCCCCCCCCCCACCCCCCCCCCCCCCCACCCCCCCCCCCCCCCACCCCCCCCCCCCCCCACCCCCCCCCCCCCCCACCCCCCCCCCCCCCCACCCCCCCCCCCCCCCACCCCCCCCCCCCCCCACCCCCCCCCCCCCCCACCCCCCCCCCCCCCCACCCCCCCCCCCCCCCACCCCCCCCCCCCCCCACCCCCCCCCCCCCCCACCCCCCCCCCCCCCCACCCCCCCCCCCCCCCACCCCCCCCCCCCCCCACCCCCCCCCCCCCCCACCCCCCCCCCCCCCCACCCCCCCCCCCCCCCACCCCCCCCCCCCCCCACCCCCCCCCCCCCCCACCCCCCCCCCCCCCCACCCCCCCCCCCCCCCACCCCCCCCCCCCCCCACCCCCCCCCCCCCCCACCCCCCCCCCCCCCCACCCCCCCCCCCCCCCACCCCCCCCCCCCCCCACCCCCCCCCCCCCCCACCCCCCCCCCCCCCCACCCCCCCCCCCCCCCACCCCCCCCCCCCCCCACCCCCCCCCCCCCCCACCCCCCCCCCCCCCCACCCCCCCCCCCCCCCACCCCCCCCCCCCCCCACCCCCCCCCCCCCCCACCCCCCCCCCCCCCCACCCCCCCCCCCCCCCACCCCCCCCCCCCCCCACCCCCCCCCCCCCCCACCCCCCCCCCCCCCCACCCCCCCCCCCCCCCACCCCCCCCCCCCCCCACCCCCCCCCCCCCCCACCCCCCCCCCCCCCCACCCCCCCCCCCCCCCACCCCCCCCCCCCCCCACCCCCCCCCCCCCCCACCCCCCCCCCCCCCCACCCCCCCCCCCCCCCACCCCCCCCCCCCCCCACCCCCCCCCCCCCCCACCCCCCCCCCCCCCCACCCCCCCCCCCCCCCACCCCCCCCCCCCCCCACCCCCCCCCCCCCCCACCCCCCCCCCCCCCCACCCCCCCCCCCCCCCACCCCCCCCCCCCCCCACCCCCCCCCCCCCCCACCCCCCCCCCCCCCCACCCCCCCCCCCCCCCACCCCCCCCCCCCCCCACCCCCCCCCCCCCCCACCCCCCCCCCCCCCCACCCCCCCCCCCCCCCACCCCCCCCCCCCCCCACCCCCCCCCCCCCCCACCCCCCCCCCCCCCCACCCCCCCCCCCCCCCACCCCCCCCCCCCCCCACCCCCCCCCCCCCCCACCCCCCCCCCCCCCCACCCCCCCCCCCCCCCACCCCCCCCCCCCCCCACCCCCCCCCCCCCCCACCCCCCCCCCCCCCCACCCCCCCCCCCCCCCACCCCCCCCCCCCCCCACCCCCCCCC
Source organism: Sphaerodactylus townsendi (assembly GCF_021028975.2). Classification (NCBI taxonomy): domain Eukaryota; kingdom Metazoa; phylum Chordata; class Lepidosauria; order Squamata; family Sphaerodactylidae; genus Sphaerodactylus; species Sphaerodactylus townsendi. Next base: position 120,248,508 of record NC_059426.1, on the reverse strand, counting down.
CCCCCCACCCCCCCCCCCCCCCACCCCCCCCCCCCCCCACCCCCCCCCCCCCCCACCCCCCCCCCCCCCCACCCCCCCCCCCCCCCACCCCCCCCCCCCCCCACCCCCCCCCCCCCCCACCCCCCCCCCCCCCCACCCCCCCCCCCCCCCACCCCCCCCCCCCCCCACCCCCCCCCCCCCCCACCCCCCCCCCCCCCCACCCCCCCCCCCCCCCACCCCCCCCCCCCCCCACCCCCCCCCCCCCCCACCCCCCCCCCCCCCCACCCCCCCCCCCCCCCACCCCCCCCCCCCCCCACCCCCCCCCCCCCCCACCCCCCCCCCCCCCCACCCCCCCCCCCCCCCACCCCCCCCCCCCCCCACCCCCCCCCCCCCCCACCCCCCCCCCCCCCCACCCCCCCCCCCCCCCACCCCCCCCCCCCCCCACCCCCCCCCCCCCCCACCCCCCCCCCCCCCCACCCCCCCCCCCCCCCACCCCCCCCCCCCCCCACCCCCCCCCCCCCCCACCCCCCCCCCCCCCCACCCCCCCCCCCCCCCACCCCCCCCCCCCCCCACCCCCCCCCCCCCCCACCCCCCCCCCCCCCCACCCCCCCCCCCCCCCACCCCCCCCCCCCCCCACCCCCCCCCCCCCCCACCCCCCCCCCCCCCCACCCCCCCCCCCCCCCACCCCCCCCCCCCCCCACCCCCCCCCCCCCCCACCCCCCCCCCCCCCCACCCCCCCCCCCCCCCACCCCCCCCCCCCCCCACCCCCCCCCCCCCCCACCCCCCCCCCCCCCCACCCCCCCCCCCCCCCACCCCCCCCCCCCCCCACCCCCCCCCCCCCCCACCCCCCCCCCCCCCCACCCCCCCCCCCCCCCACCCCCCCCCCCCCCCACCCCCCCCCCCCCCCACCCCCCCCCCCCCCCACCCCCCCCCCCCCCCACCCCCCCCCCCCCCCACCCCCCCCCCCCCCCACCCCCCCCCCCCCCCACCCCCCCCCCCCCCCACCCCCCCCCCCCCCCACCCCCCCCCCCCCCCACCCCCCCCCCCCCCCACCCCCCCCCCCCCCCACCCCCCCCCCCCCCCACCCCCCCCCCCCCCCACCCCCCCCCCCCCCCACCCCCCCCCCCCCCCACCCCCCCCCCCCCCCACCCCCCCCCCCCCCCACCCCCCCCCCCCCCCACCCCCCCCCCCCCCCACCCCCCCCCCCCCCCACCCCCCCCCCCCCCCACCCCCCCCCCCCCCCACCCCCCCCCCCCCCCACCCCCCCCCCCCCCCACCCCCCCCCCCCCCCACCCCCCCCCCCCCCCACCCCCCCCCCCCCCCACCCCCCCCCCCCCCCACCCCCCCCCCCCCCCACCCCCCCCCCCCCCCACCCCCCCCCCCCCCCACCCCCCCCCCCCCCCACCCCCCCCCCCCCCCACCCCCCCCCCCCCCCACCCCCCCCCCCCCCCACCCCCCCCCCCCCCCACCCCCCCCCCCCCCCACCCCCCCCCCCCCCCACCCCCCCCCCCCCCCACCCCCCCCCCCCCCCACCCCCCCCCCCCCCCACCCCCCCCCCCCCCCACCCCCCCCCCCCCCCACCCCCCCCCCCCCCCACCCCCCCCCCCCCCCACCCCCCCCCCCCCCCACCCCCCCCCCCCCCCACCCCCCCCCCCCCCCACCCCCCCCCCCCCCCACCCCCCCCCCCCCCCACCCCCCCCCCCCCCCACCCCCCCCCCCCCCCACCCCCCCCCCCCCCCACCCCCCCCCCCCCCCACCCCCCCCCCCCCCCACCCCCCCCCCCCCCCACCCCCCCCCCCCCCCACCCCCCCCCCCCCCCACCCCCCCCCCCCCCCACCCCCCCCCCCCCCCACCCCCCCCCCCCCCCACCCCCCCCCCCCCCCACCCCCCCCCCCCCCCACCCCCCCCCCCCCCCACCCCCCCCCCCCCCCACCCCCCCCCCCCCCCACCCCCCCCCCCCCCCACCCCCCCCCCCCCCCACCCCCCCCCCCCCCCACCCCCCCCCCCCCCCACCCCCCCCCCCCCCCACCCCCCCCCCCCCCCACCCCCCCCCCCCCCCACCCCCCCCCCCCCCCACCCCCCCCCCCCCCCACCCCCCCCCCCCCCCACCCCCCCCCCCCCCCACCCCCCCCCCCCCCCACCCCCCCCCCCCCCCACCCCCCCCCCCCCCCACCCCCCCCCCCCCCCACCCCCCCCCCCCCCCACCCCCCCCCCCCCCCACCCCCCCCCCCCCCCACCCCCCCCCCCCCCCACCCCCCCCCCCCCCCACCCCCCCCCCCCCCCACCCCCCCCCCCCCCCACCCCCCCCCCCCCCCACCCCCCCCCCCCCCCACCCCCCCCCCCCCCCACCCCCCCCCCCCCCCACCCCCCCCCCCCCCCACCCCCCCCCCCCCCCACCCCCCCCCCCCCCCACCCCCCCCCCCCCCCACCCCCCCCCCCCCCCACCCCCCCCCCCCCCCACCCCCCCCCCCCCCCACCCCCCCCCCCCCCCACCCCCCCCCCCCCCCACCCCCCCCCCCCCCCACCCCCCCCCCCCCCCACCCCCCCCCCCCCCCACCCCCCCCCCCCCCCACCCCCCCCCCCCCCCACCCCCCCCCCCCCCCACCCCCCCCCCCCCCCACCCCCCCCCCCCCCCACCCCCCCCCCCCCCCACCCCCCCCCCCCCCCACCCCCCCCCCCCCCCACCCCCCCCCCCCCCCACCCCCCCCCCCCCCCACCCCCCCCCCCCCCCACCCCCCCCCCCCCCCACCCCCCCCCCCCCCCACCCCCCCCCCCCCCCACCCCCCCCCCCCCCCACCCCCCCCCCCCCCCACCCCCCCCCCCCCCCACCCCCCCCCCCCCCCACCCCCCCCCCCCCCCACCCCCCCCCCCCCCCACCCCCCCCCCCCCCCACCCCCCCCCCCCCCCACCCCCCCCCCCCCCCACCCCCCCCCCCCCCCACCCCCCCCCCCCCCCACCCCCCCCCCCCCCCACCCCCCCCCCCCCCCACCCCCCCCCCCCCCCACCCCCCCCCCCCCCCACCCCCCCCCCCCCCCACCCCCCCCCCCCCCCACCCCCCCCCCCCCCCACCCCCCCCCCCCCCCACCCCCCCCCCCCCCCACCCCCCCCCCCCCCCACCCCCCCCCCCCCCCACCCCCCCCCCCCCCCACCCCCCCCCCCCCCCACCCCCCCAGCATAGTATCACATAAAATAGACAATGCAAGGGGAGCTGGTTCCCCTACAGAATCACTGTGGATATCAATACCAGGTGTGAAGGACAGTTTAATATTAGGAATATATTATCGTCCCCCTGACCAAAGTGCACAAGAGGATTCTGAGATGGAAAAAGAAATTAGAGAGGCCAACAAAAACAAAAATGTAGTGGTAATGGGTGATTTTAACTATCCCCATATAAACTGGAAAAATGCATGTTCAGGTCATAGTAAGGAGAGAGCATTCCTGGATATGCTAAATGACTGTGGCTTAGAGCAGATGGTTGTGGAACCAACCAGGGGAGAGGTGATCCTAGATCTAATTCTATGTGGGACCCAGGACCTGGTGCAGGAAGTCAGTGTTGTTGAGCCGATAGGGAACAGCGACCACAATGCTGTCAGATTCAGTATCTCAGCATGCGAACAAGTGGCAACTACTAATGTAGTTACATTCGCCTTCAGAAAGGGAAATTTCTCAAAGATGAGGGGTATAGTGCGCAGGAAGCTGAAAGGGAAAATCAAGAGAGTCAAAACTGTCCAGGATGCTTGGAGGTTATTTAAAAACACAGTAATAAAAGCTCAGCTGGAATGTGTTCCACAGGTTAGAAAAGGCAGCACCCAGTCCAAAAGAAAGCCACCATGGTTAACAAGAGAGGTTGAGGAAATTATCAGAAAAAAGAAAATGTCTTTTAGAAAATGGAAGTCCAGTTTGGCTGATGAAGAATATGAGAGGGAACACAAATGGTGGCAAAAGAGAAGCAAGTTAGCTGTAAGGGAGGCAAAAAAGGATTATGAGGAACGCATGGCCTTGAACATCAAGACCAGCAACAAACAGTTCTTCAAGTACATCAAAAGCAGGAAGCCAGCAAGGGAAGCGGTAGGCCCGTTAGATGACAAAGGAACAAAGGGTGTGCTAAAAGATGGCAGGGAGATTGCAGAGAAGCTGAATGAATTGTTTGCATCTGTCTTCACCCAAGAGGAGGTTGGTCAATACTAAAAAAATTTGGTAAAATTCGGATTTGGGTATTTTGGGGCATAAAATGATTTGTATACCAAATCCGAATCATAGCCGATTCGGATATGGCCGAAAATTCGGGTAAATCCGAAAAATTTGGGTCCGTTTTATTATTTTTTTGAATTTTTGGTGTTTTTACACGTTTTGGCCTGCAGGGGACACAATTTTAAAGCTAGTGGCACTAAACTTTCAGGATATCATCTGGAGACTGTCCCTATGATTCTCCCCAAGTTTGGTGCAGTTTGGTTCAGGGGGGGCAAAGTTATTGACCCTCAAAAGGGGTGCCCCATCCCCCATTGTTTCCAATGGAAGCTAACAGGAGATGGGGGCTACACTTTTGAAGGTCCATAACTTTTGACCCCTGAACCAAACTTCACCAAACTTGGGGAGTATCATAGGGACAGTACTTGTATGATACCCTGAAATTTTGGTGACAGTAGCTCTAAAAGTGCACCCCTCACAGTCACCCAAAGAAATTTCCCCAGATTCTGTGCTCTGTAGTGGCTGGCTGGCTGGCTCCATTGCAGCCAATGGGAAATTTCTGTGGGAGGGCTGTGGAGTGCACATTTCTCATGGTAAACCCACAAAACTTTCAGGGTGTCTTCAGGAGAGTCTCTTCATGACACCATCCAGGTTTGGTGACCGTTGCTTCAAGGGGTTCAATGTTATGGGTAGGGTCCATCTCCCACTGCCCCCATAAGCAAAGTTCCTCAAACCTGGATGGTGTCATTCAGAGACTCTTCTGAAGATACCCTGAACATTTTGTGATTGTACCTTGATAAATGTGCACCCCACAGCCCTCCACCAGAAATTCCCCATTGACAGCAATGCAGAAGTCACTGCAGAAAAAAGAATATTGGGCAAATTTTGGGGGGTGCCTGTAGGGGTGCATTTTTAGACATATCAGCACCAAAATATCAGGGTATCATCAGGAGACTGTCCTGATGACACCCCCAAGCTTGGTGCAGTTTGGTTTAGGGGGGGCAAAGTTATGGACCCTCAAAATGGTAGCCACCATCTCCTTAGCTCCCATTGGAAACAATGGGGGATAGGGGCCCCCTTTTGAGGGTCCATAACTTTGGCCCCCCTGAACCAAACTGCACCAAACTTGGGGGGTGTCATCAGGACAGTCTCCTGATGATACCCTGAAATTCGGTGCCACTAGCTTTAAAAATTCTGGTTTTCATGTTTCACCGCTCCTGCACATGAAGCCTGCTGGAGTGAGTGAGCGGTGAAACACGCAAACCAGCATTTTTAAAGCTAGTGACACGAAACTTTCAGGGTATCATCAGGAGACTGTCCTGATGATACCCCCACAGTTTGGTGCAGTTTGGTTCAGGGGAGCCAAAGTTATGGACTCTCAAAGGTGTAGCCCCCATCCCCTATCACTCCTATTGGAAACAATGGGGGATAGTTGCACCCCTTTTGAGGGTCCATACCTGAACCAAACTGCACCAAACTTGGTGGGCAACATCAGGACAGTCACCTGATGATACCCTGATAATTTGGTGCCGATACATCTCAAAATGCGTCCCCTGCAGTCACCCCCAGAAATTTGCCCAAGTTTCTTTGTTCTATCTTCGAGACCGCATCACCCCATATGTCCCTGCACAGCCTCTCCGATCGGTCCCTGGCCCCTTGGCGATATGGCTGGCCTATACACGGGCCAGAGCGGCTCTGGCCCCGGCATGGTGGAACGCTCTCCCTCCAGCTGTCCAGGCCCTGCGGGACCTTGGTGAGTTCCGCAGGGCCTGTAAGATGGAGCTGTTCCGCCAGGCCTTTGGAGGAACCTGACATCTGGGCCGGGCCCTGAGATCTGGGCCAACTGTCATCTCAGACTCGCCATTCCTCCCTTTTGGAGGGGGAGGGAATTTTTAGATTAGAATACTGGACGCCTTTCCCCCCCCCCTTTTGCACTCCACAGCCCTCTATCAGAAATTCCCTATTGACAGCAATGCAGCTACGTCACTGCAGAACAAAGAATCTTGTGCAAATTTCTGGGGGTGCCTGCAGGGGGTACATTTGTAGATGTATCGGTACCAATATTTCAGTGTATCATCAGGAGACTGTCCTGATGATGCACTCCAAGTTTGGTGCAGTTTGGTTCAGGGGGGCCAAAGTTATGGATCCTCAAAAGGGTAGCCTCATCTCCTTAGTTCCCATTGGAAAGAATGGGGGATAGGGACACCCCTTTTGGGGGTCCATAACTTTGGCCCCCCTAGACCAAACTGCACCAAACTTGGAGGGTATCATCAGGACAGTCTCCTGATGATACCCTGAAATTTTGGTGCTGATATGTTTAAAAATGCGCCCCCTGCAGGCCGAAACATGAAACAAACACCAAAAAATAAAAACGCAATTCGGCTGGTGATCCGAATCCCATGGATTCGGATCTGTTAGGATTCGGACAGCTCAGATTCGGACCCTGCTCGTCCGAATCTGTCCGAATCAGTGCAGATTCGGTAAAAATCCAGATTCGGACTGTCCGAATCTCCAACCCTAGAGGTGAGGAACATTCCTGCACCTGAACCAAGCTTCTTAGGAGGCGAATCCGAGGAACTAGCAAAGATAGTGGTAGTGTAAGGAATTCCATAGAAGCAGAAATAAAAGGCTCTTTGGTGTAACCCCCCCCCCAAAGGCCAGGCGGCTGCCCCTCTCATCAACACCATTGAATCCTTTACAGGTAGACAAGGAAGAAGTTCTGGCAGCCATTGATAAACTAAATGTTACCAAATCCCCTGGCCCAGATTGCATTCACCCAAGAGTTCTTAAAGAGCTCAAGCATGAAATTGCTGCTCTTCTCACTTTAATATGCAACTTATCCCTGAAATCAGGCTCCATCCTTGAAGACTGGAAGATGGCCAATGTCACACCAATCTTTAAGAAAGGATCTAGGGGGGACCCGGGAAATTACAGGCCAGTCAGTTTGACATCTGTTCCTGGTAAATTAGTAGAATCTATCATTAAAGATAAAATTATAAAACATGTAGAAAAGCAAGACCTGCTGAGAAAGAGTCAGCATGGCTTTTGCAGAGGCAAATCCTGTCTTACAAACTTACTAGAGTTCTTTGAGGGTGTAAACAGGCATGTGGACAGGGGTGAACCGGTGGACATTGTCTACTTGGATTTCCAAAAGGCTTTTGACAAAGTTCCTCACCAGAGACTGTTGAGAAAACTCAGCAATGAAGGAATAAGAGGGGAAGTCCTCCTATGGATTAAAAACTGGTTGAGAAACAGGAAACAAAGAGTGGGTGTAAATGGGAAGTTCTCACAATGGAGAGATGTCGGGAGTGGTGTCCCCCAAGGATCCGTTTTGGGACCAGTGCTCTTTAACCTATTCATAAATGACCTGGAAGTAGGGGTGGGTAGCGTGGTGGCCAAGTTTGCAGATGATACCAAATTATGTAGGGTGGTGAGAACCACAAAGGATTGCGAAGAGCTCCAAGCGGACCTTGATAAATTAGGTGAGTGGGCTCAGAAATGGCAAATGCAGTTCAATGTAGCAAAATGTAAAGTGATGCACATAGGGGCAAAAAATCCAAACTTCACATACACGCTACAGGGGTCAGTGCTATCAGTCACAGACCAGGAAAGGGATTTAGGCGTCTTAGTTGATAGTTCCATGGGAATGTCAACTCAATGCATGGCAGCTGTGAAGAAGGCAAACTCTATGCTGGGGATAATTAGAAAAGGAATTGATAATAAAACTGCAAAGATTGTCATGCCCTTATATAAAGCAGTGGTGCGACCGCACTTGGAGTACTGTGTCCAGTTCTGGTCGCCGCATCTCAAAAAGGATATTGAGGAGATAGAAAAAGTGCAGAGAAGGGCAACAAGGATGATTAAGGGACTGGAGCACCTTCCCTATGAGGAGAGGCTGTAGTGTTTGGGACTCTTTAGTTTGGAGAGGAGGCGGCTGAGGGGGGATATGATTGAAGTCTACAAAATCATGCATGGGGTAGAAAATGTTGACAGAGAGAAATTTTTCTCTCTTTCTCACAATACTAGAACCAGGGGGCATACATTGAAAATGCTGGGGGGAAGAATTAGGACTAATAAAAGGAAACACTTCTTCACGCAACGTGTGATTGGTGTTTGGAATATGCTGCCACAGGAGGTGGTGATGGCCACTAACCTGGATAGCTTTAAAAGGGGCTTGGACAGATTTATCGAGGAGAAGTCGATTTATGGCTACCAATCTTGATCCTCTTTGATCTGAGATTGCAAATGCCTTAACAGACCAGGTGATTGGGAGCAACAGCCGCAGAAGGCCATTGCGTTCACATCCTACATGTGAGCTCCCAAAGGCACCTGGTGGGCCACTGCGAGTAGCAGAGAGCTGGACTAGATGGACTTTGGTCTGATCCAGCTGGCTTGTTCTTATGTTCTTATGTTCTTACTCTTCCCCTCCCCCCAGATGTCTTTGCTTCAATCTGTCTTGCACCCATTTTGGAGCACTGACCTTTGTTTTGAAAAATGTGGGGATTCTCCTGCAAGAAAAGCACTTGCCTCAAAACAGTTACATAATTGAAAATCTAACCCAGAGAATATGTTGGCTTGGATGTGTAACTGAAAATCTAACCTGAAGGGAAATTCTGTTTGAGGTGAGGAGACATTCTGTGTGCAATTGGCCTAGGACTTCTACTTGAGACCCTGCAAAGTTGTTTCCAGTCAATACTGGTTAGTTATATTATACTGTGCTTGTTAGACTAATGAGTCCAACTCTGTAGTCCTGTTCACATATTATAGTGAATACATGTAGAATCTTTTAATGTACATTTTATTGTTTTTAATAGTGTTGAGTAATGTTTATACTCAGTGCACATATAGCTGAACATATGGTACAAACTTCACAATTATTCAAGGTTTTGGTCCCTAGTTTCCATAGCAGAGTGAAAGTGTGTTGGCTCTTTCTTACAAACGGATATACAAATGTACATGCAACAATTGTACCATATGTGCATTCACTGCAACATGTGAACAGAGCATATAAAAGGCAGTTTCATGTGTTCATGGTGAGATTGCAGAAAGAGGAAAAAAGAAGATCCTGGAGAGTCTGTGTACTGCATTGGGAGTTTAGGGCTCTAGTATCAACTATGAAACTGTTTGAGAATTGAAAGAATGGAAAAATTCAGTGTAATTTTATGCAGAATTACTGTAACCAAACCCCATTGATTTTCATAGGATTGCATTTTCAGTCAAAGACCTTGAGAGCTATTGCTACCAGTGTTGAAGGGAAAATTTGACGTAACTTCCTACCACTGATGCCATTCTCTCTGCTTGTCTTTTTGGAGTAGGGGAGTCTGTTCAGGCTCAAAATTAGCACTGCTCAAACACCAGTGGTTCAGCTTTCATCCTGTTCACTGGTTGCGAACTTGATGTTCCATAGTTTGTTTGTGGGTGTTCGACGAATTGTTTCACTGCATTGCAGTAGACTGCAATTGGCTTCCATGCATGTGCATCCTTACACAGCCTAGCTGAGTTCTAATAGCCCCTCCCATCCTTGATGTGAACTGCTCCACTCAACAGACCATTGTTTGCTCACAAATCATATATATCAGTCATCAACAAATGCTGTGTGTCATCTAAACAATCTTTCATGACAATAGCAGGTGCCAATCAGTTTGAATTGGCACCATCTTTGTGCATGTGCAGTTTGGGGGAAACTGCTTGGCATGAACTGAACAGACCAAGTGATTGCCTCACATCTGATCACCACCTTTGGACATGGTAAGTTCAGCAGTTGAGCATGTTTACAACGAAATTCACAGTATTACCACTCACAACTCAAAACCCTGTCAAGCAGTAAATTGGTACCACCCATGTTGATGCTGCCAGGTGGTGACAGCAAGGATGGGCCTGTCTAGATTATTGCTTGTCTCCTCCAGAAGGTTTTTGACATCTTCTTTTTGGTAGAATATGTTTGTTTTGCAGACAATTACTGAGGTAGGGTATTACTGTAGGGAGAACAGAATGACAAATAATCACCTGTGCCCTCTTTTGTTCTCTGGCATGATTGAAGCAGAGAGGAATAGTTTGTCTGGGCTAAGGCTGGAATAAGCTAGGGGCAGGGAGTGTACTGCCTGGGAATATTTTGATCCTGAAAGTCCTGGCATTTGTCCTGAGGTATGAGAAATCTATGGAAAGAGCATAATCTTTGTAGAAAGCATTGGGGTACAATTGGACAGTCAGCTATATTTTCATCTGCATCATCCTTTTTATTCCTTTGATGGAGCCACTCCTACCTTAACCCACTTGCCTACACCCTATTCCTGAGCATACCCAAGTCCTCTTAATGTGACCATTCTGGGGTTGGTGGTAGTCATGGATAAAGTGCTTTTAAAAACTTGCCCATGTGCCATGACTTGCTTGCACTCAGCCCATCATGTGCATTCACCACCATGTGCAGGGCTGCATTTGGAGCATTGACCACACTCACAGTGACGTGCAACAATTATGACATTTACTTGGGAGTTCCTCTGAGCAAAGACTATGTCAGATCTGGTGTGCCCAATGCCACAACCATCAGGATGTGATATTCAGTTTGATTGAATAATTGTTTATAGGGTTTGCACAGCATAGTTAATTAAGGGGGTAACTTTTTCTAAAATTTGGTTGGCAGTTTTAGCATTTTACTTGCTATTTGTTTCATATTTATTGGTTATATAACTGTACCGCTGAAATATTCAGTTTGGAATACCTTACAACCCTGTTAGATAGCCCCAGGGTAAAAAAAAAAGTTACTCTGACTAAACTTCATAGCCGAATGGGAGCTCTGTAGACCTGCGGGCCCCAGTTCAAGCCCTCTCACTCTATTCAGTCTACCACACTATTTGATAAGCAACATTAGTCTGTGGGATGTAATATGTCCTCAAGTGCCCCCTGTTATATTGTGCCTCTCAAATTCAATTAGATGGAATCCAAAGTGGTTAGTTTGAGGACAGTTTTCAGTGCATGCCTAACACTTCGATGCTCTTATTCTCCTGGGCAGGAATTTGGCCAAGACGCCAGGGCTAACGACATAGCTCTTGTAAAGCACGTTATGGAACTGCTGCGGAAGAGGCTTCTGTTGGCAAAGGAGCACCTCTCAGCTCGATGGCCCCTTTTAGCAACAGTCTGTGGTCTTGGCGCTTTACTTTTCTCTGCTTGGCAGGCAGTGCCCCACTGTTGATTTACCAGTCAGAAACCTTGGAAATCTCCCAATTCAGTACTGTGGCTGGCACATGAAATGTGACGAGGTGCTGTTCTTCGTAGAGGAGGTATTTATAATACTGCTACATTGATGAAAATTCCACAATTTGTTATTTGTGGTATGTGCTTGTATTTAACTCAAGCCCATCTAGTAAATATTTATCCTCGTGTTAAAAATAAAGAGACCAATATCCACTTTTTCTCCCTCTAAAGCCTACACAGTTGGATTGGAATACTCAAACCTTTAAAAATAACTCTCGGGTTTTGGGGTTTTTTTGGATTGGGCTGGCTTCAGCAATTCCTGCTTTGACCAAGAAGCATTCCTGCCAGGCTCCCCACAAATAAACCCACCCTCCCCCTTCCCTGGCTAAGAGAAGCTTGTTTCCATGGTAGCCTCATTAAATTTGCATCTTGTTCAGCTTGGACTGCATCAAGGCTGCAAGTTGTATTTTTAGCCCCTGGCAGTTACATAATGAGAAAACAAGAGAGTGAGAGCAGGGAGGTTCCAGTGAAGAACAGTGACTTTAGTTCAGCCCACTTGACTATCTCAGTTAATTGTGAGGGAGCCTGTTGAACTTCTGCCGTTAATGAATCCACATCCATACCTCATCACATGTATCTTGTCCCTTTCTCTTGTCCCTTTCCAACAATATCTCTTCATCCAGGAGAGAAGGCTAGCATGAGAAGGAGCTTTTCTGTTTTGGATGGGAAGCACCACATGTGCTTCCTTATGAAGAAATGTTCCCATACTTTAGCTACCCAGACAAGAGACCAGGAAGGAAAAGAGAATTCTGTTGGGTTTTGGTGTTGCTGCCCTTCAAATTTCCTCAAATGTTGAGGAGGTCATGCCATTGGATAACTCTATGGTTGCCTGCATTTTCTACCTTGGAACTTCAGCTTCTAAATTGAGTGAACCAAGTCAATTACCCAGGAGACCTGAATTCAAATCCCATCCTCAAGCCTTTTCTTGCTGGTGAAGAACTTGATCAAGGTAAATTACACATGCCGTCCTTGGAGAACAGCCATGGCTCAAGGGTAGAGCATCTCCAGGGAAAAGGATCTGGGTGACCAAACTATATAAAATGCTAAATAGTTATTATCCATTAAAAGTCAAGTGGATATTTTATGCTTTGGCTCACAAGCATGAGGTTCATAGAATGCCAGAAGGCAATATTTTTTCGAAACATCAACCTCCCTGCTAGCAGACATTGAAACAACATAAGATACTGCCTTATCTCTTATTGTATCTCCTATTCTCTGGCCCCCCAGACAGCTGCAGCTGTCTGTGTCAAGCTGCTCTAGAAAGTGAAGCACAGAGATGAGATGGCACATCCCTTGGTGGGCGCAACATGGAATGTTATCCACCAAGTGCTGCTGCTGCGTAACCTGTGTTTATTTCTATGACATTTGTGCAGGGCTTCTGCACAGTGAAAACAGTAGATGAGTAAAGGTTGTATTTGATGACTTGCTCCCATTGTGTCTTTATTATGGTCTTTATTTGTTCAGACTCCCCAGGTCACAGAGAACTAAAATTGTCTCTGTAGTTTGTAGCATGTCATTGCCTCCCCTCCCCTCTTCTCGTTCTTCCCTTCACAACTGGTAACATGTTGGGGCTTTTTTAGCATGATCAGCGCACACTTACTCAAAAGTAAGTCCCACTATGTTCAGAGGGACTTATTCTCCAGAAAACACTCATAGCATTGCAGTGTTTGTACCCAAAACAGAAAATCCAAATGATTCTACTTCAGGTTTTGTGTGTGTGTAACTTTGTGTGGAGGTATTTAGATATGTATAAAACTGGGATATGATGACAACCCTCAGAATTTTGGATAGTGGCAGACAGCTAGAAGAAATTAGCAGACTGAATTTGGACAGATGCACGCGGAGAATTTAGCTGGAGTTAGCTGAAATGGATGTAGCTGGTAAAGTGCTACAACAGTTGTTCTTTGGGAATTTGATGAAGGATCAGAGGTTGTACCAACTGCAGGAGGACCCTCTACCCTGCTTCAGTGTTTCTAAATAAACAGAATGTTACAAGAAGACTGAAAGTTTCCAGTGCGCTCTCTCTCTCTCATCGCAAGGAAAGACGCCTTATAAATAGACCATTCATTCAACTTGACAGTCAGGTTGGGTAGTGGTTAGAGCACTGGATTACTGTTAAGGAGACTGGGCACCCAAACCTTCACTCTGCCCTGAAGTGTGTGTGTGACCTTGAGTCAGAAATCCATTGTCAGCCCAACCACTTTCACAGGACCGTTATGAGAATAAACCAGGGAAAGGGGACTGAGATCTTTTCCTTGGATGATGAAATTCTGCACTGATGAAACACGGCTGTATCTATTTATGCGCGAAGCTGCATTTACTGAGTCAGACTATTGATCCATTCTTCACTGAACAAGATAATGTCGCTAGCACTATTTCCAATAATTCTACATGTCCATCAATGTAATTTATTTAATTTGAATTATAATCTTTCTATTACCTCTTGCTTTGTATCTCCGATTCTCTGGAGCCTCAGCTGCTCCAGAAAGTGAAAAGGAGTACTTTTATACATTTTATTTCATTTTTTGTTTTTATTTTACAAAATTTTTACCCAGACCTTTTGCCATCATAAAGGCCACTAAGGTGGCTAACAAAAACATAATAAAACCATATCTTAAAAGCCATTAAAGTCAACAGAAACACATTATTGAAACAAAACCAAAGGTAAAATACAAACAAGAACATAAAAACTGTGATTAAAGCACTGGGCAAGAAGAAGGGATCACTGAGAGAATGCCACAATTCTTTTTAAAAAGAGTCTTCACCTGAAGGCAGAATATGGACGCAGAACAGGGCAGACAATCTCCCTGGGCAGGGAGTTCAGGAGTTTTGGTGCCACAACTAAGAAGACCCTCCCCTGCCTAATCTTGGAAGGTGGGTGTACCCGGAGCAGGATCTTGGAAGATGATTATAGTGATTAGGTATGTTCACAAGGGAGTAGGTGGCCCTTTGGGTATATTGGTCCTAAACCATACAAGGCTTTAGAGGTGAACATCAGCATCTTAATTGTGTCTGGAAACAGATTGGGAGCCAATGTAAATAAGCTAAGTGTGGAGTGATAGATTCCTCATGACTCACTCCAGTAGTCATCTTGGGCATTTTCCCCACAGCCAATATATCCTGGGATAAAGAAGTTAACCATTCTGGTTTGGCCATGACTTCCACATGGTTTCTGGGTCTCACATGGGCCTGCCCCGCGAGACTTGCCTTATCCTGCAGCTTTCAAAAAATGATAAAATTGGCCGTTCTTTTGAAAAAGTCCATGTTGATCTGCTCCCATGCAAATACCACAAGACGTGGGCCAGTTTATTTTTCCAGGCTTCTCTACCCACCCCTTAGCTGCAGCCAATCAGAACATTGGAAAAACAGAATCTACATGAACTACGTAAACATACACAAACTATGTAAATGACGTAAACGTAAATGTTCATGTGGAAAATGAAAATAAACCAGGGGCTCGCGCATAACTCACTGTAGTTCTTCCTCCTGGCCTGAATGCACTGATGGGCAGCCATGCAAAGGGAGAAACTGGGACAAAAACACCCTGGGATATATGATCCCAGGTTTATCCCAGGATATACTGACTGTGGGGAAAACGCCTTGCTTATAGTGTTCTGCGTCCAATGAAGTTCCGAAACACTTCTCAAGGGCAGCCTCATGCAGGGCATAATCTAGATGTATTCAACTCATTCAGCACCATGGCTAGATCATTTCTGACCAAGAAGACCTGCAGCAAGCTGACTTTCAGAGCTGGCAAAAGGCACTCCTGGATATAGCTGCCAACTGCTTCTCCAGCAGTAGGCCTGGGTCCAAGACCACCTCCAGATACAGATCTGTTCCTTCAATGTGAATGCAACCCCATCCAGAGCAGGTGACGCTTTAAATCCCAGGTTTCTGCTCACCAGCAGCACATATACGTTGACAGGATTAAGCTTCAGTTTATCTGTCCACATCTATTCCAAAACTGCTTTAAGACTCTGGTTCACAATTTCTATTGTCTCCTTGGGATCAGCCAGAAGCATGAGATAGAGCTGAGTGTCATCCAGATATTGAATACAACCTAGCTCAAGTCTCCAGGGGACATGGTGACCACTTGCTCCTCAAATTATCAAAATCTGAAAAAGGCCATGTAGTCTACATATGTGAATGATGCCACCACCTGTTCTTGCAGATTCAACAGCAAGCAAAATGAGAAACTTTATTGAGCTTCTGTTGGACTATCTTCCATAGCTATTGGGCTGTGTTAAGATTACAAACTGTGCAGGCCCAGTCAACCATAGTGCAGCCAGTCCCTTCTGGCCATTAGTATAGCAGTTTCTTGCAAACAGAATCATTAGTTCCAGTGATTATGGGTGCTTTGGCATGTACTGCTTTATAATATACTGAAGGTGCTTGATATTTATTGACTTCTTACAAGGCCAGCTAAGAGTCCCATTTCTCCAACAAGGCGGGGAAACCCCACTCCCCTGTAGTCTAGTGTATGGTGCTGCATTATTTCTGGTAAAAAAAAAACCCCACACAGAATGGCATAGGGTAGTTCTAGAAACCTCCGGAAACTCTATGCTTTACATGTGTCCAGAATGAATGTTTTGCACTAAATAAATGAGTGAAAGTGCTTTTACTAGCTGAAGTTTCAGTAGACATGGGGTTAAATCTGCCACCTCCTTATCTGGCAGTTATCGAGTTACCAATGGGAAAAAAGGTGGAGTACTTCATTAGAACAGAGATCTGCAAATAACTTGGTGTTCTTCACTGCTGAAAGGACCCCCTTGGTGAGGCAAGGTACAGGGTGGAATGAGGTGAACCACAGATTTTGAAGTGTTGTACAGAGGGCAGCTTTTCAAAAATTGAGGTTCCTACCCTTAAAAGTATTTATGAGGTTTTCTTTTGTATTTGGGAGTGATTTTTTTCCTTTCTTGCTGTTCTTAACCATCCATGATTCTTCACTACTTTGATTCTGTGAACTGAAGGAGCTTTTGATATTCACTAATATAATTTAAGTCAGTGTTTGTAGTGTTTAAAAGCATGAAAAATGTATATTCTGAGAAGTGATGTAAAGCAGGATCAGCAAATTGCAATTCCTGAGTGAAAATTGCTCTGAGATGTGCTCTTTGGCCCATTCTGCTGTTGATCCAGGAACATTTAGCAGGAGCTATCACAATTAAAACTGACAACCAGTCACATTAGCAGTTGGCGGGGGGGTGGTCTGTAAAATGGCGTTAATAGGTTTGCTTTTGCTTATATACTTGCTTGGGTTTGGACCCTATGGATAAGTTTCATGTGCTTTAGATAATCTCGGTTGGGATTACTGAAATCCATTGAACTTGCACAAATGGAAGTTTTAGCAGAAGCGCGCAGCATTTGTTCATAGGATCCAATGCTGCTTTAAACAGGATTGATCTCCCAGTGACTGGGCTATTTGTTGGGACAATATTACTTAGATTTTAAAACCCATGTACTTTCCATTTCCGGGTGCAATTCAACCTACTTGCCTTTAAAGCCTTTCATTACCCGAGATCCCATTCCTAAAGGACCTTCTCTCCCTGTATGTTCTTGTGTGGCAGCTGAACCCTTGCCAGCAGGATCTATTGGTTGTGCTTCCTTGTAGCGAAATGCCTCATACCACAGGATTGATCGCAGTGGTGGGATTCAGCAGGTTCGCACCACTTCGGCAGAACCGGTTGTTAAGATAGTGCTTGTAAACATCCAATTGTTAAATTTTTTGAATCCCACCACTGGAACCAGTTGTTAAATTATTTGAATCCCAACACTGGATTGATGTTAAAGTTTTCAGACTCAAATGATAATTTGGGGGTTTGTACTTTGTACAGGTACAGAAGCTGCCAGGGACTGTTTGCTGACTAGCTGGAAGAAAGTGGAGAAACAAGTTGGGATGGGTCATTTCAGAGTTTGCCATTGCCACAGAAATGTGGATCTCTGTCTGGAAAAGAACAGTGTGCCGCTGAAGTCACACCTAAGGCATAGGCTGTTTTTACACGTTGAAATTGCCCCTCTGTTGGCACAGGGAATGCCCCTATGCAATCGGGAGTTTAGCCCACCCCCCAGTGCTGCAGTGTGGCTGCCACGTTTCTGCCCTGGAGTCGTGCCGCAGCAATGTCTTTACTCCGTGAGTTTCCTGAACTGCAAAGGTTGGGGTCCTTTTGAAATGCCCCTTTGTTGCTCCAGAGGCTTCCACCAGCATGCAAAACTCCTCCATAGCATAAACAGAGCCACTCTGACCCACCCCACCAATGGACAGGCGCTGAGAAGCAGCACCCTCCCCCCCGCTTGCAGTGAAAAAAATGGAGGGAGAAACGGTCGTTTTTATAAAGGAGGGGAAAACCTTGGCCAGAAAAGTGGTGTGTGCAGCCGCCGCAAATGGGAGGGCAGTGATTCGCTCACACATGAAAGGATTTTAGATTTACATTTTAGGTGGTAGAGCAGGGGAGGACAGTGATCCTGTTGCACAGGCAAAGATTTTAGACAGCCGGGGGGAGGGACGGCATGGGCACCGATTCTCAGTGCCTGATTTGTCATATAAAAGCTAAAATAGTGAAAGTGAGTGGGGGGAATGGGGCAAGATTCAGCCAATCCAAAAGCAGGAAATGGAAGCTGCCCACATATATGTGAAAGAGACTATGGAAGATCTCGCGGTGCTTAAGCGGTCCTTATGGGAAAGCCCCAGGTTTGTGGGGAACCATTCAGGGCTTCCCTCACCGGTCCTGACTCGAGTGGAGGAAAGAGCTGAGCAGCAGTGGGGAACTACAAGCAGGGTGAGAAGCCCCGCAGCAAGTATGATCCTCGGCTAAGCCATGGAGCATTTAAAAAGTGCAAAATCAGCCATAGTCACTCCTAAGCTATGTAGCTTCAGGTGGCCAAAAGACAGACTGCTAAGCCTTCCATTGGCAAAGCAGCAGAGGGGGCTTGAACTCAAACGTTCAGATTCAATAATGCTTTGATGGCGGTCAATAGGGAATGGGGAAACATGAGCCTGGCTGGGCTGGAGCATTGGGAAAGCTGAGTAACTTCCTCACCCCTGCAACAGGCAGAAACAAGTGCTTGCAAGTTCTGTGTCCCTACACTTCTCTTGGGCTTTTTCAGTTCCACAGGCTCCATGCTCAAACTGCTCCAAATACTCTGTGGAACAGTTGTTTTACAATCTTGCCGGGAAGCTAGGGGTAGAAGGCCCCCTTGACATCTTCCAGATGGTTGTTCTCAGGGTGCCATGCTTGTGGAACAGCCACCCGGAAGAAGTCCAGGGGACTTCTACTTTGGCTTTCTGACAAGGTTGTAAAACAACTGTTCCACAGAGCATTTGGAGAAGTTTGAGTCTGGGACACTGGAATTATGTGCACAAGGTGCTTGTTTTTTTAAAGATTAATGGAATTGTTTAAATGTATTTGATCAGAAGAAAGGAAGGCTTCTAAATGTAATGAATACATGTCATCAATAATCTGGGTTGTAATCTCTTAGCAGGGTATTTATCAATTTAATCTCTGAGTGGAGAATAGTGTGATTATAGTGGTTAGAGGGTCAGAGTAGGATCTGAAGGACCCTGAATTTGAATCCCCATTCTGCTTCAGAAGCTTGCTGGGTAACCTTGGCCAATTAGTCAATCTCACAAGATGGCTGTGAGAATAGTTGGTCAAAATGAGAATAATGTAAGTGACTTTGAGTTCCCATTGGGAGAAAGGCAGAATATACACTAAATAAACAAACTAATAAATATGTGAAGAGGTTGGAGGTTTTGGGCATTGATTTTTGCCATGAAAATTGTGTGTTTTGGTTTTCATCTGTGAAAACATTACAGAGGGTTTATTTAGAGTTATCAACTTCAAAGTAGAACCCTGAATTCTAGAATTACCATGGGCCTCCTGACTACAGAGCTCAGTTTCCCAAGAGGAAATGGTAGCTTCAGGGGATAGACTCAAATCCTATCCCAGACTCTGCCCTCCCCAAGTCTTTGGTGTTTTTCCAAGTTGGAATTAGTAGCCCCTCTGTGTATTGGCTCATTGTGGGAAGCAGCCTCTGTGCAGTTGCATTTCATGTGTGAGTCATGTCTTGGTGACTTGTGTTGCCAGATCAAATATGTTATACTTACACATAAGTACCCAATTTTTGAAAGATTTGCTAGTGACACATGAGGCGTGACAGATCAACCATTGTCAACAGCAATAAATGTTCTGCAAGCCAAACCCTGCCCTTTGTTGTACCTGTGTGGCCCATTAGCCTTCAGCTAGGCTCTACTGGTGTCACCATGGGCCTAGTTTATCCTGCAGAGATTTTATTACTTGTGTTGTTGTGAGTGAAGGAGAAAAAAAACCCCAGCTTGACTCTAAACCAATAACTCTAGGCTCTAATAAAAGCCATCTCTTTGTAAACTGAGAAAAAAAATGATCTAGAATCATTGGGATATAATAAACACACAGCCCCATGATACCATTTTAACAGCTAGGTTGTCAGAAAAGCACCACACTAAGCTGCCTGAGATGTTCAGGCTGTTTGATGTTCCATGATAGCGATGATGATACTTAACTGTTGCTGGGGAAAAATAGTACCATACATTCCAGAGGGATGAGGAGGATTCAGGCTACAATTGGATTTTATAAATTGAATTCTAGAAAGTTTTTCTGTTCTGTGCTAGACAATGGCCTTATTCAGGCTTAAAGCTCAGTTATCTAGCATGCCTCTTGAAAAGAAGTGAATCTTTTTTCAGACATTTTAAAACTTATTTAACAGATTTAGATGCCTTACTTCTCAATTTAACATTCGCGTTTTAACAGATTTAGAGTCCAAGTCTGTGAATGTTCTCTTTGAGTAAGTCCCACTGAATTCCCAAGTGAGGGATAATTGCTAGCATTTGCAGTTTCATCATCTCAAAAGGTGCCAAAAGTGATAAGAAGGACAAAAACATGGACATATGAGGAAATTTGAAGACCGCGACTTGGCTAAGCGAGCTTTAAGAATACAAACAACTCTCTGTGTGAGTAACAACTTTCCAGGTGTGACTGTTGATAGAAAAATACTTTTGCTATTGAGCAGCAGCCTCGATGGAGGAGATGCCATGTTCTTAGAGTTGCCAGGCTAAGGCTGTGGCCCAGTAGGAGACCTACTGCCATGGTGCGTGTTGGCTTGCTATCAACATGGTTATGTCATTTTCTGGCATGACCCAGAAGTGACATCATTACCTGGGAATGATGCTCTAGAATTTGCCCCAAATTCTGGTTTAACTCTGTGGTATAACTATGTGCTAGAGCAGGGGTAGGGAACCTGCGGCTCTCCAGATGTTCAGGAACTACAATTCCCATCAGCCTCTGTCAGCATGGCCAATTGGCCATTGTAGTTCCTGAACATCTGGAGAGCCGCAGGTTCCCTACCCCTGTGCTAGAGTGTCATCCCCAAATTATGACAAGAGAGAAGTGACCTCATCACATTGCCATCACTGGTGATCCCCCATCTGCATTTTCCCCTGTTAATTCACCAAGCAACAGCAGGATAAGTGGAGGTCTCCAATTCAGAAGATCTGGCAGCCCTAAATGAATATTACTTGGTGACAATGATCTCTGGCACTTCAGTAACCACAACTGCTCTTTGGTAGAGATGCTGGAAGTACAAGGCTGTTGTCAAAACCTCATATGAGAGTAAAGCATTCCGATATGGCAACATGTAGCCCAGAGCTCCCCATCACATAATCTTCCTTTCCCATCCTCCAGATTCTTCCATCTTTGTCACCATCTCCATAGTAACAGCACACTGCTGATGAAGGGTAGCAAAAATGGCTCTATATATAGCTTCCAGATCTTCTTGCCTTCAGATAATAGCCTTAAACTAGGAAGACAGTTTGAAGTAATAGGCAGCAAATGGTGGGACAGAGGAGTATATATAAGAGGTAGAGATGATTTGAATGGGTTTAAAACCAAGCCTGCAACTCATTTCTAATTTTCATCATGATATGTATACAAGGGTATTCACAGGCATTTTGGTCCAACCTCAAAAAATCAAAGAGATCTCTATTATATTTCAGATCCCATATTTTTAAAAAAGAGCCAGACCTTTGACTACTTTATCAGGCCATAAAGCCATGATGGGTCTTGACATAAATAACTATTTCCACAGTTCATGAGATTTAACAGGCATTTAAAATTCAAAGGTGAAAGGGACTGAGACATTGATTCTGCTTCTCTTATGAAATGCTATTTTGGTAAAGGTTTTTTGTTTGCTCACATGCACTCTTTGCTGGCTGGGTGTCTCTGCTCTTCCTTCTCTTATCTTTCTCACTGCCAAAACTTATGACAAGGATCATTTTCATGTGAAAATCTGTGAAGAGCCATACACATTGAGAACACTGGACTGACAGACAAGCCTCCTTAAAAATCTGCAGGCTTAAGGGAAACAGGTTTAAGTT
The DNA here is from genome assembly GCF_021028975.2 of Sphaerodactylus townsendi. NCBI lineage: Eukaryota > Metazoa > Chordata > Lepidosauria > Squamata > Sphaerodactylidae > Sphaerodactylus > Sphaerodactylus townsendi. The sequence goes on along the minus strand of NC_059426.1, from coordinate 120,226,685 downwards.
CTCTTTGAGGCAAGACAAGCCCAGGTTTATATTCATGTTGACTAGAACAGTGTTGACCCACCTTGTTATCAGTTCACTATTTCTTCTTTATGATACTGATGCCAGTATATTTCTATAGACTTGTGACTCTCTAGGGCTCCTGCCCCTCCCCTGCCCTTTGGCAGTAACAGGGGGCTCCCTCATTCTGCTCTCTACTTTCAGCATGAATATGCCTGCTCCTGGGATACACCTTTGATTTTCTGTCTCATTTATTTATTTAGGGAATTTATACGCTGCCTCTTCAGAACCAGCCTGAGGCAGGTCATAAAATAATAATATAAAACAAGCTAATAAAACAAGTGATTTTAAAAAATACATGCCATTACCTGTGTTTTATTGGACGAAACTCATATCAGGGTTTTACAGGACAAGAAATTCCTGTAATCCTAATGCACTGCAGAAAAGGAAATTTTGTTGCTGTATCTTTGGGCAGGAGAGGAGTTATAACTTAGAAGTAAATTCCACTGATAAGCCTAACTTCCAAGCAAGATATTCCTCGACATCCCCTCCCCCCCGAAAGCAGTGTAATAATAATGTATAAAGTTTGGATGTGGGACACTTGATCTCAGCCCTAGAGTAGACTGGGGAATCTCTCTCAGCCAGACCTACTGCAACAGACACCCACTCAGTCTCCTATAGCACCAAGACAAAGAAACCACTGGCTCAGATTTTTCCCAACTTTTCAGTTCAATGACTGAGGTGCCTTTTACAATGGTAACATAAAGTACCATTTCCATCAGCCCTGTTAACACACGACAGAAGGAAAAGGGATGCCTTGACTTTTACTTTCTTTTTTCCCACTTAGACACTCCCCACACTGAGCACACTAAAATCAATCAATCAATTAATCAATCAATAAAGAACACAGATTTATTAAACAGGCAGAGGAGGTGGTGATTTTTAAACTTGGAGATGGATGGTTGAAGCAAGCAAGGCAGGAGACAAGAGAGATATTTACACTAATTACATAAAAAAGCATGGTTCATAGACTTTTAGTTTAGGTTTTCTTTACCACAGCACTTAAGATTACTTAGATGGTAGTTTCAGAGATATTTCATAAGATGTTTCACAGCTTGTACAGTTCCACTGATTAGATGTTCTGGCTTATGGCTATTCACTTACAAGGTCCTGGCATAGGCTAGGTTCATTCACTCAATACCCACACACACAGTCTTCCAAGTTAGGTAAAACCCTTAAAACAAAACATAAACTTAAAGCAAATCCCTACACCTCAGAAAACATGATATAATAGAACTCTCCTCTTTCCACAAGTACTTATCTTGGTTTGTTTAACCTTCTCCTGTCTCTTCAATAAACCCATACAGTGTCTGTGGTATGATTGCTTAAATTCAACACTCAGGTTTATACCAGTAGAATCACTCACTGTCTTGGCTAATCTACTTCCCTCAAGAGTTTATTTTTCTCTTAGCTAAGACGGACAGGTCTTAACAGTATCAAAAAGTCATTCACAAAGAACATACTGGCTCTTGTGCTTCCTAGATCTTTCTCACTAAAAAACTTCACAGTACTTCTGACAAAGAGCTAACCTCCTCCCTGCTTCTCTGCATCACACTGTTACCTGCAAAGAGTGCAAAAGGCCACAGCCAATCAGGTGACTCCAATCAGGTTCCAAAACCTTTGCTGCTCTACTCTGAAGGTAAACAGTAAGTTTGCTTTCTCAGAATTGCATTTTAAAATTACATTTTCCTTGCAATCTGTCACACATACCTCTTTTGCTTCTTGCATCAATTGATTAAAATAAGCTTATATACCACCTTAAACTACTTGGAGAAAGTGTTCACAAATTGGATAAATAAAAGGGATTCTTGTTTCTTTCATTTCTCTATGAAAAAATGAAATGCATACTCATCCTGAGAAACAGAGCTGCTTGCCACAAGTTGGGATAAGATGCCTTTCACTTAGAACCCTTTGTGTCAATCACAGCATCTGTGCATATATGGTCAAAGCTCAGTAGAAAAGCACATACACTGCATGCAGAAGATCCCTGGCATCTCCTGTTGAAAGGTCTCAGATAGCAGGATTTGGAAAGACCTTTTCTGGACAACTGGTGCCAGTCAAAGCAATAGTTGGACCAGGGGCTGAATTACTACAAAGCAACTTCATATTTTCATATATGATTAAATGGTATGATTGAGTACATAGAGACGTGTAGTGAGGGAAACAAGTACTAGAGGGCATGCAAGAGGGGTGGTGGGGCTTTATTTTGGATCCCTAACCCTGATCTTCACACCTTCCTCGAATGTAAGTGAAGTGCCCCTGTATACAATGAAAACTGAAAATGGTGGGTAGACAAATTGATAAAGTAAAGCTCAGGGGAGCTGCTTTCCTCAAGTTCTGGATCCCCATACAATTAATAATGGTGTCATCCTTCCAGAAAATCTGAACTAAATTGTTTCAAAGACCTTTGATCTGGCTTGGGGGTTGGCCTGTTGGTTTTAATGTAATTGTTGTTTTAATGTGTAAATAATTTAATTTTTTTAGTGTTTTCTTTGAAAACTTGCTCAGCTAAAAGCAGTAACAAAAGTAAACAATGAAATAAATCTTTTATATCAATAGTAGATGAAAGGTAGTACATTGTAATAATATGGCAGATCAGAATGATTAGTGACTAATAGCATGTCCCTGTGCTTGTTCACATTTTAATGAAAACATAAGAGCCACATTGGGTCAGACGCAAGGCTCATTTAGTTCAGCATTTTGTTCACACAGTGGTCGCCAACTACCTCAAGGAGATCCACAAAAAGGAAGACTGTAACAGTATCATCTTGCCTGAGCTCCCCAGCAACTGATCTGTGGAGGCACCTGCCTCTGATTCTGGTGGGGTTAGATATCTATCATGATTAGTAGTCTGGTCCTCTCCCCCTTTTAAAGACTTCCATGTTAGTAGCCGTGACCACATACTGTGGCAGTGAGTTCTGCAAATTAACTATGACAGTGTAAAGAAATACTTTCTTACATTTGCCCTGAATCTCACAGGAGAGGGGGGAAAGCTTCTTCCCACCTACTCTTTCCAGACCATGTATCATTATAAACCTCTTGATTTTTTTCTAGGCTAAACAGCCCTAGGTGTTTTAACTGATCCTCATAGGGCAGGTTCTCTAGCCGCCTGATCATTTTGGTTGCTCTTTTATGAGTCTTTTCAAGCTTGGCAATATCCTTTTTCAGGCATGGTGACCAGGACTGAACATAATATCCACATGTAGTCTCATCACAGATTTGAATAAGGGCGGTATGATAGTAGCAGTTTTATTCTCTGTTCCTATTATAATTTACCTTGTTCACAGTCACACACTGATCAACATTTTCATTGAGTTATCCACTATTACCCCAAGGTCCCTTTCTTGGTCTGTTGCTGTCATTTCAGATCTCATCTGTGTATATGTGAAGTTCACAATTTGTTTTTATCTTAGCCGCCCCAATAATTTGGTATCATCTGCAAACCTGGTCACCTCACTACACACCTCTAATCCCAGGCCATTTGCAAACAGGTTGAAAATCATCAGTCTCAACACAGATTCCTGAGGGACCCCACTGCTCATAGGACTTACTTTTGCAAAGGCCATGTTGGGTTTTATTTTCCATAATACTGAATAGAGTTTAGGCTCCCCTTTCTATGGCTTCCATTGTTCCCCTGCATACACTTATAGGTTTCCATGACAAGCTAAATAGAACCTCCCAGGACCATTTCAAGTAAAATAATGCAGAGAAAGGCTGAACCCTTCTCCATGTGTACTGCAGTCACAATCCTCTACGCAAAGCACTGCACAAAACTGAGAAGAACCCACAACTCATATGTGACTGTAACACAGGATAAAGGATGAAGACCTAAGGCCCAACTAGGATTGTCAGATGCAGGCTGACAACCCCTTGGAGTTTCTGGAGGTGGCCTTGACGCTGTGTGATGCTGTGACATCCCTTCAAGTTACATTACAGATTTGAGGAATTGCTAGAGCATTAAGGCAACTTATGGGGTCACTACCAGTTAAGTGACCACACATGATGGCACTTTTTCTGAGCACATTGGTGTGCTGGCCATTACTGTGCAGCAGCAACTGTGGGGAAAAGATGGAGGAGACTTGATCCCCCTGGGCCTAGCCTAAATTGTCTGTAATATGTGCATCAGAATATGTGCCTACTTGTTTGTTTTGGATCTATGACTTCATTCATCCAAAGATGGAGAGCAAAGTTAACAGTGAGCAGAAAATTGTCCCCTTCCACATGGCCAACATAAATTATAGCAACTACACTGCTGATGAATAATAAATTAAAGTCAGTACAAATCTTTCACTATTAATATTTTAACAGAAGCAAAGATCTTTATTTTATATGTATGGTTTGGTCTTGACCCATTAATTACTGTGCACCAAGCACAAAAGCATTTCCCAATAGCTCTAATTGAAACACAGGCCAATTTACTAATTAACTTGAGATTACAAGGAGAATACACAAAAGGAAATTGTTCTTTGTGTCAATACTTCTTTTTCTTCCCTCTGAGAGTGGTAGAGCAGCAGTAGCCATGTATAGAACAGCTTGCTTAGATGTTTCTGCATTTCCTCTGCAATTTTTGCAGAAAACAAAATTAGATTAACCATTAGATTAGATTAAATAGTCTGTATATCCCATGGCAAATGGGGTCTTTGTCATAGTCTCTCCAGACATGTCTCCAGCATAGTGAACAGATCTTCAACAGTTCCTTGCAACTCCTTGTTTCACCAGAGAAATGAGAGATATCATGATCCCCAAGGAGATTAATTTGGCAAAGACGTTTTGAATTGTCCTGTAAAGGGATGAGGAGGTTAGATGGATCGCCTTACCTTCCTAACTCACTGAGGAAGGATGGCCATTCTCTGACCAGGCTTGTCAGATGTCCCACCTTTTACAGGGACTGAGCTGCTTGATATGGTAGCATATGGTGTAATAAAAGCACTTTATCTCAGCTGTGTACCTTTCCCAGAAGGTGAAAGGTAGGCTGTTATTTTAATCTTTTCTGGCAAAGCCTTTAAAATGTATTTAACAGAAAGGAGATGGGAATGGGAGATAAATAACTTGGATGGAAGGAAAGAGATAAGGCAGGAGAAACATATTCAAGAGCCTTGACTTAATCAGTTCTTTGTATTCTAGGCACAAGCTTATTAAGTTTGTTCAGTTTCAGTTTGCTTAGTTATTGCTTAGATGTTCCTACAGTTGCTTAAGATGTTCCGGCTTAAGAATTATTGCACAGGGTCTAACACTGACTGGTACTTCAGTACCCTCACTCAGTCTTCCCAGTTAGAAATCCAAAATAAACATAAAACACTCTCTTGAGGGAAACAAAGCAAAATCCCAATACACCAGACTATCTGGCCCCCAAAATTCTTCTTCCATCTCTGGAAGCTCCATTCCTCTCTGGTTGTATATATGGCCCCTTCAGCTTGGGTTCTCCACCAGTTCTCTCAGTCTGTATATATTATTGCTTTCACACAGTACCAGCTGTCACAGTAGAATTAGTCAGTTTCACACACACTTACTAAACTGCTCTCTTCAGAGATGATATATTTAGAACACAGATAAGGCGGAAGGAACATCAAAATCCAAAAGCCTCTCAAATTGTTCTTCCCAGGGAGATATCCTCCTTCCCCTCTGTGTCATCAAGCCTCTTGGACCAATCAGAGTCCAGGAGCAACATCCAATCAGATGGCATCCCTATTTCTAAGATTTTTATGCCTCACTCTGAAATGTAAACAACACGTGCTACAGACAGACCTCCACTTCTTAAACTTCCCTTTCCTGTGCAGTCTGTCACAGGAAGAAATACCAAAAAAACGAATTACCTAGTAATCTCATGATGAAATGGGCTCAGCATGGATGAGAGATTTAACAACAGGAATAGATAAGAAAGGGTAGCTGAAGAGAATACTGTGGTAGGACAACAAGAACTTCAATATGTGTTGCACCCTGGACTGTTCAATAACAAGTCTCTGGTTCCAGTTAATTTCTTTATTGTAAAACAGCATCAGGAAATGAGCTTTTAGTCTTCTATAGCTAGAACTAAGCATAGCTAATATTGCAAGCACCATTATACCCCACGTCACCCCTATGTCCTGTCACCCTCCCCTGCTGACCAGTTCCCAAGGGGAGGATGGCACCTCTCCAGTCCCATGGTCTACTGTAAGGAAAAACCTCTTCCCCCACTAGGATCAAAACAACATACATTCCACACTACTGAGAGAGCTGCAATAGCAGTGGCTAACAAGTTGATGATGGGCCTCAGGAAAGCAAACGAGGGAGGGGAGGGGTCTGAACAGAAGCAGGTCCCCAGGTCCTGGGCAGGAGGTGAAACATGGCAGGATCAAATGGAGCTGATCCTGACAATATGGAATAAAAGACAAAGTTGATTATTATCTCTTGACTAGACTATATTGAAGTCTGAGGAGATAAGATCTTCTTTAATGGCAAATGTGGAAAGAAGAACTGGGGTAGAAACACAAAAAAAATCATAGGCCCCTACTATTCTTGGATTTCCCCCAAGTGTTGCCTGCCTTCAAAGAAGCAGGGAAGCCAAGAAAACATAATTATTTGAAAGAAAAAAACATGAATATCTGGATGGAAGCATCTGGCATGCCTCCAGTAAAAACAATGCAGGTGTCCATCTATCTAGAAAAAACCTGCAGGCTGCCATCTTGTTTCCCCGAGGATTTCTACTGAATCTAAGAGTGCTAAAAATGTGATGTGTGAGTTAGCCTCAGAAGAATAATTATTTCCTATGGGGTTATAGAAGGGACTATAGAAAGAGCTAAGAAGCATCCCAAGCAGCAATTGCTTTGATTTTCAGGTTGTTATTCACAACTGTTTTTCTTGAATTTTCTAAGGAAACTTACCAAGTTCATGAAGGCAAAGGGAAACTACTTAAAATAAGCTCTCACATCTCCCCAAAGCTAATGTTTATAAAACAAAAATTATGACTTGCATACTGTCTTTCCCTTTGCGTCATACCCTTCAGATCTGATTCTCAAATAACATCTCAAGCAGCTCACAAAAGTTATATGGCAAGATACTACATTCCTGCTAATGAATATTAAGAATGAAGTGACATAAGGTGGAAAGGGATCCAAAACAAAGCAAAAATGCCTCAAGTGATGGCGCTGAATAACAAGATGGAGGCATTAAAGGAGGGAAGAGTTATATGACAGAGATGGCCAACATAGATTATGATGGAAGTATTTCTGGATAGGAGGGTATCCTTCTGGATAGGAGGGATAGTTATTGTATAAGGGGAAAAATAATTGCTCAAGGAAGCAGATTCTGAATGACAGTGCTCCCCAGAATGATGCTGATTGAGGCTTTGGTGCTCTTCTGTGCATACTTCCTTCTTCAAAGCAAAGAGCCAGTCTTGGCATTTCCTCTATCTCAGTATAGCAGGAGGTGCTTCAGAAGAGCCAAGGAGATGTTGCATCTGCATTTGCAGGAACTGCTTGATCAAAAACAGCTGTCTCTACCCAACATTTTGTGATTGGCTCCAGTCCCATGGCAGCCATTTTGTGGTATTGCCCACTATGTCTTTTCAAAGTGCCTACAGGCTCAACAAAACTGGGGACTCTAATATAATTGAGCAAAACTCCACACATTCCAACTTCTGACAAATGTTTGTGATGATCATTTTTTTAATGTGAAAAAATAATTCCTCCCACCCCCCACTGAGACTTCACAACCCCTTTAAAAAAAAAAAAAAAAAAAAAGCTGTTTGTTGCAAATTGTTACTTTTTTCTCATTTGAGTGTTTAGGGTTCAATTTTGGCTCCATATTTCCAATACTGCTGCAACTCCCCCCCCCTCCCTAATTTCTTATGTTTTTGTGTATGTTCTGAATGAGAATTTACCCTAGTTAAGGTTCTTCCAGGGGTACTTTTTCTTTCTTATGTATTGTTGGGTGCTTGCTATTAAGTGTAAACAGAAATCATGTTCATCAAATAGAAATCATTTGAGTTGCAGTCATGTGGAAAGTTTCATTTTAATTTTTACCTGGATTTTTTTTTATTTTTTTCCAACAAGGAGATTGGGGATTGGTCTGCCAAGCAAACTTCATGTCATGGGATAAGATAAGAGGACAAGTCCTCTTATGGATTGAGTGTTGGTTAAAAATACAAAGCAGACAGTAGGAATAAATGTTCAGTTCTTGCAATGGAGGGATGTGAATGGTTGGATTCCTCAGGAATCTGCATTGGGACTGGTGCTTTTCAACCTGTTCATCAATGACCTGGGGCTAAGGGAAACAGAGGGGTGGCCAAGCTTTCAGATATCATCAAATTATTTAGATGTTTAAAACAAAAACAGATTGGCTGTTCCTGCACGGCCTCACGAGCGCAGGTGCGCTGACATAGTTGATGCTGGTGCACCCCCCCCCCACAGGGCCATTCGCATGGTGCCCTGCGAACGGCCCTGGTGCCCCAGCAACCCACATGGCCATGCCATGCACAGATCCCTCTTACCTTGTCTCCCGGCCTTTGTCGCATTGGAGAGGCCAGGGGACACTCCCCCCCATGGCCATGGCCACGCATCCAGGGCCAGAGGTCAGGAGTCTAAATGGCCCATTCAGAAACGGCCATTGTAAAGAGCTCCAAAATAACCGCTCCAAACTAGAGAAATGGGCATTAAAATGACAAATTAGATTCAATAAGAGCAAGAGTAAAATCATGAATATTGGGGCAAAAATCTCAACTTCACATTTACCCTGATGTGATCTGGGCTAACAGTGACAGATCAAAAAAGGGATCTTGGGGTGGTGGTGAATAGCTCAATGAAAATGTCAACCCAGTGTGTGACTGCTGTGAAAAAGGCAAATTCCATGCTGGCCACAATTAGACCAGGAATAGAGAATAAAAATGCTTCTATCATAGTGCCCTTATATAAATCTATGGTGAGACCACACTTGGAATACTGTGTACAGTTCTGGTTACCAGACATAAAAAAGGATATTGCAGAGCCTGAGAAGGTGCAGAAAAGAGCAATCCAAATTATCAGAAGGCTAGAAGAACTGCTCTATGAGGATCAGTTAAAAAGCTTAGGGCTGTTTAGCTTAGGGAAGAAAGGTGGGTACGGGTTTATAGAGGTTTATAAAATTATGCATGATATGGAGAGAGAAGAAGAAGAAGAGTTTGAATTTATATCCCCCCCTTTCTCTCCTGAAGGAAACTCACCTTGCCCTTCCCCCCTCACAACAAACACCCTGTGAGGTGGATGGGGCTGAGAGAGCTTGGAAGAACTGTGACTAGCCCAAGGTCACCCAGCTGGCGCATTTGGGACTGCACAGGCTAATCTGAATTTCCCAGATAAGCCTCCACAGCTCAGGCGGCAGAGCGGGGACTCAAACCCGGTTCCTCCAGATTAGAATGCACCTGCTCTTAACCACTACGACACTGCTGCTCCTGGACAGGAGAGTGGACAGGGAGAAGCTTTTCACCCTCTCTAATAAAACTAAAACATAGGGTCATCTGCTGAAGCTGAAGATATTCAAAACAGACAAAAGGAAGTATTTCTTTATACAGTGAATAGCTAAATTGTGGAACTGTCCTAGGATGTGGTGATAGCTGCCAACTTGGAAGGATTTAAGAGGGGAGTGGACATTTCATGGAGGATAGGACTGTCTATGACTGCTAGTCAAAATGAATAGTATGTATGCTTATTCTCTCCAGTATCAAAGAAGCACATCTGCGGAACGCAGGCAGGATAATGCTGTCTTGTGTGTGGCCTTCCTAGAGGCCCCTGTCTGGCCACTGTGTAAACAGATGGCTGGACTTGATGGGTCTTTTTCTGATCCATCATAGGTTTTTTTTTTAATGAAAGTCTTCAGGGATTCCTGTTACACAGAATAAGAATTTGTAAGGGGATGCCTTTATGTGCATTTTCCACCACATAATTTTTAGGTTTCTCTTTTTTCTGTGAGTTAGGGGAATGGTCAATTTTATAATTGTACGCTGCCTCAAAAACCAGGCTGGCTATACTACCCCCCCCCCCCCAATCTGTGCTTGTGAAAGTAGTTGGGGTATGTGTTTCTAGAAAAGCAACAATTGCATTTTGGCTGCAATAAAAATGGCTATTCTTGTGTCACTTCCTAGAAAGAAACTAGTGCAAATTGTGCAACTAAGAAAGCAAGACTTGCCCACTGATCACCTCTTGTCCATACCCTGGTTCCCAACAGGACTTGCCTGTGTACAGAATACTTACCATTCTATTTCCTGACAGTTTCTAATTGTAACCCTCCCACTCTTCAAAGCCTCCCACATTGCTGTGCTCACAACTTTTCTGTTTGTGCATCATGTGTGGAACATCTTGGGAAGGTTGGATTAACAGTGGAGAGTGGAGCAGTTGCTGAAGTGAGAGCTACTTATAGTATTAGACTGTCTGTGACTTTCAAAAGTAATATTGTAGCCCAGAGCAGATCACAGGATAGTTTGTAGAGACTGACTTTGCTTGCTTGTTGGTTTGTTGGCTTGATTTTTTACCCCATCTTTTGATCCAGAAGGATCCCCAAGATGCTTCACATGGAATGGTAACTGTAAAAACAACCTACAGTAGAAATGTCTCCATCTCTTTTGCCTTAGCAACATTCTGTGGCATAGTACCCTAATCTCAGTTCTCACCAAGTTGTAATCAAATCATCTACCCAAGGTAGTGAAGTGTATTACATTCTAGTTCAATAAGGTTTTTTATATATTAACTGTCAGATATTAAATAACTCTGAACTATTAACAGCAAGAATCTGAGTTGCACCCAGAGCAAAGATTTTACAAGGGTGGTGCAAAAATCCTTGATCTTCTTGGCTTTCTTCTCCCACCAGCAGCCATTTATGACTCCAGGAAATTTTATTCCCAGGGTCACAAGAGCCATGTGAATTAATAGCCATGGAGGCTGGGAGGCTGCAGTGGAGAGGGGAAAGGGGACTAATTTGCTGTTTCCTGCCTCTTCTATGAACAGAGCTCCACTGATGGAAGAGGCAGGAATGGGATGTCCCAAACTCTGGGACAGTGGGAAAAGATTATGCTCTTCACAGATAATTTGTTTATAGAATTTGAGCACCCACTTGCACCACCTGTTAAGTGAGACCAATCTGGCCTGCTACTGGTACTTCCATCAGCTGGAATGTGTTTGTTCCTAAGTATCATCAACCAGCTCTCCAGGGCAAAGCCTCACCTGAAGAATTTCAAGTTTAATGATGATGTTGGTCACACACAGGCCGGTGAGAACACAAAACCTTGATATTATAATCAATGACTGCACTGCAATGAAAGCTCAGAAGGAGTATTTGACAGATTAGGAAATGAAGCCCGCTGGCATTTCTTGACACTCAGGAGTCCTATGAAAGTTCACAATTTGTCAATCACTGTTCCTGAAAATAGAAAAATATAAATGTGCCAGTGTTTCACTGACTGAAAGATCATGAAATGAAATGTGACTTTCATGTTCACTCCAATGAATGCAGGAAGAGCATCTGGTGAGGGAGAAAACTGGCATTCCTTATGTTGGTCTCCTCCGTCTAATACCTAGCCTTGTTAAGGCCTTCTTAGATCATGGCACATTGAAGGATTAAATACATGTTACAGTTGTGTACATTCAAAGTGTATAATGGGGGAATAAAAAAGCATCTGTTCTCTTCTGCTTGGTCCGCTCAGAGCTCACATGAATATAAAATAGATTTGGGCAGGCTGTTGGAAACTTTGAAAAGTCAGGGATCTCAACCACTTATACAGAACGTACACAGACATATAAGGAATGCCTAACCCCATATGAAACTACTAGGACTGCCAGCTGGTAACCTGTGGGAGACAGGGAAAGGGGAGAGACTCATTAGAATGGCATCTTGAGACATTGCAACATCATTTCTGGATGCAAGACATTCTAGGATTTCTCTGTTTTATGATAAGAGCTATAGAGTTAGGGGGAATCCTAGAGTATCCTGCAGTACAGTGACATTGCTTCCAGTTCCACAGGCATAAATTATATGTAGTATCAGAGAATGACTTTCTGCCACCTGTATTTTCCCTCTGTAGTTATATATTTTCTGTCCAAAGTTATATATTTTCTGTTCAAAGTCTTAGTCCATACCGCAGTGATTTTTACAGCTGAGAAACTCAGTCAAGAAAGTGAAAGACAAAGACTCTCCTTTTCTAGCACATTAATCAATTATCCATCCAGTTGTTCCTTGTGTGTTTAGATCATCACATTGTCATATAAAATTACTTTATAGATTATTCTCTCCCTTGATCATATGAGGAATTTAGCAAAAATCAAACTAAAATCTTTCAGAAGATTCATTGCAACTTCTAATGCTTATTCTAGAAAGTCTTCCACTTAATTAGTATGGCTGATTTGCCACCTGCACACTGTGGATATTCTACTGTTTCTTACAGCTGATGTATTTAAGACCAACAAAAGTTTTATTCTTTGTTAGTCTTGAAGGTGCCACTGGACTCAAACTTTTTTTCTGCTGCTTCAGACCAACACAGATACCAATCTGAATCATGTGTGTGTGCGCACGTGCGTGTGTGCATGTGTTTAATGTAATGTAGAAAATAAAAATAAATGGCAGCCATAATTGGGTCATGGCTCCTGAGGTTCTTAAGGGACAAATATCATCTGTAAGGTGGATTCAAAGAAGAATCTGAGAACAAGATTATTCCATTCATCAGTTGGCAGCATACCATCCTCTCAAAAAAAGGGGGCACCTTCTGGACCACATTGAAACTCTGAATATTCAAGTTACAATATAAGATGATTCATGTGAGAAAATCTTATGGACATTTATTCTTGCAGCCACAGGATGTGGTGATGGCCACTAACCTGGATAGCTTTAAAAGGGGCTTGGACAGATTTATGGAGGAGAAGTCGATCTATGGCTACCAATCTTGATCCTCCTTGATCTGAAATTGCAAATGCCTTAACAGACCAGGTGCTCAGGAGCAGCAGCAGCAGAAGGTCATTGCTTTCACATCCTGCATGTGAGCTTCCAAAGGCATCTGATGGGCCACTGCAAGTAGCAGAGTGCCGGACTAGATGGACTCTGGTCTGTTCCAGCAGGCTCTTTCTTATGTTCTCATTAATGCCTAATCAATGGTGATGTAAGGAAAGACTTTTCTAATGCCACAAAACTTACCTCGTCTTTCAAGTATCAGTACCCTGTTTCCCTGAATATAAGACATCCCCTGAAAATAAGACATAGTAGAGGTTTTGCTGAAGTGCGAAATATAAGGCATCCCCCGAAAGTAAGACCTAGCAAAGTTTTTGTTTGGAAGCATGCCCGATGAACAGAACACAGAAAAATAAGACATCCCCTGAAAATAAGACATAGCGCGTCTTTGGGAGCAAAAATTAATATAAGACATTGTCTTATTTTCCGGGAAACACGGGTATCACTTTAAAGAGCTGGGGAAGTTTTGTGGCATGCTTATGAAGAATATTGAAAAATAAATCAATTTGCTTTACTATAATAAAAATTTCTTAGGTTTCTGCTTCAGCCCAGAGGGAAAGTATTCCAAGGAGGAAACCATTCTATGGATCTGTATCCAATACAAAGACTTTTAAAGAATAAAACAATTTTTAGAGCTTGAGGAAGGAGCCACTGCTGCTTAGTGAAGATGTTCTAAGAATGCAGAGAATTTGCTTTCTTGGTGACATTTCTGCAGAGATTTTTCTGCTTTTCCTGAAGCCAACTGTTCCCTTAAAGTTGGACTTTAATGTTGGGAAAACTTGAAATCCTTTTGATTGTGTGCCCACATAAAAGCTCTCCCCTGCCTTACATTTCTTCTTTTCTTGTCCATTAGTGTTCCACACACATGCGGATGCACCTATGTTTGTTTCCTCCCTTGGAGCTGCTCTCACTTCCTCCCATAAAATAACATCTTTGCAAACACTACAATAATTCTCTAGCTGGAGAATTAATGTTTGTGTGCATCCAGAAGGCCAGTTTTCCACCAGTGTTCGTGTTTTTTCTCCATTCCAGCTGGTGACAGAGTGAGAGTTTGCTCCCATATAATGAAGAAAATAAAATAAATGCTTTGGGCTTTTTAAGAAATGTATTTATTCACTTGCCTAGTTTCTGTCTTTCCTAGTTAGAAACAAACACTTAACGTGAGATATGAGAATCCCCAGCAGTCTCAACCAAAGTCATCTGACCTTTGGACTCACTAATCATAAAGACAATGAGTTGGGACAGCAGGTGGATTCTGCCCTGCCCTTTCCAGCTCACTTTCCCTTCCCCCATCCCCCTTCCATCCCAGGGTACATCCTGCCCCTTGCCCACACAACTCAGTCTAGATAACAAAGAGTTCTTTCAAGGTTGGTAGTGCTGGGAAAGTAGAGCCTTTTGGTTAATTGTAAAATTCCCCTATAGGCATTATTTGTACCGAAATCAATGCATAGAAAGGGACAGTGGGCACAAGTGTACCACTTCCACCCCATCCTAAGAAGATTGCTGCCTCATGAGCATGAAGTCTAGGCATGTAGAAAGTGTTTTTTAAAATGTTCCCTGTCAAGGGCAAACCTTGATCTGGATAGCCCAGCTAGCCCAATCTTATCAGACTTTGGAAGCTAAGTAGGGTCTGCCTGGCTAGCTTTTCGATGGGCAACTTCCATGGAATGGGAAGGCAGAGAATGGCAAACCCCCTCTGAATGTCTCTGTGGGGCTAGTGCATGCTGCTCCTCTGTGCACATTGATTTCAGCATGCCTAAAGCCTTATTCTCCAAGAATTTATGTAATTCCTTTTAAAGCCAACTAGGCAGTGTCAATAATCATATCTTGTGTCAGTAAATTCCATCAATACTTTATTTAGTTTGACTTAAATCTGAAGTAAGTTTCATTGGTGATCCAGAGTTAATCTTATGAGGGAGGAAGCAAACAATTTTTCTCTTCAGCCATTTTTTCATACCATCCACAATTTCCTAAATTTATCAAAACTTGCTTCTAAATTTCTAAGTCCCAAACACTGTAGACTTTCCTTATTTTATTTTGCCACCATTTCCATGAGTTTGCCTTTTTCACTGGATCTGGATTCCAAGCTGATATTCATGCTGTGCTACCCATAAAAGTATCAGAGCTCTGCTAGATCATACCAGTGGTCCATCAAGTCCAACTTACCTACAATGAACTTCATCTGTGACACTGGTACCTACTCATTCAATTCAAAGAGATCCTCATGGAGCTCTTCATGGTCATCCTTGGTTTTTACCATCCTGGATAATTTCATATCATCTGCAAACTTGACCACTACAATGCTAACCCCACATTCTAGATAATTTATAAACAAATTAAACAGCACCTATCCAGATACCTATCCTCATGGCACCCCACTTCTCAGTCTTTTTCATTGCGAGAACTGACAGTTCATTCCTGCTTCCTGTAATTTAACGAGTTTTTAATCCATGAGAATACCTGTTTTCAGTATAACATAAGCTTGGTCTTTAAGGGCACTTGTAGGCAGCCACAATAGTATAGTGTCTCGGGATAAAAGTTTTCAAAAGTGTTTTTATCATTGTAAATAGTGTTTCTTGAAAGTTAGGATTTCTTCAGATTTTCAGCTTTAAAAAGTATTGGCATGTATCCCGGCAGGACTTTCACCAGTAGCCCACTGATGTTCCTTCAGCATAAATTCTCATTTAATGGAAGAGTCCATGTGTGAAGTAATTTCTAAGAAAATTTGTAAAATGCCTTAAATTATCATTGCATGTATATCACGTTCCCCAAAACTGTGCTGTCAATAATGCAATGAGTCACTGAGTGTTTATTTTAGAATCACAGAACATACTCTTACCTTTGAAGCAATAGGTTAGTGAGCAGCAGTTTCTTTAAAGCTTTGACTCCATTAAAAATATGCATCTAGATCTCTCATAGATTTATTTATTTATTTATTTCAATTTTTAGACTGCCCTTCCCAAAAGGCTCAGGGTAGCTTACAGAGATCAATTAAAACATTCAATAAAATCCAGAACAAAGTCCAATAAAATCCTGGGATCCCTTAAAATTTGAGGGATAAGTACTCAATAATTCAAATGTCTTAAATTGTTAAATATAGTGACTTTATATAATATATAACTCTAGTTGTCCAACAGATTTTGAAGAAAACATTCTAATTTTTTTCTATTTGATATTACATTTTCTAGAGGGTTCTTTTTATGTGTACCAAACCAAGCACTATCATTTATCTTTAGCAGAGACACTGAATGAAGCAAGTCTTATCTCTATAAAAATTTGTCATTCAAGTATGTGGTTTGCTTAAAGGCATCACCAAGCAACCATCTGTAAGAAACCATGAGCTAAAAAGGTCTGATTTCTGATCTCTTTTATAGATTGTTTAGTTTAAACAAAGATTACTATTTTTTTCATTCTGGCAATGCAATAAGAATTCAAATGTTCTGCATATATGAAATCTTTGGTAACTCATGAGAAGTATAAATTATTAAAATGAACCTTGTAATATTGACATAGCATACAAATGAAATGTCAGAATTTCTAGCCAAATTAATTGTGATAATTCTTTTTTAAACTTCCAGCTGGTTAATTTTCTAATGAAAAGTTAAGTCACGTTTTGAATCGCATGACAGGACTTTTATGTACACACACCACCTTCTAATTTTTAATTGCATGAGTAAGGAAAATTAGGATTTTAGATACAAACAAAGGAATGTATGTCTAAGTAGGAACTGAAAGAAGAGAACATGTTGGCAACAGAGTTGCACTGTCTGATAGAAATGCTCTAACTGGCTAGGCCAGGGGTCTGCAACTGTGGCTCTCCAGATGTTCATGGATTACAATTCCCATCAGCCCTTGCCAGCATAGCCAATTGGCCATGCTGGCTGGGGCTGATGGGAATTGTAGTCCATGAACATCTGGAGAGCCACAGGCAATTGCTCAGGAAATGATCTAAATCTTTAGTGAGTTTTGTGGTCTTTCTCAATGGGTGAGTAAGCTTTGACCATCTAACTGTCCTCTTTGGCTTCTCCTCCCTCTCTTGCCCCAGCTTGCCTATCCCCTTTCTCCTCATTATGACACTTATTATTTTTCCATTCACAGCAAAACTATTCACATCAAGGTAATTGATGATGAAGAGTATGAGAAAAACAAGACTTTCTTCATTGAGCTGATGGGCCCACGCATGGTGGATATGAGTTTACAGAAAGGTGTAGTACTGGTTCTCCCAACTAACATTAAAACTCTTCTTTCCTATTCTCTTTCTTCTCCCACCTTTCTTTTCTTGCTATCGATGGTCTCTTTTCATTTTTCAACTGCTCAATCCTTAACACTGCTGTGTATGCACAATCTGTCACATGGTACTGATGGGTCTAGCAAAGTGATATATCTAGCAAGGGAGTGTGTGTGGTTGGTGGATGCCTATGCATATTCTTAAAAAAATATATGGAGTTCTAAGGTGTATCTTGTACACCACATGGGTGAGCTGTAATGCTCTGCGTTCCATGGTGATATGTGTATTGCAGATCTCCCGGGTAACCTCACAAGACGGATTCTGCTTTGAGTTCTCCAGCAAATAGCAGGATGTCAGGAATGTACAGCACACAAATAGCACTTACTATGGCTGGTATACAGAGAAAATGTATACCAGAATTCTTAGTGAAAGGAAAACTGGTCTTTCTGTTAAACTCATTTTTCCACTTATTGGAATTCAGCTGTGTTGAATCAAATGGTGGTATCATGAATGTATGGAAAATCAATATACTTTCCTCTCACTGAAAACATTGCTCCCACAGTAAGCATCCTTGTGCATATAGCTGTGTGCCAATGCAGTTTTCTTAGTCTATCAGGACCTATGCTTGCATTCTTACTTTAACCCTGGGATGGGTCCATATATTCCCAAGGGAATGAATAGTGCAATTCTAAATATGTATAATTCGAAAAAAGTCCCACTAAATTCAGTGAGATTCCCTTATGTTGAGCCTGTCGAGGATTTCCAGCTTGCTATTCCCATTTTTGTTAAAAATTGTTTTGTGCAGTTAGGTTATATTGAGAAATTTCAGTTTGCCCAATGTTTACCCTGTAGTCCCATACCTCTTGAAGGATTTGAACGTAGTCATTCTACAGGCTTTCAACACTCCATTCTCTTTCCTCTACTGCACTGGCTGTTGGTTTCTTTTGACCTCTGTTTCCTGCTAATTTCATGAATTTTTCAAAAACTTGTAGGTCATGGTCTAATTGACACAGCCCATTGAATGAACTCAGGGAGGGATCAAAATTTTAAAATACGCATTAAAAGCCTCTACTACACTCTGTTTCACTTAAAGATGTAAAGTTTGGTCAGATGAGGTGCAGCGTTTTAGAATATAGTCCCAAATGAACATGAGAATTATTATTCATTTTTACCCACTGTCTTTGTCAAAACCATTATTTTGTGCATTATTGAACATGGCACTTTGATACATGAACATTTATGCCAAAATGTATTCTTACTTTCAAACTTTCAAACGGATGGTGGTGGTGGTGGGGTGTGTGTGTGTGTGTGTGTGAGTGAGTGTGTGTGTGTGTGTGTGTGTGTGTGTGTGTGTGAGAGAGAGAGAGAGAGAGAGAGAGAGAGAGTTTTTTGCATTTGTTTTGTTTTGTTTTCATATAGGAACATTAACATTGAAACTTCATCATGTACAATCTAAAATGAATTTAGTCTATTCTCCCTCTTCAGAATGTTACCACCAAATTTCCACTTCTCTGGGTTGCACTTATCAGGCAGGCCTAGATTCTAATATAAAATTTTGAATTAAAAAAAAAGTTAGGTACAACACTGAAATGTTATTCAACCAACATTTCCCCATTGATTAACTCAGACTTACGATTTCAGGATCTTCGATTCACTTGATTGCTTTGACACTGGCATGGCATCCATATTTATTTATTTATTTATTTATTTATTTATTTATTTATTTATTTATTATTGAACTTATATACCGCCCTCCCCCAGAGGGCTCAGGGCAGTTTACAACAAAAATAAAAGCACACATCATACAATGGCGATAGTGTACATTAAAATACAGCGTCCAATAATAAAATATAGCATAAAATATGGCTTGGAGGGGTGTGTGTGTGCTTTTTGCAGGGCTATATTATCTTGAAGGCAGTGAGATAGGAAAAGATGGCATATGCGCTGCAACTGATATCCTTTTTCCTGAAATGCACTTTGAATGTGTATAGGGTCACAACCAGAATGTGGCTGTATAATATGAGCACTGAAAGTGTTTTCATATGTGACCTAAAATATCCATTTGCTGTTTCTGTCACATATGTGGTGTTTACCTGGGAAACATGCAGAATTGAGGGGTTTTGCACACAGGAACAGACTTCGGTAGTTTCCCTGTTGTTGCTGCTGATACAGCAGAAGTGGCAACAGAACTTTAAGATGGCTTGTTTCGCACATAATTTTCCTGCCCCAGTAGCCATTTCCCCCTCGTAGGGTGCTGTTTGTTTTTTGTTTTTCTTAAATGGCAAATGAATATTATTATATTGATACAGCAATATAACAATCTGTGTATCATTTCCAGTGAATTCCTACCTGTTAAAGAAGTAAGTCTCTAGTTCGTTTTGTTGTGGAGATAGAAGCGGAAGAGCATATCTCTACAACAAAAGGGGGTAGAAACTTACTTGTTTGAAAATTCACAGAAAATGATGCACTCATGTATTTATTGCTCATTTAAAAAAAATTAAAAACCTCCCCTTGTAAAGGTGGAGAAACAGCTACCACAAAGACAGGGGAGATGGCTGCCATTGTGGGTAGGACTGGGAAAATCCATACTCTCACCCCTACAACTGCCATTCAGGCTTTGCTGTGATCTTTTCCAAAACTTCACAGCAAAAAAACATTTGGGAAAGATCTGAAGCAAGCTGGAAAAGCCCCCAGAGGTGCTTAAATGCCCCACATTGCTGTGGGGAAGCTGAGAGGAAAAACACTCCTCAACATCATTGAAGTAATCCATGTGGAAATAGCCTGAGTGCCTACTAGGGTGGCCAGGTCCTCTGCTATAGAAGGCAACTTCCCACCTCCAGACTTCTGACCCACACTCCCACTCACTGGAGCAGCAGGACAAGGAGTCGCTTCTGATTACATACCTGGAAATAACATCATGGTCATCACAACAATCTAGAAACTGCCCAATACTCTGTGATTGTTGCCAGTTTCCTATGCAATGATCTCTTCTTGATTGAGTGTATGGATGGATGGGCATGTGCGTTTGCTATCTTTCTTGATCCCTAGCCAGAGACCAAACGTGTTCTCAACAAAATTGGTGTGAGCTGAGCGGTAAAAAATCGGCTCTTACAGATACCTCAGGAGCTTTTTTGCCTGTAGGTATTTTCAATTGCTAGTGAGCTGTTAATACCATGTGACATTGAACTCAATGTGCTGCAGAAGTCACCTTCCACTAACCATCTACAAAAACCCAGTTCCCCTCCTTGTCCCTTCTTTGCCCTTCCTTTCTCTTCTAACATTCTCTGACTCACCTAAAGATCAGCTACGAGACGTGCAATAGAAAGCAAGCAAAACTCCGCCCAAGGCAGTGGCAAAAGTGGGGCTGCATGTGAGAAAGGTGTGGTGGTGGTGCCTCTGCTCTTGCATCTGCTCCCAACCAAGCAACCCACTGTACACACATGTCTTTCTTGTTGTCCCTACAGGAAGACCATAAGGGTTAAAATAGTAGATGAGGAGGAATACGAAAGGCAGGAGAATTTCTTCATTGCCCTTGGTGAACCGAAATGGATGGAACGAGGAATATCAGGTGTGAGATCCTTTTTTGAGAAAACAAAACAAACAAACCCCAATCCCAATCCCAAAAGAGTAACCTTTTTGCTCCCCCTTTGTTCCACCTTTATCCTTTGTTCTTCTCTTCCCTCCTATATTCTCGCTCTCACCCTGTTTCGGTCCCATCTCCGCATTTTTGAGCCTAGCTTATTTCGGATCCTCCTTTTGTGCAGTGCTTGTGCCTTTGAGGCTGTTTGATCCTATGTGGTTGGACTCCTTCCATTCTCTCTTTTTCCCTTCTCCCTTTTTGTGGGATCTGTGGCATTATCTTTTTTCCCTTTCAAATGCCAAGCCTGAAAGTACGATACCTTTTTTCAGAAGAGTGTATTTGCATGGCTGCCTTTTTTGGCTTGCTCCCTAGTCTTGTATCTTGTTCTGTCTTTCTCTCTTTCCTCTTGCTCCCTTTCTTTGGCATTGTAATGAATAATGTTGGGTGCAGCTTAATTTGATTTTTGTATGCAACTGGAGTCATGTTTAACAAGTTCTGACAGCAGGACAACAAAGTGTGTTTGCATTTTGTTTGCTTCTTTGATTTAAAAATCTCCCTGCTCTGCAAAAATACCCATGAATAAAAAGGAACTTATAAAGTTCTCTTATTTGTAATTGCTGGACAGTTTGAAAATGAACTTCTGAGATTTGTTAAAAGTACATAGCAAATCAATAACAGTTTTGACAGCCATATTTTAAGGTGAGGTTCCAGTCACATTTGCAAGTCCCACTAGGGTCAAAAAGATGTGCACACCTGGATATGTGTTGGAGGTTGAGTATTTTGCACAACTTGTGTTCACTACAGTGGGTCTTGTCGAGGAATCTCAGATCTGTCTATTCATAGAGAAAACTCTTCATCACATTAAATGTGGAGCTGCCTATCAGTAAAGAAAAGTGGAGGCCTTTGATACTGATTTGGATAAGGAAGTCAATTTGATATATATGATTCTAATTCCCGCACACACATGTTTAAATAATCAGTAACTAGTGAGTCATAAGGATGGTGATTATTACCAATATAAAAAATACTTATTACTACTTTTGCTTCTTTAATTTGTATTACTTATTTAATTCCATGCCATTTCTCCAGAGAACATTCTCCTAATAGCTTAAAGTAAAACATAATCACATGGAACACCATCAAAATTGTTAATGATTAAAATAAATTCTTACAATTCTAGTATTAAAAACCCAGCCAGAACTTTAAAATAGCATAAAACATGGATCAGCTTAAAATACAAGAATCATAAACCATTTCCCAGGTTAGACACAGACTATAAAAACAATATTAAAGGAACAGGTTCTACTTTCACTCTTGAAGGTTTAAGGTGCACTATGAAAACAAAACCCTGAAAAGCATGCCATGAAAAAAAGAAGTGCTTTAAAAAGTTGTAAATTAAAAACTTCCTCGGGATTAACTCATTATGCTTATTCAAACCCTTGTCTTTGCCTCTCACGTAAGGAAGCCCAAGATGGATTGTGAAGGGTAAACAAGCCTTGCCCCCAGCCTATGCCTGCCCTACCCTTACAAAGGAGGGAGGGAGATCCTGCCTGGCCAGTTGCCTGGCCAAGCTGGGTAACTGGGTGGGGGTGAGGTTGATGGAGCTGGCCTGTCCTTCACTGGGGCAAGGGTAAGAGATCACATCCCATTCCTCTCTTCAGTGAGACCAGGCTGGCATGTCCCATTCTTCATTGTGTCCAGGTTAAGCTAGGTAGTTGTACCCCATCCCTTAGGGCTGGTCAAGGGTGGACCAGGTGGGTACATTACCTACCATATCAAACCCTTCTTTTCCATGCCTCTGACTCATCCCTGCTCCTTTCTTTGGGATGGGATGGCCCTGACAGGGGCCATGGACCCTCAATTGGGGTGGTCCCTGCTTGGGGCAGTCCCCCAGGTCATTGACTCACTGGGACTTTTCCTGGTAGCTGTAATTGCCACTCTGACCCTGAAAGAGTCCCCACGCTTCCCTTGTGCAAAGTCATCTAGCTCAACCCTTGCACTTCCCTCTTTAAAATTCATAATAAAATTTCTGAAATTAACAGAACTTCATGAAAGTCTGGTATATTCTCTTATTCTAGCTGATTTTCTTTTAATAATGGAAAGATTAATTCTTGAGAAAGGCAGTCCAGAGTCCAAAGATGAGAGTTTCTGGAATATGTTTATCCTATGGGATATCCAAGGTTTTCTGCTTTCTAACAGAAACTATAACAGCTGCATAACAACTGGAAATTCAATATGTACAGCCCTCTTGTGACTTCCACATTCCTTTTACTCAATGCATCTTCATTTCTGGAGAGCCAATGTGGTGTAATGGTTCAAGTATCTGATTAAGACTTGGCCATAGAAGCTTGCTGGGTGTCAAAGAAAGAGATGGTAGTTGAAGTGATATTTAGGCAGCAAAGAACATATCCTGGCAGGAAAGTGATCAATTTTCCACCTTAGGAGGAAACAGCTTGTGGGATTATAAGAATAACATTTGCCAGCTGGACTGAAAGTTGGCTCAACCAGTCACTGCCAATTCCACTTTTTCAATATCTGACTTTATCAAGGGTTCTAAAGTTCTGTCACTGGAGTCTGTAAGTACACCTATGCCAACTATCAGGGTGAATTTCTTCAAAGATATAAAAAGCAAGAGTTACATCCAACAAAGGAAGAACCCTGTGGGAAGGCAAGAAATCTCATTAATCTCCCTAGCATGTAGAAACCTCTTTTAAGCTTCTTTTCTTTACTTAATTACTGGGAAAAGGACACAATTGCAAGTATCTTGTGAAATCTCCAGAGGATCTATGGAAGAGTGGTCGAAGCTCCTTATTGAATGAGCCACAGAGAAAACCAGCTTAAAATCAAGAGCACATCAGTGCAGCCCAGCTGCTGGTTTGCCAGCTTGCAACTTTCCCTGCCCTGCCCTTTCTGTTCCAGTTCCTTAATCAGTTCCTGCCTGCTCTGGCATCCAGAAGTCCAGGTGTACCACACAGCTGGCAGATGGAGAGGAGAAAAAAGGAATGAGTAGGAAAAGCTGCATCTGAGGCATTGTTTGGGGAATGTAAAGTATGGAGATAATTCACACCAATATGTATCATTTCATGTCTTCCCTAATCCATATATATTACCTAGCCCAATACACCTGTTTTCGTTGTTTCTGCCATTCCTATTCCCCTGAACTGTCCTCAACCACATGTCTCCAGAGCTTCTTCTCAGTGGGCATGCAATCCAAATACAAGGGAGGATCACCAACCAACTGGATAGGCATGATTGCCCAAGGGGAGGCTACTCAGGGGATATGTAGAGGATTGCTCAGGGGTGTAGACATGGCAGAACTGAAGAAAGAGCCAACAAAGGTGTGTTTGATTAGTCACTTGTGTATTTGGAAAGCCCAAACATGTTGTGAAGGTACAACCTGGAGCTCAATTGAATGTTCCCTGTGCCCATTCCTCTAGCCTCCCATCTTTTCCGGCAAGGAGATGTGAGCTCTGAACTATACACTCATTAAAACACCTTATAGGAGAGATATCTCCGCCCCAAACATGCTTTTGTTCTCAATTTAGTTTGTAAACAAAAAATCATGATTCATTTTTTAGTTATTACAGCTGTTCATTTCAGTTTTTCAATTGAGTAATTTTTTGTTTCCATTGGATTCAGGTTTATAAAAAACATATTTCTCATCTGTAACTCCCTCCCCAATCAATTCTACAGGGATGAAATTCTTGATTCTCTCATTTAAAGGATACACATTTCAAATTTCAGGTAGATAGGAGAAAGCATTTTATGGGAACTAAGAATTCTCACTTGCTGTGAATACTGTATGAAGTGTTTGGTAACCTAAGAAAGCAAGTAGTTTGCAGAGGTACATGTAGTCATTCTTTGGCTGTTTCTCTATGGTCCAAATATCCTGGGTTGAGCAAGAGAAATATCCCGGTTTGGCCAAGATGTTTGCATGGTTCCCAATCCTAAAGCGGGTTTGTCCCGTGATATTTTCCTCATCTTGGGTTATTAAAAACCCACTAAAATGTTGATCTTTTTCCAAAATCCTGCATTGAATCGCTTCTGTGCAAAGGCTACGGGAGCAGAACTGATTTATTTTTCCCACCCCACTGCCTGATCTCCCTGCCTTACATCAAGCTCACCCTGTTCCAGCTCACTCTCACCAAGCGCCACTCACTAGACGAGCTGCAGCCAGCCCAGTACTGCAGCTCCCGGCTCATGTTCCCAACAGGATCCTGGGAGAGGAGGGGTGGAGAAGCGCCTGCCTGGCAGGATGCTCTCATTCCCTGACAGCCCTAAAGACCAGTCAAATGTTATTTGGTATATTGGGGGGTGAGTGTCTCATGCTGTGGTTTCCTGCACAATTTTAAATGTGGATGGGGCATAGTACTCTGCTCAGTATTGGTCAAAAGTTTTTACTTTGTCTAGCACAATGTGCTTGCCATGTTGCTCACTGCACTGGCTCCTTTCCAAAGATAGAGAAAAGGGGGGGGGGGTCCTGCTTGGTTTTCCTACGGCTGCTGTGGATCCGTCAATCAGAAGTATTGCCTTTGGGAGGGGTGGAAGAGCCAATCAGAATGCTGCACACTGGGGATGTTCGAACATGTGTGCTGCATCTAAGTTTTAAAAACAAAAAAAGCCGAGCTCATGCGAAAGAAATTGGAGTATTTCCTCATGGTCTTAACTAGATTCCATCACAGAAGTGGGCATCCATGGAAAGGGAGAAACCAGGATAAAATAGACCTGGATTGTAAGATACTGATTGTTACCCAGTATAATTGTGCCATGTGAAAACAGCCTGTATAATAACTTTGTGTATTTACACAAGATTTACTGCTGATGTGTAAAGAAAAAAGGGAACAAGGTAGGGCTCTTTTAAGTGAAGACTGAATGTGTGGATGAGGGAGCCCAGCACAGCTTCTTCTTTGCTGCTTTCCCTGACCGTGCTCTGGGACTTCAGCTGTATTTCAACCCAACTCAGTTCCAGTGACTTGGACTGAGCAAAGCAGTTCAGTGGACAGAATTATTTTTACTTGGAGAAAATGGATTAATCACTTCCCACTGCAACCCAGAGTTGCTCCCAAGATGCTGCTCCCGGGGAAGAGTGTTTGGGGATATTTCTGGCTACAACAAGGGGGAGGGGCCGTCAAAAGCTGCACCTTGCCACTTTTCACCCATACAAACAGTCCACTAGATACAAGTCTCAGAGCTGCTTAAAGCAACAGGGAAAAAAGCCAATTGAGCCACAGTGTCTCGCTCCTTCACTTGCTTGGTCCTTTTCAAACAGAAGTCTCCTCTCCTCGTTTCCTTCATATGTGAATGAGCAGACTTGTCTAAATACATGAGTCCTCATGTCATTTACCTTCATTTAATCTGATCCTTAACTGAATTAACTAAAAGAAGTTACCTGTCCTTTTTCTTTACCAGGACTCCTGGGAACTAGGAAAGGCCATTTTTATTGGAGAAGTGACCAGTAGAGAAAAAGGGGGAGTAAAGGTTAACATCCCAAATTTGGGCTTCCTGCAGCTCCCTTTAAAGAAAGCAAAAAAAGAAAAGACTCATTGAGAGAGTTTAGATCCTCACTAATCTCTCCTCTGGTTTGAGCCCAAGTCTGCTTATCCCGCTCTTTTGTGTTGGTCCCAAAGCAGATGCTATGTGACATTGCTTGAGGAAAAGGAAGCAAAGATAGCACCTGTCTCCATCCTCCAGCCCAGGCAGCAACCACTACATGAATATGCCGGTGTAGACAAGCAAATGTATCCCTCAGTTTGCCACCCACTCAGCTTCACTGGTCATGGAGCGTGGCATATAAATCTAACAAACAAACTAATTACATAAATAAATATTGGCAGAGGACTGTATAAAATTCACCTTAATTCCCTGCAGCATGGCCTGCCTGTATGGAAGGCAAGGATTGCCCCTATGTCTAGGGAATGCAGCAACAGACTGGCAAGCAAAGAAACTCTGTATTAAGTCCCAATGCGGGATTTAAATTCTGTTTTTCCAGTAATGTTAGGCAATTTATTTGTCAGAGAAATGAGACTAAATGTGCCCCCCCCCCCTGCTCTGTCCTGGATTAACTGTTCATCCTATTTAGATAAATTCATTCTATAAGATGTTGGTTCTTTGTTACCCTCTAGGCTTGTAATGTATTAGCTACATTGAATTAATTTATGTTTTGTTGGCTTCCCAGCCTTTTTTATTTTTGAATTCCTTTACTATTATTGGCTGTACAACCTTCAGCCCTGACAATGCTGTGTATTATCAATTTCTCAGCATTTCCCTTTTTGTAATCTCATTCTTGACAAGGTTAGGCCTGTGTTGATTGTTCTCTAGCACCAACCAGCAAATACCTCTTCTGGATGAATTTGGAAGAACAAAGACTTAAAAGCGAATATATGATGAGTTGTGGCCTTCCTTCTCCCTTCTATTGCTTAGCTCTGAGGCTTTCCAACCTTGCTCTGTATTCTTACAGTTCTATGCGTTTCCCTTATTTACAGTGACAGAGTCCTAACTGTTGGTGGCAAAGCATAGCAGCACCTAAATGCCTTCCAGCAGACTGTGTCACCTTTCTGGTCACCCCACTGTCAGTGCTTTTTGAATGTCCCTCTAGTGACTCAAGGTTTATTCATTGTTAAAAGACAACAGCTTTTAGCTCAGCTGCTACTCCCTGGATAGTCTTGTCATCACGTTAGTTGAAAATTTGGGCCAGGTTTTTCTTACCTCGTCGGCCCTCGGGGGCAGTTTAGAGACATTCAGGCTGTCTGTATTCTCTTCACACATCAATTTTGACACTCTTACATTAGAGGAGAAGTATTATGCCTGCTTGCCTAGGAAGGGTTACTACCTTTCATCTAAACTATAACTTGCCTGAGGGTGTAAAACAGCATAAATCCCTCAACAACACATAGCTGAAGAAGAGGAGCTGCATTTGACTGTGGAGAGAGCCTGTTCTTCAATAGTCAGTTTCTCAAAGAGAAACGTGTACAAGTATAACCAAGACAAAGGAAATATAAATTACACAAATGGCAACTTAAAGAACATAAGGACAGCCACGTTGAATCAAATGACTGCTCTAGTAAAGCATCCTGCTGCACACAGTGGCCAATCTAATGGCTCCCAAAGGCCAAGAAGCAGGGCATGGAGGCCAGAGTCTCCTCCTGAACATCCATGAGTTCCCTAGGGTCCATTAATGGATGAATGAAAAATGAAAGGAATGAAATGGAACTGTAAGAGTTTTCATAGAGTATGGAGTTCCCAAGGAAGTTATACGAATATGCATAGATAGTAGAGAAAAAGTTTTCTCCCTCTCCTAAAATACTAGAGCTTGAGGACATCCAGTAGAGCTGATTGGCAGTAGGTTCAGGATGAACAAAAGGAAATGTTTCTTTATTCAACAAGTGATTGAAATGTAGAATTTGCTGCCAGAGGATATAGGGATGGCCACAGGCATAGATGGCTTTAAAAGGGGATTAGACAGATTCCTGAAGGCTAGGTCTATCAATGACTACTAGCCATGGTGACTAAAGGGAACCTCCACATCCAGACAGATCATCCCTGAATGCCAGTGCCAGGAGGCAATGTCATGGAAAGGCTTCTTTCTCTATGCCTTATTCTTTATGCCTTATTCTGTTTTTATTGCCCCACCACAGTAATTGGTTGGCCATTGTGTGTCACAGGATGCTGCACTAGATGGACCAATGGTCTGATCCAGTAAAAAGACAAAATAAAAATTATAACATGGGGAAAAGGCACCGACTGGCCTTACTTGTTTTAGTTTAGTTTAAACTGAACCTAAAGATAGCTATCAGGAAATATATCCAAAAAAATTCCTATATGAATGTTATTGTACAAAAAATTCAGAGTCAATAAATAGTATAGCAATTCTATACATTATGCTGAGAGAGCCATGATTGATAATCTGATCTTTTTTTGTTGTGAGCTTGACTGAAATGCAGCGGCCAATAATTGGGAAGGGCACTGCCCATTTACTCGGAACAGTTAATTGCTTTCCTCTGCTTTTGGGGTGTGGGTGGGAAGTAACCTTCCCATACCATTTAACCAATCAGATCGCTTCCCAGATGATTACTTGCTTCACACAATAGTTAAAAATATACATAGTTAAAAAGCAAGGGAGGATTCTCATTCACAATATAGTACAAGGAAAGGGGTTAGAAGCCATATGCTATCCTGAACAATGGGCGGCCTTCATCAGCTGTGTCAGTTTTGGGGGAGGGAGGGGGGAGTTTGACAGATTAACTGTGGCTCCTCCATTGTAATGTGTAGTTTGATTTCAGGCATTACTTTAAATGTCAAAGACAGTATTATAGATTTTTTACTTTCCAGAAACTTATACGTATGGCCATTACAATGGAGATTTTGGGTTAACCCAGATACAGAGTTCAGTTTTCCAGAATTTAGTTATAACAAAATGTGGCTGTAGGAATCCAAGACCACAATCCAGCACATGGGATTCATTCATTCATTCATTCATTCATTCATTCATTCATTCATTCATTCATTCATTCATTCATTCATTCATTCATTCATTCATTCATTCAGATCTGGGCTCCTGAAAAGATAATGTGAAGTAACAAAAAGGCAGAATCGGCAAGGAAAAGTGTGAAGAATGTGAGGGGATGTAGCCACATCGCCTCTCAAGCATGCCACCATGCACATCTGTATTCTAGTTAAACTCCTCTGTGGCTGAGAAATGTCATCATTGGCCACTCATAACTTCTCTGCCTGAACCCAAGCTAATCAAAGCACAAAGGCATCCTAGAACAGTGATGGCGAACTTTTCGAGACCTAGTGCCCAAATTGCAACCCCAAACCCACTTATTTATTGCAAAGTGCCAACGCAGCAATTTAAACTGAATACTGAGGTTTTAGTTTAGAAAATATGGTTGGCTCCGAGGCATGCGTTGGTGGTAGTTGGTGGTTTTGCTTTGAAGCAACCATGCAACTCTTCCAATGGGTAAATCACGACCCTGGGATGATTTACTCAGAAGCAAGCCCCATTGCCAGCAACCGAGCTTACTCCCAGGTAAAGAATCGTGCTTTAATTCTTCGCATGAAAATCAGTGGGGTTTAACAGCG
Source organism: Sphaerodactylus townsendi (assembly GCF_021028975.2). Lineage (NCBI taxonomy): Eukaryota > Metazoa > Chordata > Lepidosauria > Squamata > Sphaerodactylidae > Sphaerodactylus > Sphaerodactylus townsendi. Next base: position 120,196,797 of record NC_059426.1, on the reverse strand, counting down.
CTTAACAGGGTTACCTACACTGCTTCCCCAAAACGAGGTCTTAGGTTTAATGCTAATAATCGAGTCCAGGCCAGCCTAGATGTGGGGGGGTGGGGTGCAACTCTGTTTGCGCGTGTCCACAGAGAGGGCTCTGAGTGCCACCTCTGGCACCTGTGCCATAGGTTCGCCACCACTGTCCTAGAACATTCTTCTGTTCCAAAATAATTCCTTAGTTACTAAACATCCCTTGTCACGCCTTTTACTACTACAGAGTTTGGAGCTCTCTGATCTCCTCTTCAAGATGATTTCAGTCTTCCAGGTGACTCTGTACATACAACAGCATTTCATACTAACATAACCATTCTAACAACATAAACAGTGACAGAATGTTTATGCCATTCATCAGAGTCATTCAGACCTTAAGTTATTCCACTGAGGCAGTATTACATTAGCTTTATATATTTTCTGTCTGCTCCAGTTCTGTCTCATACATCAATAAAGATTCTTACTGTTTGGCCTGCATAGAATGAAGTGCTAAAAGACTCTGCAAAGACTCCTCCAACACTCATTCCTTCCTCTACACCTACCTGGAGTTCTCCCATCTGTTCCACCCCATTTCCACCTTTGGAATTGCTTCCATTAGCCATCTTAACTAAATGGAATTAAAGGCAACATATCTTCAAGTATTCAGATGCTGGGATCAAGCAATGATTCCTTTGAACTGAACCCTCATGCCCTGCTTTTCTGCTTTCCAAAGATATGTGACTGATCACTACTGGAAACAGAGTGGTGGTCTAGTTGAAGGCAAATGACTTACCTAGGACCATAAGTTGAATGTAAAATGTGGTCTGAACCTGAAACACCAAATTCCCAATTATTTGCTCTTCTGAAAAAAACACTGCTGTTCCAACATTTGCAACCATGCCATCAGATACTCTGAATTGCTCCCCCCAACAAACACACTTCTTCTAAATCAAGTAATGCCCCACCTCCTCTACCTCCAAGGTTCAGCATGAGTTCAACTGGGCAGCAGGCAAGGAGGGGAAGGGAACAGTCTACAGGAGCCCAGGACCTACTTCTGCAGGCTTCATGACCCTTTGGAGGATCCTGACCCACAGGTTGGGAAGCACTGAATTAGGAGAATCTGGACCTGCTGTAGTTATCCAAGTGAAGAATATATCATTGTTTTAGTGGGTTCCACAAATAGAATAGTAGAGTTTTTACAGATCAGAACAGAATTACTTTTTAATATGAGGAAATCTTTCTACTGTGAAACCATTTTCCTGCTTCTATGAGCAATGTCCAATCAGAAATTTAAGGCTAGAATAATCCCCAGTCTCCTGTTCTATATTTTTGAAGTTTCATTCATAGTGCTCTTCAAATATTCATGTATCACATTAGAAGCGAAAGAGTGAAAAACACTCTTTTACGAGACTGAAGTGCAAATGCAAGATAAAGATCCCAGGACAGCTAGATATGAGTGTGTTAAGAGACATGCAGTGTAATCCTAAGCAATGTTCATTGACTTCACTGGACATAGAATGGTGTGATTCTGTTTTGGACTGCAGTGATATAACTGTACTTTTCAACAGTAATTTCAGCTAGGAGCAGTAGCAGGAACACATAGGCTATTATGGCCACTGGGACTCCTCTTGGGGGGCTGATACCTCCCCACAACTGGACTGGGTAAACCCAGTGCAAGAAGGGCTGTATGCAGCCCATCCCAGCCCTACACACCCTGGGAGAAGTAGCACCTGGTCCAGCCCAGCCCAGTCCCATGTAATCTGGAAGAGGCAGACCATGCCACAATAGTGATGATTTGGGGTTTTATTTCAGTATTCAATTAAATAGAATTCATATTATTTGTATAGATTGTTGATGAAATAAGGTTTTGTCTACTCTCTAAAGCTTGCTTGCACTCTGTTAGTCCAATTCAAGCAATGGTATCGATGTGTTAAATGAGGAACGCATGGCTGCGAACATCAAGACCAGCAACAAACAGTTCTTCAAGTATATCAAAAGTAGGAAGCCAGTAAGGGAAGCAGTAGGCCCGTTAGATGACAAAGGAACAAAGGGTGTGCTAAAAAATGGCAGGGAGATTGCAGAGAAGCTGAATGAATTCTTTGCATCTGTCTTCACCCAAGAGGAAGTGAGGAAAATTCCTGCACCTGAACCAAGCTTCTTAGGAGGCAAATCCGAGGAACTAGCAAAGATAGTGGTAGACCAGGAAGAAGTTCTGGCAGCCATTGATAAAATAAATGCTACCAAAACCCCTGGCCCAGATTGCATTCACCCAAGAGTTCTTAAAGAGCTCAAGCATGATCTTCTCACTTTAATATGCAACTTATCCCTGAAATCAGCCTCCATCCCTAAAGACTGGAAGATGGCCAATATCACACCAATCTTTAAGAAAGAATCTAGGGGGGACCCTGGAAATTACAGGCCAGTCAGTTTGACATCTGTTCCTGGTAAATTAGTAGAATCTATCATTAAAGATAAAATTATTAAACATGTAGAAAAGCAAGACCTGTTGAGGAAGTGTCAGCATGGCTTTTGCAGAGGCAAGTTCTGTCTTACAAACTTACTAGAGTTCTTTGAGGGTGTAAACAGGCATGTGGATAAGGGGGAACCAGTGGACATTGTCTACTTGGATTTCCAAAAGGCTTTTGACAAAGTTCCTCACCAGAGACTGTATAGAAAACTCAGCACTGAAGGAATAAGAGGGGAAGTCCTCCTATGGTCGATCTATGGCTACCAATCTTGATTCTCTTGATCTGAGATTGCAAATGCCTTAGCAGACCAGGTGCTCAAGAGCAGCAGCAGCAGAAGGCCATTGCTTTCACCTCCTGCATGTGAGCTCCCAAAGGCACCTTGTGGGTCACTGCGAGTAGCAGAGTGCTGGACTAGATGGACTCTGGTCTGATCCAGCAGGCTTTTTCTTATGTTCTTAATGTGCACATTTCAATAGAATTAACTAAGTAAAATTGAAAGTCTCTGTGGGAGAAGCAAATATTTTATTTTCATTCAGCATTACTATGAAGCAGACTGTTTGGCACTGGAGATAAGCATTAGAAATACTAGATGGATGCCATTTTTCTGGCTCCACTCTTTATCTCTACAAAAGCAGGAGATGTCATTTTTATTTGTTATTCCAGAGCCAAAACAGTTGAGGCCAATATCATCTACTGGAGCTTTTAAAACATGGGGTGCACTGTACTCACATCCTCATTAATTAATTAACACCCACTGAAGATTACTTCCAATGAAGTATGTTTAGAATTGAAGCTCTGGGCTCTTTCTCCCCATGGATCTGTTGCTCTCTACAAGGAAAGAATATGGAAGCATTTAAAGTAGACATGGTTGGAGTTAGTTTGGGAGCTGATTTGTTTAAGTTTTAGCAATTCTTTCTATTTAAATCTTAGAAATTTCTTTCTATTATGTTTTTTTCATGAAGGTTATAGTGGAAAATGTATATATTCACAATGCACCTAAAATAATAGTTAAGCAATATGAAATACAAATTAAAAAGAAAGCTCATAGGCTTATAATCATAAGTTAAATAAGACACATTAGGGAGGAAAGGAAACTGGAAGGAAAGATGTGTTGAAACCAACAATGCAGCTTGTAGGAGGTTTTTTGCCCCTCGTGTACACTTGTGAGACACAGAATAGCATGGTCATCATTATTTTCCTGTGACACTGAAATTAGGTAAAATTTGGGAGACTGGTGACTGGATTTCCTCTCCCCTTACAGCTCTCTAACTAGTAGCCATAGAGTTATGGGGAATAAGAAATTGGCTTGGTGCTTGTAATATTTCCCTCATCCCAACACAATACAAACTGGTGCTTTGGCAATACTATTTTCCTGGTAGGGAAAAAAAAAGCATCTGCACCACTGGCAAAATTACATATATCAGCAAAAAAGGGCAGTGGAAGCAGTTTTAAAAATTCTCACCCAAGGCCACGGTTCCAAATCTGACAGTGAAGCTTTCCTGAGAGGAGAGTAAGGCCCACTGAATAGAATGTAGCAGAATTCTGAATGGACCTGTTCAGGATTGCTGCCTCAGTCAGGTTTCCCAACAGCTACTATTCAAAGAAGACTAAAAATACAGAATCTGATCAGGGCCCTCCAGTGTTTTACTTCTTTAACCCTTGTTTTTAACCCATTTCATCCTTAGCAAGAATATTTTATCCTCCCTGCTAAGGCAGCCTTTCATAGAAACGTGAGCATACACCTCATTATGCGGGCGGTATGAGCCACCATCGGCCCCCCATTCCACGTTGAGCATTTCTACCCACTTTCCTCTATAGCAGCATTTTTCTCATGCTATTAGTCATAAATCAGATCAATTTAGGCATTCAGTAATGTTATTTTCAAAGCACAGTAGTTTTTAAACCAGAGCAAAATTAAAAGTAAGAGAATCACTTTTAGAAACAGTGATTATAGGCTTAAGAAATTAATTCTTATTACTAAAGTTCCTGTGAGTCATATTACCGTTAATATGAAGTTAGAAGGAAAGAGATATAATGGGATTTGAGCACTTAAAAAGATGATTAACGGTCTAAACCTAAATTAACAAAAATATTCATATCCATATTATACTAGCAATTAGCAAATAGAATTTAAAATAAAGAGTTTTGTCAAAAGCTGTTTCTAACAGAATTTAAAGATTAAGGAAGATTCTTATTGAAATAGCCAAACTTATTCATATAGTCACCAGTTTTGGGCACTTGTGTTTGGTGAGCAGCAACCAATCAACTGCTGCTACCTTTTTCAGGCTTTATGGGCAATACCTACACTTGATGATTCAGCAGACCTGTATAATCCAGACTTGTTTCTATTCTTCAGACCACCGCACATCTCTTAAATACATTAAAAGTTTTGGACTTCACCTTGGATAACATCAGTTCTTCTGCAATACATGATGATCTGCTGGGCTTGGCATGAAATTATGTCCTCTATAGATGGGGGGGGGGTTATTACTTCAACCACAGTTCCTGAAAACATTTCCAGAGGAAATGTGTGTACTAGGAGTGGTGATGTTACATTTACCTTGGAGATGGGAGTAGTTCTACTAAGGATTAAGGTGGTTTAAAGCAGTGGCGAAGCCACCAGGGGATGGGGGGTGCGCAATGCACCGGGTGCACCGATTCTGGTCACATGGGGGCAGAAAAATCCCCCCAACCCCGTGGCCCCCGTGCTCCCCCTGCGGTGCCCCTGCCCCCCTTTTGCGGTGCCCCCCGCCCCTCCACGACACACATCCCCACTTACTTTTAGGAATGGAACATCCCAGAGAAGAAGCCTGCCTGCGTTGCCTGGGCCTGGAAAATGTAGTTCCCACCAGGGGCTCCTGGAAAATGTAGTTCCCACCAGGCCCAGGCAACACAGGCAGGCTTCTTCGGCCTGCTCCTTTCCTAAAAGTAAGTAAAATGAAGTGCTGTGGGGGGCTGCCGCGGGAGGGCACCGTGGGGGAGGGGGGCTGCGGGGGGTGGGGGTGCCATGGGGGGCGGGGGCACCACGGGAGAGCGAAAAAGCCAGAGTGTGCACCGGGCGCACTCTGGCCTAGCTACACCTCTGGTTTAAAGTTCATTTTGAAGCATGTTTCATCATCTTTGACATCTGAATCTTTGACATCTGGCTTAATTTGAGAGGCAAGCCAAAGTACTGAACCCAACTAAAAGCAGCTGTTAAAAATGGCTGAAATACCTGCTGAAGGCTTTGGCTTTTCCCAGGTGCTGTGTGGCAATGTAGCACCCTTTCTGTCTCCAGTGGATTCTTTACCCCCCCCCCCCGCCCTTCAAGTTGCATCCTCCTGTCTTTGGGAAAGGAGAACCTCAGAAAACCAAAACCCATGGTACACACCTGTTCTCTCCAGCTTCATTCTCACCTTGTTGCTACCAGGCATGCTCACAAACCTGCATCTAGCATGTGGCTATAAAAATTCACAGCAACATCAGTCAGGCTCATTACACATGTAAATGCAATCATCTACAAAAGGCCTTTGAAACTTTTGTATGAGACGTTAACTCTGTTCTCTCTTTTTTCCTCTTTTTTCAATATAGCTCTCCTTTTGACTCAAGGTAAGTGGGCTCCCTGCTTTATATGTTTAGTTTTTGCTTTGTTCTTTTCTCTCTATACAGGCTTTGATTTCATCCCAGACTTCTGTGTGGAACCACTTGAACTGCAGTTTCTAACAACAATAATTGTTCATTGAGACTATAGAAAACCCAAATATTTTTGACTTGACAGGCAGTTGGGCTAGGTACTAAATATCCACTTTGTACACCATCATGTTAACAGCCACACACCATCCTTCCTGCTCCTGTAATCTTTATTTTCTGATAAAAACACACCTTAGAGTAATATTAGTACAAATCTTGCAGAAGAGAGGTGATGTGCTTCACCTTCATCCATGCCAGTGCTCCATCCCCTGAAGGAACCATCCATTTTGGTGCACTTCATCAGAGGTATTGTAGTATAAATCTATCAAGTGTATTCATATACACAGCCAGAAACGTGGTGAGTCAGAATGTCACAACCTTTCTGTTATGTATATAAACCAGCCTAATGGATTTAGACCCTGGTGTATCTGAGTCACAAAATATTTTGGTGGCCTAAAATTTGGTTTTAAGATGCCACTGATTTCTTGCTTTTATGTTGGTACTGCAGACAAACGTAGCTAGCTATCTGAAATTATCAAAAGGAATGGCCAAACTGCCTCATAGATGTAACCAGTAGTTTCTGGTTGAGAATTGCCTCACTGATCATCACTGAAGCTTGGATAAAGAATTTAATGTCTCCAGCTTGTGTTATATCCTGAATTCATCAGTGACAGATGTGTAAAGAAAACATTTGCACAACTCTTGGTGCTGGTGCATGGGGTCCATGGGGATTATTTTTTAAAAATACTTCATTTAAATGGCAAAGTGACACCTGCCATTTATGATGCCTACAATTTTGCAGGCCACCATCCAACTTACGTTTACTAAGCTTACCCTGAGAAGTGTGAAAATGGCAAAATCTGATTGGTGCAAATGTGTCAGGTGAACTGTTCCATGTGATTAAAAACCCACCAGAGACAGATGGAAAAAGTATCTGCCACATGTGGGGGAACTGAATACCCCTCAACTTAGCAGGCCCCTTACACTGATAAAGCCTCACTGGGACCAATCATGTAGCTGTTCAGAAAATTACCCTTCATCTATGGCTGATGCTATCATTCTTTTGTATATAGGGATTAATAATAAGCTTGTATAAAATGGCATAAGAATATAAATATACATACACTACTGCTTGTAATGTACTATTGAATCCCAAAGTGTCCCAGTCCTGATATATGTCAGGAGTGCCCTGTGTTCAGAAATTTAGACTGAGAATAATTAGGAAAGGAAGTGGACATCTTGTAGGAGTTTGATCTCTTCACCTTCAAGAAGTCTATTACATCTACTCCCACTATAATTTTTGCTGTAATTCAGTAGTGTGCCATTTAATCAGATCTTCTGGAACCAAATGAGACATGTTGGAATAATAGAATTTTAACCTTTCTTATGCTCAAATTTGATTGCTTTTGGCAGGTAGTATTAGATAATTCACTCACTTGAGTGGCTAGAAAGTATCTCTTAATAAGGGGGGGGGGGGCGGCACATTTTTTACTATGTTAGGAAAGAAAATGTGCCCGGAAGACAGCACTATTGCCCCTTGCTTCCTCCACCACTATGTCTGCTCTAAATAGCATCCCTCTTCTTTAGACTGAACCAAGTTTATATAATGACACTTCCATTCCAGTTAACTTCTGCTGTTGGGCCCTTTGCTTGAGTTGCTGCATTGGCATCACTTGGACATGAGGAGGTGCTTCAAGTTCAGACTTTTCTAAATTTGGTGGCAGACAAGATCCAGAGCAACATGAAAAATGCATGTGCCACTGCACGCATAGAATGCACTCGGGACAGATCATGACTAATAAGTAAAGAACAGACGTGACATTTTCACTTAGTCCATGTCATGTTAGATTTAGAAAATGCAAACATTTCAAGAGTGTTGGAGAAAACTATGTTGAAAATTACATTGAAGTTTGTCACTGTCTCTTTGCCTCTAGCTTCTGAATTCATATTTTTTCTCTTCCAAAGTTCTACATTATATTGACTTTCTTAGACCTGGTTCTGACTAGGCCAAGAGCTAATTTGCTAGCATTCTTTTGTGTTCTCTCTGTGACAAATTGGCTGTATTAGTTCTCCTATATTCACGCACATTTTGCATGCACATTTTGTTCATGCACATTTTGTGACTCTTATCCACGAACATGAGAAGTAGCATGGTATAGTGGTTAAGGTGTTGGGACTAGGATCCAGGAAGCCCAGGTACAGATTACTACTCTGCCATGGAAACTTGCTGGATGATCTTGGGCTAGTCACGCTCAGTCTCAACACTGGCAAGTATTTGGATGGGAAACCATAAAGAAATACCAGGGTTGTGGCCTGGAGGTAGGCTATGGCAAACCACCTCTGTTAGTCTCTTTTCTGGAAAACTTTGGGATCACTGTAAGTTGGCTGTGACTTGATGGCAGAAAAAGAAGATCCACTAACATCTCTCTGCTCTCTTAAGAGCTTGCTTGCTGAGGTAAAAAGCTAGACATGCCTGTTGTTTTGGGTTGTTGACTTGATATCACAATTTAGAACAAATACAAAGATAGATATTCAGACAAAGATGTGATAGGAACGCAGTTTTGGAAATGACCTATCTTGGAAATAATCTATTCCAGTTGTTATCAATTACGCCATCAGCTGACATGTTACTTATGATTATTATCGTTTAGTTACAAAACTCATACCCCATCCTTCTGGCTGTGTCAGGAACACCAAGACAGCTAACAAATTAAAAACATATGTAGTAAAAACCAAAGCTAAATTATACTTACAGCAATTAAAACATAGAGCAAGAGGGATGGATCACTGAAAGAATGCCAAATGAAACTAACAAAAAACCCATCACCTGCTGGCAGAAGATAACCACAGAAGGGGGCAGATGAATCTCCTTGGGGAAAGAGTTCCAGAGTTTTGGGTGGCTTTTACATTGGGGTGGGATTTTGTGGTTTGCTCCATTGCTGGCAGCAGCAACAAGGCTTCCACATGGCAGATCTTCTGTGGCTTCCCTGCCCCAATCCCCCAGAAGAGGCCAACCCCTGTCCCTGGGCCACAAGGACTTTTGAATTTTTTAAAAAATCAGCATTCGAATATTATTATTTTTGCATATTTCAGTAACTACAGATGTAGCAGATTCTCTAACTTCCCAGCTTTTAGGATTAGCAGATATGTCTTTTTCTGTGCTCTTAGCCTAATTATGTTTGGTTTGATTTCATCAACCATTGTGGAAGGCAAGTTTGAACAACACAAGAACCTATCTTTTAACTGGAGCCTTTCTTGTTCTGTGTGTCAAAAGATAGGGTTGCTAGACTTGTACAAAGCTTAATAGTGGTAGATCCTCTGTTAGTTTTAAAGGTGCCGTTGTCCAACGTTTGGGGGAAAAAACTTTCTTTGCCCATCTGTTCAGGTGTAAATCTCTCACAATTTGCAGTCATGCCAGTTCAGCTTTCTGCTTGTGTATCGAAGTAGGATTACTTGTGTTTTCAGCTTGGAGTGAGTGTGTACAGTTTGAAATTAAGATGAGAAATGTTACCATATTGGTCCACACTACTCCACCTATGGTCAATGTTGTGGTATTTTCTTCAGCAGAGCTTTCAAGCTGCCTCAAGTCCCTTGGGAGATTGGCGGGGTACAAATGTAAAGTATAAACAAACAAACAAACAAACAAACAAACAAATAAATAAATAAATCCTTCATTTTCTGTGGTGATGGTTCCTTAAGCACCAAACCAGACTCCGGGCCTTTCCCCACTTACCTTAAGCCCCGCGCTACTTGAGGAGAGTAGCACGGAGTCCCCCGGCACTCCCCACAACAGGGGCGGCGACAGCACAGCCGCCCCGACGCTGCCACTGTCGCGCCCCCTCAGTGCGCTGCATCCCAGGCGCTCTTCTTAACAGCGCCATTTGATGACCCCCGCGCAGAGCATAAGGGGGATCATGAGTGGGGAAACGCCCTCCCTTGTAAGTGCGTCATAATTAGCCCAAGTGTTCTCAAGTATAACCAGAATTTTAAAAAATCAAATGACTCTCCTCTAATATTTAGCTAAGTGAATCCAACATGAGGCCTTAAAAATCAGCACGCAAGTAGAAAATCAGTACATCAGTTACCAGGCTGGACTGGATTGTTTAATTCTTTATTCTTGCAGGGCTAATTTTTTTGTAAGATCTTTCTTTGTACCTTGGAGGTACCAGAAAACGTGATTTCCTGCTCACAACCTGAGTTGACACAGTCTATTCTTCCCAGTTCAGGCTTTTAATATATCACTCTTTGTTGCATATACAACTCAGGCCTCATGTGGGTGGGGGTGTACATGGTAAATTTCTCACAGGATTTGCAGTTGTCATAGCAAGTGTTGCCTCAGTCAATGTCAGTTTATCTGAACAGAAGGACATTCGGGTCCTTTATAAGACAAGTGTCCCTATATTCTCAAATTAATTTTTAAAAATGTAAACAGTGGACTACTTCTATTCAATGTTGAATTGTACTGTCTGTGCTTCATGTATCTGTCACAATAAGGGAGTTTCCCTTATCTGTCTGGAAGTGCATCTTCCATTGTTCCCTGCTTAAACAGATCAACTTACCTCCCATGTACCCATTAACACTTCCTTGGGTTCAAATCTGAAAAGTGTTAGAAAGGAATTCTTTCCTCCTTGCCTCTACTGTGTATGGAAAGCAGAAATGGGCACTTAGGAAGAAGTGGCAGGTTCATTTTCCAGCCTGGCATCTCCAGACCTTATCAGGACTAATTGGAGTTGACAGCTGGGAGTCGAGGGTGCAATCCATGTTGAAAGCTGAGTGCTGAAGCTGATGCAAACAAATCAGTGCTGGTTAATAATTAAGCAGGCATTTGGCAGCATTCACCTTGACAGACTTGACCCATCAAATTAAAGTAGCTCTGGCTTTTCCACTCTTGAACGCTACCCCTGCTGCTGGGGGCTTCTGCCACCTTAAACCCATGGGTGATTCTGTCTAGATAAAGGCAGAGTGTGTGGAATTCCTTCTGAGCAGAGATTCTTCTTTCTGCCTTTCTCTTCATCTTTAAGGAGAACCCGAACAGCACCTTGTTTTCAATGTGCTGACCATGGACCATGGTTGTTTTTCTCCTTGGCTGATTAAACACACAGCAACTGCTGAATGATGGTGCAAATGTGCATCGCTGCAAGATTTCTTGGACGGACATATTTCCTCAAGTCCCACTTTCACTTTCTATTCTTCCTGCAGCAAGTGAGACCACTGCTAGCATGAATGTAATTTTGCTTTGCAGCCAGAATGGGCAGAATTGCCAGTGAGCACAGCTTTGCCCTGGACCTGTTTCCTCTGCCCAAAGTCACCCTGCCCAATTTCACACACACACACCCATTTCCTCGCGCTGCTTTGCATGCTTCCCTTTTCACTTCTCTAAATGCTTATATCTATATATTGATAAAAACAACACAAGCAAGGTCTCTTTCTGGCTCCACCCACCTCCTCCGCTCTGTTTCTCCCTTGTCAATGAACTGGAGGGCATTTCTAAAATTTTATTTTAGACAAACTTCTATTTTAAAAGCAATAATCTTTCTCTGGCTTTTGCAAAGAAACAACACAAGCAGGATCTCTTTTCGTCCTCCCCTCACCTCCCCTCAGAGGTGGGATCCAACCAGTTCTCACCACTTCTCTAGAAGTGGTTACTAATTTTTTCTGAGTGCCAAGAAGCGGTTACTAAAGCAACCTCCCTGCCCAATAGGGACTGGAGGTGCGTGTGTGCGGCAGCGCCACTGTTTGAATCCCACCACCATCGGAACCTGTTATTAAAATTTTTGGATCCCACCACTGCCTCCCCTACTGTTTCCACCCTACCCAGTGATTGGGAGGGCTTTTTACAACTTTATTTCAAAGAAGACTGTATTGTAAAACAATTTTTTTCTGGCTGCAGGAGGCATGAAGAGAGAAGGGGGAAAGGGAAGAAAGGGGGATCTAGCACATGAGCTTCTTCTTCAGCATCGTGTAGTCCAGGGAATGATTTTGCCTCTTTCTTGGGTGGGGGGAAAGTTGGGAAAGGGATACAGCCTTTAGCTTTTCATTCTAATACACCTGTATTCTCGAGAATTACATGTGACCCCTCTATCAACAAAGTGGGCCCTTTTTTAGCCAACTTTTGCTTACTATCTAGCAAAATAATGATAAATGGAAGACACCCAAATGATCACCCTGGGTCTTCTACATTCCACTCTGCCAGAGGGAGCAGTGTCATCGGCTACATCCTTGTTTCACCCTCCCTGCTAGGGCACATTACCAATTTTTGTATCTCAGACTGAGCTGAAAATGACCACCAACCTCTGACTATTGCTTTTAATTTTGTTGATCAACCTCAGTCCTGTGCTTAAGAGTGATCCAACAAATCCTTTTCAGGCTAACCCACCCAAATGGTCACAGAGGACAGAAATGGGATTAACACATCTAATAAATTTAAGGTCCTTTGATGGTCTCTTCCAGGCTGCAGCTGAGGCGAATACTCCTGAAACCCCTATCCACTATTATGAGGAACTAGCTACTGCTATAGTCACCTCTAGGCTTGGAGATTCGGATGCACCAAATCCCAGATTCAGCCTGAATCTGGGTGCATTTGGGCATATTTGGGCCAAAATCGGCCGAATATGTCCTCCTCGAATAGGAACAAATCTGAATGCAAGGCATTGGGCTTTTTTGGGTATTTTTGGTGTTTTTGCATTTTGGCCCATTATCTTGCTATTACAGGCGTGATTAGATCTGTGCCTTTAGGACGAGTTGATAAGTGGAGTTAAAAGAACCAGGAAAAGCTGAGGAGGCCCACTGAGACTAGCAAGTTAGCTTCAGGGAAGGCAAAGAATAGCTCTTCCTGTGTAAGCAGAAAAATGCGAGGAAACTCCTATGCGAGCCCACCATGCACTGAAGAGCCCCTGAAGAGCCTGAGATAAGCATTCTATGCATAATGGGCCCTTGTGTCTTCCCTTCCTCTTTCCTTCATGAAAATTTGTACAGATGTTTGTTTATAAATCTCACTGAGTACAGGCAGCAAGAAGGAAGTGTAACTATTTGTATACTGTTTATGCAATATTTAAATATTTTAGCGAGCAAGAGAAGAGAAAGAACTCAGAACCACTCAGCCAAGAACATTTATTTATTCACTTATTTCATTTATAGTCCATCTTTCTCATTGAGGCTCAGTGAAGATTACACAATTAAAGATAGTGCAAATAATACAAACTATAATACAAACAACATACTATAATACAAACAACATACAATGCAAAGAAAGAGAATTGCAAGGTTAAGAACAACACACTCCAAACAGAATCGAATATCCAGTGAATAATGCAATGAACAGTCTATGTTTTCACTATGTTTTCAACCCGATTCCCTTTACAGATGCAAAACTCTCAAAAAGCTCTGGGATATTGCTTCCTCTCATGAATGTTTCCCTGATGAGGAACACAGTACACGCAATAGGGAATCCCCACAATTTTCAATTTTCTCCTTCCCTTTAAAAGACACACAATGAATGAGAGGCTGGTGTACACTTTTCATCGTCTTATCCAGCACCACCGAGGTGACCAGTGTTTGAAAACACTTTCATAGCTATATAGGAGAAATAAATGTGTCTCCCTTTCTGGAATAACACTGGAGTCAGTTCTTCTAACTTGTGCTTTTTGTGCTGCTGAATGGTTCCTGTTGTACAAGTGGGACTGAATTGGATACTTCACACAGAACTTGATATTAAGCTATTTGGTAGCGTTCATCTGCAAGCACAGGAATCTGAGATTATGTTTATGTGCAAGTAAACCCCATTGAACAAATGCCAGCTTCTCCCTTCAGTTGTCTGGTCAGACTTACTTCCCAAATGCTTTTGCTTTGACAGTCCATGAATTGATCCATTTTAAAATATTTCTTGAAAGCAATATCCTAATTGTGCATTTACAGTCATTTTTTTTAAAAAAAATCACATTTTCTACAAAGGAAAAAAAGAGTAATTAAAGCATCCCTCTTCCCCAAACCAGTTGGACTATAGCAGCACCAAGATACTGAAATGAGAATTGTATCTAAAAAACTTCAAGGCAGACAGAAAACCAAATAGAGGTCCTGAATGAAGGTTTTCATTTTGACTTCTGTTGCTCTTCTTAGATTTCAGATATGGAGGTAATGATATTGCAGCCTAGTAATCATCACTGAGATGATGTGGACAGGAAAATTTATTTGCCTTAATTTATGCACTACCTCCACTTGGCTCTGAGGGCAGCACTCACAATTCAGCTGTTATGTAGATGCCATTAAATCACGTTCAAAAGTGGTCCCAGATGGGTAGTCATGCTAGTCAGTTGCAGGAAAATTACATAGGAGTCTTGTGGCATATCAAAGACTAACACAACTTTATCTTAGCATAAACGTTCATGGACTAATCTCATTTCAGTATCTTGGTGGCCCAAGTGCTAAGGGATGTTCATCGATTTTTGCACACTGATTCCATCTGATGCAAAGAAAAGCACTGAAAGATTATAACCCTAGCTTTCATAGCTGCAGCCAGTTTCTGCATTTGTTCTGTTGGGAAGAATTTTTTAATTCATGCAGAACTGCTGAAAAAGGACTTCTCCTTCCTGGAACACTCTGTGGGAGCCTGCATGAGGAGGGAAATTGACCATGACGTTTCAAGATATTGTTCACTTCAAAAGGTAGCTGGATTTGTTTCTGCTGACACAGGGTTCCATGTATGATGTGTAAAACTGTGCTGGCTCTGCAGAGTTAATAGTCTTTGCAGTCTGGTAGACTTTTTGAGTTGAGGGAAAATTTTAATGATATATGGTGTTCATACAGAATGTTTAGCCTCTCTGTAATTTTTGGAGAAAAATAGGCCAGCTGAATCCCATGCAAGGGTTATCAACTCCATCATGTGAAGTATCTTGTACTCTCAGAAGGACCTTCAGTCTTCAAAAATCCTACAGAAATTCTTAAAAACATACCTAGAGAATCTTGTTTTATGGTTATATTTTCTTTGTGTGACAGCTCAGATTGAACAGTCAATTAAGAAGAATGAAACAGAGATTTTCACTGTGAAGCATAACAGTGTGCTTTACTATGTTACCCCAGTGGCGAAGCTCCCAGGGGATGGGAGGGGTGTTACACACCAGGCGCATGGATTTGGGTCACGTGGGGGGTGAAAAATCCCCCGGGTCCTCCCCCTTTCCCCCGCCCCCCATGGTGCCTTCCTGGGAAATGTAGTCTCCTGGGAAATGTAGTTTCCACCAGAACAGGAAGGCCTGTTCTGCAGCCTGCTCGGTTTTCTAAAGTAAGTGTGGGGGGGCACCGCGATGCCCCCCACAGCGGCCCCCCTGCGGCGCCCCCCTACACTTACTTTAGGAAACTGAACAGGCTACAGTTCCCACCAGAACAGGAAGGCCTGTTCTCCACCCTGCTCAGTTTTCTAAAGTAAGTGGGAGTGGGAGTGGGCGCCGCAAAGGGGGGGAATCCAGAGTGCACACTGGGCGCACTCTGGCCCAGCTACACCTCTGCATTCCCCACTAATATGTGTTATGACAAGTTTTGTAGCCACTGTGAAGCACTAGAATCAGCAAGAGATAGAATGCTTTCAGTTAAAGGCCCAGTTTGCTGTTTTCATGTAAAGGCACAGGAGGAGAGGCCCCAAAAGGCAAACAAATCTTTCAATAGGCCATAGGAAGTTGGTGGGACAAGCTTTCCCAGCTGAAACCACTGAGTTCATGGGGTTTTTTTCAAGGGTATTTTTATGTCAACTTCTGTTTTCTGGCACAGGGGCCAGTTAGTCCACTATATTTTTGATTCTAACCACAATTCTTGCTCAGTACAAATTTCAAAACATTTAAAATGCCTATGTAAGAAATGTTTGTATGCATCAAGCCTTAGTTGCAATTTGCTTTTCCATTGTTTCAGCTAGTGGTTACTATCATGAGTTACATGGACAAGGGCACAATTTACTGGAAGTCTATTCTAACAACAAAATACTGTTAGCGAAGTCAAATTTTGAGTGTTCACTATTCACTGTGTCCCTAGCACAAGATTGTTCAAACATTTTGTGACAGAATGTTTAATATCACATTTCTTTTGTATCACATTTTACTCCCATTTATTGCTTGTTATTGTCATGCCTCCTTTCTGTATTAACTGCCTACGTATTTCATATGCTCCGCAAGTGAAGGGTACCCATCTATAAAGTGCTATGTATATTAATAATGCAACACAGATTATGATCACTAACACTTTTATTGTCAGCAGAGAAAGTTTCAGACGTACTAGACTGTGTTCTTTGCTTTAGTGGATTAATAGAAGAGGAGAGCAAATAGTCATGGAAATATGGCAGGCAGTTGGTTGAAGTGGGAAAGCTGGCACCCCCAGTGCTGCACAGGAGTTCCATACATCTTACACTACTCTTATGTGTAGATTATACTTTCTCTATCAAAAACACACTCCCTTGCTTTGCACTACTTTCTACAGGGAATGGTGGTCAAGATCCCATGTTTACTGAGATGGGCACAGGGTACATGGAGGCAAAGCCCACCGGGAATTAGGAGATAATTGGGGTGGGGGGGATATGATCACACCAAGAGAGTTTATATAACGCCTTTTTGACCATTTGCAAAATAATGACCTTTTGCACAATCAATGGCATTGCTGAACTCATCAACAAACACAGATACACAAATGTCCGTGACACCCCTCCCAGCTAGGAACCATGAGTGAGTATGGGAATGATCCATTCTAGACTTGGAGATTTGAGTGCAACGAATCTCGGATTCGGCTCGAATCTGGGTGCATTTGGGCCAAAATATGTCCTGTCCGAATATGAACGAATCTGAATGCAAGGCATTTGGGCTTTTGGGGGGGGGGGAGTATTTTTTTGTGTTCTTTTCACACATTTTTAAGATAGTGGCACCAAACGTTCAGGGTATCATCCAGAGACTCTCCTGATGATGTCACCCAAGTTTGGTTTAGGGGGTCCAGAGTTATGGACCCCAAAAGGGTCCATAACTTTGAGGGTCCATAACTTTGCCCCCATAACTAAACTTCACCAAACTCAGGTGGTATCATCAGGACAGTCTCTGGATGAGACCCTGAAACTTTGGTGCCTCTAACTTTAAAAATGCGCCCCTGACAGGCACCCCAAGAAATTGCCCAATATTCTCTGCTCTGCAGTGCCTTGACTCCATTGTAGCCAATGGGGAATTTCTGAGTGTGTATGCAGGCTGCACATTTTTAAAGATAGAGGCTCCAGACTTTCAAGGTGGCTCCAGGAGGCCCTCAAGGTAATAGCATTCAGGCTTGGTGAACTTTGCTCCATAACTTGGAACCCCCTGAACTAAACTTTACCAAACTTGGTTGGAGACACTCCGGATGATTCTCTGAAATTTTGGTGCCACTAGCTTTAGAATTGCACTCCCTGCAGGCACAAACGTAAAAAAACACCCAAAATACTACAAAAAAAAATCAGACGGACCCTAATTTCTCAGGTCTATATGTTATTTGTCTTATTTGGGCATGCAGATAATTTTATGCCCGAATAAATCTGAAACCGAATTTTACTGAATTTCTATGGTATTGACCAAGCCTAATCCAGTCTGCACCTGATGGACACAATAAACGCAGAGGCTGCTGGGACTATTATACTCTCTTGGTGTCCCCCTTATCACAGAAAACCTAAATGGACAGGTCATTTTCAAGCCTGTTTTGAACATCTGGCCATTTCAAACACTGAAATGTTGCAATCAAATACCACCCTTTGTCTCTGGATTTGCTACCCATTTTATGCTACTGAAATTCCTTCTTGTGACAACTGCCTTGTGACACGTCCACAGCCAAATCTAGTACGGATTCACTTATAGACTGCATCACATGCTACTGATACCTCTGATGTCTTCTTCTATCTTGATTTGCTGTCCCTCCCTGGCCTGTAAGGGCATGCATGACTTTTCACACCCTTCACTTTAAGGATACTTCTCCCACCTTTTTTCATTCCAAGACTTAAAATCCCCTAAGCAGCATCCCCCTGCACATTTTTTAATTGTTAAAAAAGCTACAATGCGAATGTGTTAGGACAGAAGACAAGAGTTAGGACAAGATGGGAAGGGAATTGATGCATCAACTCTTTCTTTATTTGATGCAAGAATTCTTCTCAGAAAACCTCCATATTTGTACATATTTTCTGCATTTGCAGTGAACAAGGAAATGCCTCTTGGTATGCTGCTCATTTCAGATGTTTCTCTTGTTTCTATGCTAAAGGACAACTAAAGCTTGTTGATGTGCATGTATGTGCATACACATCAGCCAAGCTTTAACTGTCCTTTAGCATAAATACATGGGAGAACTCTGAAATGAGCAGAGTCCCAATTAGAGAAATTGATTAGGGAATTAATTAATTAATTAGAAAAAGAAATTGTTGGTGAATCGATTTCTTCCCCCTCCAAATACCATGGACAGCACTATGTCAATGTCATGAAACAGAGGAACACAAGCCTGTTTTATACATAATAATTCTTTCTCGTGGTCATTTCATAGTATTGAATGCTTATATTTTCTTTCTGAAATCTTGGCTTGTTTTTCAGATAAAATCTTGGCATCTACCAGGAAAAGATCTGGGAGTGGTATTAAAATGCATAGGGCCACCCTGCTCAAATAAACCTTTTATGCTTTTGACTTTTTTGCAAGTATGTTATCGGTTTATGAAATGATATTTTGATTGTGTGTGGGGGGGTCTACATATTGCACACAACATTGGACTGCTGATATGAAGATAGTTTGTCAGTTTTTCTTCTCTCCCCTGTTAAATGTGGGATCACAGCCTCTGTGGGATCACAGCCTCTTCATGTTTCATGTTTCACTGCTCTCGTGCCACATCATTGGCTATTGTTAGCAGGGAAATATTGAACATGATAATGTCACAACACATGAAATGAACTGGTTGTTGTGGGTTTTCTGGGTTGTGTGGCCATGGTCTGATAGATCTTGTTCCTAACGTTTCGCCTACATCTATGGCTGGCATCTTCAGAGGTGTATCACAGAGTGTAACAGACTTCCCTCTGTGATACACCTCTGAAGATGCCAGCTATATCTGCAGTAGCAGCTAAAGTAAGATTCTCTGAACCACGGCCACACAGCCCAGAAAAATCCACAACAACTTTCCAGTTAATCTAACCCGTGAAAGCCTTCGACAATACATAAAATGAAGTTTGCCTATCTATACAATATGCTAGCCATATCTTAGCTGAAAAGCCTTGAGAAACAAAATACCATATTAGAATAACTGACAGCACAATCCAGTACACACTCAAGTCTGCTTCTTCAGTGGATTTAAATGCACTTATCTTTCAACTGGATTGTTCCTTGAGAAAATCTTTAACGTAGAAAATACCATTGCAAATAAATAAATAAATAAAAATAGCAAAAAGAAGTTTTAAAAAACAGTAAACAATCAGTTCTGCCATTTTCAACCAGATTTTGAGGTCCATAGCCTCCCCACGAACTTTTCCTTTAAATGTTGTTTTGCTCTCTTCACACAGCCATTCTGTGGAATAGTGTTTGCAAGGCTGAACAACTGATTGGTTAAATTAGTCATATCTGACTATAGCAAGTAGATAGCATCCCTTTTCAGCTCTCTCCACCCTTTCAGCATTTAAAATAATGCTGCCATTTTAAATAATCCATTCTTCCACTGCTTTCATAAGGCCTTTTATGTTGGGTTTGCAAATAAGGCTATTGGTATGCCAATCCCCTCCCTCCCAACCCAGCTCTTCTGTCCAGTGTCATCTGCCCTATGTTAGGAGTGTGGAGGACATTCTCTATATGTTGGTGCTGTTCCCACAGAAGTGGCAGAAAGGAAGCTGACAATGGAAGAGGAGGAAGCTAAGAGGATTGCAGAAATGGGAAAGCCAATACTGGGCGAGCATCCCAAACTGGAGGTCATCATTGAAGAGTCCTATGAATTCAAGGTCAGTGCTATGCATCAAACTTTTTGGAATGGAACATGAGAAAGAGCTGCAGGAAAGAGACTCACCTTAGGAAGAGGGGGAGGGAAAGAATAACATATTTTGAAGTAGAAAAAAGCAGCAGGTGAAAGGGAAAGCTGATGTGGGGGGATAAAAAAGAGAGGTGTGGTCTATAGTAAAAAGTCAGAGAGCAGATGGAAGATTTGGAAAAAATTGCTGTGACAAGGCGAGAAAGGCTGAATTCCGATGTCATGATAAGTTGTGGTTTGTTTAAACACAGCTTATGCAACAAATTTCATTAATTTACCAGACCTAATTGCTATGAAAACTCTCGTTTGTATACTTCTCGTCTTTTCCCCCACATTCCACTGTTTTCCTTGTGCTGCCGTCTCTGTAGTCAGGAGCCTATGAGTGGCTATGTGATTTTTGAGGTCATACCAAATCACAATTTGGTAGTCACAGGGGAGCCAGTGTGGTGTAGTGATTAAGAATGTCGGACTAGGATCTGGGAGACCCATGGCAAATCCCCATCCGTGCCATCAATTCTTGCTGACTTTTTTGGGGCCAGCCACAATCTCTCAGTGTAACCTACTTCACAGGGAGAATAAAACGTAGGAAATAAAAATTATGTAAGCCACTTTGAGTCCCCATTGGGTAGAAAAGAGATGTATATGTGAACTAAATTAACAATGAACCTACTATTTACTCTGACATTTTGTCTGTGCTGTCAAGACAAAAAATGAGGAGGCACTTTTTTAAAAAAGTAGTCCCCAAGATGCCTTATTAAGGTTATGCTGAAAGGATTGTTGTCAGAGAAATGCATAGCCCTACAGAGACCTGCAATCCTTTACTGCCATGTGACCACTCAAAATACAACTCAGCCAATCCAGAGTCCCAAATACATGGCTTGAGAGCCAAGTTTATTTGTATATTTTTTCAGATAATTTATATTTTCCTGAGACCTGCTCCAGGTCTCTCAGCCTGATCTGATTGCACCCGAACATTATATAACCATGAATAGTAGGGGGAAATCTTGCTATTCTAGTGATTTAGCTTTGAAGAAACATGAGGCAGCAAATAACCTTGCACCTGAGCACAAACCAAATGGATCACTCAAAGGATTCAACATTATATTGCTTCAGTATACATTCAGAAGACTGAAGAGTAGATAATAATTGCTGTGTTTTAGCAATTGTACATGTCAGTCTATAGGATTATGTTTATAACTGCACTGTTGGGTTTTTTTAAATCAGATATTGTAATATATGTTCAGGCAAATTATTGCAGAGTTTTGTTTTCCTTTCTGCACATTGTAGCACATGGGCCTTAAAGGCAGTTATGGGCCCAGTAGGCAAGTAGTTTTCTAAGAGAGCCAAAACTAATTTCTGAAAAGAATAGCAGGTCAAAGTTCTAAGCAGACAACTCTAAGGTGCGACAACTCTAAGGTGTGTTTGCTGCAGTCACTGTTGGGTACATCTGTTTCATTTCTGGTAATAGGAGAGTGAGGGCAAATTTCACTCAAGGGCTGTCAGCCACTTTTCTTAATCCCTGTGGGAAACTAAGAGAGGCCCTTGAGGCCACCATCTCTTCTGCCCTGTGGCAATGGCTACAGTGCTACAGTAATATTAATATTACATCTCTATTCCCATATAAAGCAACAAGTGAGCATTTCCATTTAATTGAAGCCGTGGGTAACAAGTACACAAAAGTTCAAAGCAAGACCTTAGTTCAGCCTGGCCTTTTTTCTTTCAGAAAGTTGATTTGCTTTGGTATTAGTGACAAGCCTGAATACAGGTCAGTTCTGACAACACCCATGCAAAGCTTCAGCCTGGTCCCTGAATCAGCTGGCCTTGTCCATTTGTGAACAGACATTGAACAGCCCATGAGGAAGCTATGTGGAAATCACAAGGAACATCTCAGCAAAAAGACAGTCCCATGAAAAGAGAAAAGCATTTGACTAAGAATGGAAACATCTATATGAATAAATGAAGGCAGGAAACCATTACTGCTAAATGACAAGGTGGCCTAATTCTCTATGGCAACTGCCAAAATCTGATGTGGCTGTATGCAGAGTAGTGCACCTTATTGTCACCAAGTTTGCTTGGCTAGTGTGTTTGTTGTGTGATCTTTTTATTCATCATTATGAGCCTGGGGCTCATGAAATTGAGAAGTTCTATATTGTCAGTTTAGAGGTTTTCTCCCAAACAGGTTACTCTGTGTTCTTATTATTGACAGAGTACTGTGGACAAGCTGATCAAGAAGACAAACCTGGCCTTGGTGGTAGGGACACATTCCTGGCGGGACCAGTTCTTGGAAGCCATTACTGTCAGTGCAGGTGAGACAGGCCTAATGGCTGGGATTCCACAATGCAACCCAGGCAAACAACCACCATTGAGAGAAAAACATGCATCACCTGTGCTGAAATAAGCCAGTGGTCCTCCTTCCCATCTCTCTCAGAGTGGCACAACTTTTCAGAATGATCCGGGATTCAGTGTTTCTTTCTACTTGTGATTAGTAGTTAGCCAGTGTGAAGTGGTCAGACTACAATATGGGAGACCCAGGTTCAAATTCCCCCTACTCTGCCATGGAAGCTTGCTGGATGACCTTGGGCCAGTCATGCATCCTCAGCCTAATGTACATCACCAGGATATTGAAAGGATAAAACAGAAGGAAAGAAAAGAATGTAAGCTGTTTTAGGCTGTTGTTCAGGAAGGGGAGGGGTATTAATTAATTGATTGATTAAATAAACAAACAAATGTTTTGCCTCTTTTTTCCCATCAGTGCAATAGATTTAATCTACTGGAGTGTTTCCACAAACAGGAGGATTTCTGCTTACACAGTATACCTTTCTCACCTCTCCCTCCTGCTGCAACCCCCATAAATCCAGCTCCTGAAGGGGACATTTTAAACTGCAGGGGACAGAGTGTGGTGAGAAAAGTTGCACTCCACAGGCCAAAATACTCCTTTCCACAGAAAAAATCTAGTAGATTGAAGCCCATTGGATGGTAAAAAGATCTTTAAAGGATGTCACATGGACCCAAGAAGTTTTGTTATACTGAGTCTTACCACTGGTCAAACCCCTATTGTCTTTCAGGCATTGTCAAAAAAAATTAACTTGTAATTTTTCATTTCCTAAAACAGTAACACACTAGAACCAAAATAGCCTCCTAATTTTACATGTGTTTCTTTAATCTGCTGCTCCCACTGATTAAAATTAGCCTTTGCCAATTAAAATTGGTCCCCCCCACCTTGCTTAATTTACATTTTAAGGGATTAATCTACTATCTACCCAGCTTTAATGTTTATCCATTCAGCAGTGGCTTCAGAATTGAATGATTAGAGCTCTTAATTCTTACTATTTTCAGCTAAATTTGGGCTGCTAATTACTATATGTGCCTGTGGAAATCTTAATTCTCAACCATTAGGCATCCTTTTAAAAAATTACCTTTGTGACTAGGAATTTCAGTGAACTGATTGCTCAGGATTAGGCACTTTCTTTTTAGATCTGCAAGAGCATTTCTTGATTCCAACATAATATAAAAGGGAACATGGATAAAAATGCCAGCAGCTGTTACCCTTGAAAAGCCCTGCAATCAGTATCCACGCAATTCATGGTGCACCATGGCTTGGCTACCTCACATTCCTCCCAGAAAAGGAGTTGATTTCCAACATGCCCATAGCCATGAACAGCTGTGAATTGCTTCTGCCGAAGCTGCATGCAAGCGTGTTCACCATACAGATGCTTTATTATTGATGAACTTGGAGGAGACTTGTGAGGGAGATGTCAGAGGTAGTCAGAGGACATGGAGGAGTGGAAGAGTTCCAGCCATGCCCCTGGCTCATATTTCTGCAAAGAGATTCTCAATTCATAACTTCTGTCTTTCAGAAGATTCTCATCCATACCAGTTATGTCAGAGAACAGCAATGGTAGAACTTTGCTTAGGGCATTGTGCTTGTCAATACCTCTGTCTCCCTCTGCTTTCCAAATTGAACACTACAGCTGGGACTATTGAGTGGCTGCAAGCCAGATCACACCATGGAAATCAACTGGGATTTGCTTCCAAATAGATCTGTTTAGGGTTAGCTTGCCAGTTCCTCTCCCCACTGCCTTTCTCTTTTGTGGAACATAAGCAGGCTTTGTCCAGAAGTCCAAATTCTTGAACAGCTTCTACTCTGAGTCTCAGCATGTCTTGGAAAGGAGGACTTTGTTCCTGCTGAGTGCATGTAGAGCAGCCAACTGCCAGTGTTGACATAATGGTATTTTAGTGGAAAACTGTCCATCATGACATAGTCACTTTTCCTATCTAGCAACATTTTAGGAGAAAAAGGAGAATATGAGAGACATTTCTTTATTTGATGACAGATGATATTTCCATTATTTGATTTTTTTATTTTATAAAATATGTTTATGTTTTTCATCTGACTTTCTACTATGGCGCTCAGGGCAACCAATGAAATTGCACCCCCTGGACTCCACTGCCTCACCATTGCCTCCATAGTGGGGCAGTGGTGTCTGGGTAATTTGGGGAGAGCTGCCAAGCCACCCTATTTGGGTTAACAGGAAGGAAGGAAGGAAGGAAGGAAGGAAGGAAGGAAGGAAGGAAGGAAGGAAGGAAGGAAGGAAGGAAGGAAGGAAGGAAGGAAGGAAGGAAGGAAGGAAGGAAGGAAGGAAGGAAGGAAGGAAGGAAGGAAGGAAGGAAGGAAGGAAGGAAGGAAGTTAGTTAACGTAACTAGGGTAGCTTGGCACCCCTCACTTGGAAGAGAGGGGAATCCCTGGGCAGTTTCCTTTGTAGAGAAGGAAGCCATGGAGTGTGACAAACCCAGACTCCTCCCTGGCAGATATGGGCAGGTGTGCTTCTGCTATATGGGCATCTTGAGGAAACAGGGGGACAGGACGCAAGAGGAGGAGCAATGTAGGCAGTGCAAATGCGCCTCCAGCTCCTTGCTCCTGGGCTGTGCTGTGTCTTCTCCTTGGCCACAGCTTGAAGCTTCTGCACCTCCCCAGCCTCCGGCAGAAGCCCAAGTGGAGGGTGGCTGACTGGCAGAGGCAGGCAGGTAGCTGGTGGCCACAGTGGCAGCCATACAATGAAATAGGACGTGGAGGCTGGAGGAGATGGCAGGCAGTGAGGGAGAGGTGGTTCAATGTGCCCCCCACGTGAACCCTAAAGTTGTGCCTGGATTTAAGCCCCCCTCCCCTCACAATGTCTGTGCATACCCTCCAGATGTAGGTGTTGCATGTCCTGAAGAATTTAAGAAGGGCAGCCACAGGAAGTATGTTCATATAGCTGATAGAAACTTGGGGTGATCTGATTCAGTTGAAAAACATTGTGGTAAAGGAGAGGCATATGTTCTGTTTTTGGCAATTTATCTATGGATAGTCTACTCATACATCCAGGCATGACAGTGAAGTGGGCAAAGCTGGGATATTCTGAACACAGCAATTATCCTTCTTTGACAATTTAAAGTAGATCAAGCCATGATCAAGACCTTTCATCTCTTCACCTCTGTGTAGAATATCTGATAACTCTTCCAATATTCTGTTCTACTGTTCTACATTTATGTCACTTCCCAGCAGCCAGGGCATATTTGAACATTCACCACACTGAATGCTGCCCAACAGCTGTCTTCTGCTGTTTCCTAGGGACCTGACAGGGTCCCTTATTTTTGCAATTCCAAGCAGATAACAAACAAACAGGATACCAGAGCAGAAATCTTACCTTACATGCAATCCTAAGCAGAAAACAGTGGACTTAGAAGGGTGTAACTTGGGTAAGGATTGCTAGGCCAGCCACTCAGCCCAATGATGCCAGCCAAGGATACCCTTTTACTTTTCCCTGTATAAATGAATGACTGTCATTGAGCCTTGTGAGAGGAAAAGTAACCCTTTGTCCCCGGGGACATTAAAGTGATAAGGGCAAAACCTGCCATTCAGTATTGATACAACGTAAGCAGGCCCTCACTGCCAGAGTGCAGAGCTGCAGAGTGGGCTTTCTCCTCACCTCAGGATCAGCCCTGATGTGTGTCGATGAATGTCTGCCATGCCTTAACAATCCCACTATGCTGTAAACAGATTTCTCATAATGCCTGTGTGTTTCCAATGTATGCTCATGCTCTTCTTCAGAGAAAGAGTGAATAAGGATGCATGGCTGGCCTTCACACTCTTCATGAAGCTGTCTCTGTTGCTATGGTAATAAATTTGAGCATATCCTCTGGGTACACATATAAAAAGTTCAGAAAATTAAATACGATTGTGGCATTGCTAACACACTTTCAAATAACTTGATAATATTTGGGGGTGTGGGGGACCCCAGTGCCACTTTTGCCTGCCCCACCATTAGAATCTTAAAGAAGCAGAGAAAACAAGGGTTACTCTAACAGCGGTGTTTATTCCTTCAGCCCCAAAGAACTCCTCTAGGTGAAAAGATTTTTTCTCATGTAGTCTGTTTTGAGGAGTGTCTCTCTAATTACTTTCCCTAAATATACCACAGAGCTGCAGTTATCTATGCCTGAATGTTATGTTATCAGAAATTAGCTTCTAGTAATTCATGGCAAGATTACATCTTCATACACCACCTTTGAGTCAGGCAGAGACAAAGGAGATCTGGAGTTCTACACATCAAAAAAGAAAGGGAGGGACAAGAATCAATGTCCACATCTTACCAAGTTTGGATATTTCCTGGAACTGTGGACGGAGATTAGTGAAGAAGTAGTTCTAATCATTCCTGATTTGCAGAGTTTGTAACCTGGATGTAGCACTCCTAGTTGAGTCTGACTGTGGTAACAGTGTGGCTCTAGAATTCAAAAAACATGCATGAGGCTCTTTCCTCACTGGCACCATCCCTGGCCATCAATCAGCACACTGCTTTATTTCTCCAGGGTCTCCCCAGACCTCAGAGTAGAGAGGGAGGCTCTGGTTTCACCACCAAAGGCCTCCTTCTCTTCCCTGCAGCAGTGTTCCTCCAAAGTGTGACACTCCCCCTTTCTACCCTTCCCTGGCCCTGCCCATATAACCTGAGCCATTATCTGGGCCAGGGGTTGGAGCACCATTTCCACCAGTCTCCTGCTCCATCCATTCTGGACCTCCCTTTTTGTCTCACATGCTAGTTACTGGGAGGCCCTCGGCCAGGCCTTCCCAGCTAGGCTCCTTCCAGGTTCCTGCATGGCTGGGTTCCTTCCAGGTCATTACATTAGACTTCTACTGACTGCCTCTAAGTTCACTGGCTGGCCTGATGGCTTCTGAGGCTCATTCTTCCCCAGCATCTTCTTTGTTGTCCTGGCACAGGCAGAGGAGGAAAGTAGTGAGGCCCATGCTCAGTTACTGCAGCTACTTGCTGCCCAAGGTTCCATCCTGGGAGTTCTGGCCAATCTGACAGTGACTGCCCAAGGTATGAGGGAAATGGATGCACCCCGCTTGGCTCTTGTGGCATTGGGGAAGTACCCTGACTTTGCTGCATGTGTCTTGGCTTAGGCCTGATCAAGTGCTGGCAGCAGACACCATGGCATAGGAAACTGTAGATCCATGAGTACCTTGCATTTCTTCTATCATGGTTTTCATCTGCAGGATTACCAGTGATAAGCAGAATAGGCCTGTTTAGACTGTGTGCCTTCCAGCCATGCTGTGGGTTTGCTGTTGTCCTGATGAGTGCATGTGTTAGTAGAGAAATATCAACCACAAGAGAATAAAACAGTATTTTGTATCTCTTTATAGCCTCTTTTTACAGTTGGTAAGATTGTTTATTTATTTGTTAGATTTATAGGCCCCTCTTTTCCACCGAATGGGCTCAGGGCAGCTCACAACAGAAAAATCTACAATAATAAAATCAATTCAGATTATAATCTCAGTGCCCCAGAAGATAATAGGCAGTAAACCAACCAGAGGGAGAGAATAAACTAGGAATGAATAAAAGGCATGAAGTCACAACAAAGTACCAAAAAAGGAAGAGAAGTGAAAGGGAAGGAAGGGCAGGTCAGGGCAAGGAAGGACAGGAGAGAAGGGAGAACAGCCGAGCTGGAAATCATTGCTGCCTTCAACCATAGGTCTGGTTAAGCAGCTATGTCTTGCAGGCCCTGTGAAATCGAAGTCTCACAGGGCCCAGATCTGATGTGAAAGAGCGTTCCACTAGGCTGGGGTCAGATCTGAAAATGTGCTGACTCTGGCTGAGGGCAGCCCGACATTTTTGGAGTCAGAAACACCAGTAAGTTGTTACTCATAGAGCTCGGTGCTCTTTGGGGGATGTATTGGGAGAGGCAGTCCTGCAGGTATGAAGGTCCCACACCATTTTGGGCTTTGAAGATTAACAGCAGAACCTTGAACCTGAACTGATATTCCACCTGAATCCAGTGCAGCTGGCAGAGCACTGGTTGTATATGTGCTGTCCACAGCATCCCAGTAAGGGTCTGTGCAGCCACACTCTGGACCAGTTGAACTTTCCAGAGCAGTCTCAAGGTCAGCCAAGCATGCAGCAAGTTACAGTAGTCTAGCCTGCAGGGAACCATTGCATGAATCACTGTGGCTAGGTTGGGGTGAGACAGATAGGGCAAAGATGGAAGAATGCCAGTCTGGTTACATTTGTGACCTATGCCTCCATAGAACAGAGGTATCCAGGACTGTGCCCAAACTCTCAATGGTTGACATAATTGTATAGCATCATGAGCTAGTAGCTGGCATCCATTTCCTAAATCATCCTGACCCAGCCACAGAGCCTCTGTGTTTGATGGATTTAGTTTCAGCCAGCTGTTTCAACTATTTTACCACTGCTCCCAGTCAAATGGCCAGCGAATCCAGGACAGCATCCAGCTGACTAGCCATATACAGGTATTGCTGAGTGTGATCAGCATACGGGTGACAATTCAGCCTGAAACTCTGGACCAACTGGGCAAGAGGGTGCATATAGATGTTAAATAACATCAGGAAGAGGATGGCCCTTTTGGGGCCTCCACATACCAATGGGTGACATGGTGATATCATTTCCCCTTGTATCACTCTCTGTCCCCACCCTGGAGGAATAAGATCAGTCACAAGGTGGTCCCAAT
This sequence comes from Sphaerodactylus townsendi, assembly GCF_021028975.2. Classification (NCBI taxonomy): domain Eukaryota; kingdom Metazoa; phylum Chordata; class Lepidosauria; order Squamata; family Sphaerodactylidae; genus Sphaerodactylus; species Sphaerodactylus townsendi. The sequence goes on along the minus strand of NC_059426.1, from coordinate 120,167,684 downwards.
ATTAGCAAAGTGATGAGTCAGAAGATTGTAATTGTAAGTTAAAAAGCAAAAACCATCATGAGCAGACTGATTGATTACTCTTTGTCCCTCAGGAAGCAGACAGTAGGTATTTCATAGTCTTTCAAATCAGGTACAGCTGTCATCAAGAACCAAACCCTGACTCCTCATTCCTTCATGTGAGGCTCTAACTAAAACTGGTCCCCTTCGTCCATATGAAAATACCTCCAAAAGTCGGGATAGGAGTTTTTCTGGTACACAGGTTGAGTCTTTCTTTCCAAATAGACCTACCCTTTCTGATACAGAAACAAAAAAATTATCCCCAAACTTCTTGAGGGATTCTAGTGCAGTGAGATTCTGTGATTTCTTTGGCTAAATGGAGTGGCAGAGATCTCAGGATTTCCACAGAGTCCTCTGATCTTGCATTTCTTGTTTTCTATTTTCTGCAGCAGGAGATGAAGATGAAGATGAATCTGGCGAGGAACGTCTGCCCTCCTGCTTTGACTATGTCATGCACTTCCTAACTGTCTTCTGGAAGGTGCTCTTTGCCTGTGTCCCACCCACTGAATACTGCAATGGCTGGGCTTGTTTTATTGTGTCTATCCTGATCATTGGCATGCTCACCGCCGTCATTGGAGACCTGGCTTCTCATTTTGGCTGCACTATTGGCCTTAAGGACTCAGTGACTGCTGTTGTCTTTGTGGCTTTTGGTACTTCAGTTCCAGGTGAGGAAACTAATGGAGAACTTTGCTCCATATTACTTCACCATTCCCAGTCCCACTGCTCAGCATTTAAATATGTTCACTTGTTATGCCCCTCCCCCATTTATCTAAGCTACTGGGCGGGGGGGGGGGATTATGCTGCCTCCAGGTGTAACTACAGGGATGACACAAAAATGACTACTCTTAAGAACAAGAGAAACAGCAGTCTTAGGGCTGTTTCACACATGGTGTTATCTTTACACAGCAGTAAACAGGAACAGAAGACTATATTTGTCATGAAAAAAGCCCCTCAAATGTCAATTTTATCACACATACACATATATGTTTAGCATTTATTATGAGCTGCCTCTTCAAAACATGTGCATATGACAAACTGAGAGCACCACACGCATCATCTGAGAGTGTCCACCTATGGGCATCTCTGAAGGTCTGTCATAAATCTGTCTCAGATTTTCTGATTCCTAGAACTACATGTCTCCAACCATCCATGAATAGAAGGCAAACAGAGTTTTTCTGCATTCTTCGCAATTTCTGCAGCACCTTCTGATCCCCACAACAATAATTCCTGGGGCCCTTGCAAAGAAATAGAGTTGTAGGCCAATGGGTGGGAGTGGAGATGAACAAGGATTAAATGGATCACCTTCCTCATCATAACTACATTTGAGAAGAGGAAGGAGGAGTGATTTCATACTCTTGTCCTAGCTCATTCCACTCCTGCTCCCAAACTTGATGGCTGTTCTCCTGCACAGGTCCCACAATCCTTGGGAGTGTCAGAAAGGGATAAAAAATAAAGAATTCAGGAAAACTTTGCCTTCTGTGTATGGAACTATATTGTGAAATGGTGTTTTTAAGAAGCCATGTAAGCTTTAATCAGGGGACTGGGCTTACTCTTGTCCATTGGCCATTGAAGATCTGATTGGTTATACAATTTTTTTTAAAGTTGCTTCAGCAACAGCTAATGCCACAGCACAAGAATCTTCTCTGTGTGACTGAAGGCAAGCTGTGTGCATTCAAGAAAATATTTTTAAACTACATCTTTAATTTAAAAGACTTCCTGTTAAACAGCTTCTGCCTGACATGTTGAAGAATTAATATTAGAATTATACATGACTTCACTCGCTGACTTGTGGTCAGCTCTGCCTCTTGTTGCAGCCATTTTGTGGTTGGCTTTACCTCTTGCAATCACCATTTTGTAGTTATGCCAACTACTCTGTTTCAGAATCCTAAAAGTGCCTACAGGCTCAAAAAGGTTGGGGACCTTGAGTTACTGTATAAATTACAAAAATAAAGGCAGCAATTACATGCATCACTGCATCTAGAAATAGCATTTATTTGTTTAAATAATTTATCAAACACTTCTTCAAAAGGGATGGAAGAAGTTGCAAGAAAGGACAGAATTAAATGATACTGGAACCATGTGCAGAACCACACACAGCTTTCTCCCTTGGAGGTAACTCATACATTCCAGAGGTACTTATGGCAAGCCATTCTCAGTTACCTTCATCCAAAAGAGACACATTTGCTTCCATCTCTAGCACAAAGGCCTGAACCTCAGGGAGGCTCACCTGCTCCTCCATCAGTGGCTGTTTCACAGTGGAAAGCACCTACTGTCCATAAGCCTCATCAGGCAAGGGCTTTCCTACTTTCCTGAGGCAGGTATCACTTGGAAAGGTGGCAAACATTGGGAAACTACTGACAGGTAGCCTGTCAGAAAGCCACATGTGGCTCCCAAGGCACTGAATGAATTTAACTGACACAGTCCAGCTAGTCACAAGATTAACACAGCTTTCTAATTACACCGTGGGGTTTGAATTAACTGTACTCAGACATTTTATCAGGTTTCCACCATATCTCTTGATCAAAAGTGAAGTGATAGGTTGATCACTTGTCAAGTAGTTCTTCAAGTAGTCACATGAATTGCCCTTACAGTAACTGCACATTTCTTGGAAAGGTGGCAAACCTGTACCACTTCTGGCAGCTCTGAAAAGGGCAATTTCTGTGCTAAGGATTGCTAGGGAATGGGGTTTTCTGAAAAATGGCTAGTATCATAATGCTCTTAATCAATATTCTGGTGCAGAAACCTTTGGAATGTTGGGCCTGGTTGTTGGGTATCACCTAAAAAGTAATTAGACAAATTATTGGAAGATAGGTCCAAGATAGCCAAAATGAGCAAACTTCCTGCTAAGAAAAACTAAAAAAATCTGTGTCTGTTTTGAGAAAAACAACCAAGAAGAAACATGAGGGTCATAAAGTTGTGGAGAAAGTATTAGAACTTTTTCTCCCATAATACTAGAACTCAGGGGCACCCAATGAAGCTGATTTGCAATAGAACAGCAATAGACATGGGTGGCTTTACTTCCTGCTTGTTGATGGGACGTGATCCTTTCAATGGACAGCACCTGGTTGGCTACTGTGGAAAATGGGATTCTTAACTAGCTGAATATTGAGTCCAGTTGCCAGCACAGCTGCTGTTATGTCTGCAGGTGGAGATTCACTCTCTTCATGTAATTTTTTTCTCCTACATAGAAATTTGGCGGTCAAGAAAATTTATTCTTCCCTATCCTTCTCCCTGACATGCTAATTTTCTCTGAATACAATTTTTTTATATGTAGGAGAATTCAATCTTGTGGAGCCACACACCATTGGCAGGCTATAACCCACAGATGTATCTTAGCAAGAACCAGGACTAAACTGATAGTCCTTTCCTTTGCAGCCCAACAAGATACCCATATGTTCCCTTTGCCTGTGATAGCTGTTTGCCCCAATTAAGCATTGCTGTCTTCCTGTTTAATTGTTACCCATGCCCTAGTTTCTCCTCTTCCTTTCAGACACTTTTGCTAGCAAAGCAGCCGCCGTCCAAGACGTGTATGCAGATGCTTCCATCGGCAACGTCACAGGCAGTAATGCTGTCAACGTCTTCTTGGGCATTGGACTGGCCTGGTCAGTGGCTGCCATCTACTGGGCTTCCAAGGGACAGGAGTTCCAAGTGTCTGCAGGCACTCTCGCCTTCTCTGTGACGCTGTTCACCATCTTTGCTTTTGTCTGCATCAGCGTCTTGCTGTACCGACGACGGCCTCACTTTGGAGGGGAATTAGGAGGCCCCAAAGGGTGCAGACTTGCCACAACTTTGTTGTTCGTGAGCCTGTGGCTCCTGTACATTTTGTTTGCCACCCTGGAAGCCTATTGCTACATCAGAGGATTCTAAGCCGTGAAGAAGATGATCAAATTGGAAGGGAGGGCTGCCCCTCCTCCGTTACCTCATTAGACACCAGTCCTCAAAGTGTTGTCAAACAAGGAATGACAGCTATCACTCAAGATTCCATAGCTGCCCAGATGGTAGGACAACTGGGCTTTAAGAAGGGCAAAACTATCACAAAAACAAAGTTTAAGATAATTAAAATGAAGCCAACAACATCATCCCAGTCGCTGATCCTACCCTGTTAAATCTAAAACTTCAGCAACATTCAAAGTTCCTGTTTCAGTTACTGCTGAACTCAACTTTATTCCTTCTTCCGCCTTACTAAATGTCTTGATTCAGATGGAAAACAATTTTTAATGTATTTGGCAGTGTGATTCTTAGAGCCAAAACAGATAAGATGCAGAAAATATGTATATAGAATCTCCCTTGATGTGTTAAAAGTTAGTCAGCAGGTCCAGGTTGCTGCTTTCAAGATTAAGGAACTATTTGTTTAATCTTTTCCTCTCATGCTTCTTCCACAACTTAAAATGTTCCTCCAAAGCTTTAGTTTACTCTATGCAGAGGGAAAGATAGGTCTGGTGCTTGCATCTGTATTTTCCTGCATGCAGACTAAATTACTGCTTTGGGATGGGCATTTTAAGATATGCAGGAGGTATGAAAGGAAAGGGTTAAGCATCCTTCCCAGATTTTCAAAGCAGCTATTATGCATTTATCTTTCTCATCTGGTTTGGCCCTGACTTGATCTATTTTCCTTTTAGCACTCAGAAAGGAGCTGGGAAATTGTCAGCCCATCCAAATCTCAAGGCAGAATCAATGCTGGAGATGAAAATGCTACATTTTTGTTTACATTGCATAAACAGCATCTGTCAAGAGACATGCTCTTTTTCACTTTATTTTAGAGTTACACTATTGTGCTTTAAACACAAAGCAACACACACACACCTCTGCAGGAAAAATACAGTTGATAGCTGAAGCATGAAGCAATCTGATTACCTGCCTGGGCTACTAAAATTTTAAAAAAACCCGGAAAACAGAAAAAAGACCTCTAATAATATTGTATGTAACTTGTATATTTTGAATATGGCAACTCTCTTTGTGTAATGAACTTTCTTAAAGCTTTTGTCACTGCAGAGAGCAACAAAGATAGTCACTTATAAAAGGTAAATAAATCAACACAAAGGTGTGGGGGGGTGGGGCAAAGCCTGCAGTGTGGAAAATAGGAGCCAGGAAAAACCAGCACAAGTTTCTTTTTTAGTCATAGTAGGCAATTTGTCCATTTGTGAAAGGGAAGGAAATTGTTTCTTTTTTACGTGGAGATGTCTTTATGTAAATAATTTGCTGTTCTCACATTTTTTGGTGCATACGAGGAAACTTTGAGGAGTTAAGGTGCCACTCAAAGTCTTCTAAGCATCACTTTCCTGGACATACTTTGTTCCTAAAAATACTTGAGAAGCAGGAAAGGATTCTGCCTGCTCTTCTTGACTAGGTATGCCAGACTGTATCAGGGATGCATCTGTGACTCTTTTAACAACCCATTTGTGAAAGAAAGTCTTCACTGTGACTCAGAGGCCTGGCGCCTCGGCCATTGGGAGACTTGGACATGGCTTGTCATCATCACCTTGAAGTGAAATTGGCAAGTGAAGCATCTGAAATGTAATCTGGTAGGCCTACATTTGGCCAGATGACTTCCTCATCTCCTGTAAGGCAGAGTATGATCTCGCGGATGTCGACACACCTCTGATTACTGTAGTACACTGGCACCTTCTATACCAAGAAAACTGACCACCAATCCCCTTTGGGTACTTTGGTCTTCTTTTTTCCAAAAGAAAACACTGATAATATTTTTTCAGCTCCAGTGATGTTTCCCATTCAACTAGCCTGTGTTACATCCATCACATTCTTTTCACACACAGGTTCACTTTGCAGTCTTTGTTCGGTTGAGAGGTGTGGTCTTAACTGCCCCCATTCTGCTTCATGTGATGAACAGTCTAAGAGAGCACCCTTTCCATTTCCATTGATCATTTTTAAAGAAAAAAAAATATAAAATGAAAAAAATATAAATGAATTATAGTAACAGCTGCAAACGGAAGTTTTGGGTTGGTACTAAATAAAAGCTATACTTATATCTATAGACACATATTATATATACATATTTCTTAAGTGCGAAAGCAGAAAGGTTTATGCTTTATTTTTTAAGTAGAAGACATTTTCTTCTGTCCAAAAATACTTAGGTGCTCTACAGGAATGTCTTCTTCATAAATGCCAACCTTGTTAAAGAGGCGCGGAAGGATCAGAGGCAAGTACACAAGTGGTATCCATCAGGCATATCGTTTTATAAGAGTGAATTGCTGAAGCAAAGGAGGAAGTGTACATCTATGGATATTGGATGCTGAATGTGTGTGTGTAGAGCATGAACATGAAAGAGTGATGGGAAATTTGCAGTGGCCAAAAAGGATGCATTACTGAACATGGACATGAAGATACAAGATGATCTAAGAAATGTAGGACAATGAATGAAAATTATCCTTAACTGGAAAAAAAAGATTTATTTTCCTATAAAATCATGCAGAAGTTTCAAATATGTCACACTCCATTTATGGGTCTTTATCACATATCGATATAGTTATATGTATGTGTGTGTGTGTGCATTAAGAAACATAAGAAGGAAATGGGAATACTTTGTTCTGCCATACCATAAGAGTTTGGACAGAGAAAAGGGGTGAAAATTTGTATTTGTGGAAACTGGTAAAGGGCGAACATTTGATGGCTTTCATTAGGCTTCTGAGGTAGCACAAGTAGGTAATCCCCCATGGTGAAATGAATAAAATGGATGGTACAGACTACTGGGAAGATCTCCTGCGGAACCCTATTGAAGAGCATCAGAGCACGCTGGTGGATGTGCCCCAAACCAGAGAAAGGATTCCTTCCCATGGAAATACTGTTCCTTCAGTATAGTCATTCCATCTCTAGTGGGAGCTTTAATATCTGTCATAATAATTCATCCATTCTAATCTTTCTGCAATTTATATTTTATCATTACCTACCTTCAGGGGAAAAAATGGGGGTGAAAAGCAGATTAAATAAGTAAATATCTTGGTGCCTGATCTCCAATTTCCTGCACAAGATCTTTTGTAAAATAAGAAGCTAGTTATCACATGACCAGCTCTTTTGGATTTCAAAAAGCAGAACTTCCCCAGGTTACTATGGCTGTCTTTAATCCCTGTTTCTTCACAATCATTTAGTACATATGACCTTTGTTAACCAAATTGTGTTCATATGTAAGTATGCTTTGGTTTATTTGTCACAGTGGTATTCCATCCTTTCCTAAAAGAGGTCAGGACAATGTGCATGAGATCTGATTTTATGCTGTCAACGACCCTGTGAGGTTGGCATAGAATGAGCAACAGTGGTTTGTGAGACAATTATTTGGGCCTGTAGGAAAGTGCTGAGTAACATCAAAGCCACACATTCAGTAGAAGTTTTCACCGCACCTATTTTATCTCTGAAGTTTCTTGAATTTCTTTCCTAATTCCATGAGACTCAAAAAAACAGCCTTTCCTTAAAGAAAAAAAAATACCGAGCTTGGAATTCAAACCAAATCAGTGTTAATGTATTAGGTGAGTTTTTATTTGACAAGCTTGGCTTCCTGACTGAGAAACCTAACCTGGGCACAAGAAAAATGCTGATCATGTTTGCTCATTCAACGTCATCACCGTATTTCCATCTGCTTGTTTCTTAAGATCACCTTGTTGGAGAGGGATGGACTGTCCCATTACCCATGTCATGGTTGTTTTGCTGCCCTTAACACGCACTGAAAAGAAAAAGTTCTGGGCCAACAATGTCAGTGGAGTGTCTCTTCATTTTATTTTTAAGTCATTAAATACAGGAGAAGTCAATTAAAAATCTGTGTTGCCTTTTTCATTTCTAAAAATGTGCACAGAATCATTCTTGCCTTTTCTTTCTTCCCTCATCATTGCCCTTCCCCTTGATTATATTTTGCTGGAAAAAGAACTGTCTCCACATTGCAGACCCTAGACAAAAATCTCTCTCCTCCACCTGCTGTCCTAACCACACCTATTACTTTGCTTCTTCATTGCTGTGAAAATAATATTCTGTGTATCCAGTTCTGGCAAAAATGTAACCCTGGGAGCTGCTGGAGGAGCCTTATGGCATATCTAGCGGCAGCACTGCCAGTCTTTCAAAGATAAGATGGTTTACACTCTTCTGACTCCATTAATTCACACCACCCTTCAGATGTAATAAGCTTAAAACAATGCTGGGGAGATCCAGGTATTTATCTGCCAGTTCTGAGCCTAATGATGGATATGGTAGATCAGGGGTAGGGAACCTGCGGCTCTCCAGATGTTCAGGAACTACAATTCCCATCAGCCTCTGTCAGCATGGCCAATTGGCCATGCTGGTAGGAGGCACCAGATAAGGAATAGCCAATGATCCCTGAATTTTATCTCAAGAGAAACAGCAGGAGTTCCCTTGATAGATCAAAAAAAGGCATAGATGGCTCCCAATACAAACTGCCAGGACTATTTATTTAGTTACTTCATTATATCTCACCTTTTTTTCCCCCCAATAGGGGCCCAAAACAGCTTACATCATTCTGGTTACTTCCATTTTATTCTCACAGTAACTTTGCAAGGTAGGTTTAGGCTGAGATTGTGTGACTGGCCCAAGGTCACCCAACTAACTTCCAAGATAGAGATCTCCCACGTCCTAGTCCAACCCTCTAATCACTACACCACACTGGCACTGAAATGGTGGTTACTTTACCAAAGGGCTCAAGTTTCAATTCACACATTATGGAGAACACCTGTGTGTTACAAAAATGTGTTATAACATTTTTCATTTTTAATGCTTTCAAACAGAATAATACAATGCAGTGCAATTGGCCAAATTGTACACATTCATTCTCATACAGTCCTATGATACTGTAGCTATAGTTCCTCCATCGCCTATTAAGTTGTTACCCCTGCCCACTTCTTGGCAGTCAGTCATATAAATAAGCAAGCAGGAACCCGCTATTTCCTCTTTCCTTTTCTTGAAAAACTAATTTCTTGAAAAACCAAGCAGGAACCTCACTATTTCCTCTTTCCTTTTCTTGAAAAACCTCATAGACTCCACCTATTCCTGGTTTCTTCTGTTTGGGTGGCAAGCTCCAGGTTGGGGAATTCCTGGAGAATTTTGAGTGGAGCCTTGGAAGGGCATGGTTGGGAAAGAAAGCAATCCCAGCAAGGTATAATATCATGGAGTTCATGATCCAAAGCATCCATTTTCTCCAGGGGAATTGATCTGGATCATCTGGAGATCAAATGTAACAGCGAGAGATCTCTAGCTCTCATCTGGAAGCTGGTAATGCTAGTTCCCCTGGAGGAAATGGCTGCTTTGAAGGGTGGAGTCTTTGGCATTATACCCTTCTGAGGTACAGATCCACCCTCCACACTACAGAGATCAGTTCCCCTGGAGAAAATGATTTTGTGTCATTGTACCCACTGAGATCCCTCTCCTCCACATGGTCCAACCCCAAATCTCCAGGACTTACCCAGCCTGGATCTGGCGACAATACCCCCCGTCCCCTGCCAGTGGTCAGGGATGACCTGGCAACCATGTCTGAGGCCCCTCTCCACCTCAAACCCTCCCCTCCCCAAGCTCCACTCTTCATATCTCCAGGAATTTTCCAACTTGAAGTTGACAGCCTGATTGCCTTCTCACCCAACAGCCAACCAACCTTTATCTGCCTTATGTTTATCTGTGTTATGTTTTCCAACTCCCTGCTCCACAGACCACACTTAGGAATACTACAGTTTTTCTCCTCAGTGGAGACAAAAACAGTTTAAATTAGTCTCCTCTCCATTTATCCACACAGCAACCCTGTGAGGAAAGTTAGGCTGAAATTACCCAGTTAGCTTCCAAAGCAAGATGGGAATTTGGTCTCCCAGACCCTGCTCTGAGACTCTAACTGCTCTAATCGCTACATCACAATAGCTTTCATAGTGTGGCTGCTGCTGAACAGTAGCAAGCAGTTAGTTAGGCCTAGTTGAGTCATGCAAGTCAGGTGATGTCACTTCACCAGGTGTTCACTGCTTTGCCTTGGGATGCCAACCTCTAGTGGGACCTGGGAATCTTCCTGAATTTCAACAGGTCTCCAAATGACAGCAATCTGCCTGCTGAAGAAAATGGCTGCTTTGGAGGGTGGATTCCGTGGCATTGTATGTGGATGAGGCCCCACACTTCCCTCCTCAGACTCCACCAGAAAATCTCCAGGAATTTCCCAACATATAGCTAGCAATTCTAGTCAGACCTGGCTCCAATGAGCCCTCACTCAGAGGCTAAAACAGCCTTGGAAAAGACCTTTCCCCCTTCCCCCTGCCTTGTATTCACTGAAACCCTGCCTGGAATGCTGTGAATGGCTCGCAGCAGTCACTGTGGGAATGTAGTTGTTAAAGCAAAAAGTGTTTGTTTATCATTTTGAGTTTTCAAAAACTCCAATGTATTTTTTTTTTAATATTTCAGATTTATCTGCAAACCTGGGGTGTTTTTCAGCTTTGGAGAAAAATTCTGTCTGACTCATTCACAGCTCTAATCACTGGATTTAAGTATCCTCAAAACTGGCTCATTTCACTGTTAGAGTATAAGACAGTGAGCAAATGAGTCAGCCAGTGATGATTACAAAAATTAAACTGTTACCATTTTGGTGCTTATTTGATGCCATGTCAAAAAGGGCATTTCAAACCTGCACATTTGTTCATAGATAGGAGGAATAGTGTGTGCGCGCTCACACACACACACACACACACACACACACACACACACACACACACACACACACACCCATCCCAATCATTTAATGACTGGACTATCCAAAATCATGGGGTAGAAATAAAACTCCATCACCACAGTTATTGTACAGTTGCAAAACTTGATAGTTAGGCAGCATCTCTGACAGTAGCTATTCAACTCTCCATGGTCCTAATTAGGATTCTTTTGGAGAATATATGCACCACTGCCTACAGCAAGGCAGGGCTGGACACCCCTTTCTCTCAAGGTGGCATTTATTTTCTCTTGGACCCAGTCTTTTATACCCTAGTAGATTTAAGCAGCAAGGAGAGTAGAGGCAGGTTTCAAACTTCTAAGAATCCTATCTGTTTCTTCAGACTTGGCAAGCTGAAAGATATCCCACACAGCTGGACAAATTGGCACCCTGGGATTATTTGATCCTGTCACTGCTAATGTGCAGTCCTCATTGAAACAGATGCAAGAGAATTTGCTTGCAAGGTGTCTAGCAAAATAATCGCACAGGCTGCAGAACAGTTCACCTCCTCTTGGAGGCCTGAACCTAAAAGGCTCTGACCACCATGGAGTAGATTTAAAATAAGCTCTAGTCCATGCTTTGTCTGATTTGTCTCAACTTTTTCTGTACTATTGCTCTAGCAGTACCCTTTGTCTTTTCATCATTCACAGCCACTCAATGACGAAGGAGCACAGGTTCTTAGACCTGAGAGGGCCATGTCTTTATTCCAGAGGTCAACCAGGGCATTGATGGAAAAGCCAACCACACCAGCATCACCAGTAAGGTGATGCTGAACATATTTTTGCTCCAGTATGAATGGTAGTGGTTGTGCTGTTTAAAACAGCTCTCTGGCATCCCAGATGCCTTAATGCATCCACAGTGCAACACACTTGACAATGTAAATTTACAGACAATTGAGCAAACACCTACAAATTAGAAATCAGAAGGACAACTGAAGGTGAACTCCATGAATTTCAGTTTTTTTTCCTTCTCTGATCACTTCCTCCTCCTGGAGAAAGCTATGATGATATTGTGAGGCTCTTCCCTCACCAGTACTGCCACCTAGCCTTCAGCTGTTGCACTACTTCACTTTCCCAGGGTCTCCCCAGGCCTCAGAATTGGAAAAGAGGGGGCACTGGGTTGCACCACTCAAGTCCCTCCTTTCTTTCTTAGAGCAGTATTCCTGCAAAGTGTGACACACTCCTTTCTCTCTCTCTGGCCAGTTCCTGGGAGGCCTTCAGCTCTCATGAGTGAGATGGTGAGGCCCATGCTCAGTTGCTGCAGCTATGTGCTGCTCCTGATCCACTCCTGGCCAACCCAACGGTGGCTGCCCAAGTTATGAGGGAAAGAAGTGGATCCTGCTCAGTTTCTGCAGAGTTGGGAAAGTTTTGCCACAGGCACATTGACTGAGGACAGGCCAGATGTAGGCCCTAGAAAGAGACAATCCTGCTTCTGCAGAACAACTTTGTGTGTGTTTATTTTGGAAATGTATCAGCGTATGGCAAAACTCCCATTTGGTGATCCCATTGATGGAACTGGATTGTCAACTAAAGTTGTTTGCAGTAGATCCATGATTCGTGTTCTTGATTTCGATCTGAAGGCCTTGGGGATTTAACTGCAAATGTTTTGTGACTTATTAAAGCCTTTCAGAGATCCCAAAGTCTCTATCATTTATATTAAGTCATGGATTACAGTGTGGAAGGAAATTCCACACTGTCAATTCAATTCATCATAGTTACTGAGGGGAGAATAGGCCATCCTCTGATCAGGTGGTGTTGTTTTTTGCAAGATTGGTGTGTTGTCCACTTGATTCCTCCCGAGACTTGCTTCTGTTTCTATGAGGTTCCATTCATTATAATACAGTATGATTTGGGTCCAATTTATACTAAACTAGCGGGGCCCGGCCACGCGTTGCTGTGGCAATTGTCCTTCTCATCACAGTCCGCAACCCACACAGATGTCCATGCAGGTCCAATGATCCCCAGCATAGCCTTTTGGGAGCAGCAGTGGCATAGTGGCTAAGAGCAGGTGCACTCTGATCTGGAGGAACCAGGTTTGATTCCCAGCTCTGCAGCTTGAGTTGTGGAGGCTTATCTGGGGAATTCAGATTAGCCTGTGCACTCCCACACACACCAGCTGTGTGACCTTGGGATAGTCACAGATTTTCAGAGCTCTCTCAGCCCCACCCACCTCACAGGGTGTTTGTTGTGAGGGGTGATGGGCAAGGAGGTTGTAAGCCCCTTTGAGTCTCCTACAGGAGAGAAAGGGGGGATATAAATCCAAACTACTCCTCCTCCTCCTCCTCCTCCTCCTCCTCCTCTTCTTCTTCTTCTTCTTCTTCTTCTTCTTCTTCTTCTTCTTCTTCTTCTTCTTCTTCTTCTTCTTCTTCTTCTTCTTCTTCTTCTTCTTCTTCTTCTTCTTCTTCTTCTTCTTCTTCTTCTTCTTCTTCTTCTTCTTCTTTTGGGGTGGTCAAATGGAATCCCTCTTTCCCTTTTCAATTCACATTATTATATGGTGCTGTCTTGGTTTTTAGTATAAGGTAACCCTTTCCATTCCACAACGGAACTGTCCAGAGTGTGAATCCCACTGTCCATGAGGCTGGTTGACATGCACAGTCCTGGCTTGGGTAAGGCAGAAATGAGGCAAGGAGGCTATCCCAGTCAGGCAGCAGAGGCAGGGTGGTGAGGCACTCAGATCGAGGCCAGCTCCCTGGGTTTTTAAAGGGCCACGTGCAAAAGAAGCGGAGCCAGTAGTGTTGGTTCGCCCCCACCCTGCATATTTTCTTAGAAGAAAAAGGCAAACTCCAGCTTGCTTTTAGTAAAAGAGAGCTGTGGCGAATATGGGTGAGGAAGTGGGTAAGTGGTGGTTGGATGTGAGGGAGGGCAGAGTGAGGTGTGTGAGGATGAGCTGGATGTGTATGAGAGTATGTGTGTTGTGTGGTAGTAGTGGGTGAGGCACAGAGAGTGAAAGTTACCTGCATGTGTGTGGGGGTGGGGAACCCCACCTGACGTCTCACACAGCAAAGTGTGTATGTGTTTCACTTCCACTCGTATTACCTAACAGTATTACCTATTTACTGTTTTCACTGCTCATCTCTGGCCATCTCTGCGAACATTCTAAGGGCATACCAAGCCCTCAGGCCACAGACAGGCTGCACGAGCATTCTAAGGGTGAAAGTTAAACAGAGGCAGGTTCATGGCCTGGCGCGCCAGGAAAAATACGTTTTACCTGGCTCAGGTATGGACTTTTGGTGATTTGAAGGTCCAATTACCTGCCCGCAACAGAGAGAGACATCATGTGAAAATTTGGGGGCGATCCGTCCAGCCGTTTTGGCGTTAGGGCATTTCCAACAAACGAATGGTTAGCTTTTTATATATATAGATTATCTAGAATATTAGCTCATTTAAATCTGGATTCAGGCCTGGGTTTGGGAAACAAATGGTCCTTATCACCATATGAATGTCCTTTTCTGGGAGAATGATGGAAGGGAGAGTATCTCTGTTGATTCTCCTGCACCTCTCTGTGGTGTTCAATGCTATCAACCATGTTCTCCTTCTGGTGAGGTTGGCTGAAGTGGGAAGTATCTTGTTTCAGTGGTTCTGCTATTACTAGAATGGCCGATCCTCTAGAGTAATGCTAGAGGACTTCTGTTCAGCTCTATGGCATGTAGGCTATGGGATCCTACAGAGTTCCATCTTGTCCCCATGCTGTTTAGCATCTACATGAAACTACTATGTTAGATCATTAAAGGATTTGGAGTAAAGAGTCACAAATATGCAGATGACATCCAGCTCTACTTCTCCTTAACATCTGAGTCAGTTGGGCCTGAGGAAGTCTTGATCAGGTTTCTGGAGACTTTAATACGATGCATGAAGGCCAATACGGACAAGCACAGTCCAGACAAGACTAAAGTGTGGCCAGTCAATGCCAAAACTGTTCAAGGACTGATGAGTTAGCCTATTCTGTAGGGGGTTCCTGAAGGAACAGGTTCACAGTCTAGAGCAGGGGTAGGGAACCTGCGGCTCTCCAGATGTTCAGGAACTACAATTCCCATCAGCCCCTTCCTGCATGGCCAATTGGCCATGCAGGAAGGGGCTGATGGGAATTGTAGTTCCTGAACATCTGGAGAGCCGCAGGTTCCCTACCCCTGGTCTAGAGACACTTCTGGATTCTGGTCCCAGATCTCTTCTGTGGCATAGAGTGCCTTTTATCAGGCTGGCATGTCAGAGTCGATCATTCCTCAAAAAGCATAATCTAGCCGCAGTGATCCATGCTCTGATTACATCCAGGTGGGATTACTGTAATGCACTGTATGTGGGGCTTGGGAAATGGTCTAGGAATATTAGCTCTTCCAAAATGTAGTAGCCAAACTATTGTCAAGGCCAGGATAGGGGGATTGTTTCACCCCAATGCTGAAAGATCTGAACTGGCTGCCCATTTGTTTCTGTGCACCATTCAAAGTATTGATTCTTACCATTAAAGCCCTAAACAGGACCACCAAGGAGAGAGGCTGGGGAGACAAAATTCAGGATGCCCAAGTCAGCTGCCTTGCTGATGGAGTTCTGACTGCAGAGCACAGCAAAGATAGTATCTGACTCTGGGGCTTGGCTTTTCTGAAAAGTTTACCATGAGGCTGAGGGCCCCCCTTGCTTCTCAGATCCTGTTAAACCCATCAGCCAAGCCAGCACTGGATCAAGGCAAGACCAGCTAGGACAGTGGTGGTAAACCTATGGCACTCCAGATGTTCATGAACTACAATTCCCATCAGCCCCTGCCAGCATGGCCAATTGGAAATAGCATGGGGGGCGGTGTCTGGAGATATTCTGGACCAGGATATTCCAATACCTTTTCAAATTTTTGCCTTGAAAATCCCCATGATCATCTTTAAACTGATGGCCAATTTTGAGATTCCTAGTTTTATTTTCTGAGTTATGCCTGCCATGAATGGATTGATAGAGTTGCCAACCTGGATTAGGGTTGCCATGGTAACAGATAGCCCAGTAATTTGCTTTGTTATGATATTTGGTTTGGATCAGGGTCCTGTGGGGGTGGGGATGGACGCTAGAAGGAATATTTGTCCAGGGACTGAAGTGTCTTTTGTAAGACTTGGACTTAAACATCTTAGGACCAGAATACTTGAAGAACCATCTCCTATTATTTTAATTTTGCTCTACTAGTATTAGCCCTGTGAGCTCTCTCTCTCTCTCTCTCTCTCTCTGTGTGTGTGTGTGTGTGTGTGTGTGTCTGTGTGTCTGTGTGTGTGTGTGTGTCTGTGTGTGTGTGTGTGTGTGAAAGCAATTATACACAGACTGAGAGAACTGGTGGAAAAGTTTATAAAGGGGCCAAGCTACAGGGTCATAAATATGTAAACCAGTGAGGTATATCTTCTAGCAAGGGAAGAATTCCTGGCTACCACTTAGTCCTTTGTTTTGTATTTCCTCAGTAGATTGTTTCATGTTTTAGTTGATGGCTTCCAAACTGTGAGGGCTGAGTGGGGTATATGTACCAAGTCTGTTAGAACTTTGTGTGTTTGAACAAGCCATTAGCCAGAACATCTTACGTTTAAGGAACTGTACCATCTAAGAAACAACTATATAACATATAAACTGAACTGTAACTGAGAACTGAAACTGAATAAGTATTATTAAGTCTGTGCTTGAAAAACTAAATAACTGAACCTCTGTGCTCAGCTCTAGCGTATGTACAAGCTTTAGATTCTCCTGCCTTATTTTCCTCATCCATTCCATCTCTCCAAGTTATTCATCTCTCTTTCCCATTTCCTCTCTATTAATAAACCTTTCACCCTGTTTAAGTTTAAAATCTGCCTCAGTATTTATTTTGTGTGCCGTATTAAGGGATTTGCGTGGAAAGGTTTAAGTCAATGGGTATCCTTCGCCTTCTCGGTCAGATACAAGGCTGAGGGAAAGTGCTTTCATTATATCATACCACACCATATTTCTGAAGCACCTCAGTCCCTGAAAAGAAAAGGTGGAAAAATCTGACAAGCTAGGTCAGTGAGTGGTTTCCCTGCCTGAAGAAGTTAAGAAAGTGTAGGAGGTTCATTGCATGGCACCTCATTTGTATAATGCCCTGCCTATTTAGGCTTTCCTGGTGCCTACACTGTTTCTTTTAATCTGGAAACTTTTATTTTACACAGTATGTGGTCTGTGTTTTTATGTTGGCTTTTTAATCTTATATTTCAGTTAATATTTTTTAATGTTTTAATATTTTTACTTTGTAAATCACCTCAGTTAAGTTCCTGGGGAGATGACAAAAATGTCCTAAATACCAGAGTAGTTGACTTTTTCCTGAAAGAAGAGTTTGCTCCAAGGATATGAAGAATTCTGGGGCATGCAAAACACATGGAAACTGATAACATAGCCCCTTGGCAGGCTGAATAAATGTGCAAACATTAGATAGGCCTCACTTCTCCAGTATTCCTTAAGCTAGAAAAGCTGAGCAATCAAGCCTCACTCAAAACAATGCAGCAAAATCCCAAGTGTAGTTGCATAACCTTAAGTGCTGCATCAACCAAAAAGCTGAAATTCAAACAGGAACAAGCAGGGGTTTCCAGGCAGTTTAGCTGTAGGACACTTGTCCCATGCAGCAAGTCTTCATAATTCTTCTTGGGTAGAATTCTACCTAGAAACATTTATTCATTTTTGTTCTTCACCTGAAATAACTGTGCACTTTCTCCCAGTGTACAAAAAGGTTACAAGAGTTAATTTAATTAGAAAATGATAGTTACTGTGACTATAATAGCAAAAAAAAAAACCATTAAAGCCTTTTTTCCTCCTGCCCAGGCCCAGCACTGCAGTAGAAAAACTCCCCTGCTGGGAGCCACTTTTCACTACTGATAGATTAAATTGCCAGGTAGATAAAAAACATTTTAATTATAACTCTCTTTTTTACACCTGGTGCCAAAGGCAGCAAGCTTGCAATGAGGCAATATGTTTATGGCTATGGAAGTTTGCATCCAGCAGAAGATGGTGTAAGCAGTAGCCTTGCTTTTGCAGGGTTAGAAAAAAAGACAGTGTTTTGGCTAGCGTTACAGCCAAATTCTTGGCTCCATCGTGAGCTGGCACTTTCTGCATATGCACTACTATGGTTTCTAAAGCTTGTACTACTTTAACAGCTGCACAATAGCCAGAAATTCAGAACATGAAGCATTTATTCCCATTAGTGTTGGGACTAATGTATTACATTGTTGTTTTAAAGCATGGATGTTATTAAATTTTTCAGTCAAAATACTCATTAGACAGTGGACAAGAATTATTCTTTTCATCACCTCCATTTTTAGTTTTTCCCATTTTTCTCTTTCTACTATAGCTTTCCATAGAAGCAGTGCTTATTTTAATCAGAATGAGCCATGACACCGTTCCAGAATTTGTTGAGAAGGGTCAACTTTGTTGAATGAATGTTTCAGAGAGGCTGTGAGAATACACAGAGGACTAACTGAGCATGAGCATATTTGCTCATATGTTACTGCAAGAGTCCCACCCCCCTCAGTCAATCCAGCCTGCAGCAGGAGAGGGAAGGTCCAGAGGTTCACTGAGGGAATTGATCATGCTGGAGAAAGACCTGCAGCAGCTGTAGCCGCCACAACCAGCAGATGGGGGGAAAGCAGCCCTGCACTTCTAATTAATATTTTGGACTCTCCCCCACGCTTTTTAAATTACTAGACTCTGTTGGTATTTGTCATTGTACTGAGTGCCTTTCCTGAAGATCCTGTCCATCTCTGTTGTGCTATATTCATAGCCACTATGATTAAGTATTACTTGTAGTTGTAAAGTTGTTGTGTTCTTATTAAGTGTTTGTTACCATGAATGTTGTTATCCTGTTAAAGTAATTTCACATTTCTTTAGCAAGCCACAAGAATGTTGTCATTTTATTGATTTTCAATTTCCCCCCAAGTCTCCCATAGATATTTATGTAGTCAGAGATCTGCTGAGTTACATGTACACCTTACTCCCTCACTCAGTGTGAACAGAAAAGTTTTGTTCATGCAGAAAAAAGTCAAGCAGGCTCACTGCACTTCACTAGACTCCTCCTTCCCTTCCTCTCAACCTTTGCCTTCACTTCCTTGGCTACCTTCTGCCTCAGACTTCTCTCTCTCTTTCTTTCGCTGAGTGGGTGAGCACTTCTTTCTCACTTCTTCTTTCAAACTAGGAATGTGCTGAAGGAAGGAGGAGTCTGGTGGATGGGAAAAGAAAACTGCATGGTGGACTCAGCATGTGGGTAATTATGCACCTCCTTTTTCCTTGCTGGGTGATGGCTCTGGCATCATGACATTCTTGCTGTAAGCTTTCCAGCTAAGGTGTTGCGGGATAGCACAGAAGATGAGTGATGCCAGGAGCCTTAATGTTTCCAGTTACCCTCCACTTCCTTCTCACACTCCAATTAGCGTGCCTGATTCCTCCTCTCCTTGCACAGTGGCAGCTGAACAACATTCAGACTTCAGCAACCATACCGGCCCACAGGATGACCCTGCCAGTCATTTCTTGCCTGGTCCATTCTAGGATCTGGAATCGGGTGGCAAGAAAATAATTAGTGGGGAGTATGGTGGGGTCAGTGGCAGGGAATAGCCTGGGAGGTGTGGCATAAAACAGACCATTGGATTAACTAAGATCTGTTATAATTCGTCCCTGCTCAAATCAGACAGGATTGAGCATTGAGAGGCATGTTGAACACAATTTTGAACACATCGCTCTATATTTTAACTTTTGCACAGTTCCATCACAACTGCCTGAGTGATTTGCTATGCTGGTTTGGACTTGAGGGTTAAATCCTTATAAATGCATTGATTCAATGAGTTTGGAAATCATAGAGTTGGAAGAGATCACAAGGGCCATCAAGTCCAACCCCATGCCATGCAGGAACACACAGGTCGATTCCCCACGGTCAATTAATCGTGTGATATGCAAAATATCAAGGTTTCAGCAAGAACTCCCCGCTGCTTGAGCGACAAACAGGGATTCATCCTGTTTCTGGCGCTCGTTCTCCCCCTTATCCCATTTCCCGGCAGAACCTGCTTGTAAGTACAACTTTTTCTCTTAGCACACTTTCGATCCAGTTTCGTGGGGAGGAACAGGGGTCCAATCTGTGTTTAGAATTTCCACTGTGGAGCGTGATGCAAGTCTAGCAACCAACAGCATTGAGTAACAGAAAAAGATGCATTTTGCTTTACACATACTGAATCTTCAATTATTATCTTGAATCCCTAGTTTCTAGATCTGAATACAGTGTGTGTCATCGCAGGACTTACAAGCTGAAGTGGAACCATACTTTATGTTTTTGACTCTCTCTAACACTCTACAAAGCTGCAATTCCCAATTGGTTACATTTGACCAGTTGTAGATTTGTAGATTTACAACAAATCATTTGTAGATTTACAACCAATGGTATACGGCCCTAGGGACATGGGGTAACTCTAGGGGTAACCCATGTCCCTGGGCACACCCCTTTTGGTCATGTGGGGGGGGACCAAATGCCCCCCACGTGACCAAACAGTTTGCGCCTTTGGCCAGAGGCGAGGAGCTGAGCCAGGTGCGCAGCCTTCAGCCAGCTCCCAGTCCCTAGGAGCTGGCTGCAGACCGCAGCACCCGGCGCCCTGCTCAGCTCCTTGCCTCCAGTTGGAGGCGCAAATCTGAGCTGGCCACCGGAGCACCCAGTCCTGCCTTCCCCAGCTGCAGAGGGAAAGACTGGGAGCCCCAGCAGCTCCAGCAGCCAGCTCAGCTTCTCACCTCCAACTGGAGGCGCAAAGCTGAGCTAGCCACCAGGGCTTCCAGTCCCTTGTGCGCGCCATGGGTGCTGCTGAGCAGAGAAGAGCAGCTGGCCACTGCACAGCCAGCTTCTCTTCCCTGCCCAGGCATCAGCCCCGGCACAAGAGAATCTCCTGCCCCCTCAAGTAAGTGTGTGTGTGTGTGTATGAATGGGTGGAAGCAGGGCACCACGTTGCACTGGGGGGGGGGCCCAGAGGAGGTTTTGCCTCTGGGCACAATTTGGGCCCCATACGCCTCTGTTTACAACACACAGTTTTAGAACAGCAGTGTCTAAATAAACTACAAATTATGAAGTTAGGCAGTTTAGCAAACAGCAGCGCCACCTACAGGTAATGCTCATTTACAACATGAACTTCTGCACTACTACCTGTGTTTCCCATTAATTTTTGCTCCCAAAGATGCGCTATGTCTTATTTTCAGGGAATGTCTTATTTTTCTGTGTTCTGTTGGTCAGGCATGCTTCCAAACAAAAACTTTGCTACGACTTACTTTTGGGGGATGCCTTATATTTCACACTTCAGCAAAACCTCTACTACGTCTTATTTTCCGGGGATGTCTTATATTCGGGGAAACAGGGTATGTTAAATGCTACTTGTTTTTTATGCAATTGCTAATGACAGCACACATCTTAATAGACATCACACAGCCAGATTCTATTATTTGAAGGTCTAGTTATCCAGAGCTATAGAATCTCACCGGTAAAGCCTCATACATTTACTATGTTCTAATCTAGACGAAGTTTCCTCCCTTATATGAAACAAATTGGCATCTTTTGTGGAACTTGCTCAGCTGTATTTTGATTCTCTAGAGCATTTAATTTATAATGTTAACCAACTGCTGTAACTGTCTGTTACTGACTGTTGGTTAACATGGTTTATATAATTGTCTGGTGTCCAAATTATAACTGACTCACACAATTTTCAAATATGTTGGTATGCAGAAATATTCACTTTTTTCAGATGTGAACTCAGCAAGTCAGTTCTTGGGGCTTGCATCTTAACACCTTAAACAGCCAGAAAATAGCAGATAGTAGCTAGGAATATACATTACAGTGTTCATGTCATGGTTCGTAGACCAGCTTTGTTTCCCCACTCTTCTGCATGAAGCCTACTGGGTGACCTTAGGCTAGTCGCAGTTTTTTCAGAACTCACTCAACCCCATTTACCTCACAAGGGGTCTATTGTGGGAAGAGGAGCTCTTTAAGACTCTTTAAAAGTAGAGGGAAGCAGGGTATAAATCCCAATTCTTCCGCTCTTCCTCTTTTGCTGTTATCCTGAAAGATGTTGATTTTGTCTTTGGTACAGACAGAATGTTTGGGCAGTGTGCCTATTGGTCAGATGCATCCAGGCTGCATTCTAGAAACTTGTTTCAGAGATTGTTAATCCACAGCACTTTAGCAGAGCAGGAAATTTTTCAAAGCAAAGGAGCTCATAAATGGCAGGGGAACCCTTGCAGTGTTCAAAGGAAATGTTATAAGGAGAACGCCAGTACATGAATGAAGAGAATCCTTCACAAAGTTCCTTACAAAGTTGTTCTTCATTCCTACAACAGGGTCAGATGGACAACATATACTTCTTACATCATACTCTTAAGAAAAACAAAACAAGAATACATATACAATAAATCCTGGATATAAAAAGGAGATAGAATCCAGAGAGTGAAATGCTTGGCAATACCACATACACTGTATAGAATAGGCATCAGAAACCAGCGGCGGGGGCTGCTGTTCCTTGACACAAAAATATATTTTACAATGTACTAGTGAGAAAATTTGGTACACATTCAAAACAAACATCCAAACAAGGTCTTGGGATCAGTTCAAAACTTCTACTTTTTTAGAAGCTCCCCACCTCACCCCATACAGAATACAAAAAATCATTTATTTTTACAACCCAGCTTTGCATCTTCAGAATACGGAGGGAGCCAAAGTACACAGGTACTGAGTTGTAGAGCAAAGGCTGCTATTGCCATGAAGGGATGTCTTTGAGTTGCTGCTACAGAATGTAGCTGCCACACAATGATGTACTGTCTTAGACAAGTGATATTGTACTGCTTTATCGCAGCAAAATTTTGAGAGGTTCAGTTAAGATTTATGTTAGGCTCTAAAGTATTACTGTGATATTGATTCTTTTGCTATTAAACCTAATCAAATAGGAGGACTGTTGGTATAGAAGAGTAATGAAATAAAGCAATTCATGATCTTCCATCAGTTTTTGATGAGCATATGTGAAGATGAACTAATCCAGTCATTCAGCCCCTACACAACCATAGCTGAATGTGGCTGAACACACCTCACAAAGCTGCAAAGTTTAAGGGGAAAACACATGAGCAACGTAGTCAGAAGCAAATGACCAAAAAGCATTATGCCCCTCTACACAAATTTCCCACCATCTAATGATTACTATGTGTGAGTGTGTAAACTGATGGGACATAGAGACCAAATGACTGAATTACGAATTTTGTACTATTTTGAATTTTGGCCCCATAATGAAGTCAGTCGAGATGGCTTTAGGATGGCTGCCGTCTCTCAGGGTCTTTCCTTTGCAATACGGGGGAAATAATATTGACCTGCTTTACATGGTTGTTGGGAGATAATATAGGTAGAGCACTTTGAATACTTCAAGCTGCCATATAAATGGTAAATAGGATTCAGCCAAGATAGTTGGATCTTTTGAATCTAGTAATTTGCAACTGATTGGATCAAATGGATAACTAACCCTGCACAAGAAGCTGCCCTATAAAACCATCATCATGGCAAAAGGTGCAGCTTGTTCAAGCAAACGATGCTCTTACAATTTCAAAGTGGTTCAAAGCATTTCAGCTCGCAATATAGCCCCTAGCAAGCATGTGGAATGGTGACCAAATTTGCAAAACAAAGGCTATCAGAAAGTGTACAGGCTAGACTATGGTACTGAGGTCCTTGACTTTGGTTCTTCATGCTTTCCATCCACCCTCATCTCACAGATCTCAGTTCAACAGGCAGATGCTTTTAAAAAAGGCTTTGGATTCACATGTGAACTAGAAAGACATCTCTTCAAAACTGCCCTGTCAACTCCTGCTTCATCTTCAAAGAACCAATTCTCCTTCCCTTCACTTTTTTGCTTCTTAAGTGCCGGAGAAAGGATGCCAGTGGATCCTGTCTCTTACCACACATGAAAAGCCATCCATTCAGGGCCCATCCCCCATGTGAATCCACATATAGTGAGATGCAGCAGCAGTGTGACTGGCTGCCTCATGGCTGGGACATTTCCCCAGAAAGAAGAGTGGAGTAAAATTATAATTTGTAATTTGTAAAAACGACAAATGACACCTCTTCTATCATGTACTTTCTCCACGCTTCCTCATTCCGCACTACTGGGAACAATATCATAAAGTGATTTAGATCTCCAAATACCTTTAATTACTCCCCATTGTATAAAACTGCCATCTCATGCCTGCTGCTCTCCCCCATTGCTGAGAATTGTATGGCTCACATTATACTTGGTGACAGGAACACTCTCTGTGGTAATCTGGATGTAGGCCTAGTCCTGTTTGCTTACTGATATTTTCCATCAGCAAGAGCCATTGCTAGTAGTGCTGCTCAGTCCCCAGATATCAGCTAAGAATGATGGGGCCTCTATAAAGGAATCCTGAATTAAAAAGGAGGAGGAGGAAGAGGAGGAGAAGAAGAAGAGGAGTAGTAGTTTGGATTTATACCCCATCTTTCTCTCCTGTAAAGAGACTCAAAGTGACTTACAAGCTCCTTTTCCTTACTCTCCCCACAACAGACACCTTGTAGGTGGGGCTGAGAAAGTTCCAAAGAACTGTGACTAGCCCAAAGTCACCCAGCAGGAATGTAGGAGTGTGGGAACACATCTGGTTCACCAGATAAGCCTCTGCCACTCAGGTGAAGGAGTAAATTAAAACCATAAAGTAACTATGACATAGTGTATTTTGATGACAGGTTATAGACTCCACTAAAACATGCCTACTGCTAGCAGATGAGGGCTATATAGTATTCATTCCATTACTTATTAATAACACTTGCATGCTGCTCTTCAAGCTGATGGTGATGCAAATGGTGTTATCCCATTCATCTTTGCAATAATCCTGTGAGACAGGTTAGGCTGAAAGACTGCCCAGGACTGCCCAGGGAGAGATCTGTCCTCAGCCTAAATTTAATGCTCAGGTGTAGTGGTTAAGAGCAGGTGGACTCTAATCTGGAGAACCGGGTTTGATCCCCCACTCCTCCACTATGAGTGGTGGAATCTTATCTGGTTAAGCAGATTTGTTTTCCCGCTCCAACATACGAAGCCTGCAGGTTGACTGTGGGCCAGTCACAGTTCTCTGAGAACTCTCTCAGCGCCACCTACCTCACAAGGTGTCTATTGTGGGGAGAGAAAGGGAAAGGAGTTTGCAAGCTCTTTGAGTCTCCTTACAGGAGAGAAAGGAGGGTTTAAATCCAAACTCTTATTCTCCTTCTATATACACTTGCTCTCTCTAGCCATTGTACCACACAGGCCAGAGACTGCATTTGTTATATATACCTACAGCATGGTCAGAAACCTATCTTTATGGTACAGTCACCTCACATCTAAATTTGCTCTCTTACCTTTTAACAATTTGCAATGCAGTAAGAAGGATTCATGGCTGATTGCAGTGGTGCCAGCAGGAGGCTAAATTCTGTATGCTTTATTGATTAAAATATTTATATCCTGCCTTTTCTTGTGGCTCAAGGTGGCTTACAAAAGATTGTTAAAATGTTACAACTGAAAATCAATATAATAAAGTTTCCAATCCCCCCCCCCCCCAAAAAAAAAAGATGTCTGCAGTTTATAACTTACTCAAATCCCTGGTAAATAAAATGGTCTTGCTGAGCCTCTTGATTTCTAATGACAGCCCTTTCCTAGTCTTGTCTGGAAATCCATTCCACAGAATGGCAGCTGCAATGAGGAATGGTTCTGGCTGATGACAGACAAGCTACCTGAAGTGGAGGAACAGCCAGCAAGTGGCAGTCTGAAGACTGTAGTTGGTGTAGGGGAACATACGCGAGGAGATGGTCCTTGAGACATGTGGGTTCCAGCTGTGAAGGGCTTTAAAGGACATTGAATTGGATTAGGAAACAAAATGGCAGTCAATGTAATTTTTTTTAAGATGGCCAAATTAAGCTCCCATTGGCTAACCCTGACAATAATCAGCCTGCTGCTATTTATGAATTGTATTCAAGGGCAGGCCAATCTGGTGTGCATTACAGTAATCAAACCATGTTATCAGATGTTCAGTAAAGCAGGCAAAATGTCTTCATTTGTAGTGGGAGCAGGAATGCTTGTGAACCACCACAGCTTCTGAACTTATAAAGATGCTGGCTGTGAAAGAAAAGTTGATTGAGAAATCAACGCGTTTCTGAATAATAGCATCCTTTGCACCACATAAGAGACAAAGCAGTCACACACAGGTCAGCACAAGACCACTGTACAATTTACATAAATTTATATACAGTATATTAAACATCTCTTTCGTTGAGTCCGAGCAATCCCAAACATTTTAATGATCAGTAGCTGTTCAGTTTACTTCCCAAGATGTAACGTTGGCCTTTTAAAAAATTTCTTCTCCAAGGTAGTAAATTATGGCATTAAAAGAAACCAACCTCCACCCCGCTTCAATTATTATGAAAAAAAAGTGCAAATATTGTTGAGGCCACTCTTGCTACATTGGATGTTGCCAGTCCCACACAAGTCTTTTCCGGTGGCAGCGTGTCCTGTCCTTGCGCTGGCGCATCCATTTGTTTGTGTCATGGTTTCCCATCATCTCTTAGACAAGACGTCCTACTACAATTGTGGAAAGGTAGGAAGAACACCATCAACAGTTTCAAGGAGGGGAGAAAGAAGAGGTGGAAACTTTAATGAAAATCATATTTGGTTTAAATGAGTACAAGTGAGCTCCCTAATTCAAACAATTAGTTATTCCTGGTCCTAATATTCCCATAAGGTTAGCCTCACAAAAACTACAGCCACTGAACTAATCTTGATTAGGAACTAATCTTGTTTATGAACGACTGAGCTAAACTTAATTATGAATTATTGGATGCAAATATGTACCCTGAAGTATGAGTTGGCCTCAATAACATGCTTTTGTCTCTTTTTCTGGATTTCGAATGTCCCAGTACAGCTGATCAAAACAGAGAGATTGTCATCAGGATGGGAATGACTTAGAGAAAGAGTGCTTATACAAATGATTGAATTTAACTTCCATTTGATATATTTTGTGAACTATCATAAATTTAGCTCAGCCCTTGTTAAAACAAAGAATATCAAGTGATTCTAATTGCTCTTAGCTAGCAAAAGGAACTGATTCTGTCTCATGGCTTTGGGGTCACATTTGGACTTTGCTAGACACTTTTTTTCCAAATGAAGTGACCCTCCATTATTTGCTTCTTTTTCCCAGAATGCAAGTGCCATAATCTAACACAGTGTTTCCCAACCCTTGACCTTGCTCTTCATATCTCAGGGTACCCTTGAGGAAAACACTTATTTTTTTAAAAAAATGATTTACTTTAATTATTAATTACATCAGAGACATAATAGTTTATTGCTGTTAAGTCTCTGCTCTGAACTGTCCTGGCTCCATTGCAGCCAATGGGGAATTTCTGGGTATGCAAGCAGGGTGCACATTTTTCAAGGAAGAGGCACCAAACTTTCAGGAGACTCTCTTGATGACACCACCCAGGTTTAGTGACCTTTGCTTCTGAGGGTTCAATTTTATGAACCTCCAAAAGGGCAGGGCCATCTCCCACCACTGCCAGAAATTTTGTTTTTTTCCTCCTTCATGTTTTAAATTTGTGCAACATCTGCCTCATGAAGAGTTCTATAGAACTCACAAGCTTGCACAATGTTCCACATCACTTGAGTTGACCTCAATGAAGCCTTTCCCAGCAATAAAGCCCTCCACTTTCTTGAGGACTGCTTCTTGCAATGTGGACCTCCTCTGCAGTTATGGTCAACGGATGAGGCTCCGCAAGACAGCACAATGTGTATCTCTTTTTTATTAAATGAACTCCAGGATAGCCAATCTCATTAGCTGTGATGTTAGGGTAGCTACTTGGAGAGCTGTGAAGTGTACTTGCCTCATGATATAACTGTCGAGAAAAATGGGGGGAGAGATGGGTTCCAGAAACTACTTACTGAAAGGATTAACACCTGGTCTTTTTCCATGGGGAAAAGTTCCAATGCTGCCTGTAAAAAACAAGGAGTACTCTTACATTCACTTAATTCCAAATATGATGAAAGCTGCAGATTTAAGAAAGCAGTGAGATTGGTCTGACAGTTATGACAACAGAATTAGTTACTCCTGATTACTTCTTTGTAGGAGCTCTGAGTTTATATTCCCTTGAACTCTGAAAAGGGCTTTGGTTGGTCATATTTTGCAGTCTGACATCTCAAAGTGCCCACCAGATGGAGCTAAACCTTCCAAATATATCCCTGTGGTCTCCTGGGCTCTCAAATAATCCATCTTTCCGAAAATGTGCAGAATGCAGTGTCAACTTGTAAGAGAGCTGTTTGCCTAGAATTGGTGGGTCTGTACTTAGAACTTCCATATAATACAACACCAACTATACCCTAATCCTATGCATATTTACCCAGAAATAACCCGCACCAAGTTCACATTCCTGAGGAAGTCTGCATAAGATTGAAGCCTGTGTTTCCTTAGGAATCCTGAATACAATGAATCCATTAAATCACACCTGTTCACAAAATAGCCTAAATGGCATATCTAAACTTCCTCGCTGTCCCAAAACCTATTAATGGATTAGGAATCTCGAAAAGAAAATTCTCACTTTTGGCCTTCTCTGTGAGCTCTGAGGGTCAGACTAGCCACTGTTTAGTAAATGCTGTATTTTGCTATGTAGCATCACTGAATTTCCCTTATAAGAAAGTTGGCGATTCTGTATTTACAGCAAAGGACACTAGGAATGTCTGCTTGTATTTGTCTTAAAGGAGTTTTCCAATTTTTCTCCTTCATAAATTAGGACTTCTTGAGGGGCCAACTGACTGGATTGTTAAAACCCATTTTCTACATTTATCTCAGCAGGAAGGAAAAAGGGAGACTGCTTCTGGGTGTATATAATTCTGGGCATGATGTTGGCAAACAAGAAACTTAGCTAAACAGTGAAAACTGGTTGCTAACTATCAGTGCTCCTGATTGGCTTGAAGTAACTTGGCTAACATTTTAATAGCCCAATAATATGCACAGCAAGGCACACTTAAGCCCACTGAAATCAAAAACCTTAGGTGTGCCTAACTGTATAGGATTAGGATCTGAATTTTTTGAAACAGGTCATGTACTATGGATCAAATATAAGCCCACCTCTTACATCTCTTTACCAAACACTAAATCTGCTCTAGCTGAAACAACCCAGAGAATTCCACAGCTGGAGAAAGATCTCCTTCTTCCTTCTCCAGTATGATGGCTGTTCCAAGATTAGAGGTCAGTGTTTGAATCAGGGTGTGTTACTAATTGCAACATAGTCTGCATAGCCCCCAATGCTTAATAATTATCCTGAGTTTGCTGTCTTCCTTACCTTCTTGAATATTCCTTACTTCCCATCTCCTCCCCAATCCCTGCCATTCCCAGGTCCCATCCCCAATTGGTAGCAGAAGATAGGACTCACAACAGTGGCGTGGGGGGAGGGGTGGAATGATGCCTGGGGCAAATGGCAGGGATGCTCTAGGCCGATCATGAATTGAGAAGGGTTGGCTAAATGGCCTGTATAGCCCCTTTCAACTCTATGATTCCATGAATGTTCTTAATTCAGGACTGGAAGTGGAACATCCATTTTTTCACTGAACAGGTATTTGTATTAATGTTGGAGGCAGACAACATCTTTTGAAGGCACTATGAATAGTTTCACTTCCCATGGTGTGGATACTCATTCTGCTCTTGCTTTCAGTAAAAAGATTTGAAAGGGTTTTGGATTTTTTCCATCTGAAGCAACTATGGGACAAAAACAGTGTGTAAGTATATAATGTGCAGCAATGCTTTCCATAAGCCATGTTAAGGTCACTTAAAATAGTGTTTTCTGTCTCTAGTCTAACATATATATATATATTCATGCAGAAACAGTAAGTGCAAGACTTGACTTAAAGGTCACTTGGGAAAGTGTCATACAGTCAGAAGATATCAAAAAGGCCATCTAGACCCACAGCCAGCAAACAGAAGACTCACCAAAAAAAGCAGAACAAATAACTTTCCAAGAGGGTCATTAAAGCTGTAGCTTAAACTAGAAGGGTTGGCAGAGCCATGGCTCAGTAGCAGAGTACCTGTCTTACATGCAGAAGGCACCAAGTTCTATTCACTGCCAAATTCAGCCTCAGGTAAGAGCTGACAGGATAGACACTTTTTGGCTGAAACCTTACAGTGTGAGAGCAAGCACTGAGCCAGATGGGTCAATGGTCTAACTCAGAATAAGCCAACTTCAACTTCATATGTTCATGTATATATTTACATATGAAGAGTTTTCCATACCATTGAAAGAGTGAGATTCAGTACCTACCTCCTTCTTTGCCAACACCCAAGCAACCCTTCAGTTCCTGTAGTGAAATAGACTTGTCCTTGTTGAGGTCACAATAGTCTGTGAAGCGTCGTGCGCATTTCTTAGGGCTAGCTTTCTTCTTTACATAGCGCTTGAATGGCTTCATCTCCCTTTTGCTGATGTCAGTGCTGCTATTGTTATCCAGCTGACTGAAGTACCAATGCACCACCCGCTCCTCCAATGTGTGGCTAGGATCAGGCTCTGAAAACCTTGAAACACAACAAAGACCCTCATGGGACTGCAGAACATTGCTGAGCAATGATACACACTTGACACATGTTTGAAGGCTTCTTTAAGGCCAGCAACACCAGGTGCCTGCTCAGGGGCGGAAATATTCTTTTGGAATCACTTTGAACAGCTTCAGGCAGTTTCTTCCACAGTTAGCTGGAAGCACTTATAATGTCTGCTCTTAAAGACCACCATATGCACACCCAAGCAGATTCAACCTAAGCAGATGGGTGAGCCTACATTAGGTGACACCAGTAAACATGATGGGGTGGTTGAAAGGTTTGTTATAAGGTGAGGAGGAGATCTTGAGTCCTGCAGAACTGCAAAGTGCAGAGAAAGGTGGGAGAAAAGATGCCTTGAGAGAATACTGCTAAATAGGTGGAAATGTGCACCATGGTATAATATTTTATTTTTAAAAGTTTCCAAGCAAAGTGCAACGGGAGTAGAACAATGTCCAAATAAATGGCTTTACACTCCATCAACCAGATACTCATGGGATACTACTTGCACATTTGAAAACCTAGAAGGGTTGACTCACTGAGATAGGACCTCAGGTTTTGTATGGACTAAACCAAACCCTGTGCATATTTGCTAGTGCAATACCCCTACAAATACCCCATGGTCTAGATAAACTCATGCCCACACAAGCATGAATCATGGGTCAACCAGAACTGCTGAGAAGTTGAAAGTGAGATAGAAACAGAAATTTCTGTCTCTCGCTTAGAAGTCAGGACTGGTGGCAGGACGGACATCTTTGCTCACTGTTGCATGGGATATAATTCACTCCCCCATTCCTCAACTAAGACTAGATCATCAATCAAAATGACTAAGAAGAATTTCATCTACATCTGAGGAGAGAAACCTTGCTGGTGAGTTTATGGCTTTTCTCTAAGAGCTACATTTGGAATTTAATGAGATATAAAACTCAAGACAAGATCATAAACTATTCGGACTGATGGATGTAGATTTTCTTTTTACTTAAGAGTTTTCATATTAATCTTTTTTCCTGTTCTTCTTAATGGCTTTTTAAAATGAACTATGGAGTGGAATTTGTTTTCCCATGCTTCTTTAATTTAGACAATTTTGCAACAACATTTTGATACAAAGCTGAAAATTGATGAAGTGCACATAATAGTTTTGAAAGAAATACCAATCAGAATATTGAGTAAGAGAAAGGATTGCCTCTTTCTAACAAAGAAATTAAAAAAGAAGATTAGATTTTGTTGGGAAAAGCTGGAAGGTGTATAATTTAATTTTGAACAAGGTAAATTTAGATTCAATACAGTTCCAAAGATGAAAGATGTGGGGAAGACTTGGATTCAGAGGTTCCAGATGCTCCAGAGGGTGCAGATCAAGGAAGACCCGGAAGACAACAGCGAGGGGGGAAATGGACTCTGTGGGACTAGCCTTAAAAGAAGACTAACATTTGGATTACAAAATACGTTTTAAATGTTTGACATGGAATATAAATGGAACTAATGCTCCATGTAAGAGAATATTTTTTTGCATTATTTAAGGAAATTAAAACGGGATGTAATTTGTCTACAAGAAACACATATCAGGAGAAAGAATGTAAAATATTTGATTCAAAAATCTTTGGGTAAAGAGTTCATTTCAGAAAGTCCTATTAAGAAAAAAGGGGTGTTATATGTTAACCCTGAATTTGTACCTAAATTGATATTAAATGATGAACAAAGTAGATTTGTGGGGGTGGAAATTACTTTGATGGGAGTCAAAACTATGATGTTGGCAGTTTATGTACCAAATGAAGATAAAACATATTTTTTAAATACCTTTCAGAGAAATTAACAAAATATGCATATGAAAGTTGGTGTGTGATGAGGGACGTGAATGGTGTGATATTACCACAAATGAATAGAACTTCTGGAAGAAAATATTAAAAATACACACGGCAAACTACCAAAAATATGGTGGAGAATTTGGGTTGGGTGGATGTATGGAGACACAAGAACGAGAATGCAAGAGAATATACTTGTTATTTGGAAAGATGTAATTCCTTTTCAAGAACTAATATAATTTGGGTTTCAAAAGACTTGGCCTCTAAGGTCAGTAAGACAAAGGTCTTACTAAATACTTTTTCAGATCACAACCCAGTGAGCTTAGAATGCAAAAAAGAAACCAAATTTGTTTAGATGGAAACTGAATGAAACTGTGTTACAAAAAGATGTGGTAATTCAAGATTGTAAGAAGAAAACTGAGAGATTTTTTGCACTCCATTTGAACAAGAGTAGTGATATAAGAGTGGGGTGGGATGCAAGTAAAGCTTTTATGAGGGGAAATTTGATACAACATAACTGTCCACAAAAAACCCAGAAAGACAAGACAAAATGCAGAAAGTGTTAGAGAAATTAAAAGAAAAGCAGAACTGAAAAGGAAACCAAGAGATAAAAGTACTGTACAACAGACTAAAGTGCTACAAGTTTCTATGTTAACAGGGATAGAGATAAAAACAAACTTGAAATATGAAAAGCAAAAGAATTTTAAATTTGCTAATCAGCCAGGAAAGCGGTTGGCATATAGATTAAGAAAAGAACAGAAAAAGAGAATGATTTTAAAACTACAAGAATTGGGAGAGTACTTTAACAGACAACATGTCAATACAATTTTTTTTAAAAAAAAATCTATGCAAACCTATATAAAGAACAAGGAATCTCAATAGTAAAAATATAAGAATATCTCAGAAAATATAATCTGCCTAAAATTACATATTAGCAGAGATGTATTCTGAATGGTATGGTAACAATAAGAGAATTGGTAGAGGTTATAATAAAATTAAACCAGGAAAGGATAGACTTTCAGATTTATACTACAAATGTTTTGAAGACAAGTTTTTATATCCTTTGCAAAGGACATGAACTCTATTTTACAGGGACGCAGGATGCCTGAGATGTGGAAAGAAACCAACACAACGTTAATTCCTTAAGAAAATCAATATGTTTCTTTGACAAAGAACTACAGACCAATATTGTTATTGAATAACGACTATAAGATTTTTACAACAATTTTATCAGGTAAATTAAAATGGTGTTTCAGGAAATTATTCACAAAGATCAATGGGGTTTCCTGTCTAAAAGACAATTGAGAGGCAATGTTAGAAATCTACTAGACATATTGGAATACTGTGAAAAACAAAATTAAAAACAAGCTGGTTTGATCTTTTTGGATGGAGAGAAAGCATTTGACAAACTGAACTTATACTGGAAAATATGGACTTGGGTGAGAATTTTGTAAAATTGGTGAAATCAATATATACATGGCAAACTGCACAAATAATTGTTAATGGAGACTTAACCAAATCATGTGAGATACAAAAGGGAACAAGACAACAAGTTTCACTCTCTGCTCTCTTGTTAAATTTGTTTTTGGAAGTATAATATAGGCTCATTCCGCACATGCAGAATAATGCACTTTCAAACTGCTTTCAATGCTCTTTGAAGCTGTGCGGAATAGCAAAATCCACTTGCAAGCAGTTGTGAAAGTGGTTTGAAAACACATTATTTTGCGTGTGCGGAAGGGGCCATAGAGAGATAAGATGTGATGAAAGGACTGAAGAGGTTAAAAATAAAATAAAAAATCAGCATTTGCTGATTATCTGATAGTGATGTTGGAAAATCCTGTAAGAGCAGCTAGCATTTAATGTTTAAACTGATAAAGTTTGGTGCTTTAGAAGGGTTTTAAATTAATAAATAGAAAACA
This sequence comes from Sphaerodactylus townsendi, assembly GCF_021028975.2. Taxonomy (NCBI): domain Eukaryota; kingdom Metazoa; phylum Chordata; class Lepidosauria; order Squamata; family Sphaerodactylidae; genus Sphaerodactylus; species Sphaerodactylus townsendi. The sequence goes on along the minus strand of NC_059426.1, from coordinate 120,133,669 downwards.
AAGGTCTTAACTAAAAATATGAACAAACAGGATGAGTAAAACAGGATTCAAGATCAAAAGAAAGGTGAAATACCTAGGACCCCTCTTGTCAGATAAGAATACCAAGTTACTTCAAAATAAGTATGTCAAAACATGGAATGAAATTAAAAAATGATCTTTCAAGGTGGAATAAACTGCAGTTATCACTCTTGGGCAGAATTTGAGTGATTAAAATGAATGTTTTACCAAGAATGTTATTTTATTTCAAACAATTCTGACACTGTTAATGATCTGTCAATACTGTTAATGATACAGTGGAACCTCGGTTTTAATTGTCTTCAGTTTTCATCGGTTTCGGTTTTCATCAATTTTTTCAGTGAAAAATTTGTCTCGGTTTTCATCGATTTGCAGTAAGGTGCAGGGGTTTGTGGAGAAAAAGCACACGGACAAAGCTGTTGCAGGCCATGTCTGCAACTTGTTTAATGCCAATGTCTTGCCCCATTTCAGACAAATCTTAAAGAGGTGTCAGAAAACAGACTCTTTGGACAGCTTTCTGGTACGACATTGGTCCACTGGCTCTGAAGCTGATCCTAGTGTTATTGTTTGTTACTGTTTTCAGCATTAAACACTATGTTTATTCACCAAAAAATTGTTTTTGATTTGTTTTTTGGAGTGCCTAGAACAAATGCAGTTTGTACTATCTGGAAACTGAATTCACCATGCTGAAGATGCAAAAATGTGTGTTGTCGCTGCAGACAAGATGGTAATTGTATGTATCAAGATGATTGTATGTAGTGTGCTCTCCTGGGTCCCTGGGATAAGAATGCCAGAAGAGTTACTTACACCTGAAAACAGATTAAGTCTCACTAGAAATTTAACTGTGTATAACATTTTCTGAATAACTAAATACTTCTGAATTGTTTAGGGTTGGGAATACCAATTGTTCCAAAGAGCAGATAGAAAACACACAGTGTCTCCAAACACAAGGAAGGGTAAAAATCAAATAAATAATAATAATAACTGTACAACATAGTTCTACTAAGTAAAACATTACAAAATTCATGCTAATAAACAACATGACATTAATTGGAAGTGTAGTTAATGTTTAATTTATTTTCATAACCCAGCTTTAGGTACAGATGATTCAGGAAGAGTTTGTTTTAACAACTTTTTGTTCTAGTATGGATATAAGTCAGCATTTTATAGGGGAAAAAACACATTCTTACAGTTGCTTCAATCTCAGCCAAATCCATCAGGAAAAGGGAGAAAGGAAGAGAACACCAAGTCAGCCACTTTCTAGGTAACTATTTGCCTACATGACACCACCTCTCACTAATACCAGCCACATGAAAGACCCTCAGGATTGCAACTCTTGCAGAAAAAGTGTAATAAATGTATTCTGAAAGAGAAAGAGCACCAGGAAAACCACCACACGCTTTTAAAAAAGCACACAATACATCTAAAATCATCATTCGTAGTCACTGGAGCGTCCTTCTCTTGACCACATCAGAACTGAGAAATAACTCACAGGAAGGAGCCAATCATTAATTCATACCCACTAGGGACAGCATCATCCCTCTCCCGCTCGCCACTTCTCAGATCACTGTTTACCTTCAGTCATCATTTCATGAAGAACTTGGCAGGAGCCAAGCTGTTATCTCCCTTTTGCTGTGATAGCACTATATGTGTGCTGACCACAGGGGGATCTGGGGTGTGGGCTATTAAAAGTGCTGACCTGGGAGCTATGGATTCTGTGTTTCATCTGCTACACAATGTGATGGCCTTGGATAAATCCTGGTCTAATTTTGGAATAACTTATATACCGATCTAAAGGGCATCCCCGCTCTGTCCTGGAAGCTGAGTGACCCTGATCCAGCCACTCTTTCTTTTATCCTCACCACCTCATAGAACTATGCATAAAAGAGAGGATAAATATGTAGGCTGCCCTGAACTCCTAGAAGAAAGGGTAGGATAAACATGTACCAGATAAATAGGGCAGAATTGATACATTACCCAAAGAACTGGACTGATCATTAGACTAAAGGCCAAACTAACCTGACAGAGGCAGCCCTAGTTTTTTAAATGCATGTCTGCCTTAACAGAGTATAAAGCAGGGGTTGGGTATCCATTTTTAAGAAAAAAGGGGGGCATGGGGACAGGACATGTTTGCACCTTTGGTACTGAAGCCTTTGATAGATTCCTGCAGCAAATGATGGACTCAAGGAGGGGGGGGATTGCAGGAAAAGAGCCACACTGTAGGGGTGAGCCCGCGAACCCAGCAGAACCGTAGAAGGAGCGCCTGGCATGCCGGTGCCGGCTACGGCCTTCTGGGCGCACACGCTCCCCCAACCCCCGTTCCCCCGTGAGTCACCGGTCATGAATGCCTGACTCACGGTCACCAGGTGTCCCAGACGAAGGGACAAAAGGGCTCTTGCCCTCAGGTGAGGATTAGACCCAGACGCCGATGCTTCCTCCTGCACGTAGCAGTCCGATGAGATCATGCATCACATGATGATCTCCCGCTCTCCCGCTCTCCTGCCTCCTGGTCCGCCCTCATTGCCCCCCCTCTTGTAAACCCTAATAAAAGGAGGCAGAGCCTAGCACACGGCAGAGTTGCCAGGATCACGGAATCTCACGCTTCCTGCCGCTGGCGCTCTCCACCAGATGGAATCTCCACGTCTCGTCTCTTCCTTGGGGCCTTGTGGGCAAGACTACACCACACCCTGATCCCAACACTCCCAAGGGCAGAGGGAAGGCAGTTTGCCTGCATTGTCTCCACTTCCCGTCCCTGCAAACAAAAGGCAGGGGAAAAAATGGGATAGGCCATTTGCCTATCAACCAGCCAGTGTCTACTCCCGAAGGCTACGAGAAGCTCAGGCAGCCTGGGAGCCCCTCCTCCATCAGATGGAGCTTGGGCAGGCCAAGAGCTAACTTCCTTGCTCTGCACAGGGGTTGAATGGCTTAGGCTCAGCACTTCTAAGGCCTTCAGGTACTCATAATTGCTAGTCCATCCTTGCTTGAAGTTGACCCCAACATCACTTTTCTTTCAGCCAGGTCCCAATAATGGAAGTGAGCCCAACTAGAAGGAAAGTGTCCAAGAGCTGCAGAAGAGAGAAAACTATTAGGCATTGGCAAGGCTCAGCACCTGTTTAAAATTGGATTCTTCACCCACCTTATGATTGGACCAGACTTACATTTTAAAAGACAAGTCTGGCATTATTACTTAGTTATTTAGAAAAAAAATTATGCTGCCTCTCCACAGAAGTTTTTGGATTTTGGATCCCTTTCATTCTGGCTTTTGTCATGGCCATGGGACAGAGACAGATGAGCTTCGAATGCAGCTAGACAAGGGTGGGTCAGCTCTGCTCGTGTTATTAGATCTCACCTCAGCATTTGACACAGTCCACTACAACCTTTTGGCCCACTGCCTCACTAATGCTGGGATCCGGGGTACAGCCTTGAAATGGTTGGTCTTGTTTCTCCAGGACTGGATACATCAGAGGACATGTGTGGGGGAACACCCTGGAGGCATCAACTTGTTTGTGGGGTGCTGCAAGGGGCTATCCTTGCTCTAATTTTGTTTATCATGTACATGCAGCCCTGGCACAGTTTTGGGCTAAGATGTCGCCAATATGCTTATGTCAGCTTGTTCTGTTGATAGAGAGTCAGTTGGCTGCTGCCCCAGATGCCTTGGAATAGTGTCTGGAGGCCGTGGCTGGTTGGTTGGAAAAGAGCAGATTGAGACTTAATCCATCGAAGACTGAGGACCTCTGACTGGGTCAGGGCGATCTCGTGGAGGGGTTTCAGCTGCTGAGATTTGTTGATGAAGCATTACATCTAGCTGCATTGCCTGGGTGTGACTTTGGAGTCTTCCCTCCCTATGGAGACCCAAGTCACTAACATGGTGAGGATCACCTTTTACCATCTTCAGCAGGTTAGGTAACTGCCCCCCTGCTTATCCCGCCCTGATTTAGCCACAATGATCCAAGCGACAGACACCTCCAGGCTAGACTATTGCAACTTGCTGCATGGAGGCCTGCCCTTGAGACTGACTTGAAAAATGATACTGGGCCAGAACACAGCTGCTAGATTCCTCTCCAGTACATCATCGAGAGAGCATATAACACTTGTGCTTTGGCAGCTGCACTGATTGCCAGTGGAATTCTAAATCAGGTTCAAGGTTTGGTTATAACCTTTAGGGCCCTGACTGGTTGGTGACTATAGTATCTGCAGAATGGCATAACCCCATATTGCCCACAGAGGATGCTGAGGTCCTCCGATAAAAACCTTTTGATGGTCCCTGGCCCCAGGGATGTGCAGTTGGCCTTGATCAGAGCCATGGATTTTTTTGATCTGATTCCTACCTAGTGGAACTCTCTGTCAGCTGACATCAGAGCCCTGCAGGATCTTAAGCAATTCCGCTGGGCCTGCAAGATAGAGATGTCCTGCCAGGCTTTTGGTTGATGCCACTCCCTGATGTCATCTGCTGGCCCTTTTATCAGACGCATTGTCTTCCACGTTATCCCCCTTGGTTTAGCCTGTACTCGGTCAGCTCTGATTAAAAGTTATGTTTGAGCTGGGCAGTTTTTTCTGCACAGGCTCAGATTTATTGTCATCTTGTGTTTTAAATGACTGTATATTTTAAATGACTGTATATTTTATATATACAGATGGATGGAAGTAGAGTATTGGATACTCTAGTCTAAGCACTGCGGCACATGTGAGGTTTGTATCATTCATATGCAGCAAAACTTGCATTTAGCAAACTTAAAGCTAGACTCTAGATAGTAAACTGACCTACTAAACTGATACATTTCTAGTAAACATCTCTAGTAAACTGATAATTATTTATTGATATTACCACTTTATAATATCGCCCAGTTCTTGTCCCCTGCTCCATGAACTCTGGTATAAAAGACAAAATAGCTATAGTGAACAAGCACTTTCACTACAAAAATGTGAATGATTGCTTTCATGTGACCATGTTGTTGTGCTACCATACTATAGTTCTGTTAGGGATTTACATCCATTTGTCAACCAATAACTCTTCATATTTATTCTAGTACTAGGAACTTATGAAAATGTGAATTTGTAAATAATGCACATATAGGTGAAAAAGATGCAAAAACATAATGTTAAAATTGCAAAACAAAGCATATTAACATTTTATATTATATTTTCTTTCATCAATTAGTTTTGCTTAGTATTTGCCTTTTTGAATTATTCCTATTTTTTATATTTTGCTAATATATGGTTATATATTAACAAAATATAAAAAATAGGAATAATTCAAAAAGGCAAATACTGTGTATTTGTTGTGTAATGGCATAATACATTTTTTTCAAAATCTAGAAAAAAACCAGAAATGCAGCTTCCCTCCTTCACGCTTCTGCCTGAAGTGTCCCCTGAAATGCGACTTCTGGGGCAAAGCAGCATGAGCTGGGAATCAGAGGATGGTTGTAGGAAGGGGGAATATGGATGAAATTACTCCTCCCAAATTGTATGGACCTTTTCGATAGGATCCAATCCACAGCCCCCACAGAAGCAGTCAGTTTCCAGCAGAAGCCTGGGAATGTCATTAGACATTCTCCAGAAGTTTTTGCAGAAGCATTCGTAACAAGGAAATTGCCAATAATCACATTAGGAATTTGTTATTAAAGAGGGAGAAATGAAAAAATTGAGTATTAATTCATAACCCTCCCCCCCTTATGAATGAAGATACTCATATTCCCTTGGTGATAGCGTAGGTGATACCTGATTCTAAGCATATAACTTGCAAGTAGCTCTTACTGTATTCAATGGAACTGATTTCCAGGCACTGTGTTTACAGCTGGGGCATTGGGGAACTGAACTAAATATAATTGGGATATCATGCTCAGAAATATTTCTCATGGGAAACTGATGACTGTGTTATCCATTCCCACCCAACATCTACCCATTCCCCATGCAAGGTCTACTCAGAATCCAGGTCTATTCAATGACACTTATTGGCAGGAGAGTATTTATAGGATTTCACCATCACAGTACAATCCTAAACAAAGTTACATCCAATGGGCTTAGAAGAGTATAGCTTTAGAATTGGTAAGGGTGGAGAGAAGGTATAGATCAGTGGTAGGGAACCTGCGGCTCTCCAGATGTTCAGGAACTACAATTCCCATCAGCCCCTACCAGCATGGCCAATTGGAGAGCCGCAGGTTCCCTACCCCTGGTATAGATGATAAGGGGGATAGGGTATATTTTAAGAGGGGGTAATTTTGAATGTCCACTGTGATTCATTGTCGAATTAGTAGGGTGTAATGTATAATGTGCAATGTGATATGTGATATGTGATTTGTTTGTGTTTGAATGTTTATTATTAGAATGTCTAATATGTAATGTTTACTGCAATAATGTAATAATAAAACTTTTTGTAAAAAAAAGAAGAGTATAACTCTACTTAGGTTTGCATTGTTATAGATAGTTCACACAGACACATGCAACCCTCAACAACAATAGCTTCCGAGGTGTCTCGCCTGTGTGAATAAAATTATCACAGATCAAAACAGCACAGATATAGTTTCATATTTCCTTAGTGGAGTCACTTCAGACATTCAGTTATGAGTCATCACCAAATGACAATAAATCATGTTATGTACATAATTGTGGGAACTAGGCCAGAGTGCATCAGAGAGAGCTTGGGCAAGAAAACCTCAACTATTAAGTGACATGAAATTCATACAACTTGCCCATGGATTCCAACCAATCTAGGAATAGAGAAAAGAATCCTCCCTCATGAAATAAGGGTATCTCTGCTGCTGTTTTCAGAATAATTAGAGACAGAGAAGAGGATTAAACTTGCCTGAAACTGCTAGTCATTGATTACCTTCTGTTTAGGCACTCATTGCGACTGTGCATGAGCAGAATTGCCACATAAAGATCTTCTTCAAGCCTAGGAGCCCTGAGCCTCTGCCAAAGCAGTTGTGACCCACCTAAACAAAGCAGTTGTGACCCACCTAAACATGATCCAGTAGAAATGTGTCCCCTTTTCCTCAATTCCACCTGAACCATCATAAGCAAAAAATATACTTAGTTCACAGTGGGGCAGGTGGGAGGGAATGTGTGCCTGCACAGAAGACACTTGATGAACAGCAATTAAAGGTAAATGCAACGGTTCTAATGGATTCTTAGGTGCCCCTTATGGACTTCTAAGCTAGAAGATTTTTCTGTTACAGGTTAGTTCATACGCAGTCTTATTGTGGAACTGCACAGAAGACTAAAGATGAAAAACAGAAATCAGCAGCTTAATTATTAGTCCTCAAGTACCAGACATTTCTATCAGGCCTTTGAAGGGCAATGATTAAGGTAATAAGTTAATTTCTCATTTTACGAATAGAGGGTTATTCTTTCCAGGTCCTTGGAGTTTGTTATGGTAGAGTCTGGAGCAAAAAAACCTACAGTTTGAGAAAGAGAAAGGTCTACAGAATGAGAAAGGTCTACAGTTCAGAAAACAAGATCTAACACAACTTGGTCTCATTTCAGTTTGGCTTGAACATCTTTCAGACTCACCTCCCACCTCCAGCAGGTGCTGCTGAGTTAATGGCCTGTACCATGTCTGTGGTCAGAGCATCCAGTAAACTGGTAATAAATTCTACTTTCTTCCCTTCTGGACAGCCTACAAAAAGGAACAAAAGGTTAGTTTGGAAACATGACAAAAAAAATAGACACCTGCTTTCTCTAAGGTCAAATCTGCACGATAGTGTGAGTGAACACACTTTGGTTGTCAGTTTGAATGGCTGTTTTTAACTGCACATTTGCAGGTAGTGTATCATAAATGTATTTAATTTTCAACATTGTCAAATTTGTGGATACTTAAATGCGGAAACTGGAGATATGAAAAGACACAACTTTTTACAAACCTTAGATAAGGTTTGCAGAAAAATCTGAACTATTAAAAAAATATAGGGGGTGGGTATTAAAACTGTCCAAAATTATAGAAGCAGCACCTATGGCTTTAAGAAACAAATGCCCTCAGTGGACATTGTTAGGAACCACAATAATATTACCAGCTTTCAAGCCTTGGTTTCTGTCAGTAAAAGGGAGGGAGGACCCCTTGAAGGAGGACTCAGGCTTGCCAACAACCACCCGAATAGAATGGCCCTCCCAGAACTGGCTTTATATTCATCAACAGCAACTCCCCAGAAAGACAGTATGGTGTAGTAGTTATAGTTTCAGACTAGGATATGGGTGATCCAGATTCCAATCTACCCTCTTCAATTGAATTTTACTAAGTGACTTTAGCCCAGTCATATGTTCTCAGGAGAGGAAAATTATGTAAGCTGCTTTGGGTCACCATTTTGGAAAAAGGTGGGATATAAATGAAGTAAATAAATCTCAATATAGCCAAAGATAGGGGCAGATAAAAAGTAGGTTGGTGGGTGGGTGGGAAGGAGAAGAAGAAGCAGGGAAATGTGAAAATATGAGGGATGACAAGAGGAGGGAAACAGGAAATAGTCAGCTATTTCATTTTCAAGCACTTTCTAATTCAATGGGCCAAAAAAGAGCAAGCCTTTTAGGGTCATATCAAGTTTACTTGTAAGCAAAATAAGAAGGATAATTTTTTTTACTTCTCAGCTGGCAGCTGTTCAGTGTTTAGATAATAGCTTATTATCACTGACTCAATCTGATAAGGAGCCTTCTGATCCAGTGGATAGGATTCCAGGTCTACAATGAAGTAAGATGGACTGTGATGGTGGTTTGAGCTCTGCTATTTCTATGCTAAAGATACTGGAAGATGAGACTTTTCTTATATCTGATACTTCATGTAATTACCAGATCATTTTCAGTGGACATATTAGATTACCTTCAATTGGACATAAGTAATGGGTAAGCTAGCATTAGAAACTAGTAGTCATGGCTGGATTGAATATTTGAATAATTTATCAGCCATATTTGTATCTTCCACATTTTTCCATAGTACAAGAGTATATACAAGATTTCTTGAATGAATGGAAGGTATAGTGGAAACAAGGGGAGCCAGGTGACAAATCAGTCAACAATAAAACAATGCTTTCCACTGTCCAGATAAATTGTTTATTGATTTTAGACTTAAATTGAGATGGGGAAAGTGATCTCTTCACAGATATTTTCTGGGATTGTTGAGGAATATAGTGATAAGAACACAAACATGAGCACAGATATTAAACCAAGCTAGAGCACAAACCCTGAAATCCACAGGTTAATTGTCCCTAGTGACCTCCCAACCATCATCCCACCCCTATTAATCTTAGCTTTCGATCTTGGGAGAAGCAAGACAGATTGTCCCAGTAAGAAGAATAGGATTCTTCTTCATTCTGACCTGGAAGTTCTCTATCCTTGAATGGGTCATCAATTTCTGAACTCTTTGATCTGGCATCACTTTCACATACAGGGGTCTCATATCTAGAAAATGAAGAGGTAAGCAATATATTCTTAAGACATGAAGTTCAAGGACCCTTACATTCTTCCTCTGCATTTAAGTATACATTCACCTGGAATCTATTCCTGTGTTAAGATTCCTATCACCTGCATGTAGCATTTTTTCTGTCCATGTTTAAGTCCACCTATACAAAGCTAGAACAGGTATCCCAAAATGGGGCAGAAGAATTGAACATAGGAATGCTAGGGTAGGAAAAGCAGAAGAATGAAACCTGGAAGCGCAAAGTTCATCCACAGCAGTACAGCAGCTGTAGGGAAAATCATCATGCCTTTCCCCCATGCAATTTCTTGATCCAAAATGGCCCTGAGTGGAGTTATATGCCCATTTTGGAGTAATACAGGCATACAGTACTGTACATGTAGCTCTGAACTTGAGCAAATCTCCCCCCCCCCCCCCCCCCCCGCAATGTTTTGGCACATGGGAGGGAAGGCAAAATCCCTTCACTCCCTTGCACTGAGTAGCAGCAGAAGAGACTTGGCCAGGAAGAGCAGAGTGACCTGCTGGTGTTCATTTTGGAGGGCTTTTCTCAAAGCCACAGCTTTTAAAACAGTGTATTTTAACAGGGGTTATCTCTTTTTCTCCTTGTAAGGCTGCTGAATCTAACGGCGCCCACAATTTTAATTTAATTTTTTTGTTTTTTAAATTAATAAGGACATATTTGACAGATAGTACGTGCAGATAGCTCCAGGGGGGCAGTGACTAAAAGCTTAATATTTAAATATCTAAACAAATCAGATATGAAGGCAGAAAGCCAGCAGGGGGATGGGGGCTTTCCAGTGTTTTGCACTGAGTGTCACATGTATGACTATCTGCCACAAGGACAGAAGTCATGGGTGTGCCCTCACTGCAATGAGCTCCTGGCACTCAAGGAACGTGTACGTTCTCTTGAAGCCAAGGTGGCAGACCTGGAGAAGCTGAAAGAGGCAGAGAGGGTGACAGACGAGGCTTTCAGGGACCTAACATCCGGGTCCCACTCCCAAGGTGACATCTCTTTAGATGTCATGGAGAATGAAGGCCTTGGGGATGGAGGGTTCCAGTCTGAGGTGGGGGAAGATGCTCCCTTAGATGGGATCCCTTCCTTAACTGGTGATCAGCTATCCTCTCGCACTGAGGATACCCCTTGGGGAGGTGGGGGGCTCCTTGTAGTGGGTGATTCGATCATTAGAAATGTAGAGAGTTGGGTTTGTGAGAGGCGTGATGACCGCATGGTGACTTGCCTGCCTGGTGCGAAGGTTGCGGATGTCACGCTTCGTCTAGATAGGCTTTTAAACAGTGCTGGGGTGGAGTCAGCAGTTGTGGTCCACATTGGCACCAACAACATTGGGAAATGTAGCCGGGAGGTTCTGGATGCTAAATTTAGGCTGCTAGGAAACAGGTTGAAGTCCAGGACCTCCAAGGTGGCATTCTCAGAAATGCTACCCGTTCCACGCGCAGGGCGAGCTAGGCAAGCGGAGATACAGGGTCTCAATGCGTGGATGAGAAGGTGGTGTAAGGCAGAGGGTTTCAGATTTGTCAGGAACTGGGGAACCTTTTGGGACAAGGTAGGCCTGTACAAACGGGACGGGCTTCATCTTAACCAAAGAGGAACCAGGCTGCTGGCGCTCAACATTAAAAAGGTGGCAGAACAGCTTTTAAACTGATCACTGGGGGAAAGCCGACAGGAGCTGAGGTGACTTCGGTTTGGAATACAGTATCTATGGGGATGCAGACAGAGAGAGAGGTTTTTCTAAATCAACCACATACAAGCGAGGATCATAGCAATGTGCATGTGACAAGGGATAGTGTCTACAAAAGACTTGAGGGTAAAGCACATAAATCCCAGGTTAAGGACAGAGACAGGGTATACAGGTGTCTCTATGCTAATAGTAGAAGCATTCGACCTAAAATGGGGGAGCTAGAGTACAGAGTTTTGAAGGAGGACTTTGATATAGTGGGCATTACAGAGACATGGTGGAATGAGGAGAAGCAGTGGGATGCTGTTATACCAGGCTACAGGCTCTATAGGAAGGATAGGACAGGGCGCATTGGGGGTGGAGTTGCCCTTTACATCAAAGAGAGCATAGTATCACATAAAATAGACAATGCAAGGGGAGCTGGTTCCCCTACAGAATCACTGTGGATATCAATACCAGGTGTGAAGGACAGTTTAATATTAGGAATATATTATCGTCCCCCTGACCAAAGTGCACAAGAGGATTCTGAGATGGAAAAAGAAATTAGAGAGGCCAACAAAAACAAAAATGTAGTGGTAATGGGTGACTTTAACTATCCCCATATAAACTGGAAAAATGCATGTTCAGGTCATAGTAAGGAGAGAGCATTCCTGGATATGCTAAATGACTGTGGCTTAGGAGCAGATGGTTGTGGAACCAACCAGGGAGAGGTGATCCTAGATCTAATTCTATGGGACCCAGGTCCAGGTGCAGGAAGTCAGTGTTGTTGAGCCGATAGGGAACAGCGACCACAATGCTGTCAGATTCAGTATCTCAGCATGTGAACAAGTGGCAACTACTAAGGTAGTTACATTCAGCCTTCAGAAAGGGAAATTTCTCAAAGATGAGGGGATAGTGCTCAGGAAGCTGAAAGGAAAATCAAAGAGAGTCAAAACTGTCCAGGATGCTTGGAGGTTATTTAAAAACACAGTAATAAAAGCTCAGCTGGAATGTGTTCCACAGGTTAGAAAAGGCAGCACCCAGTCCAAAAGAAAGCCACCATGGTTAACAAGAGAGGTTGAGGAAATTATCAGAAAAAAGAAAATGTCTTTTAGAAAATGGAAGTCCAGTTTGGCTGATGAAGAATATGAGAGGGAACACAAATGGTGGCAAAAGAGAAGCAAGTTAGCTGTAAGGGAGGCAAAAAAAGGATTATGAGGAACGCATGGCCTTGAACATCAAGACCAGCAACAAACAGTTCTTCAAGTACATCAAAAGCAGGAAGCCAGCAAGGGAAGCAGTAGGCCCGTTAGATGACAAAGGAACAAAGGGTGTGCTAAAAGATGGCAGGGAGATTGCAGAGAAGCTGAATGAATTCTTTGCATCTGTCTTCACCCAAGAGGAGGTGAGGAACATTCCTGCACCTGAACCAAGCTTCTTAGGAGGCGAATCCGAGGAACTAGCGAAGATAGTGGTAGACAAGGAAGAAGTTCTGGCAGCCATTGATAAACTAAATGTTACCAAATCCCCTGGCCCAGATTGCATTCACCCAAGAGTTCTTAAAGAGCTCAAGCATGAAATTGCTGATCTTCTCACTTTAATATGCAACTTATCCCTGAAATCAGGCTCCATCCCTGAAGACTGGAGATGGCCAATGTCACACCAATCTTTAAGAAAGGATCTAGGGGGGACCCGGGAAATTACAGGCCAGTCAGTTTGACATCTGTGCCTGGTAAATTAGTAGAATCTATCATTAAAGATAAAATTATAAAACATGTAGAAAAGCAAGACCTGCTGAGAAAGAGTCAGCATGGCTTTTGCAGAGGCAAATCCTGTCTTACAAACTTACTAGAGTTCTTTGAGGGTGTAAACAGGCATGTGGACAGGGGTGAACCGGTGGACATTGTCTACTTGGATTTCCAAAGGGCTTTTGACAAAGTTCCTCACCAGAGACTGTTGAGAAAACTCAGCAATGAAGGAATAAGAGGGGAAGTCCTCCTATGGATTAAAAACTGGTTGAGAAACAGGAAACAAAGAATGGGTGTAAATGGGAAGTTCTCACAATGGAGAGATGTCGGGAGTGGTGTCCCCCAAGGATCCGTTTTGGGACCAGTGCTCTTTAACCTATTCATAAATAACCTGGAAGTAGGGGTAAGTAGCGTGGTGGCCAAGTTTGCAGATGATACCAAATTATGTAGGGTGGTGAGAACCACAAAGGATTGCGAAGAGCTCCAAGCGGACCTTGATAAATTAGGTGAGTGGGCTCAGAAATGGCAAATGCAGTTCAATGTAGCAAAATGTAAAGTGATGCACATAGGGGCAAAAAATCCAAACTTCACATACACGCTACAGGGATCAGTGCTATCAGTCACAGACCAGGAAAGGGATTTAGGCGTCTTAGTTGATAGTTCCATGGGAATGTCAACTCAATGCATGGCAGCTGTGAAAAAGGCAAACTCTATGCTGGGGATCATTAGAAAAGGAATTGAGAATAAAACTGCAAAGATTGTCATGCCCTTATATAAAGCAGTGGTGCGACCGCACTTGGAGTAATTGTGTCCAGTTCTGGTCGCCGCATCTCAAAAAGGATATTGAGGAGATAGAAAAAGTGCAGAGAAGGGCAACAAGGATGATTGAGGGACTGGAGCACCTTCCCTATGAGGAGAGGCTGCAGCGCTTGGGACTCTTTAGTTTGGAGAGGAGGCGGCTAAGGGGGGATATGATTGAAGTCTACAAAATTATGCATGGGGTAGAAAATGTTGACAGAGAGAAATTTTTATCTCTTTCTCACAATACTAGAACCAGGGGGCATTCATTGAAAATGCTGGGGGGAAGAATTAGGACTAATAAAAGGAAACACTTCTTCACGCAACGTGTGATTGGTGTTTGGAATATGCTGCCACAGGAGGTGGTCATGGCCACTAATCTGGATAGCTTTAAAAGGGGCTTGGACAGATTTATGGAGGAGAAGTCGATTTATGGCTACCAATCTTGATCCTCTTTGATCTGAGATTGCAAATGCCTTAACAGACCAGGTGATCGGGAGCAACAGCCGCAGAAGGCCATTGCGTTCACATCCTACATGTGAGCTCCCAAAGGCACCTGGTGGGCCACTGCGAGTAGCAGAGAGCTGGACTAGATGGACTTTGGTCTGATCCAGCTGGCTTGTTCTTATGTTCTTATGTTCTTATGAGGTCCTGAGCCAAATAGACTTTTAAAATGACACTTCCTGTAGTAGCCATTTAGCTCCAGAGAAGTGGATCAGGTCCAGGAACCCACATGTGACATGTTAAAAAGGATATGTCCAGTTTGGAACTGAGCAATGTATTGGCAGATTGTGACATTCTGTAAGACCTCTAGGGTTCCCCACAATTCTCCAAATTCTCTCAAAAACACAAGTAAATCAGAATTTCTTTGCTCAGCTGTATAGGGCTAAATTAAGCAATTAACTAAGAAAATCTTAAGAGCAGCAATATGGAGAGAAATAGAGTATTTATGTAACCCTTTAAGTTTTCTTCATTTTCCCAACAAAATTTTGATTTCTACACCTCCAGTGAGACTCCGAGACAGCTGCCACATCGAATCGAGATGTGGTCAGCTGGGAAGATTAAAATTTATTTTTGGGACCAATGCAAACCCCAAAACTCTCCCCAGATGAAGCCCAAGTGGGGAAGCTCAAAGGCAGAACTAATCCATCACATACCCTTGTCTCATTTCTTCCAAGGGCGCCTAGCCTAGCTGGCATTCTCTTGGGGAGACCAGAGGCAGGGGAAAGCACCATTTTTGGCCCAGTGGAGCGAATCCAAAAATAGCTGTGCAAAGCCACTAACCTTCTGCACAAGAAGGAAGGGAACCGGAAAGATGAAAAGGAAGTTACGCTTATCAAGAAATAAAGAATAATACATACACCAGAAGAAAAAAGATATTGATACTGTGACAGTGAACTGAAGCTGCAGCCGTGTTGTTGGAAACAAAGAATAAAAGGGGCAACCGGAAGTTGAAGCCCCAATATATGCGAGCCACAAGAAGCAAGAACTCTCCAAGAGATAAGCAGAACCTTTACTGTTACATACGAGGGCTACATGGAGCGTTGTGAGTTCTTTGAAGAGCGGAAGGAGATACAATAACAAATGAGCTAATTTAGAAGAGACAACAATGGAAGGAAAACAACGAGATTTGACCTGGAGGAAAGTGACACTTGCTTCTGGAACTAGCAATAAACAGAAGATGAGGATGGAGTGGTCCAGTTACAAAAAGCAAAGCTCTAAAATTATGGTGACTGTAATGAAATCAGCTGACTGTGGAAAGAAATGATGGTGACAAGATCCAAGAATGGAGGCAACAGTAAAAACCCTGAAAGGTCTGGAGACTCTAACAACAAACTGGAACTGCTGATTGGGAAGTCAATAGCTTGACAAGAAGAAACGACAGATAGGCTGAATAAAATATTCCAGATTCAAACTTATGGAAAGAAAAATGCAGGAAATAAAAAAAGACCTAAGCCATGTAAAAAAGCTGGAAGGATCTATAAACGACATTAAACAGGAATTGATTCATGTCAACAACAGTGCAACAGTAACTGACAGTAAAGTAGAAATAATGAAGAACCAAAGGGAACAAGTAGCCGACCAGATGGCCCTGTTGGAGTTAAGACAAAAAGAGAACATCAGACGAATAAGAGGCTACAAAGACGAGGGGGAAAAAGACTTCAAAGGGAAGATGGATAGTGTTCTAGCAGAATTCTTGGGGATAAGCGAAGAACAAATAGACTATGATACTGATAGGATACAAAGGCCCAATATGAGACACACAAATGACAAAGGAACTCCAAGAGACATAATAGTAGCTTTTACCAGGAAAAAAAAGAGATGAAATACTAATGAAACACACACAAAAAAAGACTTAAGATCAATGAACAAGAGGTGATAGTACTAAAGGAAATCCCATACCATCTTCTTAGAAAACGGAAGGACTACTCACCATTGATCAACTGGTTGAGAACAAAAAATATTTTCAGATGGGGCTTAATAAAAAGAGTAAACTTTATATGGAACAGCAAAAGAATAACAATTGATACAGTCATGCAAGCACAGGATTTCCTTCAAGATATCGCCAGCATTAAGAAGAGATAATGGAGGGCCCAATGTAAGTTATTTTGGGTAGACTAATTTCATAAGAAATATTTAATATTTAATATTCTATACTAGGATACTAGGATTTTACATTTCATTCTTTACTCTATTCTACTGAATTTTTCTTAACACAATTTCTTGTGTGTGTGTGTGTGCTGTATTTGCTTCTTTAACTTCTTAGTTTTCAATGGACTTTCATCTATCCTTATTCTTCTCTTCTCTTTCTTCCTATTCTCATTCTATTTTAGATATTCTTTCTCTAATGCTGATACTTATTTTTCTGTTCTATTCAACAAACATTTATATAATAAAAGAAAAACTATATTATTTGTAATAGGCTTGTCATAATTATATTTATTTGTTTTCTCACCCACCCCCTGCCCCCACCACTTGATGTTATGTCTGATGTATATATAAGGTTTAGATTTTTTTCTCACTGAATCATTGCATTAAAATGTTTCAATTTAATAAATATGTATAAGTTACTTTCTATGAATGTAAATGGTCTAAACAGCCCCAACAAGAGAAGAAAAACAATTAAATATTTGGAATAGTTAAATTTAGATCTAATATGTATCCAGGAAACCCATGTAAGAAATAAAAATTATAAACTTTTGAAATAGGACAGACTAGGACAGCTTTTCCACTCCTCCATTGATAAGAAAAAGAGAGAAGTAGCTTTATATGTCAAAGAAAATTAAACCCAAAACAGGTTATTGAAGATAAAGGTGGAAGGTAAATAGGAGTGGAAATATCAGTAAATGATGTTAGAACATTAGTAATTTACGCACCAAATGAAAAGAAAGCCAAATTTTATAAAGAATTGTTAAATCTAACAACACAATACATGAATGAAAATATAATCATCTTGGGAGACTTCAATGGAACTGTCAACAACTGGACAGGAAAGGGATGGCAACTGTAAAAGGTTGAACATTGCCAAAAACTTTTTTTGATTTAATGGAGGCATTGAAACCAAAGAAAGTATGGCCAGAGAACCATAACAACTTAAAAGATTTTATGCAGTACTCTTCAGCCACACAAGAATAGACATGATATGGGCTTCAAGCCAACTTACTTCCCAAACACAGAAAATATCTTCCCTACCAAGATATATATCAGATCATAATCCTATCTGTTGGAATATAATAAGAAGGATAAATAAACCTAAACATTATATGATTAAAACTTGGATTTTCAAAATAAAGAATTGATGGGTTAAACAGGAGCAAATCTAAGGGAACTTAGTTCAATAATGGTTCAATTCAAGATGAGAATATCATATGGGATACCTTATATAAGAGTGGTATTTTATGAACAAGAAAGAGTAGTCAAAAGAAAAATAGAGCTAAAGAGACAAAGCTAACAAAAGAACTGAAAAATCTCAAATTAAAATTAAAACTTGAATTAAAATTAAAATTAAAAGACAATCTTTGGAATGACATCAAAATTAAAAATTTCAGTTACAGATACAAAACATTTCCTGATGATATTGTGCTCTTTGTAGAAGACCCATTGAACATCAGTGAAATGAAGAACAAATTAATGGAATTTGGCAAAGTGTCAGGCCTCAAAATTAATGAAGGAAAAACTAAAATATTAACAAAAATTATTACAGAAAGAAAAAGAAAAATTGCAAGAGATTTAAGGATTTCAAGTGGAGAAGAAAATTAAATATCTAGGGATCATTGTAGGAGAGAAAAATTACACTTTATTTGAAAATAATTATAATAAAATATGAAACAAAATTAACTATAATATGGAAAAATTGAAAAAAATACAGTTATCATTCCTGGGAAGGATTGCCATTATTAAACAAAATATTATGCCAAAATTAATGTACCTCTTTCAAAATGTACCAGAGAATTGGAAAAAAATACTTACCAAATACATTTTGAAAGGAAAAAGGGTGAGAATAGGATATATAAACATGATCGATGAAAAAGAAAGAGGGCTAAGAGTATCTGATATTCAGCTATACTATGAAACAAATATTTTGACTTAAGTACTTGAGTGGATTTCACTTTAAAACCGCAAATTACTCCTCCTTGAAGGTTATGATTTACCCAAGGGTTGGCACGATTACCTTTGGCCAATGACGAAGGCAAAAATAGAAAAATATTTTAAGATTACAAAATAAGAAATCCCTTAATGAAAATCTGGACAAAATATAAGTGAATTTTGTATACTCATATTCCCAATTGGCAGTCCAGGGCAGAGGCATTAAAAATAAATGAATGTAATATGGCATATATAACTATATATAATATGGCATATATAACTAAGGACGCTAATCTAAAATGCTGGCGTTGTCATAAGGAAAAGGGGACAATGCTGCACATGTGGTGGACATGTCCCCAGATAAAAGATTTTTGGAAAGGGATACACAGTAAGGTAACCCAGATACTTGACATATCAATGGAGTTTACCCCGGAATTATATCTTTTAGGGATAGGATTGAAAAAAATCCCTAAACAGTATTTAGAACTCTTCTGCTATATGACCACTGCAGCTAGAATCAAAATTGCTAAAAACTGGAAAAGTATACAATTATTGACAATTGAAGACTGGTTGATGACATTGTCTGAGTATATGGAACTGGATAAATTTTCGGTTATTGTTAAAATACATACACAATGGAATAAATTCCAGACTACTTGGAGAAGTATATTTATTATTTTTGAGAAAAGGGAAGTAAAAATTCAATTTTTAGTAATATTATGTTAACAGAAAATTAATGTATATATGTAGATAAAAACTTGAACATAAATGTATATTATGAGATAATAGAAGATAAACTATTAGAGGAGTATTATAGATTTGTAGATTGATGCTTGTTTGATATATGATGTTTTCTTTTTTTAATTTTCCAGATCCAACAACTCGATGGGGAAGCCAGATATAAAACTAGTGTATTTCTGAAAGGGAAACCTTAGGAAGAGTTAATTTTAATTTTATTAATATTAAAGTAAACAGAGCAATGTAGGTATGTTGGTGAATTGGTCAAGGATACACAACTATGTTTATTTCACTAACAACTGTATATTGTTTCCTATTGTTTCTTATTCTATGTAATGTATGTTATATAATAAAACTATTAAAAAAATAAATAAATAAATGAATGTAATTCAAAATGGAATTGGCATACATATGCAGAAATTTTAAAGAATTCACCAGAAGGATACGAACTTAAAAGTAGAGAAGAAATATTAAACAATGGTAACCAGTGCCAATGGTTTACCCACCAACAATTGAAAGAAGTCTTAAAAAAAAATCTAAAACAATTTGACTTCCAAAGTAAATTAAATTAATTTGATGAAATAATAAAAAATAATAAAAAATTGATTAGCAAAATATATAATTACTTTTGAAACTAAGAACAGAACAAGAAGTGGTCAAGAAAGGGATGATCAAATGGGCAGAAGATATAGCAAAAAAATCACATTAAAAGAATGGAGTAATTAATATTTAGAAAAAGAACAGTAGATTTGCATTATTGATGAATTTAAAGGAAAATTTTGTTAAACTATTCAATAGATGGTACCTAACATCAGTTCGGTTAGCAAAAATAGATAAAAAATCAGATTACAGTTGTTGGAAATGCAGAAAAGATAGGGGTACATTTATCCACATGTGGTGGACGAGTGCTAAGATAAAGTTCTTTTGGGAGAAAATTGTGGATGTAATGAACCAGATATTGAAAACAAAGATCCCATTAAAACCAGAGGTTCTCTTGTTGAGGCTGATAGAAAACAAACTAATTAAACAAAATGAAAACTTGTTCCTTTACGTGACAACAACAGCTAGAATCCAAATTGCGAAGTACTGGAAAAAGAAAGAAAGACTGACTTTATCTCAGTGGGAAGATAAATTACATGAAGCGATGGAACTCAATAGACTGACTTAAAGACTAAGAAATACCAGAAAAATTTGAAATGGTTTGGAAATCGTATTTAGAATATCTTAACCGATAAATGTAACAAATCAAAGAAAAGATGTACTTGTTAAATTTACAAAAGAATCTCCTGTTGGAATATTACGTCTCTCAACCTTTTCACTGCTTTACCTGTTTCTGTATTGTTAAGCTAACAAATAGGATGATATAATATTCATTATAACTCACTAGTTTGACATATGACAAGAGGTAGAATGTTGCAGATGGATAGGGTGTATTTACACACTCTAACCTTCCAACGTGTATATTTTAATCGATTATTATTGTTAAATATTCACTATTTTATTTTTGTTTTTTTTCTTTTCTTCTATTTCTTTAATTACATTTTCTAAACTATGTTGTGTATGGATGCAATAATATAAACTTTCAATAAAAACTATTATTTGAAAAAATTGCTTTCCACCAGCACAACTAAAACAACTTGGGAGTCATGATGTTTGTAAAGCAAGGGGAAATGATTTAACATCAGTCTACGTTCCTTTCCCCACCCACACCAGCCTCTCTTTAAAATCATAGCCACAGCAGATGGAACAAGATATCCCACCCTAAGTCAAGAGACAGAAGGAAACTCAGAGATGTTTTGCCAAGTACAATCATTCACTTAAGAACTAAGGGAAGAGTTCATATGTATAATTCCTTAAAATGTTCATACTTAAAAACGGTCAGCTGCCCAGGCTTAAACAATTAGTATTAAGCCAATTATATTAGAACTTAAATTGGGCAGAAAGTACATATTGAGTTCTTTAAACTGTGTAATACCATCAGTGTTTAGACACAGGCAAATTTAGAACTTAATGCTATTTGCATTTAATATATAACATAGGGATTAAAAAAACCCCAACAATGTCTATTTCTCCTCTCTGGGAAAAATGACAGTATATTGTCTCTGCACTTATACTGTTCACTAACAGGAAGATACTCTGAAACTAGACTGGGAGAACAGAGCAGGTACATATAGCAGTTCTGAACTTTTAAACAACCTCTTTTTCACTTCATACTTGGGCAAATCAAAGAAAGTTTTTCTTACCTTGTGGATGTGCCAGGTAAGGGACGACCTGTATCTACCAGAACACACCAGCAATATCCTGTGGACTGATGGCATTGCACTGGCTTGTACAACCCTCCAGGAGCACATTCAGGTATGACAATCCCTTCACGTGGGTTCTGTCTGGCCTCTTCCAAGGCACTTTGCCTCTCTTGATCACAAGAATTAATTTTCTCTGGAAAAGAAAAGAAGGTAGATTATCAGCCATGACATATGGGCAGGTTCTTGTCCTACTTATTGGCAATTCAGAAAGAGAAGAATGAAGTGAGTCTTACAAACTGAGGCTCCTTCCGCACATGCAGAATAATGCACTTTCAATCCACTTTCACAATTGTTTCCAAATGGATTTTGCAAGTGGACCGAAAGTGCATTATTCTGCCTGTGCGAAAGGAGCCTTAGTCTTCACCGGCTGTGTTTTATGCCCACAACAACTCTGTGAGAAAGGTTAGGGAAAGAAACAGACATGCAGGTCACTCAGTGAACTGTAGCTGAGGCTGCAATCCTTTTGGGGATTAAGCCCCACTGAATAATGAGGCTTACTTCTGAATAGATCTGCTCAGGATTGCTGCCTGAGGCTCCCAAATACTAGTCTGATATCCTGAACACATACACCCTGGAGTTCCTTTGAAGATCATCAGTGAGTCCTCAGTGAGAAGATCACTAATGGAAGACAAGTTTACTTCAGCTTTTCCACCATTACTGATCCTTCCCAGCATTGCACAGTCACAGGGGAAAACTGGAGCATATTCCAGAATGAATTAGCTTGCCTTTGGTAACAACAAAATTCAACAGTCTTGACTGATGCTTTGTATGAACGGATCCTTGAATGGGACCCAGAACCTTTTTTGACACACAGGTGCTATACTGATGCAGAAAAGGGTTACCAAATGCAGTGTCTGAAACAATACCCTACACATTTCAGCCCTTCTTGGGGCTTAGTTTTGCTTAAATTGCAGCAGAGAAATCTACACAGGTGATGTTTAAAGAGCTTTAAAAGCCATGTGTGCAAAATTGTGTAACTATACAGGAACTCGACTGGGACTGAAGAGACGGGAGGTAATCATAAGAATCAGAAGAATCTGGAAAACTGAGGCCTCAGCTGACTTCACCTTCTTGACAGGTTTCACAACTTTTTTTTAAAAAAATGGTGACTGTTTGTGCACTGTGCCCAGACACAGGAGCCATTCATTAGGAGGCCTATGGGCATACTCACAAATCAGTTACATCACAAGCTGTCAAATTACTCAAGCACACTGCCTGACAGCTATTTATACCTTTGCTGTCAAGGTGAGGAGAGTAATTCATTTGCTCAGACATAAGGAAAGACAGCCAAATAATCCCTCCTATGATCTGCTCTATTTTTCCATTTGATGAAACAAGCAAAATGAGGATGAAGAAAACAAAAATGCTCTAATGGAAAAGAAAGGCATTCCAAGAATATCTACGTCTAATTCTACAAAGCTTCTGTAACATTTTTGTATGAGGAAGCATGCAATCAAGTGATATCCCACCTGTAGTTTGACACAGGTTACTACCTGATTTGCTGTTTGGGTGATCTGCATTTTAGAATTACAAAAATCCAAGTTGTTGTATTTTGGGGCATAAAAAGGAATGCCCATTCTTTTCTACAACTAGGCATCAAGAATCACAGACTGCCTTGGAATTAAAGTGAGCCAAGTGTGTTTTCAACAAGGGGGGGAAATAGCATTCTCATATCATGGCCATGCTCTCTCAATTCTGACCAAGAAAATACCTGAGAAAAACTTGAAATACTTGTGGTTGTCTATGAACCAACTGTATATTGGTGCAGACAGATCTGTGGCTACTAGTTTTGCGAGCTACACATCCTCCAGTTTCCCTAAAAAATATTTATACTTTTGATACTCCAGCACCATGGTTTGAACTCCTTTCAGTGACAAATCTTTTTTTAAGTCTCTTAAAGAGCTTTGCTTCATGGTACATACAAAGTCTGGATATTTTTTGAACAGAACCAACAGCAGCTCCACAGGGTGCTCTGAAGACATAAAGATGGCAGCAGACAAGGTTGAAGCCTCTTTTACCTAAGCAGCACATTCACAAGCTGAAAATGGAGGCTCAAAACTCCCATCACACATCTGACACAATGTCTTTGGGTCATCTACCAAAGAGGAGGTCAGTGTAACATGCAGCAATGTCCTTACTTAGGCCCTTTCCGCACGGGCCATTTACAGCGCCCTAGGGATGGCAAAAACGCTGTCCCCAGGGAGCTGTTCGCATGGGGGGCACAGCTGCATCGCAGCCATGTCGCCCTCGCTCCCCCCCCAGGGCGCGAAGCCACCATTTTCCCACCTCGCTTCCTGAGCAAGGTTTTTTTAAAACAGCGGCTTCCAGCCACTACCGTGCAAATGGCAGCGGCTGGAAGGCGCCATTCCCCCCTTTCCCGATCAACGTATCTTCTCTGCGACCTTCTGGTGCGTCGCCCGGGCCTGGGGACACGCCCCCCTGCCCTGCGACTCCAAAGCTCTCGCGCAGGGCAGGGGGGCGTGTCCCCTGGCCTGTGCGATGCGCTGGAAGGTCGCAAGGAACATACGTTGATCGGGCGACGGCCTACTTCCCTGCCTTTACCGTGCGAACGGTCCCGGGCGGGTGTTGGCGTCATATACGCCGACACACACCCCAGCATGTCCGTACAGAAGCGGCCATACAGGCATTGCCTCTGCTAAATGCTATTGAAAATGATTCCAGAAATTACTGAACCCTCCAATTATCTTTAAAGAACTGAACTAAAAAAACAAGTAACATTATATATGTACTAGTATAGGACAGTGGTGTGTTCCTTGGCAAGGATTATTCAATTGATGTGTGCCCTCATCTGTCAAACACACAGCAAATGGAAGATTTCTTTTTTAGTTATCAAATAAAGGCCTAGTATTCTTTTTTTTTTTAAAGGAAACAGCAGCTGTTTAGAAAAAAGGAAGTTTTGGATATAGAAGAGACACAGTGAAAAAACAAACCCTCCTACATACATGAAAATTAATAATAATTAATAAAATTAGTGTGCTTGAACTAGGAACACAAACTGGGCAGATGAAAGACGGAGGTGAATGACAACTTGTTCACCATAGCAAAGCAGCGGCCATCTTGAAAAAGGCAGATCAAATTATTTTATTTTTGCTATGACCTGATAGCAGGCCAACAATAGCACCAGTTGGCTGCTGATGAAGAAGCAAGCCTTTGGGTGACTGGAGTTTCTACTGTGAGCTAGGAGAAATCACCCTTCAGTCAGAGCTGCTGTACTAACCTACTAACCTAACCTACTCTTGGACTGTACTAACCTACTCTCTTAAACTCATGAAGCCTCCAAATTCTGTTCCCTACAGGTTCTTTAGTGACTGATGGGGAAAGGCACTCAACCGTTCTGTTCAAAAGACAGCCCAATTCTGCTTGGCATAAACAGATGGAAAGGGCCAGGTTCAGGGTAACCCCAAAGAAAAATTATGGTGTCTGGGTTTGCTTGAGCTTTTTATTACTGGAATAAAAAGCATTTCAGTTGCATTCTGAGCCCAACACCAAAATGATTTCCTAAACTACAAATCATTGTGACTGAATTATTGGAGTAATAACCCCAATAAGTGTTTCAGTTAGGACTACACTGAAAGAAAGATGCCTTTTAAAAAACATTGGAGCAGTTGCAAAAAAAAGCATGCTTTTAGGAAATTTCTCTTGAGCTGCTCTGAATGTCACTACATTCAGAGTGACATAATCAAATAGCCAAAAATAGAATCATATTGTACTCATGTTCACCGTACAGTTCTCAGTTGTCTGAGGAACAACTATTCAAACGGGAAGAAGATCCAGGAAACAACTGTGTTCAAGCATCACAGAAGATGCTTATGAAAATTATGAACACAGATGAACTGGAGTCTTGCAGTGACACAAGATGTAGCATAAGAAATCAGGGGGCTACAATGCAAAATCTGACAAAATAATACCAGTTATATCTCATGGTAAACCTATTAACATAATCATCATTCATGTTTATTCCCCAACTACAGATGCTGAAGAGAAAAAACCCGAAAACTTTTATGCAAGCAACCAGGAAGTAATAGATCATAATCATAAACAAGATATGTTGATAATCATAGGGAACTGGAATATAAAAGTAAGAAACAAAGTAGAATCAAATATTGTCAGCAGGGGTGTACTGCCCATGGGAATGGGGGGGGGGTTTCAAATGCACTGGCAGGAGGGGCACAAAATTGCCTCTAACCCCCTCCTCCTTGTGGTGACCCAGGGGTCATTTGACCCCCTGTGCCCGTGGGCGGTATGTGGTGCCCATCAAGCTGCCTCCTTCCCTCCCCAGGCTCTCAGGGACAAGGCTCGGAGGCGGCTCAGATGGGCACCGCAGCAACAGGGCACCCTGCCCCTCCTGCCTCCCTACAGGCCAGCTCCCACCCCCCATTGTTTCCAATGGAAGCTAATAGTAGATGGGGCTACATTTTGAGGGTCCATAACTTTGGACCCTCTGAACCAAACTTCACCAAACCTGGGTGGTATCATCAGGACGGTCTCCTAAAGATACTCTGAAATGTTGGTACTGCTAACATAAACATTCCTCCCCTAACCAAAAATCCAGTTTTGAAGGATTTTAACTCTTGTGTTTTAGCTTGGTTGGTGGTTGAGCTAAGGTTTTTGTACTTTTAAAGTTATTGTTGAGACCATATTGTTTTTATTGACCCTCTTTTCCACTTACAGTTTTTCTTTGAAATAAATATTCAAAAACATTTAACCTACTGATGCCTCAATTAATGTAATTTTATTGGTATCTTTATTTTTGAAATTTAACAGTAGCTGCTGCATTTCCCACCCTCGACTTATACGCGAGTCAATAAGTTTTCCCAGTTTTTTGTGGTAAAATTAGGTGCTTCAACTTATATGTTTTGATGGAAGCCACATGTTCTTAACTTCTAGATCCAGTTAAAATAATACTGTTACTTTGCTGTTAGTAAATGGTATAACTGTTATCATTAGAGAGGGTGCAGGTGTCAGATTTGGGAGTACTATTGGGATTGTACTATAGGAAACACTTCTTTAGACAACAAATGATTAAAATGTGGAATTTGCTGGCAGAGGATATAGTGTTGGTCATAGGTACAAACAGTTTTAAAAGGGGGTTAGAAAGATTAATTGAGGACAGGTCTGTCAGTGGCTACCAGCTATGATGACTAAAAGGAACCTCCACAGTCACCTCTGACTACCAGTGCCAGGAGGCAGTACACCTCTGACTACCAGTGCCAGGAGGCAACATCAGGGGAACACCCTGGCCTCTATGCCACTGTGTGTAACAGGATGCTGGATGCTGGACTAGATATACCACTGATTTAGCAGGGCTCTTCTTCTGTATTTATATAAGTTTACTGTCATTGTATTTTTACCACAATGAGGTGCTCTATTTGGATTTTACTATTCAGGAAGTAAAATATTTTGTGTTATCCCTGAAAACCACATATGAGGTACAAAATTGGTAAAGCTGAAACATTTAAAAATGGAGAGTTGTATCCCAGGTCAAATGCTCAGCATAGAAAGGTTTTCTACACAAATATAAACAATGCTTTGTCTCTGCCAAACAAAAAAACCATTCATGCCCTCAAAGAAATGACAGGCCTACTGAATCAGTGTGGGAAACAAGCATTTTCAAAGCTTGAAAGCAGCAGGTGAGGGAAGAGCCACAGTCCCTCTTTATATTAGGAGAGCAACACCAGCTGAGCAAACATCAGGGGAAATGCCTGCATCAGACTTTGTCCTGATTTCTCTTATACAACAACACTGGTACTTCTTATGGCAGAGCCATCTAGGGTGGAACTGGAACCCTTGAAGGATTCTGCTCTTTTGAAGACAAATAATGAAAAAGTACTGTTTAAAAACTCTCCTGTATTCCAAATTTCAACTTTCAAAGTTCAAATGTTTTGCCTTAGACTCCAGAGAAGAAAATTTTTCTCCCAATTTTACAGCTCAGAGCAGTTTTGTACAGAGGGCAAAACTTTCCCAGGGTGTATGTTATTCTTTCCCACCTTTTCCAGATTTCCCAGATTTCCTTTATCACCTGGTGCATTTCACTCTGCTGTCCTAACAATACAATCCTAAGTTAAATTGCACACTCTGAATGTTGTAACCCTATTCAGGAGTCCACCATATTATATCTGCACTTGAACGTAAACCAAACCATAGAGCAATTTTCAGTGTTCAAAAATTATCTGAGTTAAAGTAGATAACATGGAACCTCAAATAAGTCCAGTATTTTCAAAAATTCCTTTTGGAGAGAACCTACTTGAGTTCTGCTCTACATAAAATGAAAGGTATACAAGATACACAAAAAGAGCCCCTGATTATACAATTGCTTCCAAAAGTCAACTCTCAGTTATTATTATATCGATATATTGATATATATCAATTTGAGCAGTTAGGGAAGCAGGAAGGAGCTGGCATCATGGAAGTGTATGGGCAAGGAGGATGAGGAGGAAAGCATGGGTGGCAGCGCAGGGGAGTGGAAAGGTTGACTGTGGGCTGAGCGAACATGTCTTGCGTAAAGCTGTGCTCACTGGCAAATCTGCCCACTGTGGCAGTGAAGCAAATTAAAAGTCATGCTAGAAGTGGTCTTGCTTGCCGCAGACAGAATAAAAAGTGAAAGTGGGCCTCCAGATAAAAGAAATCTTGCTGTGACGGACATTTGCCCCCATATCTCACTAGACACCTTGAGCATTATCAGCCCCAAACTTCACTGGTCAGGCCTTCTGCAAAGCTTACTATGAGATGGAAGGAAACCCTTGCTTCTCATATCCTGCTAAACCCATCAGCCAAGCCAACATTGGAGCAAGAGAAGACCAGTAAGAACAAGCTACAGTCATTTACAAGATGCATCCTTGTGACAAGGTCATTATCTCCAGCAGTTTATGATTTCCTTTTAGTTCCAAAATTAAATACTAAGATGGCCAAGAAAATGTTTAAAGGCCACTATGTACAACTACTAAATGTCAAAACCACATACCGTATATACTCATGTATAGGTCGAATTTTTCAGCACATTTTTAATGCTGAAAAAGCTCCCCTCGACTTATATGCGGGACATTAAATGTTTGTGTGTGTTTTTACTTTGCCGGCCAGCAGGGGGCGCAGATGTTATGCTAGGGGCACCAAAATTTCAGGGTACCCTCAGAAGACTCTCCTGATAATACCAGCCAAGTTTGGTAATGTTTGGTTCAGGGGGTCCAAAGTTATGGACCCCCAAATGAGGTGCCCCCATTCCCCATTGTTTTCAATGGGAGCTATTAGTAGATGGGGCTACCCTTTTGAGGGTCCATAACTTTGGACCCTCTGAACCAAACTTCACCAAACCTGGCTGGTCTCATCAGGAGAGTCTCTTTATGATACCAGCCAGGCTTCTGGTAGAAGTTTAGGGTCAGGGGATCCAAAGTTATTGGACCCACAAAGGGGATGCCCCATCCCCCATTGCTTTATTCAATGGAAGCTAATAGTAGATTTTTTTCCTTTCCATTTCTGATAATATCCCTCTTTTAAAAATCTAAGTTGGGTTACATTTGGGCATATACATGATGATGATGAGGAATCCAGTTTTGGAGGATTTTTAAACCTCTTTAGTGTTTTAGCTTGCCGTTGCTGGTTGAAGGCTTAAGGTTTTGTACTTTTAAAGTTATTGTTGATACCATATTGTTCTTGTTGACCCTCTTTTCCACTTACAGAGTCAGTTTATTGTTTTTCTTTGAAATAAATATTCAAAAACATTTAACCTACTGATGCCTCAATTGCTGTAATTTTATTGGCATCTATTTTTATTTTTGAAATTTACCACAGCTGCTGCATTTCCCACCCTCGACTTATACGCGAGTCAATAAGTTTTCCCAGTTTTTTGTGGTAAAATTAGGTGCCTCGACTTATATGCGGGTCGACTTATACGCGAGTATATGCGGTACATACAAAATAACACTTACAGTACCCAGAAGTGTCTAAAAGGATACTTTTCGGATACTAACAAACAGATGTATTTCAGCCAAATGGCCTTCGACAGGGTACAAAATTAATACATTAATGTAGTGTCAAGCTTCCAGACTACAAACAGCAGTTATAAAGATTTTTTAATACTGAGATCAATTGTTGAAGGGTTGCTTAGATTGGCACCCAAATATTCCACACAAAGTTGTTTCTTCTTAAAAATGTAATACAATGTGACAATCAAGCCCAATTCTGCTAGGGCAAAACCTTACAATGCCTCGGTCATATAAAACCTCCTTAAGTTCCACTCAGATCTTGCAAAGGGACAGTGCTGTTAGTGTGTGGTAGCAAAACTGGAAAAGCTTTTGTTGCCTTTTTCTTAATTTCTCTCCCTTCCCCACTTTTCTCCTCCTTCATTGTGCTCTCTTCTTTTCATGTTCTGCCATTCCTCTACCCACACTTCTAATTCTTCCCCTGCCCCTATTTTTCAGCCTTTGTCTAAACTTCTTTTCATCCATCCTGGTTGGCAACCTGGGATGCACAGCAGCAAACCTTTGTTAATATTATAAGCAGAAGGGGAGAGTTAATATTTCCCCGTAATCTATCAAAGTAGTAGAAAGTAATGTCCCTCCTTTACATACATGACAGTAGAATGTCAATTTGCCTTAGTGGTAATAAATGAGGAACAAAAATTTGAATTTAGCTTAGCTTCCACTATGAATATTATGGGGAGGTGGGAGTGGGACGGGTCTGGAGACATCCTGGGCCAGGCTATTTAAATTCCTTTCAGTTTGGCTGTGGAACTGGTGGCAAACTGGTGGCAAATTTTGAGATTTCTATTTTTTTGATAAGCTATGCCTGCCACAAATGGACACACAGATGGACATGTGGATTCTTTCATAGATGCATGCTAACCACCAGCCAAGTGATTTGTTTTGTCATGATATTTGATTGGATAAAGGTCATGTGCGGGCCCAAGTGGAATCTTTGTCCAAGGTCCTTCATGGCTCTCAGCAGCCCTGACTGGGATGCTAGACTTCAGCTTAATCCCAGTTTCAAATCCTGGTCTGTGGATTCACCCTGGCACCTGAATTCATAGGTAGCAACAAGGCTTCTCGGCCTTTTGGCTTAAGATCCAGAGGCAAAGCTACAAGGGGGCCAGGGGGTGCACGTTGCACCGGGTGTGCGCATGTGATTTATGAAGCCTTCAGTTGTACTCCCCATATAAACAGATAGAGTGAGACAAGCACAGCAATTGCCCGCCTGGATCCCATTCATGAATCTAGTTGTTGCTTAATTATAGAACTTAGTTCATTTGGAATCAGCCAGTGCTCAGTTTCAGAGGTGTTTCAGAGTACAATAAATACTTTGGATCATGTGAAATGTGCACATGAATATTTACAGTTTATCTGCTCACATCTGGAATATGGAAAAATAGGATTTTCCAAGTTAGAAGATAGTAAGCCTAAACTGGTTTGAAATGTAACACCTTGATCTGCAGCAACTGCTCACTATACTAGCCACACTGGTCATATCATTTTTTCCCCCAAGCCCCAGTGATTGTCCACAAGGTTCCATTTAAGTGCTTTGACATTTCACCCTAACTTTTCATGACACCTTGTTCCCCTGCCACCTTGCTGCTGTCTCGGTCTCTCTTTTTTTCCCCTCCTGCTCCCATGTGACTTAATAGCAGCTGTGGGGATTGCAGTTATGACTTTGTGCCTGCAGTCATTTGTTTTTTCTTTGCAGGAAGGAGAGAGACTGAATTCTTTGGGAATGATTTATCACATGGCAGCAGGGGTGAACCTCATTTATTTGTCTAGCTGCATATGGTTTTACCGCCTATGATTGCACACTGATTATTATATGGTGTTATTTTTCCCAGTTGTATACTTTGCACCTTTTCATAAGGTTAGATTAACTGGTCCCCAGTGGCATGTTATTCATTATTTTGTTTGCCAGCTGTCTGCAAGGGCTTAGGTTCTCAGCTCTTCCCTTCACTCCCTCTCTTCAGACATATCTCCCTTCAAATGAATCAACTTGAAGTTTAGACTCACCAATGACATACCACAGCTATTCTAATTCTCAGTTAGATTTGCTACAGAAGCTTTACAAGAATGGATTGAATTCTGATGGTCCATCGCTTCCAATGAAAATTTCACATTGACATCCAAAATCTTCCAGCACTGAAAAAAAACTGCTTCTAACTCATGCTTACGCAAGTGAGCATGATGTATTCTAGTAGCATTTCCACCCCCTGGGAATTGGAATTTTTTCACACAAAGCTTCCATATTTTAATCATGTCATGTCATTTAATCTGTTCTTTTACAATGCAAGATTCTTTTTCATCAAGCCAAATTCATACAAGACTGCAAAAACTATCTGTATTCTGTTGCTACTTCAATTCATCTGAACAAAACTATTGTTATTCCAGTGAGCGAAAAATGTCCCGAATATTCGGCATGTATCTAACCATTAATTTTGCAAATGATAGAACAGTATATCTATTTGTGGAAGAAGGAAGTGGCAATTGCCCCCTCTACTGCAACCCCTCACTTTGCCTCCTTTATTGTACCTGAAGGTCTGCAGTCCATTTGGAACAAAAGTTTAGGGAACTCAATGGGCTGCAGCAGGAGGGGGAAGCAAACGAGTCCTGATCCACAAAGTTTTCAGATGGTTGGATATACACCACTGTGTCTATTAGGTGATTATTTGAGAAACAAATAGCTATAATTTTGCATATGGGACTTGGGGGACACCTTGACCTCATATTTCTGATTGTTAGGAAGGACAGTGCAGGTTCAATATTCAAATCCATGGGGTTGGGTGGGGGGGGGGGTTTCTGGAATTTTCTCCTAATTGGGAGAAGCATTGCAAGGGCCTGGTGCAACTATTTTTAAGGATAATTTGCACAGAACAAACTTTTCTCTCTAGTTTAGGAACTGACTGCTGGAATTTTAAAAAATAAAATCCTGTCTGTATCTGGGTTTTTTTAAAAAAAAAATGTAATGTTTACAGTGACTGACAATAAAAAATTACCTTTCTGCTGAAAATTCTGCTGAAAAAAATTACCATGCTGCTATTCTTTCTTGTGGTCTGTTCTTTCACAAAATAAACAAGCTTTTTTTTTGCAGAACCCCCACCCTTCCCTCTGCAGACTATCTTAATTTTTCTGTGCCATAAGAAAAGACTAAAATGGTTCATGGAGGGCAGGACTGCCCAATGCTTCTCAATGGGCAGTAGACCAGTTCTCTGAGAGGCTAAAATTCTCATATTTTGTGTCCACATTTCTTTGCAAATCTTCACACAATTAAAAAAAATTAAAAAACTACATATTGCCAGAATTGGCAGGATGAGCTGAGTACAACTATGTATTCTTTGGGCTGAAAAGGTGTCCTGGATCACAGCCTGCATAGCAAATGTCCTGGGGCAACCTTCAGCAAATGGAGGCAGGGAGAATCCCTTCAGCAGCACACAATATGTTGGGCAGAAGCTGATGAGGAAACTGACCAGAGAGCTTAACAGTCAGCCTCTTTTCTCCTCTAATGCCTATGCTATCCGGAACAAACATGAGAGGGGGCTTTTTTAAAGACATTCCCAGGACATCTTATTTTGGGTGTGCAGAGTAAAAAGGAAGTCACCTCTTTTTAAGATGTCCCACAGATGTCTTTGTTGCACTGTGCAGAACGGACCAGTGTGGCACATGAACCTGGAGGACTTCTCACTGCAACCACTTTGCTTAAGCCAAAAAGAAACATTCTAGACTTCCTTCTGTGGGGCTTGTCTCCAATGGTGATTGGCTGGGACAGCTCTCCTGAAGGAATTCGTTGGAAGGGAGAAATGCCATTGTCCAGGAAACAGTGAAAAATCCATCTACTTGGTAAACTTTCATATGGCCATTAGAAAGTTTGAGCTTGGACAAAAGCTCCTTAAGGCAGCATGACAGCCACTTGCCTTCCTCTTAACTTCAGGATCCTAATCCCAGAAACTCAGGCCTTTACTCCCGGGGAGACCACAATGTTGTTCATACTAAATCCAGTGTTCATTAAAAGAATGGTGGTAGCCACTGACAGAAAGAATAAGAGCACACAAAGTTCATCAATTCATCCCAGTTCTTGGTGTTAACCTCCCAAAATAGCTCCCAATTAAACTGAATCAAAGATGCACAGTGAGGCCATTGAAATTCACAAACACCAAGACAACTTCAACAGGAAAGAAGAGACTCTGAGAATTAACAAAGCTTGGCTACCAGTACTTTAAAAATACTGAAAGCAAACCCCAAGGGGATGCTAAGTTCATGAACAATGGACTCCACCCAAACACAGGATTTGCATTCACCAATACTGCTGCTGCTGCAAGGCATACAAATGTGAATCACTCCCTGGACTGAAAACCCCCACCTGCAATACAATACTATCAATCACATCTTTGCATAGCAAGTTCCACCCAAACACATAGTGATTGGTTCCCCATCCTGGTTCCCCATCCATGGACAATATATACCCCACTAAACACTCCCTTCTCACTTGACATAGTGTGTAACAGACTTCCCTCTGTGATACACCTCTGAAGATGCCAGCCACAGATGCAGGTGAAATGTTAGGAACAAGATCCACCAGACCACAGCCACACAGCCCAGAAAACCCACCACAGCCATCAAAGATGTATTTGGGGGCAAAAATGTAACATGTAGCAGGAACATGGCTTTTCGACTACTTCCACATGTACATAATAACTTCCTGGATTTCTAACCCTTAAAGGGTAGGTTCTTCCATCAGCTTTTCAATATCAGTTTCTTGTAGCCTTTTGATTCTTAATTCACCTCAAGATTTGTAGCTTCCCCATATTTCCCAACAGCTTGTCAGTTGTCCCATAATGGTCTTTGTCCATCCTCTCATGCTGTTTGCTAGGCCACTTGTAATTCAGCCATTGTCGCCTTCAATCTCAATTACCAAAGCATGATTAAGGCTCATTCACTAAACATGGGAAGATGGTGGCATCATGTTACAAACTCTCATTTCATACAATGACATAGGTGGGAAAAATTAACTAGATCTATAAGTCTGGGGTAGGATTGTTGGCTGGATATTTATGAAGGACCACGGAATGATAAATCTTAGAGAACCTTTCTCCTCAGACAACAGGACCCCAACAACATAGGCACGCACATCTCTGTGTGTTTCTTTACAGTTTGGGCTCTTGGTGTAATTTTTAAAAGCAGGATAAACCCCCTCTCTTGCCTGTTGAAAGTTTTATACTACAAAGCAGGAAGCAAAGTTATTCAGAAGATTTCTAGAGGCAACCCCCACCGCTCAAAATAGTAAAGTGGCATGGAACTGGCATACACCCAAGAGACAGCTTTTAGAAATAAACATCAAGGTTGATTTGTTGTTGTTTTTAAAGACGCAAACCTGTCTTCATCTGCTAACCTTAATAAATTACTCCTTTTAAATAACGTCATGCACAAACCACCAGTTACTGCGACGTATTTGCTACTGCTAGCTTTCTCAGAGCTGTTTATATTTCCATTTATCCACTCATTACATCATCCTGTGGTTTTCTTAAAGGTTGCCAGGGTAGGTTGAATACAGGGTTGTAATCTCTCTTTGGCCAAAATCAAATAAGGTACTATGAAGAGATCTGGGCAAAGCTCAAGCTTTGCAATGAAGGAACCATCACTCTGTACTGCACTGTGCCTTTTCTAATAGATTAATTTTCCTGGAAAATATCAACTTTTTGAGGCACTGCCTTTACACTGACCTTATAATGAGTGGCATCAGTAGAAACCACAGTATCATGTAGGGTTTAAGAAACTAGAGGGAGCAGGAAGGCACCAGGAGTACCTGGATTGCCTCACAACTTCCACATTAGCCTGACAGACCCTATAAGCATAAGCATAAGCATTTTATTGTCATTGTGCATGCACAACGAAACTTACAGCAGCATTCCTCGATGCACACAATTTCAGACTCATACCCCATCCTAACTTTCCCCTTCCTCCACCCATCCCTACACAGCCCCAAACACATCAACATGAAGAGAAAGAACACTAGATTAAATTTCCCAGATGCCCCTGGAATCTGAAAACCTGGTCAATGGCCCTTTTAGGAGTGTTCTCGGAGACCAATGACACATTCTAATGTTAGTCAGGAGGGGAATGTCATTCTTCCTGCAAACTGTTAAGAAGTATCACCAAGTGGAGCTAGGGTTCTACTAATCAATGGCCATTGCTACAACACAGGGCAGGCAGGTGAAGGATGTGCAGTAATGACCTAAAATGATGCTGATTAATTTCATCCAGCTCTAGGTGCAGCCCCACCCCCCACAAGGTACTCAAGGAGCTTCCCCACCATAATGAAAAGGCCAGAGCAAATTACCATCACCAGATTAAAAGCTTCCTTCTTACTTAGAGCTATTAGACTGGTAAAAGTTACTGGACTAGTCACCATAGTGGTCTTTATAATCGTATAGGGATTGTGGGATCAGCTATGTTCAAAATGCCCATAATCAATCCCAAATTCTTGTGGTTTCTGGTGACTTTCTTTCTCAGCTTTTTACACATTAATTCACAACTTTGAATATTGAGTTTGCTTCTAGTCTCAGGTGCAAGGATTACTACAGTAGCAGAGACTGATGAGAAGTGGCACAAGGACAGCCAATGGGGCATAGTGGTGCTAGAAATGTTGGAGCAAGACCCATGTTTAAATCTCCACTCAGTCATGAAGAGTATTAGGTGATCTTGCACCAGCACTAATTCTAAGTTTAACACACCTCTGGTAAGTACATCTCACAAGACAGCTGTGTGAATAAACTGGGAGGCAATCATACATAGCTTCCCAAGGTCCTTGATGAAAATGTGAGATAAAAACAAAAGAAAGATTTGTGAAAGTTTCAAGGTGGCCTTTTCTGACTATGAATGAGGTTTACAGAGTATGCTACTCGTTCAGCATATATTAAAACAAGTAAACTGTCTATCACATATGCCCTGACTACCCTTTGGTGTTTATCTGAAAGGAATTTCCATATACACAGTCAATTTGACCATAAATTCACACAGACCATCAAGAACAGTAGAAAAGTCTATAGAAAGAAAAAAGCAAGGGCAGCCCAATATAGATGAGGGGAGAATGCTCATAGGGAGTTGTGGAAGGCTGCGCAATGCATTTGCCTCCTCTGCCAGCACAAGGGTCCAAAGGCAGCAATGGCCAACCATCCCTCAGCTCTCGAGAGGCAAAACCCAGAAGCTGGGGCTGCCACAGAGCAGAACTGGCATCAACTCGGATGGCAACATGGCGGGGTGTGATGGTGATTCCAGGGATGGAGCCGATGTTAGTCAGCTTCCACTGGCACTCCAACCCCTGGACCTGCAGACCTATGCCACATAAAAGTGTGGCATACACCTGCTAGGCCTATGGGGCAATTTGAGTGGCAGGAGGATTTTTCGTTTCCCTTCCCTTCTTGTTACCCAAAGTCCTTTTGGAGGCAGTGCGGCATTGCCTTCACTGCACCACCTCCAACTGTCATAGCATTCCCCCCCCTCAACTGGATTGCACTATAAAAGTCCCATTAGTTGTGGGAGTTTTCCCAGATGTCACGACAGACTCTGCAATGATTTGCGAACAGAACAATAATTGCAATTAAGAGGTATAAAGTTTACTGTGGGGAAAGTTAAAATTACTCTGCCTGCCTAAACTTATTCTCCTTCACAAAAATCAAACATTACCTGAATTTTTCATACTGGAACTGTTTAGTTTGGAATCTTTGATGACCAAATGTTTAATCCAAAGTGTGGGAGCTGTGATCTCTGAAAGAAAAAGATAGACACGTGGGATTATTTTATTTTATTAAACAGAGCAATAGCTTTCATTTAAAAAAAAGAGTTCCTCATAATTCCACCCAATTTCTTAAATTACCAGTTTTCTTCATGGTTCCTTTTTTAGTTTTATATATTTGCTTCTTGATTTTATCCTTACTTTTTCACTGTATTATCTTTGTTGTTGTTCACATGTCCTAGGTCTACAATGGACTATCAACCCATATGTTGATTTTAGTTGATCCCATGCCTTTTAAAATAATGAAAGCCCAGAAGGGAATGCATGAGAAATAGATTGAGGATATGGCCAGCAGAAGGAATTGATGAGGCAGGGAACAACATTTCATCCAAGAATCAGACTACTGATAAATACAGACATCAGTTCTCTCAAAATGAAGATAGGTAGAAAGACACATGAATTCTGAGAAGCAAGATTCCAAATCAGTGAGAAATGAAAGAAAATTAATAGGGGTGATAAATGACTGCAACCAGTAGATTTGCCAAAGAACAAAAACAAAAGGCATTATTATTTTAAATTTTATAAAAGAATGAAAAATAGGCTCAGAAGAAGAAGAAGAAGAAGAAGAACAAGAAGAACAAGAACAAGAAGAGAAGGAGACGGAGAAGGAGAAGAGGAGAAGAAGAGGAGAAGAAGAGGAGAAGAAGAGGAGGAGGAGGAGGAGGAGGAGGAGGAGGAGGAGGAGGAAAAGGAGGAGTTTGGATTTATATTCCCCCCTTCTCTCCTGCAGGAGACTCAAAGGGGCTTACAATCTCCTTGCCCTTCCCCCCTCACAACAAACACCCTGTGAGGTAGGTGGGGCAGTCAATGGAAAGAACAAAAACTACCCCTCTTGGCCTAAAAAGTACAAAATTGAGATTAATGTGAGATTAGCCAGCATCAAAAAATCAAAATATATTAGCAAATGCTTCAAAACAAGAGAAAAAATGGGTAATATCCTGAATTCAAGCATTCCTGAACTTGAGGGAATGAAATATAAATACACAGTGCACACCAAAGAGATAAAGGGCCACTCCCCACTCACCATAAGCCGCGGGGTCACCTCTGTAAAAGAAGCGGGGATCCCGGACGTTCCCCATATCACTGGCGCTCACTGCGCAGCTGCCCGGAATTTGCCGCTCTCCCACTTCCTTGCCGCGCACCAAATTAGGTCCTCAAGAAACAGCAACATTTTCAAAAACCCCGCGGCAAGGAGGTGGGAGAGCGGCAAATTCTGGGCGCTGCTGGAGCTGAAGGGGCTGCTGCTGCTGCTGGCCCAGGCGCTCTGCCGCCGCCGCCTCCGAACGTGTCTCGCCAAACCTCCCCGAGCAGGCCCCGGCCACGTCCACGGAAGAAGAAAGCACAGGACCCAGCCTCGGAAAACTGGGCCTTCCTTCCGGGGTCTCGCAGAGACACGGGGGGGGGGGCTGTAGCTTCCCAGGAAAAAGGGGGCTTTATTCCCGCATGGACCCTTTCGCCTCAACGTTGGTGGGAATGTGAACCGACCGAGGCAACGGAAGGTCTGAAATCGCGGCCGAGTGGATGACAGGACTGGTGTCTTCCAAGTCCAAATCACCAGCTCAGGATTAAGATTTTTTTTAAGAGAGTCATTTCAGGTTGTTTTAGTTTATTTTTGAGCACTTGGCCCCCCTGTGCATGTCGTGCATTGTGTCACCACCGCAGCCCTGGTCAATTTCAAGTGATCTGCCCCATTCCTCCCACGGCGCGCCCTTCATCGACGAAAGAGGGTCTCCTCAGCGCCCACCCACCCCAGCCCTCTCCCCTCCCCCACAGCGCTCTTGCCCTACCAGGCTTTGGAAGCTGCATGCTGGGGTTGTTGACCAGTTCATGGTGAAGCCGCAAGAAAGCAACGAAAGAGACTTGCACAGAAACAGACCGGCGGGAGGTGCGCCCCAGTGGTCCAGGCAGACCCCTTCAATCTGGGGGGTGGCGGAGGCTTCTAAAAACCACACGTCTCTTGCGGTGGGAAGGCGAATTGTAGGGAGCGCTTCTCCCTCGGCGCCCCTCTCGCCTAAGCCAGGGAGCCTGAACAGTGTGGGAAACAAATGTCTTCGTGGTCAAAAGCCACGGAGGCTTTCCTACGCGGAGTCACTGCGGGGTTGCAATCAAAAGAGGTAAGTGGGGAGTGGCCCAAAGTGACTGAGGGCAAGAATTTATACTTGTACACAAACAAATCTGGTCTTCCTCAGCAGCAGCAGATTACAAGTTAGGAGGGTGGCTTGCCTCACTGTTTCCCAGCCTGTGGGTCAGACCCACAAGTGGGTTGCGAAGCCTACAGAAGAGAATCACAGGCTCTTGTAGGGTTATGGTGGATGTTTCCTTTTCCTCCTTGCCTGGTGCCCAGTTATACTCACACTGACTCTCTGAGGCAGACTAGGTAAGGCACAGCAAGCCAACTAGTTGTCTGTGGTGAGCTAGACTGAAACTGCAGTTGTGCCCCAGAAAACAGCACGTGTACTTTCTTCTGCAGCACAGCAGCAGCAACGAGCTCCATCATTCCCCACATATTTTCCTTTCTTCAGCCACACTCCTCCCCCACCCCAATTTTCCTCTGATGGCAATGCCATCTAGTTGTTTCTCAACAGTCACTAAGATTTTTTTTTTGAGGGGGGAGGCCACTGGTGAGCTGCACCTGCTGTTCCACTTGCAACAAATGATCGAAGGAATGACTTACCCCAGGAAAGGTTTCGGAGCTGCTGCTCCAGCCTGCTTCAAATGCTCAGTTTTTTGCTGCTTGTTCCAGCCCTGTTTAGTGCAGCATCAGCTTTCAGGCTGTGTGTACATGAAGGTGCTTGCCAGGGCAGAGGGGATCATGGCCAATAGTGGAGAGAAGATTATGCTTTGGTAGCCCACAAACATCAGGATCATCTCTCTACTGGGGAAAGTACAATTTATATCCACCTTCGGGCCCCACCTCTTCAATCTTTGGCAAAGGAAAAGCTGAGGCAAACTGGGGGATATGGGGTTCTACTTGGTGCCTCTCCAGGAGGAGCATAAGCCTTTAGCAGATGTTACACATGAAGCTAGAACTCCATTTCATTGCAAGCCCCAACTTATTTTCCATATTTTGTTTTCCCAGTCATTACAGCAAAGGAAGTAGACTGGCACTAGTTGGGGCCCTAGCTCTGTATGAAGCCAAAATACCCCACACATTTTGGTGTTTTCTCTGAAGTAAATCCCATTAAATTCAAAGGGGCTTTCTTACAAAGCAATCCTATGCTCACCATGAGTTAGCTCTGTTGAATATAGACACGTACTTCTGAGTAGACATGCATAGGATTGTGCATTCTGACAGAAATGTGACACAAATGCATTAATTCTTGGCATTTTTAAAAAAATTAAATGGTAAATAGCCAAGCAATAAATAGATTTGGTAGCTTTCAAGGTTCAACAATTAGCTTTCAAGGTTCAGCAATTAGTGTCTATAATTGCTGTGTCTATAATTTTTATAGCTCATGAAGCTATAACCTGCAATCAGTTGGATTCTTATATTCTAACTAACAAATATGTGAATAGCTTATATAAATGCAATAAATATTTCAAATCCAGATTAATTGGTGTATTAAGTAGAATAGAATAGAATAGAATAGAATAGAATAGAATAGAATAGAATAGAATAGAATAGAATAGAATAGAATTTATTATTATGGCCTTTCGGTCAGTCATTAAAACCAGAATCAGAATATGTAAAGATACATATGTAAAGATATTCCAATTGTACAAAGGTGTGAGGTCAATACATTAGATATCATTAACTTAAGCCATTATTACAAGTTTCATCATACAATCCGGTTCTCTATCTTAATAATAATCTTCGCTTATTGTACGCCAGCGTACAGTGTGTTAAGTAATTTTTTGTTTGGATAACTTAACTAATTGTAATAAAACAACAAAACCTGAAATTAAAATGCATGGAAATTATGACTGTCAAAAACCTAAAGACTAAAATTAATGCAATAATAAATCAATGATTCATCATACCGAGTAAGTCTGAACTTGTAGGACACCATATCAAAAAGATTGGGAAACAATCGTTTATCTGAAAAGGGAAGGGGCTAGTTTTGAAAACAATACTCAGAAGTGGAATGGCATGAACTGAGTTTACCAACCTACCTTCTAAAATAGGGGGTCTGATCTTAGTGAACAAAGTTTCTCTCTGATTAATTAAAAGAGGAAATCATAGCTGCTATAAACTGCCTACACACCCAATGTGAGTCATCACTGTTTTTCTATTGACCCCATGTACCTAAATTGTACAATGGATTTGTGACCAAATGCTAACAATGAGGAAAAGCAGGAACCTCTAAGAAGTAATTCCCCAAAAGGCTCATTTTTAATTCCATTAAGTTAGTCATGCTCAGACATTCAGTCAAATGATTTTGGACCAATTCATCTTCCTAAAATATCAGGCTGAAGTAATATTAAGCTCTCATTGCATGTTACAAATAATTAAATTCAACTGAAAATTTTAAAAAATTCAAGAATGGTTACTTGGCTATGACCGATGGCTATAACAAGATAACATGCATTAACAAAACTTGTAAAGATAGGGAGAGGTGGGCGGGCAAATCGTTGGCCGGCACAAAGGAGGGCTTGGTCCTTTAAAGGCTCGGGCCAGCTCTCCCACTTCCCGTGATGCCTGCCCAGACCTAAGATGGCCAGGGCTCTGCTTCCGCCCTTACTTGGGCAGTAGCAGCCAGCTCAGCTCTGCCTACCCACCCTGACCAGCAACTGCAGCCCATGGTGATTCACAGCTGTCTTTGTTGCAAATAGCAGCCATCGAGTCACCGGTGGCAGCCATTGCGGAAGAGGTGAGCAACACGAGGCAAAGAGAAGGGGGGCATTCAGCTTATAGGGCACAGTTGCAGGGAGCTGCAACGATTGGCCCAAGCTGAAAAAGGCGGGAGCAGCAAAGGCGCATATAAGCGCCACGCCCTGAGCCTCGGCCTTCTTGGCTAGCCGAGGCTCAAGAGCAACGTGACCCACCCACCCTCCCTAACTGCAATTGTTAATAGTTGACTTGTTGTAATGGTTTACTGTATAACTGTATTTTGTCGCAGCCCGGCGGGTTGGCAACGGAATCGCAACATCTGTGGGAAGAAGCCGAGCTGGGCGGCCAGTCTTCTCCATGGCTGGTGCCCTTAACGAAGGGCCGGGAGGTGGGGCAGGCCGGTAAGCAAGCCGGTAGGCTTAGCTGGTGCCCGCTACCCCCAGCAGGAAGGGTTGACACCAAGGGGTATCCACCCCGATGGCTCCCGGATTCCTGCCTAATGCCCCAATAGGGATTGGGGACGGCATGATGTTGTGATCCGTTTGTCTGCCCAGCTTCTTAAGTGTTTATGTTTGCTAATTAATAAATTGGGCTGCGGCCCAATCTATTTCCAAGCTCTGGTTTGGTGTGTTTATTTGCCGGGGAAGGGTCTACACCATCTGCACGCAATGCTGGTTTTGCCTCTGTACCATGCATGTATTTATTTACAATATAACCTCTCCCCCGCTTTGGACAGTATGTACCCACAAAGCACCCCTCCCTTCCCATGCTGAAGCTGACCAAGAGAGTCTGGTTTGTGCTCTTTTAACCCTCCTCACCCCCAGCAGTTAAAATCTTTTCCCACAACCTTTCTGTCCTAGAACCCATTTTTGGGGTAGAATCTGTTACCACATAAAGAATTCCTACTCTTTTTTGTATCCCACCCCCACACACCTCTCTTGGACACCAGGAGTATTGTGTGTGAGGGAGATGAAGGTGTCAGGGCAAGTTTCCCCTCATTCCTCCTCTTATTCTTTTGCTTTGCTCAACCAGTTCTGCCCCCTCAGTACCTGGTTGAATCTTGTTTGCATGGGTGAGTCAATTCATATTCAAGATTGTTAAGAGAACAGATGTTTACTAATTAAGCATAAATCCTAAGAAAATATAACTAATTGGGAACAATCAAAAGATCAATCATTATAGGCACAATATCATTGTGGTTGTTGTTGCTGTTGTTTTATTCATCTTAATGGCCCACCCTCCCCAGCCTAAGCCAAGTTCAAGGTGGCTAACATACATAATTAAAATCACAATAATTTATATAATTACAATGAAAACATTCCAGCATAAAACTGTTTATATAGCAATATTTTACCCATGTAGACTTACATTCATGCCACTGGCGGGGGAATAGAGTCACAGGGGCCAACTGAGCTCAGTGTAGTTCTTATGACTTTTTTTTTTTTGCAATTTTGCAAGTCTTTTGGAACTGTGAAATGCTTTGATGCTCTGGCTCTAGTGAATGCAGCAGTATGTCCCTGGGGCCAGGGATCACTAAGAGTTTACTATCGGAGGACCATGAAGTCCTCCATGGGCAATACCGGGGAATGCGATCTCAAAGGTGTGATGGTCCCAGACCTTGAAAATGATCCAGAATTCAACCAGTAATCAGTGTAAGCAGTAGAGTACAGGCGTTATATGTTCCCTCACTGGTATCCCAGTGAGCACTCATGCTGCTGCATTCTGGACCAATTGTCATTTCCAGAGCAGTCTCAAGGGAAGGCCAGCATAGTGCGAGTTACAGTAATTAAGCAAAAAAAATCCAAAAGATACAGTGCCAGCAAAGTCTATACTTAC
The DNA here is from genome assembly GCF_021028975.2 of Sphaerodactylus townsendi. NCBI lineage: Eukaryota > Metazoa > Chordata > Lepidosauria > Squamata > Sphaerodactylidae > Sphaerodactylus > Sphaerodactylus townsendi. The sequence continues at coordinate 120,090,026 of NC_059426.1, read as the reverse complement.
AAAATGAAACCTCTACGTTTATTTCTTTCCAAGGAATGGGTGCAAAAGTTAGAAGTTGGACACAGTCTTATATCACTGCCATCCAGTCTTAATACCAACAAGTCCCTCATCTTGAACACATTACAGGCTGACTGTTTTATTAATTAACCTGCAGCTGGGAGGATCTCCAAGCCTGCTCTTGGTCAATCACCTCAAATGCTCGGAGAATTATTTTAGGGTGCCAGAACAGGAAATTAAAACATTCATCTTGTATCTTTTGATGGCTATGATGAATGGAGAACATAAGCTCCAGAGTCCACTCCATTCCTAGCCTATCTGCCAACTTAAACCTGGCTGTTCTATTTTCTTATATGCAGATATGTTATCTTATGACCAACTAGCTATATAAATGAAACAGTTGTCATCAAATTCAGTCATTATGTTAAGAAATGACAATGGACCCAGTTCATAACAGGAATATTTTCAGACCCAGTAAGAGACCAGAAGCAAAAGAAAAAAGAGAATTATTTAAAAGTGCATTCCTAAGCAGAAATTTTACCTTTTAAAAGACCACGGAGGTCAGTAGGCTCAGAAGGCTATAACTGTTTCATACTTTAAAACACTTGAATTGACCCTAAATAAAGATTTTGTAAGGTGTTTTAAAAGATGAAAATATCCTAATATTTGAACATTGTAGAATCTTGTGAGGTACTTACCTTCTCCATCAAAAACAGGTTGGGTCTCCATGGTAGGTGTTGGCTTTGAACCATCATCTGAATTAAGGGTTAAAAAGAATCGAAAAGAAACTACCATTATTGAGGTTAATACTATCTACTCTCCAGTACTGTTGAATGATTGGGAGTTTTACATGGCCCGGCCAAGTCCATGAGACAGAAGATAAAAGACATATAGGAAAAAAGAAAAATCAAAATGCTTTTTAGAATTAGGATACCTTTGTTGTCTCCTATCCCCACATTCAACTCCTGCCCAAACAGGCATCTTTTCCTGAAGTAAAGATTGAATGGATCTGGAATTATCATTCTTAAAATAAGCTGGACATATCTCACACACCGTAACCTGATTCATTGAACCGTGACTGTTACATGTCTTTCAGATATAGTAACCAGTCTTATGGCCCAATCCACATTTTGAAACATTTTTTGGAATGAGCTCTTTCTGCATTTGGTATATACACAGAGCCAGTCACATAATGACACTAAAAAGTACATCATTGGGTACTTCAGTACAATGTTACCACATAAATAAAATAGGTTGCATTCTGTTCCACTGATCAGGGATCTTTCTGCTGGTGCAATGAGCCTCATCTACTGCCAGAAAGTCCAAAAGAATGGAATTGATGGAGACAAGCCAATGTTTGTGAGAACTAGAATAAGATTGTGGTTGCAAAGTACAAAATCCTTTCAAGTCTTCTTATTAGATTTCATTGGGAGACATTTGTTTTTGAAACTTACCCACAAGGAATTTGGCATCACTCTCCATTGCAGAGGCATTAAGCTACAATAATCACAGTGATATACTATTTCTAACATTTAATGACTACATCTAACACCAACATAGTTTTAAAGAAGAGTGAACAGGGGGAGAAATCCACTCTTATTGCCTTCCCTTATCTAGAAAATCTCCATTCCCAGAGAGAAAAAATGGAACATTACAGCTTGGACCAAGTAAAATCCAGAACAATGTAAACCTAATGAAAAATAATCAGTATTGAAATCTGATCACAGGATGAAGGATGTGGGATTGGTTCATGCTTTTCTTATGAAATCTTCTCCTTTGTTCCGTAGATGCTTAGACCATAAAGTTTGGTTCACCGGATGGAGAGTTCCGTGTCACAAGCAATTGGATCTAGGGTTTGCTCCAGAGTTTGAGCATTCAATGCCATATGTATATGCTTGGATGTAAGGTTACTGTTTTTGCTGATGAAAAAAATATGAATAATGATGTTAAAGATCTAATTTTTCTTTTGATGTTTAAGGGCCAAGTGCTGAAAATTTGAGGTTTAAGTGTTAATATAAGAGTGGATGTTTAACATACACTATGGCTTTAAAAACATTGTCACAATTTTTATGTACTCATATCCTGACACAAAATATACACAAAGAAATCTCAGTCGCAAAACCGTAATGGATTATAATAAATGATACACAGCATTTATAAATAGAAATCCTGTCCAATTTTCATAAACTGGTAACTATCAATATGCTAATCCTCCAAACTGATTTCATTTACAAAAAAATTAGCACCTTTGTTCTATTCCAAAACCAAAATTCGCCATAAACATCACAGAAAAGAAATCAAAAAAAGAAAGAGATGAATAAAGAATCATGTAGTTATTTAAAAGTCAATGTGCTGATGGATCACTGTTTATATGACTGCAAGCTTTAATTATTTGTGGTATTTATTAAATAATTATTGTTCACATTTTAGTCTTAAGGTTAAGATTGGTGCTGGCATAGTTAGTCAATATGCTATATACCCTCTCAGGGGGAAAAACAGGAAAGCAGATTGATGCACACAGCAATGGAACTGGAGTCCATAGTGACATGATCATCATCCAGCAATCATGTATGAAAGCTGGGGAAGTGTACCTCAAAAATCTGTATTTTTGGCTCCAGATATCAGGGAATCACAAAATATTGGTACTGCCAGTTATCAAGGTTCCAAATACCAGTTTGGCATTCGGAATTAGCATTTTTTCAGAGGTTCAATATTATTCAGCTCCATTATTCCCTATGGGGAATCTTTCCAGAGGACTGGAGGGGCTCTTGAGCAAATGGCATCAAAATTGCAGCAGAACTGTTGGTGATCATCCATTAAATAACCCCCATGTTTCAAGTTAATTGGACCTCTTGGCACCAGAACAAGGCACCCAAGCAATCCTGCATTGCTTTTATGTGGGATGGAATTTCATGCTTTCTCCAGGGCAATTAATAGACAAATATACAGAAGCAAGCAAAGTAGCAACTGGCCAAAAACATTTAAAAGTATAAAGAACCAACAAGCCCAAAAATCAATGCATAACTAAAGAATTCTAGCAGAAGTGTGGAGCAATGCAGCAAACTTAACACAATAAATGTACAACCTGAGAATCCAAGTCAAAGTCAAACCAGAGAATCCTCCAAGCCAAACCAAATAGGAATTGCTGAATACCTAACAAATGTAAAATCAAAGAATCTGACCAAATGTACACCCCAAAAATCAAAGGTAATGTCCTAACAGTGACTCCACTGCAAACCACAAACCCAACACAAACCAGTTCAAGCAAAGAACACAATGTTGCAAAACCAATAAAACCAATTTCAAAGGATAGAATCAAAGCCAAACCAACATGGCAAGCAATACCAGCCCCTGGGAAGACAGACACAATAAAATTAAAGGAGAAAAAAACAGTCCTGGTAGCCTTAAAATGCTGGCTCCTAATATTCCCAGCTACTGCCGAATATTGTCAAAGGCTTTCACGGCCGGAATCACTGGGGTGCTGTGTGGTTTCCGGGCTGTATGGCCGTGTTCTAGCAGCATTCTCTCCTGACGTTTCGCCTGCATCTGTGGCTGGCATCTTCAGAGAATCTGATAGTTGGAAAGGAAAGCAAGTGGAGTATATAAACCTGTGAGTAAAGGTCAATAGGTGAGGGCATCTGAATAGGAGTGGCCTGGCAAGTGAGTAACAATGAAGTGTAGCATGTGAGTAACAAAAGAGATAGCAAGGTCAATAGGTGAGGCATCTGAATAGAAGTAGTCTGGCCTTTGTTCCCTTTAATTATCTGTAGTCATCCTGTGCCTGTGTGGAGCTGATTAGTCACTGTTGACTCTAGAGTTTTTCAAAACTGGCAGCCAAATTCTGTTCATTTTCATGGTTTCTTCCTTTCTGTTGAAATTGTCCATGTACTTGTGGATTTCAATGGCTTCTCTGTGCAGTCTGACATAGTGGTTGTCAGAGTGGTCCAGAATTTCTGTGTTTTCAAATAATATTCTGTGTCCAGGTTGGTTTATTATGTGTTCTGCTATTGCTGATTTTTCTGGCTGAAATAGTCTGCAGTGCCTTTCATGTTCTTTGACTCATGTCTGAGTGCTGCGTTTGGTGGTTCCTATGTAGACTTGTCCACAGCTACATGGTATGCGGTAGGCTCCTGCAGTAGCTAAAGGATCCCTCTTATCCTTTGCTGAATGTAGCATTTGTTGAATTTTCTTAGTGGGTCTACTGCAGCTACCACCCAGTACTCCTCTAGCTATTGCAGGAGTCTACCGCATACTTCTCTAGCTACTGCAGGAGTCTACCGCATACTCCTCTAGCTACTGCTACACTTCATTGTTACTCACTTGCCAGGCCACTCCTATTCAGATGCCCTCACCTATTGATATATATACTCCACTTGCTTGGTATATATACTCCACTTGCTTTCCTTTCCAACTATCAGATCCTCTGAAGATGCCAGCCACAGATGCAGGCGAAACATCAGGAGAGAATGCTGCTAGAACACGGCCATACAGCCCAGAAACCACACAGTACTCCCAAATAGTTCTAGGATTTTTGGAACCCATTTCCCAGTATCCCAGAAAATCCTGGACACCTTCCGGACAGCTGAATATATCCAGAAAAATGCCAATATGGTATTTTTTAGGTGTTTATTTGAACTGAATATATCCAAATGAACAATCCTGATGGAATCAGCAAAACAAAACACTGTGATGCTTGCACACCTCCCTGATATCAACCTGCCCCCATCTATAAAGAGAACACAAGACGAGGTTAAGCAAAAGAAACAAAGCATCTTCCACTATAAGAAGACTGTGGCATCCCAGTATTAGCAGTCCTGTAACTATCTACTCCAGGAAAATCTGCAGATGTGGGTTCAACTATCATCCTTTAACAAAAGAAAGTATGGCCACTCCAACCATAACACCCAGAGACCTTTCAAAGCTCACCAAGCAAAGAAAACCCCAGCAGAAACCTCATGACTTCTCCCAGGCAAGGGTTCACATATCAAGGGGAATAATGCCCCAAGGAACAGCTTTTTGCAAAGCAAGATGGACAGAGACACTAGGGCAACTATGAAAGAACACAACAGCATGGTCCTAGAAGGCATTCCTATTGTTCCTGTAACAGTTCACTTGGGGAAAACAAGTTGATAGCCAGCAAAATAGGAGATGAGAAGGATGAGAAGGAAAGATTAAAGGTCACACTTCACAGAAGAACATTCTTCGAACTCACATCCAACTAGATAAATAGAATATTTGGAATTCTTCATTGGCCCTTGTGTCAAAACTAGCCATGGAGACCAGGACAAGAAAAACTAGAGAAAGGTATGATGTTGAGGGAAAGGTTTAGCTTATGATGAAATGACACATCATCCAAGTATCTGGGCAAGAATTGTCTATTTTCATTTGCAAATGTTGAGTCTACACTGTGTGAATGCTCAAGGTGAAGCTCACTGACAAGCAGTCTGGTCAAAAGGCAGTGCCAATCCGCTGCCTTTCCTAATTTCTCTAATTTCCATGCTGCAGAGTTTGGGGCAATAAGGCCATTTGGTATGATAATGAAGGCAACCCAAGAGACAGGACATGGACAGCTTACGTTTCCTTTTCTCCTCCTGGTGAATTTACATTGGGAAGGGTTTTGGTAGTTTGCGGGTAGAACACCACCGCTCTGGATGGAAGCAGACAAGGTTCAGAGAGATTTTAGTTTGTAACACACAGAGAAATATGGGAAGACTTTATGGGGACTCTGAGATAAAGAGGCATAAAGGTGACTTAAAGAAAGGTGACCACCCAGTTGGAGGGGAAAGTAATCTGAAAGAAACAGAACATTACATCTGAAACCATTAAAATATTGAGCCCTGTCTCTTTAACATCCCAGAGATAATCGGATCTAAAGAAAGGGAAATGTGTTTAAACTTATTTGATTTTCTCTGTGCTCAGATGCTGTAACCTTTTTTAACTGTGCATTTAACATTGTATCAACTGTATTCTTTAAGATATTTTTTGTCTGAAATTAGAGTTATTTAATCTTTGCAACTACAAAAAAACTCCTTATGCCTTTGCTCAAGCTTTTCAAAGTGCAAGAATAGTTAAGAATATCTCTAACAAGTGAGATTTCCAGAATTTCTTCCCCATCTCCACAGCTGAATTAAAAGAGGAGATTCTGATATGTCCATAGGGAGTCAGAATGCAGTCCATCAGACTTCAGTTCTATGAATGGCCAACTGGTGGCAAAAGAAAATAAACTCGGTTTGTGAAAGGGATAAAGCTGGAAGGACAAATTCCTCATTAGGTTCTAACAGTTTGAGAACAATGCAATTTGAGCAAGTCCTTCCTTCTCTGTGGTAAAAATGAGGTGTTATTTTACCAAACAGTATGCTTGGAGCTAGTCACTACACCGCCCTTGATGGCATCACTGTCTGTCAGTAGCATTAAATCTAATCACTGGGGATGGCCCATTTATACCAAGTTGCTGCCATGGACTGCAGTCACACTGGAAATGATTGTAGCCATATTGTTCTGCAGCATTTATTTATTTAGTTATAACTTTTCTACCCAGTGGTGACCCAAAACCCCTCACAAGACAGAAAACATAATAGAAATAAACAAAGAAGGGGGGCTCTGAGTACAGGGCAGGTCTTCCTCTCTCTCCTGACTGATCATTCTGCCAGCTCAAGGCTGCAACCTTCAGGTTAAGAGCAGAAGGACAAGAACAGGACAGTGTCCACCCTCCAAAGCAGCCATTTTCTCCAGATCTCTGTAGTCTGGAGATGAGCAGTAATTCCAAGGGATCCCCAGGATCCACCTGGGCTGGCATCCCTAGTTATGTCACTCATGCCCATGACGGGTACAGGTTAGAGTGGCCAGTCTCCAGGTGAGGCCCAGATATCTCCTGGAATGACAACTGATTTCCAGACACAGATATGACCCCCCCTGGAGGAAATGGCTGCTTTGGAGGCTAGGCTCTATGGCATTATACCTGCTGCCAGAAAATCTTCAGGAATTTCCCAACCCCTCTACAGCTGTACAGATGGACATTATAGCTGTACACTAGTGCAGCGGGTAGCAACATTTCACTATTTTGGAAATAATCACTGCAGGGTTCTTTCTCTTCACTGCAGGTTTCTATTCTTTCCTTCCTTCAAACATAAGGTTCTCATATTTAATTGAGCCCTTCAGCTTCATTTGGGACTGTTCTTTTTTTAAAAGCATTTTTTGTGACCTTGTGAAATATATTTCAGTCAAATCCAGAAGGGTGAACAGACTCACTAAGGTTGCCTTGTGCAAGAGCTAACACGTGGGAATCTTACAGAGATCATCACTGCCAAAAAGACATCCCATTCCTGATCCTTGACTGTCTGGAAAAAGAAGAAAAGGAGATTCTGGGAGCCAGTTAATATATTGGGTAGGAACCAATGTTGTGTGGGGCCTTCCTACTCAAAGGGACAGAGGATGATGACAGATTAAATTTTTCAAGATGCCTTCACCCTCTTTCATGCTTCAGGACACAATGTGAGAATTACTGGTCTAATCAGTTAATTGACTGTCCTGTAGAAAGTTGATCAAATAAAAGATCTTCAATTGATTGACAGCTTCAGATCTTTCAGACGAACAACAGAAACCAGTGCAAACTTTTTTTTTAAAAAAAAAGAAGTGATTTCTACAAAGGAATGTTTTACTGCTGCTTTGATAGTCTTTCATCAGTCAAGTGTTCATTCTATATTTCACACTGACATATCTCTCAATTGCTTAGATTGTGAATAAGGAATTTTAATTGTTACTTCAAGCCAAGGAACAGTTAAGACAACTGTTCAATCTCACTTTATCACCCATTTACTCGATACTGTTCCACTTTACTTAATTCATTGAACATGCAACACACACATTTCTACAGTTTGTTTCAGAACAAATTTTATTGCTAACGAGACAGTACAAATAATTCTCAAACAATTTTAATGAAGTATTTTTTAAAAATGTTTGCAGACCACAAAAGAGGCAATTTTTCATGTTACCCAATCATAATAGACTTTATCATATGCACTAGATCTCCATACATATAAATTGATTAGAAAGATGTAAAGCAGTATAATCTTACAACAGTCAGTTATCTGCGCAAGTGCCCAAGAATTCGATAGGACATATGGAGATTCATCTGGTAATACTTAAGCTATTGGATTCAAATAGCTTAATACTTAAGCTATTGGTTCAAATCCCCCACTCAGCCACAACATTCACTTTGGGGGAGGTGAGACACACTTTAACTCCTTGAAGGATAAATATTATGAATTAAACTATACATATATAAATACATAAATACATAATCTTAGAATGGCATAGTGATGAGAGTGTCAGAGTAGGAACATCTAGTTTCAAATCCCCACTACTTGATGAAAACCCACAGGTTTCAGTTTCAACAGCTAAATATTGTGCAGTAGTGTATACAACTTATTTCACTTTACAGGCTAATTGAAAGTCTTAATTGTATGCTTAAGGTTTTGCCTTCCTTTATTCTTCCTACAGGCATTATAAATTTCCTAGTCTTGGTATTTTAAGGAATTGCAATTTTGATGAATTATGCTTTACCTATTTGCTATCTTTTCTGGTCAAAGACCACATAAATAAACTACTACTACTACTACTACTACTACTACTACTACTACTACTACTACTACTACTACAAATCCCCACTGTCATGAATTTTGATGGGGGACCTTGGGCCAATCACTCTCTTTCAGCTTAACCTATCTCACAGGGTAAAGGAAAACAATACATAAAACTGAGCTCTTTAGAGACAGCTTAGGACAAAAATAACAGACAATCAATATGTATACATGAAACTCTTATCATAATAAATATTCCCCACTGGATACCTAACAGGGATGTTTTTGATTCCCATTAACATGATTACACAAACCCCTCCCCACTCCAGTTTCAAACAAGCCCTGCGATGCCACCTTCAGAGCTGGGGGTGAAAGGTGGGGTGGGTGGCCTTTCCTGTGATGGCATGTTGCGTGTGGAATTCCCTTCCCTTTGTGGCTCAGCTGGCACCTACACAGTTTTCTTTTACATGCCAGAACAAAACATTTATGTTCACCCAGGCTTTTAAATTAAAGGGTAGAGTTTTTAACACTATTTTCATCTAGAAACTCTTATTTTAAGCAGTCAGTGATCTGTTTTTATGATATATGTTTTCGTGAAGAGGCAGCATACAAAAATTCTACATAAACACAATAAATAATGACCACATATCCTGAACTCTTTAGAAGAAGACAAGACACAATTTAGCAGCAGTTGCGTAGTGGCTAAGAGCAGTGGCTAAGAGCAGGTGCACTCTGATCTGGAGGAACAGGGCTTGATTCCCAGCTGTGCCGCTTGAGTTGTGGAGTCTTATCTGGGGAATTCAGATGAGCCTGTGCACTCCCACACAAGCCAGCTGGGTGACCTAGGGCTAGTCACAGCTTTTCGGAGCTCTCTCAGCCCCACCCACCTCACAGGGTGTTTGTTGTGAGGGGGGGAAGGGCAAGGAGATTGTAAGCCCCTTTGAGTCTCCTACAGGAGAGAAAGGGGGGATATAAATCCAAACTACTACTCCTCCTCCTCCTCTTCTTCTTCTTCTTAAACAAATAAGTAATATTTCCACTTATACATTTATGATCAATGATGTTTGTAAAAAACTGAATATTAAAAAAATCACTGCTATATTAGAACCTAGTAAATAAAAATTTCAACAACATATATTAAATGCCCCGTTATTCTGTTAAATGCATATCCCAGAAAACCAGCTTGGGAGTGAAAAAGAGAAAATGGAAGGAAATGAGCTGCAAAACCAATCTGAATTTTTAAAAATATTAAATACATTCTTCATCTTCCTCAAAGAAAACAATTCCACCCACCGGCTCTATGATGATTAAATACAAATTACTTCAAACGTTTTTTAAATCATTACAGACACAGTCCTACTTGAACTAAACAGGATTGCTAGTTGCACAAGATTAAAGTTATATGAGACAGTAGAAAAAGACAAAGTGGATTCTGGTTTTTAAAAGATTTTGCTTAAAATAGATACACTTCTGAATTACTACCACTCATGATACAGGTATCAAACCTCATTGATTTCAGTCCAGGACATAACAGTTTTGATAAAGATAATTAAAAAGGCTCTACTAGGATCCAGAGTCCCTAATATTCAAAGTACCTGACATTCAAACCCCAAACAGAACATTGCACACTTTTGGGAAAAAGCAGTAATTTATAGTTTACAAAAGCTGCCCATGCTAATTACAACAATATGCCGTGAGAAAAGTCTCCCAAGTTGACATAGTCACTTCCATTAACTTTCTGGAACTCATTAGTTCCTCTCCCTTTTTCCATCCCTCAATATCTCCCTTGCAGGTGCATCAATTGTGTGTGTGTGGGGGGGGGGGGGGGGCAGAGAATCCCTTATGTCTTTAAGAATTTGTGATCCAGCATAGGCAGCCAGCATGCTTCCCCAACAGACAGGGCAATTCTCTGGCATGCAAGAAAGGCTGTCCAATGCAGAGACAGCTGGAAGTCACTTCAACCCCCAATGACACAATTCAAAGCCTCTTCTGTTTGGCTTTTTGATTCCTGATTGACACATTCATTGCTGGCTGGAGATAAATGCCGATGTGAGGACAATGTTGATCCGCTCCAGCTATTCCAGTGAAGGACTTTTTAAAAAAATAATAAACAAAACAAAAATGGTATCTGAATAGAGCTTGAGATAGACGGAGAAGAAGCCTAGTAGCTTTAAAGAGGTTGGCAAGTCGATTGAAGAGTTAATTGTCCGGGTGTACAATGCGTTTATTCTGACCACAGACAAAGCATTCCCTCTTCCTGGTAGCAGTTCTTTAAAAGGGATGTGTCAAAAAGGACCCTCTAGAGCTGCTAGATTTCTCTTATAAAAACATTGCTTTGGAAACCTTGACCGTTCAATTCATATACAGAGCACTTTTCAATCCAGTTGCAAACCTTCTATTCAGTTAAATGGTTTAGATCGTATCAAATCATCATTTAGATATTAGGTATGGTACTAAGATATCTGGGAGAATTTTTTGCACTATGTGCACTAGCAGTAAAGCTCATTGCATGAACAACTACAACAGGCTCTAGAAAACTGTTGGTGAGTTAATGGCGCCCACGAAGGGGGCCAACCCCTCCTGCCTTTCCTCCCTGCTTGGTTTGGTAATTTACCACAGATTAAGGAAACCCAGCCTAATTATTCATTTTTAAAAGCTTTCTTACAGATTCTGCCCCCTCACACACACACAAACACAGGCTCCCCTAACTTTACAAATGGGCTCTCCTTTCTAATAATTCCACCCCCCCCACACACACTCACACACAGACAGGGTTCCCTAATTTTGAATACAGGCTGTCCTTTCTTAAATTCCCCCCTACACACACACACAGACTTCCCTAACTTTGCAAACAGCCTCTCCTTTCTCAAATCCCCCCCTCCCCTAACTTTGCAAATGGGTTCTTCTGGTTCAGCTGCGGCTTGACAGATTTTGTCCCATGTTCCCAGGCAGGAGGTTCTTCAAAATTCACCATGGGGACCTAGAACAGATAGGGAGAAGCACACCGTGGCGGGAAGGAGGGAAGAATGGCTTCCTCCTGCACTTTCCCCCCTTTTCAAGGTTTACTGCTACGATGGAGAAGTCTACTGACGGGGCAGTATGGTTTCCTATAGCAAGAGCTGCTGAGCAGTGTAGTCCTTGCTCCTCAGGGAGGAGCTGGAATGTGGACCCTTCTGGATAGCTGAGGACTACATTTCCCAGCAGCCTTCACTTCTTCTGGTTCATCATCCAGAACCCACTGCTTAATTATATGGTAAGATTTCTTCCAAACACTGATCTCCCTTTTAAAATTATGAGGCTAAAAATCCAAAATGTAATCTTCTATGAAAACTTCTAAGGATAGGTGCACACACACAGAAACACTAAACATACAAATCATCTCCCTAGCTTCTGTCACTTGTCCCACACATCTACCAATTTCCCTGAATTATTAGTGCTGGAAATCTCAAGCAGATGTATACCCAGTCTAGTTAATAACCATGCTGCAGATGTCTTAAAGTGACATTTATTTCAGTCAACCATCTAACACACACAATTCTTTGAGTGTTCATTAGGACCATCAAATGTTCATCTTTCAGCTTGTAATGTACTCTCCTAGCTGCAGCTAATGGTATGTTGGCAAAAAAGGATATTGGTAGGGTTACTGCAAAAACCAATTGTGTGTGTCCATTCCTAAATAACTAGGCAGACCCATACAGGAAGAAAATCTTGCACATGACACACACACAACACCCCTCAGCAAGGAGTAGTAGAAAGATATGTCATTTTTACTGACAAGCAGAGAACAAACATCTCTATGTTGGGCACGCTGATTCAGCCAAGACCTGAACTATTCTTCTGCAGAAACCCACTACTCCAAGCACAGTGAGGTCGTTTCCCCACTTACCTTTTGGTGCGCACTACTCTCGCCAAGTAACGCGGGGTCCAGCGGCACTCCCCACTACAGGGGGTATGGCCGTACAACTGCAGCAGCCTCCCAATTGCCACAAGGTTCTCACTGAAGCGAAGCCGTCATTTTTGGCGCTGTTTGGAACAGAGCCTTTTGGGGAAATGCACAGGGAGAGCAGGGCGGTGGGGAAGCCCAGGGGGGTGACTGCGGGTTTGAGTTTTCCGCCCCTGGCAGTAACGTGGAGCCTTTTGCCCAATAAGGAAGCAGTGGGTTGTGTGCAAGTGTGCACCTTTTTTTATTTTGGGAAACAGAGATTGACGTGTATTTGACCCCACGTTGCAACGTAGGGTCATTTATATAGCAATGCAAGGGAGCACTCACTGAAAGCCTAGTATTTTTCCCTATTTGCTATTAGAGTTTCTGTGGCTTAACTAGTTAATGCAGCCTTCAGTCTGCTTGTGCTGCAATGTGAAACTTGCTCGTTCTAGTCCCACCGGGGATGAGTCATGTGTATGAAGGAATTGGGGCTGATTTTTGAACAGGACAAGTTTCTTCTGTTTGGGCTGAAAGCAGCATGAAAGCAACTGGTCCCACTGTCATTCAGTTTAAAACTTCAAAACACACCCACCATTAACCCCCACAGTTTCTGTCCCCAGCACAGTTTAAACACCTTCCATTCACTGTTTTGTAAAAAATGTGGAGCTGAGATCCACGATTCGAAGCAACGTCTGGTGGCTGGTGAATGAATGAATTTGTGAATGAAGAGGCAGCAGTAAATGAATTACTGAGGCAGCATTAAACATGACAGGACGTGGAAACAGAGCTTCATTTCCCCATTTCACTGTGTTAGTCAGTTCTGCCTTGACATGCCTTTTCCCCCACCTTCATTTAGAAGGGGAGCTGTGGCTCAGTTTGTTAAGTGTTTGTTCTGGTGTGTAAGAGCTTGCTGGTTTGAGCCCGCCCCGGGGTTGATTTCGTGTGTGTGTGTGTTTCATAGAACTAAGCAGTCTGTGGCATGGAGAAAAATGTCTAACAGAAGGACCAGTTCCAGTGCTATGTATTTTCACCCCAGCAGGAAGTGCTAGTAATGGGAGAGTGTTTCATGTGAATGCTTCAGGTGGGATAGATATGAAAACACGAAGGCATGCAGGTTGCCCTTAATCGCCTGTTTCCCTGTTTCTGGGTATGGTTGTGCGCATGCTCGCATAGATGTGGATAAAAGTTTTTTAAAAGTTCCGCCTAGCAGCAGCAGCCAATCAGGATAGCCCCTGAGCTCAACGCGCATTCCACAGTTTCAAAGTAGGGAATCCTGGTGGCTGCTGCCCGAGGATCATTTGAGGGGCAGAAGCTGCGGTGGGGAGTACAACCTCACGCTCAAAAACACCAATTCAAACGAGACCGGTTTGCCTCAGCTTTTTTTTTTTTTGAAGTGGGGAAACGCCCTGAGACTGTTAAAGTGAGAGACTGCTGAAGAACTGTTACACAAAACTGCATGCCAGTTTGTTTTCCTCATTTGTGAGATTTTCTGGCCTTGACAGGCACAAAGCTTGCAAAATTTGGATAAAGAAGATACTTTAATGAAAAAATTACTGTGTTATACATGCACAAACCATTCATGGCCTTCAAATTACTGCATAAAAATAGTTCACAAATGTATAATGACAATACACATGTAAATGCTAACAGTGGGTTTTAGTTTAATTGTCTAGGGGGGCGGAATTACATGATTATTGCAGGTATATGGAACCACACCCAGGTTCATGAACAATTCTGAGCACAAACAGAATTAATTTTTTACTCACTGTTCTGGACAGTGGTTCACATCCCTGTATATCATCCCTTTGCTGCAGGGATACCACTTTGTTCAGCTAGCATATACAACACTGTTGTAATTCCTGGACACTGTTGTAATTCCTGGACACTGCCCATGCCACCATTAAAGCGCAACAACAGAATTTCTTTCAGCGCTAATCAGCTAAGCCTTCTTTGCCGGCTCTCAAAGCGCCCTACCGCATTCGCGATGCGCATCCTGCCTTGCTTTTACAATGTTATGGGAGCACACTCTTCCAGCAACGTCATTCTTCCCAAAATATGATTATTTTCAGACTAGCAGTAAAGTTCATTTTAAAATGAAATAAAATGAACTCTAGTTGGGGAGGGCGGGGGGGAGAGGGAAGGCAGGATAGGACTGTTTCACTTACCTTTTTCACCAAACCATGCACAGCTTTGGAAACAGGCCCGCATTGAGGATCAGGCTGTTTCCCCCCTTCTCCTTGTTCCCAAGTCCTACAGAAACAGGGAAGGGAGGTCCAACATGGAGTCCAACATGGAGGATCAGGCCCTCTTCTCCCTGCACCTCATTTCCCGAGTCCCCAGGTCTTGGGAAGGAATATGGGTGGAGGTTAGAATGTGAGAGATGCACTTCACACCCATTGGCTAGGGGTCTGTCATCAGACATTCCAACCCCTTAGCAAATTGTATATATAGATTGTTAGAACTATTCCAATTGAAAGTAACATGATGAGATTTAAGGCAACATTCTCATCTTGGATGTATTAACTATTGATCTGAAGTCTGTTTTGTGGATATGTTTAGGGCGTTGAATAGTTGTTTTATGCAGTTTTTATGCCTATAGGTTGTTTTTAATGGCTTGCTTGTTTTTATATTGATAATTTAAATAAGTTTTAAAATTTATGCAGGAAGTTATTTGTAAATCACCTTGAGAAGGACTCCAGGAAGGCAGCATATAAGTTCTCTCGTAGAAATGAATGAGAATGGAAACGAATGGAACGAATGGAACCAGTTCGAATGAATGAATGAATGAATGAATGAACGTTGAACGACAAATGGGCGGGCAGACGTTGAATGAAATAGGCCGGGCGTATATCTACTGTGCTGTCTTCTCAGACCGAGGCATACAGTTGCAACTTTATCTCTTTCACAGTTCACTATCTCAAACGATATATTCTGAGCCAACTTCCAATTTGTCTAAAGAAATATGAAAAAGTTTCCATGCAGAAAACAAACTCATAATATGACTGAATTTTTGTGAGGTCAAAGCAGTTTCTTTCCAATAAATTCTTCCCGTTTAGTTTCTTTCTTTCAGCAATAAACTGAAGAATGATTTTGGTACCAAACCTGGTTGATATTAGTGAAGTATACTAGACACTACAGAGATCCAATTCAAAAACTAAACGATGAAAATTATACAGATCATATTTGAATGAAATGTTTAAACATACCTATCTATAGTGAGGTAATAAATATTTCCCATTTCTTTCTGAAAATAGCAATGCAATGAAAAAGCAGACTTAAGCACAACCTTTTCATGCAATAGAACAGGATTCTGAATTAATACCTCTCTTTTTAAAAAGGATTCTGAATTAATACCTCTCTTTTTAAAAGTCTCATGTTCTCATATTTTAATTGAGTTTCAGAATTTTACATGCACTTAAAGAGCACCTTAGAGACACCCCATGCCTTTAAGCTACTCTCGTCTCAGCCCAACAGTCTCTCTCTGAAGTAAAGTCTCTCTATAAAATCTCGCTCACATCTTCAAGGCCTTAGGTTGCAGAGAGTGGGGGAAGGGAGGGCAGAAAGTTTCCCAGATCAATGGCCATTTGAAATTCAACCATATGGTCGAAGCCCTACAGCTGCATGTGTTAATTACCACACGTGCCCCCTGTAAAGCAGTCTGTTAAACACAAAAAGAAAAACAGAAAAGAAAAAAGGCTGTTCCAGAGGATTAAGTAAATAGTCCAAATTTTTTTACCTAATTCCTCCCAGACACATGGACACACAAACTGCCTTCCTTCTGACACCTGCATGCTTAGGAGCCATAATACCCCCTTTACATCTCCAGCCATGTGTGGTGAACCTAAGCAAAACCATTGCAAAGTGTACTTTCCCTTGTCAACCCTTTTCTCTCTTCACCCCCTGCCCGCCCCCGCGTCTTTAGAGACCTAATTTCTGGCTGACAACCAGACTGAATTTTGGGGCTTACAATATGCCTTTTCATGTCCTCAGAGAAGAGAATGCCACATTTCATCAATTAGGTCTGTGTTGCTTGTGAGGGGAAACAGAAAGGGCAGGTTCGTTTTTGACAGGGATGTTTCTAGTAGATGGAAACTGTTTGGAATTCACCATTTCCCACTGAAGATATATCTGGTTGTCACAAGTATAAGTGCAATCTAATCAGTCCAATAACTCCACAATAAAAACTATAAATAAAGGAAATAGTCACTATGGAATCCAGTAAGGAAACAAAAAAAGGAATTCAAAAGGACAGAAAATATCTTCAGAAGTCATCACATATCAGTTTTATAATCATTTCTGGAAGACAGCTGTAAAGAAACAAGCTATCATCACTGTGTTTTTCAAGTGAAATTAAGATTAGTATACTCTCTGTTAAATGTGATTGCCTGCTATAGATAACATAACACCCTCCAGAAAGAATGGTCCAATCCAGCTAAGTCAGCTGCCTCTCCCAACACACATCCGTACAATGTATGCATTGATGCTGATACCACTTTTGTATCAGCATCCCTGCTATTCAAACTCACACAAATGCCAGTCTCACGGACCTTCCCAGGCAGTCACCAGGTCCTGAACCAAAGAATCTGTTCCTCTAGCTCACCGATAAATCCAGTAATTGTACAATGTTTGATGTTTTTTTCAAAGTCATCAGATTTTAAGGTATGTTTTTTTGAAAAACCCACAAAAACACACACACCCCTGTTTACTCAAATCTCAACCCTGTATACTCTTTTCTGGCAGATCAGAGGGAGGTTTGATCCTCTCTTTACAATGAAGCTGGTTTTCTCCATACAACAAAATGCAAAAAAAGATCATTCTTTTTTAGTGTTTATCTAAGAGCCTTAAAAAATAGATCAGTACCACAGTAATATTTTTAAAAATAAGTGTTGATTTCTTATTACAATTCACCACCACAACAAAAGTTTCATTTAAAAAAGATACAAATGATTAACCTCATCAGGCGGTAGGATGGTTCCGTATGGCAAATTCTTTTGCACAGGCGGATGCCATGCCATGTAAGCACTTCTGTGCCACAGCAGGGTGTGGGCCAGAGGTGTTTCATGGGTGGAGCTGACTGTAGTCAGTTTCCGCCCGGCCTTTAGGGCCAGAAAAGCTGCAGCCTGGGGCTCAGAGTTATGCCACCCAACTTCATTCAGCCTTATGGAGAGCTTTCAGGCGGCCAGGGTGTTTTTTTCTTTTTGGCTGAACCTTGTGCTGCCTGAAAGGAGGAGCCATTCCCGGCTGCTGTGCCCTCTGGATTGGGCTGTTATACTAGCAACTGTGGACAAAGAGTTCAGCAGCATCTTAAAGACATAGGTTTATTCTGACATGACTTCTTATGAATGAGAGGACATTTCTATCAAATGCATAAACTTCTTAACTGGATTGCTGGCAACTTTGCTTAAAACAAGAAAAGTGAGTGATCTGGCATTTAAGTCCAACTGATGAAGAAATGGTCACATCTCTGTTTAACAAACCATTCCCTTGGTGAAGGATTCTCCACTGACTCTGGAACTTTTGGAATTTGCTAACTACAAAAAGAAGGATTGCTAGATTCTGACTGATCTAAGAGTGGATGGTTTAGTGCCAAAGGCAAACACCCATTTCTCCCCACTCTCTTTAAAAACCCCATTATGAACATCTTGTGCCAGATCTATGGTTTATTCAAAGAAAAGTTTGGAATTATAACCCCCCACCTCTTGACTGAAAGGAGCTTACAAATTCCATTCTCTTCCTCTCCCCACAACAGACACCTTGTGATGAAAGGAGGGTTGGGAGAGTTTGGAAGAACTATGACTTGCCCAGGGTCACCCAGCAGGAATGTAGAAGTGTGGAAACAAATTTGGTTCACCACTCATGTGGAGGAGCAGGGAATCAAAAATGATTCTCTGGATTAGAATCCACCTGCTCTTTAACCAGTACGCCATTTTGTCAAGGAATGTGGAAGTCCCTTGTGAGAGACTGTACACTGAATCTATTCATATAAACCTCTCTTGATTCCCTAAGGGGAAAATATTGATAGTCACATTTTACTGTATTAGACTTAATATTGAGGCAGAAAAGGGTGAAATATGTATCTAAAATGCTAAATCCAGTCAAGATTACAAATTCAATATCTGACAACACTGGAGCTGTGATGCAGATAAAGCAGAGGCAAGTAGCTGAGAACAGTTAAGAAATATAAATATCTAGAGCAGAACCAATATAAACAATAAAATGACAACAAAGAATCAAAGTCAAATGTGAGGTACGATAGATGTAAAATGGAAAAACAGTCACACTGTCCTGGATCTGATTATCTATTCCGGTAGGTACCTTTGCAAGAAGTCTTCTGCTGGTCTGGCACAAGGAGCCTTTCTCTGCCATAGCAAGACTGAATGTTCCTGGCACCAGTGGAAGGCCATTTCCACATGGCAGAATCGTACCTGGTTACAACCGGTTACTTACAATACGGGTTTGTTTTATCCTGGTTTCTCCCTTTGCATGGCTGCCTGTTTTTTGAAAGAGTTCAGTGAAGACCGGGAGGAAATACTCTAAACTCTTTTGCACAAGCCCAGGACTTCTGTAATTACATTTCAAGCATATCTGAGCATGCCCGGTGTCCCATGTTCTGACTGACTGTTGTTTTTGAGTGGCAGCTTGAATGAATGTCAGAGGGGGAGATGATAGGGGTTGGGCAGAATGGTGGGGAGATCAGGCAGCTGGGTGGGGAAAATAAACTGGTTCTGCTCCCATGGTGTTTGCATGGTAGCAGGCTTACCCCAGGATTTCTGAAAAGAATCACCAATTTGGTGATTTCTGAATGCCCTGGGATGAGGGAAATATTGTGGAGCAAACCCGCTTGAGGATCAGAACTGTGCAAACTTCTTGCACAGAACAGGGTATTTTTCTTGCTCAACCCAAGATATTTGGACCGTGCAGAAATGGCTCCATAGTTAGCAGAACACACGTTTTAGATCCATTCGAGAGAGTTGTGACATTGAGACAATGGGACATTGAATTATTTCACAGCCGAAAAAAAGGGGCAGTAGAAGGGCAGGATTAGAAGAACTACATATTCAAGACAAGCTTATATGTCCAGAGCAACTCTCATTCAAGCCAAAAGCAGCTGTTTTTATCACTGCTATCTCAATTGATCATATTGAATGCTTTAATATATTAATGTTTTAGTAAACAGTAATCAAGAAACTTCAGGTAAGCACTGCCAAAACAAAGGCAAACAAGTATCAGGCGGGTTTATTGAATGGGGTGAATAATCTCTCTTTTGGCCAGTCTAAATTGCACAAGGAGCAGAATCTTATGCATTATTATGCAAGGAATGGGGACAGCCAAGGTGAGCAACTTCAGCTCTTGCTTGCTTATATTCTTTTCATTTTCAAGTAGAAGAATATACTACCTTGATTTTGCAGAGGCAAAACTGTTTATGAAGAATAATGAAAAGAAGGGAAATACATACATGCAGTGTGACAATTTTCTTCCAAGACCACTAGCGTGGCAAACAAATGGGAAAGTTCAACAAAAGGGCATTGCCACAAGGATGGAGACAGACATAAAAATATTGTCAGGCTTCAGTCAATTCACCATTCAGCACATGGCAACAAAGACCTGAGGTGATCTGCTTTACATCAACCACATATGAGAAGGATTAAAGGTCGTAAGTGGTTAATCCAGGAGCTGAATGAGCAAGAGGTTCTATAAACCTCAAGTGTTATTCTCACTTTCAAGGTGATGTACGAGTTGAAAAAATATTGCTAAAAAGGCAGCCCAACCATATGTTTTAGACAAGCCAAATGGTTAATATTGGAATTCATTCTGAAATGGATAAATTCTGCATCTTTGCAGCAGTGAGATCTATACAGTATTTAATTTAGGAAAGGGAAAATTGATCCATTGAATAATATGGGGGGAAAGGGAATAGTGGACTGGGTGGATTAGAAGAGTTATAATCTAATGGCTGTTGTGGGTTTTCTGAGCTGTGTGGCCATGGTCTGGTAGTTTTTGCTCCTAATATTTCCCCCACATCTATGGCTGGCATCTTCAAAGGCATGTCACGGTAAAATGTGCTTCTCTCCATGACTCTATAATCTAGCATTGCATTTTCCTCGGAAAGTCATAAACAGTCTCTCTTCTACTTGCCTTAAAAGCCCCTCGACTAAGGGCAACAAAGAAATTGGTCTATGTGCAATGGTCCTCCCTTCCAAAGCTGGTATATGATTCCTGCTGTGAGGCAAACTTTCTGGCTCCAAGCCCTCTATTGCTTCATATACCAGAATCTAACATTAGTGCAGACTTTTGGCATTAGACTTTGGGGTTTAATCTAGATACAAAAAAGTTTCAAAAGAATTGGCACCTTTTCATCCAGGTTCCAACATCCTCGCTGCAACATGTTTCTAGTGAAGACATCTAGGCCTGCCCCTTGGGGGGGGGGGGGGTTACCTGCTGTCAAGGGTGCAAATGTTAAGCTAGCAGAAGCAAAATTTCAGAGTACCTTTAGAAGACCCTCCTGATGATACCACCCAGGTTTGGTTCATAGGGGCCAAAGTTATGGACCCTCAAATGTGTAGCCCCCATCTCCTATTAGCTCCCATTGGAGTGTTTTTTCAAAAAGGTGCATATACAAGCAGGTCCAGGAAAATCCTGTGATATAGGGGGGTGGGGGGAGAGCTGATCTGTGTTCCATGGTTCGGTTGTGAGGAGATCTTGAGGGAACCTGGATATTTCAGGTGACTATCCCAGGATTAATCACCAGTGAGGAAATCACCAAGGTTTTCACAATTTGGTTTTAAACTCTGAGCAAGGAGAGGGATAGCTCCATGACTGCCAAAAGTTAAACAGCACTCCGCAGAGCCAGTTTCTGGTGGAAACAGGTTGGCCCTGCACTCAGTTCACTTCACAGATAAAAAATGAGCTGTGTACTTGGTTTCATATATGTGGCAAATAATTTGTGGCAGATCTAGTGAATAGTCCCTTTCTTACAGTTCCATAAATTTGCCAAGCATATTTTGAGTGGGGTGGAAGGGAGAGATACAGAGGTGAAGTTACATCAGCTGTCACTATGGGGTTTATGCACAACTGAAGCAGATTTCATTTCCCTGCCACTCTTCACAATATGTTGTCCTTAAGCATGTAAGATGTGCTGGGAAGACTACCTCAAAAAGCGTCCGCTGAAGATGTGTTCCATTTGATTCATTTTCTTGTGAGTATCCAACCCATGCCAATCACCTGTGTGATTCCCAAGATACCATTGTTAAATTATTATGTATTGCTAACCTCAGAAGTCTGGGAATATGGAATCATTGGACAGACATATTGCAAATGAAATATTTATTCAAATGTATTAGCTACATACCATACAAACAAAAAGACAACTTAGGTGGGAAGCACACACAAAACATTAATGCACAATACCTCAGAAATACAAATTAAGAATTCCAGAGGATGAATATTAAAAATAAACCCATTTATAATTAAAAATATATACAAGTAAAATCGCTATTTCAATTTGTTAAACTAATAGGATATTTTGTATTGCTACTATAACGTTGAGAAGTTGTTACTGAAATGTATTACCTCTGGGTCCTTGGCTCTTAAAAAACAGGCTTTTATACCACAAATTGCAGAATGTCAAATTTCCTATAGACCTGAATTCAACAATCTAGCTCTTGTTTCTAAATTTACATAACTGTACCATACCTGAGCTCACGAGGGGAAGGGAGCCATATAAATTTTAATAATTATTATTATCATCTTCTTCTTCTATAGGGTTCCACAGCAAAAATAAATAAAACATCATTCTAAACTTTTTTTTTAATCTACAAGCACAAGCATTGACTAAACTATTATAGCTGTCAAGCTATTTCTCCGGCTTCTTCAAATTCTTTGCATGAAGGGACTGATAGACTGAACTAGTGCCAGATCTTGTTGCAAAAATATTCACAACTGTTCTGCCACTTTGTAGAGGAACAGTTTGTAGGAAATGGAAGAAATCTGAGGTTGTGTGCTACAATAATGCTTTGGTTTGATCAGGTCATCTCTCTGTTGAATTCAACCAAAACATTCAAAATACTTACAACTTGATGAGTCACTGACATCAGTAAGGAATGGTGTTAGGGGGGAAAGCACCTTTGAAGATTCCATACTTGGAAGAGCTGACTGATGTCCTCACCATGCAGGCTCTCTCTCTCTCCTTAGAATCTTCTGCTAAGAGTCTGCTTTCTTATGAGATGTAGCCATGTTCCTCATAAAAGGAGAACTTTTGACTCAAATTTAATAGTATGGTATCCTTTTAATGGTAACCTTTTAATTTAATCATGCTTTGTTATAAGAATTACCAGCATGGCTCAAGTATGGCCCTAAACTACCGGTAACCCTCCTACTAACCCCACTTCATTAGAGCACAGAACTCCACTCACCTTTTCTCCCAGAATTACCCTGTCCTAATGGTTTGTCAGTTACTGAACCTTAAAGAGAAGAAAACAAATAGAGATGTTAAGAAAGTATGCAGGTGAAGCATTCAGTTACCACCTCCAAAAGCCCAATTCAATGTATAAGCAAATGGAACATTTGCCTCAGATGCCACGCTCTGAAAGAGCAACTAGACAGATTCTCCCACATACACTCCATTGGTCCCAAAATATATTGCTGCTTCACTTGCTGTTTTGGTACGAGGCCAGACTTTTTTTTGGAAAATTACAAGATATTGGAGCTTGTAAAACAAGGAAAAACTAAACAAACAAGAAAAGAAGTGGTCTCCAGGAAAAATTTAGCAAGCAGTATCAGGTATTTCATAATAGTGGATTTTCAACCTACAAGGAAAGAGGGAGGTGGGAGGACTCTGGTCACTTTGTATGACATAGCCAAATGCTGTAAAGTCAGAAGTCTACTTCACGCTTTATTGAAGTTTCAGGGTACCAGTATTTGGGGCAGTTTTATACCAGGATTTATTTATTACTTTGGACTGGCAAACTGTTATGAAGGACTCCTTTCTTTGATTCTATTTGTTCTGAATACAGTTATGCTCTTTATATTCAAGAAGGCCCTAAGTGTCTTCCTGAATCCTACAAATGCCAGCAGAGTAAGGTGACATGACTCCAGAGGTGGAAGGAGGGAAGCAGCTGGCCTTTGGTCATATCAAGTCCTGCATTTCTGCTCTTAAGACATTTATACCAGTAATTGATTTTTAATTTCTCAGACTCTTCTGTGGAATTCTATGGCACTAAGCATTTAGGACAAACAGAACATGCAAAACTGATGGGATGTGGGAAGCAAATAAAGCTAGATACCTACAGCAGCTAAAGGGGGCAGTTTGTGGCAAGAACTAGAAAACTAATTTAGATGTGATTTTAAAGTCTTATTCAATGTTGATTTAATTCACTTCTATCCTAAAATATTTCTGTTGGACAAATGCCTAATCATATGTATCTCTCTCACACACATACACATATATTACAGACTCTCTTTACAGAGAATATGCTCATTTGACAGGATCAAAAGGCTACTTTGCTCTTAAAAATATCTTCCATTTTACTGACAAAAAGCTATGCAATTATATGCTACAACTGCTACAGTTCCAGCTTGCTACACTAGAATTCGCAGAAAATCAAGGGCCAGTTGGCTGAGCTTGGGCCTAATCTTTGGTTGCATAAAATATTCTACGTGTTTGAATTAAAAATTAAGGAGTTTGCTCTCTCATCTGGTCACTTCGGTATCAAAATAAGAAATTATTTTTTTCTCAGCTCATAGTACCTGAACAAACAGGAGTTTTGTTTTGAACTGAAGAACCACTGATGGGTTTGCCATCTGGAGTGACGCACCAGCAATACCCAGTGTACGTGTGACACTGTACCTGTTTTGGGAGAAAGAGGAAGAATACTAGTAAATCATTCATTTCTCAGTATCCACTCACACCTGTGCTAAAGTGAATATAAAAAGTTCTGTGCCAGCAACAGGGTAGATCATTCAGTAAAAAGTCACACAATTTCAGTGAAAAGGAAAAGAAATGCCTCAACTTCACATTTTTAAAATATAATGCTTTATTGTGACATGTAGTCTCACGAATATTTAAAAGGAGTTGAGGCGGTCAGTTGAGGAATTGAGGCAGACAGGCTAGATGTAAGGCCTGCTGTGAGCCTCCATCTCTAGCCCCTATGGTTAGGTCAGCCCTGAACACAGCTACCCATCTAGGATTACCATAAATTAGGGACAACTTTAAATGAATGAGAGAAACCACAAGATATTCAGGAAAAAATGTATATTTTTTATGTATCTAGGTAAGACTACTGTAACATTCTCTGTGCAGGAATGCCTTTGAAATGAGTTCCAAAACATCAACTGGTAGAATATTATTTTAATATTGCGTATGATTTAATGTTTGTGATTGATTGCATTTTAAAATCGCATCTATTTGTCTTTGGGAGGGGGAGATCTTTTGGAAGGTGAGATCTATTGTCTTAATAAAATAAAATATAAATCAGTCTGATTAACAACGTAGATATGGTATACAAAATTATACATTATTATGCTAGCAACATGATCAGAAAGGCTAATGCGAACAGAACAGTGCCTTCTGAACAAAATGCTAGCTGATTTTACTAAGACCAAAGAAATAAAATCCATTGTACAAAAGCTAACATTTTGCTTAAAATATGGGATAAATGTGGAAATTAATTCCAGCTGTTAAAGATGAGCTTTCCAATCTGTACTGGGACTGAGATCATTTTAGGATATGGAAAGCAAACAAAATGGAAAGATACTAGGAGCTATTTCTGGAAAGACTACAAACAACGCTTTGCAAAATTTCTTATATTGCAAGAACTCCAGTTCCTACTGGCTGCCAATCATGGGCTGGCAACAAAATGTTGAAGGCATATCAGAGTGTGAGGAAATAACTCCTTCCTTCTCCTCCCCCATTTTTCCTCCCCTTCTCCAAGCAGGTATCATAGATTTGGAAGACTTGAAAATGCCAGAGGGACATCAGGAAGAGGTATCTGATACCTAGGGCGGGAAAGAGAGAAGAAGAGAAAACTGGTGACAGGGGAGCAGATAAAGTTGGGTTGGCTGGTTGATGAGGAGAGGAGAGGAGAGGAAGTAGGAAAAGGGAAGATGCTATGAAGGCTGCCAGGTTAAAGAAAGAAATAGCAGTGGAGCAAATACCGAGGAAAATGAGATTGCTCCCCCTGCCTCACAAGTTTTTGCAGATCCCCTACTTGTAGTTCTCCAGAAGCCCACTTTCTTCACTTTTTATCTTTCCAGAGTCAATCGCTTGTCCCTGAATAAACAGATTGCCCTATCCCAAGGGCTCATGTTCAGTGGCATGAAGGACCAAGCTAAGAGTTGCCATATGAAAAGATGTTTATGGCTGTGAGCATCCAGTACAAACTTCTATGATCCCTTGTAGTAGTGAATGATGAAATCTTCAAGAGGACACTCTCCATTGCAAGGATGAAAGGATGAGAAATACTTATTTGTTATTATTTGGTAAGCAACCTTCATTTTAGCCTGTAGGTGTACCGCTGCATGGGGGTTAACAGGAAATCAATAATTAGTCCATTTCGGGGGGGGGGGGGGGGTAAGCCGAATGCCAAGCTGAATCTGCTTAGAACTGCATTAAACCAGAATGTCAGAAATAAAAACTTTAAAATCCCTCATGTTCCAGAGGGACAGTGATTCTCTTCCCCCTTCCTGCAGAGATTTTCATAAGATATGATATCCAATGGCAGATAAGAAATGAAATAACAAACATCTTCCCCGGTTTTCTTTCATCAGCAAGGGAACAGGGGAAGAAAAACATTCATTTGACATTCAGGAAAACATTTTCCACAAGCAGAAAAAAAACACATTTAGTCTCTGGGGGATGCTGTGGTTAGAAAATTCTCAGCAGGACTACTGCATGCAAAAGCAAAAGGGTCACATGGGCACAGACTAGAGAGAACCAAGTGTGATTCAAAATAGGTTACTGTGTACAATAGATTGTAGGGTACTAGAAGCTCTCTATATAAATTCAGAGCTTCATAAATATTTTAAAATTATATTTTAGAATGCAGAAACAAAATTGCATTTTTATGCATAATAGATCATGCTGCTTTGGTTAATTTGCCTTTCTACAACACATGAAATAGCTGAATAAAAGTTTTGTAAGACAACTTTGAGGGGGAAAAATTTTTAAGCACACAGCAATATAGAACTGGATTCATGAGGCTAGATACAAATTCCTGTGACGAAAAGAAACTCATACAAGCAGTTCTTCTCTCACTCCCCACAACCCCCAGGTAACTCTGTTCTGTTTGGTGTTGGGCAACACTCAAAAGCAAAGTGCGCCATGCCATGGCACAGTAAGGCTGAATGAAATAACCCCCCTTTACATACAGAGTTCACTCTGCTAGCAGAAAACTGGGGAAGGTGCAATTGTGCTTCACTCCCCGCACACTTTTTGCAGCTTCCCATAACACAATACCAATCATATATAAGCATCCTCCAAGCCTCAGCATTTGAATTCCCTAAGAATTATCAGATGTATGTTATCAGACCCTGGAAACTTACTGGCTTTTAGTTTCCCTTACAGGTCTAGAACGTCATCTCTGGTCACCTCAATTTATTCAGTTCTTCAGACTCCCTTCCTGAAAACAGTATGGATACATCCCCCATGCTTTTCACAGAGAACAGAGAAGCAAAAAAAAAATTATTTGGAATCCTAGAGTTGGAAGATACCACAAGGGTCATCAAGTCCAACTCCCTACCATGCAGGAATACTCTTTGCCATCTCCCCATTTTCCTTTAGCAATCACTTTATTCTTTGGTCATTCAAGACCCAACTGCTTCTCAGGCTAATTTCCTCTCTTTTGAGTGGGTGGCAGCTGTCAAGTCATAGTTGACTTATGGTGATGCCTGGTGGGGGTTTCAAGGCAAGAGACATTCAGAGGTGATTTGCCATTGCTTACCTCCACATCATGCGCCTGATATTCTTTGGAGGTTTCCCATCCAAATACTTGTCAGGGTCAACCCTACTTAGCTTCTCAGATCTCATGGGATTAGGCTAGCCTGGTCTGGGCAGGTGGTTTCCTACTCTAGATAAATTTAAGGAAATGTTTATTGTTTATCTTGATGCTTCTAGCAACCTGCTTCTCAAGTTCTCTTTTTGCACACCTAATGATTGGTTTACATTTCTTTTGCCGGAGCCTGTGGTCCCTTCTGTTCAATTCACTGGGGCAGACCTTCCACTTTTTTAAAGAAACAACTTAATTTTTTAAATAATTTATTTGGTATTGTTAACCATGTAGGCATTCTTTTAGACTCGGCAATATGTTTCATGACCTGGGGAATGCATTCTATCTGGGCTTCAATTAGAATTATTTTAAATAGCCTCCAAGCATCTTCTATGGATTTGACTCTCTCGTGTTTCCCTTCCAGCTTCCATTCAACTATTATCCTAATTTGCATGAAGAAATGTACCTTTTAAGACTAAAGAGGAACTGAATCAACTTGCAGAAAGGGGTTACTCTTCTAAAATATGGTTCAGGGGCCAACTGTACACCAAGAACAATTCTACTTACCCCAAAGACCAAAGTAGTGATCAAATGATAATTCCCCTTACATATAATACCAACTACAAACCTGTTCAGGCAGTCATAAAACATTGGCACTTTTTGTCTAACATCTCACGGTGCAAAAATCCTCCTCTCTTTATAGCTAAACAGTAAAAAAAAATATCTCCCTGACAGTTAGTGAGCAGAAGGCTGCCAGAGAGGGGGAAAATAGAACCAAAAAAATTTCTTTGCATGTGCAGAAACAAACAGAACATTTCAGAGTTCTAGGGATACCAAGACTTTTATATAAACTCATTTAACAACTGCAATTTGTGTGTGTGGGGGGGGGGGTAATCAGTAGCAAAGCTACAAGGGAGCGGGGGATGACCATTGCACCAGGCAAGTGCCTGGGGGGCACCCCCAACACCTCCCCCCCCCGCAGTGCCACACACACCCTTACCTTAGTTCAGCCTGAAAAGGGCCCTGATAGGAACTACACTACCCAGGATACCATGCGAGCCCCAAGGTCTCCTGGGTAGTGTACTTCCCTCCAAGGCTTTTTTCAGCTTGAACTGAACAGGCCTGATTTTTTCAGCCTGGCGTGGGGAGGGGGGGCATGGGGGGCGGCGGTAGTTGTGGTGGGGCCTATAGGGAGTGAAAAACACAGAGTTCGCCCCAGGCGCAGTTTGGCCTAGCTATGCCTCAGTAATTGATGTTATTCAATGTCCCTGTAATTTGATGTATGTTGAAAAGACTATCAGACCTGTCAAGATAAGAATTACAGAGCATGACACTATATAAAGCTGAGGAGACTGAATGCTCCACATGTCCAGCACTATCTAACCTCTGGAAACACTGAGAGACAGCCACAATTTTGGGAGGTGGAGAACTTACAAGATCTTGCACAACTGTGAGGATGTTTATAAAAAAGAGAAGCGTTTTGGAATCACCATGTACAAATGTTGGCATTTCAAGGTCTGAATGAATCAGCAGACTGGATGTTCTTTGTATGATTGAGCTTGTGGCTTTTTGATTAGCAGTATAAAAAATCTATTCCCCTTTTCTTTCCTCTCCGTCTCCCTCTTCCTTTCTATGTAAAATGCATCAAGTGGGAGTTATTGCGTCATCCTTTTATTTCATATAATAGCTGACCAAAGCAGAGTGCTATTGCCATTACTGCTTGATGTTACACACATCTGGAAACACTGGTAATTAGATACAAAGTATTTTTTAACTGGCTATTTAAAATTACTTTTATGGAAAGGGTCTTTGGTATCTTAAATTTAAACTGTAACTCAGCTTATGTATATATTTTATCTAGATTCAGGTGAGTCAGTTTCAGTGGTGAAAGACTCATGGCTTGCGTTAATGGGAAACATCAGCCCACACAGAATATAAGGTCTATAAGATATTAAATTTAATTATTTGTCCCAAAATTTTTAGTTATATAACAATACTGGTTATATTAATTAGGTTCTTTTCCCTTCCCTTTTCTTAGGGCATTTCATTTTTAGATAAAAACAATTGTAAGGTATATTTCTGTATGGATTACAGTTACAGTTTTGAACTTTCATGGTACCTTTCCACTGACCTGAACTTAACAGCATTGTGGTCACTGTTCCCAACTGGTGTGACAATTTCGACATCACTCACAAGGTGATGAAGCGATGCTCAGAACCAAGTCCAAGCTCACTTCCCCTCCCACTGGCTCACTGACCAACTATTCCAGTACATTGTCATTTATGATGTTTAGAGACCTCATTTCTACAGCATATCTATATATTTCTACATACCAGAATGAGAGAACATCCGTTTATTTTGTCTCTTACCATATCCTAGGTAGTCTCAAATTTTATGCTTGCATCTGTGCACAAAGGAAATATTTTTGAACTCCAAATATTTTGGGGGAAATATAGAGGAAGGACTTGGCACAAAGAGAGATATTTTTCATCATATTGTTGATTAAGAAATAAGACATTGTACTTTTTGTGCATTTCAGATTTGAGTTTAATGGAAAATGCAGAACTACTATTTTACTTAGTAAAGACAATGAATAGGATGTGTTCTTAGAATGTCACAGTCATTTTTTTTAAAAAAACCCTCTATCCCATTTTTCTGTCTTTCCTTAATAAATATATATTTAATAAACCTTCAGAGCCCTACTCTGTGCAGATTTTAAAAACTGAAAGGATTTGAAATTTTTCAGAATTAAGGTATAGCTTTCTGAAAACAAAAAAAGAAAAGAAAATGTGATTGAATAAAACTAGAAAGTGTGAAAATGCCAGAGTATTGCATGATCTTGACTACCATTCTGATTTGTCTAGGAAGCCTAAAACAATTTTGCTGAGGCCTGGAACTACAGGAAAGGAAGCAGGGGCAAGAAAGAAGAAAAGGATTTCCTAACACAAGTCCTCACATGCTCTCTTTTAATGTTATTGTACTGCCTAGATCAAATCAACCCAGAACTTGAACTCTTCTTGAAGCTAGAATGACTAAACTGAGGCTATCATATTTTCATAATGTGACCAAACTACAAGAATCACTAGAAGAAACAATAATGTTAGGGATGCTAGATTAGTTGAAGGCAGCAGGAAAAGAGGAACACCCAACATGAGACGGATTGACACTATAAAGGGAGCCATGGTCTTCAGTCTGAGCAAGACTGTTGAAGATAAGATGTTTTGGAGGTCATTACTTCATAGGGTTGCCTTAAGTCACAAGCAACTTCATGGCTCTTAACACACACAGTGCCTAGAAAAGTGATACCTCCCCCACTTTACTCTTCAAAGTACCTGCTCTTTTGATTAACACTACAAGTTATTTATTTAGATTTAGATTTTTAAACTGCCCTCCCCTGAAGGGCTCAGGGTGGTGAACAACAGAAAAAAATTACAAAAATTCAAGCACATAATAATTAAAAACCTATCATAATCAAAACAGTAAAAACAATAAAAGCAAAATATTACTATAAAATGGGAACTATGCCATTATACCCTCACCTTTTCTGTGGCATATATTATCATTTTATTTCTCAATACTTAATTCTCATTAGTCATTTACCTTCATCTGTCCATTCCCTTCAAAATTCAACTTGTACTGGGAAACAAGACATTGGAGCACAAAAGGAAATGTCATGTATTACTGAAGAATACATACACATTGCTGGAGAATGCATACTTTAAGTGAGAAAGGACCAAGATCTCAATTTAATATATGTTGTCAAGAGATACCTATGAAAAAATAAAGCAAAAATTGAAGAACTCTTACTTGGGTAAATGACCCATCCTCACTGCACTCTGGAATGAAGACTGCTTCCTGGGGCTTCTTTGCTTGGTCCAGTGCTTGGGCTCTTTCTAGTCGACATTTGCTTTGACCAGTATCTAGGCAGAAAAATAATAGTCCTTGCAATTTAAGTCTGGGTAGCCAACAAAATAAATCAGACAGGGTTATCATATTCCATCACAAGGCTGCCCAGGGAGACAATATGGGGTCAAATGTCACTGGGTTGCAGCCATTTAATCACATGGGGGGCGTGACTCCTTCCCCTCAGATCCGTACACTGACTGATGCAAAAAAACTGGTGCAAAAAAATTGTTTGGTCATGGTGGGGGAGTGCTGCTGCCCATATAAAGGGGGGGGGATGGTGCAGAAAACTCAGATTTGCACTGGCCTACATTTTCCCTAGATAGGCCTTTGCTAGCAGACCAAAAACTGTTTGTGATATAGGGCTGCTCAATATTCTATCCTGCTAAAATGACATTTTATGTTGTTAATTTCACATTAATGCCCAAAATTTCCCTCTGTTTGCAAATCCTTGCTAAGAAGGGCTGATATTTCTACAACTAGGTGACATTTTTCAGCAAGTCAGCAGAGAAAAGGATGAGAAATTTCACATTATCCACGATTGTGTTGCTGAACAGTTGGAATAACTGCTATGCTGGATATTTTCCCATCATATAATAGCATACCTGATGCTTAGGGTTGCCAGATGGTTTCAATGAAGATACTAGACACACTTGATAAAAATTTGTCCCCCCCTCAACACATATGATTAAAAATGCACGGTCCTTTTAATAGCAGTCTATGTGTAGAAATGAGCCATTGAAGCTTTAAATGGCATGATGATTTTAAAAAAAATCCTGTTAAGCCATTTTCCTCCAGGCAGTTGACAGTCCTAACCAAGATCTACCCAGACCTCATCTGACATGCTAAGAATTACTAATATCACACTTCCCTCCCATTTTTCCTGCCAGTTGAGTCAGTTTTGTTTCTCTAGGGGTGTCGTGACTGGTGGCAAAGTGGCAGATTTGGTTCTTTTCAAATCCTGCTGTCTGCAGTAGTAAACAAGCAAACAGGGATGTTGCTCCTTTATCAAGTTGCAGAAGAAGAAAGAGCACATGTTTGAAACTCAGTCAAGGTGGCTGATTGAATCTTTTATTAGAAAATCCTGGACATTTAATAAGTCCAGTATTTTCTCAATTCATTTACTGGACAGAAAGGGGTATGTTGTTACTTTCTGCAGTGGCTGGCCTTCTACAGATGCACATGTAACCCCTATGATCAGAATGGGGTGACCCAGAAAGGGGTAGAGACTGAAAGCAGCAGAAGGCTGCAAAGCTCATGAAGTTGGAGGAAGCAAGGCTACCAGGTTGGGACCTTGATTGATTTTTATAAGCCCTTAACACCTTGTCTAAGGTAACTCACTGGCGTAATGCCCATTGGGCAAGGTGGGCAGCTGCTCAGGGCATCACCTTGTGGGGGGCATCAAAATGCTGGGTTCGTTTTTGGGTATTTTAGTGGTTTTCCATTTTTGGCCTGCAGGGGGCGCAGTTTTTAGGCTAGCGGCACCAAAGTTTTGAGACTGTGCCTTCAGAAATGTGCCCCCCACAGCCTGCAACCCCCATTGACAGCAATGCAGAAAACTCAATGCAGAACAAAGATTCTTGGACAAATTTCTAGGATGTTCCTGCAGGGGGTGCATTTTTTGATGTATCGGCACCAAAATTTCAGGGTATCATCCACTTGGAGATGAAGTGGCTTTTACCCCCAAGGTTTAATTGTGAATTGCAGTTTGGTTCAAGAAGGCCAAAGTTATGGACCCTCAAAACTGTAGCCCCCATCTCCTATTAGCTCCCATTGGAAACAATGGGGGATGGGGCACCCCCTTTGGGAGTCCATAACATTGGACTCCTTGAACCAAACCTCACCAAACATGAGGAGTAGCATAAGGACAGTCTCCTGATGATATGCTGAAATTTTGGTGCTGATATGTCTAAAAATGCACCCCCTGCAGGCACCAATGTCCTGGTGCAAAAAAATTTGGTCGTGGTGGAGTGGCTGCCCATTGGGGGGGGGATCCAACTCAGGTTTTGCCCAGGGCTACAGTTTGCCCAGGGCTGCCTCATTACGCCCCTGAGGTAACTGCAATGTTGTTGGGAACCAGTGGGAAGGGAGTTGTTTGTTTTTGCTATATTGTAAATGCTAGAATTTATTGTTTCAGGTTTTTTGTGTATGTATGTAAATGGTGAGAGTTCTTTTGGGGACCTTCATCATCTTGAATCCAGTTCACCAAGCCTCTGGAGTCTTCATGAGCCAACCACCAGCAAGAAGAATGGACTTGGCATGATCAGACTGTAATTAAAAGGACTTGGAATGAAACTTGACCTTGGAGTGTTAAGTTAAATGTTAATGTTTGATAATTGTCATATGTTAAAGTAAACCATTTTGTTTAAAATGTAGTTGTTGCAAACTCCTTCCAAGTTCTGCCTCACAGAACCCACAAGCAGAGGTTACACACACATAAAGCTTCATCTTTTATCCGTGTACAATGTTCCCTTTCTGTGAAGTCTAAATGGAAGGTACCACTGCAATAATCACAACATTTTTTATGTCATTCCAATGAAAGACCTTGAGTGCTGATGTTAACCTACAAGCAATAGTTTCTGTTAGGGGCTGAATCTCTACTGGGAAATTCAATCTAGCTAAAACCAAGTTTGAAAATAAACTGCACCTTTTCATCGAACTTTCAACCTCCCCACCGCAGCATGTTTCCAGTGAAGACATCTAGGCCTATCTCGGATTCAAGAAATGTAACAATCCCCACTATCATGCGATCGGTTTGGCAGGTCTCTCCTGATTGGTTGTCGTGCTGTGTTGGGCCAGGACCTTCCCCCCCATCGCAAAAACATGCTCACGTTATGACATCAGATCGTCATCATGTCTCCCCAGCCCAAGTTTCTGGTTGGTTATTGTGCTCTCGCGAGAACCGCACCGCCATTTTGGATTAGCTGAAGTTTTTAAAAGGTATTGTCGAAGGCTTTTTAAAAGGTAGTTTATCATTCAATACATTACAACAGCATAGTTTGGAATTTACTAGAGCAGGGGTAGGGAACCTGCGGCTCTCCAGATGTTCAGGAACTACAATTCCCATCAGCCCCTACCAGCATGGCCAATTGGCCATGCTGACAGAGGCTGATGGGAATTGTAGTTCCTGAACATCTGGAGAGCCGCAGGTTCCCTACCCCTGTACTAGAGCATCTGCATTTGACTAGATTAGAGTTCTCCAGCAAGGGACATAGTTTTATCAACATAAGCGGAATCCTTTAAAGTAACTACTCCTTATCTGAATTAAACTTATATGAGTTTGCCCTCACCCAACCATTGCTGCCTCAGTAGTCTCTCTTGTCAGATCTTGAAGTAGGCACTAATAAAGTTGTGCATCAAATGGTTGTTGTGGGTTTTCCAGGCTGTGTGGCCATAGTCTGGTAGATCTTGTTCTGAACAAGATCTACCAGACCACGGCCACACAGCCCGGAAAACCCACAACAACCAGTTAAATCCAGCCACAAAAGCCTTCAGCGATACATTATGTATCAAACTTTGTAATACAGGTCTCCTAATAACCTCCACAAGTCATATATTATACAGCACAGGAGACAAGACAGACCTTTGCAGAACCTCACAGGCAAAAAGCCAGGGAGAGCAGTTAACAGTCTGCTACCGCCACTTTCTGAACCCCACCAAGCTAGGATTGGCTGAAGCTTCTAAGCTGTCAACATGAAGGGCCTAAGATCATATATTACCATATATCTCAGTTGGGTAGATCCTGTTGCTTTGCAAGAACATGTCAAGGAAAACACAGAAGTCTCCATTCACTAATAAACATCATTTCTGTCTGAACTGTACAAATTGTATTTGTACTGCTTTATACATGTCCTAGATCAAAGGTGCCAGTACAAATATTAGGTAAAATCGTTGACATACTGAGTCTTAGGATTCTCATCTAGTCTTTCATAGACTGTGTGTGTAAAGTGCCATCAAGTTGCAGACAACTTATGGTGACCCAGTAGGGTTTTTAAGACAACAGCAGAGGTGGTTTTCTATTGCTTTCCTCTGCATAGCGACCTTTGGTATTCCTTTGTAGTCTTCCATTCACGTATTAACCAAAACTGACCCTGCTTAGTTTCTGAGAGCTTCTCAGATCAAACTACTCAGAGCCACCCAGGTAATTAACAGTGTCATCCTAAGCAGAGTTGCATCCTTCTAAGTCCATTAAAATCAGTGGGCTTAGAATGGTTCAATTTGGTTTAGGATTGCACTGTCAGCAAGTTAAGATGAGAGTGAAGTGTCTTAAGCACTATATTCCTACATAAACTGCAATGCAAAAAGAACAACTATTCATTTAAAATATTTACATACCCACCACATCTCAGGACTCAAGATTGGTAGCAGCAATGCAAATAGACAAAATAACAAACATTAGAACAAAAAATATGGAATGCATTAAAAGACATATTAAAACCATATTAAAGGCATATTAAAAACCAATCTAAAACCACCTTGTATCACACATTCAGGGGAGATTGGAACTGTCATGTAGAAATATGAAGAGAAAGCAGATCTTTTAGGTACTTGGGCCCCAGGTCATGAAGAAATTAAAAGTGAGTAGCAAACCCTCGATCAGAATCTAGAAACTAACCGGCAGTCAATGAAGGGACCTGAGAATAGAAATAACACGGTCCTAATAAAAAATTGGCTGTTGCTTTTTGTACTACCTGCAGTGTCCAGATTGTCTTCAAGAACAGTCCCACATATAGCACATTAATTAAATCTAGCCATGTGTTACTGGAGCATGGGGCAGCATGGTTAGATTGGTGTATTTATTTATTTGGTGTATGCAAAAAGAAAATCAGCTTCCAGTTAAAAATACTTTTTCACAACTATGACTAATATCCAGCAAGATTCCCTGACAGACAGAAGAACAATCCCATTTAAATCAATGGTCAGCACTGCCTCCATCTTATCTGAATTCAGCTTCAGTTTCCTGTCAGCCATCTGACCACCATGTTGAAACACTGAACCAGGACAGAAACCACCATGGTCAGTGTCTTATTCAGAATAATAATATATAGCTTAGTTAAACAAGGAGATCTATTTCACCTGTTCACTAGATGGCCTGCGGCAAGGCATGGAATACTAAAAAGTTCAAATTAGTTA
The DNA here is from genome assembly GCF_021028975.2 of Sphaerodactylus townsendi. Lineage (NCBI taxonomy): Eukaryota > Metazoa > Chordata > Lepidosauria > Squamata > Sphaerodactylidae > Sphaerodactylus > Sphaerodactylus townsendi. The sequence continues at coordinate 120,053,508 of NC_059426.1, read as the reverse complement.
ACAGAAGGAAAATATGTACTTTAAACCCCATGGGAGGGCAGAAGCCATTTATTGAGAAGTTTGGAATAGAAAAACAGAAAGTGGGCAGGGGTACAGCAGTAGGTGGTCCCTTAAGCCCCCACCCCACCCCCAAGATGCTTTTCAGGAGGAAAAAAGGTACAAGTAACATCCAGATTGACACACTGACATTCAGGCAAATTCTGACCAACTCCCAACAAAAACTATTTAGGAAGGCATTCCTTTCCATTCTTTAGAAACCCAGCATCACAAATGTTATTTACTAGCAGACTTAGGGTATTTTGCAACTTAGGGTATTTTGCAACTAAAAGCCTTTTGGGTTGACTCAGTGATCTGCTGACTGCTTATTAGACTACTATTTATAGCATTAAATATTCCATCAAGCCAAGAATGTCACTGACTAATATGTAGTTTATCTGTTTTATTTAATTGTGGTGCATTTTGTTAAGATGAGCTTGCTTAACTTCTGGCTCTTCAGAAGCTAACGATGCTAGAAACATAACATGTTTCTGGGCACTTAACACAGTTGCAGGAATCTCCAAACATGAGAGTTTGGTCTGTGGTCTATTTTGGGGGAAGAGGGGCTATCTACTTCATACAGGTAAGGATCTCCTCTCTATATATATTCCCATGCAGTAACTCTCTATATATTCCCATGCAGTAACTCCTCTGCATAAGTGATATGAAGTTTTTAGATTGGTTTTTAATACGGGCTTAATGTCTTGCATTTTTGTTAAACATTTTAAAATACAATACTGTATGGGTGGGGTGGGGGAGGAGGCCATATTTCTATTATTTTAAAAAATGTTGGAACCATAAAGTGACCCTGGCATTCTAAGGGCTTTAACTCGTGGGCTTGATTCTCTGTTACTCACATATTTTCCCTTCTTCAGCCGTCATCCTGCTTTCAAAGCAAAGGAATCCCCATGGTTTCTGAAAGCTCTGAAAGTGTGACTTTTTCTCTCCCTTCTCAGGGAAGGCGAAGGAGTTTGGAATATGTTAACCTTTCTTCCAGTTTTTTCACTCTTCCTTGCCTTTCTCTGCCCACACCACATCAATTCCTCCCGCTTTTCAGGCCACTTCACAATGATCAAAAGGGCTTTCTCTTTTTTAATTTTAACGCTGAAAGTCTATCACTGAAGCAACAGGCTCTGAAATTGACATAAAATCGACATGGTCTAGCAAAGGATCATGCTAGACCAAGGATGATTTTTTTAAAAAAGTGGCAGGCAATCTGCCCAAATGGAGGTTTCATGGAAACAATAAGAAAGTGACGGGAGGACAAAATAGTGCATCAGGTTGGCTAAGGATACTTTGCAGCAGGAAAATCCCTGTGTCAACAGAAACCATGGGGAAACCCCCCTGCAAAGCAGACAGCCATGGGGTAAGTAGTTCATGCATTATGGCCTCAGATAAAAGCCAAAGAGAAGAACTGCTTATTTATGTTGACAGAAACATTGGCTAACATTTTTAAAAGTTACAACTATTCATTACAATCCTTTAAAAGATAATTCCATTGTTGCACAAGAGAGTGAACCAATCTGTTTTACTAATTAGCCTAAGTGTCAAACTGATTGATCTTTCTGTAGTTCTAATACAAAACATTGTATGAAAGTTTAGGACTGGTCCACTGTTCAAATCTTCCTGACTGCTCAAATGACTGACCCTACTCTCACACACATATGCACACACCTCTTGCTGAATCTATTTACTGAAGAATTTAAATAGTAATAGTTGAGTGAAGTCAATATTTCCGGGGTTCTTCCTGGTTTAATGCCCAAACCTATTGTGGAATAACAAAGCTGAACCCTTCCACCCCATATCATGGGAAACTACCTATGGTTTCCTTACCTTTGCATCTGCCTCGATGAACCACACTCAGACTTGAGTCCCTGCATTTTGCTCTCTGGTAGTCACACATTGACTCATATGTCCTGCCATCTGAGGCACAGAGGGGCTTGGTCTGGGATCTGGAGCAGTGGAGGTTACACTGAGGGTCTCGGTCACGGTCACTTATTAAAAACTAAAGATAGGTGAGAACAGAAAGGAAGAAAAAATGCTTTATGTTAAAAATGTCTGTATTTATTTAAAAGAATGGCATTATTTACCACTTTGCTTGCTGTATTTGTATACCACTCTCATGATGTTGCATTTGCATGGTACAATGGCCCTTTCAGCCTAGAAGGCAACAATTCTGGTGTCCTCACACACAACTACTGGCCAACTCAGTAAGCACCAACTAACGTTCTCTGAATGCACTTGATCCAATTTCAACAGGAGGTGAACCATTTATTCAAACAATATTAAATGGGTCTTATGGCAGCAAAAATAACATTCTTTTAAAGTCTCACCAGATTCCACATTTCACATTTTGGATGTTGAAATTGAACTACAAGATTTTACATGAGGATTTTAGAAACAATATGTGGCACTGAGTTTGCCGGTTTTATAGATAATTGATCCAGTCAAGTTTTACAAAGTTTGATAACATCAGATCTAGATTAATCTATATCTATAAATGCGAAGTTCCACTCACTGACTCACTGACTGACTCATCAACAGAACTCAAAAACCACTGAAGCCACACAGGCACACCTGTTCCTTACATACTCCAGGTGCTCACTAAAGAAAGGATTTCCCAAAATATTCACTTTCACTTGAGTTATTACACATTTACTGTTTTAACTGCTCATCTCTGGCCACCTGTGCAAACATTCTAAGGGCAAACCAACCGCTCAGTCCATAGACATGCTGGATGAACATTCTAAGGGTGACAATTCAACACCACCAGCTTCATGTCCTTCACCAACTGCACTCTACCACCGCCCTCCACAACGCACGTGAACCTATTTGAAAACAAACCCATCAGTCCACAGACAGGCTGTGAGGAAATATGCTGCATGTCACCCCAAAGTTCACAAACAGGCTACAAAGAAGTATGCTGAATCTCACCCCGAAGTTAACAGACAGGCTGTGAAAAGTACTCCTCCATCCACCCTCACGTTAACAACACCACTACAGCCAAATACTATCAAAACAGATTACAAACCACACTATCACCTTGGACTACTAAACATTTGTCAGGTTTTGCATGTGGACATCAGATTTATTACTGTGGAGACAAGTTTACTGCTCTCAGCCTCCGATCACCCTGTACTTGGTGTCGTGCTCTGAAGTGGCGGGATGAGTTCCCGGGAATGTGCTGCAGTAGTGGTACAGTCCAACTCCCTGCCCTTCAACCCTACCCTGAACCTCTTCACAGCCTTCTCACTCATCAGCATCCAATTGCAGAACACTTCCTTTCTGCATCCCGAAAATACAACCGCTGCTTCCACATGACGTCTTTTGGAGCCCACCAGGTGAAAGAGAGCAATAATGGAAACATGCGTATAGAAGAATGGCATTCATATGAAGTGTGAGCAGGTATATGGCATGGCACATGCCAGTGGGGAAAAATGCACACCCCACCCTCATGGTCCACAGGGAACAAACTGAGATAATAAGGCTTGGAAATGATGTTCCCACCATACAATCAGTAACAGCAAACGTAATTCATTATTATAATCACCTTGATCTGTCACAGTTTTTTATCACAAAGCTGCTAGATTAGTCTTTAACATTCTGAAATACATATTTCTGAAGCTTATCTTCACAAAATAAACTAGGTAGGCTTTTTCCATGTTAAAACAAGGATTTGTTAAAAGGTGCTCCAATAAAAAAAATTCTTTATGCTGAAAAATGGCTTTGAAACAGATTTCACAAACAAGAGAAGGGAAAAAACATTCAAGGCCCACACTTCCCTAACTTAGACCATAAGGTTACAATTGCCCCCTCTCCCATTTGATCTGAGGGTTTACAGCTTCCATAAGCACATACATGCCACAGATCTGCCAGGTTTCAGATATTTTTTTAGGGACTGTGTTTTTTTTTAAAGGTTGTGCGCATTGTATTCAGAAAATTCTGATCTTTTTTTCCAGTTGCTTTTTAAACATCCCATGCTAGGAATACTATGTACAGTGCTGGTTGCTGTATCTCAAAAAGTGTATCACAGAAATGGGAAAAGTGCAGAAGTGGGGAAATGATTAAGGGAATACCTTAAGCAGTGGTAGGATTCAGCAGGTTCGCACCACTTCGGCAGAACCGGTTGTTAAAATGGTGCTTGTAAACAACCACTTGTTAAAGTATTTGAATTCTACCACCGGAACTGGTTGTTGAATTATTTGAATCCCACCACTGACTTTAAGAGTACCTTTCTGAGTTTCAGAGTTTTCAGCTCAGAAAACATTGACAAAGAGGAAACATGATAGAGAAAGTAGACAGAGAGCAAAGGGTTAGATAGAGACATGGAAGATAAGTCATCAGTGATAGAGTTGCCAGTCAGAAGCAACCAGTCTGAGTCTAGTGACAGGGCCCTATTGGACAACTCCCAAGGATAACCTAGAAGAATTCTGGAACACGTGACTGCAATTTTTCATTTTTTCCCCTCTCACTAGCATGCCAATGTGCAATGGGAGCTGGGGAGATCTCCTGCACACAGCAGGCTTGTGATAAGCTTAATTAATGGCTATGAGCCATGGTGACGAAGAGGAACTATCATGCCATTGAGTTGGTTCTATTAAAAAAAGTACTTGGAACTATACCTTTGGACTAGCACAGCTGTAAAAAAAAGCTTGCCTAGTTATAAGTAGAAATCTAAAATGTACATGACATTTATTTATTTTTTAATATACATAAATCCAGGAAACTCATAAAAACATAAAAGGAAACGTAGAAGTGAAACGGTTCAAAATACCTGGCAACAAATTGGTGCCGGATATAGATCTAAACAGCATTTTTTACAAACTTGCTTGAATTGCAGAATTAGCTTCAGGACACAATGTCCTGTAAACAGAGAAAAAGTTGGAGGTACAGCCATCCTGGCTCCCCAGCCATTTGAAAACACCAACACCTTCCATCCGACTCACACTACCTTCCACCACTCTCTAGCTAATGAAACAGCAACATTTGTACATTGCAGAAGATAGATTCAAGTCATCTTGTAAAAGGAAGGAGGAGGAGTAGTTTGGATTTATACCCCGCCTTTCTCTCCTGTAAGGAGTCTCAAGGCAGCTTACAAACTCCTCTCCCTTCCTCTTCCACAACAGACCCCTTGTGAGTTAACTGGGGCTGAAAGAGTTCTGAGAGTTCTGAGAATGGACCCTCTGGCATCACATCCCTGATAAGTTCCCTCTCCTCCCCAAAGTCTGCCCTTCCGCCCCAAGAATCTCCAGATATTTCCCAAGCCAGAGCTGGCAACCCTACTGGAGTCTCAATCAGGCCTTCCAAGGAATGCTTTTTGTGGCTAAATGAACAAACAGGGAGAGTCTTCTCAAGAATCTCCAGCAGACCATCATACATGTCTTCCTTTCTCCTTTAGAATATTTGAATGTTTTCTGTGTTTGAGGGCACCCCAGGCCGCCATCAAATTGGGTTTAAAGTATATTATAAAACATAAAGTCATCATAAATGAAAAAATGCACAAAAAGACATACCCTCATGTGACTAGCATCACCCAAGCTCCAGTGGGTTTTATTTTAAGAGTTAGCAGTCCTACCAAGGCAAAACAAAAAGTGGGTAATGTTTTTGCAGGCCATTTACCGGTATATGTTAGAGGGCATAGTGCTATGCGTGGTCCTCTCAATACATTCAATTGGCATTTCATACTCCTTGTGTGTACCAAAGTGCACTGCCTTGTTCATACAAAATGGAGATCTGATAAATAGTTGTGCATGGAGCAATCTCTAACCCATGGTTAACCATCCCAAACTGCAACAACTTAAAAGGGCTAAGAAAAGGCAGTACTGCCAAAGGAGAACTGCAAACAAGTAGAACAAGGAGTTAGATGGTTTCAGGGAATCCCCTCATCAACAACAAAGAATTAGCCCACATTCATTTTTGCCATCCTGGCAGCACAGTACTTGTTACCTGAAAATTATGAGCCTAGTCCAGGATTTTATATTGGTCCATATTTTAAAAATGTGTACACAATTCCTGGATGGTGTAAAGTATTTCAAGGGTAACTCAGTCCAAGAAATGTAAATCCCTTGTTTTAAATATGCACTTATACAGGTGCATGTTCATAAGCACCTTCAGGGCTAAATTCCAGCCTCTGACTTGGGAAGAATGAAGGAGAGATAAAAGAGGTTGAAATAAATCTAAATTTACCAACTCAAGAGCATCTGCTTTGTCTCTCCACACCTCAGCACGGCTGCTGACAAAACACAACAAACACTGATGGAATGACTTTTCATGTTGGTGAGAAAAAGCAGATTCCTTGAGACTAATCAGCAGCTGGAACCTCTTACAGAGTTTAGCAGGGGAAGGATCTCTCCCCACAGAGAAAAAGTGTGTTTTATGGTCAATCATTGGAGGCTCCCATCTGCACTCAACATAATAGCTAAATAGTCTGTACAAGCCTAGGTTAAACTGTAATCACTGCTCACAAAGTTCCCTGCAGAAAAACATGCATACTTGGATTAATTAATGTCATTCCAGCCATTATGTTAGGAATATAATATGAGAACTACTATGGGGTATTACTGGGGATACCAAAATCCCAATAAATCTCGAAGCTCACAAAGTGATCTTTGGCCAGTCATAGGGTAGCCAAGAAGAGCCTGGCAACCCAGCAGGAGACTTACCATTAGTGAAGGTCTTTGCCAGTGACAGAATGATGCCACCAGTGCTGCACAGATGTTACTCCTTGTGGATCCAGAAGTGACAACAGAACACCTCTGAGGGACACTCTGGCATTTGGCCTAAACTCTAGTGTTCAACCATGACGTTTAGCTCAAATTCCTGAGTGTCCCCAGCAACGCCCCCCCCCCCCGCCCCACCGCAGCATGCTTTCAGCCCATTAGGGCACTGACACTCCCCAATTTCCTACCATTTTTTCCTAATCAGCCAGCTGAATGGCAGCAAGGAAGCACCTAGCAGGGGAATGGCAGCCCTGGCCAGTCACATTCTCTTGGCCTAACTCCCTGCACAGAGTTGTTGTAAGGATAAAATGGAAGAGGGAATACCATGTATATTTACTTATACAGACAAACCAACTATCTTACAGTTAAGGGTAAAATAAAAATTTGACATCTCTATTTTGAGTGAAATATACCCTGACAGCCAAATGATACAACACAACAGAAGCATGCAAAATGCACTCTGTGCATAGTAGCTTTGTTTTGTTTGTTTGTAAATGGAGAAAGACAAATGGGGGGGGGGTCTGTGAAACTCAGAGAGAATACACATTCTGCAATCACTCCATTGGTTACTGGTTAGTTACCAGGTTCAATCTAAGATTATGGCTATCATGTACAAAGCCCCTCATAACCTTAGACCTAAATACCTAAAGAACCACCTCTCCTACCATGCTCTGCCACATGAGCTTTATTCATCTGAGCAAGAAACTTCTGTGCACACCACTCTGCCAATGACATCAGATAAGACTGGCAATGGCCCATACATTCTATGCCAGTGATGGTGAAACTATGGCACGGTGCCAGAGGTGGCACTCAGAGCCCTTTCTGTGGGCACACGTGCACAGAGTTCATCATGGGAGGGTGGAAAATCACCCCCCCACACACACACACACATCTAGGATAGCCTGGGCACAATCCTTTACCTGGAAGTAAGCTTGGTTGCTGGCAATGGGGCTTGCTGCTGAGTAAACCCTCCTAGGGTCATGATCCACCCATTTGAAGCGTTGCATGGTTGCTTCAACAAGCTAACTCCCCAGTAACATGCGCCTCTGAGCCAACCATTTTTTCTAAACTAAAACCTCAGTATTCGGGTTAAATTGCTGTGTTGGCACTTTGCGATAAATAAGTGGGTTTTGGGTTGCAATTTGGGCACTCGGTCTCAAAAAGGTTCGGCATCAGCTATGCTGTGACATCCACCATATGGAATGACTTGCCTGAGAAGATCAGTAAAGCCCTCCAATTTCTATCATTTCCCAGAAGGTGCAAAACAGAAATGTTTAGGAGGGCATTATTTAAAATGGATTGGTACAGTAATAGAACAGACAGCAGCCCCTTCTTCAATAATTCTTCAGGATGGGAAACCACTCACTGACCAGACTTGTCAGATTTATTCTGCATCTTCTTCACATGCTGTGCAAGTATCACTTTTTAAACCCCATATTCATTAAAGTTGAGCAAAAAGGACTTTTGATTAAGGACTGAGATTCTGCGTACAGCTCATCAATTTTGGAAGTATCTTCTCCATGCTATGTGGGATTTCCTCTCCTAATTCTCCTGTCATGCAGCATGAAGAGTGTGTACACCAAGTGCTTGAAGGTTCTCCTCGTCCCAGTGGCAGATGTTGTGTTTCAGAGCTAACCTATTTTGTCTGCAACTGTGTGGTCTGCCCGTGAAATTTGACAACCTGGTGAGGTAATTGACTCAGCTTAGAAATAGCAGACCTCACCTGAATTCAAGGTGCCAAAGGGTGGTGTGACAACAGTGCAAAAGATCCAACCATGCTACAACCTGAGACAGGAATCCGTACGTCCTCAACCAGTTACGGAAATACTTTGAAATGCTGCATAGTTTGTTCACTGAGCTGCGCCCCCGCTAATCATGGCCTACTCAAACTCACAAAGGTAACAGTGCAGCACATGTTTTAAATTTTGCATGAGAGACCACCAACGAAATATTTATTGTTTTGTACAGCAGGCAGAAATTGAGTTTGACTGCTTGTGGGCACTGAAGTTTTTGAGTGGTTTCTGACAATGGGGAGGGGAAAGAACAAAAATGTATCTCCTTCCCTATCCTTAGGGCTCAAGATACCTGGCAATGCTATACAACATGAAGCAATGAAGTTTCCTGTACTGGAAACTCATAGTTAAGAATAGGACAGGGAGAACAATAAGACAAACATAGCAGGTGGGAAGTTTCCCAACCCAGTGGGAGATTTGGCAACCCTAGAAGTACCAGAGTCGGTACTCTGTATATAGTATATAGACCCAGCTGTATATGTATATAGACCCAGCTAGAAGAAACTGCTAAGCTCCTCAGATGTTGATTTGGACTCACTTTAGAACAGCAACACAAACTGAACTACTGAATGAGAGAAAATATTATCCATCTAACCTACATAATTTGGGAGGCCTGGAAAACCAAACTAGCAAGAGGAAAAGTACTATGTATGTATAATTATAAGCTAGCAGCAATTTTACCAAAGCTATTACTTGTTTTAAATGGCATCACAACTGAAAATACTGGGGTCCAAAGAACATTACACCGAAAACTTTTTTTTTCAATAACAGCTTTCTAAAGGTCAGTTTTATAAATAGCTTTTTAAAAAGCTTTTTAAATTGAAGGGCATATTAGGGAGGTAAAAAATATCCCAAGTTTTCAAGAAAGATCTACAGAAACATTTGTAACATGCACTGTAAGTAATGCATACCAAGAGATAACTTGTTGAGTCCCATTTTGAAATATGCTACAAATTTATTTCCCCTCTGCCCACCCACATAGCACTGTGCTACGTTTCTATTCTACCAGTTGAGTAGATATGTACTAAAGAATACATTCAGAAACCAGAGTGCCTTAACCGCAAAGACTCTCTCCCTCTTAGCTATCCAGCCCACTTCACAGAGTGGAGGAAAGCAGACCTCTGAAGAGGATCTCTGCTGACAGGTAGCCTAGAATGTGAGCAACGTCCCTATTCCAGTGGTGGGATTCAAATAATTTTACAATTGGTTGTTTACAAGCACCATTTTAACAACCGGTTCTGCCAAAGTGGTGCCAACCTGCTGAATTCCACCACTGTGCACAGGCCTTTAAAAGGTGACAATTAGAACTCTGAATTGGGCTCAGAAGCAGATTAGCAGTTTACACTCCCCTTTTGATTTGGGAAGATAGCTTCCTTGCATCAGTTTGTGGAATAACTGAAGTCTCCAAATAATTGAGTTACCTGGCCAGTGCTGAGTCATTGTAGGTTTCTCCTTTAATTATGCAGCCCACACACACACACTTCAGTACACTTTTGTTCCTCCTATAAAGGTCAATAGGGCCTTTTACACTTGGTAGCAGAGAAGAAACGTGTTATCCAAAAGGTACCTCCTCATGAAGGTCCACTTGGTCCTTGTCAGGTGCTTTTCATTATCAACTGTCAAATGCATAATGCTTTGCTTGAAACCAGACGGTGAGGCAATCCAGCCTAGCTTCTAAACTCATCTGTTGCTTGTTATACCCAAAAGCCTCTCATCAGCTGTCCTTCAGTTTTTCTTGTTTAGGTCTGTGGTTCATGAGCAGGAAGAGCGCGTGCATGTGTTTACAGTGCATGTCAAAGCAAAACATTCCCCTTGCAAGAGAGATCAAGAAATTTGTTAGGAAGATTAAGCATGGAAAAGAGTTTGTTTTCCACACACTTCAGTTTGGTGGGCACCTAACAATGCTATTCTCTGTAGAGTGGGGACAGGGAAAGATGTATACAGAAACCTTTTTGCTTTTTCTGAAGTGTAAACAATCGGAACAAGTTTGTAAAGTTGTTGTTTTATGCATGTAATTCGGTATTCACACAGCAGTGCACATGGGTAAGCTCATTTTGTGTGTTCTGTCAGGCCACTTGTGTTTTGCTTTTGTTAACATTATACGTAAACTACTGCTTACACAAAACTTAAAGTTAATTTCATGGAACATATAGTACTTCTGCAGGATTCCAGAAAACATTGGTACAAGCTATGGCAGCAACAAATAGAATTCTACACACAGTCTACTCATGGCATTATAAAAGCCTTCAAGGAAAAGGGGGTAGCCATCCCCCTACAAAATAAGCACCAGCCACATAATCAGAACAAGGGCTGAGGCAGTGCCCTCAGTCAGCAGCCAAAGCACACCACTCATTGGGATGTCCCTTCAGGTGCTATTTGGGGGCAGGGGCAGGCTGGGGCTGTTGTGTTTTAGTGGGGTAGGGTGCATTTGGGGGGGAGGGATAGGGGCGTGGGGATTGCCTTTGACCTCACCTTGACTTCCCAGGGTTGGGCTTTCCTGGATGAGCCTGAGGGGTGCAGAAATTAGATCAGGGAGGACAGCCGAACTGGGTGGAGAGACAAATTTCTTGATCTCTCTTGCAAGGGGAATGTTTTGCTTTGACATGCACTGTAAACACATGCACGCGCTCTTCCTGCTCATGAACCACAGACCTACGTAAACAGTAGTTTACGTATAATGTTAACAAAAGCAAAACACAAGTGGCCTGACAGAGTGGCCTGAGTGGGTCACATCTCCAGCCCCATTACCCAAAAACATCAAAGAGGCCCATAAATCTGAGTGAGAGCCAGGTACTCTGCACTCCAGGGAAGTGGTGAGTGGCTGGTGCAATGGGGCCCAGGGATTTGGGGGGGGGGGAGTAGGGAGTGGCTGTTTGCCATGGGGAGAGGGTTAGGAAGAGTGTGGGGGCATGATCTTGGATCATTGCATAGGATCATACCATTCCAAAGGCAGTATCATGGTGAGTGGCAATATAGCTGAGTGCCAAGAAGGGGCATTAAGGGTCTAAAAGCCATCACTCCTATTTCTCCCCACCCCCAGCTCTCAGGGAGTCATGTTGACCAGCCCTCAAGTCTGAGGGTGCTGTTGGTGAATGCCAGGTCAGCCCAGAATAAGACCTTCATCATCGATGACTGTTGATTTACTGTTTATCCCACTGCCCAACAGCATCCCTTTCTGTGCTGACTGAAGGGCTCTCAGAGGTGGTGTTGGAGGCTCCCTGCTTTATTGACCTGGGTGACTTCAAAGTCCATGCCAAGGATGCTTCGTGTGGAGTGGTGCAAGACCTCATAGCCACCATGACAACTATGGGGCTGTCTCAATGTGTGTCTGGCCCTATACAGAGAACCGTCAGGTCTGATTGTATAGGATCAATTTTAATTGCTGCAACCTGAGGACAAGTTGCTTGCAGGGTTTCAGCCAACCACCTGTCCCTTTGATCCTTGCCCATCGTGGCTAATCCTTGCCCATCATGGATGGGTCCAGGAGGTGGTTGAATGCCTCCTTAGGGAGTGGGGAGGTGCCTCGTGCCTTGAAGGAGGCAGTGGTACACACCCTCCTGAAGAAGTCATCCCTGGACCAAGGAGACCTAACAACTATTGACCTGTAGTCAATATCTCTTTTCAGGGTAAGGTCTTGGAGTGGGTGATGGTGGTGCAACTGTAAATACATTTGGATGAAACTGATTTTCTTGATCCAGGTCAGTCAGGGTTCAGGCAGGAGTTTGGGACGGAGACAGCCTTGGTTGCCCTGGTGGATGACCTCCTAAGGGAAAGGGACAAAGGTAGGTAGTTCCTGTTGGCCTTCAATACTATCAACCACTGTAATCTCCTATAATGGTTGCAGGGGTTGGGTCTGGGGTCCACTGTAATGCAATGGTTCTTGACCTACTTTAATGGCAGGTGCTCTACTCCAGAAAGTAGAGATGGAGGGGGGGCAGGCACTTAGGTCCCTGGGAGCTCTCTTGTGAAATTCCTCAGGGCTCAGTTCTGTCTCCTATGTTATTTAATATCTATAGGAAGACGCTGGGGGAGATCATCAGAGGATATGGCATGGGTTGTCATCAATGTGCAAATGAACCCAGCTGTTCCTCTTGGTTCCACCTGCATCAGCTTAGGCTGCCTGAGTGCTGGATGGCGGCCTAGTGGCAGTCATGGACTAGATGAGGGTCAATAAACTGAAACTGAATCCCAGTAAGATGGAGGTGCTCTGTGTGCCAAGCGCCCGAGTCCGGGGAATTGAAAGACATCTGTTGTTGTAAGGAGTGGTACTATCCCAGAAGGACCAGGTGTGGGATCATGGGATCACCCTGGATGGGACACTGTCTCTGGAAGCCCAGGTGGCCATGATGACTAGGAGGGCCCATCAACATCTCTGACTGGTGAGCCAGCTCTGATTTTTCTAGCACCAGGATGACCTGGCCACAGTTATCCATGCTCTGGTAAGCACTAGTTCGGATTATTGCAATGTACTATATGTGGGACTGCCTTTGAAGATGGTTTGGAAGCTGAAGTGCTTTTTACAGGATCGCATCACCCCAATTTTGAGGAGTCTGCACGTTCTGATGCGTTACTGGACCCAATTCAGAGTGCTGGTACTAATTATAAAGCCCTAAATGGCTTTGTTTCTGGATGCTTGAGAAACCGCACCCATTTATATATTCCTGCACTGAAATCACAGGGGGAGACCGTCCTGGCTATCCCACCCCCTTTGGAGGTGAGGGGGGTGCGGGCAGCCCAGAGGGCCCTTTCAACAGTGGCCCCTGGACTGTGGAATGACCTCATACCAGAGTTCCTACTTTCCCGGAGTTTCGGCACCTGGCAAAGACCAGGTTCTTTTTCTGGGCATTTAGCTGATTCCCACTCACCCGGCCGCCGCCCCCCCAATATAGAGGGAGGGGTCCTTGAGTTGTCCTGTATACTCTGCCCATTTTTAAGGGTGGCTGGGGTGGGAGTTTTTATAATGTTTTATGGTTTTAGGATTGGATTTTATAGGTATTTTATTATTGTGTTGAAAGGACGTTATTATGGTTTTTATTGTAACCTGCCCTGAGACTGTTGTAAAGGACTGGAAAGAAATCTAAATAAATTGAGTGATGTATATGAGCACATTCTCAACAAAGTAACACACTTGTGTTTTGTACTATTGCACAAGCCAGAGATGATATTTCAGTACAACATGTAGGGCACTGTGCCTATTATTTTCAAGACTGTTAAAGTCTTGCTGAAATTAACAGGAGGAATACATGAATAACTGCCTCATGTCCTTACTGGGGACAAGAGCTGCTGGAAAAGGGACTTTCTGATTTCAATGAGGAAAATGGTTCAGGGAAAAGAGACTAACACTGCAACCTGTTCCCTTGCAGGCACATTCTCACAAAGAATGTGTGGTTTCAGCTAGAGTTATACACAAGCTAAAAAAAGGCCTCATATTATGCGAAGCCTCTAATTTACAAAAAAAATACCAAATTTCAAGTTTTATATAATTGGTTTAAAAACACACATTTTGGGGTAATGCTATAGGGCTCTTATACTTGAAACAGTATTCAGGGTTCAGCATGTTTTAATCCGTCCTGGTATGGTTTGACCCTCATATTGAATTCTAGGACAAAATGATAGCATACACTCCCAAAATGAAATTCTTTGCTTCTTTTGCAAAGCCAATAAGAAATGGTCTAGCAATAACCTAGAGCAGGGCTCTTTTGCTCACAGACGATAGGTCTAAGACCCAGGGGCATAATGCCCATTGGGCAAGGTGGGCAGCTGCCCAGGGCACCACCTTGTGGGGGGCATCAAAATGCAGGGTTCGTTTTTGGGTATTTTTAGTGGTTTTCCATTTTTGGCCTGAAGGGGGCGCAGTTTTTAGGCTAGCGGCACCAAATGTTCAGCGTATCATCAGGAGAATGTCCTTATGCTACCCCCCAAGTTTGGTGAGGTTTGGTTCAGAGAGTCCAAGGTTATGGACTCCCAAAGGGTGTGCCCCCATCCCCCATTGTTTCCAATGGGAGCTAATAGGAGATGGGGCTACAGTTTTGAGGGCCCATAACTTTGGCCCCCCTGAACCAAACTGCACCAAACCTGGGGGGTATCATTAGGGCAGTCTCCTGATGAGATCCTGAAAGTTTTGAGACTATGCCTTCAGAAATGTGCCCCCCCCCCCCCCGCCTGCAACCCCCATTGACAGCAATGCAGAAAACTTAATGCAGAACAAAGATTCTTGGGCAAATTTCTGGAATGTTCCTGCAGAGGGTGGATTTTTGGACATATCGGCACCAAAATTTCAGGATATCATCTGGAGACTGTCCTGATGAGAACTCCCCCCCCCCCCCAGGTTTGGTGCAGTTTGGTTCAGGGGGTCCAAAGTTATGGACCCTCAAAAGGGTAGCCCCCATCTCCTTAGCAAAGAATGGGGCACCCCATTTGAGGGTCCATATTTTGCCACCAGCCACTTGCTTGTTCTTTCTGTGGAGCCATTTGTGAAGGTTTCCTGCTACCAATGTTCCATCTAATGTTTCCCCACCACAGAGCGGCACTTCCCATCTACTAAGCAGAACTTTTGACGATTTGAAAAATATTCTCAATTCACAGCTTCTTCATGGCATTCAACCTTTCATGCAGCTTATCCAGCACATATTCACAATTAAAAAAAACTTTTATATTAAGTTACTAGCACATGGAATGCATCTGGATTAGACATAGAAATAATTGAGCTTTAAAGGGACATTTTCCGATTTGGTAGTGGGGGGAGGAAAGTGCCCTCAAGTCACAGCTGATTTACAGGGCAAGAGTTGTTCAGAGGTGGTTTGCCATTGCCTGCCTCTTCGTAGAACCCCTCGACTTCCACCAACTGGCTTGCACTAGCCTGGGCCATCTAGATCCAAGTCAATGAGATTTGCTCCTGGTGGAGGATTGCTCCGCAAATGTGTGCGAGTCTTCCTCGCCACCAGAAGGCTCCCCCTTTTCTATTTTTCTTTTTATGGAGGGGGACTGCCCTATAATTCATATCATTTATTGAAGATCATCATTTTTAAATAGTTTTTTTTTAAAGGGACTACTCTAGAATCAAAAACAGATATCATTAATCGTTATGCCCAGACACCATGTACATGACCATACTCTTGGGACATGAAAACTTTTTAATTAAATTTCAAATATTGATATAAAAATATCCTCTGTTCACATTTTTATGAAGCCTCATAATAGCTTAAGACAAGGCTTGAATACCCAATGCTCAGACACAGGAATGTGACAAAGGCAGAAATATTATTCGGTAAATTGTTATAAATGAAAAAGGCAATTTTTTATTTTATTTTATTATTTTATTTATATCTCACCCTCCACCGTGGGGCTCAGGACAGTGAACAACAACATAAACAGCAAAAAAATCACTAATAATAGCATCATGAATAAACAGATGGTGACTTCCCCCTTTATGTACCCAGAACTACAAAAAACATAATGACCCAAGACAAAAACCCTCTAGACAATTTACAGCAGCGTTAGTGCAATAAACCTAGCCTAGCGACTAACCTAGAAATAAC
The DNA here is from genome assembly GCF_021028975.2 of Sphaerodactylus townsendi. Taxonomy (NCBI): domain Eukaryota; kingdom Metazoa; phylum Chordata; class Lepidosauria; order Squamata; family Sphaerodactylidae; genus Sphaerodactylus; species Sphaerodactylus townsendi. Next base: position 120,037,422 of record NC_059426.1, on the reverse strand, counting down.
TAAGCCTAACCCATAATCAGTCTATACCTAACACTAGCTCTTCAAGAAACTACAGGCAATACGACAACTCACTACCTTAAAATACTAAACATCATAACATCATAACGGGAGGAAAACCAATACAATCTAACTAACCTATCTTAGTACTAACCTCCCCATTACATAGAATAAACAACACCTGAGAAGTAACTAAAATCAGTCAATTTAGGTGACCCCAAACTTCAGGAGGCACCAGAATGGAGTGAAGGGCCTCCAATAGTTGTTATTGCCGACTCTCTGTGTCAGGATCATCAGTTGTTAACACTGCCCACCAGATTCTGACCCAGGTGGATCATAGTGTCTGGAAAATAAATGTCACTGCTTCGCCAGGGGTTGCTTCCTATGTCCGAACTCTGCTGAATCTCACTCCCCCCCTCCTCCACGACCGGCTCAACGGTCACCAGTTCTCTCGACACCTGCCCACCGGCACTCACTCCACCTGGGGGCTGCCACCACCGCCACCAATGTTCTTACTGGGGTACGCCCAGCCTCAGCTGCTGAAAGGAGTCCCTTGAGCATTTTGCAGGGGGCCCTGCCACCGGTCCCCACTGCCATCTAGGAGCCTCTGGTGTTGGATGGAAACATGCTGCCTTGGCACTCTCACTTCCAGCAGGCTGCCATCACAGCTGTCACTGCCGCAAGTTCAAATGCCACCATCTGGAGACCTTTGTTGTCACTCAGGCTCACCCAGCTGCTCAGAAAACCTCAGCTGGTTGTTGCTTGGGGGCCTCTGCCACCAACTCCCCACACCAAGATCACCCTGAAATCTCAGGGGAGCCTCTCAGCTCGCTGGACCGAAGATGCAAGGACCACAAGCCAGTAGCAGACAGACACAAAGAAGGCAGAAAAATAGTTACATTGTTCCATTCCCCTAAATTTGTCCCAAAACTGGTAAAGATATCAATAAAATTCTTAGAGGTAGTGAGAAACGAACTCTAACCACTCCTAGGTCCTAAAATTTAACTGACTGCTGGAACCAGCTAGTAGTCTGTTCCGGGCGACGTCTTGAATCAAAGGATTCTGACACAGCATTTCAGGAGGGCAGATGTGTCGGCTGTTGTGTTCCAATGTCTGGGCTATCCTCTGGTTTCCAGTGAATTGCCAAAGAGAAAGTGGAGTCCTAATACAGTGTAGTTGGTTTTTTAGGCAAATAGTTTCCAGAGCTTAATACTAGTGTCTTTCTGACAACAAGGATATATAAGGGGGGAAAGTGTGAAGAATTTTTTTCATTAGCTACACTTACAATGGAGATGTTTTTGGCATAGAATCCACAGGATACCTTAAACTGGGCCATATTATAAACAATTGGGACTTGCAGGAGCACTTGGCAAAAGAGAGAAAGAGAGAAAGAGAGAAAGAGAGAAAGAGAGAAAGAATAAGAGAGATAAAAAGGAGAGGAAGAGCCCCGCAGAGGTGCACCCAGCCCTTCCCCTACATCCACATGGAGGAAAACCAAAACTCCCCACCACCACCACCACTCACCAGTGCTGCTCTCACCCTCCTCACCTCCCCGAGTAAGAGTAGATGGACCACCCAAGCCCACCTCACCTCACTTGCTCCATGCTGAGCCTCACCTTCCCCCACTAGCACCAGGCTGCATCTAGTGCCTCTGTGCCAGGCGTCACGCATCTCCCCGCAGCCAGATTGGCAGCACCCAGTGAAATGCACCCTCTCTTCTTTGCTCCAGCCACCTTCCTGGCCTGTCACCCTGGGAGAGGCTTGGTATGCTGCACTTGTTGCTGGAGGCTTGCTGCCCTAACTTCTCATGGGGGGGGGGATTTCCCGGAAGAATATGCACCCCACACAAGTTGCAGCTGTGTGAGCACCAACGTTTTTATCTGCGCAGCACCTAAATGGTGAATGCACAGTTGCTCCCCTTACAGAGAATATTGCCTGCCACCTTTTTTTCCTGCCATCTTTCGGCTAGCATTATTTCGCTAGATTATGTCAATTTTACACAAGGTCCATCACTCCAGCAATAGACCCTCAGCACTGATTTTTTTAAAAAAGAAGAAGCCCTTTTGATGATTCAGAAAGGGTGGCCCAAAAAGAGGGAGAAACTGCTGTTGTCTGAGCAGGGGAAATAGAAAACCTGAAGAGAGATTAAGACAGAGAGAGCTTCCTCACTTTCCCCACAAAGACAGAGGCCGTTTCCGCACGGGCAAAATATGACGTCGTCGCAACGGAAAAAAGCAGGCGATCAGAAGCGTTCGCCGCAGCGCAGCCGAGTCGCGCGGTCAGCGCCCGTCAGCGAAAGCAGCTAAACCGGCCTTGAGCGGTGTATTCAGAAAACGCTGAAAACCACTCTTTTTTCCCCATGTGGCCTTGTCGGCCTCGGCCCTTTTCGTCGCTTGAACAGCCATGTCACCGGGCTATGCACCGTCCACAAATGGCGTCCCGAGACCTGCGACGGCTTCGCGTAATGCTTGCGCAGGCGCCAGCGTCATGAACGCCCGCTTCCGCGAAGCGCTTCCGTCGCGAACCGTCCACATTCTGCGGGGCTGCGGGCGCCCGCAGCTTCCGCCTGTCTGTGTGAGCGGCTTTTTTTTTTTTTACCAGGATCACACGTGTGCGCAATTTCTCTGCGGCGTCATCAGCGTCGCGCTACTGGCCGTGCGGAAACGGCCAGAGAAAAAAGTTGCACTTTTAACAGCTTTCAGAAACTGTGGGGATTTTCTGCTTTGAGAGTGCAGTCAGTTCCAAAGATGGGAAAACATGTGCATAACCGAGAATCTAACCAGAAAGGAGCGTACGCTCAATGTGAAGGAGACTACAAGTGTGTAAATGGTCACAGTCTTCTATATTATCATAAATAGCATTCCTATACAGCCCGAGAGATACAGCTGAGCCCACAGTGAAATATGTGACAGATGTGGTATGTAGTGTTTGTAGCTGCTATATTTTACAGCAACCCACAATTTCAATGAGAAGAAAATTTCCCGAACCTTGCTACTGGACTAACAGCAACAGAATAAAATAAGAAAACTAGGCTTGTACTCACGTAACAATTTCCAGAGAGACAACCATATTAATTCCTGCAGCAAAACCCAAAAGTGCCTTAAAGACTGTGAAATTTATTGTTGCATATTTTTCAAACCCAGGGAAATTTATGCCACAATAAATTTGCCATAGGTGTTTATTTAATGTATTTTTACAGCAGTTGGGAGAACATGATTTAGCTAATGGTGTGACTGGTTGCAAACTGTTAGTTACGACTGGTTGATATTACCACAGTGGGAGTCAAAAGGCTTTACATGCCCAGAACCCACAGGGTGAGGGTTGAAACCAGTGCTCTGAACTAGGGTTGTCAATTTCAGCTGGGGAAATTCCCGGAGATTTGGGGGTAGTGCCTGGATTGGCAGCAGTTCAGTTGGGATATTTCTCCCAGGGTCACAGAATTGTTGGCCCCGCATAAGTTGGCACACCCATTTGAACCAGATGTGAAGTATGGTGTTTGTGAGAAAGAGACTGACTGAAACAAGGGATGTGTGACAGTGAAATGTTTGGGAAAGCAGCAACTCAAGGAAGATTTGCCAATTACTGGGATTTACTGCTTCCAACAGGTTCAACTTACACTTTTAGAAACAAACAAAAAACCCTGTAAAAACAGCATAAGTCTTTAGCACTCTCATCTAAAGAAAACTGAAATCTGATTTGTAGTCCCAGAACTTCTCGCAGCTTGGAGAAGGAGGATGCTCATAACAGTGTAAGTCAAGTGTCCTTCCAGGATACTACACAGTGTGGTCCCAGGCATTAAACAGGTTTTATGTTCCCTGATTCATCTGCTGGCCTTTCCAAATGTTTAAAATTTCCCTGAACCTTCTTAGTAGATCATCTGCAGTATTTCTAATCCAACACCAGTCATGGAGTCTCCCACTCCCATATCATAAATAATCAGTAGTTTTGTTGTAAGAGTAAGTCATACCTGCAAGGCACAAACTTATTTGCTGCTGTTTATGGCAGCACAAGAAGTATATGTAGGCAAACTGGTGCTTATATATTAGTTTGTGTATCTCTAGTCGTAGAAATTTTGGTATGTGACATTAAACTAGCTTAATGTGGGGAGAAAGAACCAAAAAACCTTCACAAGGCTCTAAAGGAAAGTTTCTAAAGTTCTGAGAACTCTGAGAACTAAAGTTCTGAGAATTCCACGGTGGAAGATTTTGAACAGCTGAGATGTTAAACTTTGAAACAATCGTGTAGTCCAAGTCAGGAGTTAGGATATAATAAAGCAGCAGAAGATTCCAACAACAGAACTGGGAAACAAGGACTCTGCTGTTCCTCTCTTTTGTTATCAGTTATTTGCACAGAGCTCTCATGTCCAAATAAGATACAAAACACAGTATTCAGTTCTGAAGCTACGAGTTTGTAACAGACTTCACCACAACAGCCCTCTAGACCAATTCCCCAAAGCCACACTGCTTTATGCAACCACTTCCAAGAGATTCAAATGTAATCCCAATGAATACGCCAAGCTTCTCACCGGTAAAGAGCTAGCAAGATTTTAAAACGTTTGTTCTGTTATAGCATGTATTGGCAAATGTTGCACTTTTCTGCTGGGGGTGGGGGTGGGGGCAGAATTAAGCATCTCTATAGCTTGAATTCAACACGGTTGTAGATGTTTTCATCCCGGCTCAGCCTATGAAATAACTCAAGCTCCTGAGGAATAATAAGGCAACAAGGGAACAAAGGAAAACAAAATAAGGCACCAAAAATTAACAACTGTCTAAATCTGGCAATTTGAGCTTGAGGTCCAGACCCAGTCACAATCCTGTCATTCCCCACACACACACAATCAGCACTGACTGCTTCCAACATCCCGACCATTCCTGCACAGCAAGGTGGTCTATGGGAACAGTCCCACTCCACTCCAACACGTCTGCGTTACAGTTCCTTGTCCTCCCGTTTTTTCTCTGAATGAACCCTGAGCTCCTTCCTAGGCCCTTTCCCCACTTACCTTAAGCCCCGCGCTACTCGAGGAGAGTAGCGCGGGGTCCCTCGGCACTCCCCACTGAGAGGGGACGGCAGACGGCGCCAGCAAAGCCCGCTGCTGCTGTCGCGCCCCTCAATGGCGAGGCATTCCCTGGCGGCTCTTTCAAAGGAAGCACGATAATCCCAGCATAGAGCGCTGGTGATGAGTCGATAGCCAGGTAGCGCCCAGGGATGCTGCGCTGGGGATTGCCCTCAGAAAAGGGTAAGTGGGGAAAGGGCCCTACTTATCTTTCTTTTCCTCAATAAAAAGACTGAAATGGCAAACCAATAATTATTTTTAATACATGCATATCTCTATTTTATCTAAACATGAAAAAATACAACATACCACTCTATTTTATCTAAACATGAAAAAATACAACATACCACCATCCTAAGAAGAAAATAACAGCCTTGCATCTTTTTTTTTTTGCACTAAGTTGAAAAGCTGTTCATTTCAACCAAACCATGAGCAGACAAGACAGATCTTTCTACAAAACCTGGAACTGTGCAACTTGGACAGAGTTTTCTCTGGTAGAGGTTGGATGTGGGGTGGGGTTTTCAGCAGGCAGAGTGGAAACGTGGCATGATGATACTGGGTGTCAGACATCCCTATCCCGTAAAATGATGTAACCGGCTTGAAGAGAAAGGCAAGGCATGAAGCAATTAAACACACACACAAATATTATATTTCTGTAGGGAGCACAAGATATTGGAGTAAGGTATTGGAGTAAATTGCACATGGTTGCATCTGAATTGCATATGTGCCCTCTGCTACAACGAGTGTTTGCCCTACACAGCAGTCCTTCATCTCTATGTGATATTTGGATGGAATGTCTTTCAGAATCCTTCCAACTTATTTCAGCCTGCCAGTGAAGAGCCTTTTTTCAAGCCCTGTTGTCTGTGCCTCAGACTGCACAGGTAAAGCAGCTGACAAGCAGAGGCAGGACTTTTTTGGTGGTAGCACTTTGCCCTTGGAATGCCCCCCTTGAGGCCCCCCTTCTTGCCTTTAGGCACCAGGCCAACACATTCCATTCTACTCAGGCTTATTGTAACTAAGGGATTCTTTTTAGCTGTTTTACAGTCTACTCTTCGCCTGGGGCTTGTTTTATTAATATCATTTTAGACTGCTCTGTTTGCTTTATGTGCTTTTATGCCCAGCCCAGGTTCTTTTAATCGTCTTGGCTTGTTGTAATTGGCATGTTTTTATGGACCTGCTTTTATTTATTTATTATACTGGTTCAGCTGTTTTATCATGTGATTTCATGTCTTGCTTGGTTTTATTATTTTAGTTTTGAGCTGCCTTACATACAAATTCCCTAAGTCAACAAATAAGAGTAGCTACGCAGTCCTTAGCACTATGACCAGAACTGTTTCCATTTATTTAAGTCGGATACTATTAGCAGCACTGGACTTCGATATCTGGAAACAGTATTTTGCCAGACACAATGAAGGGCCAAGAGGGAAAGACGCTGTTGTTCTCCTGCCCACTGTCACCATAAGCACTGCGTACAAAAGAGCTCTATGGATACTGTGCCAAGCGCACTTATCCCTCCCACTGTGGTCTATCTTGAACTTGCATCTTATGCTCAGATTACCTTTAAAAGCCCTTGCTGTACTGTGGGAAAATGCAAACAAGAGAAATGGCCTGATGGAAACCATGGAAGAAAATGTAAATGAACCATCTGATATAGTAGGTAAGCCAAGCCCGGGGAAGAATTAAGTGTGATTAATTACATTGTGTTTTCATTGTACCTGCCTGACTGACACACACAGCCAGGGATGCTTGTTTTCTTCTCCCAGAGAACTATTCACCTTTCAGATAAGGGACAGCAAGCCCAGATGTTCCACTATCGCCCAGCCAATTAACCAGCATACATTTACCGTTATCTAGTTAAGCCCACATTCCATGTTGATCAAAACAATTGCCTTCTTTGTAATTGCTTGCACCAAATACTGCTATCCTGTGGGGGTTTTTTAAATGCATATATTGTTATAAGGTGGACAATTCTAAAGCATTTGTCCATTTGTAAACTGGTCCGTGCTGTTCTCAGGTGAAATGAGCTCCAGACGTTCCTTGAGAAACAACAGGCATCAACATGTGCAAAAAGGGTTGAGTACTGCTGAATTTCAAGTACCTCAAGGTTCATGTGAGTTCAAAAGGGAATCACCCCTTCTTTTACCAATAAATTACGGTTGTTGGAACTGTAGAAGAGGAAGTAATAGATCTGGCACTGGGTCAGGAAGTTCAGCCAGTGAACTAATGTTATTAACAAGAAAACTTGTGAAGTTTCATGCAAAAAGATGAACACTGTAGTACACAAAGTATGCCTTAAACTGTACCTCCCCTCACCCCAAACATCTTATAGAACACACAGTAAATACACCAAAAACATTACACTCTCATGGATGGACTTCTTCAGTACTGGCAGAGGTGGGATCCAACCAGTTCTCACCACTTCTCTAGAAGTGGTTACTAATTTTTTCTGAATGCCAAGAAGTGGTTACTAAAGCAACCTCCCTGCCCAATAGTGACTGGAGGTGCGTGTGTGCGGTGGCGCCACTGTTTGAATCCCACCACCATCGGAACCTGTTATTAAAATTTTTGGATCTCACCACTGAGTACTGGCTACCCTTGTGCTGCACTCTCAACCATGTGTGTTTGCTGAGTAATGTTTGAGAAGGCGTTATATAAATCCTACTAGAAGCAATCCAGGGTAAAAATGAACACTGAAATGATTAGACTCCTGCTCCTGTTGAAACCTTGGTTTTGAAATCTCGGAACCATATAAAGAAAAACAAAACAGCATTTTTAAACATTCACAACAGAATGTAAATTATGGTTTCTTCAGATCAGGAGGAGTGTCCCATTATTTGAGTAGCCGAATAGGTTCAGCTACCATCCTCCATCAGCCCAATCTCTGGACAGTTTCCATCACAGTTTAATAGCCAGGAATGAAATGTTCATCTGGTTCAAAGGGCAAGTCCTTCAGCTAAATGAAAGAGATGCACTTCTGAGGATTCCATGTTGCATGGCACAGCTTTTGCTACTCTGCATTTTCTGTTTCAGGAAGATCAAATCAGTTGCATGCTTCCCACTCCTTTACAAAGTGGACACAATCAGTGGTGTACCTAGGCAAACTGGAGCCCTGGGCAAAACCTCAGTTTGATGCCCCCCATAGACGGCCACCCTCCCCCACCGTGACCAAACAAAGATGTTTTCCACCAGGTCGTTTCAAAGTCACCATCACATTATAGAAAATGCCCCAACTCACAAATCTGAACACAGCAGAAATATTTTTGTAAACATTTTCAAAATGCTTTCAAAAGGTTTTATTACTGCTATGAAAACATTTTATGGTGTTGTATCCAATCCCCCCAATTGGGGGAAACAGCATCACTTTCAATGTTATTTAAACTGGGGACCCCAGATTCCCCCTTTAAAGTGGACTTAAAAGGAGAATCTGGGCTCCCTAGTTGAAACAAGTGATGCTGGAATCCACCCCCAAACAGCATCATTTTCAATGGTGTTTAAACTAGGGTTTATCCACCTTATCCACCTTAAAGGGAGAATCTGGGGTCCCCAGTTTAAACAACATTGAAAGTGATGCTGTTTTGGGGCAGATTATCCCCCACCTTGAAACAGCATCACTTCCAATGTTTAAACTAGAGACCTCAGATTCTCCCTTTAAATCCATGCCGAAGGGGGAGGATTTAATATTGGTATTATTATTAATAATAATAATAACAACAACCTTTATTAGGCATTGAGAGAATAAAAGAAAGAAAGAAGAGTTATTTTGGATTTATATCTCCCCTTTCTCTCCTGCAGGAGACTCAAAGGGGCTTACAAGCTCCTTGCCCTTCCCCCACTCACAACAAACACCCTGTGAGGTAGGTGGGGCTGAGAGAGCTCCGAAAAGCTGTGACTAGCCCAAGGTCACCCAGCTGGCATGTGTGGGAGTGTACAGGCTAATCTGAATTCCCCAGATAAGCCTCCACAGCTCAGGCGGCAGAGCTGGGAATCAAACCCGGTTCCTCCAGATTAGATACACGAGCTCTTAACCTCCTACGCCACTGCTTCTCCCAAAGAAAACAAGCATTGGCAGGAAGGGGGTGGATTTAAAAGGAAAATCTGGGGAAATTTAGGGAGTGTCTGCTGTCAGGGGTACAATTATTAAGATAGCAGCACCAAAATTTCAGAGTATCTTTTGAGACCCTACTGATGATACCACCCAGGTTTGGTGAAGTTTGGTTCAGGAGGTCCAAAGTTATGGACCTCAAAGGTGTAGCCCCCATCTCCTATTAGCTCCCATTTGAAACAATGGGGGCACTCCCTTTCAGAGTTCCTAAACCAAAACTCACCAAACCTGGGTGATATCATCAGGAGAGTCTCCAGAAAAATCCTTGAAATGTTGGTGCTGCTCTAGCCTAAAAACTGCGCCCTCTGCAGGCCAAAAACGGAAAAAGATTGAAAATACAAAAAACCCACCAACGAACCTGCAATTTTTGCGCCCCCCACAAGGTGGCGCCCTGGGCTACTGCCCACTTTGCCCAATGGGAGGAACGCCTCTGGACGCAATTCCTGAAAGGGATATACAATTTAACAAACTATATGTTTCAATTCTCTCATTACAGATCTAGTCACAGAATCAGTGAAACCCATGAGAAATATGGTTTAACCACCATTAAAACCACAATGAATTATTCAAATACTGTTTTGTTATGTGGATGGTAGCATAAAGCATAGCATCTTTCTACCAGTGACAGTTTTATTGGCAGAGCTTAATGATTAAGAGGAAGTGCATCAGATAGGACAACCCCCTTTGAGTTTCAACATGATACAAACTAGGCAGAAAATAAAAGACCCATCCTTTTCAAACAAATCACTAGAGAAGGGGGAGGATGTGGGATTTATGAGTTAGACATCCATTAAATCTTCAGTTTTACACCAAAGGGGAAACAAGTTAGAGTTTTAAAAGGCATAGATCTTCCTCAAGGAAGAGTGGGGGATTTGCCAAAAGCCAGTGTGGAAAGGAAACTTTGATTAGTACCTCAACATAAAGTTTTGTAAACTTGTACAGCAAAAAGCTGTCAAATCAGCAGCTGCTTTTTGTTGGGTTTGAAGTACTTCTTATTCTCCAAAAAGATACAGTACAGGGAGCAATTAGAGAGGCTCATAAATGCAAGTATATAAAAATGGTCTACATGGATTTAGTTTGATAGACAAACTTGTGGATTTTATAGGAGCTGGCATCAGAATTCATTGGACTTTTTCAGCTCAAATGTTCATAATTAAAGTCCTGGATACCACACCACCAGGGCTTATGGGAACACTCCATAGACTGCCACCACCTTACCTGAAGCACAGCTTGAAAACAACTGCTCTTGAGTACGCAGTGCAGGTTTCTGGAAAGACACCCCTTGCACAGTCTCAAATAATCCCCCAGTCTATGCTGTTTATGGAATTCCTGACTTCTAAGGATTTGACATGCACTGGAGCTTTATCTACTGCATTTTTACATATCAAGCTGGACCTTGTCAACCTTTTATGAACAGAAAAAGCAGTGTTGGTTTTTACACCCCACTTGCCTCTACCTTTAAAGAGTCTCAAAGCAGCTTATAATTGCTTTCTCAGCATCCCCCCCCCCCCAAACACACACACTCTCTCTCTCTCACTCTCACACATACATGGTGCCTAGTGAGGTAGGTGGGACTGAGAGAGTTCTGAGAAAACGGTGATTAGCCTAAGGTCACTCAGCAGGCTTCACTTGGAGGAGCAGAAAAACAAACCTTGGTCTCCAGATTGGACTCTGCAATTCTCGACCATTACATAAGCATTCCAGTGTTCCAGTCAGAGCATTCAGTAAGATGGCTTGGGACATTACATTTGACCATCCTATTCTTAGAGAAAAAAACTCTTACCTAAGAAGACTTGCCAGTCTTGACTTGAAGTCAAATAGGCACGAGGCTAATTTAGTAAGGCAAATTTACATATTAATTGCATTTTCTGTTATTGCACTTGAATCCAAGCAAGTATATATTACAGGGGAACAGACCTGCAAGCGACTCAGTCCTACACGTATTTACCCTGAACCCAGTCCTCACCCTTTCAGTGGGATTACTCCCAGAATCTTAATTTTAAAGGTTCACCATCCACAGCCACTACAAAATACTAATAAGGTAACCTATTAAACCATCTCTTACATTTTGAGGATGAAAATTTAAGGCACTGAACTTTCAACCTTTATAGGGAAAAATCCGAAGTCACGCTTGTGTTCTGAAAACAAACGGATTCATTTAATCCCCATTTGGAACATAAAAGGGAAAGTCCTAAAGATCTACTCAAATAATGCGGAGCCGCAGTCCGATGTAAAATTAACAGGCGCGTGCTAATTGCTTCACTCCGCCAGCATCTTTGAGCCCGACTTTTGATCCCGGGGATCAAAACACCGCAATTAAAACCGCAGCCGCTCCTTCTCGCTCGAGCGGCGAAACAGCTCAGAGTTGCCCTCGCTCAGCGCTCAGCGCCCAGACCCGGACCGCAGGCTGTGGGGCGGGGAGGATGCTGAACAGCAAACCCCAAAAAACAAAAGTTAGCCCAAACCCTCGCGCGTGCTCGTTGCCAGACTTTCCAAGCCACTGATGGAATAGCTTTTATTTCGCCTTGACAGCGAGATTCAGTTCCGGGCAGGGCGGTCCACGGAGGCTTTCAAGCACCCCCTCCAGCCCGCTCTCCTTCCCAGCCCCGCGTCCCCCCAGCCAGGGGGCTGCACTCACTCACCCTGGGCCCGCTCGCCCGGTGGTTGTGAACCCGCGGCAGAAGAACCAGCAGCGCCAAGACCAGGCGAGAGGACGCAGAGCCCCCCGGACTGGCCGGCATCGTGGCTGCGGGGCGAAAAGGGCAGGCAGGAGGCTGGCAGAAGAGGGGACGCCCCGGCTGCCGGCTCCTGCTTCTGCTGAGCAAGGGGCGGGTTCCCTCACCCCGAGCGAGCGCCCGTCTTCGGCTGGCAGCGCTCCGCCCGCCCCCTCTGTCTGCAGCAGGTTAAACGCCGCCACGGCCCCGGCCATCGGGATCCCCCGTTATAAAGGCCCTGGGCGGGACGGGGCGGGGCGGAGCCAGCCGGGGCTACCGTGAAGGGCCCAACCAAACATTTCCCGCTTTCGCTTCCCCTTTTGCCCTGGTGTGCCCTCCTCCCCCTGAGCAGCCAGCGCTACACCGGGAAACAGTCGGAGCTTCGTTCGGGAATGACAGCAAATACCCGCTGCCTCACTTATCCAAATTGAGTTGAATGGAACTGATGCTCAGAACATTTACACGCTTACTACCATGGTCAAGGCAATCGAAGGGTATCCTGAGGGAGCATGTCCCACCAAGCTGGGAACTGGGACCCACGGAATTCACGGCCACTCGCTTCAGAGGAAGCGTAGTTAGGATAATTTCTTTAACTTCATTTAGACTCTGCCTGTCTCCCAGATGAGCACTTACATCCTTCTCCTCACCTCTGTTTTAGCCTCACAACACCCCTGAGAGGTGGGTTAATCTGAGACTGCGATTGGCTGGGCCAAGACACTGTCCATGGCAGAGCTGGATATCAAACCTGGATCTCCCAGATACTAAGCTAACCCTAACCACTACACTACATTGCCTCTTTATAATGATCCAACAGGGTAGCAAAAAAAAGATACTAATCCTTTCTTGAGTGCATGTGCATTGGCAGTAACTGATTGGGGGGGGTTTCTACCATGTTTCCCCGAAAATAAGACAGTGTCTTATATTAATTTTTGCTTCCAAAGATGTGCTGTCTTATTTTCAGGGGATGTCTTATTTTTCCAGGGGATGTCTTATTGTTCTGTTCGGTGGGCATGCTTCCAAAAAAACCTTTGCTACGTCTTACTTTCAGGGGATGCCTTATATTTAGCACTTCAGCAAAACCTCTACTATGTCTTATTTTCGAGGAAACGGTAAATATTGCTAAAGTATCCTGTTTCTTTTTCCTAAATGATCAACTAGAATGCCCACAAATCACCTACCTTACAGACAAGAACTCTGTGGCAAACATGGACTGGGAGAAGTGTGCAAGCTGGAAAAACACTAATGGAAAGATTCTCAGCACATGTATTTTTTCCCATTGTGCACTGATGCAGGCATGCTGGTGTATGGAGGTGCCAATCAAGTATCAGATACGCCTTGAGAAAGGAAAGAATTCAGGAAAGAATCCAGATGGCTCAAATAAGTAAGCCATCGATATACATAAAGGAAATGGAGCATGAGCATAGAAAAGAATAAAGAGAAAGAAAAGAGAAAAACGGGCCTAGAGATGAAGGGAAGAATAGACTGGGAAATCTGCTTATACATAAGATCACATTCTGTACTCAGTTTGTGTTGACGCTCATTGGAGACCAACACTTCTTTTGGTGGAATTATTGACTCAGGGGAGGGGCCATGGTGCGGTGACAGAGCATCTGTTTGGCTTGTAGAAGGGTCCACATTCAATCATGGTATCTAGAGTTAAAAGGACCAAGTGGTAGGCCTCAACCTGAGGCCTTGGAGAGCAACTGCCACACAGAAAGGACAGTACTGACCTTGATAGACTTAGGGTCCGATTCACTACTGAGCCACATAATCTGCATGTGTTTTCTGGGTAGTGGGGAGAAAGTCATTGCTGTTTGTAATTGAACACTCATTCAAGTGGCTGACTTGCATCAGCTGTGTAACGTCTGAAGTGGAGACACAACAGAAAGTGTGGTGCCTACTTCCCCTCCCATACCTCCCTAAGGAGAACCTAGAGTTTCAATAAAAAATCAGATTTTCTGTTATTGCATGGCAAACTAGCTACATACGTCTTGTCTGTCATCATGGCATGCCTATCTAAATTAAATGTAACAAATAGAAACACAACCATAATTATAAGTTTCTAATTGCTCACAGAATAATACTGCCGGCAATAAAAGGTATACAGACCAGTTTCTGTGAGAAACAATACTTGTACATTTAGCTGAGATTCAAATTTCACAAAGCATCTTGGGAACAGTGAGGTGGGGAGAAGGGCAAGACAGCTAAGCAGGCTGAAGGCTAGAGAGCTGATTGGGAAGAAGTCCCGGAATAGAAACCCTCAGGAGAAGTAACAAGGGGGCTGAAGGAAAGAGGCAGAGTAGGCGGTTAGAATGACATGCAGGAACCCAAGGGAAAGGGAGGTAGAAGTCATGGAGAAGGAAGTCATGGGGACAGGAAACCAAGAGGCTGTGGGTTACCAATTCAAGGTCTATAGGGACTCCTCCACTTTCAAGACTTACTTTAAAAAATCTACTTCTGTTATCACAACATTTATAATCTGGCAGTCACAATGAGGAAAAGAACCAAGGGTAGATGTTGCATTTCATATGCTGACTTGAAACAACTAGCCAAAAAAATCCTCTGTCTTTTGGCTGCTCATTTATTATTGTTACAGGCAAATGTTCTGAAGTTATTGATGGCACCATGACAGTGAGATGATAATTAAGAATTGTGCTGTTGGGCTTTATATAATTGTTCAAGAAAAACAAGTAACCTTGGTTGGTAAATTCTAGGGAAAAGGGAAAACGTGGCACAGGGAGGCTTTGTGCTGGTTGCTGAAAGATCTGCACTGGGTTTCTGGGCACAATTCAAAGTGCTGGTTCTTACCTTTACGGCTTGCAGCCAGGGTAACTGAGGAGTTTCATTTTGTCAGTTTGGATGCTGTTTTATTATTTTATCATGTTTTACATTGTGAGTTTCCTCGAGCAAGTTTTCCTAACTTGTCAAACCTACACTGTACATAGAAATTTTGTATGTTTTGTGTATTCTCCAATACATGACAGAATCACAAAGTTAGGATTCTGACTGAGGGCCAAACAAGATGAGATGGCATTCTTGTGGCTGTCATGAGGATGCCACCACCATTTAAAATTCATTAAAAATTGTTGTAAGGGCCCAGTCCTGATTGGACCTGTAGGATGGTAGGCTGAAATACTTGTTTCTCCCCCTCCCCTGCCTTATCAAGTGCTGAAATAACTGCACACACACACACACACACACACACACACACACACACACACACACACACACGCCATGGCTGCTTCAGACATGGGATAAAGCAAGACCATTGTGTGGTGTACCCAATCAGGGTCATGCTCTCACAGCATTTTAAACTGATTTTTCAAAGGCAGCAGCATCTTTGTGGCAGCCACAAGGATGTCATCAATCCAGCTAGGCCTTGAATCAGCATCTCAAGAACCTCAGCATTCCACTAATCCAATTCAAACACTAGTATAACCAGGAAAATTTTGTTGGTCTTTAAGATGATTGCTGAACTTGAATTTTGTTCTAGTATACCCAGAAACTTAATATTTTTTCCCAGCTATTAACCCCAGGGTCACAACACAGAGTCAGGAAATGACAAACTACCCCTGAATGTCTCCTGCTTTGAAAACCCTATGGGATCATCATAAGTTCTCTTTTTGCTACAATAATACACAAATGTGCGCAAAATGGAAAACCTGCAGGCAGTTTTGGGTTTCTCCTTTACACACACTTAAGCGCACAGAAAGAAACCTATGCAAATGCATGCAATTGGCTCATGGAATGATCTACACCTAGGATACATGTAATTTACTTCATATGGCAGCATCTCTTTGATAGGGACTGTAAAAGCCATGTGCAGCCTTAAGATATGTGTGTGTATCTCAAGAAGAAATTATTGCTGCCCAGGATATCACCAGTCTAAACTTGCTCTGAGGTATGAATAAGAGGACATAAGCTTGGACTGGCAAATGCCAAACTATAGTGCTTTGAAAAGAGGTTTCCACACTACCTAGGATGAAAAGTTTGAAGGAATATCAACCTCAGACATCACCCACAGGCTGAGCAACAGGGAATAGTTCAACAGATATCCAACATCCCTTAGGGGGGATAAAACTCTGAAAAATGGATTAAGCTGTATGCTTTGTAGTATCACATCTGGACACTGTTCCAACAGTTGGGCGCTCACCTTATCGTTTACCATAGACATTTTGTGTGGCCTTGAACAATCAGCCTCAGCTCCTGTAAAACAGGAATAATGTACTTGTACTGCCAAAGTCTACTGAGAAGATGCCTTTAGTGAACACAAAAGAAGTCACAACGTTCAGCACACAAATTAATGGAAATAATCTATTGGTGGTGAACTTTACCCTTAAAATGTAGTCATTGAAATCTGTCTTGACTGAAATTTATAGAGGGCAGTGGGAGGATTAATTCAGCTCTGTTGCTGTAATTGCATGTACTTTGCCTTGTGCAGAAGTCCATAGTTGTGAGGTACAATCAGAGCAGAAGGGCCAAACTTTTGATGTTCAGGCAGAATTTGAGGAAACTATCACTTGAAACTGACAGATTTTATAGAGAACGGGCTTTTGTCTTTCCCCTGTTCAGCTTTTGCAGTGTTTCTAGTAATCATTTGTCTTTTGGACAGCTTGATAGCCGGAGAACATCAACATCTTGATCCTGATATGTCATCACTGGCTATTCCAGTCACTGAATTACCAAAAGGCAGCCAAGGGAAGGCTCCCATTGCATTGACTTGGTTTTAATTTACTCCATTTTTAAATCTACAGAAACTAATAAAAGCTTTCAGTTGCTTAAAAGGCCTTGAGCCACTAGTTTCTTCACCAAAGTTTACATTCTTGAGGCTTTTTATAGGCTAATCATGAAAAACATTTTGTAAAAAAGAAACACACTATAGAATAACAGATCCCCAACATTAAGAAACTAAGGCTTCAGTTTTGTTCCTTATGGCTATTAAGGTATTTCTTCTCCTCCCCCCCCCCCCCACACCTTTCCTAATTAAGATTCTGATTGGTTCTGCAGACTCCAGCTCAGCTTCCTGAGTGTGCAGTTTGGAATTAACTCCCTGTTTGCCAGGCACAAGCAAGGGGCTTCATTCTGCGCTGGGACTAGAATTGCCATTTTACTCCTGCAGATCTCCTGTGTTTTCACAGAAACATGATAGACATTCATTAAGCATAGTTTTCCCATCACAATCTATCTTCATCTGAAGGGAAATTTCACCCAGTAGATGAAATTTTGCCTGTTATGCTGCAGTTGACAATTCACTGCGTAAGGAGATAAACACCAAGGATGAAGTGCGGTTGCCAGCTTCAGATTGTGAAAATTCTTGGAAATGGTGGTGGAGCCTGGGTTTAGGGCAGGTTTTAGGGAGGGACCTCAGTGACGTATAATGCCATAGAGTCCACCTTCAGTGTGGTATAATGCCATAGAGTCTACATAGTAGCCATTTTCTGCAGGGGAACAGATGCTTGTTGTCTAAAGATCAGTTGTAAATACCATAAGATCTCCAAGCATCACCTTGAGATTGGCAACCATAACATGAGACCACATCTTACCACCCCAAAACTACTTCACCAATGTTTGATTTGCAGAGTGGAAGTGCATGCTAATCTGAAGCAGTGAAATTAGCTCCTCTTCAACAATGAAAGCACAGCAAATACGTGTATACATACTAGTTTCCAAATGGAAACAAATGAGGAAAGGATAAATGTGCAATAAACTTGCAGAAAGTCTGAGCAGGCAAAAACAAAATGACTTTCCTCAAAAGTGCTACCTGTACTTTTCAAGACTGTATAGCAGCTGATGCAGCCTGTCATACAAGGATGAGATAAGTGACCCTCATTATAAAGACCTTTCTATGCAGCTATTAAAGATATAGAAGGCCTAGCTGCCTTTGAAATAGATCACCCAAGACCTACCAGCAGAGTTCTCAGAAGCTGAATGTAATGTCCATTTGACTTTGATGTTCCATGAACAAGTGGTTTCATGAAAATAAGGCTGAATCTTCCTTTAGAAATACCAGTCAATCCAGACAAAAAAAATTAGTAGGGAAGAGACAAAGGTGGCATTTTCCCTGGTTTCCATTACTGGACAGTATGAATTACTATGGGCAAGTCAACTGAGTACCAACTCATCTACTCAGAAAGTCTGATTTTATTAATTTAACCTTATTCCCAGGAAAGAGTTCTTAAAATTGCAGATGAATTCAAATGTTCAGAGAATCAGCAGATGGAATTCAGAAAAATGCTTCTCTCAAGTGCACAGTTGTTTAGGGGAAAGGTTGGCATATGAATATTTTAAATAAATAAAGATGCACCAAATGTTGCAAATTCAAGAATGAGAGGCAAAGTCCTGAAACAACTTCCTGACGTGAAAACCAACATAATATAGGGTGCTGTGTGGTTTCCGGCAATACATTCGACAATACATTCAACATAATATTGCTTGTTAGAATGCTGGACTAAGACCTAGGGTTTGTATCTGCAGTCTGCCATCAAAACTTGCTAGGTGACCTTGGGCCCATCACAATCTCTCAGCCTAACCTTTCTCAGAGGGTTGTTATGAGGTTGTTGTTTTGAGGTAAAGTGAGGAAATGCACATATGCAGTTCCATGCCATTTTGTCATACTTGCTGACCCTCCACACCATATCTGTCACACCACCTCTATCTTAAAGACACATGAAAGAAAAAAATATTTTGAATTAAGACTTACTACTTTGATGTTTCCCTGTGGCTTATGACAGTGCTATCTGGTATCCATCAATGTCTGCTGTGTTGTTTGAATTCTGATTTATTTGTACATGTATATTCCCACATGAACTTACAAGAATTGTAATCCTCTGTCTGGGTCCACAAAACACAACTAAAAGAGGTGCATGTTGGGCAGTGGTGGGATCCAAAAATTTTAGTAACAGGTTCCCATGGTGGTGGGGTTCAAACAGTGTGAAATGTAGCGCCTAATGGGGCGTAAATGAGAGCTGCTTGTCAACGCGTGCATACACTCATCTGTTACTGTAAAAAACTCTTACTGTAAAAAAAGTTCCTAATTTCCAGCTGCTATCTTTCTGTCCATAATTTAAACTCATTATAGCAAGTCCTATCGTCTACTGCCAACAGAAACAACTACTTCTCCTCTAATTGACTGCCTGTCAAATACTTAATACTTTCAAATACTTAATTTTGTTTCTAGAAATCAAAAGGATACTTTCCTTAAACAAGAAACTTTACCATATAACTAAAACTTGTTTTTAAAACAGCCCAACAGGGAGAATTATCCCGTTTTCTACCTTCGCTAACTGTTTCAGCCATACACACTTAGGAAAACAACGGGACTTTAAGGATTTCCCTGGACCTAATGGAATTTCCTAACGGAAGAAAGCAGACCCAATTAGTAACCCCCTCTCGGGTAATTGCATACAAATAATTAGTGACTCCAATTCCTCGGGGAACTGGTGCTGGAGAGGGAATCCTCTTACTGGATCCTCCCACACCTCTGATGTTGGGGCTTATTTACCCTGCCACAAAGGCCTATCTGGCCACAAAGCACCTATACCAGGGGTCTGCAACCTGCGGCTCTCCAGATGTTCATGGACTACAATTCCCATCAGCCCCTGCCAGCAAGGCCAATTGGCCATTCTGGCAGGGGCTGATGGGAATTGTAGTCCATGAACATCTGGAGAGCCGCAGGTTGCAGACCCCTGACCTATAGTGATAACTAAGAAGAAAGGATCAATTTTCTTTTAACTTAATGGGTCAGTTATTCAGGTAGTTTCTTTAAATAAAGGTACTTGACCTACCCCTGAGCCTAGATGATGAAGTTTACAATCAAATATTACAATCATGATAAATGCTGCCAGCTGCACAGGCTCCCAAATCAGGCAATGTATCAAATTCTGGTCATTTAAATGATATATCCAAGGTTATTACTCAAATAGCCCGTATTTGAAGCATCCTTCCTGCATGTCTAGTATGTACCTGTATATATAGAATTAACTTAAGACACCACAGTGGAGTAGTAATGGTTTTACAACTGTTTCTCCATGGTCAATTTGCTCTGGGAATCTTAGCAATATCAGTATTTTGCCTGAGTTGCTGAAGAAGGAGCAGGATATCCAAGATGTAACATATCTTACTTCTTCCTGGCAGGTGAGCACTTTTCTCCCTGTCTTTCTCCTTATAAGCAGACCAGTGTCTCTCAGCCTGGAACCCAAGAAATTTATAACTAGGTTCCAGGCTAGAGTGGTTTTTCGGAGGTCAGGGGTTTTTCAGGGGGTTAATCAAAGCATTCTGCATAAAATATATACTGTTATCCTTAGCCATCTGCCCACTGAAGGCCATTGCTTCATTATACCATTTTTGCCCTTCCTCAGGGGCATACCACCCAGGGGGACATATGGGGGGCAAATGTCCCCAGGTGGCGCTCATTTAGTCATATGGAGGTGGGAAATCACACCCCTTCCCCTTCCCCCTGGATCCCATGTGGCCAGCACTTTCCAGGGAAGGAAAGCCCGCACCCTGCAAATAGCACGCCTGGCCAAGTGCCCAAGAACACAGCTGGGCCAACCTTGATGCTGCCTCGTCTGGGCGCCTTCTGGGTGGTGGGGGCCAGAGTCGGGAAGGTGGGTCCCACAGGCTTTTGCCAGCCTCCAGCTCCTCTCCTCGCCCCAGGGCAAAATGTTTTATTATTCCTGAAAAAAAATTCTTTGAAAAACACTAAAATCAGGAGTTTTTCCTGAAGCCATTATGAAAATATTTCCCATTATGAAAATATTTCCCACTTGCTGTGCAAAGAGCAGGAACCATTTTATTACTCCCTCCTGACTTAAAACTCTCACTTCTGTTTTGTGAGCAGCTTGTTCCACATTTTCACACTTCCAGGATTCTTCAGTGGCATCTACCATTACTCACAGATAAGCCCTACGGAGGTTTTTTTTTCTGTTTAGTTTATCCTCGGCCTAATAATTTCCATCTTAAAAGTATATGAATAAGGTTAGTTTTCACTGCCAATTCAACATACGTGTCTTTTTTTCTTTTGTTGTTGTTGTTTTGAGGGAGGTGTCTTCGAAGCTACAAAGACGCAAAATATGTGCATATTGCTGATTCTTATCATAGCTTCGTAGCTTCTAAGACACCTCCCTCAAAACAAAACAAAAAAGGAAAAATGACACATGCACCAAATCAACAGTGAAAACTAATTTTACTCATGTACTTTTTAGACAGAAAATGTGGGAGGATGAGTTGCGAGCAGAGGAAACCTCTATGGGAACCTTCTGCAAATGGTGGACAACATGGAGAATCCCGAAATGGCAGAAAATGGTGGGCATAAGCTGCTCACAAAATGGAAGTGTGAGCTCTAACCATGGGAGGGGGGGTGGAAGGTAAAAGAATTGTTTTGGGGTGAAACACTTTATTTGTCTGTGTTATGTAGACAAAAAAAAGCAAAAATTGTTCTTTTGAAGAAGTCTACAAGATGATTATTTGTGATATATGGAACGGGCCACCAAATATATTCAAGTACTGGTCACCATGGTTTTTTTTTTTAACCAAACACTCTTTCTCACTACGAGATGAACTACGAAATGAACAGATATATACGCAGGTTGAACGCCCCTTTGCTATAACATGTGTACAGGGCTAGTGAAGGAAACAAAGGGAGGCTTCCCACTACAGGAGGCTGCTCTGAGCCAACCAGCAGTGTTGACTTGGTGTCTCTCTTTGGAACAGTCAAAGTCTAACCTGAGAAGTTTCTGGCAGTGGGAAACCTGCGCATGCCAGACTTTCATCTCTGCTTTTTTGCTTTTCCCCTCAGCTTAAGGCAGAACAGGCTGCAGCAGTGGCACCACACCAAGGTGGAGGGGGTGCACAATGCACTGGGCACATGCTGGTCCGGGGGTGTGGCATGGCGGGCGGGGTGTGGCAGGGGCACGGGGCATACGTGGGCCCTGGGTGCAGTTCCCCCTTGCTCCGGCCCTGAGCTGTAGCAGCTATTGGCCACATCCAGTCAAATGTGCTCAGCAGAGAAGAAACAGGCACTTCATAGTACTGTCAACTGACAGGAGATTTCGGGTACCGGGGCAAGCAAACAAGCATTATGCCACTACCGCAAAGCTGGAAGTGAAATCATCATATGAGCACGATGCTCTAGGATTTATCACAGAGTTAGGGGAGGGAATCATACAGCATGGCAAAGACGACATTTCCAAGTTCCTGCTGGAAGTACTATCAAAACATCACATATGAGGTTGCCATGCCAAGCCTCTGTTCAAGATGTGAGCATTTTCAGCTGTCACTGGAGGTAGGAGAGGTTAGAAAATGGAAGCTAATACGCCCAGCCAATCATCTCAAGAGGAACAGTTCTCCTTACAAGTAGGTAAGCAGCCCTGACTGAGTGAGTACACAACTGGGAGCCTCTGGCTGAGGATGACCTGATGTCATAGGCATGGACAGCGGCTAAACTTGGTTGATCTACCTTAGGAGGCCTAGCCAGCTGTTGGATGAAATGCATCTGGCAGTTGGACTAACACAGAGTGGGGGAGGAACTACAAGCAAGTGAGTGCAAGCCTGGAAGAAAGCAGTTGGTGGTGGATGGATGCAAAAAAACTCTTTGCTCAAGTTGAACTAATCTAAGGGACCTCTTTGGGAACAAATGCCACAGACTCGGATCCACTGGACTGTATCTAGATTATGGAGCGGTAGGGGTTTTGAGTGTGTTTTGTGTATGAGGATGTGTCAAAGCAGTCAGCTGAAGATAATTTTGTAGCCTGATGGAAGCCACCACTACTTTGATAAACTTTTGGATAAAACTGGACATTCCCCTTTAACAACTTGGTCCTTTTTTGCCATGCAAGGCCAGATTTATCTATAAGCTAAGCCTAGGGTCTCTAAAACTAGGGGGCTTCCGGCCCAGGTGTATAATATTTTTGGCACTGTCTCATAGGCCATTCTTACACATGCTGTAATAATGCACTGCAGTCTCTAAACAACCCTTCAGTAATTTTCCTTGTGTAACCCTGAGTCTACTAGGAGAGCTAAAGAGTTGAATGTTCCATGTAAGGAAGAAAAGGTGCAGTCTTCTCAGATTCACTGGAGGGCCTGAAATTGCATGTAGATCCCCTCAGAAGGACTCCAACTTTGTCATAAACTACATATTGATTTTCTAGGTATAAGAATTTCTTATACTGATTGCTGGAATGGGGGGGATTGTGTTTATATTAATTGGCTATTAGCCTGTATTTTTATTCCACTTCTTCCACAAATCCATATGATTTATTCCATGCATGGTCACTCTTCAGATTTGGAGGGCCGTTTGGCTGTTGACTGCTCCCTTGATACAGTGAACGATTCTGGCAATATCAATGAAATGTACACCTTCTTTTCATTCTCCACACGGAGATCAGCAATTCTAAAATAATTTTTGCAACCTAAGTAAAAAGTGCCTAAATGTTTGTCAGACGCTAGGTGGGAGGCACATGCAAAAGCCACATAAGCTGTTTTGGAAAATTACAGTGCTATCACTGATGCCCTCAGCCCTCAGTCACTTGTACTCTGATGTTAATGGGAAGAATGGTACCAAGTTTCAACGTAACAGTCTTTTGCAGAAAATGGAAACATTGGAATTTGTGTTTATGATGCGATTTTGGATCTGTATGCTAGGTCATTTTCACAGGATCAGCAAAGCCATTCAGAAATCAAAATTGTTATTGAGTACTTGTGCAAGTTTGTAATCAACTCCCTCCTGGCCATTCACCACCGTATGCAGATGGTGAACATTTCAGACTTAAGCCACCAAAAACAGCCCATAGGGGCTGCTGGGAGGACTGTTCTCTTTGCAGGCATCCCCACACCACCAGGAAGCTTAGCCTTGTGGATGGGGCTGTCAGCCTTCCATCCTTCCAAGGTCAATTAAAAAAAATACCCAGCTTGCTGTAGATGATTGGGGAATGTAATGGCAAACCACCCTGTAAACACAGTCTGACTAGTAAATGTTGTGATGTGACATCACATGGGTCAGTAATGACGTGGTTCTCACACAGGGGACTACCTTTACCTTTGAGTTTGCTAATTTTCTGTGCCATTTGCTTATGTGCAAAACATATTTTTAGCCATTTTTGTCTGTTGCATGAAGAATTTATAAAACTGGACTGGGCTTAGTTCCTAAGTGAGTCAGCTAAAGAGCCCCACCCCTATTACTTGGGCAGAAGATGATTTTTAAACACTGCTTTGTTGTTTTAAAAAGAAATACCATATATACTCGTGTATAAGTCGACCCGCATATAAGTCGAGGCACCTAATTTTACCGCAAAAAACTGGGAAAACTTATTGACTCGCGTATAAGTCGAGGGTGGGAAATGCAGCAGCTGCAAGGTAAATTTGAAAATAAAAAATAGATACTAATAAAATTACATCAATTGAGATATCAGTAGGTTAAATTGTTTTGAATATTTATTTTAAAGAAAAACAGTAAACTGGTTCTTGTGGGTGGAAGTGCAAGAATACATCAACAATAACTTTAAAAGTACAAAAACCTTTTAGCCTAAATCCGGTATAAATCCAAGCTTAAAACACAAGAGTTAAAATCCTTCAAAACGGGATCTCCCTATCATCATTCAGTATGTCCATAAAATGTAACCTCCAACTTAAATTCTGGTGAGGGATATTATCAGAAATGGAAAATCTACTATTAGCTTCCATTGTAAACAATGGGGATGGGGCGCCCCCTTTGGGGGTCAATAACTTTGGATCCCCTGGCCCAAACTTCACCAAACTTGGCTGGTATCTTCAGGAGTGTCTTCTGAGGGTACCCTGAAATTTTGGTGCCACTAGCATAAAAACTGCGCTCCCTGCTGGCCGGCAAAGTAAAAACACAAAAAAATTTAATGACCCGCATATAAGTCGAGGGGAGCTTTTTCAGCATTAAAAATGTGCTGAAAAATTCAACTTATACATGAGTATATACGGTACTTACAAAAAGTGAGAGTGGCCAGTATCAGAAGCATTTTTCCTTTCACGTGCAGGCAGAAATGCTTCTTATGTAAGACTATTTGCTGCAACAGAGATGTGAAAACATATTATTTCCACCATACATAGTGTTTTTATTTAAATGCAAATTTAGAAAATAAATTACCTGATGAGTTGACCAACGTTCACAGAATCAACTACAATTTCTTTATTTGAGTGACAGGATTAATATATGCATTATTTCTTCTGGTAAAAAGCAGCACACCACTTAAACTGATGCAATAAGGTTACA
Organism: Sphaerodactylus townsendi; assembly: GCF_021028975.2. NCBI lineage: Eukaryota > Metazoa > Chordata > Lepidosauria > Squamata > Sphaerodactylidae > Sphaerodactylus > Sphaerodactylus townsendi. The sequence continues at coordinate 120,012,319 of NC_059426.1, read as the reverse complement.
GGAATGTTCAGAGTAAGCTCTACAGAGCACAACAGTGCTGCTACCCTAATCAGACCACCACAGGATCACTTTGGAATTCATGGCAGGCTTCTATGCTGCCAATTTTCTCCCAGTTTTTTGAGTGGCAGCAATCAAATCTGAGCATGCCAGGTGTTCCACATTCTGATTGGCTGTTGATTTTGAGTGGCAGCTTGAATGGATGTCAAGCGGGGAGATCAGGCGGCTGGCCGGGAAAAACTGTGTCTGCTCCTGATTGGTGTTTGCACGGTAGCAGGCACAAGCAGGGTCACATCGGGATTTTTAAAAAGAACCTCCAAACTGGCAATTACTGAAAATCCTGGGGTAAGGGAAATATCACAGGGAAACACTGGGGCAGGCCTGCTTTAGCACCGGGAACTATGCAGAATTCTTGGCTGCATAGGGATATTTTTCTTGCTCAACCCAGGATATTTTGACCATGCAGAAATGGCCCTCGTAAGGCTTCTGATTGACTATTGGAGATTTGATTGGCTGTGCAGTGGTTTTAATGATGCTGTGGCAGCAACTGCCATCATAGCACAAGGATTTGCACTGTTACTGAGGGTAAGCTGTGGCAAACATTTTGTGACTGGCTATACTGCTTGTGGCAGCCATTTTATTGCTGTGCCCACCATGCCATGTCAGAATTCCAAATGCGCCCACAGACTCAGAAAGGTTGAAGACTCCTGGCGCAAGGCAATGGGCCATGGATGATTGTTTCTAGAGGAAAACTTTTCCTCCAACCTCAAAGTTAGTGAGGACTAACTTTGGCCTTTTCTGCACAAGTCACCTAAAATGTTTGCAAAACATTTTGATCCTCCCCTTTACCATGATATTTGTCTGCACTCATGCCCTTGAAACAATTCATGGCCGCTGTTAGGTGTTCTCTCACTTTCTTTCTTTTGGGGGGGGGGGGTATTTGTGAAATCAGTGCTTCATTGTTTCCTAGCGCAATTCTCTGTAGTTAAATGTATTCCAGGGTTCGAATATTTACCCCCAGAAAAGGGGGGGGGGACACAGAAATGATGAAAATGAAGAGGCAAGGGGAAACAGGGTGAACTCAAGGACATAATAAAATGGCACTGAAGAGAAAGTCTGGGGACAGCACTGAGGTGTGAAAAATGGCAGCAGGAAAGATAAAACATTTTAAATATGCTTGCAGAGCAAGGGAAGAAGTCTTGAAAATGTTTCAAATCAAATAGTTTTAAAGGAGGATTCAGATAAAATGTTTCCAGGCTGAAAATAAAATGTTTTTTAGGACCAAAGGGTGGGGGGGGGGGGGATGTGGAACTCCACAGAGGAAGTGTTTTTTTTTATTTTCTGCCTGAAAATGTTTTGAAAGATTTGTGCAGAAAGAGCCTTTGATTACTCAAGATGCAAGAGAAGGCAGCTGATGTGTGCAGAAGATGAGACATCTGAACTGCAGAGCAGTTAACCAACAGGTGCAGAAAAATGGTTCCATATCATACAGGCTAGAGACTTTTTAGATTTTAGGAACCAAGTCTGGCTTTTGAAGTAGATTCAATGGCCAGACTTTGGCAAGCTTTATCTCAAACTAAGTGTTATGTTATGTTTGCTCCATATGTTTACATATAAAATACCCTTACACTCAGGGTCTTTGAAACAAATACTGTGGTTAGAACTTGTGTCTACAGAGGGTAAAACTATGAATCTGACTATGCTCGGGGTTTAGGGGACATTTGCATATTAACTTTTCTGCACAGACCTATCCCTAAAACAAATAAATTGGGTTTCCTTGTTTTTTACGAACAAATCCAATCACACCTCTAGCTTTGCTGCCATTTCAAAAAAAAATTTTGTACAAATTACCCTCCCCCTTTGACCCCCTGCCACTAACAATATACAGAGAAAAACTTTTCACTAAGCAGAAATTGCCTCTAACCTGCTTTCTAGAATATCCTACTGTGGTACATACTAACTTTTATCTTATGATTGATAGACACTGCCAAGCAAACTTAACAGAACAGATGTGGGGGGGGGGGGTGCTGTCAAAGGAATTTTAATGCTCCTCTCCCTTCTCTGCACCCCACACTTACAAAACTATTTCTAAAAGATGTGTGAATCTAAGAGCTGGGGGAAGGGATGCTTGGGGATTAGGGGACATCTGAAGAAAGTAGTATAAAATGGCTCTGAAAGGAGGAGGGTGGAGGAACCTATAACCCTTTCTCCAACCACCCCAGTGTCAACAAATATGCAACCAATTAATGTAATTGCAGAGTTATTTACGGTGCACAGGAAAGTATAGTCAAAGATCCCAAGGTTGGGGAGATAGAAAATCCCCACCACCCAATCTTTTCCACAGACATTGGCTGGTGCGTCCATGTGTCTCATAACAAGAGAAGCATGTGTCTTTTGTTTGCAGGTGTTACTTTCTGCTTAGAGGTCAGGTGCAGAAAACATGTCAGGGCTGGAAAAGGGTGTGTTTGGAGCAGAGCAAAAAGGTCTCTGGGTTTCCAGCTGTGATCAAACGATATGGTTTGTATTTTAGATATTTCCTCTTAGCATAGTTCTCAATAGCCTTTACTTAATCCTCCCCCCACCCATGACCCTTTTGGACAGCAGCAACAAAATTTGCACACAAATAGAAGGGGTGAGAATACACCCCAATTCTCACTGTCTAATTTAATTGTTCTGGATGAGTTTGTCTACTTTTCAGTGCCGTTCATCAGAGAGGTTTTAATTAGAGCTATTGAGTGGTCTGAATTGGCGCAATTAGGATTGGCATTAATTATTGTTGCATATGCTTTTCTGAACAGTAGGGCCTTTTTAGTTGTTGTAATAGTAGTAGAAGGATAGACAGGGTTACCAGGAGAGTGCAAATTACTCCTGAAATGTAAGGACAAGTGTGCTATGTAGTGGGAAAGAAGAACCAAAAAACTGAAAGGAGCAGATTGTAGGCAAGACAGACTTACAAGTATAGTCTTTTTTTCTAATCCTTTCTACTTCTGTAGCTCCCCTTAGTCCCCTTAATTTATTATGCCCACAACAGGCATGCTCAAGCCAAATGTAGTCGAGCAGCTCCGTAAGAGCTCAGCAAGTATCCATTCCTGTTTATGCTGTTGGTCTTACATGATATAGTAAACCCAGGGGTCCTATTGAGCAGCTGGAAGTGCATAAGTGTGTTGCAGCCAGGGGATCACAGATTGTGGGGTCTGACAGACCAAGAATCACAAGGGAATAAAAATAATTTTGAGCGACACCTTCTACCTTCATCTGCCTCCCCCCCCTCCCCACACACAAGAAAGAGCTGGTCATGTACCAGTCCCCTAGACATGAAGGAAGGGCCCCAAATATACCTGCCTTTTCAACAATGTACACTGATTGGTTTAAAAAAGCTGACATGCATTCTTTAGCATGGATGATGGAAAACTGTCACAAAAGTGAGCAGACTGAAAAAGACATGGAGGTAGAGATCGAGACAGACAAAGGCGTGGAAGAGAAATGTGGCATTTTTATGCTACCTTTAGGGGCAGCTCAGTCAGCTCCCTTATCTGACTTAGGAGATCACACATAATCAAAGAGTTGCTCTTGGGCAGAAAAGAAACTAGCTTCTCAGCTGGAATAAATATAAATTCACAACTGTGTGTTGTCCTTAATGCTCTAGTTTGACATCATGTAACCTCTTTAATTTACAGCCCTTAAAATGCTATACAGAGGATAAAAATGAGCTGTTAGTCTTCTCCCGGAGATCCATATATATCCTGATTTTGTGAATGGTTCCTTATCAGTCCATTTGTGGATCAATCCATGTTCAAGTATGTTCAACCATTAACCTTACCAGGTTAATGAATATTCTTCTACAAGATGATTTAAGAAAACCATTGGCACAGTCCTTCCATACCCCCTTGACCTCTCCCTTAATTTTCTCCATTGAGCCACACTGCAAAGCTATGGCTGCAGCTTAGCAGGCAGTAGCACTTTACATTTCAATCTTAAGCAGTTATACTAATTGAAGAAGTGTGAAAGAAAAACCCTGTGCCATTTTGGAAGTAGAACTTAGTTCTGCCCCTTCCTCTACATAGCAGCAATAGAATGGCAAGTGTTCTTGCAAGGCCCCTCCACCTGGCTGTGCAGAGGTAGCCAGGGTCTTCGAATTTGTGTCTTCGGAAATCAAGTATCTGAGGCTCGACTCCTCTGTTAATTCGCATAGCAGCTGGCCTGTGGTTCTCCAAAGCAGAGCGTTCAGAGGGCAGTACTATCTCCTCGCCTCTTCCACTCATCTATTCCCGATTGGACATGCCATTCCCATGGCAGGAAACGTGAGCAAGCGTCCCTTTTTTTCCCGCTTTACTAAATGGTAGGAGCCATGTAGGAGGATTTTTTTAAGGCTACTTCGCTCACTGTCACCACGGAAGTCTCTCATTCTGTGCATGGCCGAAATATGCACTGTGATTTGGCTGGCTGGCAGAGTCGAGGCGAGGGAGATTCCGCACTCCGCCAGCTTCGGCTTGAGTGCAACCCGAGTTCGCCAGAAAGTTGTACCTCCCAGTTGAGCCTCGCTAAAATTTGATAACAATGAGAGGGGAGAGGAGCAGAGAGAGCTGGTGACATTTAGCCTAACATTGCGGATGTGCGGAGTAATTCGGCCAGACTCTAATAAACGGTTGTTGAATCCTACAGTGCAGAGGGGCCCGTAGACACTCCACTGCAGAACTCCAGACTCCCCTTTGAGGTTTATTTTTAATCTTATTTAAAGGGGAAAGCCCTGAATGACATGAGTCATGCCTATTTAATCCATTGCTCCTTGCCTTCCATGTGGGGAAATCTCCTTGTGGAAGCAGCCAAATATAATGTCCTCAAACACTATATGGGCCATGATATATTTGGAAATGAGAATAAATTATTCTTCAATTAGGGTTCTCCTCTGTAGCTGTAGGGCTTCCAACAGACTGTTAATTTATCTGGTGATGTTAGTTATCTCCATGTCATGAAAAGTCCCAATTGCCCATTTCTACATCTTAAGACTTTGTTAAGGGGATAGCTTTTTGTTGAGACCTGTTCGCAATTCCACCAGTCCAACAGCATGTCAGTTCATATATTAATGTGGTAGCCTACTTCAGAAAAGAACTTTGCCTGTGGTATTTTGTTCATAGTGATTTGAGGAGTTTGAGCTTGTGTTTGTCTGTGTGTTTGTCTGTCTTAGGGGAGGGAACGAGAAGAGAAATTGGAGTTAATATGGGAAGAAGGTGTCTGTGAAAGATGTTAGGAGTAGCTGGAAAACAGAGGCATAGACTTCGTGTCTGGAAGCTGCACCCTATCCCACCACTTCCACCGGGCTTTTGGAGGGGCCAGCTGCTGATTGGTGTCCCCTCCTTCTTTCTTTCTGCTTTTATCCTCTTTTACATCTCGAGTCCCTAACGTCTTGGGACCCACCGTTCCCCCTCTTTGGGAGGGTTTTAATGGGCTTTTTAATGGACGCAGATAAATTTGTACTGTACGCTGTATTTTAAATGGGTTAATTTTAATTTATATTCTGTATTTTGCGTGTTCTTATTGTTTGTTGTGTATTCTTGTTGTACACCACCCAGAGCCCTTCGGGGGAGGGACGGTATATAAATTTAATAATAAATAAAAATAAAATAAAATTACTCAGTTGAGAAAGCAGAACTAAGTCTCTGCACAGCAGAATTGTATAGTCTGACTGCCAGAGGAATAAGTTTACACTTATGCTTGTTACTTAAAAAGAAATAAAAGTTCTTTATTATGTGAGAATGCCATACTAGATAGGAAAGGCAGAGTAAAGGATTCTAACTGTCTATCTAAACTGGGATGGAGAAAGATTGTAGAAAGCATGCCATGCCCTTGTGATGGACAGAGGAAGCAAGACAAAGAAGGGAAGTGACTGGAGGGAAGAAACCCCTGAGAGTAGCATTCCGGGTAACAAAGCATTCTGGGTAACAAAGGGACAGAAGTAGGGGTGGACAAAGGAAAGCTCAGAAAGCACTCTATCTGCCCCTATACCAAATCTCTATGGCCATTCCCAAAGATTCCAAAGCCTGTGCTAACAATAAGCAACATCGCACAATACATCTCACTGTGACATGTCTCTGAAGATGCCAGCTATAGATGAGGGCAAAATGTTAGGAGCAAAAACTACCACATTATGGCAACACAGCTTGGAAAACCCACAACAGGCAATTGTACAGTCCATTCCTTTCAACAAGTTGGAGGCAGCCCAGGACCAGCCGCAGCAAGAAGGGCGAGAGCCAACAGCCAGGCCCAAAGGATTTCAGGGGCGCTGCAACTGTAGAGGAAGCATAGTGTGACTTGACCCCAGACACAGATACAGGGTAGACCACCTGGTGGGATACAAAAGTGAGGAGGCAATCCCAGCCTCACCAAGCCCAAGTGGGCTGAAGGCAAGTGGGCTGTTTGGAGGAGGCGGGGGGGGGGCATGTCAAGACCTAGGGACCTAGGGAGAAGGCCCATTGATCTGGGCTCATGCTTGTCCCCTGGACTAAGCCAAGGCCATAGCAACATTCATATTGAAGGGAAGAAGGCTGCTCAGGCTGCCCAGTGGCATCTCCAGGCCACATTAAAAAGCAACAAAGATGAAACATTCTGTACTTTTTGAATTCCTCATCTGGTTTCCATTTTTTAAGACTTTGTTCTTTTTTTCTTTTTTTAAGGATCCCTTCAGGTTTTCTTTGCTAACTTGTTTCCCCCCCCCCTTTTCTTTTTTTACATTTCCCTCTTGTCACACTATATGCGCACACTGACATCACAAACTTTTCTTCAAAATAATAATAATAATAATAATTATTATTATTATTATTATTATTATTATTATTATTATTATTATTATTATTATTATTATTATTATTATTATTATTATTATTATTATTATTATTTCCAGGTCTCCAGTTATAGCCAGTCTCCAGGTGGTGCCTGGAAATCTATTGCAATTGATCCCCAAATGACCAAGATGAGTTCCACTGCAGAAGGTGGCTGCTTTGGGGTTTGGAACTGTACAGTGTTAAAGTCCCTCTATGGAACTGTACAATGCTGAAGCCCTTCCCCTCTCCTCCCCTCCCCAACCCCACCCTCCCCAGTCTCCACCCCCAACATCTCCAGTTGTGTCCCAACCTAAAGCCCTAGATATAGCAGAGAACTTCATGAAACAGCCCCCAACTGTCAACATCAATACTTCACTGAACAAGGTGTTCAGTGAAGTCGAACTTGAAGAAATACGGAAAAATCATGAAACAGTAGAACAGGCAACTGTGGAGACAATTGTAGGAGTTCTAACAATATCTGAGTCCACTGAACATTTTGAGCCAGAAGAAAATGCAGAAATTTTGCATGAAAAACCTGTGGTCATTTTTCGTACACCTGACACATTGACCACAAGGCAACAAGAACTTAAAGAGAAAATTTTGACCTATGCTGCATCAAAGGAAGAAAGGCAAAGACTGCAAACATTGAAAACAGTACCAAGAAAACATCTGGCACCTCTAATGAAAGATGTGAATGCTGCAATCTCCGAGAATTCATCCAGATAAACATCAATGGAAGAAACTAACTGGGCTTGCATACAGTAAGGCAGCAGTGATTGTAACACAAGAACAGGGGATACAAAAACTGAAGCCCTTAAGAAAAATGACTGAAAAAAACCAAAATGGAAAATCAGGTTGGAGTTAAAAATCAAGAACCTACGCATCAGATGCAAGCAATCCAGAACATGACGAAATGCAAAACTGAAAAATGTCAAAAATAAAGAAATAACCTGATTAAAAAATAACTGGCTGAACACAAGAAAATTGAAGAAGCACTTTGAAATTGTGGAAACAACAAATCACAGCAACAGTTTTCAGAAAAATTCGAACGATATGAAGCTAGAGTCATCCAGTACAAAACAAAATCAACTTTTCAATCTGATCAAAGGCGCAGTTCTTACTCAGAGTCTGAACTCAAGTACAGGCAGCCGCAGAATGAAAACCAGAAAAAAAACAGCTACAAATAAACATTCTGGAAAAGATTTTGTGGGAAACAGAAAAAGGCTAAGCAACAAAATGCTGGGTGGATAAAAAGACTTTGAAAAGAAATTTTCAAAGAACAAGATGAGAAACTTGGAAATAACAACCAGAAAATGATCAGTAAAAGAAAGTGAAGAAAGTCAAAAAATTGGACATCACCAATTCGGCAAATGATCAAGTTGCATGGATTTTGGCTCAAAATATCTGACCAGCCTGCACTCAAAAAAATGGCTGAACAATTCAATGAAATGTGCTGCAAACTGGAAAACATCAGTGAATGGATAGTAACTGGAAAAACATATTTGATACAGAAAGATCTCAGCAAAAGGGACAATACCAGGAAACTACAGGCTCAATAACGCATGTTTGCTCTTACAATGTTCAAACTGCTGACAGGCATAATTGCTGCCATCAAATCCAAGATTACTTTGAGGCAAAATAACATCTTTGCCAGTAGAACAAAAAAAAGGTAATAAAAGAAGAAGCTTTAGGGGCACCTGAAAGATCAGCTTCTGATTGATAAAATGATACTGGAGAACTGCAAAAGCCGCAGAACAAACCTGTATACAGAACGCGGATTGATTTCATACAAAAAAGCATCTCGACTCATCACTGCCACTACCAGAAGTGCCGGATCATCAAAATCTCTGGATGTCATTGGGGTTTGTGAAAATATTAGAAAGTTTACTCAAAATGCAAATGAAACATCTGGAAAACTGGAGTTGTTCGTGGGCAAACCAAAGCTATCGTGGAACTGTCAACATCAAGAGAGGTGAATTCTTCCAGGGTGACTCACTGTCACCTCATTGTTGTTCATCATTGCAATGATCCCACTGTCAACAAGTCTACAAAAAACAAACCTGGGCTATCAAACTGCAAGAAATCTTCTACCAAAAATCTCTAATTTGCTGTACATGGATGATATTATTAAGCTTTTATGGAAAAATCAGAAACTGAAATTCAGCCACTGACCAACACAGCTCTAGAATCTTCAGCAAATTACATTAGTATGGAGTCTCGGCTTGGACAAATGTGCCATTAAGTGGCATTGAAGAAAGGGAAAATTACTGACAGTAAGGCGGGCATAGAGATGCTCTAAATGGAAAAACCATAAAGTGCAGCCAACCTGAATCCTATAAATACCTGGGAATACTACAGCCAGACAACATCAAGCATGGGACATGTGAAAATGTATCAAGTAAGAGAATATGGCCAAAGGGTCAGAAAAATTTTGAAGAGCAAATTAGAAACGCGGAAATACCGCAATTTCAAGCGCTATTTTAATCAACACCTGGGCCATACCCGGCTACTATCGTGATACACTGCTGGAAATCTGTGAACTGGACGCTAGCAGAGCTGGATGGATCTGGACAGAAAAACAAGAAAACCCGATGACAATCCACTACTCATTACAATCCCACGTAGTGATGTTGACAGACTTTTACCTACCCAGAAAATCAGGAGGTAGGAGGGCTTCTGCAAGTGACACAAACGGGTGTGGAAGAAGAGAAACATGCACTGGCAGATTATGTGAAAAACAGTGAAGAACCAACATTGATGGGAAGTCAACAGCAGAAAAACTGTCTCAAAGTGCAAAAAGACAGCAAGAGTGAATAATCCGTAAAAATACACTTCGCAAAGCAGAAGAGAAAACTGGCAAAAAAAAGAAGGTCTCTCCATGGACAGTTCCTTAGAAAAAATTCGAGGACAAAATTCGACAAGGAAAAAACTCTTGGTTGTGGCTCACAAATGGAACTTTGAAAAAGGAGACTGAGAGCTTGATTCTTGCAGCCCAAGAACAAGCAAGTCAAACAAACGCTTCTATCAAAGCCAGAATTGAAAAGTCAACTACAGATCCTAAGCGCAGACTCCTGCAAGGAAGCAGACGCAAACAATAGATCACATACTTTAGCTGCTGCAAGAAGATCGCGCAGACGGACTTACAAGCAGAGGCATAATAACTGTTGCCTCCAGGGATGATTCACTGGAACTTGTGCCACAAATCTTACCATCTGGCGCCTGCACAAAGAACTGGTGGAATCCACTAAACCTGAAAAGGTACAATACTTCTCGAAAAATGCGAACACGTGAAACTACTCTGGGACTTCTGGAATCTCAGATTGACAAAGTTTTGGAACACAATACTCCTGACTCTCTACGATTGTGGAAAAAAAGAAAGTGTGGATAAAGTTGATGCTTGCAGTTCCTGCGATGACAGCAGGTGATTGATGAGAAGCAACTGGAAAAACTTACACGATACGAGGATTTAAGGATTGAATCCTAGCAAAGACTCGGGCACAAACCAGTAAAGGTGGTCCCAGTGGTGATCGGCATTGACTCGGGTGCGAAAATGCCTAAAGATCTTGAACGGCACTTAAAATAACAATTACGCTTCGACAAAAAATCACCATATGTCAGCTGCAAAAGGCCAATCCCTACCTCGGCTCTGCATCGCATTATTCGTCGATACATCACACAGTCCTAGATGCTTGGGAAGTGTCCGACGTGTGATGTAATACAAAATCCAGCATATTGATCTTGCTTGCTGTGTGTAACTGTTTTGTATCAATAATAATAATAATAATAATAATCCCACTAACAGTAATTTTAAAGAAAACAAAGTTAGGCTATCAAATGGCCAAAGACTCAGAAAAAATCTCATATTTGCTGTACATGGATGATTTGAAGCTGTATGGGAAATCAGACACAGAAATCCAGTCACTAGTAAACACAGTCCGAATATTCAGCACAGACATTCTACTGGATGGACGCTTTGGCCTGGAAAAGTGCGCTACTGTGGCAATAAAGAGGGGCAAGATCACCGAGAGTTATGGGATTGAAATGCCTGATGGCCAACTCTCATCAAAGTGCAAAACCAAGAGGCCGCTATAAATACCTGGGCATCTTTTGCAGCTGGATAACATCAAAAGCATGGGCAAGTGAAGACTGGTTTCGTCAGCAAGAGAGTACACCCAGAGGGATCAGAAGGAAGAATTTTGAAATCTAAATTAAATGGTGGAATACCTATCAAGAGCCACTTCACAACACCTGGGCACATACTCCGTCATCAGATTTTACACTGCAGGAAATCCATCAACTGGACACATGGCTGGAGGTTGGAAGCATTAGATACAAAAAATCCTCGGAAGCTTATGACAATGCACTCATGCCTTACACCCTACGTGAAAGTGATAATTGATAGATTATACCTTCCCCGGAGATCTGGAGGCAGGGGCTTACTGCAGGTAAGTACAGCAAACAGTGGAAGAAGAGAAACATGCACTGGCCGATTATGGCGAAGAGGAAGGGAAGTCAAGAACAGGCTCTTTGATTGAAGTGAAGAACAGACATCTGCTGCAAACCCAGCAAACCAAACAAGACTACAGAAAAAATGTGATTAAAATGAGGGACTGAAGAAGCCTGGCACAACAAAGCACTGCACTGCCAATTTCTGGAGAAAATCAAAGACAAGGTGGATAAATCGAAAAGACCTGGATGTGGTTACAACAACTGGAACTCTTGGATAAAGGAAAACTGAACTCCCCTGATTTTGTAGCTGCCCAAGAGCAAGCCATATCAGGAATAAATTCTTTGATCAAGGCCAAAAAATCGAAAAATCCTCGAGGATGATGCAAAATGCAGATTGTGCAAAGAAGCTTCGATGAAACTGTAGATCATGTCCTCAACTGCTGCAAAAGATTGCCCAGACTGAGTACAAACAGGAGACACAACCTCAAAGGCTGCGGCCAAGATGATCCACTGGAATTTTATGTACAAAGAATTCACAACATAAGAACAGCTAAGAACTGGGTGGGAACATTGTCCAGAGGAAAGTAATGGAAAATGAGAGGAAGATCCTGTATGGGACTTTCGAATCCAAATCGTATTAAAAGTGCTTGAAACCACAATACAATTGCAGACATCACTTCCGTGATCGAGGACAGAGAAAGTGAGCTATCATCGACATAGCAGTCCCCCCGGTGACAGCAGGGTCATTGAAAAAGAACAGGAGAAGGTCACTTAGGATACCGCATGATTTGAAAAAGATTGAGCTGCAGCCGCCTATTGCAATTCACTAGAAGCTGAGGTCATCCCAGTGGTAATCGGCAACGCCTGGCTTTATCCTCAAAACAAAATCTTTCGCTAAGGCACCTCCTAAAACATCTTCGAATTCACAAAATTAACATCTGTCAAATTCAGAAGGCAGCCCTGCTGGGATCCGCACGAATACTACGCCGATACATTACAACTTCCTAGGCCTCTGGGTGAGGCTTGAATTGTAATGAAGGCCAACAACCAGCTAAAGATCTAGCAGCTGTGAAAGCTACAACAACAACAACAATAATAATGTCTATCTTCTTCTCTACCAGAGCTGAGTGGCATATGGATCTATCGTTGTTTCTTTAAGTAGGAATTCTATTACATAAATAGTTTTTAAAATGAAGAAAAGTGTTAGTACTGGCATCTACCATTTAAAAAAATGTAAATATGCCTGAATGATGAAAATATGCATGAATATGCATGAATATAATCAAATAGCCAATACTCATTTACCAACCAAGGAATGGATGGATGGCTGAGTTGACCATGAGCCAGCTGCCAGGATATCTGATCCACAGGGGGCTTGAACTCCTGACTGTGCAAATGGCAGTGCAAGCACTTAACCACTACGCCACACAGCTCCTTCCTTCATGTTACAATTTCTCTAATATTATCTCCTTATTCATTCATTTAATGTATGCACTTTGAGTGTGCTCATTTTTTCTTTTGAAATCAGCTGGCATTTGCAAAGATTGTTCTGAATTTCCCATTGCTCAGAGAAGAGACAGCAAAACCATGCCAATTTATCCTGAGTCAAGTTCTTGCTTTCCAGAAATCTTGTTTTTGGAAAGAGGGGTGTAGGTAAATAATTATATTTTGAATTCTCCCCACTAACAAGAGCTTCCACATAGATTTATTTTGAGTGAAATTTAAATATAGTTGCACCATAATCCTATCCTATGAAGACAATTCCACTGATTTAAATGTCTCTTACTTTTGTTACTTGCCATTTACTGAATTTGTATCCTGCCTTTCTTCTTTCAAGCAGCTAAAGACTACCTCCTTCCATACCATCCAGCCCAACAGTTAAGCTCTCCTTACCAAATCCTGCTATCTGTGCTTCTGTCTGGAAGGGAGATACTGGTAGCATTTAGAGATGGAGCATTTTTAATAGGGGCACTGCACCTTTGGCACCCTTCCCTTTGAGGCTTGCCTGATGCCAGCCTTACTATTCTTTAGGCCAAAACATTTTTTCACCCAGGCTCTTAACAAAGAGATTTCATCTATTTTAGCTTTTTTATGGTTGACTTTTAGCCTGGGGACCATTTTATGAATATCATTTTAGGCAGCTAAATGTTGATTTATGCCCTTGGATTATTTTTATGGTTATTTAATACTCATAATTGTTTGCTATTGCAGGCCTCTGAACAGGCAGCATATAAATTTTGTCAATAAATAATTTAGGTTTATATAATATTTACCTGTTTAAACATATATACATTGCCTGTTCATAAATCCGGCTGAAGCAACTCATAACACAATAGAATGTAAAAAAATGTAAAAAAAAACAGTGCACTCCTAAGCAAAGTGACACCCTTCTACACCCATTGACTGTGAATGGCTTGGAAGGGTGTAATTCTGCTTATGATGGCCCTGAAAAGCCTCAAAATTAACAACCGTTAAAAACAGTCAATAAAACCCAGAAACATAAAAGTGTATGTAGAATTTACAGATGGTCCACCATTGCCAGACCTGCTTCAGCAAGGTTTCTGCATCATGTGCTGGTAGTCCCTGGCCCCTCAATGATGCGGCTGGCCTCCACGCGGGCCAGGACTTTTACAGCCCTGGCCCCTGCCTGGTAGAACACTCTTCCTCCATCTGTCCGGGCCCTGCGGGATCTTGGTGAGTTCCGCAGGGCCTGCAAGACGGAGTTGTTCCGCCAGGCCTTTGGAGTGTCCAGCCGCTGATATGAGTGCCCCCATCCCCTCCTATATTTTGGGCCCATTACCATCTATGGGCCCACTCTTTTTCTCCCCTTCTGGGAGAGTCTAACAGGAATTGTTGCGGGCACTGTTGTTAGTCGTTTATTAATTGCTGCATTTTAACTTAAATTATTTACAGTCCATTATGTAATTGTTATTTTATGTTGTTCACCGCCCAGAGCCCTTCAGGGGTTGGGCGGTCTATAAGACTGATAAATAAAATAAATAAAAATAAAATGTGCACTTCCACCCACACTCTGGTCTGGGTAAGCCAGTCCAGCAGCCTCCATTCCCTACCACTGCTTGGTAGTGTGGCAGAGGAAAATGGGGGTGGGGTGAGACGGGGAACAACTTAGCATTGTTCAGATAATGCCACATCATTTCTGCACAAACCAGGAAGTGATATAATTTGCATTGGGCCAACACTTTCTGATTTCATCATCCCAATACAATGATGCCACTTTCAGGTTCACACAGAACTGATGTAGCAGTGCCTGAGCAACACTGATTTACGTGTTCCTGGTCCCCCAAAACTCTTGCAGGTTCCAGCAAAGGAATGACATCCCTACTCTGGTTACTTGCTTCTAAGTAACATTGCAGACACAGGCAACTTTCTGTGGTCTCAGGTAACTTGATGTTTTAAAAAGGTAGCCATCTTCCATCTGCTGCAGCAAAAACAACAGACATTTCATGGTACCTTAACAAGTAACACAGTCATTGTGGCCTAAGCTTTCATATTCTGTCCCTACAACAAAACTTTCTCTTTCCCTTTGCCTCCCCCTACACTTCCCAGCTATTAATATGTGTGAACCCCTGACAATCTGAATGGTTTTCCAGTGCCGACACTAATCACATTGAGGGAGCAGGCCAGCAGTGAAGGAGCTGAAATTCGTGTGAACAAATCTCTGGGATGGCCTCAGTGGCTCACACCTGCATGTCCTATTCATAGGAACTGTTTATATATTGTCATCCACAATTAATTCTTTCCTGGGATGCTCCACTGATTGCCCTCCCATTGCACAGGGACCCCATTGGGAGCTGTTGTGACTGTTAAATTGAGCATGGGGCACCATGATTGAATTAGGTTTTGTAGCGCTCTCTTTCTCCCCTTTTCTTCCTTCCCTCCTCTTTTCTCTCTGTTTAATAATGATGCCTGTCTGAGATGGCTGGCTCTGGAGTACAAAGGTAATTACAGGCACTAAATGTGTGGGGAAGGAAAGTCTGCATTTAGAAGTGTGAAGCACAGCAGCAAAGGGGTGGCGAGGATCTTCCCTAGGTTGTTAAGGTTGACCTGGACAAAAGCTGGGCTAGAGGAAGAAAGTAACACAGGCAGATATTAGAGATCTGACAGCACTTTTCACTTGATGTGTGATTTTTCTCCCTCTAAGGCCCCTTCCGCACATGCAAAATAATGCATTTTCAAACCACTTTCACAACTGTTTGCAAGTGGATTTTGCCATTCCACACAGCTTCAAAGTGCACTGAAAGCAGTTTGAAAGTGCATTATTCTGCAAGTACGGAATGAGCCATAGTGAACTATTTATTAGCTTGGGTGCTGTGTGGTTTCCGGGCTGTGTGGCCGTGTTCTAGCAGCATTCTCTCCTGACGTTTCGCCTGCATCTGTGGCTGGCATCTTCAGAGGATCACAGAGGATTCCTGCTGCCAGCCACAGATGCAGGCGAAACGTCAGGAGAGAATGCTGCTAGAACACGGCCATACAGCCCCGAAAGCCTTCAACAATATATTTATTAGCTGATTGCCTGTCAGAATGACAGACAGGGAAGCACAACCATTTGAGATATTGTTCTTTTCTTTGACTCACTAAGATCTTATGTGGAGACCAATGAATACCCCTTGTCTTGCTCACAAAATCCTAACCCTCCATTCAGTTTAGTTCCATTCAGTTTAGTTCCAGTCATGCCAGGCCAACATCCACATCTCCCTCATTTGCATGATGGAGGACTGGAACCTGTGAGAAAGGGGAACCATGCCAAAGTGCTGACTACCACCTGTGCTATTCCATATTTCTACGACAGGACAAAGTGAAAGCAGATTCAGGCTACCAGTTCATACATTGTATGATCAATAAATGGCATAATTTTCTGGAGGAGACCATTTTTTTCACCCAGCACAAAGTTTCCAGGTCTCCAGTTATAGCCAGTCTCCAGGTGGTGCCTGGAAATCTATTGCAATTGATCCCCAAATGACCAAGATGAGTTCCTCTGCAGAAGGTGGCTGCTTTGGGGTTTGGAACTGTACAGTGTTAAAGTCCCTCTATGGAACTGTACAATGCTGAAGCCCCTCCCCTCTCCTCCCCTCCCCAACCCCACCCTCCCCAGTCTCCACCCCCAACATCTCCAGTTGTGTCCCAACCTAAAGTTGTGTCCCAACCTAAAGCCCTAGATATAGCAGAGAACTTCATGAAACAGCCCCCAACCATCCCCCAAGTAGGGCCGCAGGGAGGAAATGAGCCAAACATTGCTGTCGCATCAATGGTGCAATGCCATTTCTAGAATGAACTCAGAAGTGAAGTCATGCTGTCAATTCAGCCCTCTAGCATTCACTCAAAGCTCTATGGTTTACTCACAGTGTTTCTAGCAAATGCCAGAGTATCATGCTCGAAACAACTTCATGCCATTGGCGTGACAGCACCTTACCCCATGTCCCTGCACTCCAGTCTTCCAGCGGGTCCCAGCTGCCTGTTGGCAACCCGATTGCAACGTGGTTTGATTTATCTGTTTGCAAACAGCTTTTCTTGGCAGATGGGAAGTAGATGGGTACTGGGAACCTTCTTTAGCAATATATGTGTTGGTTCTCCCCTGCCTATGCACAAGCTTGTACACTGCTGGTTCCACATGTTAGAATTGGTTTAAGAACCAGGCTTAACATTACCTTCATGGAGGCAATCTGGAACTCTACAAAGAAATAAGCAATGTGTAGCCACCATGCCCTGTTGAGGGTAGGAAGACAGGATATAAACACTGTAAAGAGAATAAAAATGTATTTCAACTTCAGTTTCTTTAACTGATCAAATAACTGATGTTAGGCCTGGTCCTTGCAGTGTGAGAAGAGGAAATGGGGTAATGAGAGGTAGATAGGACATTATTTTGTGGTGGGGAATAAGTTTGTGTGTTCTCCATATAGATGCCCATTTGTCAAGGTTTGTGATGGACATGCAAGCTCCAGAGCACAGGTAGATAATCTATACCAGAAGCTAATTAGGACCAAAGATCAGAAGTCAGCAACTGGCTTTTTGTAAATACATAATAATATCCTAGTGTCTCAAGGACAACTGTGATATTGTAGTGTATAAGATGAAGTTAACTGCAAGTGTTATTTCGAGTCATTCTTGAAAATACTTGTTAACCAACAGTTCATAAATTTGCAGCTTTGGTATTAAATAAAAGAAAACAATAAGATAAAAACATACACATTGGCAAACCTGCACTGAGTTTTGAAATTCTGAATTGATAGTATTTAGAGAAAACAAGAAGAGATCCTTTGACATTCTATGCCTTTGTTTCCCTTCCAAGCCATGGGGAGGAGGAGAGCTCATACTTACCTCAGAGGGCAAGAGGGTACTGTGATATAGATACCTCAGAGTGCTTCCACATGTCTCAACTACAACAGGTCAAACAGCCTGGTATGGGAGGATTATAGGAAACATGTGGCCACATTTTTTTCTGAGAATAGTGATTTACTCCAGTATTCATATCAGGGAGCTGAAAAGAGATGTCCATAGTGTGGGGCCATGCTCACAAAATGATGTGCTAGCCCACCCCTCCGATTCTTGACCTCTTGCAGGTCAGATCATTAATGTTTCTAGAGATATATCTTAAGATTTTTAAAATTGTTTGTAGTATTCCAGGATTTACAGGCATGTAAATTTTGAGTGATTAATATTTTAAGGTCACTTTGGACATTTCCACTTACTTTTCCCCCTCTTTCTGCTAGGTTCCAAGTCCAGTTTTGAAGGCCTTAAAATAAGAAACTATTTTGTGATTGATTGCACAGTAAAATAGAAGATTAAAAGTGTAAGTCAGTCAGTAGAACAAGGTGCTATCACAACAGAGTGGGGGAAAACTTTGTAGAAATGGGAAAGCACCCTAATTGAGTAAGCACCCTGACCTGCGCTTTTATTGGTGGAGCAACCAGATGTCTGAGAGAAGGAGGAGGTATCTCTCTTCTTTGGATTTGAATTCTTGCGAGTTAACATCAACTGCACATGTTGATCATCTACTCTGAGGGGGATTTCAGTCAGGGAGTGGATCTGACTTATTAGTGTGTGCTGAAAGCAGAAAATACTCAGACAAGGAAACTGGGAGTTTTATTTAGTGGTGAAGTAGTGAGACTTTCCACATGTGACCATAAATGAAAGGGAAGGGAATATATCTTATGGTGGGTGTAAAAGAAGAATTCCTAGGTCAGTTAGAATGGGAATTATACACACAGGTAGATTTCCAATCTGGCCTATTAGTATTCTGCAAAAGTTACCTCAGGAGGGAGAGTCGTGTGAAATGGGTAGCTAACAGTGTCAAGGATGTGTGTACTGTTTGAAAAGGTACTAGCTTGTTAGAACCCAAAGTCGTGGTGAATCCATTAGCCAGTAATGGAGAGTAGCTGTGTCTTGCATATTATAAATATGTGAATGGGAAAAAAGATTTGTATTGTTGTTAACAGGCTGGCTAAGTGTCATACAAACATTTTTATATTTATACAGGTACAGATAGTCCCTGCCGTTACTTTCAGACTGATGCATCCACCAGCTGTGTCCAAAGCAAGTGATAGCACTACCATGATCTCACTTGCTTCCATTGAGTCTAAGCAAGTACAGCCATTCTTTTTCCCCTGCCCCATTGTACACTGGCACAACAAAACCTTCACATTGCATTCTTTTGTCAATTGGGTCCCAAAGTTTGCCTCCCCCTGCTGTAGACAGCAGGCAGTGGTGGACAAGAATATACTGTCAATTCATGGAACCAGTTCTTCCTTGTTATCCAACAACAACAACAAAGAGTTCTTGAGATGCAAAGGCTGTGGACTAGCAATAAAATGTACAGTGATAACCATTGCCCAGACTAGCCTGATCTCATCAACTTCACCAATCATTGAGCACTGTCATCACAGCGGTAAATAAAATCAAGGCACATACTCTCAATTTGCAACTGTTTTGTCAGCTCTGCATTGAGAAAGATAAAGATTTTGAATCCTTGTTGTTGCACACAGAAGTAAGATAGCTGTCCAAGGGAAATTGCCCAGGTCATTTCTATTCACTTTTTAACACAGTTGTTGAATTCTTCCGAGACCCCAATTCCGTTCTCTGTGATGAACTAATAAAAATCATGGATGACATTGCTTACTTAGCAGATGTATTCACAGTATTCAACAAAGTTAATTTGCAGTTGCAAGGAAGTGATGTTAACCTTATAAAGTCCAATCAGTTCACTCCACATTTCTGTCTAGGTTACAGTTATTCAAACCTAACGTAGCCCATCGTGAATTCTTCCAGTTTCTGAGTCTCTCTGAATCAGAGAAGGAGAAAAGCATACCAGATGATGACCTTCAACTTAAGTGCATTGTGCACACCTGGAAGAACTGCACAGAAACATGTCTGATAGATTTCAGGATTTTTTTGCTTAACATACCAGACTGGGTGATCGATCCATTCATAGATGTTGGCAGTGAGGAGATAGGAATGGTGTAGGAAGAACTTCCTTCACTCCAAATATTGAGCTGGGACCAAGGTTCAAAAAATAGTTTTGGCTACAAAAAGATCTTCCTGGCCACTACCCTGCACTGTAGGACAAAATCAAGACATACTTTTATTGCCTTCCGTCCATCATATTCAGTAGAGCAGGGCTTCAGTGCAGTCACCCGGCTTCTTGCCAAGCAGAGTAACAGACTGAAAATTACTGAACGTGAGGATCTAAGACTTCTTAGTTCCTTGCATCCTGATGTTAAGAAGCTAATATCTCTGCACTAAGCAAATCCATCACATTAAAACAGTGACGACGTAATGAGTAAGATGCAAATGTACCCATTCATATTGTTGAAACAGATCTATATATTGGTTTACTTTTACTAGGTCATGTTTATTTGTGAAATACGTATGTGTTTTCACAGTGCTAGAAGTTGTTTGGAATTTGCACTAGACATAATACCAAGAAAGAGATATGTGTGTGGGGAGGGCACAAAGGATGTGACCTGACAGCCAAGGGGGCGGCAGCTCAAAAAAGTTTGGGAACCACAGCTGTAAATGGAAAGAAAGCCTCTTGAAAACTTCAAAAATCTGATGCCGGGGATTGTGGGAGCATCATGTACAAAATGCCATAGTGCATAGGAAGTCTTGGGCAAACTTGCCTAGACTGACCAAGTTGCCAGCTTTATCAAGCAGCCATCAACGTTAGTCTCCTGCCACTATTTGATACAGTGGAAGGGAGAAATGTGAGATGCCAGACAGTTCCCCACAGTGCCACTTTTGACTGCATAACTGGAAGTGACATC
Source organism: Sphaerodactylus townsendi (assembly GCF_021028975.2). Lineage (NCBI taxonomy): Eukaryota > Metazoa > Chordata > Lepidosauria > Squamata > Sphaerodactylidae > Sphaerodactylus > Sphaerodactylus townsendi. The sequence continues at coordinate 119,991,777 of NC_059426.1, read as the reverse complement.
ACCGCAATTTTGAAGGATCACAGGATAGTGTTTAGGTAACCTCTGTTCCTCCCCCCACCCCCCAGAACTGTCTTTGGCAAAAGAGGACCAAGTGCAATGGCCAGAATTTGTCTGTGAAGGTCAGGCAACCCTACAATTGCCTTATTATCTTTACCACTAATTTTGCCCAACTCTCCATCCTCACAGCAGTCCTCTGAGCCCTATGGCATTTTGTCCATGAGTCTCTCACAGTATCTATAGTATCAGATTTTGGGGGCAATTTCTGCAGGAAGTGGGAGACAAGAAAGATCTGTTTTTATGGGCACCATTTTACTTTCAATTTGTAGGATCCAGCTTATAACGTCTGAAATGATATGAGGTAAATTGAAAGTTCCATCATTTGAATTTCCAGTGTCATTCATGGGAGCTGACACTTTTCTGTTCTGATTTTGTTCTCCTGCATAAATGTTTGAAGGAACAGAGGTTAAATTAAATTGAGGAATTCCCAGCTGGGTTTTTTCTCCATTCCCTTCTTTCCTCTCATCCTTCCACGCTTATTTCCTGCTCCATTTCAGCTCCTGCTCCCCAGCTGCAGAGGGTGACTCAGTGGGGCACTGAAGGATGCATGTGGAGCCTAATCTCTTGCATTATGCATATAAAGATCACCACATGATTTCTTTTAACAAGGAAGGAAAGACCTTTAAATCTTCCGTCATGTGTCCCACCATTGCCCTGGTCACTGCGGCCCTTAAAATCCTCTGCAAGAGTGAGAGTGTGAAGCTCCCTGTTGCTTTGAACTGCATTAACGTAATTAAATTGGCATCCTATTGTGTCCAGGTGCTGGGAGACACCTGGTGAACGTCATCCTTAGCCGTTATTATGCCACCTGCAACACAAAGATAGCTGCACACCCTTGCAAATGTGTTATGTACATTTGATCCAACTGTTGCAGAATAAAATGCAATCAGTTCCTGTATGAAAACAGAATCATGTTTGAATGTTTTAAATGAATGGCAGGCTTGTTTTTAATGGACTCTTTACTTACACTGTACTGTGTTAGTAGAGGGCTATTTGGGCAAGTCTATGGAAAGTCAGCATATACATATCCTAAATAAGCTACGGAGAAATCCTAAGCAGGTTCCATTATGTTCAATGGAGCTTATTCTTCAGCAAGTGGTGTTAGCATTGCAGCCTAAGTAAGCAAATAAATAACCTTTCTGGCCTGAGTACCAAGAAATATATTAACAGAAGTGGGTGGGGAGAGAGAAAAGTCAGGGACATTGGCTATGTTGTCAATTGATCCTCTGGGTGGGTGGGTGAGAGAGAGAGAGAGAGAGAGAGAGAGAGAGAGAGAGAGAGAGACTTAAATATGTGAGTATGAAACATAGTGGTTTCACTTATCTCTAATGCCTGGTATTAGATGTTTGTGAGCAGGGTTCCAGTGGGGCACCAGGGAACTAGCAGGAGAATTTACACTCAACCTTTAAGTCTTAGAACTACCACACTCCAAATTCTAATATTAAATAACTGTTGCTGTACAGGAGAGGATCATTCCGTAGTGTCCTTCAGGCTTCTGGCCTGCCCTTCTGCCTCCCAACCATAATGTGAGCCTGTCCCAACCTGTCTACATTCTTTCTTTTGGGGTGTAGCAAGTGAGCACCCATACCACGGCACATATTATTTCATGCCAGCTGGGGACACTAGCTCCAAATGCCCTTCTTCAGATGGAAAATGAGTATACCCATAAGAACGACCAGTCTGCAATTTGCTTCCTTTCCTTAAGAACATATAATGTTCTTGTATCAAAGTACCATGACATGGCCATTTCCATTCCATCATTTTTCCAAGGAAAAATGTGATGCAGTTTTTAAAAAACTGCTGATAGTCGTTCAATGCACTACCATTTCTGAAACCTTTAATGGCATATATAAAAAGTAGCATAACAACTATAAAAAGTAGCATAACAACTAACTTCTCTTGTCTGCCAGTACTCCAATAACTTCTGCAGACTCTCTTGAAGTAGTGTTGATTTGTCTAAAGCTCTGTGGTAAATCCAGATCTTTAACTATCATGGAGATAGATTTCCAGCTGTATAAGGAGACATTGTTTAAATTCGTAAAAACACAGGTCAGGAGTACTCCCTTACATGTGAGCATGAAGGATTGTTGCAGCAAACTTGTTGGAACATGTCTTGAATTGAATGACAGTATAAATCTTTGGTTCATGCATACCATGAGGGCAATTCAGCTCTTGTATTGAGGTTAAATCAGTAGAATTTAGATTCATTCCCATTGGGACACTCAGGGCCACTCCCCACTTACCTCGTCTGAGTGCAACCCCGCAGCGACCCCTCGTAGAAAAGCCTCCGTGGCTTTTGACAACGGAGACATTTGTTCCCCACTCATTTTCCATTCAGGAAATAGCGCGGGGTTCCACATCAAGAGTCAAAGAGGCAATCGAGCGTTCTGATTGGCTGGCACACGTATGCATCATTTACACGTGGGAGTTGCAGCCAGCCGAAGGTGGGTCTCCATTTTGATTGCTGACCCGAAAAGTTCGTTTGGATAAGCTGAACGCACTGTTTTGAGACGTCTGCACATGCTGACGTCACTACCTGTTGCAAATTGCTTGGGCAGAAAAATGAAAGTAAAAATCGGTTTCGGTTTACACCGCCGACAACCCTGTGCTCAGCGGCACTTTGCCAAGCTGCAAAACAGTGGAGCTCGAGCAAAAAAGAGCAATGTTGGCACGTCTTGTTGTGCACACATCTCAATTTCCGAGCACTTTCTGACGGGGATACCCTCCCTAAACAAAATGGCGGTTCCTGTTTCCTGATTGGCCGGAAGCTGTGCGTCAGAGCGAATCAGCCGCGCGTAAACAGCCGAGGTTCCCCACCCCCCTGTGGCACCTGCGGGGTTTTTGAAAATGTTGCTCTTTTCAGAGGACCTAATTTGCTGTGCGACAAGAAGGTGGGAGAGCTGCAAATTAAGGGCAGCTGCGTAGTGGGCGCTGGTGATGTGGGGAACGTCCATCCTCCTTGTGTCTTTTAAAGAGGTGACCCCGCGGCTTATGGTGAGTGGGGAGTGGCCCTCAGATGATGACTGGCTACCCCTAAGGAGTTCCAGCTGGGTCAGTAGCTTCAATAATTAAACACACTTATACAAACTTTGTAAACCTCCAACACTAGACGTTGATCACACAATTTTCTCCGAGATAGCCCCTCTTTCTCACTTTGCTTGGAGTCTCAATAATCACTGGTTATTCCAGGGAGAGGCAGATTAGTAATGTTCAACTTGGAATTAATACTTCTGAGCTTCTTGTATAACTTCTGAGCTTCTTGTATAACTGTTTCAGTTTCCTGATAACTTCACATATATTTTTACACACGCACAGGTGTCTCTATTTAGGGTAAACCTTTTCAACACAGCTCTAAACACTCTCCTAAAACTCCCACCCTTAACTCCAAAGGGAACTCACACTGGCTTGCGACAGATTAAGCTCTGGGGTTTCACTAACCCACACTTTGGCAGTTAAACTAAACACCCTCATGGGCTCTACAGCACCGGTATCTAGGTGTGGTCTTCTCATGAGATAATAGCCAAGCTCTCTGTTGGTCTTAGAAGTGTCCCAGTGAGATAAGCTTCCATCTTGTTTTCCTCCACCACCAGGCCTCCTAGCCCCTAGTGAAAACAAGGCTCTTTCCTCTCAGTCTGAGATCTCTTTGAGTATATTGGCTCCCTAGCCGTTCTCCCTTTGTCTCTCTCTGCCTTCAGACACGATCTCCCCTGACTGAATCTGAGGACTGACACGAACTGTGTGTCACACAAGCTCTCAAGCTGCTTTCAAGATCTTTCTGATCTGTTCAAAATCTCCCCTCTGTCTTTCTGACAGGCTTTTCCTGCTTTTATATCAGACAGCACACCCTTTCTGCGGCTCCTGGCTACTGCATCTCAGCCAGCCAATCTGGTTGCACTCTGATTAACACTTGGTGCTCCTGCTCTGGCTAAATTGCACCTTTTCAGATTAACCTTTTTAAAGGCTAATCCATCACACAGTGCTTAAAAATAAATGTTAATTGCTATTTGCATTCAGAACTATTTTCTAATGCGGAAGCACACTATTTTCTTCTGCACCACAACTGACCTCACATTAATCTTTCAGTGGAACAAAGTACAGAAGTCAGAAAGAAGAGTTCTAGCCTAGAACTCTCTCTGACATGGTAATTTTCAAAATGCATATTCCATGTGAGGCATCTGGTTCCCTATTTGGAGGGAATTGTTTTTGCATGGAGGAGCAATCAGTCATGTGAGCTCCTGGCTTGTGCTACAACCCAGGTACACATTTCCTACCTTAAAGAGAAGTTGTTCAGAGTACTTCATGTTCAAAAGGCAAGGGCATGCAGAAGGTGTCCAGTGAATCAGCTCATCTTCACTATAATCATACAGTCTTGGACCTGACATCTTATGGTAGCTGAAAAGGGAAATGCACTTATTATCAAACTATTTGAGCTGTTCTTAAGCAAGGAGAATAATGTATAAAGCTTGCAAACAACTATTATCATGAAATGTCCTAAATGTTTTCAGTCCTAAATCAGGTTGCCAGCTCTTGGGATATTCCTGGAGGTATTTGCTCAATATGTGGATGAGAATCCTTCTTATAGCCGGAGTATAGTCTGCCTTGGGCTACGTGAAGGGTGGGATACAAACAAATATTGTTTCTAAGCCTCAAAAAACCAGAGGAAAAGAAGAATCAATCTACCAGTTTGCAGTTTGTGTTGATCCATTTCATTATTCTCATCAAGTATTGATGCGTTTACGTGGACAGACAACAAATAACTTGTCCATGACAATCAGTTATCCCTCTGCCTCCATCAATACTTTATGCAATTTAGAAACCTCAAGATTAAAAAAGGACATAAGTCTCTCTCCTCATCAACTCGCTTCCCAGCCCAAAACCTGAGGCTCAGCCAAAGACTGAAACTTAACAACACGAATACTGTGATATCATGGCAGCACTTTGATCAGGACTATGTGGTTGTAGAGAGATGTGTGAGTATGCGTGTATGTGTGTTGGTGAATCACAAAAAAAACCTGACCTGAGGGAAATATGGAAAGGCTAAAATAATATTTTGCCTTATGGGCTACTCAGATTATTCTAGGAGAATTGAAGTTAAAATCTTTGGTAACGTAACATATTCCAGAGCCTGCAACTAATAACTTCTCAATTCATTTTGTGAAAAGATAAATTATACACTTGCCTTGGGGACAGAATTATTTCCAGTGTATAATAATGTTTTCAACTGGGTAAAACTGTCAGAGTTTAAAGGGGAACACAGGAAAGACATAGGAAATTCCACATTACGCCTAAAACTTGATCATAAAAGAAACAAAGAGGAGTCCAGTCAGGTGCAGAAAAACTCAGTCTGATTGGTGTTAAATCTGGACAGGAAATTGCTGGTCGTATCTTCTCACCACATGTGCACAACTGACAGCCAGCTTCAAGAGGTAACTAAGTAAGGTTCTCACTGTTAATTCCTCCAAATGGAAGTGTCAAACACTATCCATGGATATTAGTCACATAGATCAAGCCAAATAAATAATCTTATTTAATTTATTATTCTGAATAATCCCCTGGTACTGTGTACACACACCTGTGTACCCCTTCTGAAATATGCTGTTATCCCATTCCTGGCCATAAGTACTATGGGAATTGTTTCGGTCTCTCATCCTGCCAGCAAAGAGGATGAGGGGGGCAGCTTGTTGGTTCAACTATAGCAATGGCAATCTGTTGACCAAGAAACCTTCTACATAATGCTAAGGCTGAACAAAACTTCTGTCTAGAAACTTGTAGCTGAACAACTGTGTGAAATCTACACTGTCCTTCACAGTTGAGGGTGAGACAACATATTGTACAACATATTTTTTTCATTGCTGCAAGACCATCCACATACTTCCCATTATGCATAGCTGCATGTCGGAGTCTGTACTTCAGTTGACTTTTTTAGCAGAGATAGTAGTCTGTATCTCTCAGCAATTTTTGAATCTTCCTTCAGCTTAAGTAGCCTTCATCTTGCGTGGCATTCCCTGTCGTTGGGGGGCCTCTCTTCTGCAGACTTGGTACGAGAAGGAAGTGAGGGAGGAGTCTCATGGGCTGCCTCTCCCTCTTGGCACTGTTGGTTCCCCAGCTCGATGGGAACTGCCTGTCACAAACCTACTCATTGGCTTTCCTGTCCTGTCTTTTATTCCTTCCCTGTAACCCATCGTCCCACCACCCCATAAATTGGGGGCTCTGGGTCTGGGCCAAGCTCACCCTTCCTTGGCCCCTGTGGCTGCATGGGCTGTTCATCTCTCCCTGGCTCCTCCCACCCATCTGTCCCCATCCCTCTCCCTCCACCCAACACTGAAGCCTGCATGAGATGGCTTCCCCCCCTCCTGAGCTCCATATGTTAGTTGTAAAATGGATTCTGCTATGAACAGTTTAATAGCAGCTGGAATATATCCTCCCCCCTGGGTACGATAGAATCTCCATATTGCTTGGGCGCTCTTTTGCGCAGTTTGGATAAGGGATTGGGTATGAACTGGGGGTTTGCCATTATATTGGAAAATTACCCCCAAGTATCTGAAGCATTTGGCCTGATCAATTGAGTGCCCTTTGATCGTCCATTTTTCCTTATTGAACCTGGCATTAAAATGTACTATTTTGGTTTTAAAGTAATTTATTGTTAGATGTTCCTTGGCACATTTTTGGGTTATTGCATTCAGGGCTCTCTTAATCCCTACTTTAGTTAGTAAAAGGGCAGCAATATTGTCCACATGCATGAGAATTTTTTTTCCCCTGGGAAAGTGTGGGAGCATGGATGTCCTTGTCCTTCAAGTCTGTTATGAAGGAACTGACATAGAAATTAAATTGATATGGTGCTAGGAGACATCCTTACATTACCCCCTTCTGTACCAGTATAGATGGTGTTAGATGTCCCTCTTGTGTCACCCTTACTCGCAAAGAGGTGTTCTCCTGCAGTTGGATTATTATGTGCAATAATATTTGCCAATATTAGTGCTTGGTAGTTTGGCCCATAGGTGATCACATGGCACATTATCAAAGGCTGCCGTAAGTTTGATGAAGACCACATTTCGCGAGCCTCTTTGGAGGCTGACATATTTGTCTACCAGATGGTTTAAGATCAGGCAATGGTCCATTGCTGATCGTCCCTTTTGGAAACCAGCCTATTTGTCTCCTAACAGCTTTTCTTCCTCATGTCAGAACCCTTGTACACAGGAAGTTGGTATAGAGCTTACTTGTAACATTAAGTAGACTGATCGGTCTATAATTGGCTGGGTCTGTACTCACCCCTTTTTTAAATGTGGGGACTATTATGGCTTCTTTCCAATCTGTTAGAATATAGCTTGTATTGTTAATATAAGTGAAAAGTTCAGCTAGAATTGTGGCCCACCAATCAATATTAACTTTATGTAGCTCTGGAGATATAAAATAATTTCCTGGGGCTTTCCCAGCCTTTAATTTGGAGATCATAAGTGTGACTTCATCTTTAGTTACAGGGGGCCATATAGGTGTGTTGTTCAATGAAATATGGTGTCCCAGTGAGGCTGGTGATATATAAAGAGTTTAGAAAAATGTTCCATCTAGTTTAATATTATTGAATTAGCTAAGCCCAATTTACTAAAATTATTATTCTAGCCTGTCAGTCTCCAAAAAGTGGCAGAGTCATTCGACCTTACCGCCATGATTAAAGATTGCCATTATTTGTGCATGGCCATTTTTTTCTTATATTTCAACATGGCTTTATAAATTTTCTTCCCTTCTATTACATGTTCTTTTTTAGTTACACCTTCTTTAAATTTGTGAAATAGTCTTAGCAAATTTATTTTAATCATTCTGCACTGTTTGTCGGTGGTCCCTATTTGATGAGTGGTCACATTGCTTTTGGAAAGGAGAGGTTTAAGGATTTGCACAATTCCTTCATAGGTCTCTAAAATGGCTTCAGGTCTTCCTTCGCTTGTATCTGATAATAATTTATGGTACAATATTTTGCTTTTGTCTGAATCAAACCAGTTCGCAAAATAATTTTCCAAATCATTATTCCACTTCCTTCTCAGGCTATTCGCTTCCACTGTCAGTTCCATATGCATAATCTTACATCTTAGCCCAAAGTCGGTATGTATATCTAAACTGAGGGTTAAAGGGAAGTGGTCACTTTCTGACCATGGAGTAACTTCAAAATAACTGATCATACCCACTAGTTCTTGTGACACCAAAAAGTAATCAATAACTGAAGCTCTACTGCCTGACCAATAGGTAAACTGGGCAGGATAATCACCTGGGTGGGTGCCATTCAAGATTTCTAACTTAAACTTATGGGACATCTGATATAATAGTAATCCTGCAAAATTGTAACCTGCATCCAAAGTTTTCCTCTGGTTAAAGGAAGTAGGCCCAACATCCTGTAGCACACAAGAACCAAATCTAACCAATAGCAAGCAATCACACTGGCCTATTCTAGCGTTCAAATCTCCCCCTATTATTAAATGGGCCACAGGGTAATTTTGAAGTAAGTGTAAAATCATCTCTTCCAATCTGACCATTTCTATTTAGTCTGAGATCTAGATTGGGAGGGAGGGAGAAATGTATAAGTTGGCACAAATTATACGGAAGTTTTTACAAGCCAGTAATACTACCAAAGCCTTAGAACATGGAGTGACAATTTTTTTGATGTTTAATTTCAGGCTTGTGGATATAAATATCTCCAAGCCTCCTGAGGGTCTATCTCCTTTTGCACTCTCAGAGGCCTCAGACGTTACCACAAAATACTTTAGAAAAGAAAATGTGGCAGTCATCCAAGTCTCTTGGAGGAAGATTATATCAAACCGTTTTAAATAATGTTCAAACTCCACATCTGTGGCTTTGGCTTTCCAACCTGCAATATTCCAGGTGACTATGTTAATTGATTGTCAATTTAGATTTTCTATGTTATCTAAGACTCCTGACGGATCTTTCAAAATGCAACCATTGCAATATGAAATCCCAGGTTCCTTTTCTAAGGGCCTCCTACTTGGAGTTGACAGAATACGGTTAAGATTTGTTTGTGTTGATAAGTTAACATCACTTTGAAAATGTTCAGTTTCTGGAAAGTTAACTTGTCCAGAATGTAATTGAGGAGTATGCCTTATCGTCTCTAATTCTTTAAGCTCCTGATCCCATGTCTTCCCTTGCTGACGGTTGAATGTTGGGTTGAAAAACTCTTTGTGAGCGCTGTTCCAAGTCATATTCATATATTTCCTCTATGGCGTTATCAGTGTTGTTAAACTTGTGCTCCCTGTAAATCACATTCACTCAAACTTGAGCTTCTGTCAAAGGGGCATCTCAATTTATTAGATCTGGTTGGATGATGGGTTTTTTTTTACTTGTTAGCTCATAAGAACTTTGTAACTTCGTCATTTTGTTCATTGTCAAAAGACCTCCTTTTAACAGCACCCATGGTTTAATTTTAACATTCAAATAGCAGCTGGTGATCTTTCAAATTATCAGAAGTGTCGCCAAAAAGAGGGGAGAAAAGAGAGATTTTATACAAACAATCCTAGGCTGCCATTGCAGCTAGCCGTTAGAGCGGGTTAATTGCAGCAGTTTCAGTTAAAATCACAGAAGCCCTAATACTTCAAAGTTAAAATAGCTTGTTGATTCCAGCCAAGAGTAGCAAATGATAAACTGAAACGATTAAGATAACGGGCATCAGAGTTAAGTGGCTCTGGCATTTAAAATCTGTTAAAAAGTCTTTACAAGCTAAAAATAATGAACAGACGCAATTCACTACCTCCTTCGAGGCGCACCAGAACCAGAACCTTCTTGAGTGTGTGCTTCTGAAGGTGGGTGACAGACATAGGTACGGATTCTACTGGTGTTCTAGCCGCAGCCGCCCCCCCCCCCCCCGCCCAGTCATCTTTCTTTCTAAGCTGGCTGAACTGGTCTTGGGAGTGCTGGTAGAGACTCTGAGACTAGAGATCTTGGATGACTAACATCCACACCAAGGCAAGGCTGTCAGGAGTTGCTCAGGATTTCATGGCTCCGATGATGACCAAAGCCTGTCCCAAATAATTACTGGGCCCACACATTTAGCAGGAAATCCACTGGATCTGGTCTGGTACACAGATGGGAGGTTAATCTGGACATGGGGGAATGAAAGCTTACTCCCTTGTCATGGATAGATCATTACCTTATAGTTTAGGGCAGCACTTTATCAGTGGAATCCAAAACTGTGACTTTAATTTTTGGTTTAGTATCTTTTATGTAAACTGTTTTATCTATTTTAGTAATGTTGTAAGCTGCCTTGAGCTCTGTATGGAAAAACCTCCTGGCCCTGAACAGAGATTATGATCATCAGAAAGAGACAATTTTTTTGAGTTTGGTAAAATAAAGCACTTAGAAGAACCTTGATTAACCATAACAAAAGTTCCCTAATTGCTGTAGGATAAAAGTCCATTATAAAGGTAATCTTGCTATAATTTCCCTTTGAAAATCCTAATTGGTTTGCAGACTTATTATTGATCTCTGCTGGCTGACAGAATATGCTACTCTTATTTGCAATAATCTTGTTAAGTTCTGTTCACAGTAAAACTTCCCTGTGTTCTCTCTTGAACACAGCATGACTTCCTTTGTGCTCAGTTGCTCCTCATTTGCCATCAGAAGGAGAACATGGGAATTAACCATGTTCCTAACAACTATACCTTTCTGGGGTAATTAAAGCAAGATGGTTTTGGGAGGCAAAAACACAACTTTTGTATGTGGGGGTTACATAGGCTGGATTTTCCTCAGTGTTTTAGAAGTTCCTACCTCAGGGAATGCCTCTCAAATGCTCCTCATTCTGCTGAACATGCAGTTGTTATCTGCTGATCTTACCTGTTCTTCAAGATTTCCTGGGATGCAATTGTTCAGTAGTAGAGAGTTAAGATTGCCCAGGGTGCAATCATTCAGCAGTAGACAGTCAAGAAGCTTGAACAAAATACAGTTGGATGCTGTGAGTTTTCTGAGCTATGTAGTCATGGTCTAGTAGTTTTTGCTCCTAACGTTTCACCCACATCTGTGGCTGGCATCCTCAGAGGCATGTTGCGGTAAGTTTCTCTTCATGGCAAAGGGAAGAGTGATTGTGTGGTGGGGTGGATACCACAGTCATGATCTTTGCCAGAATCAGTCCCATTCATTCTAAAGTTATGCTAAATGTGTGTATCCTTCTGAATCGCATCTGAGATTTTAGACTTTTGTGTTGAAATAAAATCTTTTTTTCACAATCCTTAACAGAGTTACATTTTTCTAACCCAATTGACTTCAGTGGACTTAGAAAGGTGTCCCACTTCTCAGGATTGTATCCTAACGGGGCATTTCCTGAAGATAAATGTTGCATCCTTTATAATAGTACGTTAGGATACTAATGAGCACATCACTGCAACTTCCCCCTCCGGTATCTATTTAATTTGTATTTCATGATGCTATCAGTTTGTGCCCTTTATCTATCTAAATACATTAATTTATTTCCAAGCATTCAGCTTTTTTAAAGAGATCTTGACAGTGTGCATTTGGATATATCTCATCGAAATATATGTCCGAAAATATTTAATTGGTATTTTCTGGATATATTTGGGTCTCCAAATGGTATCTGAGATTTTCCAGGATACCGGAAAATATGCCCAAAACATTTCTGGAAATATTCTGGATTAGCTGTGAATATCCATACTGGTCTTTGGAACCTGGAAAACTGGGAAGGCTGGGGTTTGTTTGAAAAGTGGGAAGGCTGGAGAAGATGCAGCTGGGTTGTCTTCTAATGCACTGAAGATTTTGCAGGTATAGAACCTTTTTTTAGTTTTGTCAATGTATGTATTTATTGCTTTGCGGAATTAACTGTGAGACTGGAAAAGCTGCCCTGGACTTTGGGTGAGGAAACAGGATGGCAGGGTAATAATTTGTGTACATAGCATAAGCAGGCAGTTTACTCTAAAGTTGGGACAGACTTTGAAAATACTGGAGTATGGATTGTGGTGGACTGCTGAAGAAAGGTTAATTTTAAAGCACAGTTCTGTCAAAGAAAGGAAATTGAATGAATTAACCCAGAGCTCCACCTGATTGACTGGCTGGCACTGCAGCTGTCTATAAAAGGCCAGAGGGTGGGTGTTCATGAGGAGAGTTCTCAGAGCAGAGAGAAAGAGACCTTTACTTCTCAAGAGCCTGGATAGCCAGTTTTTTATAAAGGACCAAGAAAGGACGGGCTGTGTGTGAAACTTGAGCCTAGGTCCAAGGGAAACAAAATCACAGGGGCAATACTTAAAACATACAGAGGGCTTGTTTATAGGTCTCTGTGGAGAATGCACCTAGATATGGGACAGTGAAATCTATGAGGGTGTGTGTTATTTAATTGGCAGAGTCAGGAGTGGATTTCCAGGTGGAATACCCCAGAGCCTGCTCTGTAAAGTCCCAGTGTGCCCCTCTTTTAGTAGAAGGAGTTGGAGATTTAAGCATTTGTCAAGATTTGTGAAAGAAAGATTTTCCCTGTGAAAGAAGTTTAGTTGAAGGATGTTTTGTTAAAATTGAATAAAAGAACTGTCTGAAACAACTAGAGGGTTTATCCAAGTATTCTTGCCAGAGAGAAAGAAAAGTTTAATTATCTCTGTGACTTATTTTCTAGTAAATCTATAAATAAATGTTCCATCTTTGTTTGCTTGTTAATAAGTCTCAAAAGTCATTTAAGAGTGCCCAATCCAGCCTGATAAGAGCAGTCAGTTTTGGAGGGAAAAGTAAAAAAAAACCCTCACAGAACTATCAATATATCTAAGAGATGGCAGTTAGAATAAGGCTGACAGGATCTCCTGAAAAGCCTTAGGTGTGTGCCCACTCACTCAGCCCTAGCCCGCCATTACAAGTGGTGCCATAGGGCATATAAAGAGACCTTTATTCTTTACAGGGGTTTAAAAAGATCACTCAGCGGGGACAAAACAAATACTTAAGCTGAGATCAAGTGAAAGGGACTCCAATTTTCTAGCAACCCCCTCCTCCAATAAAACAGTACCTAAAAATGTGTACTTGTCAAAATTGGTTCCACAACCCAATTTCCACTTGGGGAAAACCAAATCATTCTCCTCCCACCACCACCCCACTTCACATCTGTGCAGCATGGTTTGAATCCCTTCATCAAAGTCACATACAAACAAGCAAACATTCAGTACTAGGCTTGCCAGCATCCAGGTGGGGCCTGGTGATCTGGAATTAGAACTGTTCTCCAAATCACAAAAATCCGTTCCCCTAGAAAAAATGGCTGCTTTGGAGGGTTGACCCTACAGCTTTACAGCCTACTGAGAATTTTCTCCTTTTTAAACCCTGCTGTAGCATTGTGTGTAAAGAAATCTTACAGTGTTCACTACTGATTTAAACAGATGCTTTGCTGCTGCACCCGCCACCAACAGCTGTCTAGAGCCTGTTGTATTGTTTAGCCCAATAGATTTTACTGCTAGTATTATTATAAGTGATCTGACATTGCAGTACATAGCAACAGTTTTAAAACTCTTTAAAAGAAGTATAAAAAATTAAAAATTAGTACTAATCTGTGTTTTACCTGAAATGGAAACACATTTTTAAAAATAAATCTTACGTTGCCATCTAGTGGTGCTTCATGTTCCATGAAACTGGTGTTGGGAGTTACTTGTTATATATGGCTACAGCAGCGAGGATACTGATAGCCAAGAACTGGAAGTCGGAGCAGGTGCCTGCAGTTGAAGACTGGTTGAATGCCCTTACGGACTATGCAGCAAATGATAAACTTTCATCCTTATTGAAAAATAAGGAGAATAAGGACTTTATTGAAGACTGGTCTCCGTTCTTAAAATATATGAAAATTAGGAAAGAATGTAAAGAGATTTTGAGTTACTGTTCTATTTAAATTAAAAGGCAAGATTTAAATGTGTAAAGATTAGTTATTTATATATTTTATTTTTAATGTAAATAGATGTAAGAACATAAATGTAAATATAAATATGAGTTGGATTATATAGAAATATTTTGAAGTTAAGAGAAGAAGTAAGTTTTGAGTAAGGCAAAATATAATTTCTACACTATAGGAATGAAGCTAGTAGGAAGTTAGAATAAGATACTGCTTAAATAATATAGGACAGAGGGAAAATATATAAAAGAAAGCTAGCAGAATAGTAAGGAAGAAATGTTATATAAGTTTTTCTTTTTAAAGATGATGCGTTATGTTACTTAATGATAAAAGGTATCAGGGAAAAAAGGAAGTAGATATGATTTACTCGAATAGAATGACGCTTGTAATATTTTTTTTTTTTAAAAAAAGCACTTAAACAATGTATGTGTGATTTATGTTGACTTGTTAATAAAATTATTAAAAAAAAAAAAGAAACTGGTGTTGGGAGTTGTGTAAACTGTTGCCAAACCTGAAACCAATCTGAAGAAACAAAAACAGATCTTAGTGCAAGATGGTAATTTTGACCTGGGACTTGCGGAAGAAACCCTAGCAAAAACAAAATTCAAAAACAACTGTTGGGGTTTGGATTTGGAAAGAATCCTTAAATTGTCAAGAATGAAAATGCATATTTTACAGTGGGGACTGGAAAGCAATAATTCCAGTATCAGGTATAAAGCATTTTTCCATCTCCAGAATAATTCTTGCAGTGTTGATCCTACAAAGTGAAAGAGGCACATCATGAATTTATATTGTTTGTTTCACCAGCACATGAGGAAGTTTTTTTGTCTCACATAATCATTCTCCAGGATCCAAATAGTGACAGTAGGTATTGAAAAAGTAAAAACAAAAGGGGTGGTAGAAAACACAAATGCTTTGCAAATTCATTTAACATTTACAGAACCACACCCAGGTATGAAGTTACATTGCTTAGGTGGCTCTTATATTTATTCTAAGTGCATTTCTATCATATGCACACTTGGCATTTCAGAAGGTTTTAACATAAAATGCTGGGTGTACTATCTGTTCTTTTTTAGGGCTTTCTTATAATTTTTCAGTATTTCCTTTAAAAATATGTATTCTATGACTGTTCTCTCTGTGTGTCTGCCTTACTTTACATGGGACAAAAACCCAATCAAATGCTGCTTCCATGTGAAGATATAAAAACACACTCCTGAGGCTACAGTGGCAGCAAATGGCATGGGAATGGGCAAGGATAATATCCACAATTCTAACCCTGGCATGTTTCTTGGTAGACAAGGAAGAAGTTCTGGCAGCCATTGATAAACTAAATGTTACCAAATCCCCTGGCCCAGATTGCATTCACCCAAGAGTTCTTAAAGAGCTCAAGCATGAAATTGCTGATCTTCTCACTTTAATATGCAACTTATCCCTGAAATCAGGCTCCATCCCTGAAGACTGGAAGATGGCCAATGTCACACCAATCTTTAAGAAAGGATCTAGGGGGGAGATTACAGGGAAATTACAGGCCAGTCAGTTTGACATCTGTGCCTGGTAAATTAGTAGAATCTATCATTAAAGATAAAATTATAAAACATGCAGAAAAGCAAGACCTGCTGAGAAAGAGTCAGCATGGCTTTTGCAGAGGCAAATCCTGTCTTACAAACTTACTAGAGTTCTTTGAGGGTGTAAACAGGCTTGTGGACAGCGGTGAACCAGTGGACATTGTCTACTTGGATTTCCAAAAGGCTTTTGACAAAGTTCCTCACCAGAGACTGTTGAGAAAACTCAGCAATGAAGGAATAAGAGGGGAAGTCCTCCTATGGATTAAAAACTGGTTGAGAAACAGGAAACAAAGAGTGGGTGTAAATAGGGAAGTTCTCACAGTAATGGAGAGATGCTTAGGGGTGGTGTCCCCCAAGGATCCGTTTGGGACCAGTGCTCTTTTAACCTATTCATAAATGATGAAACCTGTAGGAAGTAGAAATTGGTGGGTAAGCGTGGTGGCCAAGGATTTGCAGATGATACCAAAATTATGTAGGGTGGTGAGAACCACAAAGAGGATTGCGAAACTTGAGCTCAAGCAGACCTTGATAAATTAGGTGAGTGGGCTCAGAAATGGCAAAATGCAGTTCCAATGTAGCAAAATGTAAGAAGTGATGCACATAGGGGCAAAAAAAATCCCAAACTTCACATACTGCGCTACAGGGGTCCCACAAGTGCTATCAGTCACAGACCAGGAAAGGGATTTAGGCGTCTTAGTTGATAGTTCCATGGGAGAATGTCAACTCAATGCATATTGGCAGCACTGTGAAAGAAGGCAAACTCTATGCTGCAGGGATCATTAGAAAAGGAATTGATAATAAAAGAAACTGCAAAAGATTGTCAATATGCCCTTATATATAAAGCAGTGAATGCGAGCCGCTGCAGGAGTACTGTGTCCAGTTCTGAGTCGCCGCATCTCTCAAAAGGATATTGAGGAGATAGAAAGAAGTGCAGAGATTAAGAGGCAACAAGGATGATTGAGGGACTGGAGCACCTTCCCTATGAGGAGAGGCTGGCAGCGCTTGGGAGGACTCTTTTAGTTTGGAGAGGAAACAGGCTGAGGGGATATGATTGGGGGAAGTCCTACAAAATTATGCATGGGGTGCCTGCAGAAAATGTTGACAGAGAGAAATTTTTCTCTCTTTCTCACAATACTAGAACCAGGGGGCATTCATTGAAAATGCTGGGGGGAAGAATTAGGACTAATAAAAGGAAACACTTCTTCACGCAACGTGTGATTGGTGTTTGGAATATGCTGCCACAGGAGGTGGTGATGGCCACTAACCTGGATAGCTTTAAAAGGGGCTTGGACAGATTTATGGAGGAGAAGTTGATTTATGGCTTGATCCTCTTTGATCTGAGATTGCAAATGCCTTAACAGACCAGGTGATCGGGAGCAACAGCCGCAGAAGGCCATTACGTTCACATCCTACATGTGAGCTCCCAAAGGCACCTGGTGGGCCACTGCGAGTAGCAGAGAGCTGGACTAGATGGACTTTGGTCTGATCCAGCTGGCTTGTTCTTATGTTCTTATGTTCTTGCAGCACCCACCCTTTCCTTTCCCCTTTCCTCTGTCACATTGGCACAGAAGCCCCCAACATTCATAATAAAGCATCTATGGTTCAGGTGTGAATCAGAAAATGCCCATCATAGGTTTAGAAAAGTGCAGAAGGAAGTATGGAGCTTAACTTCACCACACTCCCCTTTGGACAGAAAGCCCATCCACCTACAGTCAATCCTAGGTTTCCCAGTGAAACAGATTTAATGAGGTTTCTCTGCATTTTGGTGCATGAGGGGATGTATGAGAATCACATCATTTATGAGTTGCCCTCGGTGTGTGTACACTCCCGAATAAACCGACATGTGGAAGCAGCCAAAATTCAGAAGTTTTAGGTCCACAGGAGTATTAAGTATGCTTTTAACTCCTTTCTAAGTAAATCAGTATGCCTAAATTTGGCTGTATCATTTTAAGTTTCTTTTTAAGTATATATATTTAAAAATAATGTACGCCAATCCAGCTGCAAAAAAAGCACTCTACCAGTTCCACTTAGGCCTTTTCCGCACACTGCATTTACCCCATATATGAGGTGTTGTCAATCCAGTCATTTTCCATGAGTTTTGTCTGTATGTCTACCTTCCTAACATTTTTGTTCAGTTTAGTCAGCTTCACCTGATCTGCAAAGGAGCCAGTTTGGTGGGAGAGGGGGTATCATATCAGATGTAATATAGGGAACCATTACCCTAATTTTTAACACAGCAAAACAAATATGATATTATAGGCATCACTGAAATATGATATTATGAGAGCATCACACCCTGGTTGGGATGTAAGGTTTTCATGATTGGAACATAAGAATGGAAGGATATAACCTATTTCAGAGAAACAGATCAAATAGTAAAGGAGGAGTAGCATTATACGTAAAAGGGGGTTGGACTTGATGGCCCTTGGGGTCTCTTCCAATTCTATGATTCTATGTTGTTACACTAGTCAGGTTCTATGTTTAAAGTGAGAGCAGCTTCTTTCACAGTCTCATTCCACCCCCAAGGTGGTTAGCTTGCTACTCTCCCATGTGGGACTGTCCGTAAGACCACGAAGATGAAAAACAACATTGCATTTACCTGTAACTGTGGTTCATCGAGTGGTCTTCTGTGCAGGTGCACATTCTTCCCTGCTGTGGACTGTTCCTTCACCACTCTGGTACTAATATGTCAGGTTCACTTTCCTCTCAAGGGAGCATGTCCATGGCAGTGGATGGAAAACAGAGGGAATTGCCCCCCCCCCCCCAGTCATGACCTTTTTAGTGGGAAATTTTCCCACCTACAGCTTCAAGGGGGAAGAGGAGAGAGCACAGAAGAGCACTCAATGAACAACAGTTACAAGTAAGTACAACATTTTTTTTTATTTTCATGAACTCATAGGAAGAGCTTCCAAAGTCTTATTCCAAGCTCTAATTTTGGCAAGCATTATTTATACACCAAACTTCTTCCTATCCTCACCTGTGTGGCTGTTGAGGGGGGAATTATTTAAAATCTGCTTGTCGATAGATTGTTGATGGAAAGAAGGCAAACTGGCAAAGAAGAAAGGCTTATCACATTCCTTCCTCTTAGTAGTAAAGTTTCCAGAGCAATTCATCTGAAATGTTGGCTTGCTGGTATGGTCCGGTTTCAATAGAAATGAATAAATTAGTGCAGTTGAGGTTTAGAGCTTGAGCATTGTCCTATGAGAAAAGAACATTAAGCAATTCCAGGGAAGAGAGTGCTCCATAACTTTTTCCAACACCAGGACTCCAGGACAGGGGGAAGAGATAACCAACACCAAAGGAATCAGTTGGAATTAGAGAACAAGAAGACCATAGCTCCATGACAAAGCTTCTAAGTTTCTCTTTTCCAGGAGCTACACTGTACACAGTGAACTAAGATAATGAGGCATTGGAAAACAGAGGAAGGATTCTTCCAGTCTGAGATGTCAAAGTTTCACCTCTTGAAGAATTCATTGATGAACAGGTCAAGCAAGATGTAGCTTCCCTGAAAATGT
This sequence comes from Sphaerodactylus townsendi, assembly GCF_021028975.2. Classification (NCBI taxonomy): domain Eukaryota; kingdom Metazoa; phylum Chordata; class Lepidosauria; order Squamata; family Sphaerodactylidae; genus Sphaerodactylus; species Sphaerodactylus townsendi. The sequence goes on along the minus strand of NC_059426.1, from coordinate 119,972,785 downwards.
AAACACATTATCAATCCTTGTAAGTAGACTTTAGTCATGGGTATATTAATTTATGAGAAATGTATAATTTAATGTATTAGTGTGCAAGAATGAGTGTGTGTGAAAAACTGAGGCTATCATTCTAGCAGAAAAGTACCAATGAATGAACTTCCATTAATATAAGGTTATTCAAACTTTCAGTTCTTCATCAGGGAAAATTGAAGATCTGTTCATTCTCAGCAGATCTAAATACAAATAAAAATATTTTAATCATCTCAGACAGTGAACTTCTCATCAAGTGATTAATATTTCAGATGCATATATTAATACATTGACCAATAGGATTGGTGCAATCATATTGCATTGCAATATCCAAGAATTCAAAATAGAGCAGGGATATGCATTTCATTAATGTTGTTGTTTTTTAATTCACTATTGGAATAACTGCTTTCCACAAATGTAGAGATGTTCTTATCCATAACCTTTAATCTATGCAAATCAGTTAAATAACCTAGAAAATGTTTTCCATTTTCTTATAGGGGGCTTTGTGAGTATACTGTGTGCACTAATATATGCACATACATTGTAACATACATTTGTTACTAGGGATGGAAACACCTGAGACTCAATTACGCCCATTAATGTGCTTGAGTGATTGACACCTTTGAAACTCCTAGACTCTTACATAATAGGTAGGCATTTATTAAAAATTTGTTTTTCATACCAACATACCACCTGTTGAAGAATTGAATCATACTAGAGTCTTTTTGAGCACATGCAAAGAGCTTTCCTTACTCAAAGAATTACTGCAATGACTGCAGGCACAATCTTGTGTATACCTTCAAGATTTTCAACTAGATTCCTTCCTTTGTCAACTTCTACTGGGCAAAAGATGGCTAAGATCAGTCTCAGCTGCTGGTGCTAGTGATATCTATGACACATCAGAATACAGGACACTAATACCATCAGCCCATGTCTCTCTACCTAATTTCACTTTTTTCTTTTGCCTTTGGCCAAAGAGCTACTGACTATGCACTAAATGGTGTTCGGATTATTGTTCTCATCATTGTCATGATATCATGTCCAAGATCAAGGCTCATTTCTGGAAACCCAAAGGGCTGGCTATTGCTGTGGTAGCCCAGTATGCAATCATGCCCTTGACAGCATTTGCCCTGGGTAAGTCCTTTCAGCTGGTCCCTATTGAGGCATTGGCTGTACTCATCTGTGACTGCTGCCCGGGAGGAAATCTCTCCAATATCTTCAGTCTGGCATCAAAAGGTGACATGAACCTCAGGTAAGCTGGGCACATGTTAATGATCAAGGAAATAGGTAGGGGGGTTCATGGGTTCAAACCCCCCCCCCCCCCGCCTGGAGACAGGGCTCCGCCTCCCCGCTGCAGTGTGTGGCTTCTGCAGCCCTTCCTCAGTGAGGAAGCCAAGCTGTGAAAGGCTGTGAAAGCCATGTTGGGAAAGTATGGCTGAGTCTGCAAGTGTGGGGGAAACCGAGCTGAGAAACCATCCATCACCACAGTGCAGTCCCCACAGTTGCTCCTCAGCGAAGAAGGGCTACACAGGCATCTCTAGAATTGTAGATTCCTGATGGTGGAATCCTCAGCAGCCTAAGGATTCTCCACCCCCACAGGGAGGTGTCTCACTGAGGAAGGGCTACAGAAGTCACGCTGGGGAGATGGATACTAAGTGGGGGAATCCCCCACCCAGGTTCCACCACCCTAGAGTGGCCTCCAGAAGGACTGTAGAGGCCACACAGGGCACCAGAGTCTGGATGGGGGAATCCACCCCAGTGTTGCCTCCACAGCCCTTCCTCAGTGAGGAAAAACTGTGGTAAACATGCTGGGTCGGTGTGGTGGAGTCAGTGGGGCACCAAGGGGAAGACTGGTGAGGACACCAGAGGAGGAAGTCATAAGCAGCACAATGTTCCTCCAGCTCCTCACTCTTGGGGGGTGGGGGGGAAGGCGGCCAAACATGCTCCCACATGAACTACAGAAGCGATACTCAGGGCTCCTATCTCCTCTCTCTTCCCCCCACCCCATGATGCCTATGCTTGGATCCTGTAGTAAATCTGTGCTTGGAATTTCCACTGCTGGCAAATTGGAACTTCCTCCACCCTTCCACAGAAACAGCATGGGGAAGTGTCATGGGATTTCAGTAGACGGAGTAATCAGCAAACATCAACTCCCTCTACCAGCAGTGGGATTTTTTTTCATGGGATCCAACCCAAGATCTCCAGATAAGGCACTTTCAACACAAAAGTTGGATTTTTTTGTCAAGATTGCACCAATTCAATTTGTGATGTGGTAGCAAATAATAAACAAAGCAGACAAAATAATATTTCAGAGGATAGCTCTGTTGATCTGCAGTAGAACAGCAGATTCGACTCTAGTAGCACCTTAAGAGACCAATAAGATTTTCAAGGTATCTAAGAAAAAGAACTTGACTCTCAAAAGTTCATACTCCAAAAGTCTTGCTCTGTTAAGTGCTATTGGACTCAAATCTAGCTAAGCAAAAGAAGACCCTTTTTATAATATTACAGGAGAAGTCTAAGAATGACAATCTCTGGCAAGAGTGAATCTAATTAAAAAGTTGCCTTCAAATTTATTCTATAAAGAGAAGCACAGTATAAAATGATTTATTGATGGTATCTCACCTCAAACATGGATTGAAGAAAAGATGTGTACCATTACGTAAGTGGATTTAAAAAGCTGGAAGTGCATGGGAGAGAATTTCAACCATTTTTTTCATCTGTAGCAAGAAACATTTTACACGGCAGAATTCAAAGTCCAGACTGCTGAGGTCAGCTTCTGTAATCTATATAACAAATTAATGTAAGACTTAGATCCCATAATTATCCTTTTTGAATTGTTGGTTTGTGCATGCAAAAGGAAAGTTTCAGATTATGGACTAGCTTAAAATCTCTTATGAGTACCTTGTGCTGTTATAGTTAAGGAGAATGTCTGTTGTTTAGGACTACAGCTGAGGAAAATGTAGGTTCAGAAACACATTCAGTTATGTAGCTCACTAGGTGGCCTTCTTGAGCCAGCGCACTCCTTTGTTCTGGGGGGGGGCTGCAGTGTATGGAACTGCATGAGTTTAATAGCTGCTTCCAAAGGACACTTTGGCCTAATACTAGAAATTGGAGCTGTGCTGTTTTTTGTATGTTGTCAAAGGCTTTCATGGTCAAGAATCACTGGGGGTGCTGTCAATGATGATTTCGAGGGTTGTATGTGGCGTGTTCATAGCATTCTCTCCTGAGGATCCTAGAAGGATGGATACCAGCCACAGATGCAGGAAGTGAAAGCGTCTAGGAGAAGAATGCTGCTAAGAACAAACCATTGCAACCGGATGTGTGAATAATTCGCATACCTCCCAGGGTTTGTAATTTTGTGTTTTGTAGATTCATCCGGAAAATTCATTAGCCAGGCATCCATCATGAGACAGAATTCAGTTTAAAAAGTCACTTGGTCCTCCCAGTTGGAATAATAAAGATATTGTAAAAAAGATATTTGTTGGAGGTTGCTAAAATGCACATAATAATGCACATTGTCGCCATCCCTTTCCCAGAATTGTAAAATCAGCAGACTCTTCAGGGGTGAGCCAAGGGGGTACAGATGAGGGGACAGGTCTATGGCCTTTGGCAAAGTCAAGGCACAACACAGCTCCCAGTTTTAGGAGTTGGGTGTAGAGGGAGAAAAGATGCCCAACCTGCTTCCCCTCCATTCAATTTGACCAGGCCACTCCAGGAGCTTGCAGCACCTCAGGAGGAACACAAGATAGGGGCCAGGAAAGAGTGGGTGCATCCAGGCACTCTCAGCCATCAATCATCCACTAGCCCCCCAAAACTCTTCTCTCCCTTGTGAATGTCTTAGAACCCAGCCCTAAAGACCCCTCCCCCCAAAAAAGTCTCCACACAACTAAAAAAGAGCCTATACTAGGCCACTGTCAATGGGCAGTCCTTGAAAAGGGTGTGGCAGGGTGTGAAGAGAGAAAGAACTTGGAAAGGTCCTGCAAGGGTGAGAAGAAGTGAATGTCTGTGCTTTGTGGCCAGGAAAGGGAGATAACAAGGCCAAGGACAGTCACCTGCAGGAGTCTCTCACTGCATAGAACTTGGCATCTTTCCAGCACTTCTCCTTAGCACTCATTAAGCTCAACCTCTTCTCTGTTCTCCATAATCTTGCCCAACTAAGAGCTGCAGCTTCACTCCTTACCAAGGGCTGGGAGGCTCCCACTCTGAAGGAACCTGGGGTCTCCCACTCCCACCCCTCTAGCAGCTTGTAGCCTAATCCCAAGGGAACAGGGCATGCAGCTGCAGGATAAAATAGCCATCTCTTCTGGGCAGTGAGGTAACCACTGGGCCTTCAACATCTTATCTGTCTGCCAGCACTTCCACATCTGCCCCACTGCCCAGGGCACCTGATCTCCTAATTTCCCCCCCAGATCTGGGTACTTGGGAGTGCCTTGACCCACTGGACAGCTTTCAGAGTACCATCAGTCCACTTAGAATCCCTGTGGCCCAGGGGTAGGGAACCCTGCTTGACTCTCCAGATGTTCAGGAACTACAATTCCCATCAGCCCCCCCCCTACCAGCATGGCCAATTGGCCATGCTGACTGATAACTGATGGGAGTGCTGGACTCCCTATTTATCTGAAACATAACCTGCTACTGTGGGCCTATCTGGCTTGTCTGGAAATTGGAAACACCATGTGATAAAAACAAATTGTACTAATCAGACAGACTGCTGGGAGACTAATGCTGAAAGACTGCTCCTCTTCCACCTATATTTCTTCTATAAGTTCAGTCTTGTTCCTCTTGCTTTTTAGGACCCATAGATTCTATCTGAAATTATTGGAAGTCATCTAGAGTGAGGTTTTGACATTTATGATTGCTCTGTTTCTCCTTTTGTCAGCAGAAATGTGCTGTAAGTCTCAATGTTCAATGAACTCCATGGCTGATTCCGCATGGGCCAAAAACAGCAGTGTGAAAACAGTGTGAAAATGGTGTAAAAGGGTTTAAAATGGTGTAAAAGGGTTTATACTGTTGTCACACCATTTTCACACCACTTTTTTTTTGGCCCATGCGGAATCAGCTCATGAGTGAATAAAAGGAAGTGAGGTCTCTATTCAAGCCACATGTTAGCAGTGGGAAGTCTGGTTGTTTTGGATGGTGATAATTCTCCTGTGTATTGTGTGGCAGAATTTCACCTTAAAAACCATTTGTATCGCTTGGGGTGTTTCAGATTCTGTCATTAGTCCTAGAAAAGCAGGAAGCAGACCTGGTCACCATATTGAATACCTTGGTGTCAGTAGTCCAGTTGGCAGCTACTCTTACTTTTCAGAACTGCTGGGAAATGTCATTTCAAAATGCAACATTCTTTGTGTCAGCAGCATGGAGTCTCTGCTTACATATAACAAAACAAAGGAAAGGCAGTGACTATTGGATCAGCTCATGGCAGCTATTCAAATTGTCATTCTTAACTATCAGACCCCTAAGTGAAAATGAAGATATCAGACTATCTGAACAAGTGTGTGGCTGTATAACCTCCTCCCACAAATGCCTTAAGAAACTTGGACGTCATGCTCTGATGTGTCTGCATCTTATCTTTTCTGGACATTAGATTAACAGGATTTTCTCAGCACAAGGGTCCTTCTATGGAATTTCCTGCCCAAGGATGCTTAACAGCTCAGCTTATTCCTTGTTTGTTTTTTAAAAAAGGTAAAACCTGGTTGATTCTACAAGGTATTTGGGGGTGAAGTAAGGAGAATTTTAATTACATCAGTTTGCTTTTAATGTTTTAATTTTGTGGTTAATAATGTTTTATTGTGAGTTCTGTTTAGCTGTTTTGATATTGTCATTAGCTACACAAAGAGCTCTGTAATGCCTATATGTATGTATGTGTGTGTGTGTGTGTGTGTGTGTGTGTTTTTTGTAGGGCAAAACAAAATGATGCTGATCAGATTGATCTTATTTTGTGTGCAGCAATAAACATCTGGTTTTCATATAACTTAGGATGTTTCAACAGGGAAAGTGGGACCAACACCTATGAAATAAAAGCAATTGGTAGTAATTTAAAAGCTTCCAGGAGTTCTAAGGTCTTATAAAACATTATATTCAATATAAAAATATTTTATAGCATGAAAACTCACTAGGCATCCAGATTCAGATTTTAGTATCTGAATCCCTTCATCAGGCGTGTTTTAATCAAATTTCCTTCAGAATCATGAGGACTAGCGTCTTGATGTTTACAGGGCTCCCTGATAACATTCAGTAATACGACAAATGATGCTACCTAGCAAATTTCCCCTGGCTTTAAAGCTGCAACTGTATCCTTCCTCTGATGTCACCCTATGTTTAAAGGCCTCCTTACAGCCACAAAGCATTGCTCCCATTCTCAATTCTACCTGATTAAAAGAAAAATAGCAACTTAATCATTTCATTACTACAAACAAAAATCTGCTTGAACAACTCTGAAAACTGGTTACAATATGGAAACAGTGGTGCAAGAACATATCCCTGTTTAATACTGAGAGACTGTGACTGTTCCTGGATAGGGTGTAGGCAGACAATCTCTGCCATGGAGACTGGCTGCCAAAAGCGATTTACCCAACTCTGATGTTCCACATCTCATTCTCAAAAAGCCCTGGCCTTTGCCCCTGAAGAGAGTCATTGGGCCTCTCTTCTTCTTTCCTCTTCTATGTCACATTTCAGCTGGAAGGACTCCTCCTTGTTGTGATCATCAGAGAGTTCACATAATACAAAAGCAACAGAAGGGTGAGAACAATCTTGAGAAAGCATCTCTTGCTTCATTATCTTTTATTGTAAATCCCCATATTTCCTAAACACTTTACATATCCATTGCATCACACACAGTTTTGTTTCTGGAATTCCAGCTGTGAGTTTCATGTTCAGAATATGGATGCAGCTGAAACTGGCAATGGATTTAGACTTTTCAACTGTGCATGGCCTGGAAACTTCTCACAACATGGATACAATTTTTGTGTGTGTAAAGTGCTGCCCAGTCAAAGCTAACTTAAGGAGACCCTGTAGGATTTTCAAGGCGAGACTAACAGAGGTGGTTTGCCATTGCTTTCCTCTGAACAACAACCATGGAATTCCTTGGTGGTCTCCCATTCAAGTACTAATTATGGCTAATCAGTCATGAGATTGGGCTAGCCTGGGCCATCCAAGTCAGGGCATACAAACATCTGCTAATACTTGAAGACTAACTGGAGTAAATCATACAGTGACTGATTAAGAAGTTGGAAACCATTATTCAGACACTCAACGCTTATTTTATCCCCAGAGTTCAGCACTCTTAAATAATTACACAATGGAAAATGTTCCAAATGTTTATCCTAATCATTGCAATTCCTCTTAGATTCCAACTTGTCTTTAAAGAGTTTCTCACATTACGTAGAGTGCTAGTTTTCAAGTGATGAGGAAACAGATTACAGTTCCATTTGAATCTCATTGTTTCAGATTCAGCAAAAAAAAGTATTGTGACAAAGAGTTGTGGACAAGCTGGAATTAGGAAATCAGTCATGCAGCGGAAGTCTCATAGTAAAGAGGCGAAGATACTAAAAAAAAAACCAGCCTCGGAATATTCTTAGGTTTACCTGTCCCTGGGGGAATTTGCCAAACACAAGGACCTGTGTATAAAAGGAATACCATCTGGATGACTGTAGAGTAAGGGCTATTGAAGGTTGCTGTGGACAATTCAGGACACAAGTCTTTGCTCAGCAATAATCTTTTCAATAAGAGTTTGGATTTATCTCTCACCTTTCCCTTCCTCTCCCCACAACAGACACCGTGTGAAGTAGGTGGGTGAGAAATATGACTATCACTAATCAAATTTACTAGACTGGACAGATTGCAGATTCAAGCTAATATTTACATTATTCCACTTATTAACCATCTAATTCAGACTACTTCTGCCACAGGGTCAGGAATCAATGAGGCACAAAAGCTAAAGCATACAAAGTGCATGGCAGGAATTTATTCTAGCGCATTTGTATTCTGAGTAGGGGAAATGAATGTTGTACAGATACTTTTCCTGAGTGTTTCCAGAGACTGTAAGATTGCACCAATTCAATTTGTGATGTGGTAGCAAATAATAAACAAAGCAGACAAAATAATATTTCAGAGGATAGCTCTGTTGATCTGCAGTAGAACAGCAGATTCGACTCTAGTAGCACCTTAAGAGACCAATAAGATTTTCAAGGTATCTAAGAAAAAGAACTTGACTCTCAAAAGTTCATACTCCAAAAGTCTTGCTCTGTTAAGTGCTATTGGACTCAAATCTAGCTAAGCAAAAGAAGACCCTTTTTATAATATTACGGGAGAAGTCTAAGAATGACAATCTCTGGCAAGAGTGAATCTAATTAAAAAGTTGCCTTCAAATTTATTCTATAAGAGAAGCACAGTATAAAATGATTTATTGATGGTATCTCACCTCAAACATGGATTGAAGAAAATGTACCACGTAAGTGGATTTAAAAACTGGAAGTGCATAGGAGAGAATTTCAACCATTTTCATCTGTAGCAGAACAGCAGTCAAGTCCAGACTGCTGGTCCTTCTGTAATCTATATAACAAATTAATGTAAGACTTGATCCATAATTATCCTTTTGAATTGTTGGTTTGTGCATGCAAGGAAAGTTTCAGATTATGGACAGCAAATCTCTTATGAGCCTTGTGCTGTTATAGTTAAGAATGTCTGTTTAGGACTGAGAAAATGTAGGTTCAAACACATTCAGTTATGTAGCTCACTAGGTGGCCTTGAGCCAGCCACTCCTTTGTTCTGGGGCTGCAGTGTATGGAACTGCATGAGTTTAATAGCTGCTTCCAGACACTTTGGCTAATACTAAGTGGAGCTGTGCTGTTTTTGTATTGTCAAAGGCTTTCATGGTCAGAATCACTGGGGTGCTGTGTGATTTCCGGGTTGTATGGCCGTGTTCTAGCAGCATTCTCTCCTGAGGATCTGAAGGATGGATGCCAGCCACAGATGCAGGCGAAACGTCAGGAGAGAATGCTGCTAGAACACGGCCATGCAACCCGGATGTGAGGATTCATACCTCCGGGTTTGTAATTTTGTGTTTTGTAGATTCATCGGAAAATTCATTAGCCCAGGCATCCATCATGAGACAGATTCAGTTTAAAAAGTCATGGTCCTCAGTTGGAATAAGATATTGTAAGATATTTTGGAGGTTGCTAATGCACATAATGCACATTGTCGCCATCCCTTTCCCAGGGTATAAAATCAGACTCTTCAGGGTAGGCCAAGGGGACAGATGAGGGGACAGGTCTATGGCCTTTGGCAAAGTCAGGCACAACACAGCTCCCAGTTTTAGAGTTGGGTGTGGGGAGAAAAGTGCCCAACCTCTTCCCCTCCATTCAATTTGACCAGGCCACTCCAGAGCTTGCAGCACCTCAGGAGAACACAAGATAGGGGCCAGGAAAGAGTGGTGCATCAGGCACTCTCAGCCATCAATCATCACTAGCCCCCAAAACTCTTCTCTCCTTGTGAATGCTTAGAACACGCCCTAAAGACCCCCTCCCCCCAAAAAAAGTCTCACACAACCAAAACCTATACTAGGCCACTGTCAATGGGCAGTCCTTGAAAAGGGTGGCAGGGTGAGAAGAGAAAGAACTGGAAGGTCCTGCAGGTGAAGAAGTGGTCTGTGCTTTGGCCAGGGGAAAGAGGGAGATTAACAAGGCCAAGGACAGTCACCTGGGAGTCTCTCACTGCATAGAACTTGGCATCTTTCAACTTCTCCTTAGCACTCATTAGCTCAACCTCTTCTCTGTTCTCCATAATCTTGCCCAACTAAGAGCTGCAGCTTCCTCCTTACCAAGGGCTGAGGCTCCACTCTGAGGCCTGGGGTCTCCCACTCCCACCCCTCCTAGCAGCAGCCTAATCAAGGGAACAGGGCATGCAGCTGCAGAACAAACCATCTCTTCTGGGCAATTGAGTAACCACTGCTTCAACATCTTATCTGTCTGCCAGCACTCCACTCTGCCCACTGCCCAGGGCACCTGATCTCCCTGTTCCCCCCAGATCTGGGTACTTAAGGAGTATGACCCACTGGACCTTTCAGTACCATCAGTCATAGAATCCCTGTGGCCCAGGGGTAGGGAACCTGCGGCTCTCCAGATGTTCAGGAACTACAATTCCCATCAGCCCCTACCAGCATGGCCAATTGGCCATGCTGACAGAGGCTGATGGGAATTGTAGTTCCTGAACATCTGGAGATCCGCAGGTTCCCTACCCCTGCTCTATACACAGACACAGATCCTGACTACACCAAAGGTAGTAATCAAGGCTTATGTTATCATTCCAGCATACATACCTGTGCCTTTTGCTGCCTTCAATTAGTTTAATTTTCCTTCCATTGATTTCTTTCCCAGAAAGTTTTTCAATGGCATTCTTTAAATCACTATAAGAGGCGAACTCAACCACCCTAATTAAGAAAGGATACACAAATCAGCTTGACACAGGAATAAAAAACATTCTACACATCAGCTTAATTGCAGCACATATTAAGATCTACGCTGAGACACTCACCCTTCATTTAATTTAGGTCTATGTGCATCTGCAAAGGTTACCTCCCCAGCTTGCCTCATGAAGTCTTTGAGGTCCTAACATGAGATCAAATATATTACACAAAGAAACAGACAGTACTGATGTATAATATTAAAAATTACTACTGTAAGAGAAGATGTTAAGAATTAAAATGTGGCAGATGCCACACTTGTAGATAAGTCTATATTTGACAGAATTCATCAGGGCACGAAATAAATGAAAACAGCAAATTGCTTTAAGCAACATGCTCCATTTTAACATTAAGTTATTTTTCTATGCACTTTACTGAATAGAATGAAAGACAGCTTATTGTAACAAAGCATTCTGAAACAATGTTTTATGATTAAATATTACATTTACAAAAGCACCAATTATTTTGTGCCCCATATGCCATTAAAAATATAGTTTACTTTACCTTCATTAAAATTTCCCTAGGCTAGCCAAGCAGCAAACTGCATTAAGCGACCGAAGATACCGTCATGATATATGCCCGACTGGCTCTTCGCCAACCATTTGTAGAACACTACCCAGTCGATGGAAGCCTTTAATCGCACAGCCCTCCCTATTAGCAGACTACTTGCAGATCCAGACATTTTCTACTCTTGAGCAGTTACACCAAGGACCACTTTACTGCGATCAGGATTCCAACGACCACCTAATGCGTATCTTTCAACTCTCTTGATCAGGATCTCTTATTTCGAAGCGTTACAGGAGGAACAGTTCTCAACTTAGGAATCAGATCTCGTTAACTCTCGGGGATCGCCGCAACCCGGCACTTTAAGGAAGTGCATCGATTACGTCTAGACCGGCAAACACAGATCTAGAGGTGGCCAACTGATACACTGGAGGAGCTGACTGGATAAGTCAACCAGGCCCAACCAAGAGTGACCAAGACAGAACGATTAGGATAACCCACAGGCACTCCTCGTCATAAGGCCAACGACACAGATAGGCTGGCAAATAAAATGGATTTTTAAAGTGGTTAAAATGGATTTTGAAAACAAGATAAAATTACATTAAAATATTATTATTAAAACTACTTTTGAAAATATATTCAAGAATTTAAATATTAATAATTTTGATTAAAATTTTAACTTAAGATAAATTTAACTTTAGTAAAATATTGCATATATTACATACCCGTTAATCGAAGTCTAAAGAGAGATAACAAACCTGCCAGCTGACTCTGGATGACAAAATTTACTTTCTGGCTAATAAAGTCGATTTTTCTGTCACCGCTACAGGTGGAGCATTTTACCTTTGAGTGGGATAAAATTATAATTACATGAATCGATTGCGTAACTTCCTCTAAACAAGCCTCCATTCAGACAAAGGAAGATGACAAACTTTTGTTCATTTTGGTACAAATGCCTCGCACACCACTTTCTGCACAGAATGTGACTGAAGCCAGTCTCCTAGTTTCGCAGACTCAAGATCCAGATTCTGCTGCAAATACATCCATCCCCTACCCCAAAATCCATTCTGAATCTGAATTAAGCCATGGTTTAGAAAGCAAGTTTGTGTCTGAATAAACAAAATCTTGGTCTGACCTCTAGGCACATGCATTAAGGCCCTTACCAGAACTTGAGCTTGAAAAAAGAGGCACATCCTAAGGAAAGGCAACTAGTCATGGAGCGGACTAGCAGAGATTGCACAAGAATGAGAGCAAGCTAAGCTTGTATCTGTCACAGACCCCAAAGTGCTGAAGCACCTGAATGCAGCCACGCTACTAAATCTAGCAACAGGCACATACCTTCTATCATTTCGTGGTCGGCGGCTACTAAAACGGTCAGAGTATCGCCCTCTGCCTCGTCCACCTCTAGAACGGGCCCTGGCATGTTCAATCGTAACTCTAGAGAGGAAAAAAATCAGTAACTGAATTTCATTGCTCAAACTTCAATGAATAGTGGATACGAAACCTATCCACAAAATTTAGAACAAATACAAGTTACTTGGCTGGTAAGGCTTCATTTTGAAGAGTCCTTCTTGAATGTGCTTGTATATGCTAAACATTTTCTGCAGCAGAGAAAAAATAGTCTCAAGGTTTACCGTTCACTACAAAGTTCTTTTCCATCCAACTCATACACTGCATCTTCAGCATCCCTTGGATCTTCAAACTCCTGTGCAACAGAAAAAAAATGCATTCCGATTATATTGAACTGCAACTTAAATACAATTTTATATAAACAAATTAATACAGCATTGACTACATTTAACAGTAAAGAAAGCGCACTGGCTCTTGAAAAGAGCAATTTTCTTCTTGAAACTTAGCCATAACCATATCCCACAAAACATTTATGTTAAAAGAAAAATTATTTGAAGCACTCAAACACCGCTTGTGCTTTCCACCCACAGCCAGGCACTTCCACTTACCACAAATCCAAAGCCTCTTTTCAGGTCAATGTCTCGAATCCGTCCATAACCCTTGAAAAACCTTTCCACGTCCTTCTCTCTGGCTGCTGGATTCAACCTCCCGATGAACACACGGCAGCCGCTCATGGTCACTTAGGATCGATCCAGCTGCAGAAAACGGCAAAGGGTTGAGAAAGCTACACGGACACGCTCTCCGCCTCCGCCAGGCAAAGGGAGGAAACAAGATGGCCGCCGCAAAAATAGGTCAGCGCCGCTCCTGGCATCGCCCACTAGCCTGACTTTGCCGCAGTCCCGGCTCCGCCTTTCCTGCCGCAATTTGACATTAACGCAGGCTGAGCGCCAGGCAACCCCGCCCCCCTACAGTTCCAATTGGAACTGGGGACGAAGGACCACCCCTCTCTCAGCCAATCGGAGACCACACGGACCGAGCCTCCTTTTGTGATAACACGCCAACAGCCATATTTGCACCGCTACGCTGGCAACGGGTTACGCATGCGCCCTCACTTCCTCGCCCTTGGAAAACTCAGTCGACGCCATTCCCTTCACAAAATGGCGGCTGAGCCGCACCCATGGCTGCCGGTATAGCGCTCACAGTATGCCTCTCCGAGCATAAAACCGGCCATAAGTTACAGTCCGACTGATAGGCTCCCACGGACAGAGTGCGCCTTCAAACCCGCTCTAATATGGACTTTCACTGTCGTTCCCCCGCCCATCTGACCTCGCTCTCGTAGCAGAGTCCAAATCTGCCCAGCAATCTACCAAAAGTTTTACAAACCTGCACTGCGACTGCGAAATGTTGATCAAGATCGCTGGCTGCGCAGAAGTCTACCGACACTCGGCGAGGAAAAGCCTCGAATATCACCGCACGACGGCCGACTCTCGACTAACCCACCCAGTCGCTAACTGCGACACAAAATGGAAGCTCGTCCCACGTGACTCAGTTGACGTTCAACGATTGGCGGAAAACCTGGAAAACTCTAGGCGGGCCACGAAGGCGGGTGCTCGACTCCGCCTAAGTGACGGAAACAAACGAAGATAATCGGGTCAGATCGGCATGTGCGCGTGCGCAGTTGCAACCGTCAGGAGAGTGTGGCGGAGGTCACATGTCGGGCTGGGCGGGTCATGTTTTCATAAAGCGCAGCAGGCGGCTCCGAGTTAGGAGGGTCAATATCGCAGTGTGAAGCTATAATTCATGTCAATGGTGCACGTGTGGTTCCTTAAATGCTATTAACTGTCACTTAGGCCCCTTGGGCAAGTGAAGAATAAAGTACTTTCAATGCACTTTAACAATTGTTCGCAATTGGATTTTGCTGCAAAGTGCATTGAAATTGCATTATTCTGCATATGCAGAGGGGGCCTTAGTGTCTCACATATTCAGCGTTATATGAGCCACCTTCTAGCCCACTTGCTTAGTTCAGTTTCTTCACAAGTCTTCTTTTCACTTTGCAGTTGACCCATCAATCCTTACAGAGACGTTAATATTGTCCAAACTGCACCCTGGAGCTTTACAAACATTTGAACATGTCTAAATATTTAATGTGTTGCTTTAGCAAACATGTATGCTGTTAGCAAATATGTATCTGCCCAAACTGTTATCTCAGTGCATATGACACAATGCTCTTGGGCTTCTGGCCTGTAATGGGATAAGAAGAAGAAGAAGAAGAGTTTGGATTTATGTCCCCCCTTTCTCTCCTGAAGGAGACTCAAAGGGGCTTACAATCTCCTTGTCCTTCCCCCCTCACAACAAACACCCTGTAAGGTAGGTGGGGCTAAGAGAGCTCCGAGAAGCTGTGACTAGCCCAAGGTTACCCAGCTGGCTTGTGTGGGAGTGTACAGGCTAATCTGAATTCCCCAGATAAGCCTCCACAGCTCAGGCGGCAGAGAGGAGAATCAAACCCAGTTCCTCCAGATTAGATACACAAGCTCTTAACCGCCTACGTCACTGCTGCACAATTCCAGTTCTCCATGCAGGACAGGAAAAAGATTGTGTTATAATTTTATAAAATTTACATATTGAGACTTCCACATTGCCACAAGTTGTACATACTCCCCTTTTCCCTGAAACATCTATCTGAGGCCCAGTTTACTGTGCCTGAATAAATGTGGGAGAAAGTGGCTTTCAAAATGTGTTGGGGCCTGGTGCAGCTTAGGACCACAGCATGTGTTGGGGCGGGGGTGGTGGTGGTGCAATATCCTAGGCATGTGTATGTTGAAATGGGGCATATAATGCTCTTTCAAGGGCAGTTTCAACTTAGGACAACAGAGTGGGGCAAAGCTGAAGCCGCTTTCCTCCATACCACAATCCTAACCTGAATTGGGCCCCTGCAATGCCCTGCAGTGGATCCCTGTATCTGTGATGTGTCTAGGGATTCACATCAATTGAGTTATTCTGAGCCCCGGGAACCCACGTGATACATTGTTTTTGACAACATGATATATGGTTCTCATCCTTCAAGTGATGATCAAAGCAACATTGGCATTATTATACCATTGGGGAGGGGGGTGGAGACACAGGCAACCAGAGGCGTAGCTAAGGAAAATGGAGCCCGGGGCAAAATCTGAGCTTTGCGCCCCCCCCCCACATGGACAGCCACCCTTTCCCACCATGACCAAAGGCCACCCTCCCCCACTACAACCAAAGAACAATTTTTTGAACCAGGTCATCTCAACATCACCATCACATTATAGAACATGTCTCAACTCACAAATCTGAACACAGCAATGGGCCATGGTACACAGCAGAGATAAAAAAATGTTGACAACATTTTCAAAATGCTTTCAAAATGTTTAACAACTGTTATAACACTTAAAAGTATTTTAAAAGTATTTTAAGTGTCATAAGTATTTAAAAGTATTTTAAGTGTCATAAGTATCATCCAACTTAAAATGCTTTCCAAATGTTTTATTACCCTCCACTCATTCCTTTACATTTCTCCCAAGCATTGCCAGAAATAATAGCCAATTTGGATTAATATCAAACCTGCCCAACTAAGGCACAGTACCAGCAAGCCTGAATTTCCATCTCTTCCTCTGAATGCCTATTTCACACCTGTATCTACAAGAACTCCAAGCACTGCAGATTCATCCTCTAATTGCTAAGGGTCCTGCCCAAAGTAACCCCTGGAATAGCAAGCGGGAAGACTGGAAGGTTTAAAGATAGATCTTGTTCAAGTAGAATCAAGTATGCAGTGCTTACATCATATACATGTATATGCACAATTTTTTAAACTATATGACTTATGCATAATATTAAAAAACTACTAATTAAAACTTTGCAGGTTCAATTGTTCAAGTTTCATGGCTGGATGCATTCTAGCATTTATGAGATTATTTTGTAAACTCTTCAGATTCTGCATCTCCAAAGCTGTTTGCTGTTTGCATAATGCAATTTTATAGTGCTAAACCATTACCTAGAAAGGGATTATTTTCATATTCAATGCATTAAAGATCTCATGCAAATGCAATTCACAGATACCATACTGTGCTTATGCTGGAAGATAACAGGTAAAAACCAAAAACTAGCTTTTGTTTTGATTAGCCCCCTAGTGAAGCCCCCTGTAAAACTGAAACTAAAAGATCGTCTTTTCTTTTAAAACTTACCAATGCAATTTTCAGAAGGGCATGCATGATCTCTTCTCTACTCTCCTGACTCGGCTGGCTCTATCCCATCCATTTCTCATTCCTCTCCCTCATGAGGCAAAATCAAAAATGAGAGCAAATGAGAAGAAGGCTCACTTGCATGCAGGCTTTGAGGATGCTGGGGGATAGTTTGGGGAAAATATATTTTTGGAGAGGCAGAAAAGGATGAGGGTAAATTACAAAATCATGATTTTCAGATGCCCTGAGGATGCTGGGAAACTGTGTAAAATGAAATTGGGACTCACCATAACTGGAAAGGTTCACTGATAGTGGAGACATAAATACCCAGCTGAGTGAGTTTTTTTCAATATAGAGGGCAACGGAGAAGGAAGACGAGCAGGCAAGGAGGAGGAGACTGGAGAGGGGGCACGAGCAGGCAGAGGAGGGGGTGGGGCACAATAGGATGATTTTGCACCCCCAACTTGACTCCCAGGGGGAGCGCCTGGATCAATTGTCCCCAGATGTCCCTGTGGGAGCTACACCTGTGCAGGCAACAAGATGTCTGTGTAAGTTACTCAGGGCTTGAGTATGAATTCCAACACCTGTCTTTCCTGACATCTCTAACATAACAGTTTTGTTATGTTAACCACATGTTTTCTTTGAAAATATCTTTACCACAGGGCCCAATAAGCCGTTAGCTCTGGAGAAAACCAGACAAGGGAATAACTTTAAAACGTAGACATTATTGTTTAAGGCTAATACTTTCACCCATAAGCATTTCAACCAACAGAACAATAAAACATTTACACACATAGCAGAATGCAAAGGATGTTTACAGGAGAGGGGGCTATTGTTTATTTTGAGAAAAACTGAAATCCACATTATGGAAAAAATAAAGCAGTGCATTTGTAGTTGTCATTTTCTTTCCTCAAAGATGACACCACATCTGCTGTGAGGAAAGCAAACCAGGACCCAGAAACCTGGACCCAACTTAACAGCCTGGTTCATTATATGAGAGTTTTTTATATTCAATTCTTTCAAAGGCCGTTTCCGCACGGGCGTTTAATGGCGACCTGGGGATGGCAAAAACGCCGTCCCCAGGCCGCCATTCGCACAGGGGGCGCAGCTGCTTCGCAGCCGCGCCGCCCTCGCACTGCCCGCCTGGCCCGAAGCCGGCAATTCCACAGTGCACTTGGAAGCGCACTTGTTGTGGAAACGCTGGCTGGAAGCCGCTGCCGTGCGAACGGCAGCGGCTTCCAGGCGCCCCCCCCCACTCCCTCCCTGCACTTACCTTGTCCCCGGCCCTCCGGCGCGTCGCCGAGGCCTGGGGACACGCCCCCCCCGCCCGGTGACGCTGGAACAGTTAAGCGGGGCGGTCTCATCTCAGGCCTCAACGAGCGGCCAGAGGGCCGATGTCTGGATCGGCCGGGCGACAGCGCTCCACACCGCCGTCATCCCTGCTCTTTCTGGGACCGTTCGCATGAACTCTTTCTGGGACCGTTCGCATCGACCCAGCGTCGACCCAGCCGCTTCCGCCTCCGTGCGGAGACGGCCAAACACAAATTTCAGTACTATAAGTGCTCTGTTGGAACACTCTGGCCTTTAAAGCAGGGATGTTTGAGGAAATTCCCATTTGTTCACCCTGCATTCATACCTTATGCCTGAAGCTTAGTATTTTTGTCTTTAGTCATATCCCTTCCTATTTTAATAATTTATATTTACATCTTTGGTAGTATTTTGAGTTATTATAATTTGAGACAGGCAGCAGCGTCTGTACTTTTAAAAACCGAACAGAAGGAAGAATCCTATTGGTTCACTGTTAAAACAAAACAAAACCCTATGCTGGTAGAAATGTTCCTTTCTGTGAAAAGGGACATTTGATGCTCCAAACACTGGGAATTTTTTAGTCTGGCTATTATGCTATTTTTGCAGGGATTCAGATGTGTTTCTTCAAAATAGTTGTGTTGTGAGAGAAATCATACTTTCTCAGCAATAAAATCTAGAAAGGCAGTTAAAGAAAACTATACAAAAAATTTCTATGGCTGAACTTTATTGTTTCTGGCAGTTGATGAGGTCTTCTTTAAAATACACATGATTGTTGACAAGCTGTGGGTCACATCTATAAGCCTTGTTGAGAATGAAACCTGAGCTTCATTATTTGTAACATTGCTTAGAATTGCACTGTGTATTCCTAGAGTTAAGCCCTTTTCGTTCTCTCAAAATTAATGGCATTAGGGCCAAACTAAATGTGATGGCATCCTTGTGGCCACCATAAGGACATGACCACCATTTTAAAGTAATTGAAAATGCTGTGAGAGCCGATTCTGATTTGCCCTCAGCATGGCGGGTTGAGGCACTCTTGTATCATTGTCGACCTCCCACCCCCACCCAGTGACTTACCAAGTGCTAAAATAGCTGCACTCCACCCCCACAGCTATTTCAACGCTTGAAAAAGTGTGGGGGTGGGGAAGAGCTCCACAGCCCCCTTGGGCATTTTAAAATTACTTTAAAATGTCAGCAGTGTCCTTGTGACAGCTATGAGAGCACCTTCATGTTTCGCATGGCACTTAGGAAGGTCAGTGCAATCTTAAATAATTATGATAAATGTTTATGAAATATTTTGAGTTCATTAGATGCAAGATATTTCATGATGTTGTAGAAGTTTTAGATTACAATAATCAGGAATGGGATTAAATCCATCCAGAGCAGCAGTGAAATGATGTATCCAAATGTTATGCTTTGTATGTTAATATAGCTTTTATAACCAACTCTCTGAAGTAGATTGCCTCCAGGTACAGGCCTTCAACAAATCTGAGGAGATTGAGCCTTTTCTTCCTTATATGGAAAAATCTGAGCTCTTTAGCTCCCCCTAATGGACTCTGAGTTACACAGAGTCTGAGAAAGTGAGTAGAGCTTGACTTTTTAGAAATTACAAGTTTTGAGGGGACTTCAGCATTCATGCCAAGAATTCCTTGCTGGGAGCAGCTCAGGACAGAGGCAGAGAGCTCACGGGGACATGTGGGGGTCACATGTTCCCAGGCGCACCCCAGCTGGTCATGTCGGGGGGTGGAGAATTGCCCCCCACACCCCTCCCCTCAGCCCTGCCCCGCCAGGCTGCTCCTCCAACCGGCAGAGGCTCCACCGGCCAAAGGAATACAGCCTGGCTGGACCACCACCAGGCGCCCCTCAGCCCCAACAATTTGCTCCTTCAGCTGGCAGAGCCTTTGCTGGCCAAAGGAACAGCCTGATAGGGCTGGGCCAAGGGGCGGCCCACAGCAGGCACCCACTGGCTAAAGTAAGTGGGGCGCAGGGGGTGAGTGGGCGCAGCCAGGGGGGAGTGCAGGTGGTGGTGGGGCGCCTGGGGCAGGTGTTGCCCCAGGCGCCATCCCCCCCCCTCCACGCTTCTGGCCCAGGAGATAATAGATTACTGCTTTGGGTTGCTTTCAAATTATGACTAGCTCAACACACAAAAATCATACCCTGTTACTTAATTTCCTGCACTGAGCCTTTGATGGACAGTTTGGGCCCTAGGCTGGAGATTCACTTTGAACCACAGTTAAAGACAAGATGAACAGGGCTGCCACGCCCCACATGAAAGGGGCCCTTGTCAAAAGGTTAAACCCACAAAGGTTCATGAATCCTAATGGATTCCAGAATGCTTTGGGAGATTTTTGGTTCCAAACATATTCTCTGTTGAACCCATAGTGGAAGTTCTTTGGAGATACTGACAAGATTGCCCTTTATCGACCTCTCCTGTCCCTGTGACAACCCCTTCCCCTGGTTTACCACAGAGCAGGGTGATCTGAAAAAGGTTAGATGTCTAGAACAATGCTAGCCAAGAAATTGTACAGAATTTGACAGATCATGCTATAGAGCTCCTTATAAGATCTATGAAGCATCACTGCCAGTGGCAAAGAAAGGCCTAATACAACACCTGATTTTATTTGACTCGGGTTCTGTAATGGATGTTGGCAAGATTCTAGGATCTGTGAAGATCCTACTTGTACACTGGATTCTTGCCTATCCAGGCTGCTAAAATTGTGTAAGTACCACATCAACAACCCTTTAGAATCTATTATAAATCAGTCACTAAGAGCACCTGTTACCGCCAGGAAAATAGCCAAAATATTTTCCTGATTCGAGTCACCTGACTACACTGGCTCCAGGTCAGGACACAGAGACCTGTGTGGTTCAGAAACCTCCATAAGGCTTGCAAAGGACATATATATGTGACTATGTTTTGCATGGTTTCCCTCTTGCCTTTGCCCCTTTTAGGATATAATGAAAGCCCTTTAGTGTTGAATTTACTATTTGCCCATTGTCGAGGCTTATATTTTAGCTAGGTTTTCCAGTTGATTTAAGGTTTTGTTATTGTTAATTTAGGATATTCTTGCCTATAAGTATATGTGCTTGTACTCTTTAAGGTTTTTCTCTAATGTTTAAGTTTAGAAATATTGTTTTTGATATTTATGTTTGTTAGTAAAAGCAATAGCCTGTAGAAGCTGACATTAAGGGACAAGGAAGTTAGCCTTGGAGTTCAGCTTAGACCAACACCCAGCCGACTCCTCAGCAAAGACAAAGACCCCTTTGGTTTTGCAAATCAAATCTGATGACAGCACCCAGATGTCCCAGCCGTTGGAAAACATGTCGGGACCACCATTGGACAGTTTGAACTTTCTTTTGTTGCGGAACTGAGGCGCGGGAGCCTCCGGTCATAACTGAAGGAAATAGCCCGTCTGATAACAGAAATAACTGGGTGCGGTAGCAGGCCCACCCAGTTCTATGAATGGACTTTCTCCACTCTCCTTTCAGCACCATGGTAACGTCTCGTGGGACGCTTGACAGCGAGATTTAGTGGTCCCATTTACAAAAATTGTAACTGTATCTTTCTTTGTATTGATGTTTCTTTATTGGTGTTCGGTAAGGGACCTGCCCCCTTACCTGCCCCTTTGCCCCTTTTGATGTGTGTGTATAAAAGTTCTTGCGCTTGGTTACGAGGGTGCGATTCTCCTGCCCGAGCTGTCGCCACCACTTCTGAATAAAATACTTTGCTTTGAAGAACACCAGCTTCCTGCGCCTCACTACGTTGCCTGAGCTGAAATCACTTAATGTTACCCGAGCAGCAGCGGTAACACACCTTCCCTCAGTCACTCCATGACTTAAATAAAAATATCCCTACAGAAAAATGTGGCCAATTATTACCCAATCTATAATCTGCCCTTTCTGAGATGTTTGAGGGAACACAAAAGAGAGTGGTTGAGTTCTGCCTCAGGGAGAGAGCAATGATTGCTTAGGTCAGGAAAAGGAGCAAACAGAGTGAAGGGTAGCTCTGCCTGTTAGTGTGGCAGAGTGGTTTAGCTCCATCTGTGGGAGAGAAGAGTGGCAGGCCTGTCTCTGGTGATCAGCAGATCTTGTACAATTTAGTCTGACTGCAGAAAGGGCAGGCTAGTGTGAGTGGAAGCCTGTGTGTGAGAGAGAATCCAACCAAGGGGGTAGTCAGTAAAACTCTGCTTATGCCTGAAAACATTATAGAAAAGTCTGATGACTTGCTGACCTTTTTCAATTTTTATGCCTTAGCCTGGTTTCTGCTTTTTCTGCCTAGAAACCTGTGCTTCTGTTTTGTTCCTTTAAAACCAACCTGTAAATAAATAAATCTTAGGTATTTATATATTAATCCAACCTCAGTGATTTCAATAATCTCCTTGTGCACCACAAAACTTATCTCACAGCAGCAAACCCAAAGCCTATACGCTCACCACCTGAAGAACACCTGGAAACTGATGGGAAAGTTTATTGTTCAAAATGAGACATGATTCCCCAAACCTTAAGAGATTGTGTATGTCCTTTCTGCAGGAAAAAAGGACTTTTGACAACATGCTTTCTCCATTGTGGCCCTTACTGTATGGAATGGTCTGCACGAGAAGGTCAGGAAAGCTTCCACTTACTGCAAACTATGAAAACTGAATTTTTCGAGAGGGCTTTCTTACACAGGCACTGTACTAAATGATTCACAAGGTTATGTGCATAAATTATTAGGGATTCTGGCCTGTAACTTGCTGAAACTATAATCCTACTATGTAATTTTTGTACTGTGAATGTCATATGAATAGTTATGCTTTGCTTCAGTTGTGCTGTTTAGATTTCTGATTGGTTCCAGATTTGTACAATCCTAATCCCATTCCATTGTTCATTCACTGTCTTTTACTTATTGTATTGACTCACTCTGTATAATCCACCTTAAATTCCTGTCAAATAGGCAGACTCTTAATAATGTAAATAAAAATAAAGTTTTTTTTACATCAAGACACTAAAATTAATGACAGAGGGAGGAGCTGTAGTTCAACTGTAGATTTCATTTTTGCCTGGCAGATGTTTCCAGGTACAGATCTTGACATCTCTCAGAGACCAACTGTTACTTAAAGGACTTATCCAGCCTGCGATCCCAGAGAACTTCTGCCAATCTGAATATTCAGTGCAGAGGTAGATGGACCAATGGCCTGATGAAGTGTAATGCAATTTTATATGTACATACATATTTGGATCATTCATGGAATAAGGATTTCCCAGATGTCTTTATATCTGCCTACATTAGGAGTATACTATGATCAGTCTGTTACATCCTTTGCTCTGATTCATCAGAAACCACATACAAAGAACAGGTGAAATTTTTCCATTAAGCTTTTGATTAGATAATTTAATTAAACAAAGCTGCAGCCTCATGCAGGCTGTAAGAACTAAGCCCAGAATCACAGAAATTCTGTATTTATAATGACATGGTGCAGAGTTTGTTGCTTCCATAGTTACATTTCCAAAAGGATACGTAAGTATTCTCTGCAGTGCTCTTTGGAGAAGAGTTTTAACCAACAATCTGAACAGTGACGTTACATATTCATGTGTTATAAGGGTTAGTTTTAAAGGTGCTTTTTGGTAGCATAGTATTCCCTCGTGGAATTACCCATTCTCTAGTCCCTATGATGGAGAAAACAGTATCAGCAAATGTGATTGATTTTCAACACCTCAAATCCCTTTCCTGTATTGACTTTAATGAGATGACTGCTGGGATGGGTCTGTATGGACAGCAACCACTCTGTTCATGGAGGCAGGTGACACTTAGGCCCCTTCCGCACATGCAGAATAATGTTCTTTCAATCCACTTTCAATGATATTTGAAGCTGTGTGGAGACACCTCAGTGAAATAAAATACCACAGAGTCCACTTTCCAAAGTAGTCATTTGCTCAGCTGAAAAGATCTCTATCACTCGCCACCAGCTGAGGAAATAAATCTTTTTGTTATTAGGAAGATAGAAAGTCATTTTTTTCAACAGGACAAATGTTCAATGAAGATTTCAAATGGAGGCACGGCACATCCACATGTTAAACTCAGTAGTCCCACAAGGTTTAAACTTCTCACATGATCCTTCCTGCTTTGTATAAATTAGTAACAGCTGTTACCTTAGTATTTTCAAGATAAGAATGGGAGACCTAACGTAACCTCTTTGAGGAATCTTGGCAACAGAAGCCTTACATTTCAAACTCACTGATTCCCAGATGAGGCATGTGAGACAGTGTACTAATTTGTCTATTAACCTCTTTATTAGTCTGTTTATTCATTTTTCTCTATGTACTCTAACAGAATTAATGAATAAGCATTTGGGTAAAACGCGGAAGTAACCGGCTTGTGTCATAACCCAGGAGACCTATACCACTACAACTCAAGAAATTGACAGCAAACCTTATCCTTATACATAATTTCTTAAGGGATGGAGTTTTATTTTATTTTTTT
The DNA here is from genome assembly GCF_021028975.2 of Sphaerodactylus townsendi. Lineage (NCBI taxonomy): Eukaryota > Metazoa > Chordata > Lepidosauria > Squamata > Sphaerodactylidae > Sphaerodactylus > Sphaerodactylus townsendi. The sequence continues at coordinate 119,948,478 of NC_059426.1, read as the reverse complement.
ATCATCATATTTATATACCGCCCCATCCCCTGAGGGGATGTCCAACAAACCCCCAGGCAATGGGCATGCAGGACTCCCAAAGTGAGTCCTGTGCACCCATTGGTGGGTGACATTCTGTCCCACCAGTCTCTCCATTCCCCCGCCCACTCCCAAGCCTCAATCCACCCACCCCCAGCTCAATCAGCAAGCCCGGCTCCAGGGCCACCAACCTTCCCTTTCTCTCACCCTCTCCCAGTTCCTGAACACCTACACAGCCCAGTGGGAGAGGGCCCACCATGCCAAGCTTGGCAGCAGCTGTTCCATCTCTACCCCAGCCCTCATCCACACACCAATCCTCTACCCAACCCATCAGGAGAGCTTCAGGCCTGCCAATAGCCATCTCATTCCCACCCCCCATCCCCGCCCTCTCCCATGCCCCAAACACCTACCCCGCCTGGCAGGAGAGCACCCTACACACCAAGCCCGCCAGTGGCTTTCCCTCCCCTTCAGCCCCCATACACCTACTTGGCTTGGTGGGACAGCACCCTCCATGGTGGGCCGGCAGTGGCCTTCCCTTCCCATCTCCCAGCCCCTATACATCTCCCACCCATAAAATGACCTTAAACTTGAATACATACACACACACACACACACACACACAAAATTTAGTACACACACACACAATTTAGAAAGGTATCAATTTTACCCATCTTGTGTCTCTTTTTCTACAGGTTGTTCTCTCATTTTTGAGCTTCACTTCACTGCCACAAGAACTAAAAGTCTAGAGTTGTTACTTTTTTCCCTTTTTAATGAAAGCAAATAAAAACAGCCCTTGGGAATTCCATGCTGCCAGGCCAACTGGCCATCTGTTGCCCTCTCGGTCATGTGCCAAACAAATGAACAATGGTGCTTTGTAAACAAAAGAGAAAGGACCTCCTCTATCCTTGTTTTGAGGCTGGTAAATACCCTTATATTTCTGCATTTAAAGTATGGATTGAAGTATGTCAATCAGTCTCAGTATTCGATAAACTGTTTCATCTATACTATGAAGAAAATTATCAGGCCCATTATGTATAATGAAAACGGTGTGGTGGTGGAGATGTTTTATATTAGTTTTCCAGAGCTATCCATGCATCTTTTTAATAACCTTTAGATCAGTGGTTCTCAACCTTCCTAATGCCGTGACCCTTTAATACAGTTCCTCATGTTGTGGTGACCCCCAACCCTAACTTTTATCCATTTTACAGATGGAGAACACCGATGCAGAGAGTCTTAGGCAACCCCTGTGAAAGGGTAATTCCACCCCCAAAGGGGTCTTGATCCCCAAATTGAGAACCGCTGCTTTAGATAGTAAGAAACAGCAGATACACCCGCCTTCTCTCCCCCCACCCCACCCCCCCGCCATGCTAGAGGAATATATTTACAGTCTGAATGAGAGGTTTTTTTTCCCAATTTAAATATCCCTGCTCAAGAACATATCACAGCAGTTTTGTAGCACCTTATTAACACACTGGGGAGCAATCACCTTTTGCCAACTATAGGTAAACTGAAGAGAAGGAGGGGAAATTTGGATTTACACCCTAGTTTTCTCAATCATAAGAAGTTTCAAAGTGGCTTACAAACTCCTTTCCTTCCTCTTCCCATAACAGACACCTTGTGAGGTTGGTGTGGCTGAGGGCCAAAGGTCACCCAGTGTGATGAAGTGGTTAAGAGCAGGTGGTCTCTAATCTGGAGAACCAGGTTTGATTCTACACTCCACATCAGCAGTGGAGTCTTATCTGGTGAATCAGATTTGTTTTTACACTCCTACATTTCTGCTGGGTGCCCTTGGGCTATTCACAGTTCTTCGGAACTCTTCCAGCCCAGCCTACCTCACAAGATGTCTGTTGTGAGGAGAGGAAGGGAAAGTAGTTTGTAAGCCATCTTGAAGCTACTTACAGGAGCAAAAGGCGGGGGGGGGGGAGTGTAAATCCAAACTCCTCCTTAACCACTACACCATGCTGAAAATGTTAAGTACTTCATCAAGAAGAAGCAGAGCATTCTCTGTAATCCAGAAGATCTTAAGGATAGTGCAGGATGAGGATGCATGTGTGAGTGCTGGGAAGTTGGATAGGGCAACTCAGGGAGACTTTAGTTGGTTTTAGTTCAGTAAGGCTCAGTTTTTGCAGGCTTCAACCAGCAACTGTCACAGTTGCAATCTGCTGCAGAATTTATGAATGTTGGCTGTGGCCCCCAGCCACATATTTGAGGGGGGGGGAGTTGCCTACTCTGTTGAATTTTCAGCTACTGTCCTGACCATTGTGCAGCTCATTGATGATTAAATACTTTCACATTTCTCTATATGCTGGCACTTTTCCTTTACAACACTAGATGGTGATATTTAATCACAGTAGCCTCAATACCTACCTTAGGCATGAGCAAAAAAATGCTGGTAAAATTCAGATTCCGGGTGGCTGCCTTTGAGTCCCACATGGAGTCCAGAGGCTGGGGCAGTTATATTCTGCCGGGCTTGCAGTTCTGTGCCTGCTGTGACCTCCCAGTCCACATGGAACCCAGACAGCACAGCAGTAGAGGGATTTGAGGAAAGGGGATTCTTTTTTAAAAAAATGGTGGCAGGGCTGAAGCAGCCTGAATCATGCTGGGAAAAGAATTCTTTTGTGCTTCCTTTACATTGCTGTCTTTTTTTGATGGAAAAAAACCCTGAAAAGTACTGTTAAGGTACTGGGGTGGGGGAGTATTTTAGTTTGGCTTTGCTGACTGGAACTCCTTCCCCCTATTTTAATATTTTGAAATGGCACAAAAGTTACACTGGGCATAGTTAAAATCCTCCACATCTTAGTGCATGCCTGCCTACCAACTTCTTCAGTAACAATCTGTGACCATTACTCTGATTACCTGGTTATATTTTTATTTACCCACTTTAGGTTTCTTAGCAATCACAATTCTCAGCAGTATTCCAAATAGAAGGGATCAAACTATTTACCAGACCTATTTATGCTGTTAAAAGTACATAAAATTGTTATAAATGTTATACTTTATCTTCAGTGAAATTCAGAAGCATGGATACTTTTCACCATTATTTGGCCTGGTATCCTCCTGACTCACTATGCAGCACATACATTCTCACACCTGTATTTGCTATAATAATCTGATTTTTGGGCAAGCTACAGTAGTATTGACTCAATAAGCAAGCAACCTCTTCATCTGGTTCTGAAATGGTTTATTGCCAGACTGGAACCTCAACTCTGCCTCATGAGGACATTTTCACTCTCTTGAGCCAGGGTCAAACTGTAGCACTAAAGCTGTCCTGATTTGGGCATTTTGGAGCCATTTGTTGGCAAACTGTGTGCACTCATTGGGATAGAGACACAAATCTCCTTCATTTTTTCGTTTCCACAGAGGATTGCAGAAAGTTCCTCTTTTTTAAAATGATGGACCTGCCCAATTGTCAAAATATTTTTGAAATTGAATGGTTGGCAGGATCAAGGTTTGCCATGTAGTCTCTGTGTTTCCATTATGCTACACACTAGTCTTTGTAGTATGCAACAGATTGTGGCTGCATAAAAGAACCATGATTTTTAACAGTTGCTTGCAGCAAGAAGAAACGGCCTTGCTATGTGACAATAGAGCGCGTGAAAGATAGCAGCTGTTAGGGATGAGTGCAGGGACTGAAAGAAAGCAGCTACCATCTGAAAGAGCGGAACAAGAGATTCGGTTCTAACTTCCAGGGTTTCTAATTTGCTCTGTTGCTTGCATTCCAAACATATGTGCTCAAAATTGTTTCTTTCCTGAAAGCCAGATAAAGGTTTTCGACATTGTGGGGGGAAACCTACAGGTACACATAAACAACATTTGGCAAAAGATCTCATAATTCAGCCAATGCAGCCCTAAGAACAGCTATATTTTAATGAGGCAGGAGAGGCAGGGGGGTCATGCATCTGACAGCTGGAAAACTAAGTGGGAAGAAATCTCAGAAGATCAGGAATGGGGTAGACAGACTGAAAAAAACATAACAGGAGCCAAAGGGAAGTGGAAGAGATGCAGTTTTGATAAAGAGGAATCAGGAAAGTAGGGGTTAACATGGAAAGATGCCAGAAAAAACAGCAAAAACTCTGAACATATGAAGCTGCCTTATATCACTGGTACTAGCTCTGTACTGCCATTTCTGCCTGGATCCTAGAGAGCCAGTGCCACTCAGGGAGAGGCCTCTTGGTATCTTCTACCTGGGATACTTTAATTGGAAATGCAGGAATTACACCTGTGAGGGCATTAAAGTCCTGCACCTTTAAAAGTTACACAGAATGAAGGACTCAACACTTTCCGTATAGGTTGGAGCCCTACTGTGTGACACGCCTTTGCTTATATACCAAAACGCCCTTGGTCTTTGGATCGTTTCTCTATGAAAATCCCCAAATACCAATAAGCTGAAGAGCAGCCTTTTCAAGGACATGCCTGCCCTTGGGGCCAGTGAGTAGGAGCAATTCTCATCTGGCAGCAGCATGCCTGTGAGCAAGAAAAACAAGCTCAGTGTGACCCCTTCTATAATGCAGGTCTTACTTGGCCAGCATTTCCACAATCTCCAGTTCAGACATGAAAGAAAAATTACAGCCAGCATACTGCCCTCCTCACCAAGTCTTCAAAGCCACGCGAACAGGCCAGTATGGATTGGTTTGATCAGGGATTATACAAATTCATGGCTCATCAATGACCACTAGCTGTGGCAACAAAATACAAGTTCAACTTCTTTATGGATGTTTAGTGATCTCTGGTTCAGTTCTACATTTCCACTTCAAAGTATCAGGCAGTAGGTGATGAGAAAAACCTTGTTTGAGATCCTGGAGAGCTGTGGCCAGGCAGTCAGCATACAGGCAATACTGACCTTTACAGACCAATAGTCTTACAGCATAAGGCATAGGGTTGCCAACCTCCAGGGAGTAGCTGGAGATCTCCAATAAAGATCAGTTGAGATGGAGCAAGTGGCTTGTTTGGAAAATGCACTTTATGGCATTACACTCCAGTGAAGTCACCCCCTTTTCAAACCCTACCCTCCTCAGGCTCCAGCCCAAAAATCTTCCAGCCCAGAGGTGGCAACCCTTATAAGGCTAAATAGAGCTTGTTTTAACAAGAAAACTCCTTATCCAAGTGAAAAAAATAAGATGCTACTGACCATCCTGTATCCTGCTATTTCCTTCCATACAAATATGTACCCAGATGAAATTTTCCACATGCAGAAAGTGCTTCCATCAGCAGAACAGAACCATACTACTTCTCCTCCTCCCCCTGCAGCCCCCTGATTTCCCTGAAGTGCGGTGTCTGGTTGACAGGGGACCCTCATCAATGGCATGAGGGCAGGATTTCTAACAATGCCTAGGCAAATACTAGGGGTACAGGCAGTAGTGTCAGGGAAGGATAGAGTCTGAGGAAAATGCAATGTCATTTCCAAGTGATGTTCTAGGAATTTTTCCTTTTCTCTATGGGAAAGAAAAGAGAGATTAAGGGAAATGCCTAGAATGCACAAAGCCCACCCCCAGTTTCTCAAAGGCAGGAGACTGGGTCTGATCAAATGGGTAGACTATATGAGGGGCAAATTAAGGGTCTGCCACAGGAAAGAGGAACTGGCAGAAGTTATACCTCTCCTTCCATTAGCTCAAAATGTAGTATGTTTTACGCATGTACGTAGAGACTGCTTTGTATCCTGCCTCATACTTTTAAGATTCGGACCTGAATTTTGAAAGGGCTTCTAGAGGACAGGTCTAGCTCATGGCAGGAATGGTGGTGAATCAGGCTTCATCAGCTTTGCTCACTAAGATTGGTTCCTATAGCAACAGGCCCATCTCATCTGCCAACCCATGAACATGAAGCTGTCTGAATGACCCATTCCGGTAGAATTCTCTCACTGTCTCATGTTCTTAGGTTCCTTGTTCCCTGGCAAAACCATGTTCCTTGGCAACACATCTTCCTCAGAATCTTGCCCTTATATGATCCACAGGATACTGCTTGCATTGGTGTTGCATGCACAACCCAGCCCTTTCATACTTGTATTCAGTTGTTGGAATGTGAAATCTGTTCTTTTATTGTGCAGCTGCTGAAAGCTGCTGATAGCTTTGGCCTCAGTGGGAGGATGGGGTTATATCTTGCAGGTGTTGGGCTTCTGCAGATGTACATCATAAGTTCTCTTGGGGTTCTGTCCTCTTCTTGGGGGGCTTTAAGCTTGAACTTTTAAGTGTCACTATCAACAACAGTAGTGAAATAACTGTCATCAGAGTCCTGTGTGGTCTTGTGCCATGGTTCATTGATTAGAGTAGGAAAACATTGCAATGTATGATAGCAGACATTTATTGCAATTTCTAGCTCAGAAGATTAACAACTGGATTTCAGTTACAGAGCAGACTTAGGCACTGATAAGTCTACACAGTTTTTTTAAAAAAAATTATTGATATTTTGGATTGTTACAGATTTATGTTATACATCTTTATATTTCATCCTCCATATCCTTTTACCCCCTTTCCCCCCCTCCCCCTTCTTTTCTTCTTTAATTGTGCAGCAGCAGGTCCATTCTTTCTAACCTTCTTTTCCAGTTTTCTTCTGTTATTCCAATTTCGTTTAACCAGTCTTTGAATTCAGTCCAGATCCACTTCATATCTTTTTGTTTTTCTTGCCATATTTGGTTTCTTGACATTATGTCAAAAATTTCTAATTGTATTTGTTCCCATATATATTCCAACCATTTCTGTATTGTCCAGATTCTTTTGTCTTTCCACCCTAATGCTATTACTGCATGGGCCGCTCTGATCATAAGTTTAAATGGCATTCTCTTTCTTTGTTCTATTATTGTATATTCCAATATACCTAAAAATAATAGATCTTTGTTTATCTTTATTTTTACTTTCACATATTTTTCCATATACATTGTAACATTTTCCCACAGGTGTTTTACCTCTGGACATTCTAACCACATATGGGTATAAATTGCATTTTTATCGCCACAATGCCAACATTTCGGGCTGAGTCCACTTATCATATATGCCAACTGTTTCGGAGTCTACACAGTTTTCCATCTACACAAGCAGTTCTCAGACTGTGGATCAAGACCCGAAAGTGGGTCACAATGCTCTCAGTTGCAAGGCTGGGAGAACAGGAAGAACAGGAAAAATTGACTCTGGGAAACTTCATGGCAAATTTGTATTTGCCTCTCTGTATAAAATGAGGAATATTTACAGATTCTAATAATTAAAAGATTTATAAATGTATTCAATGTGAGGAGAGATGTTGGAAAGGGAGAAAATAGCAAGTAGTTACTTTGCAGATTGTCATCTGAAAACAACAATGGTTTGTTTAGAAGTGGGTTCCACTTCAAGAAGTTGAAGCACACTGTTCTGGATTTAGGTTTGAGTTTTTCCTTAACAAATCCTTCCTTCCTTCCTTCCTTCCTTCCTTCCTTCCTTCCTTCCTTCCTTCCTTCCTTCCTTCCTTCCTTCCTTCCTTCCTTCCTTCCTTCCTTCCCTTCCTTCCTTCCTTCCTTCCTTCCTTCCTTCCTTCCTTCCGACCCTGAATCAGACAGACACAATTATCAGTTTCATCGAAATCATTAAGAGGCTTTCTGATGGGGTCGGGGTCAGGGAACAAGTTTGAAAGAAGAGTTCTGCTTCCTGAGGCTGTCCTCCATGAGAAGAACAAGGGAAAAAGAACAGCCTGGCTCTTCCTTGTACAGTTAGCAAGTTAACAGTTGCTCTCCTGCTCAATTTCATGAGATTACAGCAAACTCATTACTTAACTGAGAGAAGGGCAGATTACAGTTCCCTGCAAAAGTGACAGTGATAAATATCAACGAATATCAATGATATCAATGATTTCCATGACTTATTCCTGTAATGATCAACAAGTTGTGCCACAGCGAAGTTACTGTCTTTTATATTTATTTATTTCCCTGAGCAAACTTTGAGTAAAGAGTTTGTGCCTTTGACTGCCTGTGAAATCAGAATGCCCTGCTCTGACTACAGCTTCTGATTTCTTTTGCTATATAGACAGTTTCACTCTTCTCCTCAAACCAACTCATTAAAGCACCCCACCTTCCTGTTATAGATTGACAAATTGTCTTCAAGGCATGATTTGGCAGATAAAATCTGGATAATGACAAAATATTCCAACTGCATGTACTGCAGGAAACCCTGACTATGCACCAAATAAAGAGCTATAAAATAACCAAGTTTCCCTGAAACCACCCACACTACTTAAACGAAACTCGCTTATGCAGGAAGGAAGATCTCACAAACATAGTTACATATTATGAAAGAGTTGCATCAAAGGCTTTGGGGTGAAGAGAAGAAGCAAGGTTAAAAGGCTGTTTAGTGATTAGCCCTTGAGAAAGGTCTTAAGGGTCAATACCATAGGTATGTCACTATAGTGGCTTTATGACATCAGAAACATTTGTTTTTAAAGGAACCACAATATTCCTTTGTGTTTTCACAGCAACAAACCTACCCGCTTACCACTTTAGTAAGAATCACCTTGTCAATGCCACTCAGCATAATATTCATAAATTCATATGCATTTTGAGATTGAAAATAGGTCTAAAGGTACAAACATGAATATATAAAGTGGCTGCTAACATGCGGTGAAAAATATAGAAACATATAATGCTATATGCAAGTACAGAACATGGACAACTTGACCTCTCTGAGCAAATCTGGCTACTACAACTCCCTTCACAGCTTGTAGAGATTCATATTCACATTTGCCATCAAAGAGCCCTTAGATTCCATTAGAATCACCCATTCTCTTCCATTCCACATTGGACCATCCTGGTAGACAGAATCCCTTCTGGACAATCCAGTTCAGACCAGATTACCTATTTGCCATGGAACTTCAGAGCCATCACCAGGTGCTTGATGGAGCTGGGACTATATTGTGTGTGGCTTTGATCAGTAAAAGTAGACATTGTATATACCAGTGATGGCGAACCTTTTTGAGACCGAGTGCCCAAACTGCAACCCAAAACCCACTTATTTATCGCAAAGTGCCAACATGGCAATTTAACCTGAATACTGAGGTTTTAGTATAGAAAAAACAGTTGGCTCAGGAGTAAGCTTGGTGGTAGTCGGTGGCTTTACGTTGAAGCAACTGTGCAACGCTTCGAACGGGTGAATCACGACCCTAGGAGGGTTTACTCAGAAGCAAACCCCATTGCCAGCAACCGAGCTTACTCCCAGGTAAAGGATCATGCTTTCGTTCTTCCCATGAAAATCAGTGGGGTTTAACAGCGCTTAACAGGGTTACCTACACTGCTTCCCCAAAACTAGGTCTTAGGTTTAATGCTAATAATCTCCCTGAAATAATTACACTATCATCACATGACGAACTCTGTGCACTTGTGCCCACAGAGAGGGCTCTGAGTGCCACCTCTGATACCCGTGGTATATACCACCAACCCACATATATCTGCCTGTACCATTTTCAGCTTTCCCTCCATGAGACAACTCTGACCAAGTGGTGCAGGGTCAAATAAGGTGGATTCAAGTGTACAGTGGGTGATTACAAGAACTTGGAATTACCTCACTTTCACCTGTAGCGCCTTCCCTACGCTTTTTCCTCTATCCCTCCTCTTGGGAGCTACCCATATCCTCCCTTTTCCCTGTTTCCTTCTCTCCTTTCTACCCCTCTACCTTTTATTTCCCCCATCTCCAGCTATTTTACTTCATTTTATAGCACACCTTTCTCCTCAAAGGGAACCCAAAGCAGCTTACATCATTCTTTTCTCTATTTTATTCTCACGACGACCCTGTGAAGTAGGTTATTCTGAAAATGTATGGCTAACCCAAAGTCACCCAGTGACCTTCCACAGCAGAGTAGTGATTTGATTGTGGGTCTTCCAGATCCTAGTGAAACTCTAACCACTCCCATCACACTGTGAGCAGTGGCAAGTCACTGGGCCTTGGTGAATCACACAGATCACATGGTAACAAGTCACCTGGTGACTGCTGTCAGGCCTGATCCTGATGTGTCTTCCCTCTAAGGCCAAAATTGCGTTGGGAAGCGTCCTGATCTTTCTGGTGTCTTTTCCTTACAGAGACCAATGTTTGACAATACTGCTATGGCTGCTTGGCAATGACCACAGAGGGGATCAGTCTGTTAAAAAGCTACAGGTACTCTTTTTATTTTAAAACTACATATTTCAAGGTATCATTTTTTCCCTGCATGTAGTTCATCTTGTGTCTTAACAAGAAAAGCATACTGTAAATGGCACAAATAGTGGAAGGAGAAATACAGGACCGTACAGTTGGTCTTGACCCAGCCCATGATTTAAGTGCCCCTTATAGGGCAGCCCTTTAGCACACTCATTGCTTGTAACTTATATGTCAACCTCACCATTCCACTTTGCTTTCTGCCTAAGGATTAGGCAACTCTTCAGCGTACGGTGCACACCCTGAACCACCATTCACAGCCACTTTTAATCTTCTGTGGATTTGTGGTGTTTTTAAAAAATAGTTTTATCACCTAAACATCTTTGGTTGTGACCCCCCCTCTCCCAATCTACCTGTATAAGATAGGATTGAGTTCAATTTTTACTTGAAATCTATATGTCTCATTCTCATCGGGACCCCTTTAGCTGTAAAACTGAGACGTACTTCAGGGAAAACTACAGGAAAAGATCTAATGATGCAACATAACTCTTTCATGCATGATCTGCACCAAGGGTAAAGCCATGCCTGTAATCCGCTGGCAAAATTACATTTCCTAAAGAACCTTTGATACTCAACAGGAAGAAGAATATTAGGCGTGATTGGTCACTTTGGCTCTTGAGTTTTCTGTAGGAGCCAGGGATGCCAATTCCCACAGAATAGTCTGATGGATTTCTGTTCTAAAATCTCTGGATATGGCCATTATTCAGCTGAGAACGTTCAAGGTGGAAACACTCCTGTAGTCTAACAGATATTTTAAAAATAAGACAATTCACTTCAAAAGATTTTTTTAATTTAGAAATGCAGTTATATACATAGAACAATTGAAATTAAATTAAACTTTATACAAATATTAAAATACTATCTTCACACCCACCGCAATGTACAGGATACCAGAAAATATATATATATAAAATAAAGCAAAATAAAACTGATTGACATCCTGCACAGCATTAATTATGTATTTTTAAATCCCACATATATAAGAGTACCATTCTGCAAATAATCCCAAAGTGGTGCAACTCAAATTACAAACAAATAAAGAGCACTGAAGGCAACCAGGTTCTCCCCCGTGCATCTGCATCTCTACCAACCAGCAGCCTGCCCACTGTGTAATTGTGTGCGTGCATCTATTTCAATGGGATGTTTGGTCTGTACGGCATGAGCTTCCAAACAAAAGGGTAGAAAAGCAAACCATGACATTTCCAGCAGAACAAAATCCTCATCAGCTTCTAATGAGAAGTCTCATTCTCATTAGGAAAGAAGTCAATGGCAAGCTCTCAAGATACGTACATACGTATATATAAACACAGAAATGCCTGATTTTTCTACACACATCTCCTTGGAGCAAGAACTGACACTGTAATAAAGTGACAAAGGTGGCCAAGTTCAAAATCAAAGAACAAAACACACCCAGGCAAAGAGGAATGAAGCCCTGGAAAAAATCCATATGAAGCAGGATTCATACAAAATTACCCATGAAGAACTTGAGTATGCAGGGCCCTTTATGGGCATGTTATGTGTTGCTACTATAAAGCAAGAAAGAGAATAAAAGCTAATCCATGCTTTGACAAGGCATTGTGATTACAGTAAATGATGTAAAGCGTGTGAAGGGTAGACACTGCACCTCCCACTTGGTACATCCAGTACACAAGAGTTCGAGAGCTGCTGTTGTTCACAGCATCTGGCAGGTATCCACTACATGCTTACAGACACATCACAGCCCTTTACATTTTGTGTCACTACACACAGCTCCAAGAAAAATGCAAATTGGCCCAGACTCTTGGCCAGATTGATTAACTCTGAACAATGCGAGTCTTCTGTGGGTGCATCTCATCTCTGAAAGACAATTAAAACTTTAACAAACCTATAATGTCCTTATTCAGCTATCTGCTCCCAGGGTCTGCCAACTCCATCTGACACTGAGCAGCAAGGGTCATCAACGATAAACAGTAGCCTTTGTTGTGGACACACTCCCCAACAGGAATTCGATACTGTGTGATGCTAACATGAATTGTGCATGTGCTATTCTTTTACTGCAATTACTATGAGTGTCTTTGGCCTTAGGAATGCTCTCCCACATACCAAAGTAGATTTAAATATTACGACAAATACTGTGCAGCAAAGTAGTTGTACTTCTGACATGTTAGTCACTGGTGTCAACAAACAGTCACTTATTGTGGTATGAAGCATCCACAAAGACTGCCACAGAAAGCGTACGAAAAGTTGAATCAAGCTGTATGTTTTGTGCTCCTTACCCCCAGCAATTGAGGGACAATTCTCACATGGTATCTATGTACACATTTCCTGTGTTTATCATCAAAGTGGGCAGGATGGAATAATAGACACTTTTAAAGCGACACAAGCAGCTTATAACATGCATCAATACCTCCTGTTACATACAGAAAGTCTTAAAAGAGCTTAAAGCTGTATTGTGGAAAGTCACTCTAGTCAGGAATTTAGTGATGCAGCCTGCATCCAGACATCTAGCATGCTCCAGTTACACCTCCGTCTGTGGTTTGTTTTGTGTATTCTTTTCAGATTTTCAAAGAGATATATGCAATTTAAAAATGAAAAAGGTCCTCAGAGAGTCCTCTTCCCCATCCTAGCTTATTGTACATGAATGTTAACTTCAAAGCTGGACACTAAAGTGGGGAACATGAAAATCTTGCTTTGTTTGAGTCGCATAGACTCTCAAGTGTCAAGCTGTAGATTTTCCTGCCTCACAGATTCTCTCATGCGGTACTCCAGTTTAATCATCAGCTGTTCCAGAAGACACTGTTGCAATACTGGGGTTGTACATAAAACAGTAAGTATGGAGCATTCCAGTAACTATTTGTCATATGGTATCTTATCATGGGTTCACTAAAAGACATGGTAAGCAAGGTAATTGACTAAGGAGTGAGGGGAATCTTATTATTTCATATATTTTATAGATTTCTCTGGTACAAGAAGAATGATTACATTCTCACCCTTTGGCAGCACAATATGTACAGCTGGCTGATGAAGTAGTTGCTCGCTCACTGTGGTAAGTTTCCTTATGGTAAATGAATAGTCAATTCATGGAAAGGAAGCACTGTTTTTTTTCTTTTTTCAAAGCTACCATGTTTACTTCTAAATGAGCTGATTAACAGAGGGTCTACAGCTAAATGGTAGTTGACATGTTCTGCATGCAGAAGACACCAAGTTCAATATCTGGCATGTCCGGTCTAAAGGGGAAGGAAGATTTCAAGAAGGAGGGCTAGGAAAGACCTCTTCTAGTCAAAGATGACAGTACTGGGCTAGATGTACCAATGGCCTGACTCAGCATAAAGACAACTTCATATGATCAAACACCCTGGTACAGTAATGGAAAGACCAAAAAGACATTTGAGGTATTGTCCTAGCATTTAAGAGTCAAGGCCAGCCTGCAGAAACCAAAGACCACCCTTTTTTCAAATCACAGAGAAGACAGGATGCTTCCAGCACCCAGCCTTCTGTACACAAGGCTGGAAGATGAATTATTAGGCACTAACACAGCCAAATTCAGTAGCTCTCATATGCTTCAACAAATTATCACAGAATATTCCACTCACTTCTAGTCTAAGCAATAAGCACAGAAAACCTGAGCACTGTACCCAGTGGCTAATGCTATCCCTGCCTTCCATAAATTAACTTAAGAACTAGAGAATACTAAACAACCAGGAGCTCACATTCTTAGCCAGAATAGGAATCAGCCCATATTTTCATTCCTCAATCTTCCAGTTTATATTTTAAAAGGCAAATTGCTTAGAAATGCTCAGTCTCAACTATTCTAAAACATTTATTTTTAAAATTTATATCCCGCTTTTCTCACTAATCTGGACCCAAAGTAGCTTCCTGCATCATTCTTCCCTCCCAAACCTGATTGTGATGATAAACTTCCATGGCAGAGTAGGCATTCAAACCCAGTCATCCTAGCTCCTAGTCTGACATGCTCACAACTGTTTTTCAAGCCAACTACTTTTCAAGCAGGTCAGCTAATATGTCAATGCCAGAATTAGGGCCCAAGTCAAAGTGAATGGCTTCACATAGGTGTTTAATGACTAAGCTGTCCAAGGAATTCCCAGTGGTGCAGAGCATAAAACACAGACGGCTTATGCTAATGACCACATCATGGAGGAAATCCATACTACAGATTCAGCTGCCAAAGTATAATTTCAAGGATTTTAATATAGCACAACAATTTATGAACCATCCCATCTGAATGAAGAATGCAAATTAAGAGTGGTGTGACCATTGGAATGAAGTTACATTCCATGGTATGTATTTAGACACTGCACCCTATCCTTTAGGACTACCTCAACCATGCCACCAGAAGCTAGAGAGGGTTTACAGCTACCAAAAAGTTCATTCAGGAAGGCTGAGAATTCATAATCCTGAATATCATTAGAACCTGCAGTGATTTGTCCATTGTCCACAGAGGCCAAACAAAAAGAGAACAGCATGCTTGGGTCAAAAGAGGAGACAGCCAGCAATCATGCTCCCTGCATAGGGAAGCAGAAGCAGTGTGCAATGCTAAAAAGGGAGTGAGGTGGTTCTTCCATCAGGCAAGGCAGCAGCATGGCTCTTTCCATTCAAAATTATTAAGGCAGACTATAACTAATTTATTCAAGGCAATCAGGCACACCAGTTACAAGCACACTAGATTTCCCCCCCGTCAACTTGGTTTCTGATAGGTTAGAGAGAGACACACACAAAAGCCCATACTAAAAAATATGAGACGGGACAACAGAAATGCAAAATGACTTTCCGATTAATGTGGCTTGAAGCAAAAGGTGCAGCTACAGCACTGAACGCAATACAAGGTGGCACAGCACACTGACGGGACTCTACACAAATGGAAAGATGGAAGGCTTTGGATTAGCTAGGGTTCTGCCATAGTATTGCTGATGGGGAGGCTCCCCTAAAAGAAGGGCAATCATTCTGTTCTCCACATGAGCTCACACACACAGGTGCTCCTATGTTTTATGCAGGATAAATAAATTGCTCCAAGTTCTGTGTATTGACAAAGCTCCAAATTTTAGTCCTCAATGACGTTCAGAGATTAATATAATGAATGAACAAAGAACTTTTTTGTTTTAAAAAAGGGAAACTTGCAGAGGTACAGATATTTCGTCCTAGCAGGGGTGCTCTATTCTCTTTTCACTGGGAAATAAAGAAAAAGTAGCAGCCCAAGCTTGTCAGTTCTGGGTCTTGCCCTTAAGTTGGCTAGTTGTGAATCCTTTTCAACCAAGCCCATGTTGATGTGCAGCTATAATATGGGGTAGTTATATAATTCAGAAAAGACCTCAAGAGCTGTGGCAGGCTCTCTTCTCTCTCAGCCCATCCACACAAGTTCTGTCTTGCCTTCTATAAGATAAATGGAAGGACACTATTTGCACCCAACAAAGCAAGCAATTTTTGGCCTCCGCGTTTCTGTGCAGAAGTCCAGAAGCTAAGTAAGGCCTATGAGAAGCCGCCATAAGCCATTGTGAGAAGGAGCAAGGCACAAGTGAACAGCAGCTCTCCAGAGACTACACAAACATCTGGCTGAGGACAGGGAAGAGGCAGCAGGTGCTCAAGTCCATGAACCTTTGCCTCCTCATTTTAGGCCGATGGAACTGGGAGGAGGTGGAGGATGAAAGATGGCACCTTGCACATCCCCGTGGTGCTTCAAGGAGACATCCTGGTGGCACCCTTTGGATCTTCAGCTAAGGAGCGTTTTCTTGGAGGTTTTCAAAGCACAGCATGGGAGGGTAGGGGGAGCTAGCACTGAGTGCTCACCATCCCAAGGAGGAGCGTAGAAATGGAGAGAAAAGGCTAGACAAATCCAACAGACCTCATGCTTCTTTCAACAACGGAATATCTGTTAAAGAGGAACAAAAAATACAAGTTGAACTATACATCATGTTTGTCTTCACATTTCCAAATGCCACATAGAACAGCCTAAAGGTGCCTTTGGATTGTCTGTAAAGCCAGCTATCTCATGCTTATGTAACGAAGTTCAGCTTTTGGAAAAGCTAAATATACTTTCAAAAAGTCATCACCTTCCCTAGCAAGGCCTTCACAGATGGACTAGCAACAAAAACTTGAAGCACCCAACATACATCATACACGTGGCCTGTGGAGGCATGATCTGCGGCCCCATCATCTCCCCCAATCCCACTGTCTATTCCCACCATAGCACCCTGTTATCCCATTGAAATCAAAGGGCGAGTGCCACCAATTTTCATGTGACTGACTTGCAGAAGGAGGGCATCTCCCCCATTCTCTGCAATTTTACATTGGGAATTGCAGCACTTCAGATCATCTGAGAGGTGACATTTTATGCCCCAAAGAGAAAAACTGCTGCCTCCTGTGAGACAACCAGGCCTCCTTCTCTTGTTAGTCATCTGGGATACTGCCTCATAAAGTCAATGCAGATTTTCCTTTTGATGTCAGTGGAATAAACATTCATCAGCATTAAGGGATAAAACAAGCAGCACTGGGATTAGTTTGACTGCAGCAGAAGTCACCAAGAGTGCCCCATGGCACTTCAGAAGACTAGCATTACTTTGGAATAAATTGTACTGTACTGTACTGTAGAAGTTAGTAAAAACTGGTATTGAAATGGGCTTCAATCCTATGTATTCTTACTTGGAAGTAATCCTACTGAAGACAGTGAAATTACCAAAGCTTATTTATTCATCTTGGTCCAGAAACCTGTTTCTAATGCTCACCATGAAGCAGTAACCTGCTTACCTCAGGCAAGGAGCTCAGAATTTGAACAAATACAAAATGGGGATATTCTTCCCATATACTTCCTGCAGGAAGGGTCAGCAGGTTTAGAGGAAGGGACAGACAAAAGTCCTCTGCAGCCATGAAGGAAAAATGCAAAATTCTACACTTTGTTGACACTATCACTTTGCTGAAAGTTCACAACCATGAATATTTTCCACTGGGAATTCTACACACAGTTTATCCATTCTACAATCTTCTTTGAGAAGCTACATTTGTGTTGCAGGAAAGAGAAATAAGGTCCTTAACATTTTTATCCTTTCATAATGTTCTTCCTTGTAACTTTCCTGCTGAAGCAGCTTAGGACACTCTAAAATAAGGATGAGTTTTGAATTCTTATTCCAACTTGCAGAAGTTCATATATGATAGGCTTAATTGCTTACCATCTGTGTAGTCCTCTGAGGAAGTGAGCGATAGAAGGCTTTGTACATCACTGCTTTCTGAATCCGGAGCTCCTTTGTGCCCTGATCTACTACTAGTCATACCAGCTACCCAGGAGGAGGAGGTGGCTTGATGCACTAGAACAGCCTCGGAGCGGTGAGAACTGCCTGCTTCACATAGTCCAGAGTGTCCAGGGACTTCATCCTCCCCAGCAAAGCAGTCACAATCGGCTTGGTCCAGTGGGGGCTGCTGCATCTCACTTGCTCCACTCTGCCCAGCTCCCTCTGACAGTACAATCTGTACCCGTGAATCTGAGGGAGGGATGCAGTTCCCAGCGCTGCCATAAACTGCTTCTTCATAGGATGGCAAAGCCACCTGAACACCATCCACCATGATGGAAACCTGGTCTCCAGAAACACCTGGATCACGCCTGCATTCAAATTTCAAAGACATGCATCATGGTTAGCATTTTCAGAATGCTTTGCTGGTACCATTCCTAGAGTTAATGCTCTTTCAGACATGCAAACTTCCCCGCACCCTGCTCATTTCACAGCTGGAGCACCTTTAATTCAGTCAGTAGCAATTACACCAATATTTGCTGTGCACTGCCATGCAACTGTAACTCTCTTGCTATAGTAGGAAGATTTGCTGAAAAGTCTATTTAGTTCTCTTTCTTCTTGTTATTTCACAGAACACCTAGACAGGAATTACACAGAGACTGAAGCTGATTGACATGGAACACACTCAAGCCATTGCCTGAAGGACAAGACGATCATGTCAAACAAGTCACGAGCTGGGACCTTGAGAAGTAACCTCCAAGTCATCTGCACTGCAAAGAGAGCCTTATGCATTAGATGGCCAGCTCAAGTAGGAATATAGTGGGGCAGGGAAACAAGGGACAGCAAACGAGCTGTGCCTCATGCAGGGCTGAGTTGAAATTTTGAATCTTAATCTTTCCAACACAAAACAGGAGCTGATCTATTTTGTTCCTTCCAATGGGAACAGAGATCCTGCTTGCCACCATTACCATATACCCTTTTCTTCTCCCCTTTAGATACCAGAGGGCTGGAAGCGCACTGTGCTCTCTGTTAGGTTTTATAACAGTAGTCAGTGACATTTGGCTCTTTCTTACTGACTGATATTTTGCAGAACCCATGTAGGGAGAGCCCTGACCAGGATGACTGAGGCTAGCCTGGTCTCATCAGATCTCAGAAGCTAAGGAGGGTTGGCCTTGTTTAGTAATTGGATGGGAGACCATTGAGGAATGCCAGGGTCACAATACGGAGGAAGATAATGGCAGAGGAAGATAATGGTTAGCCTATTGCTTTGAAAACCTACTGGGTTACCTTTGTTTACCTGGTAAGTTGCTGGTCCTGCATCAGCCTTCCCTCAGCCCCTGAAAAGCTGCTGCTGAGAGTCAGGGATTTGAGACAAACTGTGTGACTGCAGCAAAAAGGGGCATTCAACTGTTGACATTGACAACTTTCACTGTGTGTGTGTGTGTGTGTGTGTATTACATGCCACCAAGTCGCTTCCAATACATAGCAACCCTATGAATCAATGTCCTCCAAAACGTTCTATTGTTAACTGCCTTACTCAGGTCTTGCAAACTGAAGGCCACGAGTTCCTTTATAGAGTCAATCCATCTCATGTTGGGTCTTCCTCTTTTCCTGCTGCCTTCAACTTTTCCGAGCATTACTGTCTTGTACAGTCATTTTAGCTTCTAACCTTATATTTATTCTACCGTTTGATTGCTGCAAGCCACCCTGATCCTGGTCACATCCAGGAAAGAGCAGGATGAAATAAATAATTAAATTAATAAATTATTGCTACCATAGTTCACTAGCTCTGCAAACTGTACACTTTGGGTGAGGGGACCACTTGTGTCACTATGATACTACACTGGAAGGCCTCGGCTTGTCACATCTATAGCCTATAATTTATAACACCAGCTATCTAGGCTGGTACCACACAACTAATCAGGACTCTGTGAACCCAGCCATGTAGATAAACATTTGAGTCTCAAATTTTCTCCCTCTACATGAGGCATAGTATGTAATTTTCATCCTGCCCTTTTGTCAAGGGGCTTAGAATGAAATACATGGTCCTCCTTTTTTCACCTCACAGCCGCCCTGAGAGAGAGGCCCAGCTGAGCAAGCAAGACAGGCTTCAGGTCATCCAATGAGCTTCACTGCCAAGTAGGAATCTGAACCCGGGTTCCCCCAGTTTAGTCCAGTGTACTAACCCCTCAGTTGCATTCAGTTAGAACACCTAGGCCTGAACACTAGAGAGAGTGCTGTTACATACAAAGGGTTTAAAGCACATCAACTAGAAAAATGGTGATGAAGCACAGAGTACAATCTTTGTAGGACAGTAGTAGAAGGCAGAATTCTCATCATTTCCAGACATTTGTCTGGGCCTCCTCCCATCCCACACACTTCTTTGAATGGAGGGGGAAAAAACCTCAGGAGGAATAAACTGACTTGAGAACTGAATGTTATTTTAAATGTTCAAGTCAAGCAGGAACATCAGCTTCAGTGACTCTGCATTTCATAGCTTATGGTAACTATCAGAATTCCTGGAACAAGCCAGGAAGTTGGGGTGGGGGGAGAGAAGAAGCCCACACACATGCTGATTCCTTTTTCAGGCATTAATCCAAAAGCAAAAGAAGAAAGACACTAGAGGACTACCAGGTCTGAACACAAGTTTAAGATCTCTGTACATGTAAGTGTACCATAGCCATGAGGTAACAAAGCAGTGCCTGCTACCCTGCTACCCTGGACTCACTGCCCACATTAAAAAACAACAACAACACAGATCTTTCCAGCACTCTTCACAATGGATTTCTGTGTTGTATCATGTGTATGCAACCCTAGCTTCACTTCCTCACTAATAAAGGAGTTGTTCTTGACCCACATATTGGACATGGGGAATAACTGTGCCCTGAACATGTATCTTAGACACTTGCTGTTTGCTTAAAAGATGGATTATTCAAGATGGCAAAGAACTGTTACCTTCTCTCCAGTCATGCCTTTTTTTCTCCAGCCCATCAAGAGATATGCTTCACAAGGAATAAGTCCCACAGACACGATTCAAAGTCTTACTCTAGCGCCACTACTGAAGTGACAGAAACTTCCATGGTGCAACTGCTGCTTTTACTAGCAATATTAATGAAGATACTGACACCCAATCCCTACAGCTGAGTCCATATCAGAGAACGGAAGTGAGAACAGTACACATGAAGAACGCTTTCTCAACAACCAACAAGACTGAACCTTCCCCATATATGACAAGAATGCAATCAGCATGATGAACCTCCACAACTTGAGGATTCTAAAACCAAATACAGACTTGAGAGCCCTAGATTTTTACAGCCTCTTCAGGCAACAAGGATGGGAGGCTTATCAAGCCACTTCCAGCCATAAAACATAGCTAGCAGGGTCTTGTTATCTGGTAGAGGACAGGTTCAGGTTCCATAGCCAACACTGTTTCTAGGAAAAATGTAGCCTAAGATTGAAGAGTAAGATTGTAAGAAGAAAATAAATAAATAGACACATAAATAAATGGTGGCTGGAAAAGAAAGTGAGAATGTAAAGTTACAGGATCCCCTGTTAAGTGACTACAATCACAAGCATCTGCCTTCCAGTGAAGGTCATCTCCCAAAACTCACCTGCTGTGATGAAAGGACTTCAGCTTTGGCTGCAGCAAAACAAACAGTACAACTAGGAGAAGAATGAGGGCCACTGAACTTGCTGTGGAAGCCACTATGGACAGAGTGGGCACGCCTATACTTGGAGGAGAATCTTTATCTGTAAAGCCAAAGCAAAAGATTTTTAAAGTGGATTCTTTTCAGGAAGCAGCTGTTTGCCACAAACATCACACACAAGTCTGCAAACTGGGCAAGCCAGCTGAATGAAAACCATGGTCCTGCTTTCACATGGCCAAGTTTAACTTCAGTTCTGGCCAGTCTAAGATGCATTCAAACAACCATGGGCAGAGTTGCATTCACTAGTCCAGCAACACTCATCACAGCACCATTTCATTGACATCACCTGGTCCCTTTTTCCATGTTGAGCCACCATGGCCATGTGAGCACCGGGTCTGGGTGACTGAACTGCTTCTTACGAAGCAGACTGGTGAAATAGTTTGAGAAAAAACCATAGACTCCAGTTACTCAGAGCTGCAATTCCAATATGTTGAATGCATTTTACTTTTCAAAAAGCTTAATGCTCTGTACCCTAAACATTCCTTTTAAATATCCAATTAGTATCAACACACTCTCCAGCTTGCAGGGTATTTTTGCTCTTTTTCCATGGACTTCTATTCACACTCTTCCCCTCTCCCTGCCCCAATACCTCGTGGTCAATTAAAACAACATGACAAATATTTTCCTGCAGACTTCTTGGCTTTCCTTCATGGGAAAGGAATTCCTATCCAACGCAGAAAAATCTTGCATGCCATAACTGTCAACTTCCTTTTGGAAAAGACAGCAAATAGTACAACAATACAACCTTTTCAGGACAGGCAAAGCAAAGAATTAACTGTTTTGCAGCACAAGGCAATCCAGAAGCGTCGGAATTTGCCCCAACATGTTAGTGACCTATTAATCACAATCTTCCTTTGGTATTTACACTACTAATTTAAAATGGCTTTAAGAGTACTTTGCTTCCCCAGAGACCATGAGAATTTTTGGGAGGGTATGAGAACCTAGAGATTGCTAGCAAAATTCTCACCAAAATACAGTTATTTGGAATCTTTGGGTAAAGCCAAGAAAAAAAGTGTATTAAACAAAAGTAAAAAAAAAAAGACAAAAACACTTATATATTAGTATTCAGGTTTACTCTAGGCACCTTTACTTGAAAAGTCTAGATGAGAACATAAAAAATTCATGTACACCGATGCTTAACTAACCTTGGCTGAGCCTGCAAGTCACCTCCATTACTGGATCCCATTTTCCATCCTTGCAGGTCAGGTATTTGTAGTCTCCTTTCAGCATGAAACCTTCTTCACAGAGATACTCTATGACACTGCCAGATGTCAGTGGATCTTTGCAGGGTGTTGGATGGCATATATAACCTCCATTCTCCGGTGCTGGTGGCTGTGGACAAGCTGCAAACAAAGAAAATACAATGTAAGCAGTGAGTACAAAGTACATCTGAAAGTCAGCAGGAAATAACTGCTCCTCAGTCAACACTGCCCTCAGACACTTTGGCCCTTTCTGCATGGGCCAAAAACAGAAGCTGTTTGCATGGGGGGCGCTGCTGCATCGCAGCAGCGCCGCCCTTGCCCCCCCCCCCCCCCGGCGCAAAGCTGCTGTTTCCCAACCTCGCTCCCCGAGCGAGGTTTTCCAGAAACAGTGGCTTCCAAACGCTGAATGGCAGCGGCTGGAAGTGTGAATGGCAGCGGCTGGAAGGCGCCATGTCCCCCGCACCATCCCTGAAAGCTTACCTTGTCTCCTGGCTTCCGGCTCGTCGCAGAGGCCAGGGGACACCCCCCCTGGCCTGCGACTCTAGAGCCATCGCTCCAGCCTGGGGGGGGATGTCCCCTGGCCTCTGCGATGAGCCGGAAGCCAGGGGATGAGGTAAGCTTTCAGGGACAGCGCAGCCTGTGCAAAGGATGCGCCACCACCTGCCGCCCTCCTGGGACCATCCATGTGAACGGTCCCGGGTGTGTGTGTCAGCGTCTTTTATGCCGACGCACCCCTGCACCGTTGCGGTGTGGAAAGGGCCAGAGTGCTGGTGGATGATCGCTGGGTTATAGATAATTCCCACCTGTCACTTGGGAACACCGCTGTTGCAAGTCCCATATAAAAATGCCCTCCTCAGAGTGTGAATGGAACCTTCTACATTTTTCTTGCCTCACTCAGAAAAAGAGGCAGAAAGAAAGAGAAGAGCAACATCTACAGGAAGTGGAATCCTGAGTTTGATCAGTCCTATGTGATCAAGGTGCAGGGTGATGAAGATGCTTGCCAGGAGGGGTGGGAAGACATACAGGAGGCCCTTGGACCAAAGATAAACCAACCACTTGTTATGGCTGAGCAATGGTATCTGGAGAAGAATCTCTGTACTTGCTGAATAAATGCTGAGGCAAACAGATCTTACTCTACAGTCCCGGATCTGTCTGCATTTTGTATGAACATTGACCATTCCTTTTTGTCAACCGTCTGTTTGCTCAGTCAGTCTGCTTGGATGTTCATGGAATCTTGGATGTGTTCTACTGAAATGGACCAAAAATGTATTTCTTCCCAAGAATGGATGAATTTGGCCATACTAGCTATTTGAAGGGTGCAGCTTTTGAGATAGGCTGAGTTGGAAGAAAGCCTTTTTGCAGCTACTTTAACTTGCATCTCCAGTAATAATATTGGGTCCAATATAACGTCAAATCTTTTAACTGAGTCAGTAAAGGTCAGCTGAATTCCATCAAAGATGAGGAGCACAATGTTCTTCAAGATTTCTGTCTTCCCAACCAGCCTTAACCTCTGTCTTTTCAGAGTTGAATTTCAACTGGCTCATTTTTAACCAGTTTACCACAGCAGCCAGGTAGTTATTTAGAACATTTACCACATCCCCAGGGATATGGATAAGGATATACAGAGTTGGGTATCATCATGAGTTGTGCCCATCACAATTTGATAGAGGTCCAAGGCAGTCAAGGAGACCATAAAATCCTGAGTTGGTGCTGGCAGCAAGATATCCGTGGCATGGATATGGACATCTCCCAGAACAATCGATTCAGGAGTCACCACTATCACATGTTAACTGATAGCTTCTTAAGAAAATTAGTTTTGGGTACCAGTAAAGCTGGTACCAGTAAATTGAAGAGATAGAAAAAGTGGAGAGAAGGGCAACGAGGATGATTGAGGGACTGGAGCACCTTCCTTATGAGGAGAGGCTGCAGCGTTTGGGACTCTTTAGTTTGGAGAGGAGATGTCTGAGGGGGGATATGATTGAAGTCTATGAAATTATGCATGGGGTAGAAAATGTTGACAGAGAGAAATTTTTCTCTCTTTCTCACAATACTAGAACCAGGGGGCATTCACTGAAAATGCTGAGGGGAAGAATTAGGACTAATAAAAGGAAACACTTCTTCACGCAACGTGTGATTGGTGTTTGGAATATGCTGCCACAGGAGGTGGTGATGGCCACTAACCTGGATAGCTTTAAAAAGGGCTTGGACAGATTTATGGAGGAGAAGTCGATCTATGGCTACCAATCTTGCTCCTCCTTGATCTGAGATTGCAAATGCCTTAGCAGACCAGGTGCTCAGGAGCAGCAG
Source organism: Sphaerodactylus townsendi (assembly GCF_021028975.2). Taxonomy (NCBI): domain Eukaryota; kingdom Metazoa; phylum Chordata; class Lepidosauria; order Squamata; family Sphaerodactylidae; genus Sphaerodactylus; species Sphaerodactylus townsendi. The sequence continues at coordinate 119,923,888 of NC_059426.1, read as the reverse complement.
CAGCAGCAGCAGGCCATTGCTTTCACCTCCTGCATGTGAGCTCCCAAAGGCACCTGGTGGGCCACTGCAAGTAGCAGAGTGCTGGACTAGATGGACTCTGGTCTGATCCAGCAGGCTAGTTCGTATGTTCTTATGGCTAGCTTCTAGTCACACTTCAGTTGCCAAGAATTACAGATACTTTAACTAGGGCATCAGATTTCTCTTTCTTCCTGAAGTCCAAACACAAGCTTCCAAGCCTGCTATACATCAAGATGTCTTTAAATAAGTCCAGTCCCTAACACTACTAGTCTCTTTCTGCCCACTTATCTACTACTAGTGGTACCCAGCTGCATTGCTGTGGCAACTGTCCTTCTCATCACAGTCCGCAACCCACACAGATGTCCATGCAGGTCCAATGATCCCCAGCATAGCCTTTTGGGAGCAGCAGTAGCATAGTGGCTAAGAGCAGATGCACTCTGATCTGGAGGAACTGAGTTTGATTTCCAGCTCTGCAGCTTTGAGTTGTGGAGGCTTATCTGGGGAATTCAGATTAGCCTGTGCACTCCCACACACACCAGCTGTGTGACCTTGGGATAGTCACAGATTTTCGGAACTCTCTCAGCCCCACCCACCTCACAGGGTGTTTGTTGTGAGGGGTGAAGGGCAAGGAGGTTGTAAGCCCCTTTGAGTCTCCTACAGGAGAGAAAGGGGGGGATATAAATCCAAACTCCCTCTCCTCCTTTTCCTCCTCCTCCTCCTCTTCTTCTTCTTTTGGGGTGGTCAAATGGAATCCCTCTTTTCCTTTTCAGTTCACATTATTATATGGTGCTGTCTTGGTTTTTAGTATAAGGTAACCCTTTCCATTCCACAACGGAACTGTCCAGAGTGCGAATCTCGCTGTCCATGAGGCTGGTTGACACGCACAGTCCTGGCTTGGGTAAGGCAGAACTGGGGCAAGGAGGCTATCCCAGTCAGGCAGCAGAGGCAGGGTGGTAAGGCGCTCAGATCGAGGCCAGCTTCCTGGGTTTTTAAAGGGCCACATGCAAAAGAAGCAGAGGCAGTAGCATTGGTTCGCCCCCACCCCGCGGATTTTCTTAGAAGAAAAAGGCAAACTCCAGCTTGCTTTTAGTAAAAGAGAGCTGTGGCAAATATGGGTGAGGAAGTGGGTAAGTGGTAGCTGCATGTGAGAGAGGGCAGAGTGAGGTGTGTGAGGATGAGCTGGATGTGGATGAGAGTATGTGTGTTGTGTGGTAGTAGTGGGTGAGGCACAGAGAGTGAAAGTTACCTGCATGTGTGTGTGGGGGGGGGGGGGAACCTCACCTGACGTCTCACACGGCAAATTGTGTATGTGTTTCACTTCCACTCATATTACCTAACAGTGTTACCTATTTACTGTTTTCACTGCTCATCTCTGGCCATCTCTGCGAACATTCTAAGCCCTCATACCAATCCCTCAGGCCACAGACAGGCTGCACGAGCATTCTAAGGGTGACAGTTAAACAGAGCCAGCTTTATGGCCTGGTGCACCAGGAAAAAAACGTTTTACCTGGCTCAGGTATGGCAATTTGGCAATTTGAAGGTTCGATTACCTGCCTGCAACAGGGAGGGACATCATGTGAAAATTTGGGGGCGATCCGTCCAGCCATTTTGGCATGAGGGAGTCACCAACAAACGGATGGTTAGCTTTTTATATATATAGTCCTTATAAATGTGATACTCTCTAGATAATCTGGGACTGGTAAGACAAAATACCTGGTGGCACCCTCCCAAAGCATTCAAAATCATCTGTTACAAATTAGTGGTAAATTTAATTTACATTGAGAAGGTGTTACTTGGAACTCAAGTTCAAGTGTAGCTGTTCAAACTCAACAGCCCAAAATTCAACTATAAGGGCTTTCCCCTGGTTCTTCATTTCCTGCCCCCATACTTGGGAGACATCATCATGTTTCTTCTCTGAACAAGGTCAGATTTCTCTACCGTAGGAACAGATGGCTTCTGAAACCCCAGAAGGGCAAAACTGCAACAAAAAACTTTCTGCCTGAACTTGTCATAGTAGCTGGTGTTGATAAAGCTCAGATGGTTTTGTAGATGACTTTGCAAAGACTGTTAAGCTAAACACAGAGGTCAAGACAGATGTTTGCCTGTAACAGGAAAGACACAGTATGTTGCTGTGGTTGTGCACAAGACATTCTCTACAGTCAAGCAGTATGAATGTTTTACACAAAGACCATATTCATCTACATGTTACTACTTATTCCCATTCCCCTTTTGTAAAGAACCATTTTATTTTAAACAAAGCTTTTTTAAAAACTTCAGCCTACATTTTACTGAATTCATAGCCCAATCAAAATAAGAAATTTTTACTCCATCCCAGGTTTTTCTTCACATTAAGTCATGATTGGGAAATTACTGTTTCCCTGTCAGGGATACAGTTTGAAGACTATTTTTATATTTTTATATGCTAAAGTGGATAAACGAGATCACACTTAAGAAAAGGGATTTATCTATGTAATCACAGCTGCACATTTATATAATTAGACACAAGCATTTATATGGTGTAATATATTACATGCCTCGTCATTTCAGTCTTTTCAATTTTAATAAAAGCGTTTTAATAAAAGACACCAAAATAGGAAATAAAGTCTAATTACAGTCTTGCACCAAGACAGTCACCAGCTGGTGACTCACAAGCAGCACAGAGTTGAATTATCTTAATTGACATGCTGCAACACTAGAAATACTGTGTGCTTATTAACACTCTGCCATGACTAGCCTACCATGCAGAAAGCTTGCCAGCTCTGCCATAATTTGGAATACTGGATAGTTTTAAGACACTATTTTATAACATGCCATAAAATTTTCCAGTTAAAAGTCACATGATAATGGTAACAATTCCATTTTGTGAAGAACTGAGAAGCAGATTAGGACCTTCTTCTATGCCTGCAAGCAGTGCTAGCCTACAAAGTTAACACCTGCATTAAAGAAAAGGTTCAAAAGGTTCAAAATTTGTCTTTAGGCAAAAGGCAGATTAGATTATAATTATGACCTAACTGTGCTGCAGACCTGAAAGCACAATATGCCAGAGAAGTAAAACCTGCAATATTTTCCTCAAAGACCATTTGCTGACAAGTCTTCAAAAGCCCATTCAATTCTCCCCAGACATTTCACAAGGGAAAATGCTGTGCTTTCTTTCCAGAATACCAGTCACATCCAATCCATGTACTAAAACGTATTAAAACATCAAAAGTTGTTTTAGAAATTATATAGGCAAAAAATTCACAAGGGCCCATTATGCATGGAATGCTTGCCTTGGGGCTCTTTGCTGTGCAGTGGGGTTGTAGTGGGGTCTCCTCATGGTTCTGTTTACACATGAGGAGGCATTCCACTGCTACTGAGCAGCTTGCTTGCTGAGGTCTCTAGAAGGCTACTAGAATTCAAGGACTTTCAGTGAAACTGATAGGTAGTAGATTCAGATGGACAAAAGGAAATGCTTCTTTACACAGTGAGTAATTAAAATGTGAAATTTGCTGCGAGAGGGTGTAGCCATGGGAACAGGCATAGGTGGTTTTAAAAGGGGATGAGATAATTGAATGAAGAATAGGTCTAACGGTGGCTACTAGGTATGGGGACTAAATGGAATGTCAACATTCAGAGGCAGCAAATAGGAGGTGGCAACATCAGGAGGCCTCAGCATCTATGCCCTGTTGTTGGACTTCCAGAGGAACTGGTTGACCACTGTGTGAGAACATAAGAATGTAAGAACAAGTCAGCTGGATGGATCAGACCAGAGTCTATCTCAGTGATGGTGAACCTTTTCGAGACCGAGTGCCCAAACTGCAACCCCAAACCCACTTATTTATCGCAAAGTGCCAACACGGCAATTGAACCTGAATACTGAGGTTTTAGTTTAGAAAAAAAAAGTTGGCTCAGAGGCGTGCGTCACTCAGAAGTAAGCTTGGTGGTAGTGGGTGGATTTGCTTTGAAGCAACCATGCAACTCTTCCAATGGGTGAATCACGACCCTAGGAGGATTTACTCAGAAGCAAGCCCCATTGCCAGCAACCGAGCTTACTCCCAGGTAAATGATCGCGCTTTAGTTCTTTATATGAAAATCAGTGGGGTTCAACAGCGCTTAACAGCGTTACTTACACTGCTTTCCCAAAACTAGGTCTTAGGTTTAATGCTAATAATCGAGCCCAGATGCCAGGCCAGCCTAGATGTGTGGGGGGGCACTTTGTTTGCGCGTGCCCACAGAGAGGGCTCTGAGTGCCACCTCTGGCACTCGTGCCATAGGTTCGCCACCACTGGTCTATCTAGTCCAGCACTCTGCTACTCACAGTGGCCCACCAGTGAGACTTAATGCTAGACTAGATAGACCACTGGTCTGGTCCAGCAGGGCTCTTCTTAAACTCTTAAGCTGCCTCTGACCTTCGAGTTTATGTTAATGGTACATTTCCAAAATGATAAGCAACAAAACCAGCTTCCCCAAAAGTAGCTAAAGTACTTCTCAGGCCAAGTTCTCCAAAGTGAGGAGAACTCCAGAACATAAGGGCACAGGACACCCTGCATTCTACATTATCAAAATGACATTAAAAAATTAAGTTCATTCAGCTGTATGACTGGAACATTTATATTCTTCATATATAAGCTCTGACAATTAAATAGCAGAAACCTAACAGTCGCATCAATGCAATTAACATTATCCCAGAGTTTCCAAGTGAACTCATTACAGCGTAGTGTGTTGATAACACTCAGACCTAACAAACTCATCCACTCTCTTCCTGGCTATCAGGAATCCCTTTAGTCCTCTTTAAAGATTTAAACAAGCTTCCCACATGATTTCATATTGTTTCTTTGAAGTCACTAGGCCTAGATGCTTCTCTTACTACAAGAAGTGCACATTTTTATGATTCTACATGATCCATATCAGAAAACTGAATGCTAAAGATTGTGGACACAACAAAAATTCAGAGGTATTTTCAGGACAGTTGTCCTCAGACAACCCTTACCCCCCCACCTATTCTTACATGGCCTAAAGCATTTCAGCCATACAACTTTGCATAAAACAACTCACAGAAATTAGCCTTCTACTAATCATGAACTCTCCCTTTATGTACCTGAACATGAAAACAGATTAGACATCAAAGTTCAGTAGTTTATTCCAGAATAATGTGCACAACGCCTCAAGGCTGTTTCCTTGAAATAATCTACTGAACAAATTAAGAATTTTAGTCTGTTTTAAGATACACTCCTTGGATGATTATCTGGGGAGGGAGGTCACAGGTCACGCACTCTCTGGGGAACTCTAAATCTCTATAGCAGATGTGCTACCCTGCTATTATGACTCACCTCAGTCTGAGCTGTTCTTGCTCTTTTTTTAAAGAATAAATCTAACTGCAAAAAGAAACATACTCAATGCAAGCTGAATTTTCAATTAAAAACAGGCATACTTTAAGAATGCTGCACACTACCCTTCCCCCACCAGCCAGACCTTCACAAGCATTAAATAAACAAAATTACAAGCAAATAGTAATTTTAAGTACATTAACAAAAACAAAGGATGGAATTAAATATTTCAAAAGTAGTCCTTATTTAAGTATTAGGAACAAAAACTCAAACAAGAGTGGGATAACACAAACTTACACTAACAAACCTCTTGACTATTTCTTCCATCTGCTCAATGATTTCCTGTAACAGCTTCTCATGCATTTTAGCAGATATTTCAGTTTTAGATGCTTGAAATGTGAGGTTCGGGGTAGATTTCTTTGCCAGCTGTTTTTCTCTCTCTAAAACAACTTCTCAACTCTCCCTTTCATATCTGCTATGCCATGTTGATCAATAGGACAATAGACACAAAGCAGCTTTTCAATTAAGAGAGAGATAGCTTCCCTTTTAGAACCTGGGTTTTATGGTAATTCTCCTATTGAAATGCTAATGTTATTACAAGCATAGTACCAGAAGACAAGTGGCAAAGCCTGGGTGACAGAAGTTCTGGCTGTATACTTACACAGATGGTTTAATCAGGGCCTTTTATAAACCCTCTCCCCCCCACCTCATAACAGTGTCCCCTCTGGGTCAAGCTTGACTGGCTGGCCTTAGAAAGGGCAGAAAAGTGAGGAGGGTCTTCTAGGCATAATGAACACAAATGGGCCAATGGCCTGTAGTGTAAGAACAGTGGTTTCCAGTGCTTAGAGGGGTTCACATACAGGTCAGTACCGTATCCTGGCTTAGGTTATAGAGGGAAGCTTAGGTTGAGAGAGTAACTGTTTAAGAGCTACCTAATACATTTATGGCAAAAAGAAGCATTTGAACTAGAAGTCTCTTCACACTTTGCCCTATACGGTCGCAAAAATGCTGTTCAAAACTCTATTCTGAAATACAACAAGGATTAGGAAGGATTTGAGAATAATGTCATGAAGATTTTTCTCTTGCACTGTCCTTTCCTCTGTATTTGTACAGAGCCATGGCATGCTGCCCTAGAGCATTTTCAGAGCAGGACACTAGCAAGGCTGTTTCGATCGGAGATGCTTACAAGTTTTGCTGTGTCTAAATATGCTGTTCACTGAGAATGGGGCTTTAGCGGATAGCCCTGAAAGCTGCCACCAGGAGAATACCACTCCAGGATCTTGCAAAACAACACTGACATTAACCAAGAAACAAACACTTGTGCTTTCACCATCAGGTTAAATTTTAAAAGGGCTAACACCATCAAATGTGGCTGCTACAATTTCCCTGCCTAAAGCATTAAAAGTATTTCAAGTTATCTTCAAAAACACAGCAAACAAAGCCTCATGCTGAGTCTTCAGTCAAGTGGAAACTAGACTAACATTTATGAACATTTAAACAGACGAAAAAACACATTAATTGGCACTGTAACATGACGATCAAGCAACTGCACCCAGTGGATGAATATTTCAGTGTTCCAAAGTGGTTTCTATTCCACTGGTACATCCTGGCTGGACTTTGAGATGAGTGTTGAACAACATCTTGCCAAAAGCAAAAACAGTAAATAAAGGACTCAAAGAAACCATTTATCACAGATTAGTATTGCTGCAATGTTTGCTGCTGCTTCATATAAACTTCATATAAAGCAATACAGACCATTTGTGGTGCACCAATCATGAGAGGAAATAAATTCAAACAATTGTGAAAACTACTACACCTTATTTTCTATAATATTTTAGCTTTATTTACACCGTGAATTCCAAAACATTTGGATATAAGATTCCTGAGTTCAAATCTATCAGTTCATATGAATGAATGTGGAAGAGTCACTGGCTCACTTGTTTCCATGGCATTGATGCCAATGTGTTATTTGAGAGCCAGCATGGAGTAGTGGTAAAGGTGTTGAATTAGGTTCTGAGCAACTCCAGTTCAAATCCCCACTCACGCCATGGAAGCTTGTTGGGTGACCTTGGGCCATTTACACACTCTCAGCCCTGACCCTGGCTAATAATTGGATGAGAGACCAGGAACGTGATGTGGCGGCAGCCTATAGCAAACCACTTCCAGACAGCTCTTGCCATCTCACTATAAGTCAGCTGTGACTTGATGTCAAAAAATGTATTGTTTTGTGCTCTCTAAAAGGAAGGTCAGCACATGAACTGCCCATTGCAGTATCTTGCTATATTTACATCATTAAACCCTGCTATTCTCTCCTCTGGAAAGTTTTAAAGATCTGCCATTTTCTGCGTTACAAATGCCTGAACTCCATATCTATATTCTGTCACCTCCTTTGGCTTCTTTCAACAATCTGTAAGTTTCACATTTGCTGAAATTCATACAGCATTCCTGTCTATGTCACAAACCTAGTGTCTTAGATACACAAGGACACAGAGGTAAGTTTCATTCTTTTGGCTATTTCCATCTGGTGAATGTCTTCTACTAATGATTTTTTTCAAAGACACACACACCTTACATAATATGCATAGTTTGACTTTAAAGGGGTATTAGATATGTAGAACGCAGATCAATCATTAAGGATACCAGTCACAGTGACCACAGAGAACTTCCATATTCCAAAGAACTTCCAGAGGTAGTAAACTTCTGAATACCAGTGCTACAGGGCAACATCAGGAAACGCTCTAAGCCTATATGCCCTGTTAGTTGGTGCTCCATGGTAACTGATTGACTGCTGTGTGAAACAAATTTCTGCACTACATGAACCACTGGCATGATCCAGAAAGGGTCTTTCTATATTTCAATTGCTTACTAAAACAGAACTGGTATATGCTCCATAAGGACAACAGTACTATGGGGGAAAGGCTTTAACACCAATCACTTCCAGTAACTCTGTTGCTCTACCACCAAGAGATAACAACATTTGATTGGTATGCAGAAGGTACCAGGTTCAACCCCCTCGCATTTTCAGTTTTAAAAAAAGGTGGTAGGTGACATGAAATACACCTCCACTTGAGGTCCTATGGAGCCACTGCCAGTCTAAGACGACAATACTGGCTTTGAGGCACTGATGATCTAATTTAGTATAAGGTAGTTTCATGTGTCCAAGTGTACATTTATTTGCATCTCATGTGCCAGTCAAATGTCTTATTTTATTTCATTTTTAACTGTTGTGGATCTTTTACTTTCTGATGTGGTATGTAGAAACAGAAGCAAAAGTGGTCTGTATCTCTTGTAATTCACATGCAGTATACTTTGCTAGTTTCCAGGCTTTAAAGTTACTGGATACCAAGAACTGTAGCATGAATATGGGAACAAGGCAAATTATAGAGACCAGAAGTGCAACACTATGAAACAGCCCCAAGCAGAGGCGTAGCTACAATGGGGATATCCGGGGGGAAATGTTCCGGGCACCCACCATTGGGGGCGCAGAAAAAAATTGGGGCTCATTTCTAATTTTTTGGGTATTTTAGTGTTTTTACGTTGTCGGCCAGCAGGGGGCGCAGTGTTTAGGCTAGTGGCACCAAAATTTCAGGCTATCGTCAAGTGACACTCCTGATGATACCACCCAGGTTTGGTGAAGGTTGTTCAGGAGGTCCAAGGTTATGGACCCCCAAAAGGGGTGCCCCCATTGTTTCCAGTGGAAAGTGCCATCAAGTTGCAGTCCTCTTACAGAAACCCTGTAGGGTGTTCAAGGCAAGAGTCCACCAGAGGTAGTCTGCTGTTGCCCTGCCCTCTGCATTGTGACCTGGGACCTCCTTGATGGTCCCCTATCCTAACCAGGATGGACCCTGCTTACCTTCCAAGATCTGATGAGATCGGGCTAGCCAGCAATATGAGGGGCGGGAGAAAGTAATTCCTTTGAATCAACCTCACTGGACATAAGGTTGCACTGTAGTGTTAAATACCTGCTTTGTCCATAGCTTTGCTGCCCAGTGAACACTTATTCTAAGCCTTTGTGTAGTTGTGTGAACAAATCCCAATGTTCTGTTTTGCACAGCTTTAAGTCATCTCCTGTGATGACAGAAAAACCTTGAAAAAGCCTCTACTTTTAATATGTAGTTCAGGATAGAGCTACATGTGAAACAGAAACAAATGAATGCAACACAAAATATACACTCCTAATCCTGTCTCATTTTAATGTTTCTTTGGTGACTCAGCAGCAAAGAGCATGCTGAGGATTTATGCAACCCAGGGAGAAGGGGGAACTTTCAGAAAGTTAGGTCTGGATAAAGCAGAGGCTGGATACAATTTCAAGCATTTCTCAAGCAAGCTAGCTAGCTGCTATTATGGCTGCTAACACACCTGCTGAGGTGTCATCTTTATTGAAGCCAGTCTATGCCAACAGTGACTCACTACAATCTTCAGAGCTCTATGAATATTTTAGTATGACCTTCCATACAACTCATTATTTATTATGTCATTCCCATAAATAGAACTGTTGGACATATCATACCTGACACTGCTTACTAAAGCTGCTCATCTATATCCCATTCAGTATTCGTATCCATACAAAGACAACTCTCAGTAGCAACTGACAAGAAATTCTTTGTGGGAAGGTCTTGTACTCATATGCTCATTTCTCCAACATGTACTTGAGTACTTTTTAATTTAGAAAGCTAGAAAAAGAATTGTTTCAGAAGAAACAACAGTTTCCCAAGCATACTTACCTAGCTCTCAAATCCTTAGCAGATTTATTAGACTGCTGTGACGAATGCATTTATCCTGCATTCGGGTTACAGGGTGGAGCTGCCCCTGAAAGAGTTAAGCCCTGGCCAGCCCTGATTGGCCAGAGAAAAATACACAGATACTATAAATACTGTCAGCGAGAGTGCTGAAGGGTTCTTGAATTTTGGTTCTTCTTTTTTGAGTCTTTTGACTTTTTGGCTCGGTGTGAGCTTGTGTGCCCTCGGGTACTTTTTGTAGCAGCGTGAGGAGAATCCACCAGATCTCTCACTGCTGTGGTTTAGGAATAGCTGAGGAAGCTATTCAGTCACCTAAAACCCTGAGTTTGGAGGAGAGTGTCCGCCCTCAGGTGTTTTGTTTGTGAGGGAAACCTCTAAAAGTCTAAAAGTCTGTCCTCCACAGTGAACATCAGTCTTGGGAGGCCCAGTCCCTGGGGCAGAGAAGCCAAATTTGGGATTGTGGGAGAGGGAGGCTGTTATGCCTGAATCCCACTGGGCATAGACTGGGTGTTTTATTTTGTGGTGAGGAACAGCGGACTGAAGTTTATATTTTAAGAGGGAGTGTGAGACCTCCAAAGAAACATCTTGACTGAAACATCTTTGAAGTAACATCTTAAGTGAAGGGACACCTGCGAGTGTTCATTCTTGTAACTTAAGTTAAGTGCCTGCAACCATTAAGCTTTAAGAAACAAACTTACTCTGCAACCGTTAAGCTTTAACAAACTTTCTCTGAAACCAATACGCTTACATCCTCTCAAAATTACCTGAGAAGCCTCTGTTAAGCCAGCAATAAAAGTTTTGAGTTTTGATCATTTTAAAACCCGTTCCAGTCTTTTATTTTTCTGTCTGTGTCCCCCAAACAAAAGGGAGGTGGTGTCTGTTGAAATCAGTTTGAGTGGGCTATATTGGAGAATATATATATATATATATATATATATTGGTGGCAGCACAGTTTAATAGCCCCTCACGTGACAACTGCATAAAAGGAATGACATTACCACAGACGATCCTGGTTATTAGATACCTAGAACATTTAGTACACCACAGCAGCCATCAAATAAATTCATTCAAACACAAAATACCCACAAGCAGAGATACGTCTTGGATTCCACACAGGATTTCTGTACACTGAAAGGGGGAGGGCATTTTCACCAAATTGCTCCATGGTGTTCCTAGCATCCATCTTTCTCCAGGAGGACCATTTCAGGGGATATTTAGGGTTGCAACAGAAGAGAGAAACCTTGCAGAAATCCTCCATGGGATCCAAATCACAGTCACTTTCTTCCCTCGAAAGACCCTTTATATTTGGCATTCAGTAACAAGTAATTAATTATCCAAACAAAACCAGTAAACAATTATCTAAACCAAGTCCTAAGGCAAACCCAGTAAGATCCTAAGACAAAGAATGGAACTATAGGAAGGAATTACGGGAGGTAAGTAGCCTTCTATCTCCAAAACACAGGAAAGCTATGATTATTCAATGCCGCTGTGGCGAAATGGGCTTGCTGTCCCGCTCCTAAGTTTCAAGCGGAGGAGCACCCTTTTACAGAAGAGTGCTCTGTAGCGAATCCTACCAAAGTCATTTGAAGTCAGATACAAATCAGGATACATACAGAAATTCGATTCAAGAGTTCATGTCCTTCCCAGAAAGGAAATCAGCAACCACACTGTTGCATCCAGCAATATGTTCAATCTTTATGGTGTATTCCTGAGTCATCCATGACCGCCTCTGCAGATTAGAGTTCAAGTTCTTCATGGTCTTCAGCCATTGGTGGGATGAGTGGTCTGACAAGTGGGTAAATTCTTGCCCCCACATGTAAGGTCGTAATTTGTCTAGCACCCATACAATTGTCAAACATTCCTTTTGCATTGGAGACAGGTTTTTCTCCCAAGGGATGAGTGCCCTGACCCAGTCCCCACAAAACCTCATTGATCCACTTGGTTTGGCCACTAAGACAATAGGGCTGCCCATGAGTTGAGTGAGGGCTGGATCTCCCCCCCCCCCGCCTCAACAGCTCTTACACCTCCCACTGGACATCAGCCAGTACCCACCCATTTACTTGGAAGGGGGGGCACTGGATAGGCCCATGTACCTATGCCATGCTGATCCAAGGTTGTCCTCCCTGGCTCATTCCTAAAAACATCCTCAAATCTGTGCAACACCGACAGGATTAGTTCTTTGTCTACTGCTGATACACTCACAGGCCACACTAGCTCCTCCCACTGAGCAGGTTCAGAGAAGTGGGCCAAAACATCCACTAAGGCATCATCTGGTTCCTAACTTTCTCTCTGGGTATGTTGCCACCACCTGATCATTTGAGGACTGCCTGCTGGGGAAGATCAGGATTTCCCAGCTTCCTTTCCAACTGTGTGAGGCCCCTGCCTCAGTTTCCCCTTGGTTCCCCTCTCCTAGATTCCACAGGGTAGACTGGAGATCCTGGAGAAAAAGCTGCTCAGCCTTCCTCTACCTCCTGTTTAAATAGCGTGTGCAAGACAGTGGGGCATATGTGGTACAGAGAACTGTCCTCCACATCCAAGGTTTTAAAAGTATTTATTAAAAAGAAAGTGGTTACCATATGTTTTAGAACAGAAACAGATTTAGCAAGGGTTTCCAAAGAAAAGGCGATATAAATGCAAATCCCCTGCCCCTACTACTAATACATACCCTGGCTAGGAGATGGTAGAAAGCAGGGTAGGTCCTTAAAACTTAAAATGTTGCAATTGGCAAAAAGCTCACATTACCCGGCACATGGTCCAGAAAATGGCTGCCGCCTTCCCAGTTCAGGCAAGAGCTCTGCTCTCCTCCAGAGAGTCCTGAGCAAAGAGGGCCTCGCCTCTCTCTTCCCCTCAATTTATCAGATCCCAGACCCCACACTCCTTTGACCAGGTCAGGCTGGGTCAAGATATCATTTCCCCCTAGGTTAGATAGCATTTCCTGATGCTTCTCTGGGATTTCTAAGTCCTCCAAATCTCTGGTACCTGGTTGGAGAAGGGGAGGAGGAAAGAGAAAGAAAAGGGAGGGGGGGAAAGGAGCCATTTCTCCACAGCCACCAAAAGGGAAAGCTGCTCCAGGGAGCACACCTAGACTTACATGAAAACTAGAAGAAACAGTTTTGTGGATCAGTAGTCTATTGCAGGCTATTGAAAGGATCCATTGGATACTCACCGTGAAGGGTCTTTCTACTGTAGGTTAGTGGGGCATCTTGTATGGGTGTGTTCTCGACCAATTGCAGAGAGGCAGGAAATGACAAAACTCTTCCATGTACTTCCTGTGTAGGTCTTGGGGTCACTTTACCTCAGTACCCCCGCCTGGCATAGTAGTATTGAAACTTAAGTAACAGGAACATATAACAATAACATGGAAACAAATCAACGGCTCAACAACAACAACAACAACAACAACCCTAAACAGTGAACAGTCTGAAGACATAAATTTAGATAATGACTAAGAGAGTAAAATCGGGAAACAAATGGAACTAGGGAGGGCCAAGATGCCCCACTAACCTACAGCAGAAAGACCCTTCACAGTGAGTATCCAATGGATCCTTCTACTGTAGGTGTGGGGCATCTTGTATGGGACCTCCCCAAGCAGTGTCCCAAGTTCGGGTGGGTTTCATTAGTCCCCGATGATACTCTCCAGCACCCTTTTGCCAAAGGCCGATTCTGCCGAGGCTAAGGACTGAATTTTATAGTGACGGACGAAGGTGGAAATGGATGACCAGGTTGCAGCCTTGCAGATGTCTTCCACCGATGCATGATTTCGGAATGCTGCATTGGCCGCAGCATTGCGAACCGAGTGAGCAGTGACGCCCATAGGGACAGGTAAATCAGATGCTTTGTATGCTTCACATATGCAGGCTTTCAGGGTACTACTGATTGCTGCCTTGGACATTTGCGCTCCCGAATTGGGCGGGCTAATGTTTATGAACAGGCTCCCCGTCTTACGCACATCCTCTGTTCTGATGATGTAAGCTTTTAGGGCGCGTCGAGCGTCCAAGGTGTGCCATAATTTTTCTTTGGGATGAGAAGGGTTCGGCATGACATTTGGAATGATGATCTCTTGGCGCACGTGAAAAGGAGAGTTAACCTTCGGGATGAAAGTTGGATCTGTACGAAGACATACCCTGTCCTTATGAAAAATACAGAATTTTGAGTTTATTGAGAGGGCTCGTAGTTCAGCTACTCTTCTGGTCGATGTTATTGCGATCAGGAATAGTGTTTTCATCCTTACCCTTACCCATCCTTACCCAGTTTGTATGGGCTCGAATGGGGACCCGGTGAGTGCTGACAGGACTGCGTGCAGACGCCAAGACGGAAACCTGTGGACTACTGCTGGTTGTGACAATTTGACCCCTCTCAGGAAGCTCAGAACATCTGGATGTCTGGTGATTGGGTTGTTGTCCACGCAAGGAATCACAGTAGAGAGAGCTGCTAGCTGTCTGCGTAAGGTGGAGCATTTAAGTCCCATCGAGTAGCCCTGTTGTAAAAATTCCAGGATAACTGTAATGGATGGTTCCATGGGATCGTGTCGTTTGCGGCAGCACCACCTGACATAGGCCTTCCATGATGAGTTGTAAATATTGACCGTAGATCTGCATCTGGCCGTTAGGATTGTAGATGTGACTTCTTCCGAATAACCTTTCCTCCTTAGGTTCGCCCGTTCAAGAGCCATGCGGTCAGCTTGAACCAAGTGGGATCGGGATGCACGATGGGGCCCTGCGTCAGAAGTTCGGTAGTGACTGGTAGTGTCAACGGTTCTGAGATGGACAGTTCCAGGATGGTGGAGAACCAAGGTCTCCTGGGCCATCTGGGGGCTACTAGGATCACCGAGGCACCTTCGGTTATGATCTTGCGTAGAAGCCGGGGAATCAGGGGAAAGGGGGGGAAGGCATAGAGGAGAGTTGAGGGCCATATTGCGTTCAAGGCGTCCGTTGCTACTGCCTGTGGGTGGTAGTGATGGGCGATGAACTTTGGTAATTGAGAGTTCTTTTTGGAATTGAAAGGCTTGCCCGGCTTGTTGCTTGACTTTTTCCCCCCCAAGTCGGATCGCACCTACTCACCACTCTATAGACTTCAGACAAACACAGACTGACACAAACAGAACACAAATAGGGTTTTTTGCCAGAGCCAGAAAAAACACGTCTGCTCTCTGCAGAGGCAGGAAAATACTGAGGTAAAGTGACCCCAAGACCTACACAGGAAGTACATGGAAGAGTTTGTCATTTCCTGCCTCTCTGCAATTGGTCGAGAACATACCCATACAAGATGCCCCACACCTACACTAGAAGGAACAATTTTAATGTCTATTAACTAAGTGAAGTTTTCAGGGATGGGGTGGGGTTAAGTCATTTATCAACAGGCATCATAGAATCATGGAGATGAGAAGGGCCATGCAGGCCAGCTAGTCCAACCAACTGTTCAATGCATGAGACCAGCTTGTGGCCAAGGAAGAAGAACTGCACTAAAATGCAAGGCTGCAAAAAAAAGAGGCTGGTCTAGCATTCAGAGTAGCTTTCTTCCCCACTCTTCAGCTTAATGCAGCATTTTACTGAATAAAGGAATTCATTCATCTGGCCGATCCCACACAAAGAATGTAGTAAGAGAAATACACCCCACACAGATTGCAATGCCTCCCACAACCCCATCTGATGGGTGAGCCTGAAATCTTTGAGAACCTCTACAAGTAACGAGATGAAAAAGCCAGAATGCTGCAAAGTTACACTCTGCCTTGTCCCAGACCCACTAAAAACAGTGTTTTATATCTCTCCCGAACAGCCAGCAGCATATGGAAAAAAGCATTTCTGGGGTAAAAAAGTAAAAAATATTAAGAGTTGCTGAACTCCAGTCCTATCTACCCACAAAGCTTAATGAAAGCCATCCAGGATTAATGTGGCCACATTCTGGGTTCTGTTTCTCAGTCACACTAGCAAGCAACTCCAAATGACTAGGAACCAGCTTTCACATATCCAGATATCTAAGCTGTGATATTTGGTAAGAAGTACTGTGATAGTTACTACAAGTGACCATTCTCTGTGTCCTGCCTTTATTTTTTACATAAGTAATATATATATATATGTCATGACATATATATAAAGTCATAAACAGTGGCAAAATTATATGTGTGTGTGTGTGTGTGTGTGTGTGTGTGTGTGTGTGTGTGTGTGTGATGACAAATCTATCTGTGCCAACAGTTATTTTTACTTGCTCTTTGATTAACTAGGTAGAAAGAGCTTTACTCACATGAGACCAGTCCTTCTGCCCCAGGAGTACTGAAGATGACCAGCGGAAAAAGTAACCCATGACTGAACAAGGCAAGCAGTGAAGTCGGGGTGCTTTTTGTCGCTACCATTCCATGGCACATCTTTTAGTCACCAAAAGTCTAATCTTTTCCACCTTCCAATATTTTGGTTAACTGGAATTCGTTACCTACAACAAGAAGGAAAAAAGGTTAGCAATTTTTGAGGACTGGGAGCAGGAAGGAAATAGGGAAATATGAAAGATTCCTGAATGAATAAGCTCCTGCCTCCTATAGGGTTAGAGAGAAACTGAACAAAATTGAGAGATTTGTGAAAAAGAAAGGAAGCTCGTAAGAAGGGATGAGAGGACTTTGTTCTTGCTTGAACTAATTTTCAGGGACACTGCATGTAAAGCGTAACCCATCAATTTGTGCTATCTGTTAAGGAAAAACCTTGGCAGACTGTCTTATCTGGAGATTTCATCTAAGAGACTTCAGGTAAACCAGTTCTGCAAAACAGGCGCTTCTGGGGTTGTTGTTGTTTTAAGTGCACAGAAATGACAGTCAGAACAGACTTGGCAGCTAAGACAAATAAATCAAATTCCTTCATAAGCAACATGGAGAAAAAGATACCACAAACCCACTATAGAAAGAATTCTGTAGACATAACTGCCTAAAAATGAATGCTTATTTATGATAAGAAACAAGGCAGAGAAAACAAGCAGAGGCATTAAAACGTCATCCTTGTGGATTACAAAAGGGAATGGCTATTTAAATTCAAGGATGTGACTTCACTCCTATGGATTATTGGTTTCAACTAGTATGCTGTGTATGTTCGGAATCTAAGCCAAAGGCAATCCCTGCCCTCTGGCAAGATGACAGTGCATCCGTTACAGCTACACACAAATCAACACATCCCCGAGTTACAAGAGCTGCTTAATCTCTCTAAACCACCAGCTTCTAATCAGTAGACAAATGTCCTGGTGTCATCTATGTGGATCTGCATTTCAGGAAATACTAATGGAAGGATTGTAATTGTCAACCATTAGAGGACACTTAAAGAACTTTGAGATAGGTCTTAATGAGAAATCACCATGGACAATTTGGCTGATTCACCTTGATTAAATACTTAAAAGGAAACTGACTTGGATATTGAATAATGTGACTGACTACACACTGTACCAGTTTTTAACGAAGTCCTTAAAAGTTCAGTACTAATGATATCTCATGACCTACATGTTAACACACAATCAATCATCAATTTGCTGGAGATGTAGAACCCACAATAGAGATCCTCTCTCTCGGATTATGTTCACTTAAAGAAATCCTGGAAAGTGATACTTGAAAATGAAAGATGGACTCCAGTGAGAAATCACAGGGGTAGTGGAAGAGGCAGGATAAATTAGGTAAGCACCCCAGTCTCCACTCTGCACCATCACAATGCAATGCTGCTGAGTTTCATGCTCAAACAGTCGTAAACCTCAGCAGGTAAGTATTATACGGATGAAATATTATACGGATGCAGTATTATCTCCATTATCAGAGGAGAAGACCTATTAGGTGCTGCGGAACACAGGCAGGACAATGCTGCTGCAGTCAAGACAACTTTGTGGGCTTCCTAGAGACACCTGGTTGCCTACTCTGAGAACAGACGGTTGAACTTGATGGGCCTTGGTCTGATACCATATGGTTTTTCTCATATTCTTATGTCAAAACACTCACAAGCTGTAATCTGTGGAGGGTGATCAGCAAGTTCCTCATCTAGATCTGAAGTACACAACAGGGGGCATGGTACCTGCTCCCTGTTGTGTACTTCAGATCTAGATGAGGAACTTGCTGATCACCCTCCACAGAGGAAAACTACTGGGTTATAAATGAGTGCCTCATAGCAAATATTGTTCAACCTTATTTCACCATCTATTTCAATTTACTAAATAAGCTATTAAAGGTTTACAGCACAGAGTTATAGTTGATGCTGATCTTTAAAGCCCTAAATAGTTTGAAACCAATATATTTGAAAAACGACCTACTTACTTATGTACCTTCCTAATCATGACAATCAGAGACACCACTTCAGGTGCCTCTGTCTCGTGAGATTGGGCTGGTGGCAACTTGGTCATTCAAAGATAGAAATGTTTATGGGCTAAATGTTTAAAGAGCTCCACTTATTATACCTATCAATGTACTTATACTATAATACAATAAAGATTCAAACCGCCACAAACATAAATTTGGAATAATCTTTTATACCAACTTAAACCTGTAGCTTCATTATATTTCCTATAAATAGTACAACTTGTATTACGATAGAAAAACCATCATATAATATTACAAGGGACTTAACAAAAATGTCAGGTTTAGCTGACCACTAAAGGCCCTGAGAACAAAAAATAATCAAGGAATAATAGATGATACAAGAGTAAATAGAACTTTGGAACCAATGTATAAAATAATGATCAGAGCAGTACACGCAGTGTTAGCGTTGGGCTGGAAAGATAACAAGAAATGGAGTCTCAAAATGGTTAGAATATATTTGGGAAAAAATACAACTAGAAATTTTTGAGAGACTGGCAAAAAATACACTATGGCAAGAGAAATTAGAAGAAACTATGAAATTATGGACATTGTATGAGAAATGGATGGAAGAAGCCGGATTTAACGAAGAACTATGGAACAAGAGAATAAGAAGAATGAACCTTCTGCTGCTTGCTTAAATAAAGAAGGGGGGGAGGGGGGAGAAAAAGGAAAAATGTATAGTTTGAATAAACATATTGAAGTAACAAATATAACAATATTCTATACAATAAAAAATTATCAAAAAAACAAATAATAATCAAGACGAATGCTTGTAGTCAAACACTAATAGTGACATGTTGAAACAAGAGCATTTGTGGACCTCACACCTGAGAATCACAAGTGGCCCATACAATATTATGAAATTGACACAAACTCAATATAACCACTCATAATATTCAAGCCAACCACTTTGAGCCCCAAGTGATGGTAAAAATCATGCTAGTCACTTGTATTCATGTATGAATATACTTAAATCCAAATGTTTCTGATCCTTAAACATAAATCTGAGGGCAGAAGGGCGAGGTATAAATTTTGTAAAAGAAATAATCGTTATCTGCACCAGTCCCGTTAGTTTCCGAGTGATCTCAACCCTAAGCATCAAAGCAATGATTTAAGTAATAAACCATGACTCAGAAGAAGAGTATCTGTTTTGATTCAAACAAATCACACCAGCATCTCTAAAGAGTCTCAGATAGGTAGCATGACCTCTTCCTGCCAGAGATCCTGAACAGCCACTACCAGTAAAAGAATTAGCTAGGCCAGTGTGTGTGTGTATCATCAAATCAGAGCTAACTTATGATGACCCCAAGGCAAGAGACATTCAGTAGTGATTTTCCATAGTCTGGTATTCCCATTCAAGTACTGACCAGGGGTGACTGATTATCTTCTAAGAAATATTAGGTTAAAATTATCTTGTCTGTAATAGATCACTAAAAGCATCTTCCATTTATTCTCTTCAATGTGTTGCACCTTCCATTCTTCAACCTCTTCCTTTCTCGGGTCTTCTCAAAGACCAGCACGCAACTCCCTTTGTAACTGCCTTATACAGGAAACTTCTTCCAGGAATACTGCCTTTGTACTCTTAGTCACAGCAATCTAACCAGCAACTGTTGTAAGGATAACTGCAACACTTAAAAAGAGAATTCAACAAATATCTGACAAAGCAATGGTCATGCTCACAGCATTCTGTCCAACACAAACTTTATTAGAAGTGAAGTGGAACTTTGCAAACTGTTAGATCAAGTGGCAGTACTTTCCCAGTTACCTCCCAGAAAGTATTGTCTTCATTAGTTCCTGTTCTTAAATGGAAACTCAACTGTTGTTAGTGGTATTTTTTATCCACTTATGTCAGAAGCTTCTCTGAAGGTTGCTCCACACTGAAAACATACGTCACAGGCCAAAGGAAAGGGGAGGAGGGAAAGGTTCCTGTTCACATTGACTAATCGTTTGCTGATCACTGCAGCTCACATGGGCAGAACTCCCAGATTAGAAGCCAAAGAGCACCTCACCAAGGAATTCAAGGACAAGAGAAAGACAGGGCATGCAACAGACACGCCCTGGTGCTTTAAGGACACAAGGCAAGGCAGGCAACGCTGTCAACCAAGTCTGTCTTCTCTCATTTGTTGCCCAGCTTTCAAAAGGTCTACAAAGGCTCTTGATCTACTGTTCAATATAAAATGCATGGACCACATTTTAACTTATCAGAATGCTTCAGATGGGTATTTATAACTTAATGTTCCATGTACAGTGTCATGTAGCAGAAACTATTTTAAAGAGAAAAGAATCCTGATTAAAAATAGACCTACCCTCACTCTGCATACGCCGGCTAAGGTCGTACTTCTGCAGTGTTTACATAAAAGCATACCTGTGGGTTACTCATGTGTGCAAAAGATTTCAACTTGCCATGGCCGACAAAATTCAAGAAGCCTGTGCAAGCAAAAACCATGCATTATAGTGCTATAGATTTTAACCAGTAATTTTCAGTGTTCACAGAAAGGACACACGTGCAGTTCTGTAAGATCGGGGCTACAGCAAGCAAACTGTTATAGAGAATCCTGAATGAATCGAATGAATTTATTTTAACAGTCAATGATCAGAATAGTATACATAACAAGATCATCAGTATAAAACAACCACAGGACTACAATATCCTACCCCGATTTAGCTGCATATTAAGCAAACTTGCTAGTACAAATACTGATGCAGACTTTCAGGCCAGACCATATGATTGTCTTTCCCCAGATTTAAGTAGTCAGGGGGGACCCTCTATGACCCAGCTGCCTCCCAATTTTTCCTATATTTATCTAAAAGAAGGAAAAACCAGGTGGCAGTACCTGTAATACAGTGGTCCATACCCAAAAGCAGGTGTTCCAATTTATACTTGTTGTTCCTTCCAGGCAATCTAGCTAGCAAAGAGCCTATAGTTCTGTTACAGATCTTGCCATAAAAGGGACATCTGAGAAACATATGCTCAATTGTCTCAACTTCCTTCAGTGGGTAGACACGTACCTTCTGGTCATATGGGATTTCCGTATATCTACCTCCCAGGACCAATGAAGACAGAGAGTTACCTCTTGCTAGTGGGAACGGTCCATTGGTAGACTTACCCTGAAGGGGCCTTCTCCTGATCTACGCAATTTTATGGCATCCTGATTGCGATTCCTAGCCTATTCTCAGGAGGTAGACTCCTTAATTGTTGTCACTTCCTGGTGATGTGGGCTCAATCACCCTCCAGGATCCAGTGCATTTGGATTAGCTTTAGTAGTATAGAAAGGCTCCACATATATGCTAAAAAAGAAAACGCTAGAAGTAAATAACATTCAACATTGTGAAACTGGAGACAACAGGCCTAAAATGCGTCTCTAATCTCTATGTCTACCATGACTAGTGCATGGATGGAGTGCTTCATGGTCTTTGGTACAGCCGCGTGAATCGATCTTCTTAGGTAATAGATGCCCGCCGCCGCCCACAGGGAGAAGGCCCCCCAGGGTAAGCTCCACAATGGACCGCTTCTGGAGTGTTTGTGTCTTCGCATCCTGATTGGGACTCCTCTCCTAGAGCAGTGTCCCTACCGGTGGATCATTCAATCTAATATGTGCTCTAAAACCTGTAATGGCATGTCGATCATTGTCGGGCGCTTTGGATTGAAGCCTGTATGCCTGATGAATGATGTGGTGGAGGACCACGCACGCTTTGCAAATGTCTTCTACTGGGATTTGACGCCTGATGCGCGCATTGGCTGCGGCACTTCTTGGTGGAATGCGCGTGATTCCAGGAACTGGGATGTTGGCCGACGGTAGGCTTCGTAATGCTGGTATCCTGATATTGAGCTAATAGCGCTTTTGACATCTGGTGTCCGGCTAGGGGAGAGACGCTTATGAACAGGGACTCGGTTTTTCCAGTCCTCAGCGAATGGTGTGTACTTTGAGTGCTCCGACGCCTAACGCTGCGCTGTATATCTCCTTTGATGCTTGGGCTCTTTGAAAGAAGGACGGAAGTATAATTCTTGTCTGAGGTGGAAGGGAAGATCTCACCCAGGGACGGGTGGGTCCAGGGATGAACTACTTTGTTTTATGAAAAACGCAGAGCTGGCGAAGTTGACTGGAGAGGGGCATCGAAGTTCGATACTCTCCTGGCGGAGGTGATGGCTACCAGGAACAGGAGTTTCATCCTGAGCCACCTCAGGGGGATCGCCTGAATAGGTTCGGTCGGATGTTTGCCACGCGCTGAGCACGGCGTTTAGTTTCCAATTTCCAGGGGAAACGTATGAATTACCGGAGGTTGTGGGCCTGACGGACGCCTTTAGAATTTTAGGATGTCCGGATGTTTGAGGCAGTGATGTTCTTTGTAGTCGATCCACCGCGGATAGAGCTGCCATCTGTCTCCTGAGAGTTGCACTTCTGAGACTCCTCGGTCGGGCTCCTCTTGTGTAGGAACGCGAGGACCTGACAATAGCTTAATCTTTAGCTGAATGGGACTGAAGGGTGATTGGTTTTTGCCCACTTGCTAAAGGCTTCCAGAGGAGTCAGAGATGAAGAGACCCATCAGCTTCGGCTAGTTGTAGGTTTCACCTCCTGGCTTTGATGAAGGAGGTCGCTAGTCTTTGGATTTTGGAGGGCCTTTGAGCGTATGAAGAGAGCGCTGGCTTGGGGCAGTCGAAGGAAGCTCCCAGGTGTTCCATTCGCCAGGAATGAACTTCTGCAAGCTTACCAAGAAACCATAGAGGTCAGCTGCTTCATCACAAGTTCCACGGGCCCACTAACGCTTCTGTTCCTGGAGGCTGATCAATTAAGATACCGCCCAGGTAGGGATGGACGCGGACGCTCTTTCTCCGTGCGCGGTGATGGGTGCTAGGAGGACCTTCGCGGAACCCCGGGGCTGTAGCCAGCCCAATGGTAGGGCCCCGTATTGGTGCAGTGCTGGTTCTACTGCAAACCTCAGGAAGCAATCGGCTGTCGTAGGCTGATTGGCACGCGGAGGTATGCCTCTGCAGCTGCAGTCCGAGGTCGAGATGGTCTCTGGCGGATTTCCACGATGGATCTGAGGGTTTCCATCTTGGTCAGAAATGGGATGGTTCTGTTGATCGCATCTTGTGGGGCTTAAAATGGCTCTGCCAGTCCTCTCGCTTTTGGGACGGTAAAGAAATGGGAGAGAGACCCGCAGAAGCTGCCTGGTGATCGCACCGGGTTCGGGATGGCTTGAATTCAGGAGCAGGGTGGTGGATAGCCTGCGTTTTGAGCCTTTGGATGATTCCTCGGAGGGGGGAAGGCTTGGAATCTGGGTTTTGGGATTCGAAAGAATTCTATCAGGTGGTCTCCAGGGTGACCACCTCTTGTGTCCATTGGTCGACATTGGGGCCCGGCCCATCTGTGTTGGAATTTTTTTGGAGCCGGCTCACCGGGTGGGATTGTGGTTGTCAAGGATCGGCTGGGACGGGTCAGGCTGTGGAAGGGTTTGCCCCTGCCTGATCTGAAATTGGGGGGCTGCGAAGGAAGACTACAGTTAGAATTGTTGTTGTTGTGCTGGGACGTCTGCGTGATGTAAAGGAACTAGACCATCGACGCCCGTCTCTGGGTGCGCGCGCCAGGGTGCGCTGTGACCTAAAGGTAGGGTAGGACTTTGATGTCTGGTCTGCTCTCACGAATTTGGGCATGGATTTCCTCGTTTCTTTAGACTCACTCAGGAATGTAGGCCTGTGTCCTTGCCGAAGAGTCTGGCTCCATGATAGTCGAGGTGGAGACTACTAGTTTTGAGTGGAAGTCGGGCTTCTGCCAAGCCCTGAGCCAGGCTTGTCTTCTGACTACTGGCACCGCAGGGCGCAGGACTCGCGGGAGGTATTTAAAGGCATCCAGGTTGAGTCTGCCCAGAAGGAGACTGGCCGAAGTAGCATTCTCTCCATGCCCTCTCCCTAATTCCTGCGTGTTCTGGGTGATGGCAAGGATAATGCCTTGGCCCATATAATGGAGGCTCTTGGCCATGGTGGCAGAGGATGCCAGGTTCTTAGGATAATCGCTAGCCATCATGCATTCTCTTAAGTGTGACCTCCCCTTCTGGGTCAAAGGGATCCTTATGGGAACCTTTCGCCGCCTTTTGGTGACCAGACCTCCTGACTGGACTGCTACCACCGGGCGTCAATTACAGGGGGGTTTGCATAGGTAGCCTGGGACGTGGTCTGGGAAGCACGTGAGAGCTTTTGAGGACGGGTAACCTTTTGTTGATTATCCAGGTTGAGCCATTCTTTTTTTCATCATCTTCTCGGAGTATTCCAGGAAGAGGGAAGGTCCTGGGAGTTTCCCCAGAGGAGGGGAAACATGTAATTTCGGCCCTTGGGGCATCCCCTTTACCGGCTTTTGGATCCAGCTCGCGTGGATGGCCCCTCATTCCTCTGTGTGGAGTGCAATTCGAGTGCGGTACTGTTCTAAGCCATCATAGAAGTGAAGTTCTTCCTGTTTGAAAAATCTCTTACATAAATCACTGTCTTTTCACCTGGAATTTCCTCAGATTCTGAGAAATGTTCTATTGGCTCTAACCCCTTCTCCCTCACTACTGTCCTCCTCTCTATGTTGGAGGGATCCCTATAAGTGGATGTGGGATGGGGTAGGGGCTGCTGGATTGGGAGGGAACTGGACCCACTGACCAGGTCTGCTTCCCTATGCCTGGATCTGCTGAAAGCGCCCTCTTGAAAGACTTCTTCTGTTTTGTTTTTGTTTTTTGCTTTTTCTATCATGGTCTAGGGATTTCCTGTCTCCATCTTTTGTGTAAAGAAGCTGCACCAGGGTTTCTGGGAAGTGTTAGCCCAGGTGCAGTTGTATCCTGTGAGAGAGATTTTCGAAAAGGTTCCCCCCCCCCCTTTGTTTGGGCCTGGATGCTGGGTCAGGCTCCTGAATCAGACACACAGGCTGAATGGATCCTTCCTCCAATGGCTGAGTGTTGCGCCCGCCTCCTGCAGTAGCGGAGCAGGAACGCTTCTCTGCCTGCGTTTCTGCTTTGGCTCTGGGCGGGGCTATGAGCCGCGCTGCGGGCTTCATCCTGGTGTAAGGCTGCCAGGCCCGGAGTGAGAGACGAAGCCTCCGTCTCCAGTAGCTCGGCGTTTAGAGCCGCTGCATGGAATTCAAGCTGGGCGCCTGGGGTCAGCTTTGTTTTTCATGCTTTTTTTTCCGCCCGAGGAGGAGGCGGGAGATAATGGTCAAGGGTCTCCTTGTTCTGGGCGGCTCGCCTCCGGGCTTGGGAACCAAGTCTCGCGGTTGGAAGCTCCGTGGATCCGGGCGGGGCGCTGCTGCCCGAGCGGCGGCAGCTGGTTCCTTCTGCCGCTGGACCTAGGGTGATTACTCCACGCTAAGGGAAAAGGAGCGAGTGAGGCCATTGTGCCTTTGGCAGCTTTGCCTCTCCTCTCCCAAAGGATAGAGTGGGGAAACGCCAAACAAACACTGACACTTACACTTAAGTAGACGAGAGAAGATACAGGAAGAATGAAGAAATATTTGAAGCTGAGCATAATGCCTATGGGGCTTGGGAGCACTAAACATGCCCTGCACTCCCTATCTAGGCAGGAATAATGCACTGATCCTGGAGGGGTGATTGAGCCCTCCTCAGGAAGTGATACAATACTAGGGGTCCTGCCTCCCCTGAGCACGAGCTTAGGAATTCACCCAATCAGGATGCCCTTGTTCTCAGCTTCCAGGAGAACACATTAATTTTCAATTCCTACCCACTCTGGCAAAGAAAGTATAGGTATGCTGCCATGACAACCTTGTATCTTAAGTTATCTGGACAGAGGTATCCTGGAGTGATTGCTAGGTCTGTTTGTCTCTATATCCAGGATTCTGCACTGGAACAGTGTTCTTGCCTGTTCCAGGCCTTGGAGGGAAAGTCCTATGCTTTGATTGTCAGTCAGTCTTTGGCACAGATTCTACTAAATCTTTATCCCAGATTACACATCAATTTCCATTCAAAGGGACGGGTTGGCAGCTTCTTTCCTTTGCCTTCTTTGTTTGGCAAAGTGGCAACTGGGTCTCTGTCCTCCTTTCCTCCTTCAGCAAATTTTCCTCCAAGCACACTCCATCTCCAGAGTTGACTGGACCTTGAGGTAGTTACATCATTTCTGTTGTTGTCAATGGATCTGCATTTATCTGCGGGTAACTCCCATGTCTTGATCTGAATGTCTCTTATTGGTTCTCAACTGTTTCAATCATTGTTCTTCTAGTCTATCCGTGGTTTCCACCTGATTCTCCAGGGGTATGGGGAGGGTAGCCCTGAGAAGGAATTTAATAAATCCTCTTCTATCAAATTCTCTAGCAGGTGTGGTGCTTGTTTTAAATTGGTTTGTGGGGAGTATAGAGGATGAGAAGGCGAATTGTCCCAACTGATTAAATCCTGCTGATGACCCTTTGCCAGACATTCTCTTAGGGCTACACCCCTCCCCCTCACTCTTGAGTCTTTATATTCCATAGTGAGGATATTAATGGGAGTATCACTAGATTCTCAAACACCCTTGCAGGAAAAATTATTTTGGAGCACAGAAGGGCTTTTTGACATACAGACCAAGGGAATATTGGGGCCTCTAAAAGTCAGTATGATCCCTAGAAAATCCTTTCTTTCCCAGAAGCTTATAATTCCTCAGGAAGCTAAATGAAGTGGGCAACTCCTCGAAAGTCAGCTTGCCCAACTTGAGATCATCTTCGCACACAGCCACAGGAAAGTTTTAGATATGTGTTCCAGGGTACCTTCTCTTTTCGTGCAGGGTAAAATATGTGGCTCTATAGATCTAGTCAATACACCAAATAAAATAGCTGTGAATCCCAGCACATGCTAAGATACTTCACATAAGGATTCCATAACACATAATTAGGTATCAAAGTGTCTCCTTAAGGCAAATTTCTGAGCTCTATCACATTTGCTTGCATAGAGAAAGCGTCTAGCACTCTAAACCTTCCAAGATTACTGAAATGATGAGGGCAGTTACTCCTCAAGCAGCAGTTCATGACCACAAAGCTTTACTTTAATTAAAAAGTGCGCTATGCTTATCACCTACAAATCATTCAGATAATCAAAAAAACTATTTCTGTATTTGCCAAAAGAATGAAGCCTTTAAAAATTATTTTGTAAACCCGTAGCTAAATACAATGTTTCTATGGTTTATTCAGCAGTTCTGATCAAATTCATTTATATCTCACTTTTAGAATTTAATTATTAAAAATTAAAGCAGCTGAATTTCATGGAAAAATGAACTCAGTTTTAAGATCGTTTGACCAAAAGTGAAGTTATCAGCTCTAACAGGAGCTTCCAATAAATGGGCTGTCTCCCAAATCACAGGGAGATTTTATGGAGAAATCTCTACCTGTCATGAACTACATACACAATTCACCCCATTTTAGGGCATTATTTACAGATCTTACATGCATTGCATCACAATTTGGCAGAGCACATTTTGAATTTATGAGTCTTTTGGACTAAAGGTTTCCAGCCTCAGAATTTCTGAACTTAAAATGGATGAACCAGAATGTATTCCAGTAGTATTTTCCATTAAAGTGCGTTTTATACACATGTGCTGGCATAAGTGACTAAACATAAAACCAAAGAGCTCTGTGCATTTTAGAAGCCTTTGTTTGTGCTTAACTTGCATAATATGGATAATGGATAGCACTTAGGATTTACTTGTAAAATGGCCTGCTAGGCCATATATAGATGTGTATTGCTTGATTGGTGGTAGAATAGCTGTGCCTTTTTTGTTCATTTGGTCCAGGCAGAATTGCTATGACAACTCCACAGTTTTCAAGACAAAGAAATGGGTGCTCCTGAAGTGGCTTACCATCACTGCCATCTCTTCGAGTGCTTGCACCTTGGACTTTGGTGCTGATCTTCAACCCAAATACTAACCAGGGCCAATGCTGTTTCCAAGACCTGATGAGATTAGGCTACCTAGGCTGCGGATCTTAAATTATATATTTGTTGGATCAGATCTTTCACCCCACAGATCTGCCTCTGCACACACAGAGATGGCTCCAACCAGATTTTCTACTAGTGAAGAAGAGAGAGAAGACCTCTTTGAGGATCCAGAAGGCTATTCTCAAGATTATGGTATTTGCATAGACAAGAGACCCACTGGTCTCATCTTGTAATAAGAAAGAAAGCTGAGAAATATTGAGTGAAAATAGTGGCTGACTCCAGCCCACGGTCTCCACTCGACTTCACTGTTCCTGCCTCTGGGTGAGTGGTCTCCCCTTGGCACATTTATTTGATTCCTATCCCACCCTTTAAATGCATCCCAGTGAAGATTACAACAACCTAAAATGTTTCTCATATTCCAATAAAAACAGCATTATACAGAGATAAAAATTCCTAAAAACATACCTAAAACATACCCCCCCCCCCAACCCTCCCCAGGTACAAGTGGAGAACTAGTCCTGAAAAAGTCCAGTGGACTAGGGTAGATGGCATCAGTCATTCAACTTCCCGAAAATGATGGTCTTAACTAGGTGCAGAAAGATATATAGTGTTGGTGCCTGTCATACTGTAAGGAACCTCGAAGGACCCGAAAATAAGCAACTTGGAATAGTTCTTTATTTCATAAACTTCTGGAGTCACATACACGGGATGCAGATTCTGACTGTTCCCAGGCTAGCGGCCTCTTTTAAGGGCAAAGGCAGCTCCCTCCCCTAAACCCCAATACAATTCCCACGATAGAAAAGGAATGCAAGCTTCAAACATATATATGATAAGCTTAGATAGCAAGGGTTGAACTTCAGCGGTTATCCCACACAGCCCAGACCGCGGAGTATGTGCCAGAGGACTGCCGGCTGGCTGAAAGGCACACATCAAAACACACAACCTATACCTCTCTAGTGCGGGATTAGGGGAATTCTAGTGTATCCTCTCAGATAAATAGGAACTACAATTCCCATCAGCCCCTACCCCTACAGAGGCTGATGGGAATTGTAGTTCCTGAACATCTGGAGAGCCGCAGGTTCCCTACCCCTGCTCTAGTGGGAAGAAATTCCATAAAGTACAGGCTATTACAGAGAAAGCCCTCTGTGTAGCCCCCACCCCACTCACCTCAGAGGGGGAAGGGATTGCCAACAGGGGCACCCCCTGTGATCTCAGCAGTTGGGCCGGTCTGTAAGTTAGAACCACAAGTAGTGTGGTTTCAGGCCATTTAGGGCTTAATAGGTCTTAACCAACATCTTAAATTGAGCCAGCAAACTGGAAGCCAGTACTAACCCTTCAGTTCCAGCATAATATACACACAGCCAGAGGTGGTTAGTAGCTCAGCAGCAGCAAGCTGCACCAGCTACAGTTTCTGGACTGTCTTCAAGGGTAACCCCATGTAAAGTGCATTGGAGTAGTCCTACTTGGAGGTCACCAGAGCTTGGACAACTATTGCCAGATCATTTTGATCCAGAAATAGAAAGAGCTGGCAAACCAGCTAGTGATGTTGGTAGGTCCCCACCAGCCGCAGGTGCACCCTGAGCCTCCTTAAACAGTTGCATATCCAAGAGGATCCCCAAATCTCTCATCCAATCCTTTTGAGGCAAAAAAGCCCCATCCAGGTGAAATACTGGACCTCTATGAACTAGACCTTAGCACCCAGCACAAAGAGCACCTCTGCCTTGTCAGGATTCAGCTTCAATCAATTCACCCCCACACAATCCATGACCACCTCCAGGCAGCACTCTTTCAAGAGTTTGCAACCCTAACTGCTATACAATACTAGTTGTATCAGATACTGGTGGGAGGAGGACCAAGCTCTAAGTCGTCATTTCATTGTGCGTTGTGAATGTATTATCTAGTTAGTTCCTCGGTGCATTATCTAATTTTGGCCCTCAACCTTCTGCCCCTCATAACTGAATGGTTACTGGAGCACTAAACTAGAGATCAAGGCGCAACACCCACAGGAAACAGGAAGCTGTTAACTTGTTCCTGCCTCCTTGGATAATTGGTGGGAAAGACCTATAAGATGACCTTCTCAGAGGGAGAATTGTCACAGAATTCCTCTTTACTTTGGAAATATTGATTACTGTTCTCAAGTATTCTTTATACATGAGACTATGCACCTAGAAGTATATGCTTAATCAAAGTCCTCTCCATTACTCAATGCATTTTTGCTTCTTGGCAAGGGCCAAATAGCTTGCATAGATAAACTGTAAAATGAACACATTTCAGCAGCAACTTTCACTGCCTGAAGGGATTAGCAGATGCCCATCTGTTTAATTTTTAATTGCATAAAGTTGCTTTTTTTCTCTTAGCAAAGTATAACAGTGTTTGTGGCTATAGTGCTGCTTTGCTAGCAGTGACTCTGATTACATTTTGCTTGCCAAACAGTAAATCTATGTATGTAGCTTCACAATTAAATAGAAACCAATCCCTGAATAAGGGAAAATTACTAGAGGTACAACAGAACACAGAAGTGAGCATTTCAGAACCACTGATTTCTATTAGAAAACGAATACACCAGATGCTCAGCTAGTTAATTTAAATCAATGGCACCTAGGGAAGTTAAGCACTTGCCTAACTCTATTTCCAACAGAAACTGTAGATAGTGTTAAGTCTGCTTTCTCTCTTTAGGAAATGAGAATTTATACTAAGCTACCAACACATTCACAATTTACATGTGCTTTTTTAACCGTCCTGCAGATCAGCATCAATGAAACTGAGTTACCTGAATGAACACATAAAGTCGATGCAGTCTGAGGTAGGAATCCCAGGAGTCTAGGGGTGGGGAACCTCAGCTCAGGGAATTACATTCCCATCAGCTCTTCTGGTCACGGCATGGCACACTGGCCATGCTGGTGATGGGAACTGATAAGAGTTCCTGAACATCTGGAGAGCCGCAGGTTCCCTACCCCTGGTCTAGTGGTTACAATAGTGACCATGATTGCAGGAACCTGGGTTCAGATCACTCAGTTAAGAAATTCAATGAAGTACTTTGGACCAATTGCTCAGTTTCAACCTAACTTTTCACACAGGCTATGTAAGCACAAGAGGGGGCTTGTGAGAAGAAAAAGGGTCATGTAAGCCACGGTGAGTTCCTTGGATGAAGGACAGAATGAAAATTAGTAACACAAAAAATTCTTGCACAACAGGCCAACCCAATCTGTTCACTATCTGTTAGTAATGGCTTCATCAGTACTAACTAGCAAGGGTGCTTTTAATGGTTTGTTAGTCTTAATTTAGAAACACCACGACACTTCATTTGGGATATACAACAAAATGCAATTCAACAAGGGTAAGTGCAGATTTCTACATCTGGGTAACAAAAATGAGAAGCACACATTTGGGTTGGATGATAAACTTCTGGGTAGCAGTGTATATGAACAAGATCTTGGTGGCACAGGTGGACTGTAAGATAAATATGGGCAGTCAGTGTGATGCAGCAGCAAAAAAGGCTAGTGAAGTCTTAAGGTTTCTATCAACAGAGGCATAAAGTCCAAATCATAAGATGCCACAGCTCTGCTGTACACTGCATTGGTCAGGCCACACCTGTAGTACCGTGTGCAATTCTGGAGGCCTCACTTCAAAAGGGATGGGGACAGAATGGAGTGGATGCAGAAGAGAGTGATGAGGATGATCAGAGGACTGGAAACCAAGCCCTACAAAGAAAAGGTCAGGGAGTCAGGAATGTTCAGTCTGGAAAATAAGAGGTTGAGAGAGACCATAATTCCTCTCTTCAAATATTAGAGGAGGGCAACAAGGAGCTATTCATGTTGGCAATAGAGCAGGGGTCCCCAAACTACGGCCCGGGGGCCAAATGTGGCCCTTTGAAGGCATTTATCCAGCCCGCCAGGCATGACGGCGATGGCTCCATTCATGTGCAGTGGGGGCTCGAGGGAGAGGAGGAACCGGCCCCAACGGCTGTTGATTGCAGTTACATGATGGCACCCCCAAATCTCCATGAATTTTATGACCCAGAGTTGGAAACCTTACATGTGGCAATGCCTGCTCCACCCTTCCCTCTTGGCTACTCCAGGTGTTGCTCTCAGGCTTTCTGTTCTGCCTCACTCCCATTGGCATCAGCCAGGCTGGCGAATCGCTCGCTGGCTGCTAGGGAGGAAAGAACCGAGGAAGATACCTGATCCTGGGTTAGATGGAATGTGTCATTGGGAAAGTTCTGCTTTTTTTTTTTTTAACAGGGGAAGGTATTCCACAGCCTCCCCAACAATATTTGGAGCCCACCCTGTACTTGACATACTTTGGTCACTGTTCTAAAAATAGACCATGACAGAAAGGCTGAAAGGTGAAATCAAACATTTTACAATCATTTGTGCATAGGAATTTGTTCATAGTTTTTTTTAGTCCCGCCCTCCAACAGTCTGAGGGACAGTGAACTGGCCCCCTGTTTAAAAAGTTTGAGGACCCCTGCAGTAGAGGATAGGACTCACAACAAGGGTTTTAAATTACGTGCAGAAAGGTACCAAATGGATATTAGGAAAAATATATACTGTAAGAGCAGTTCAGAAGTCTTGGGAGGTGGTGACAAACGCTTCTCAGGGATGTTTTAGGCAAGCCTTCCCCCCCCCCAATGTAGTGCCCATGGGCACCTTGGCACCCACTAACACCTTTTCTTGGGTCAACTAAGTGTTTTCACGAAAGGGGTGGAGCGAGGTAGGGCTTTTTGCTCAGCAAGGCTGATCGGGTACTGGAGATTGTATTGACTGCATAGACGTTAAGCTGCGGCAATCATTTTGTGGCTGACTCCACCTCCTGAGGCAGCCATTTGGCTACTGTGCCCACTATGCTGTGTCAGAATTCCAAATATGCCCACTGGCTCAAAAAGGTTGGGGGGCCCTGTTTTAAGGTTGATTCTGCATGTGAAGTCAACTTTATACAGGCTTGTTTGGGGAGTTTTTAGCTGGAAACAACTTCTGCACACATATACAATTTGAAGTGTGACCAAGCATGTGAGAAGAGGTTTTCACTTTCACTCCTTGTTCCAGCCTGTAATGGTCCCTAAGAGAAACTATTTGTACTGTAGAGGAAACTTGCATATTACAATCAGTACATGTAAGTTTCTCCACTGGGCAAACTAAAGCTCCCTGGGAAAATGGGGGTGAGCCTTAAAACTCCTTTGCTTTGTACACCATGGTTCAAATTTGCATTGAGCCCATTTGCTCCTGGGAGCTTTTTCCCCAGAATGGAAATTCCGGGTGCATATAACATGTAGGCTCTTAGATGTTACCTTTCCTTGTTGAGAGGAGAAGTGTTACCATTTCTTGTTGCAAGTGAGAGTTGAGGTACATTCCCTCCCATTCATTTAGCTAAACTCATTCTTGCTTTGTTTGAAACTTGTTTGCATAGTATCGCTATAGTCATTCTGAAATCTTCCACCTGCCAGGACTGCAATTACATTTCCCAGAGAACACTATTTGTGCAGGGATTTTTCTTTATAAAATCTGCATAATGTGACCTTTTAAGCAGGTGAGGGGTGGGGAATTCATCATAAAATTGCTGTGTGCCATTCAGATGCAGATTGAAGGCCTCATTAAAGATAGGATCTTACCTTTTGAACTTAGTCTCCTGCTGCTCTCTTCTACCTCCTCCCCTTTATGTCTTATGCCCCTATTTGCTCTAAACATGACAAAAACCCTTACTCACAGCACACAAGCTTGGCCACATCACAAGAAACTAATCCAAAGCCTTACTAAAGGAGTTTTCAGGGTAAGATCTTAGGGAGTTTTTGCTCTTATTTCTGACATGTATCAAATCCTTTGTACATGTGCAAAATAACTCTGCTGTTCAATTTAGAATGTATTATATTGATGGAACTAATGCAAAGTATTGCAGGAGTAAATAAGTGATAATTCTGGGGCATGTAGCTGTAACTAAATATCTTTCAAAGAATTCTCCAAAATCTAAAGAGTCTGGGTTGATACAGGAATGAACAAGGGAAAACAGGAATATCAGCCCTATAGGCCTAAGGCAATTAAACAGAGCCTATCTTGTGACTTAAAATGAAACAGTGGTTCCATTCTAATCTTTGAAATCAGCCTATGTAGAATTTGCCTTTAAGCTGCTGCTACTTAAATTATGCAACTCTGGCTGAACATTTGACATTTGATTGCTCCCTGCAAGTCTGCTATCCAGAACTGTATTGCCTGGAGATAAGAAGCCAGTGGGTCTGATATTAATTTGAACAGCTTCTTTTCTTGTCCATTTTCCCTTCAGTACACAACATGCACAAGGTGTTTTTTGTAAACAATTTATGTTAAGCATACAAGCAACTCCCCCTTCAAATCTCTTCTCAAAATCCTCTTTTTCTGAAGTCCTTCGTTCTCATTCCCTATTGAAACTAGGCCTGACTCTTTCCCTCTTCATGTTAACTTCAACAAGTCCTGATCTTCAGGTTCGAACACACAAAAATACACAAGAAGTTTCACATAGGCAAAAACAAACAAAAACCGATGAACAAATAACCATAAATAATACTGGCAAAGATACAGTGATGCTTCAAAAGCTAAAGGGAACACACACAACTCAATGTTGTCATTCTTTATACACCCCTGACTAGGTTCTCCTTCTGATTTGCAATTCGGATATTGTCTTTCAGTATGTTGGCTGCAGCATTTAACAGCATGAAGTGATATTGAAAGCCAAATAAAGGTGAAAATGAAGTGGAAATCTCAAGCACCTAACTGTTTGTATAGAGGAGACCAAAACAAAATACTTAAATGCAAAGGAAGTAGATTACCACTATAAAATTACAAAAACAGTCCAAGGATTTTTCAAGCCCCTAGACTATTTCTCTATGTAACTAAGAAATGTACAGAATTCCAGAAAACTGAAAAATCTTAAAAATCAGGATTCTTTTCACATGAGCAGAACACTTCAGCAAGTCATTTAAGCATTGCTTAAGCAGCATTCCACAAGTATTGCTTATGAGCAGAAATACATAAGCAGAAGGAATATCTTGAGAAAAACAAGAAAGAGAAGCCAGTCACTTCTAAAACTTGTAAAACACGTGGTAGAACAGTAATGCAACATCCTTTGAAACACTGTTCAAACTGCTCCATTCTAGAAGTTACTCAGGCAGGTTTTAACATTTTAAAAGTATGAAGCCAGATTTCTTCTAAAGAGGCAATAAAAACCGTACCAAAAATGGAAGAGGGGAGAATCCTTGCAACTGTGTGTTAATCAGACTGTCCAACATACCGTATATACTCGTGTATAAGCTGACCCATGTATAAGCTGAGGCACCTAATTTTACTGCCCAAACCTGGAAAAACGTATTGACTCAGGTATAAGCCGAGGGTGGGAAGCCAGGAGGCAGAGGGAGCTCCTTATTTGGGCAGTTACATCAGGGGTAGTCACTGCCCGAATAAGGAGCTCCCTCTGCCTGCCGGCTAGCTGAGCTTTGTCAAACCCAGCCGGCAGGCAGAAGGAGTTCCTTATTTGGGCAGTGACTCCCCCTGATGTCACTGCCCAAATAAAGAGCTCCCTCTGCCTTCCAGGGTGCATCCCTGCCAGCCAGGGTGCCTCGGGGTTCCCCCTTCACCCTCCGAGGAGGGCAGCAACAAGCAGCTTCTAGGTGGCAGGGAGGTTGTCCCGCCCCCCACCCCCAGCCTCCTTGTGATGGATAGAAAATGGTGACTTTTCTCAGCCTTTAAACAGGGCTGAAAAACTCAGGTTATAAGCGAGTATATATGGTAACTGAAAAGCAGAAACAATGAGGGGAGAGAGGAGTAGCTCCTCTTTTTCAAATGCAAATTAGGGGAGGGGCAGAAAATGGATTCCTTCTGTATGTTTTGACAGATTAAGGTATATCCAATAATGTTGTATGAGGACCAAGAAGAAAAATGCAGTAGTTTAAGGGTACCACAGAACAAAACCATATGATGGGTCAAATGTGATCATCACAACAATCACCCTCTGCTGCAGGCAACCGATCCTTCCCTCATTTCGTAAATTGTGAATCTCTACTTAAATGTTCTAACTCCAACCACCTGCACCTCCTTCTCCTTTGCCTCTCTCCTGTCCTTATCCTACTGCGTCTTCCTTGATGCTGGTGACCTTTGCCACTCCCTCAGCCATTTTGCCAAGCAAAAGTATAACCCAGCTTGTAAATGGCAGGTACTGGTGACAGTCATTCAGTGCACTATAAATGTTTGTATATCAAAGTATCATGTTAAATAATGCACAAAATAATTGTTTTGACAAAGGCGGTGCTTAAAAATGAATGATAATTTACATGGAAAAAATGGAGGAAAAAATCTTAAACAGAGTTTGGAAAATCTGAAACACTTTCCTTTTATTTTATACCTCTGACATTCCAATTAAAAAAAAGCCTTGTTCAGAAAAAGAGGTACAATGACCTCCCAAGACAAGAAGCTAACATAGAACTTGACATCATCCATCTGAAAATTGCATAGGACAGTGATGGCAAACCTGTGGCACTTAGAGCCCTCTCTGTGGGCATGCGCAAACAGAGTTTGCCCCCCCCACACACACACACACATCTAGGCTGGCCTGGGCTGCTGGGCTCGATTATTAGCATTAAACCGAAGACCTAGTTTTGGGGAAGCAGTGTAGGTAACCCTGTTAAGTGCTGTTAAACTCCACTGATTTTCATGCAAAGAACTAAAGCACAATCCTTTACCTGAGAGTAAGCTCGGTTGCTAGCAATGGCACTTGCTTCTGAGTAAACCCTCCTAGGGTCGTGATTCACTCTTTGGAAGAGTTGCACGGTTGCTTCAAAGCAAAGCCATCGACTACCACCAACCTTACTCCCGAATAACGCACACCTTTTGAGCCAACCGTTTTTTCTAAACTAAAACCTCAGTATTCAGGTTAAATTGTCGTGTTGGCACTTTGCAATAAATAAGTGGGTTTTGGGTTGCAGTTTGGGCACTCGGCCTCGAAAAGGTTCGCCATCACTGGCATAGGATGTTTCAGCCTCAGATTAGTACAATCTGTGCAGAGATTTAGAATATAAATGCAAACTCTAGAAGAGAAATATTGTCTAACTTAGACCAAGCAGAAGTTCTATTCACACTAAAATCAATTCATTGCAACTGAGGGCCAAAATAGACTTTCAGGGGAAACCTAGATATCCATTGAGAGTCTCAGAGAAACATAAGCCATATGAAAGAGCTTTCTATTGTCTTCATTTTTGCCCTATTTCTTTATCATTAAACCTTTCCAAAACAAGATCAGCAATGACCTCATCACCTTCTACCCTAGACTGCTGTCTTATGATTATATTACCAGTTGGTTTTTGAGGGCTTTCATGGGAGTAGTAGTGCGGACAGTGTTTTATAAAACAAAATTACAGCTATAGTTATATAAGGACATTTAGTAGGTAGTTAGGTTGAAAAAAAACCCTTATTAACTGCTTAATTTGACTCATTTTAAGGTCACATTGCCAGCAAGAACTTAATGCTTCTTTATGGGGCTTTCACTCTCCATTACATAAAATTTTTAATCAACGATACAGAAATTTTCTAAAACAACTACACACAAGCCACAAAGAAAGTCCCTGCCCCCCTGGGAGGCAGCAGCTGCAAACAGCTATTAAAATACAGCTGAGCATGTGGGAGGCATTTTCCAAGGCCCTCAACCCTCATCTGTCCAATGTAGAGCTTTTCCTGAATCTAGTCAACAGCAAGCACGGGGGCACGATCTAAGACTAAACTGAACACCCAGAGCATGGAGTAATAGTTTCTCCATCCCCATTTCCTTGCTTTGTACAGGAAAATTCTCAAGTCTGCAATTAACCCAGCAGAAACACCCTGTGGGGGAAGGCACATGTTTTGCATGTACAGCCACTTCTTCCTAGCATTGTCCCACTAATGCAGAGTCTGCTGCTTGGATTTTTAAACACCACTTCTCTTGATCAAGCACCTTGTACTTTCTGACAGTAGGACTAGACAGACCTCTGCCTCATACTCTGGACAGTCACATGCTGTGCAAGTCACAATTCTCAGTTCTGGGTTGGGTTGATCAACCTGACTACAAGGTCAGCATGCAAGCAAAGAAAATCCCAAATAGAACACATTTTATATAGAATACATTGAGCATAAATTCCATCATGCAGCAATCTAATTTTTAGACACCATCAGTTGGCAACCCTGGAATTTTCCATACGAAGCACACTCCTAAAAATATGTCCACCAAGGAACAGGAAGTTTGGACTTTCCAGTGGATTAGTGAACACTTTTTTTGGAGAGGAAATGAGTGCACCTATGAATCATGCTAGATATTTATGCATTTGAACCCTACATTGATTTCTGCAATGAGAAGGGATTTCCATCTGCAGAGATTAACTTTCTCACCTCCCCCTCACAGTTGCTATGTGTACCAAATTATTTCCAGCATCTATTCAACCTTCAGTCTCATAACATTTTATCCCCTGGTTCCTATACTTAAGTGATTACTGCTAGGAAGCTACAAGCCTACCTTTGGAAAAGAAAAGTTAATCAGACGTTGAAACCTACAGAAGTAAAATGCAACATCCCTGCACTGCAACTTAGTACACATTTGCTTCAGGAGACCAAAATGAATTTTGCCGTGTGGAAGTGGTTTATATTAGCAGTCCTAATCTTGTGAAATGCCCATTTCCAATATTTAGTTAGTTGTTTACAGTCTGCCTTTCACACTGAGACATATGGTGGATTAAGTCAATACAAACAAAATATTACATCAAAAGCAGTGCGAAAGAACAGTGCTTTTCTTAGCTTCTATTACTGATTTCCTTTACAGGTAGCCCCATCAAAGGGGGAGGGGACTGAAAGAGCCTGTGGAAATGGCAGGCTGTCATGCCAGCGCGTGACTAAGTCTCCCCCAGGCACTTAACTCTGCGGAGGGGCCAAACGTGCCAGAAGCAGTGCATCCTGCAGCTGCAGAGCCTGGGAGTTCAGGTTGCAGCAGTGCTGTACTGGTGTCCTGCTCAGACACCAGCATTGGGGGCGGGGACAGGCTGGGGTATTCCAGGGGATGGAGCCAACATTCGTTTGAGGGCCAGGGTTGAAGGCCGGTTGCGCAGCCCACTGGCCCTCAGACATACACTGCCCATTTAGCGGCGTATGTCCTTTCAACTCTATGGGGTTTTTCAGCAGCAGTGGGGTTCAGGGCTTTTTCCCGCCCCTCACCACCACTGGAAATCTCTTTTGGGAAAGGTGGAGTTGTGCTGCATCGTATCATGATTCATCACCTGGGGGGGAAGGGGGTTGGATGGGGCTGTAAATCATATGTGAGTGCTGTTGGCCAACTTTTACAACTCTTTTGTGAACCACCTGAAACCATCTATTGCATGCCAAAAATTTTCCTAGCTACACCTCTGACTGGAGCCCTTTCATTACTATAGAAAGGGGTGGGTGTTATTTTCAATTCTGACTACCAATTAATGCCCTTGATGTAGAAAAACCATAAAAAAGAAGAAGCTGAAGAAGGAGTCATTTGTCATTATACCTCCGTTTCTCTCCTGTAAGGAGATCCAAGGTGGCTTACAAACTCATTTCCCTTCCTTTCCCCACAACAGACACTTTGTGAGGTAGGTAGGGCTGAGAGAGTTCCGAATGAACTGTCAAACAGCCCAAGGTCACCCAGAAGGAATATAGGAGTGGGGAAACAAATCTAGTTCACAGATGAGACTGCCACTCATGTGAAGGAATGGGAAATCAAACACAGTTTTGAATATTAGAGTCCACCTGCTCTTAACCACTACACCATGCTGGCTCTCACATAGTAAATGCACCTAATAGCACATTAAAAATGCACTTTCAGCCCGTCACCATCTTGGCTTCCTTCCAGCGTATGTATTCTTGTATTTGCTTAAAAAGCAATGTTTGTTAACTGTTTGCCCCTCCTTCCTAACATGGGCTAATGGAATTACCAAACAATTTGAATATTGCATAAAGATACAGTTTCATGCCACGTAATTAAAAACGAATCCTTTTTCATGATAAATAACTTTTGGACTATAATGTATCTTTAATAGATTTTCCCCCATACAGCATTGTATTTTTTTTAAATCCATTTAAATCAAAAATCTAATTTACATTTTAAAATCCCATTTTTATTTATTTTTTAAAAAACGGATTTTTATCCACCCTGCTGCCTACGTTACTGCCAGCAGTTCTCGGCAGACAGAACACATGGGAACAAAAGAGGATCAGGCCATGAGAAAGAAAAGACATGTCTTGAGATAAACATCTGCTGATTTCACTAGAAATACCATATGGCCTACATCAGAAAGATCAGCTTGATTTTTTTTTTTTAAGAACAAAGACTACTACATAATTTCTTCGGAGCTAGAGTTCCTTTTCCTTCCAAAGGGACAAAGTGGTGATGTCATGGCATCTGGAAGAAGGCACAATAACTACTGAATTCTGCTCAAAACCAAGACTAATAGTACAAACCTGAGCAAAGTTATATACTGATGTCAGTGGGATTAGAAGGGTACAACTGTTTAGGATTAACGGCTTGATTCTTCTTTTTTTTAAGTCTGCCTTTATAAACAAACATTTTCTTTCTTTTCTGCTTGATAGACAAGTGTAGGATTGATTGCCCAAGGCCAACAATGGAGCAATTCTGTTTTCATGTTGCTTATTCCTTGTAGTAGCAAACCAGGGCAACCAAGCACATACAAAAAACATTAACTTGGACAACATATTTACAGTGTTTTCACCTCTTTGCCAAAAGCAAGGACACAAACAGCACAAAATAATCTCTGCCAGATGACTGCTATCAGTTAACCAAATCCAAATCCAAAAACCTTTATTAGGCATAAAACCAGTGCCAAGAATTTCAAATACAATAAAAAGATCATTATTGCTCAACTTGCAGTACACCGAGCAAAAACATAGCAACAGCTTCAGATATTTCCACACTAGAGCTATTTAGAAGCTTAGCCATTTTTGTTTTATCAGAGAGGAGCATAAATCCTGTTGGTAACACAGTTCTCAAGAGCATTGGTTCTGGATGTTTGTTTTCGTACTTTGAACAATGGAGCAGAATATGAGAAAGTGTTACAGTTGTATCAGGACAGAATTGACAGCGACGCTCATCTTGTGGAATACCAGAGAATCGACCTTGAAGATGTGCTGACGGAAAAGAGTTACACCTTGCTCTGGTCATGACCCATCTGCTATTGTAATTAATAAGTTGTTGCAGATATATAGCAGGGCTAGTTTTCTGAGGGATAATCCCAAAGACTATTGGAGAGCAAAGAGCTTTGTGCTTTGCTCCAGGAGAAATTGGTACTCTTGATCAAATAATCCTAGAGCTTTTTGTAGCGATATGGTAAAATCTCCGAGCCCGGTGAGCATTTGTAGGGACCTCCCAAGAGAAGCCTGCAAGGAAAAGATCTTTTTTTCAATATGCTTAGCCCACACCATTTTCGAAAGCTGAAGCTCTCCTCATTTCTAACTGGGACAAACTGTTAGGGTCCAGTGCAAAGAAGCAAAGACGCAGCCAAGAAACTTAAAAAAGTTAACAACTCCATGCCCTCCTGTTTTCTAATAAATGTTGCCCTGGATTCCAAAACAAAGAGAACACCATAGGGGGACTGTCAAATCGGGGCTGCCAAAAGATCTTACTAAAGGAAATTGGATTGGATGCTTTCCAATTTCTGGTGCCATGCTTGGATCCAGATGGTGATACCATACAAAAGCTGCTGGGCCACTTTAGTGTTAAACACCTACAACGCTCCTGGTATGAATCTACCACCAGTGATGTTAAAACACTTCAGTCCTGCAGAGGATAAATTTTTTTACAGGCTTTATGTATGGGTGTTTATCTCTGTGTGTGGTCCAGGTTGACTTATGATGGAATATTATCCCAAGGTATTTGAACAATTTAACTTGCTCGATGTCAGCACCTTGGAGAGACCATCTTGAAGGTCTAAAAACATTGGAAAAGACCACATTTTTAGACTTGATTGGGTTAATGACCAACCTGTTGTTTGAACAGTATTCACCACACTTAGTCAGCATGTTTCTGAGACCAGATCTTGTTCTTGATAATAAAACTGCATCATCGGCATAAAGGAGAATAGACAGAGGCACACCGTTCAGATAGGGGCTATCAGTTAACCCTTCCTTATGGGGATAAAAATAATATCGTTAAAAACTCGTTATAAAATGTAAGAAAAACCTTTGGTACAAGCAGTCCAGTGCCACCTCGCCACCCCCAACTGAAGACCAATATTGGGCACATGTGCATGTATGCGTTCAATTTTTACTGGGAAGCAAAATTATGAGCGACCACCCCGACCTCTCTACCTATGACAGGAAACTGTGAGGTCCACAGTTTTGAGTGCATTTGGCCTCTTTACATATTCCTAACCCATTTGGTAAATCAACAGTGCTAAGGGCAGGTTTGCAGTTCATCACAGACACTCCTTTGGGACATTAAACCATGTCAGGAACTCAAATGTGTAAGACTGGCTGAAAGGGTTTTTACTAAATGTAAAATAGTGTTTAT
This sequence comes from Sphaerodactylus townsendi, assembly GCF_021028975.2. Classification (NCBI taxonomy): domain Eukaryota; kingdom Metazoa; phylum Chordata; class Lepidosauria; order Squamata; family Sphaerodactylidae; genus Sphaerodactylus; species Sphaerodactylus townsendi. The sequence goes on along the minus strand of NC_059426.1, from coordinate 119,881,103 downwards.
ACAAAAACAATACTTCTCAGTGCTGCTATACTGAAAAGCAATTGGTTGCATCAGCAGTACAACCACACAATAGATGTCATGTAGATATTCAAAACAAGCTGAGACAGCAAATGCTCCCAAAGCAATTTCCCCCTTTCGAGTCAGACTCTGGTCCCTATAGAAATCAAGAGTGGTGCACAGCCAAGTTCAATTATTTGAGTTCAAGAACCCCACTGCAGCATTTTGCAACGATGCCCAAAATGCTAGCGCACCCCTGAAGTCAGAACTTCAAACAGCTTAAGTTTTCATTACTTAGCTGCAGAAAGTTAACAAATAGTTTTTAAAACATGATCTCATGTAGACCTGAAGTAAACATGTAGTTTTAAAATTTAGGATTTGTGCAAGTACATTCAATTTGTCAATGCTGTGCAGTGCTATATTCAATTGTAATCTGCTGCTTTACATGACAAGTCTGTGTGTGTGGCTGCCCTTACCCCTTTACCTTGGAGTCTTAGTCAAATGAGATACACACTCAGAACGCAACACAGGCTTAACTCGAAGCGAAAAGGTTAATTCAGCAGAGGCATATTGATGTATACTGCAATTTCAACAGTAGATTAGTCACTTTTGCAGTTTGTTCACACTGCAGCCTCACACAGAACAAAATTACAAGAATGTTCACAGGGTTTGTATCACTGGTGGGATTCAAATAATTTAACCGGTTGTTTACAAGCACCATTTTAACAACCGGTTCTGCCGAAGTGGTGCAAACCTGCTGAATCCCACTACTGGTTTGTACCATCTTTAAAGTTCCCTACTTTCTTTTACAATTGAAGCCAAATCTTACACAGGTCCAGGGCTCATTAAGCAGTAAAATATATCCAGGCAATGCCTTTGGGTTCACCCATGTCTTCCTCTTTACATCCTGTTGAGGGGGATTATTAATGCTCCCTGGATAGATGTATAACTTTTCTTAAGTCTCAAGAATATTGCATTAAAATCTGCAGGAACACAAAGTCAAGCTTGCTGTATTCTCAAAACTCCAGTCTTCAGACTACTAGCAGGGGGAGGGGGCTGTCAAATGTTTGAATTCTCCCTAGTGTGCAACAACCCTCCCTCATTCAAGAACAACTTTCATCTCTACAAGATTCAGAGCTGCCAAAATATGTGTAGCTGCTATTTTAATATATAATTCCTTCTTTCCAATACACCTTGCCAACAAGATGGAGGAGTGGCCATATCAGAGGAAGCCCCTCAGGAAAACTTGCTCATGTAATCCACATCAAGACTATCAAAACTTGAAGAACAGATTAGACTTAAACATTTTTCCCTCTGTGGATCACATAATCAGTATCCAAACCCAACCAGCGAACAGTGGACAATATGCATTAAGGGCAGTTTAAATGACAACCAGACTTTAAAAGTAGATAGCAGTAGAAGAAAGCAGCAGAGAAGATAAAAACTAATATTTTAGCAACTTCTTAGAAAATTTTAGGAATGCAGAAGAGACACAAATATATTTCCCTTAACATCTGTCAAGAGTTCACATTTCATCATACTCTTTTATGTTCTTCTATATTTCTTATTGTTTACAACTATGCATATCTTTCTAATTACAAACACAGTAGCCTCCATGGGTCCATCCCAAGTGATCTAATATTCACTTCATTATCTAGGATCCCTTGTCTAGGTATAAATTTTTTGTACCTTGCCCCTTTAAACTCACCTGCAGCTCTCCAGGCAGGCATTTTCATAATGCAAAATGCCTTCGTATTCCATCCAAAAAGATGTTCTTAGTGGAATATACTGCTCTTTCACACACCACTTTCAACAGTGACAGGTTAGAAATCCGCTTCCAGAAATAAGATGCTTCAATGGGTCCACTTTAAATAAAATTAGGACTTTTAAAAGGGGTTTTAACCCTCCCCCACCACCGATAGAACACAGCAATTTTTTAAAAAATGTAAATTATCCTGCAGCATCATGGTTAGCACTATCAGGTTTCTTAGCAACCCCACACAACTGGATTTAAAAAAAAAATAGGGGAAATGGTAGTAGGGTGGTTGAGAGGAGAAAGCAAAAAGGTGGCAGGGGCAACAGGAGGGTGAAAGGAAGAACTAGTGACAAGATGAGATGTGGGAACCAGCATGGGTATGTGATTTGATTTTCCCTCTTCTGTGAGATTTCAGGCTACCAACTTGTTAGTTGTATTTACTACCTGTTAGTAAGTCCTTTCAGCTTTCACTACATTGCCCTCTTGACAACTCTGTTCACTCTCTTGGGACTCCAGATGACAGACTCTGATAATCCTGTTTTTAAACAAATTAATAGCTTCGTGTACAAACAAAACAAGTCCACCAGGAAAAGCATCCATTTTAGGGGGAAATCTTCAGCAATAAATCATATGGCTGATCCGATTGCTCATCCGTTATCCGCCGTGTTACAAGGCAGCTGCAGCATTGTCCTCCACCACTCAATTAAGTGGGTGTGGTTAGGAGCAGCAGCAGCTCCTCACCTGCTTTACCCCCTCTGGTTCCAGAGGCACATTCCAGTGAGACAGCTGAGTGAACAAGACTCTGACTGAGACGTTCAGCAAGATTCAAGTCCAGTAGCAGCTTGAAGATCAAAAAGTCCCAGGATATAAGCTTTTGAGAATCAAAGCCCCCCGGCAAAAATCTCCAAAACCCTGTTGGCTTCTAGACATGAATCTTGGTCTTCTACTGAAGACCAACACCGCTACCTACCTGAAACCTGACTTAGTTACTGTTTTCTACTGTAGAGTTTGGAGGAGGACAGGGAAAATACCTGTTGCCACTTGCTGAAGCAGCACACTCACCCTGGTAAGGAAATTCTCCTACTGCTTTCACTGCCGTGGTTACCCAAAGGAAGCAAGCAGATAAAAAAGCAGCTGTGCTCTATCACTTCTGCCTCATTACCAACCCACGCATGCAAATGAGCAAGCAGTTGCTGTCAGTTACTCCCTGCCCACCTCCCTCTGGACAGATGAGCCAGGCTGCCACCACTTCTGAAGCAGGTGAACAGCAGCAAACAGACTTGCTAGAGAATAAAAGCTGAGTAGCCAAGGCAGAGACACCCATCAAGGACAGGAAGAGTGTCAAGAAAGGAAGGCACAATCTCATCACCACTGTGTCAGGTCAAAGACTAGCTGTGGGCTCTGACAGGTGCAAACAGTGCGAAACCCTGATGCCAACTCATAAACTCATCCTTTCTCTGTTTGACTATATTATAAAAAAAATGGGGAGCTTCACTTAAAATTGTTATCTAAAAAATGGTTGTATTCTGTCAAGACATCCTGCAGGGCAGAAAACAGTGTCATGGAGTCAATAAAAGTTAGGAGTGTTTAATAGCTATCCTAAGACAGCAGAAGCAACTGCTGTCTTAGCATAGCTATGGCTGGAAAGGCAGATGCATCTATTGTGCATACCTGTGATTAGCTTGAGAGTTAGGTGAATACATGTGGGAATTCCATATTCAAGGTGGTATTCAGCCTTAAAAGTTTAGAAGGTAAGGTTTCAGCTTCTCTCAACAGCAGGCCAGTGGTGCAATGTTAGTTTTTCTCCTATACACAGAAGAATATTAAGAGTCCATATGAAAAAAAAGCTATATAATTCATTAAACAGAAATACCAAATATAAATACTGAAACTATACTAGATGTATCTAAAAGAACATCTTATATTTCCATATTTCAACCCAACAAAACAAGATATCTCTAATTTTACATTTTCCTCTGGTTTTACTTTATTCCAATAAAATAAACAATAAAAGGCTTCCAAAAAGTTTGCCTAAGTGTCATTTATACATTGTGATTTTGTCCAGTAATAAGTCAAACAAACATCTTCTGAGTCAAGTCTCCAACAGCTATGCTGTCTTTTGGATCCAGTATTTAGCAGAGAAATCTAGTTGTGCAGGGAAGGCAGCATGGTATAACCCAGTCTCATCAGCTCTCAGAAGCGATGCTTGGCAGGGGGACCAACAAAGATTACTCTGCAGAGGAAGGTAATGACAAACCACCTCTGCTTCCCACTTATTTTAAACGCCCCCTGCTACGGTCACCATAAATCAGTTGCAACTTCATGGCATGCAAGTGTGTAGTTTAACTACAACTCTTAAATCTACACTTACAAATCTACACTTTTAGTTGTTTTGAGAAATCTATACAGTAACAATTGCAGTCTAAATGTCCAACATAATTACTTTCTGGCAAGCTTTTCACCCCCTCCATAGACTTTACTGAACTTTTCTTTTTAAAAAAAACCTTCCAGGAGAGACTAGGGAGAAATCCTAAACTTTTTCAATGGAGTTACTCCCAGGAAAGAGTTGTTCAGATTGAATTGTATTTTTAAAAATTAATCAATGTGGCATTTTTCTTTGTCTTTCGTATTTCTACTTACTGTTTGGGTATTCTCACTTCTGGAGTTATCAAATATTAATTCATATATTCACATGATATCAGAGTATTTGATTTTTTGAGATTCTCTCAAACGTTTGAATAAACTCTGTGCTGTTATTTGCATATGCAATATGAAAAGGCAGTGGAAACCCAATGATCTAATATGATTTCTGGATACATAAAAATTTAAGAAGATCATCAATCTCCAACCTTATGCAAAAAGCAGACTATTTCTAGGTCTGATGTATCTGGTAATAACCATTCATGATTATCCAATTAAATATCTTGAAAACTGCATTCAAAAATACAGAAGGAAGAATCACAAGGCAAGACAATAATGTCATTCTCAGTCTGCCATTAGTCACAGCTCGAATAAATGAGTGCTCATGGCTAGACAGCAATGCAGTAATGTCATAAACTCTACCAGGCATCTGCATGGATCTTTGAAATCATCACTAACACTAAGTTTTATGTTCTGGAAGACAAAGAGTTCCTCATTTCTTACAGTCATTTTTGTGCAATGGCCAGAATCTCCACTGGTACACAGGAACCAACCCCCACCATGGAAAAAATGGTGCATTTGAGAAGGTCAATGTGACAATCTAGACCAGGGGTGTTGAACTCATTTGTTACAAGGGCCAGATATGATATAAATGTGACTTGGTTGGACCAGGGGGATGTTGCTTCGGCTAGCAAGACTCCAAGCACCCTGCAGGTTCGCCAGACCAGGTCAGCACAAGGGGGAAAGGGCTGCCTGCAACAGGCTTGTCAGTTCAGATCAGAGTGGGGGATGGTGGCTTGCAAGGTCACATTGGAACTGGAAGGAGGGTGGCTGCCTGCACTGGCCAGCCCGCAGTGGGCTCCACAAGCCAGGTTGTGAGCAGGGTGGGATGGGTGCCTGGACTGGCCAGTCTCCGGGCTAGATCAGTAGCCGGGGGGGGGGGGGGGGACACGGTAGCTAGACTGGCAAGCCCACAGGAGGCTGGCCAGGCCAGATTGGGAGCAGGGTGGGTGGGTGCCTGGTCTGGTAAGGTGGAAGCAGGCTCACCCGGCCAAAATGGAGGGCAGGTGGTTGTGGGCTTGGTGGGTCAGTTTAGGAGGGAGGGGTGCCTGGGCTGGAGAGGTCACAGCAGGCTTGGCAGACCAGAGCAGGATGGGTGGGAGAGCTGACTGGCCAGCAGGTAGCAAGCTTGGCAGGCCAGATTGGGAGCAGAGTGGAGTGAATGACAGGGCTGGCCAGCCTACAGCAGACTTGCCAGGCTAGATTGGTAGTGTGTGTGGTGGTGAGTGCCTGGGCTTGCAAGCTGGTAGAAGGCATGCCAGGCGAGATCGGGAGTTGGGGGTGGCGGCGGGGTTGAGAGGTCAGATCAGGAGTGGGGTGGGTGGGTGCCTGAACTAACGAGCTCATAGCAGGCTGGCCAAACCAAAGCAGGTGAAAAGGGTGGGTACCTGGATTGGCAAGGCTACAGTGGGCTCCCCAGGCCACACTGGGATCAGGGGCCATACTTGGTCCCCAAGCTGTATGTCTGACACCTCTGCTCTAGACTAGCACTCAAGATTTGTGATCTAGAATGTAACACAACAATATGCTCATTTTTGATCTTGTCAATGAAAGAGGCAATTAAGAACTGCCCTCTGTTCCCAAAGGCTTGTCAATAAGCCAAGAGTCTCAAGCGACCTCTGTCCTGTAATCAAATACTGGAGGATCATGAGCAAGACATGGCTATTTTCTGCAAATCTTAAATTGTGTGAGAAACACCTGTGGTGGAATTCCTCAAGTGTGTGTGTGTGTGCCCACTTAGAAATCATGCATGTGGGTTAACTTCATAATGTATTTATTACCAGCAGGATGCTGAACAGAACTGAATTGTCCAGCCCAGGGGTAGGGAACCTTTAACACTCAAAGAGCCATTTGGACCCGTTTTCCACGGGAAAAGAAAACACTTGGAGCCGCAAATAAGTTTTGGCATTTAAAATAAAGATAACACTGTATATATTGGGGTTTTTTACCTTTTACTCCGCTCATTCTGAGAAGCGCATGGATGCGTCCACCCTGCTGCCTGCAGGGGAGGCAAGGATGGGGCCAGTGGCTCGGCCTTGCTGGCCGCCGGGAAAGCACCCGCCCCGCTCCAACGGGGCAGGCAAGAGGGGAAGTCCGCGGCATGGCCCAGCCGGCCGCGGGCAGTTGGTGCGCCCGCCCTGCTGCCTGCAGGGTGGGCAAGGATGGGGCCAGCGGCTCGGCTCGTGGAGCCGCAGTGCAAGGGCAGAAGAGCCGCATGCGGCTCTCGAGCCGCAGGTTCCCTGCCCCTGGTCCAGTCAGACATGCTGTGCATGAGGCTTGCTCTTGATGTCCCCACATTCAGAAATGATATGAGCGATTTCTGGGAATAGGACATTTTCTCTGGTGGCACCCAAACCACGGAAGTTCTCTCATCAGTCACTTTATGTTTTACACACCATTTACACACCTGAGCAGCCTCTTAGCCTTGATTATTGCACACATAATTCATTGTTATTGGTTTATATTCAACAGTTTTATTTGTTTTAGCTTTGGTTGGAAGTACTCTGACCTGGATAGCCCAGGTTAGCCCGATCTCATCAGAACTCAGAAAATAAGCAGGGTTTGCCACGATTAGTAGCTGGATGAGAGACTACCAAAGAAAACCAGAGTTGTGACACAGAGGCAGGCAGCGGCAAACCATCTCTGTTCATCTCTTGCCTTGAAAACCCTACTGGGTTGCCATAAGTCTACTGGGTTGCAACTTGATGGTCCTTTACCAAAACATGGTTGCAAACTGTCATTAGTAGCAATATCAGTGTCTACTATACAGAAATACTAAATGGATGTAGCAAATGAGAAGCAACATCTTACAAGTCAGAAAAGAAAATTTTAACAAATTTCAGTTGTTTTAATAATTTCTTAATTCAGCAAAATAATATTTGCTCATTTACAATAAACGAGCCACCATTATAAATAACAAGGGTCTTGATGCTTAGAAAGTGAAGCTCAAACACCAATGATTTTCTTTGCCACAGGGCAGATTCACAGAATAATGTAATGGATTCAGACACCTCACATAAGAGTGACAACTGCAGCAGATGGGCTAACATTAAACAGTATGTCAAAACTAATAATCTGAGAGTTAGGTTTGTTGTTACATTTCAAGATGATTTTTCCAGCTTTTAGTGTCTCTTATACACAGCTGAATCTAGGGTACAGATCAGTCTTCTGCCCCAACTGCAGTACATACAGTCTTTGTGTCCGTTGTCTGAGCTACTGTCCTCTCTCAGACTAAGGGCACAGAAAAATCCAGGCATGGCCACTTGAACCACCCTGTGCACCACAAGATCTCAGCAGAGCAACAGATCTGCCAAGTTTTTGTCATGCACCAGAAAGCATACAGATAGCTAGGCTGGGCTGTTAGACTCTGTCTACTTCCTGTTATGCAGCAGACAAAAAAGGGAGAAAGTGCAGTTACTAGCTGCTCAACAACACCACTGCCTGGCCTTGCTGAGAAAAGGAAATAAAAGTTCCCTCCTCTATCTGTAACCTTTAACTGATATCAGGCTGTGTACCTGACTGGAGAATACCTTCTGTTTTAAAGTACAACTCACTCTTAGGGCAGAAGCCAAAGATGAATATACCCAGCCCCAGCTTGTTCTCCGAGGCCCTGCCTCAGCTTGCTCCCTAGGGACTCCCTGGAATGGGCATGTTATTGATCTCAATCAATTGGGAAGCGGCATATCTGTCCATATGTAGATTCTCTCTGGCCCAGATGATTTCTGAACTAAATAAATCATCAACTTAAATGGCAAGCTACGTATTTAGCACTGAACTGACAAGAAGAATCCCTCTCCCCTTAATATCTAAGAAAGATGGTTTTATTAATGATATTTGCATGGGGTAGAAAATGTTGACAGAGAAATTTTTCTCTCTTTCTCACAATACTAGAATCAGGGGGCATTCATTGAAAATGCTGAGGGGAAGAATTAGGACTAATAAAAGGAAACACTTCTTCACGCAACGTGTGATTGGTGTTTGGAATATGCTGCCACAGGAGGTGGTGATGGCCATTAACCTGGATAGTTTTAAAAAGGGCTTAGACAGATTTATGGAGGAGAAGTTGATCTATGGCTACCAATCTTGGTCCTCCTTGATCTCAGATTGCAAACGCCTTAGCAGACCAGGTGCTCAGGAGCAGCAGCAGCAGAAGGCCATTGCTTTCAGCTCCTGCATGTGAGCTCCCAAAGGCACCTGGTGGGCCACTGCAAGTAGCAGAGTGTTGGACTAAATGGATTCTGGTTTGATCCAGCAGGCTAGTTCTTATCTTATAAAATATTTACCGTAGTTGTTTTATGTTGTGTTTTTAAGCTGTTTTATATCACTGTTGTTCACCGCCCTGAGACCCTAGGGGGAGAACTGTCTATAAAATGAATAAATAAATAAACTGCGATATGAGGTTTATTGTTTGATCCATTGTCCCCAACTTCAGATTAAAAATGAAAGGGGAGGGGAGATGAACTGCTAAGACAAGAGGCTGCACTAAGTAAAAATCCAAGTACACATTTCTCTATGCAAAACATGACAAAAGTTGGAAGTAACCAAGGTTGCAGCAAAACGGTGAGCTCCATCAAACACAGAGGCCAAAACAACCCTGCTGCTTCAGATATACTTACTACTATAACAGGAGACAGAAACACTGTAAGTCAGGCAGCTCAAATTCACCTCAGCAGCATTTAGATCAAGGGCAAGCCTCCCAATAACCCAATTTCCTCCACACTGCCGCATGAAGATAAGAAAAATGAAAATATTTATGAGATCCTAGAAATCTGCAAACAAATATTCAATTCAGAAAATCCAAAACCAAGGGAGAAGGGCTACAAAAATTGGGGGAAATTGTAGTGGATTACACAATTCCTACACATTTGAAAGTTTTAGCAGATTATGAGATCTATTTGGCACTAAGGTAGCTGGGAAGAAAAGCAGACAAAGACATTCTTGAAGAGAATAAGACTAGACAAGACAAAGCACTGCCAGTCTGTGATCACATCTGTCTCATTAAGTTGGTTTTAAAAGCAGCTGGCATGGAAAATGCAGTCCCTTCCCTTCTCCCAACATCGTTGCACTTACACAGCTATTTCTCATAAAAGATCTGATCACGGATCTCCAATGTCTCACCTTCTGAGTCTAAGCACAAGGGGAAGTGTTTGAGATCCATGACAGTTGCAAAAGAAATATAAAACAAAATGTTCATGCACTTCAATCACTGAAACTCCACCTAGACCTAGTTTTCAGAGTCTAGTACCCATGCCCACGCGTTGCTGAATTTTCTCTACAGTATGCCCTTAAAAATTAACAAGTTTAGATGGTCAAACTTCTAACTAAATATGGAATAAAGCTTAATTTGTGAATTGAAATGCGACTGAATTTTCTATTTCCCAAAGTTCAATGTTCTGGTTCCCCCTGAAGGCTTACATTTACCACAAATTACCTGCATCCTTCCTGCCGAGCTCCCTGGATGATGCTTTTGATTCTATATCCTGCACAAACTTTGCAGCCTGCATGAACAAGCTAGGCAGAAGTCAGAAAGGGAATGCCTGGCCCCCATCAACCAATGAGAGGTAAGCATTTTGCAGCTCATGAGCTCAACGGCCAGTGCTACTCAAGTGGAAGTGGGAATGTATGACTTATCTGCTTCCTGTGGGTAATTTACAGGAGCTTAGCACTAACTACCTCAATAGAAACATGTTGCATGTTCTTGAGGAAATCACCTCACTGCCAACATTGGCAAATAGCAGTTCCCATCAGGCCCCCAACTGCTTTCTGTTCACTTTAGAAGTCTACATTCCTTCCAGTGCCTCAGCATGAAGACAGGAAAGCAAGCTGAACTGTACAGTCCTAGCCCTATTGCCCAGCCTAGATCAAGGAAATTAGATCAGTGCTCTTCTCTACCATTCCTTATTTTCTCAAAACATATGGAAGAAAAAGCGAAGGCTGCTTCTGTTACTTCTGTGAATGTAACTGCTAAGGACAAATGCCATTTCTGAAGCAAGGACACTCTTATGAAATAATGAAGTATTTTAAACTTATAAGAGACGCCGTCAATTTTTCAGGTACCTGGGATTTCCCCCCAGATTTACCTTTTCTGTTCTCAGCAGACTCCAGCCAATAATGAATCATTTAAATATTTATTCCAGGATCAAACAGATAACACATACCAGTTTGAACGGATTGTCTTTTACTAAGTTTGCCAATAATCAATACTAGAACCAGGGGGCATTCATTGAAAATGCTGGGGGGAAGAATTAGGACTAATAAAAGGAAACACTTATTCACGCAACGTGTGATTGGTGTTTGGAATATGCTGCCACAGGAGGTGGTGATGGCCACTAACCTGGATAGCTTTAAAAGGGGCTTCGACAGATTTATGGAGGAGAAGTCGATTTATGGCTACCAATCTTGGTCCTCCTTGATCTGAGATTGCAAATGCCTTAACAGACCAGGTGATCGGGAGCAACAGCCACAGAAGGCCATTGCGTTCACATCCTACATGTGAAATCCCAAAGGCACCTGGTGGGCCACTGCGAGTAGCAGAGAGCTGGACTAGATGGACTTTGGTCTGATCCAGCTGGCTTGTTCTTATGTTCTTATGTTCTTAATGCTCCTTTCAATTATTATGTTGTTGTAAGTAAGCACACTTTACTCAAGCTACACATCACACAATGTTATGTGCAGCATTCTCCTTCCTTCTTGCCTTTTTTCTTTAAAAAAAAGTTTTCCCTGCATCTCTCTGACTACCTGCTATATGTCTGAGCACACTTCATAGCCAGACACAGAAATGCCAAAAATAATAAGAATAACCTTCATTTACCTTCAAGGAAGCACAAAGAAACTTCCATTTGAACCTCTAGGACATTAATTCACTAGCACTAGTAACCTGCATATATCAGTTGACAACAGAAGAGATAATTCATCCCCATACCTACCGGTAGCATATTTTTGTTTCCTGTGATAAAAAACAGTGACGATGCCAAGATAGGCCATTTACTGATTAGAAATAATAGTGCAAAAAATATAATGGGCTCTAGAATAGGACAATCTGCAAACACCCCAGAGCTTTAAGAAGTGTTACCAGCTGAGTGAGAACGAGTTTGGAAGTTGTAGTTCCATCAGCCCCTATGTACATGAGAAATGGTGCCATCTGGACTATATCTCCAAGAATCCTTCATATATATATTTTTGGTTTGTAGTCAGGAACACGCTGCTCAATTATATAGTAACATATAAGATGGAGCTGATGGCTAGAGGAGAAGGATTGCATCATGTAGCCTACTATTTAATCACTAAAAATGCTATGTTCTTCTCCATTATTAGTAACATGCTAATAAACAGGACACCTAGTCAGGTGTCAGCTGAGGTTAAAATAAGAGCAAGGTAGCATGCTCTTTTTAGCATTGCTCTTGGATTCCAACTGTAAACTAGCTTTGTTGTCAGAACCCCGGGAAGCCCTTTCAGGATGTACAAATTCCCCTAGAAATGTTAAATATAAGGAAAGCTTGAACAATTTGTAGCATAAGGAGGAAGTAAATGCAAATACTGAAATTTTAACCATCTCAATAATTTTCAGCAAAAAACAACTTAGTGACACAGGTTTAACTTTCCTCTCAAAATGTTGCTCTCAAAACGTATCGCATCTGCCAAGATTCTATACCACCATCCATTTACTGCTGAACTTCTTTTTTAAAAAAAATTAAAAAATTATTCCTGTATCTTGTTTTAGATACACAAAAACAAATTTTATTTATACAGATTCTGCTCTAAGGACAAGATCTGGAGACTGTTCTAATAATAACCAGACAAAAGTTGACTACTGTCTAAATTCTAAATGCTCTTCCACTTTCAAATCACTCAGTCATAACGATACTCCAAGATAAACGTCTTAGAGCATGTGAACCTCGTCACAGGCGAAAGGTATAGTAGCAGCAGGGAACTACAGACACAAATTATGCTAATATTCTCTACCTTTCTACTGTCTGAAACAGTAGTCACTTTACTTCTTCACTGTTAGCTGTGTGATATATTAGATGCCCAGACAATACCCATGAATGACAGTCAGTGTGACCCCCATGAAACTTTTTCATGTGTCAATCCTTGTTTTAGGCAGGCCACTTACAATAAACCTCTCACCTTCCATAGTTTGTGTACTAACAATCTAATATTAATTATAATTGATACTGACATTGACCCAAGAGATAGTGGAATTTCAAAGAGAATCCAAATTCTTGTGTACTACAACCAAAGAGTTGGGCAGCACACTAGAAGTAATTTTGATATATTAAGTGTGACCATCCCCTTTAGATAGTCCATTAAGTAAAGCAACAACCTTGGGTCAGTCACATACACTCAGCCTTGACCTTTGTGAGTATCTGGATGGGAGACCTCCAAGGAATGCCTTGGGTGTGACATGGAGGCAGGTTATGGCGAACCACCTCCAAAAGTTTCTTTCCTTAAAAAACCTACAGGGTCACCATAAGTCAGCTCTGACGTGATGTTTAGTTAAAAGAGACATTTTCAAAAGATTACACAACTTTCTGGATAGCTACTAGAACAACTACAGTGCACCTGTGTCAATTTAGTTCAGCAAGGAGTAGACAAGTTTTAGAAGACATTAAAATTACAGGATGCCGAACAGTTTTTAAGGCCTGAACCTGTAGCCTATATTTCTTTATGTAACTGCTTCAAAACTGGAGCTCTCTAATTGCTGTTAAAGTTTGTGTGTGACTTCTATTATACAATATAGTGTAGTTTTCACTACTTGCTGGAGTAGAGAAGAATAAAAATGGAATAAAAAAGCATTCTGGCTTTTAAAGTTAAATGTTATCACTAGTAGTATTGCAAATTAATGAGCAAAGTTTTCTGCAAATCCATGCTCATCTTCAGAACTCCCTGAGATAGACCATTATTTCCAGATTATAGGAGGTCAAATGAGAATAACTTGCTCAATACCAGAAAACAGATCTCTGGTTGAGACTGAATTAGAATACCGATTCAAGCTTTAATTTTATAATTGTATAGCAGTGAACTTTTGACAATTTCTTGATCGACTGCCTTAACACTGACATGAACATTTAACTATACATAATCCACAAGTGTTTTCAACTCAAGTTGGACAGATGTACCGTATATACTCGTGTATAAGTCGACCCGAGTATAAGTTGAGGCACCTAGTTTTACCACAAAAAACTGGGAAAACTTATTGACGTGTATAAGTCGAGGGTGGGAAATGCAGCAGCCAGCGGCACAAAGCAGGGCACCACCGCCATTCCCCCTCTGCCCCAAGGAGAAGGCAGCTGCCTTTTCTCTGGGGCAGAGGAGTTCCTTGCACAGAGCAGGACGCCGCCGCCATTCCCCCTCTGCCCCAGGGAGAAGGCAGCTGACTTTTCCTTGGGGCAGAGAGGGTTCCCTGCTCAGCCCCCCCCCCCGTGGCACCCCCCCCCCAGTTACTTTAACAAATGGAGCAGGCTTGAGAAGAGGCCTGCTGCCTCTGTTCCCTTCCAAGAAGTCATTTGGACTTGGTGGGAACCACATTTCCTAGGGTCTCCTGGGAAATGTAGTTCCCAGCAGGCCATTTCAGCCTGGAAGGGAACACAGGCAAGGCCTCTTCTCAAGCCTGCTGCGTTTGTTAAAGTAAGTGTGGGGGGGCGTCGGGGGGGGGGATCACTGACTCGCTTATAAGTCGAGGGGGGCATTTTTCAGCCTTAAAAAAGGGCTGAAAAACTCAACTTATCCGCGAGTATATACGGTATTAGTCCACAGCAAATACAGATATCTTAAAGTCTAAGAGTTGGATGTTATGACTCCATTCTACCAGGTCTGCCTCCAACACATTTTCCCATATCCTGGAGCTTTTCTTCATAAAAAAAAATTCACCAGAGGATGTCTGTGTACTTGACTTCATAGTCTACACAAAGAATCCAACTTAGAGAAAGGTACTGCAGTGTCTAACTTTAGCAGAAGGTGTATGGAAAGTATTTTGTAGTCAGGGTTATAGCAGCAATGTAAAGAAGGATATCTGTCCATTCTCCCACAGTCCTCCAGAAAAACCATTTGCTGACCTTGCCAAACCTTACTTACATGTTCCACAATCTTTCACAAACATCAGAAGAGATGCTCTAAGCATTTCTATTCAGAACTTTTTCCAATTTCCAACTGGCCTACTTCTAGATCTAAGACACAGTGTGTAACAGACTTCTCTCTGTGATACACCTCTGAAGATACCAGCCACAGATGCAGGCAAAACGTTAGGAACAAGATCTACCAGACCACGGCCACACAGCCTGGAAAACCCACCACAACCAGTTGAATCCGGCCATTAAAGCCTTTGACAATACAAAGAACAAGGTTCATTATACTATTAGATAAGATAATTAGGCATAATCAAGTATTTTAGTTTTCCCAGTCAAAGAACAATTTAACTTATTGACTATGTGCAGTGTAATCCTATACAGAGCCATTTAACCAGTGATATCAGTGGGCTTAGACTGTAGTAACTGCACAGAATTGCAGTTACTCAGCTAAGAAAGTGTTCTCTGAGGTACACTGGTATACACAGACCCTAAAATCTTGTCACCAAGAATTTCAACAAGTTGCATCAAACCTGAAGCTTTTTTTTGCCAAACTGTTTTCCCTACACAAACCTTTTAAAATACTTTTAAAAGCATTTCCTCCATGGAGTTCTGCATTGTTTTTCCCCTTTACACTCCAAAAATGTTTTATTTCCAGCCTCAAACAGTATTAAATGAAACCCTTTTGAAAATGATTCCTTAGCCTGAAACGTTTTCAAAACTTTTTCACTTGCTGTGCAATCTATTTACTATGTTTTCCATGCCTCTGTGCCATCCCCAAACCTTCTCCTCAGTGTTTTACAAACATTTCAGGTGATTTGTGCAGAAAGGACCTAAAATAAACAATAAAATCACTTCAACACCAGTTATTTTTCTTCTATAGTTAGAAATAAACACTCCCCATCCTTTAGAACAGGGGTAGGGAACCTGCGGCTCTCCAGATGTTCAGGAACTACAATTCCCATCAGCCTCTGTCAGCATGGCCAATTGGCCATGCTGGTAGGGGCTGATGGGAATTGTAGTTCCTGAACATCTGGAGAGCCGCAGGTTCCCTACCCCTGCTTTAGAAGATATCAGCTTTTGGAATAAAAATGAAATTACCTCAGTAAATACCCTACTACCTCTATGCCACATATCTACATGTCTGTAGACTGTAGATTTATACAATATAAAGAGATCCTAACGCCAGCAAATAAGAAGTAGTGGTTTATCAATAGTCTTGAGCATCAAACTGAATGGCTGTACCTGCCGAGGCTATACACATGACAGAGACAGATACCGTATAAACTCGCGTATAAGCCGAATTTTTCAGCCTTTTTTAGGCTGAAAAATGCCCCCCTCAGCTTATACGCGGGTCACCCCCTCTCCCCCGTGCAGAGCCACAGCGCTTACTTATGAGTGGCAAAGCCTCGTCCCCCTCATCCCCCTCACTAACTCACGCTTTCTTTCTTGCAGGATCAAAGTTTAAGGCGTTGTTTCAGGGAAGCTGCCGGCTTTCTTTCTTGCAAGCTCTAAGTCTACAGGGAAGCGGCCTCTCGAGGCAGCCTGTCTATGGTTTTCTTAAAAGTATTGCCCTTTTAAGAAAACCATAGACAGGCTGCCTTGAGAGGCAGCTTCCCTGTAGACTCAGAGCTTAGAATCCTGGCAGCTTCCCCGAAACAACGCCTTAAACTTTGAGCCTGCAAGAAAGAAAGCGTGAGTTAGTGAGGGGGAGGAGGCATTCTCTGCTTCGTTTTCTCCTGCTTTCAGCCACTTTCCCTCACCCCAGACCCGTGCATGCCGCCTCGCCCCTCCTTGAAAAGCCTCCCAAAGGCTTTTGGGGCACTCCTTTCCTCCAGCTGTGACTCCTTTGCCACAGCTGCCTCTTGATGGATCTTTCTCACCCTCGACTTATACGTGAGTCAATAAAATTTCCCAGTTTTTTGAGGTAGAATTGGGTGCCTCGGCTTATGTGCGGGTCGGCTTATACGCGAGTATATACGGTAGATATCAAAAGAACAAAACTACTTTGTCAGTAGACAATCTTGCATGACAGAAGTATCAGGAGCTGCACAGTGAGGGTTGATGTATTTGTATAGTGAAATATTTTTTTTAACTTCTAGCCAATCCTAGGCACTTATTAAGCTATCAATCCCCTCCCGAGTTCAACTGCAGTACATCTACACTGCCCAATACAGCACATATTTACACCTGAGCCCCATAACTGGATTGCAGACATCTTCAAAGAGAGTGAATAGGACATGGTTTTGGTGAAAAGCCCTAGACCTCATTGCAATAGCCCATGATGTAGCTTTTCCTCACCACAGCACACACAGGGCAGCCCTGGCATGTGAATCAGCTTGCTTTATATGGGCTACTTCCATGTGATCCAGATTGCTAATGATACCCAAATGGCAAAGTATGCAAACCAACTCAGAGGTGGATCCCAGAACACACATGATTGCAAAATGTTCTCTCTCTTGGCATCTACACAAAAGGAAGGGGGTAAGAATCCTGAATTTCTACCCCTGGGTTTTAATTCTTTGTTATGGACAACAATTGTAATGTTATCTTTTGAGCTGCATCCCCGGAGCCCCTCGGGGATAGGGCGGTATAAAAATCTAATAAAAATAAATAAATAAATAAATAAATTAAACATGTTTTCCATGGAAAGACAGTACAAAAGTAATCTAAACAAAAATGCTACTAATGTGATTTTAATGGGTGATGGCCATGCATGTTCAACCACATATCAACAAGTTATTACCAATAATACACACACCCTTTTCTGGCCCCCTGGACCTTTCAAACAATTTCTAACTAATAAAATACCAGTATAAGTAGAAATGTGTATATGAAAGTTGAAATTGTAAAAAGAGTAACAGAGGATACCATACTGCACAAAAATGTTGCCAATCCTTGGCATCAATTTACAAAATACTGTTCAATTCATGAAGGAAAGAAGGATTTTAATTGCTAGCATCTCTTTAAAATTACAGAAAGATGAAGTGAAAGTTTTTATCGTGACACAGAAATGAGGAAAGCAGCAAACTACAGAAACGACAAAACATGAAACAGACTATTCTGGTCACTAGCCTCGCATCATTCCTACAAATAAACTCACATGTCTATGGACCTCTAGCTTAAGGCATTTTTAAAAAAGTTAAAGCTTATGCTATTGCTTTGTATTTTATACAAAGATTAGGCCCTGCCTACATAATTTTTATAGTTCTGTACATATTTACATTTTATTTTTGACCTTGTTTGTTTGCTTCACTTCTAATTCGCTGTTCTCAGAGATGCATGTGCATTCTCTCAGCACTTTGAAGCTGCAACATGCTACTGGTGGTTCTTGCTTATAGACCTTATTATAGACCAGCACATCATTGCTCAAAGCCAAATAACTGGAACTGAAGTGACATTGTATATTTCAATAATGGCGGATTTTATACACACATAAGCTTATTGAAAAGGGAGATGCCTAATATAGACACTCAGACACCAGTACCAAGAAGCTGAGATTGGTAACGATGAAGCTATTAGCATACAGCAACCATCTGTGATAATGAAACCCACATCAATCAAGTTTCAGTCATCTAAGAAGTTGAACAGGAAAGATTCTCATACCTTGTATGAGAATACAGCATCAGGTTACTAATACGAAAAACAGCACACAGGAAAGGTATGTTACTATTTACAAAACTGACACCACAGCTGACAACAAATATTCAAACAGACTGTATTAAAGATTCTCTATTGTTCTTGCACTTGTATTTCCATAGATAATTTGTCAATGCAAAAAAAGTGCTTTTGGTAGCTTTCTTTACTTTACAAATTATGTTGATTGTAAAATACATTCGAGCTGTTAATAGAACTAAATAGAAGCACAACACAATTTTAAAGTAAAGTTTTGCAGTAAAGAAGAACTTTACATGAAACTGATGTGCTCCCTTTCTCTCAATTAGACAATAAACTTTTACTCTGTTTAGTCATATCATTCCCTCTTTCCATCTCCTCATAGGCCACTTTAAAACCAACCCAAGAATACAATTTAGTACTTCATCTTTGAAACCTATTTTTTGTCCCCATTAACAAAGAACATCATGTTTCTAGAGACTACAAAATTCAACCTTTTTTAATGTAAAAAAGCACGCTGGAATAAATCTGGTTAGTTTTAAAAGTGCCACTAGGTTTCTATTTTATTTTGCTACAATAAATTAACTCTAAGAGAGAAAAAAACACCCCACACACTATTGCAGTCTCAAGGAAACTCAGCATTTTTAAAACATTACCCAATCCGGTTACAGACCGAGACACAAAGAAATGGCACACCACCAGACCTTAACTAAGTCTTTCCATCATCACCCACTCAAGCCCTAGGAGGGTGGATTTCGCCTGGTATAAACCAGGACTCAAACCAGTCGGTCTCTTCACCTGTGGTCGCAGAGGCAACCTCGGCACAGTCCTGTCCCACATAAACCTGCATTTGAGACACTATGACCTAACTAGTCCATCCTCCAGGAAGTGCTCGACTATGGTTTAGGTAGCAGCAGCTGAAGCAGCCTTGTCCAGACAAGTTTTCCAATTTTCCCAAGCAACGGGGATTTCCTCAGTCTTCTTGGATGCTTACCAGGACTTCCAGCCACATCCCCTCCCCACCGACACAAACACACACACACACCAAAAAAAAAAATTTCGAATTTCTCTAGATCTTCTCCAGGAAGCCTCGCTTGCCCCAGGTACTCGGATTAGGTGTGCATGTTTACGAAGGGAAGAGCCGAGCAACGTTGACAAGCTCCTACCGGAGTAACCCTTAGCTCCCTTCCGCTCTGGTCCTCTTGGCTAACAAAGAACTAACCGGGGGGGGGGGGCGCGGGGAGGAGAGGAATTGGACCCGCTTGAAGCCTCTCAACCCCCGCTCCCCCTTGCAAAGTAGCCGGACTCCCTTTCTCACCCTCCCACTCTACTTACCCGGCAACCTCTCCACTGGGTCCAGGGCAAGGCAAGGCGAGCGGCTCCTCTCCCCCGTTCACTCCAAGGCACTGCGAGGGTGGGCTCTTGCAAGGCCCGCGTGCCCTCGGCTGCCTGGCGCTGAGCACGGCGGGGGAGGGGAGCCGACTCTTCTTGGCGCAGGCTTCGGTGAAGGCAACATCCGCGGCCGCAGGGACCCCCGGGCGCAAAAGTAGAAACGTCCGGCGCCCGCCCTGCCCGGTGCTCCCGCCGCTCTTCCTGCTTCCTCCAACTCCACTGCTGCTGCGGCTGCTGCTGCGGCTGCTTCTTCCTCCTCTGCGCCGCCACCTCGCCCAGCAGCAACAGCCGCCCCAAGGTTGCTCCGCCCGGGCTCTGTCGCGAGCTCGCCTCACGCGCCGGGCCTGGCGAGGAGGAGGAGAAAGGGGCGGCCCGAAGCCAGCGTTTAAAGGGACAGCCAACGCAGGGCTGCGGCAGTGGAGGGGCGGAGATTAGACCGGCTCGGGGGTGACGGCGGAGAAACTCGCGGATGGGAAAGCAGAACGGGGAAAGGGAGGAGTCTCGCCAGTCAAGCAGCCGGCCGGGCCGGCCTACGCCGGGTCGCCGCCTTCCCGCACGTGGGCAGCCGCTGCTAGATCCCTCCTCTGCCGGGATAATACGGAAAGAGTAACCCCCCCCCCCCCCGCTTTGTGTCATGCACCGCAGCAGGGAATGGCACAGACACAGCGGACAATCCTGCTTTTGCATCCCTTTCGGCCTCTTGCGTTGTTCACTGACATTATCATGAATCCTGAACGAAACGAGGTTTAAACTGTGGCATGCGCAGGGCTGGATTGCTCTGGGTTTTAAACCATCTGACCTGTTCCGAGTGCACGCTGTGTGCATGCCCAACGAATGCACGTTTCGGGATGAAAGATGGTTATTCTACAAGGGTGGCACACACACACACACACACACCCCTAAAAGACTTCTGCCTGTCAGTCAAAGTAGGCGATACTGACCTTGATGGACCAATGGTGTGACTCAGCATAAGGCACACACATAATACCTGGCCACTCACAGGAGTGATTAGATGGCCCAAAATGCGTATAATTCTAACATTACATTTTTTTTGTATTCATTCACAACATCAGCCCTAAACTATAGCTTACTTGGTTTGTACATAAATTGAGTCCTACTCACTGCAACCTCCTCTCCTTTTTCCTGCCTTTGTTTTCTCTTTTGCCACTTTCTACCAGTTTCTATTAGGAAGTTTCTTTGTATAACATACTGTCCTGTGAACAGGAGTGGATGGCCTGTGGTTACATTTCGTCCTCCCATATAACAAAAAAAATCATTATCATTATTTACTGAATTTGTAGACTGCTCTCCCCATCAAAACAGGCCCAGAACTGTTCACATCGTTATAAGAAAATGGCACAACAGCACCCACATGCATGTATACGTGTGTGTATGTATAAAATAAAACAACTGCAATTCTCATGTTCACAGACCTTTCCAAGCCTGCCTAAATGGACTCTTATTATGCACTTCACTTACCATATTTTAGAACTTCAAGAAATTCATTAGATAGTGGGGAGGGAAGGGAAGGAAGGGAAAGTGGCATAAACTTCTAATAAATATTAGGTATGATTGCATCAGTCTCCTCCCCTGTAAATTGCCTGCCAACTGAAAATTTAATCTGAGGCCCTGCTCCAAGGCCACTTCCTCAGGAGAAAGAAACAAGTCTTTCACAGTGATGCATTAGGACAGATCATTTGTTGTTTTCATATTCTCAGTTTTCCTGAGCACTTAACAGCTTTCATCTCTTGTTTATTTTTACTAGTATCAATTTTAGACTGGTTTTTATTGTTTTTGTGTTGGTTATAATATCATATTTATTATATGAATTAGTAGATTGCCTTGACAAGCATGGGAAAGGGTTTTTAAAAATGTTTTGTTTGCTAATTTCTCATATTTTCATACAGTAACAAGGTGAAAGCCTCTAAGGATATTCTATAAGCAGAAGTGTACCTACAGAAAATGGTGCCTAGGGCAAGCTCTCAAATTGCTCCCCCCCCCCAAAAAAAAACCTGACAGATAGAGAAGTGCCACATTACAGCAAGATACCATCATTGCACCAAATAACCTGGACAAGCCATGACAGCATGACAAAAACTCCGTAGTCATGAGAAAACATTCACAAAGAATTCCTGTGAAGATCTCATTCTTCCCAGGTCCAGCAATCCTAACATATGCTTTTCCAGGGTGGAAACTCCACTGAATCCAGAGACAACTGTTCTTGAGCATACATGCTCAAACAGAGGCCAGCAGACAGGAAGACAGGCAAGTCAGAGTGTGCATTGCTGATGGGGAGGGGACATACCAAAGGGGATCCTGTCTGTCACTCTAACTCTCCCATGAGATTTTTTAGTTAGTCATCCATTTTACACACCTTGGTAGAAAGCAATATATCTTCACCTGTGGAAAGTCCCATAAAGTTATAGCCAACCTATGATGATGCCATAGGGTTTTCAAGACATGTGGCATGCAGAGGTGGTTTGCCATTGCTACCTCTGTTTGACAACCCTGAGTTTCTTTGGGGGTCTACAATCCCAGTACTAACTGTCTAGAACTGATCCTAAGGTCTGATGAGATGGGACTAGCCTGGGCCTTCAGCTTGAATAGGGCAAAGAACAACTCAGACATAAGAATTAGTTTGCCCTGATCTGGATGGCCCAGGTTAGTCCAACCTCACCAGATCTCAGGAGTTAAACAGTGTCAGCCCTGGCTAGTACTTGGATGGGAGACCAACAAAAAGAATACCAGGCTTGCTATGCAGTGGAAGGCAATGGCAAACCGTCTGTTAGTCTCTTGCTTTGAAAAGTCTACAAGAGGTCACCATAAGTTGGCTGCGACTTGATGGCACTTTACATACACACATTAATTAATTCATAAAAGGGTTTTTTCTCACATCCTGACTAGTGGTCTTTTAATGCTATGAAGGTAACCATATCCTCCTCATCTTCTCTGTCAGCCAAGCACTTAATGTACATGAACGAGAAATACTGTTTATTTGTTTCTTGACAGAGAGGCCAAGTTTGCAGATGATATTTGGTCTACATAGAGATAACAGCAGGGTTACATGTATGCTTGTCCTGGGAATACCACCCCAAATGGCATCCCTGTGGTGATTTCACCTCCTTCTTGACATAATATCTAGGAGTATTCACCATGCAAATCAGCAGTGTCATGTTGAAATTTTTTCTGCTCAAAATATTAGCAGCAGTAGCGTAAAACAGGTGGGATAACTCACAGCTTGATTGTTCTCTGAGACATGGCAGATACTCCCAGGAAGAAAGAGAAATTGCTTCAGGGATGCCAATTTGTGTGGAATCTCCATGGTGGGTAGAATACTTTGTTCTGGCCATGCCTGGTGCCCCCCCCCCCCACCACCACCTGTAGGCTCTCACCTGGGTTCATGCTTCCCCCCAGCAGAGTGAGTGGCAGGGGGTCAGTTTGAGTGGTGCCTGGGGCTTAAGCTCCTTCATGCCCAGGGTAGCTACACCCATGTCTATAAGGGTATAGGAAGGGTGATAAATACCCCAGAGGACAGGGTCAGAATTCAAAATGACCTGGTAAAATTAGAGAGCTGGGCCCAAACTTATAAAATGAATTTTAACAGAAACAAATGTAAGATATTACATTAGGCAGAAAAAATGAAATGCACAGATAAAGGATGAGTGACACCTGGCTTGACAACAATACATGTGAAAAAAATCTGGGAGTCTTAGTAGACCACACACTAAATATGAGTCAGCAGTGTGATGTGGCAGCTGAGAAAGCCAATGTAAGTCTGAGCTGCATCAACAGGAGTACAGTATCTACCTGCAGCTCTCCAGATGTTCATGGACTACAAATCCCATCAGCCCCTGCCAGCATGGCCAATTGCCAGCAGACCCAATTGGCCATGCTGGTGTGGGCTGATGGGAATTGTAGTCTATGAACATCTGGAGAGCCATAGGTTGCAGACCCCTGATAGATTAACCGATATAATAATACCACTCTATTCTCACTGCTCAGACCTCACATGGAATATTGTGACCAGTTCTGGACACAACAATTCAAGAAGGATATCGACAAGCTGGAACAGGTCCACAAGATAACAAAAGGTCTGAATGCATGCCCTATGAGGAGTGGTTTAGGGAGTTAGGTATGTTTAGTCTGGAGAAGAGAAGGTTAGGGGTGACATGATAGCCAAGTTTAAATGTTTGACGGGATGTCATATTAAAGATAGAGCAAGTTTGTTTTCTGCTGCTCCAAAGACTAGGACAAAGAGTAATGGATTCAAAGTACAGGAAAAGAGATTTCACCTAAACATTTCGAGGAACTTCCTGATGATAAGGGCTGTTTGACAGTGAAATACACTGGCTTGGTGTGCGGTGGAGTGTCCTTCTTTGGAGGTTTTTAAACAGAGACTGGATGGTCATCATAAGAACATAAGAACATAAGAACTAGCCTGCTGGATCAGACCAGAGTCCATCTAGTCCAGCATTCTGCTACTCGCAGTGGCCCACCAGGTGCCTTTGGGAGCTCACACGCAGGATGTGAAAGCAATGGCCTTCTGCTGCTGCTGCTGCTGCTCCTGAGCACCTGGTCTGCTAAGGCATTTGCAATCTGAGAACAAGGAGGATCAAGATTGGTAGCCATAGATTGACTTCTCCTCCATAAATCTGTCTCAAGCTACCTTTTAAAGCTATCCAGGTTAGTGGCCATCACCACCTCCTGTGGCAGCATATTCCAAACACCAATCACACGTTGCGTGAAGAAGTGTTTCCTTTCTATTAGTCCTAATTCTTCCCCCCCAGCATTTTCAATGAATGCCCCCTGGTTCTAGTATTGTGAGAAAGAGAGAAAAATTTCTCTCTGTCAACATTTTCTACCCCATGCATAATTTTATATAGACTTCAATCATATCCCCCCCTCAGACGTCTCCTCTCCAAACTAAAGAGGTCCCAAACGCTGCAGCCTCTCCTCATAAGGAAGGTGCTCCAATCCTTCAATCATCCTCGTTGCCCTTCTCTGCACTTTCTCTATCTCTTCGATATCCTTTTTGAGATGTGGCGACCAGAACTGAACACAGTACTCCAAGTGCGGTCGCACCACTGCTTTATATAAGGGCATGACAATCCTTGCAGTTTTATTATCAACTCCTTTCCTAATTATCCCCAGCATAGAGTTTGCCTTTTTCACAGCTGCCATGCATTGAGTTGACATTCCCATGGAACTATCAACTAAGACGCCCAAATCCCTTTCCTGGTCTGTGACTGATAGCACTGACCCCTGCAGCGTGTATGTGAAGTTTAGATTTTTTGCCCCTATGTGCATCACTTTACATTTAGCTACATTGAACTGCATTTGCCATTTCTGAGCCCACTCAACTAATTTATCAAGGTCCACTTGGAGCTCTTCGCAATCCTTTGTGGTTCTTACCACCCTACATAATTTGGTATCATCTGCAAACTTGGCCACCACACTACCCACCCCTACTTCCAGGTCATTTATGAATAGGTTAAAGAGCACTGGTCCCAAAACGGATCCTTGGGGGACACCACTCTCTACATCTCTCCATTGTGAGAACTTCCCATTTATACCCACCCTTTGTTTCCTGTTCCTCAACCAGTTTTTAATCCATAGGAGGACTTCCCCTCTTATTCCTTCATTGCTGAGTTTTCTCAACAGTCTCTGGTGAGGAACTTTGTCAAAAGCCTTTTGGAAATCCAAGTAGACAATGTCCACTGGTTCCCCCTTATCCACATGTCTGTTTACACCCTCAAAGAACTCTAGTAAGTTTGTAAGACAGGACTTGCCTCTACAAAAGCCATGCTGACTCTTCCTCAGCAGGTCTTGCTTTTCTACATGTTTTATAATTTTATCTTTAATGATAGATTCTACTAATTTACCAGGAACAGATGTCAAACTGACTGGCCTGTAATTTCCCGGGTCCCCCCTAGACCCTTTCTTAAAGATTGGTGTGACATTGGCCATCTTCCAGTCTTCAGGGATGGAGCCTGATTTCAGGGATAAGTTGCATATTAATGTGAGAACATCAGCAATTTCATGCTTGAGCTCTTTAAGAACTCTTGGATGAATGCAATCTGGGCCAGGGGATTTGGTAGCATTTAGTTTATCAATGGCTGTCAGAACTTCTTCCTTGTCTACCACTAACTTCGCTAGTTCCTCGGATTCACCTCCTAAGAAGCTTGGTTCAGGTGCAGGAATTTTCCTCACCTCCTCTTGGGTGAAGACAGATGCAAAGAATTCATTCAGCTTCTCTGCAATCTCCCTGTCATCTTTTAGCACACCCTTTGTTCCTTTGTCATCTAACGGGCCTACCGCTTCCCTAGCTGGCTTCCTACTTTTGATGTACTTGAAGAACTGTTTGTTGCTAGTCTTGATGTTCGCAGCCATGCGTTCCTCATAATCCTTTTTTGCCTCCCTTACAGCTAACTTGCTTCTCTTTTGCCACCATTTGTGTTCTCTCTGGTATTCTTCATCAGTTAAGTTGAACTTCCATTTTCTAAAAGACATCTTTTTTTTCCTAATAATTTCCTCAACCTCCCTTGTTAACCATGGTGGCTTTCTTTTGGACTGGGCGCTGCCTTTCCTAACCTGCGGAACACATTCCAGCTGAGCTTTTAAGACTGTGTTTTTAAATAACCTCCAAGCACCTTGGACATCCCTCATGGGTGTTTTGATTGTGTATTCCTGCATGCTATGGGGCTGGGCTTGATGGCCTTTGTGGTCTCTTCCAACTCTGTGATTCTTTATAGAGGTTTTAATCTTGTACTTATGCAGCATAGAAGGACCATGAATCTATTCCTCTGTTATGATTTCCCATGAATTCAAACACATAGTGTCAGGCTTTAAAATCCTGTACGGAGAAAGCCCACTGTGATTCGTCATGTTCTGCTTCAGATCAAATCAACCCATGTGACTATGTTTAGGATTAATGCTTTGATGGTTGTGATCATTTTCCAGTTTTCCAATCTGTAGGAATTTTTTACCAGCTTGAGGCTGGGGGGTAGGGCTGGGGGGCAGACAGACATATTAAACAAGTAACTCTCCTCTTCCACAGTCTGAAGTGATTCAGCCTATTGTATCTCTTCAAGGTTCCATAATCTGCATATGTGGACAAACCTGACCCTAGACAAGATGGTACTAATAGTGTTTGGGGATGCCAATATCATAGAGGATTGATCTTATTTTGGATACCCTGAAAATATTAGTTCTTGGAACAAATGTGTTTATTTATTCTAAAATATTTGTATTTCACTTTTCTTGCAAGCCGCAGGACTAAAAGCAGATTAACAGTTAGGAGATACTTTTTTGGGTTGGGTTTTTTTGTATTTTTGAGAGAGATAAGCATATGTTGTGGCAAAAAGTGCCTTTTTTCTGATGCACCTGCTTAAATTATTTCCTTCCCTTATAGATCCAGCAAATCTGATCATGCAACACAAACTTTGCTAATAGATTACTGTAACATGGTCTTCATGGGGTTGTCCTTGAGACAATCAAAATTTGCTTTTCTAATTTTCATCTGTGAATAGGTTGTGTCTTTGTCAATGGTTTGCATTTGTTATATGACTGGACTGAGCTCATAACAGTTGATGTGTGTTAATGTGGTATTTGTTTTAATCTTTTGTTAGTCATAATTTTGGGAAATGTATCAAGTATGTTTTATGTTTCTGTGTATTACAATTACTTGCAAGAAAACATGATGTGACCACCATGTTAAAATGTGTTTGAACTACTACTGCAAATCAGTGAAGGGTATAATGATTATTGAAAAGGCAACACAGCTTTGCCCGGACAAAAAAAGGACGATTTTTAGCTGAAACACTTGAATATTTTATTTTAAAAACCTAATGTGCATATGTTTCAGAATGTAGTGGCTATATGAGTCCTCAGGGTACGTCACCAAATTTCAGCAACATCATGTGCATCATAGCCTGTCTGATATAGGAACTAGAATGTGGAACCATGGATCCTGGTAACATAGTTCTCATCTGAGAGCTTGGTAAAAAAAAAACAACCCTTAAAAACCACAGTCTGTGATTTTATTACATTCCTTATTTTTTAAAGAAAATCTTTGTCAGTCAACAAATTGAAAAAGTTCTGGTTCCGGTTTGCATGCAGGCGGCTGTGTGAGGGATGAGCTCCATTAAGGACAGTCAAATAACTCTATTTTTACATTCCTGAATCCCTTTCCAAGCCACTGAATTATCTACTCAAAGCAGGCTGTTATCCAAGTGCTGCGGAGTGTTTATTTTACTATCTTCTTACCTCTTCCTTTTTACTTGAGAGGTTCCAAGGTCGACACAGTAATTAACGGCTCCAATCCTGAGCAAGCGTAAATTTCTATTCTATCAACTAATTTATCTCTGCCACCCTGTCACTCAGCAATTAGTCATGACTATTAATTAATCCAAATCCTGCATATCAAAGAGGAAAATAAGCTCAGTGTCCCCAGCTGTTTCAGACCAGCCTAAATTAAAACAATGCAAAATAACCTCTTCTGCCCTTTTAACAACACCAGATCAACAGAATGAAATGATCTGCACTACTGAAATGACCCACACTACTGAACTCCCAGAGGGAGAGAAAGCCTCTGAAATTGGCTGCAACTCACAGCTTATGTCTGCACCCAGCCAAGAGCTATCTGCAGGCATAACTCCAGAGCTTCCTGGCCACCCTGTACCCCCTGAGGAAGAAACTGCTGCTTTCTCCTCCACTGACTTTTCCTCCAGGGTGCTTTTTGAACTTGCTGACCAGTGCCTTTTAACTGCTAAATCTTTACAAATGGTAATGGGAAAGCTGGATATGATAAACAAGAAACTTGACAATCTCATGAAATCACATACTCAATTATTGCTCTCCCATGAGACTTCCAACCAGTTTGTCAAATCTTCTAGCCAGCCTCTTACTGCCTGCTCTGATCTAGAAGTTTCTGCCCCTACTCCTATTGGGTCTACAGTGATTCCCACTGATGCCCACAAAACTATATCCTCCCTTCCCAGTGGGATGTTGCAACCTATGAATCACTGTGGCATTGATTCAAGCTGCAAGGAACTTGCTGCTTCTTATCCTCTCACCCACTATGATTGTCTTAGATGTTTTTAAGCACAATGGACGGACCTAAAACTGGGAAAGCTAGTTTTAATCTTAATTCAGTTTTTCGGCTCTATTCTCAACCCACAGTGACTGCAGTTGAAATTTTATCCCGGACAGACCAGAGGTGGGATCCAACCAGTTCTCATCACTTCTCTAGAAGTGGTTACTAATTTTTTCTGAGTGCCGAGAAGGGGTTACTAAAGCAACCTCCCTGCCCAAGAGGGACTGGAGGTGCATGTGTGCGGCGGCGCCACTGTTTGAATCCCACCACCATCGGAACCTGTTATTAAAATTTTTGGATCCCACCACTGGGATGGACGTATACATGAGATATCTGCTTAATTTCTCCAAGCTAACCCACCAAATTTTCTAATGAGACACAAGTCTGTGCTAAATGCCCATGATGTGATCCCTCATCATGTTTTCAAAAATCCTAACGTCATTCCCTCCTTCAAAATGTTAATAAACTCCAAGGCTACCAAAAATCAACTCAGTTCAGCAATTCTCAATCCCACTCGGTTCTGATGATCTCACAAAAAGACTTGACAGACTTCTCTATGGAAACCGAGACTGCAGACACCAATACAGATCCTACGAGGGCATATTTGTCTCCAATTTGCTCACGCTCCACTGCAACTAACCCAAACTTCTCTTCTCCATCACCCTATGATAATATAAATGCAAGCCAAATTTTAGCCACCAAGATCCAGTCTGAGGTTGGATTATCCCACCCTTTGCAACCCCTACACATGAAGAACTCATGCATTTTCCATGACACAGAGGGTGTTTTTACAGACAATTGTTCCATCAGAATGACCATCCATAGCGTCTGAAACCCAGCCCATTCTTTGTATGTCATGGAACATCACCGGCTGGCATAGGCTCACTGGGGACGAAAATTTCAATGATTTCTTGTCTACTTTTGACCTCATTCTTCTGCAAGAAACCTGGTGTCCTGAAGCAATCTATATATATAAAAAGCTAACCATCCATTTGTTGGTGACTCCCTAATGCCGAAACGGCTGGACGGATCGCCCCCAAATTTTCATATGACATCCCTCCCTGTTGCGGGCAGGTAATTGGATCTTCAAATCGTCGAAAGTCCATACCTGAGCCAGGTAAAATGTCTTTTTCCTGGCAAACCAGGCCATGAAGCTGACTGTGTTTAACTGTCACCCTTAGAATGTTCATGCAGCCTGTCTGTCTGTGGCCTGAGGGCTTGGTATGAGGGCTTAGAACAGTGGTGGTGAACCTTTGGCACTCCAGATGTTATGGACTACAATTCCCATCAGCCCCCACCAGCATGGCCAATTGGCCATACTGGAAGGGGCTGATGGGAATTGTAGTCCATAATATCTGGAGTGCCAAAGGTTCGCCACCACGGGCTTAGAATGTTCGTGCAGATGGCCAGAGATGAGCAGTGAAAACAGTAAATAGGTAACACTGTTAGGTAATACGACTGGAAGTGAAACACATACACACTTTGCCATGTGAGATGTCAGGTGGGGTTCCCCCCACACACACATGCAGGTAACTTTCACTCTCTGTGCCCCACCCACTACTACCAACACACATACTCTCATCCACATCCAGCTCATCCTCACACACCTCACTCTGCCCTCCCTCACATCCAACCACCACTTACCCACTTCCTCACCCATATTCACCACAGCTCTCTTTTACTTAAAGCAAGCTGGAGTTTGCCTTTTTCTTCTAAGAAAATCCGTGGGGTGGGGGTGAACCAACACTACTGCCTCTGCTTCTTTTGCATGTGGCCCTTTAAAAACCCAGGGATCTGGATTCGATCTGAGTGCCTCACCACCCTGCCTCTGCTGCCTGACTGGGATAGCCTCCTTGCCCCAGTTCTGCCTTACCCAAGCCAGGACTGTGCGTCTTGAGTCAACAAATCCTAAAGGTTGATGATGATAAGTCAACAAAAACTAAAGAAGTCTATTTTAAACCACAAAAAAAGTTGCAAGGAATTCCCATTTATGCACAACAGCCCATGACAAGACATCTGCATCACCTGAATGTCATCTGGTGAGTGGGAATGTCCACAGAACTATACATTAAAAAAAAAATAGCTGAGGACACAAAGTGTGAAATTCTTAGTTCCCTTTTCTGGTACAAGCCTTCATAACGATTTCTTCTTCCCTCTGATGCATACCTTTTGTGCCCAAAACAACAGTGCAAAAATAGTGTTGAAAAGATGGAAACAACTCCTAGATTATACAAAGTACATATATAACGTCACCTGCCAAATATACCCTCAGAAGCCATGAACAGCTCTTCCTATTGCATTGTGGTATTTAAATTTATGGTATGCTGTACGATGACCTCATGCACAGCAGACCTTTAACTCACGCTGTCATCCACAACTGAGCAAACAAGTTCCCCAGTTCTCATCTCCATTTTATTCAAAAGAATCGATTCTCAGCTCAAGCATTTTTTTTTCCATAAATGGTCACAGTCAATCGAGTCCAAGGTGATATTTAGGTCAAAGAAGGCCACAAATAATTTGTCCCTTTTCAGTTTTGTATATTTCTCCCTTTAAAAGGATAGGACAATGCAATGATCCAAGGTGGTTCCTCCTTTCTTAAACCAAATCTGCTCAGATGTTTTTTGTTGCACCCCAATTTGTAAGTCTGATGGCGAAATGCTTGCCTAAAGCTTGCCTACAAAAGATAGCAAGCTAACATGACAAGCTAACATGACATGACATGGCTGATCAATATTACCTTTTCTGTGAATTGGAGTTATCATAGTATTTAGGTATATTTCCAGTTTGATCAACAAATGTGAAAAAAACATGCCAACAAGTTTGCCCAGCAGTCCTTATGATGTAAAAGAAGTTCAGGTGGGATTCCATTGGGGCCTGGAGACTTTCCTGCTCATAATGATCATAACAGCATCAGTATCTCATCTACCTGGTATATTTGTATAATTTATTATTTATTTGTTTGTTTGTTTGTTCGATTTGGTATACCGCCCTATCCCCAATGGGCTCTGGGCGGGGTACAACATAAGACATCATACATAAAATCATCATAAAACACAAGTATCACAGGAGGAGTGAATAAATAACTAGTCAATAAATAAGCCTATGGTTAATGCTCAAGCTCCATGAACTATAAAAATTAATCCCATTAAAACAATGGTTATTTCATAACACCGGCGTCCCGCGATAAACCCTTACTTGAACCCTCCCAAAAAGGAGGAGGAGGGGAACAGTGGGTCCCAATGATGTTAAGGGGCCCATATGAAGCAGAGAGGGGGGGGGGGCACACTCAGCAACTGGTCTTTCCAAAGGCCTGGTGGAACAACTCAGTCTTACAGGCCCTGTGGAAATCGCCAAGGTCCTGCAGGGACAGCTGGAGGAAGAGTGTTCCACCAAGCCGGAGCTGGAGCCAGAGCCGTAAAGGCCCTGGCCCGAGTGGAGGCCAGCCGCATCATTGAGGGGCCAGGGACCTCCAGTAAATTGGCCTCTGCCGAACGCAGAGGCTGAGCCGGGATATATGGGGTAATGCGGTCCCGAAGGTACGAGGGTCCCAGGCCGCATAAGGCCTTAAAGGTCAACACCCACACCTTGAAGATGATTCGGAACTCGACTGGAAGCCAATGCAGGCGGCGCAGCACAGGCTGAATATGATCTCGAAAGGCGCCCCCTGTGAGCAAGCGAGCCGCCGCATGCTGAACCAGTTTTAACTTCCGAATCAAACGCAAGGGAAGGCCCCCGTAGAGCGAGTCTAAAACTTACCAATATAAACATAATTTTCTGTAAGAAGAAATGCAAGTATACCCAACACTTGAAAGAGTTGCAAACTACAATGGTGTATATATCTTTAAATGTTGCTATTTGAGAAGTAGGTAAAGATGATCACCTGTACAAGCACCGGGTCATTACTGATCTCTGGGGTAACATCACATCACATTTACTGGGCATTTATTTATAGGGTGGTTTGCCATTACCTTCCTGAGTCATCTCTGTTTCACCTTTAGCAAGCTGGGTACAAATTTTAGAAGGATGGAAGGTTGACTCAACATTTACATGGCTGCCTGAAACGAACTTCCATCAAGCTCAGGTGATGAGTAGAACTTTGACCGCAGTACTGCAGGTTACCACTCTGTGCCACGGGGCTCCTCATCTGACAAGTGGGGGGGGGGGGGAAGCTGAAGGTAGAAAACAAATTCTGTACTTATAGAAACAACATGAACATATATCATTTGGACAGAAACTCTCTCATAGAATTACAATAAGTAGGACTGCCAGCATTTTGGGATGTTAAACTATATGACACTGAAACCACTGAACCCTTCAATAATGAGCTGTCATTAAACACGTAGAATTTTCATTGTTACCAAAATTATTTATAATTCAACAAAAAAAATTCTTGAAAATATTGTATATGTATCCAATACAAGAAGTTTTTTCCCAGTGGTTCCCCAGATTCCTCATTTTTTTCCACTAGAAAAATTGAGAAAGTCCTCAGACATTTTCATGCACCACATTTTAAATTCATGAGTTGCTTCATAAGACAAGGCTTTTCTCACCCAAGAAGAGAAAATAGTTCATAGGATTTTTTTCCATGAGGAAAATAGAAAACAGCTTTGGCAGAGAAACTATTCCCCTCCCCATTTCCTCTGGGTTTTTTTTTATTCACGGGCCTTCACATCTCTAGGTGGGAATGCTTCTGTTTGAGGCTGGCTTCCCCCCACCCCCCAACTCAAAACTGTCCAAACCAGCTGGTTTTCACTGCTAGGAGAAAAGAATCACGATCCCCAAACGCAGCTTCCAATACTTCGGCTAGGCAGCCAGCCCAATTTCTGCCAGGCATGACACTCCTTCCAACCTTCCCTTTCTCCAGAAACAGAGCTCTACCTCCTAGCAATGATACCCATTCTGGGCAGGAGAACTGCTACCAGTGCCTTGCTGTTGAATGTGTAAAAAACATCAGGCACACCTAAACTATAAAAATCATCCAAGGCAGAAGCTGTTCAATTATTGCCTGTTGTTTAAAAATGGCTATTTGTGGAAGGAACCTTTTGCATTTGGCAACCATTAAAATGTCAGGAGTTTTCCTTTGCCTATCTCCTAAGCTGACAGAAGAGGAAAAGCAGTGACAAGATAATGAAATGCAATGAAATGCACATAAAACTCATGTGCGTAAGAACCCAGAACATATCTTCATTGTTATCGTGAACAACACATTACCTTTTTTAACACTCCCTGTATAAACAACTTTTCCACAGAAACAGGAAACAGATGTTTTATCAGCTAGACAATATACACCAAGACAAGACTGGTAAAAGATCCTGAGACACAGACGCTGATTATACATTGGTGCTTTGCCCCACAGCAAGGGTAAGTTTCCTTTGGGGCAGAGATTTCATTGCAGACATGAACCGAAGATCCCAGAAGCCCTATGGTTCCTGAAAGCAGGGAAACCCCAATATTTTCTCTTGCTTCAAGGTTTCTGCTTCTTCTGGTCTCCCCCCACCACTTCTTGCAAGTATTTTCAGGGGATCAACAGCTGGCTTCTCCCCTAAAAAGTTAATGATAATGAGCCTGCATAATAGAAATATGAGAAATAGATACATGAAATGTAAAGACTCAACCCCCCCCCCCAAAAAAAAAAAAGCCAGCAGTCTTGCAATCGATAGGGAGTGATCTGAAAATGGGGGCAGGCAAGCCACACAGCAGGGTATGGGGCACCTCCTCATGTGTAAACAAAGAAATGCAAGGAGACCCACTGCAATAAGTGTTGTGGAAAGAACTCCATGCATAAT
Source organism: Sphaerodactylus townsendi (assembly GCF_021028975.2). Lineage (NCBI taxonomy): Eukaryota > Metazoa > Chordata > Lepidosauria > Squamata > Sphaerodactylidae > Sphaerodactylus > Sphaerodactylus townsendi. The sequence continues at coordinate 119,846,699 of NC_059426.1, read as the reverse complement.
GGGCCTGGGATAGCCACATGGGATTTCTTCTGATATTTGCAGATTTCTCCCATGGTGAATTTTTAAAAAAATTCTATAACAAACCTTGGGGATTGTCTGGGAGTCCATATGGGAAGGAGGAAGACAGCAGGGTAGGAGAAACCTCTGCTGCTGCTATAGACTCTCTAAGTCTGCAGGACAATATTTGGGTGTTAAAAGGACCTCCTGTCGTAGTCCCACACACTCCAAACTTGCACACTGCCAAATAATGGCAGTAGCCATCTGGGATGTTAAGCTGAAGGGAAGCACACAGCTCAGACATACTGAGCCCAAATTCTTATCTTTAAAAACCCTTTAAGCTGCTGGGAGGAGCGCGGGGCAGCAGTGGGGTGGGGAGGTGGGATGCCACTGCAGATCCAAGAATTACTGGGAGAAGGAGAATTGATCTCAGATGACCTGCTTCCTCTCAGACCAACACCCCCCCCCCCCCCCCCGAGATTCCAAGAGGCCTAGAGAAAAATACTCTGTTCTTTTAATAGAGGTGTAACATACATAGATGGTCAAGTGAAGCTTTTCATGGCATGGAGGCAAATAACATCCAGGGACAACTTCAGCATGTGTTGGAAAGGTTTCCTGACAATAAGGAAGGGGGAATCTAGAAAGAAAAAATCCTTGATGTAGATGCTGTTTTATGGCCATTTAGTAACACCTTCTCCCATTTTTCACCATATCCATTTTAAAATGCATGGTATGATAAAGAAAAAGCCATCCTCTAAGCGTAAACTGAAAACTGTTCCTAAATCCAAAATCCAGTGGCAAGGAGGCTTCCCATGCAAGCCTAAACCCTAGCATATCTCTCCTCAGAACTAAACACTGTCCCCACCCTACCCCAACAAGGGATGCCAGCCTTCAGGTGAAACCTCGGGATTCCCCAGAATTACAGCTCTTCTCCAGGCTACAGAGATCAGTTCCCCTGGAGAAAATGGATGCTTTACAGGGAGGGTTCTGTGGCACTGTACCCACTGAGGTTCCCCCTCAGGATACATCCCAAAATCTCCAGGAGTTTCCCAACCTGGATCTGGCAACCGTACCCCCATATCCTGTGTTGGTGACCAGAAAAGACCTGGTAACCCTATCCCAGCTCACACTAAGGCTACTGTTGGCACAGGAGTCAAGCTAGTGTGTAAAGCCCAATGTAGGCCCAACATGGCTCCCAGCGTCATGTTAGGCAGATTTGATCCAGCAAATGTCCTTTTGTTGCTGCTTTTTAAAAATCAGAAAACAAATGCTAGAAATAACCAGAATCATGTGGAAGAGCCCTGTTCTTGTCTTTTCCAGCAATTGTCCCAAAAGCAAAGCACCTGGCCAGACCCGTTTTCTTTTGATCAGTTGGCAATTTCACTTGAAAACATTCAGAAAACACAGTACAAACAGTTTTAACATACTTTTTAAAAGCAGATAGCTCATGGCATTATACTTGTTCCTTTAGTGTTTTGACATCTTTCTGTGTAGGTTTCTATGGGGCTAATTCAGACCCAGAACTTGTAAGAGAAACTAAGTAAGGGGGTGTTGTGTGGTTTCTGGGCTGTATGGCCATGTTCAAGTAGCCTGCATCTGTGGCTGGCATCTTCAGAGGATCTGATGGTAGTAAGGCAAGTGGAGTATATATACCTGTGGAAGGTCCAGGGTGAGAGAAAGAACCATTTGCCTATTAAGAATTGTAAAGGGTGCAATTAGCAAGCTTGATTTGCATGTGTTGAGTGGGATCCACCCATTTAGCATGTGAGTAACCATGAAGACAGCATAATCAATTAGTGAGGGCATCTGCATTGTAGTAGCGTGGCCTTTTGATCCAGATGCCCTCACTAATGCTATCTTCATGGTTACTGTGAACACATACATGTAGCAATGAATAGTAGTTTCCCTGAGTTCAATTAAACAATTTGTTCTTGCTTATAAAACTTTGTAGTGAATTTAGACCCACTTCTCAAGTCCACCAAGATTCAGTATTCTATTCATCCACTTTTGTTTCAAAATGATCCAGTTCCCACAAACTGAACAGAGCAATAACGAGACTTAAATCTGCAGCTTGAAAGATATAGCCTTTGTACAAGGTGACAAGAGCCCAGAAAAATGTATCAAGCTCCCCAGCAACTAACCTTTTCCTCTGCTAGATTCCATATACTGACTTCACCACAACTAGGCCAAACTAACTATTCTTGGCGGTTACCCAGGCACTTCTAACTATCCATGCTGAGTTTTGCCAGTGAAGGAAAGAAAAAAATAAAACAAACACTGATCAGATTTATTTTCTGTACCAATTTTTAGGGTTGCTGACTTCCAAGTGATGTCTGGAGATCACCAAAAACTACAAGTGACCTTTGGAGGACAGAGATCAGTTCCCTTATGGTTTGCCAGGTTCCCCCAGCCACCAGCAATGGATGGGGGAATACAGTTGCCATATCCAGGTTGGGAAACTCCTGGATGTCCTGGGCACAGAGCCTGGGGATCAAGGGTGCAGTGAAGGGGGAAGGGCTCAGCTGTTGGGAGGGCGTGCAGCAAAGCCCAGGTGCCATTTTTCAAAATGATGACCCTGCTGGGGAGGGTGGGATTTGGGTAGGGGAGGGACCTCAGCAGGGTTTAATGTCTTAAAGTTCACCCTCCAGAGCATTCATTTTCTTCAGGAAAACTGATTTCTGTAGTCTGGGGATGAACTGTAATTCTGGAGGATCCCCAGGTCCCACTTGGAAGCTGGCATCCCTAGGCCCTTAAAGAAAAAGGCTACTTTGCTGGATGACCTCTATGGAATTATATCCTGCTGAGGTCCCCACCTAAACCCCATCCTCCCCAGATTCAAACCCAAATCTCTCAGAATTTCCCAAGCTGGCAGCCCTATGTTCTTTCTGCATCCTGAGGAAGCATAACTTAGATGTGACTTTGGCTTCCAACCAGATGAGCCATTTGAATACTATTGCTGATCAGAATGTACAAGAAGAGTTGCCAACTACCAGGTGGGCCTGGAGCAATCCTGAAATTGTAGCTGGTCTCTAGGTTACAGCAATTAGTTACAGGGGAGAAAATGGCAGTTTTGAGCATGAACTCTGTGGTATCATAAGGAATGCTCCCTAGGCACTGCCCCCAAAATCTTCTGGAATTTCCTAACTCAGAGCTGAGGGACTTTGAGAAAATCAAGCCACAATTTGGGAGCGAAGGCCCTTGACATTTTCCAAGGAAAGATTTTCTGTCCCATGGTGAAGTTGCACAATGACTTTTCAATGACCTAGACTTTTCAATGACCTGGTTGACAACTTCCCAGTGGTAGTTGGAGATCTCTCCGTATTACAATTAATCTCCAAACAACAGAGATCAGTTTACCTGGAAGAAATGGTCACTTTGGTAGGTGGACTCTATGGCAGTATACCACATTGAACTCCCTCCCTCCCCAAACCCCGCCCTCCTCAGCCTCCACTCTTAAAAGCTCCAAGTATTTTCCAACCCAGAGCTGGAGGTATGGCCAGTTCAAACCAGTTTTTGTAGTATTTAAGCCCTTTCCTTGGGGCAAAACACAAATCCCTGGTTCAGAGCTTCGGCCTTTTTGTTTTGCTTGTATGCAATTTATTTATCCTCTGTCACACAGAGACACTGGTAAGATAAACAGAAAAACAGCAACAAGAAGAAAGAGAATATTCTATGATCTGAATCAAAGGAAGTCAGTGTTCTTTACTAAAAGCAGATGAAAACACTGATGCATATTTCTGCTGTACTGCTTAACCTGATCCAGGAAGCAGTCATCGTGGGTGTTGTCTGTGCAAAAGGGCTCCTAAACCACAGCACTCCCACTGTGTCAACATAGCATCTATTTTTATGTTGGTAGATAGAGATTCATATAGACACTTGACTTATTTAAATCTTAGTGTGGCTCTTTTAGTAACAGGAGAAGGTCCTAAAATTCTCAGGAGCACAGGAGTTTGGAGGTGTTGCAGGCTCTTGAAACCATTAGTTTCTTGTTTGCTTAAGTTTGCTTAGGTTGTCACTTTCCCTGTACTTTTAACAGCTGCATGCAACAGGCACAGATTTTCCCAGCATGTTGAGTTTCTGCCAGCCACCTAGTTACGAACAGAACAATGCACCTACGGAAAAGATACGGTGGCAGACTTACAAGTTGAGAAGTCTGTTTTGGTAGGAACACTGAATGTGGAAAATGAAGTCCCAGTAAATCCCTAAGTGGGAAGCTTTCTCTAGGCCAGGGGTAGGGAACCTTTAACACTCGAAGAGCCATTTGGACCCGTTTTCCACGGGAAAAGAAAACACTTGGAGCCGCAAATAATTTTTGACATTTAAAATAAAGATAACACTGTATATATTGGGGTTTTTTTTACCTTTTTCTCCGCTCATTCTGAGAAGTGCATGAATGCACCCACCCTGCTGCCTGCAGGGCGGGCAAGGATGAAGCCGGCGGCTCGGCTCGTGGAGCCACAGTGCAAGGGCAGAAGAGCAGCATGCGGCTCTCGAGCTGCAGGTTCCCTACCCCTGCTCTAGGCAGACTCTAGGATGACTTTTCCTTTTTTCCCCAAAAAACAATAAAATTGCAGGTAAAAAAGGAACATCTAGCTATCAAGACGAGGCTTGATATCTTATCATGTGCATATTGGTAAGTAAAGGGAAGTCTTTACTTTTCAGACTCATAATCTTTTGAGAACTCTGCAGAAACAAGAAAGATTCAATTTGAACAGAGCAGAGTTAGTCACAATTTTCAGCCAGAAGTACTTATCTGGGTATTTTACCAACATTTGAAAACAGAATGAACTTGTATCCAACAAAGAGGTCTCAGAAGTATGTGGAGGAGGGGAGAATGATGTTCTAAAGGAGAAGAGATGATAACGATAATAAGTTGATTTGGGTCCTCATTAGAAGAGGAAGATGTCACCCAGAAGGTGTCGTTTGGAGCAGTGGGGAATCAAACCCAGTTCTCAGGACTAGAGTCCACTGCTCTTCTTAACCACTACACCAAGCTGACTGCAGCATGAAAGAAATGCAGGGTATAAACGAAGTAAACAAAAAAAATGCTTTGAATCCTCATTGGAGACAAAAGTGGGATATACATGAAATAGTTAAGTATGTGACAACAAATGACTGGATGCCTTCAATTGTTAAGCAGCTGAGTGCAGGATGCAAAACTGGCCCCGACTGGCCAGACTTGGAATAATAACTTGGTTTATAATATGCATTCCAGAGACTACAGGCTGCAGTAACTCATTCCCACAAATGTGCACACAGAAGTCCACATGACTTGCCAAAATTTAAAGAAGCATAGGAAGATTCTCATTTTACACTATGCTTACAATTATAAGTACATGTAAGTGGAATCTTGTTCTAGTTTTCCTTTCAGTCACAGTCATACTTGCTGACAAGTGGGCTCTACCATGTGAAAGTAGCTGTGCTGTTCATTGCAGTACATGTGTGCAGAAGACAATAGTGATATTGGCTTCCAGTTATGCAAAACAGAATGCAAACGTTACTCATGCAGGCATTCTTGCATTGCAAAATAGATGCATCATCAATCACAGGCACAGATGGGATTTAAACAAGCAGTCTTCAAGAAAAGGTGTTAGCTTTCGCTGCTTGGATAACAGTTTGTGAGGTCACGCACAGTTATCATTGTCTATGCATATGGCATCAAAGCTGTCATCTGTGTATTAACCCTATCTCTTTACTCTCAACTGAAAGTGGATATGCTACTATTAGTCAATGAAAGGCATATGGCAACTGCCTACTACATCCAGTACTATGCATTATTGGATATCAGAGATCTTGCTTTTTGCATCATATGTCTTTAAATGCCTGCCATACGTAGCTCAATTCCAGGTTCTGTAAAACTCCAGCTTCTGCTCAACTGCGGATTTTGTAAACTGCCTTGAATATAGACTACAGAAAGGCAGTGTATAAATTATTTAAATAAACAAACAAATGTTATAAGTCTAGTCCTGGATCCATCTGAAGACATTCCACCTCATGTGCCATTGATGACAGAAACCAGGGGGAAAAAACTGTGATTCAAGGTCAATCTATGTTTTTAGTGAGTACTTTCAATTGTTTTATGGATCAGTTCCTTACCCTTCCCACCCCTATTTACAGGATTATACTTTTTTGCATGCCACCACAAGCTTAGATTTTCAGGCAGATGCAGGCAAAGAATTTAATCTCGTATATAGCATCAGTTGCCCCTGTTTCTCAGTCTATGGGAAGGGATCCAAAATGTGCTGAAACTGTAAGCTGTCACCATGAGCCAAACGTTCATATGAACTGGTTCTGAAAGATGGGGGGCAAATATTTGTTGAAGGAATGTAGGCTGAGAATGCATTGTTTGGTAGCTTTAAGATTCAGAGTGAAAATTTTCCATAATACCAATCTGCCACTAAGCAACTCTGAAAAGCATTTTGCAGCTGCTTAGAGATTTGGGTAAGTCATTGTCATGTACTCAGAGTTACCTTTCAGTCCATCAGCCAACATTTCATTTCACTTTCAAGGCAATGAGAATCATTTTCACAATAGCCCCGGCACCTGAGAAGGAAAACACAATGCAAGACTTTGATTTAACAAGGCCACACAACTTTACTGACAGAACTGCAGCATAGTTCAAACAAAATGTTGACACATTACAGCACTGCAGGGAACAGAGATTAGAGGCAATGTCTTTAAGATGTCAGAATCTGTCAGAATGTAGCTATCTGTCCAATAGGACCCAAATGTCAGGATTACATATTGTGCTTTTGGGTGACCCACCACTACGGCTGGTGAAAGAAGATACTGGCAAAATATATGCCTCCCAGATGCTGATCACATTCAGAGCACCTCCAGTCCCCAAGGATCCTGGACAACAACAAGCTGGCCCTATGAAGCCTTACCTCATCCCGGTCTTTCCAAATATATCTTTAGCCCAATTTACTGTTCTGATCACTTTTCCCGTGCTCCAGAGTTCTGCAAATTACAAGTTGTTGTGACCAAATAGACAGTTCTGAGACTTAATTCTGCAGCCCCCATATAACTGAAAGAGCTCTGGAAACAGTATGGTGTGGATAAAAAAAGCAACACCCTATGCTTCTAGAAAATCTAGAGTGAAAGAAGGTAACAAACATCTAACTTGAAGCCAAAAAATTCCCACTTTGTGCTTGAGCAACCAGCCTGCATCCATACTGCCAACCTAACGGTAAGGAGGGATGGGTAATCTTGAGTCCACCAGTGAACAGGAACATATGGAGTGCTCTCTGGCATCAGACACCCCTGACTGAATGCCCCCCTGGGCAGGCTTGCTATTGCATGTCCCTTCGCCAGGCTGATGAGCAGAGAGCGCACTTTCATATAAAACCTGGAGGAATATTTTTCTGCCTGTAGTGACAAAATCCAGATCAGAGAAAGGCAGGCGGAAGCCTGGATGTTCTGTCAGAACATATTTTGTCTAGGTTTATTTTTTAAAAAAAATCTGATGCCACTAGTTGAGAGTTTGTGGGAACAATTCTGAGCGCAAGTCAGTATGAAGTTATCAGTATGTCAGTTACTAGCAAGTGCCCTCTAGTGTCAAGAAATATTTAAACTACATATTAGTACAATAGCCTGTTCACATTTTCCCAGCATCTCCATTTGGGCCCATGGGTGAAATCTGTGTGTGGATTTGACAACAGGTAATATATGTGCCCACAAAGCAGTTCTGGCCATCAGACCAAAGACTACTGGTGGTTGCACCACTTAGATGAGTAAGAATTGCCACTGCTCAGCCTTAGTGTTTTCTCTGTAGCTGCACCTGTGTTGTAGAATGGGCTTCCTGGGGACATGAATTTCAACTCTTCACAGGCTTCAGAGGGTTTGTAAAGTAGAGCTGTTTCACTGTGTTTCAATAGCTCATGAATCACGTTGCCAGCTATGAAAATGAACAGTTGCGGTTTTTAAGGTATGATAAAACTGATATTAAAGGGAGCAGTAGAGGCGCTAGTTCAAAAGTTGGCAACTCATGAGTGAAGTTAGAGCTTGCTCTATTTTATCTCTGCTTAGGGCTCAGATGGGTATAACTGTCCTCAGGTTGGCACAGTTATTCCCACAGACGTGTGTAAAAGATTACACCCTTATAGCCCAATTGGTCTATGGAGGGAAGTTCCAGTGTGGTGTAGTAGTTAAGAGCTGTGGACTCTAATTTGGAGAACCAAGTTTGATTCCCCACTCTTCCACATAAGTGGCAGACTCTAACTTGGTGAACTGGGTTTAATGCCCCAGTCTTATATATGAAGCCTCCTTGGTGACCTTGGGTTAGTCACAGTTCTCTCATAATTCTCTCAGCCCCACCTAGCTCACAAGGGGTCTGTTATGCGGAAAGGAAGGGAAAGGAGTTTGTAAGCCACTTTGAGACTCCTTACAGAAGAGAAAGGCCGGGTAGAAATTCAAACTCTTCTGGATTTGCGCCACCCTTTGGATGGGGCTGATAGTCTTCTTAATGGGACACAGGATACTTATTTTGTCACATGAGAAACCACAATTTGAAACCAAATAAGGTAGGTAGACTATCAGGCAGCAGCATGGTCAGCATACAAACAAAAACCCTAATCTGTCCCAATTGTCCATCAATAGATTTATATCACAGATGTGCTGGAACAGATCAGACAGCAAAAGCAAAAAGAAAGGAATTTGTGTCTACAGATCTCTCCACAAAATATATGGGAAGAGTGTATTTATTATTAGGTAACTGTCTTTAGCCATTTATGGCAGCATTGTAAAAGTGGCTGCATCCACAGCAACACATGGATGATGAACTAATTTTCTCTCTCCATTGAGGAAACTCAATGATCTTTTGAAAAACCCAGGATTTTTCAGAAAACCTCTGAATTTTACAATTTTTGTTTTGGTCAAGCCTAATCAGTCTATGACTTAGGACCACAGTGCTTTCACAGTGGAAACCATTTGGAGGTGCTGGAGTGATTTGTATATATCACAAATTCTGCAGTGGTGGGGAAGGATGGGTTGCAATTAATTAATTAAGGATGCACATGTTTGAAAGAGTGTTAATATGAATGTATAAAGTGGAAACAATGCAAGATACTCCACCTTGTGGTGAAATACTGAAACAAATATGTTGAGTTACTGATTTAGGGGAAGTAATGCACACACTCCAACTGGGACCGCATCTGGAACACATGAAGCACCTTATACAGAACCAGGCCACTGGTCTATTCTGACCTGCAGCAATTTGCCACAATCTTAAGCAGAGGTCTTACACCACCTATTTGATCCTTTTCAGTGGAGATGGACAAAGATTGAACCTGGAACCCTTTGAAGTTAAAGCAGATGCTCTTCCATTGAGCCATCCCATCCCATGGCAATAAGCCCAGACACTGCACACTACTGAAGATTCATTTTGGGGCAGTCATAAGGATAAGCACAGATGTCTGTTATATGTGCAATATATGTCTGTTACATGTGCAATTTGATGTGCATACTACCAGGACATTATGGAGGGGGTGGGTGGGTGTTGAGCTGTCCTGTACAGTCCTCCAACTTTTGGATGTGGTTGGGTTTGGGAGTTTGACAGCTCCATCCACACAACTGGGCACCTGAAAGCTGTGCTACAGCCACCCCGCTGCACCATTCTCAGGATGGTTTTCTGACAGCATGAGGAGCCAAAATGGCAACAGAAACCGTCCACTGTCATAAAGCCCTCCATGGGGGCCCTATGGACTTATGCCACCAAAAAAATGGCATAAGTTCAGCAGCCGGGCACCGGTGTTTCTGACAAAGAAGCTAGGCCACACCTCCAGAATGGCAAAGAAGCTAGGCCACACCTCCACATCCCTGGCCACACCTCCAGAATGCCCCTATGAAGCTGGCACAGGCAATGGGGTGAAGGAGCATTGGTGTGGTGTGTGTTGCCACATCCAGCCATTCCAGTGGACCCTGATGGCCACCTGTCAGCAGATCCACCCATCCACTGGGACAAGTGCCATAGGTCTGTACCACCTCTGACACCAGATTTCGCCGCCGCCCCCTTTGGATGGGGCCATTGGTTTAAACTGTTTTATGGTTTTAGGATTTTACAGTGGTTTTATTATAATGCTGTAAAACATTTTTATGGTTTTTATTGTAACCTGCCCTGAAACTGTCATGAAGGATGGGGAATAAATCTGAATAAATAAATAAATATGTGGCAGACATGGGTATAATGAAATAGTTAAGTTCTAATGCTGCAACCCTAATTCTATTTACTAGGAATAAGCAAGCCCCAGTGAATTTCATGGGACTTCCTCCTGTATGGTGTTGAACAATTGGAGCTCTTCATGACATGGAGGTAAATAACAACACCTGGAAAATAATATCCTATTACATCTCTATTAAAGGGATAGGGCAATTTTCACTAGGCCAATTCTTAGGATTCTGCTGAGCTTAGAAAAAAACTGTTAAGAGCAGCAGAATTTATGCTTTAATCATAAGCACAGATATTAGGGAATAAGTCACACTGAAAATTTTATTTGTTTCTATGTAATTTATTATTTCATTATTATATAATTCATTATTATGTAAAATTATTTTTATGTCATTTAGGATCGCATAATTACAAGAGCATTGGACTAGGATCTAGGGGACCCAAGTTCAAATCCTCACTCTTCTACTGGGTGACTACAGGTCAACCACCCACTCTCAGCCTAGCCAGCCTATCTCACAGGATTGTTGTCATGGTAAAATATTGGAGAGGAGAACAATGCAAGTCTCCTTTTAGGGAGGAGAGTATGGTATAATACAAATAAATATAATTTAAAAGTTTTGCAGTATCTTAAGAGTTTAAAAAGTATTATGGCATAAGCTTTTGTGAACTAGAAACTACCTTACCAAGTGTACAAAGTGCATTCTCTGTTGGCAGATATACACTCTGCAATATAAAAGAAAAATGTAAACATTGGGGTCAATAAGCAATAAAATGCAAGAGATGAAACAGACACAGATCACCTGTCTACACACTGACTTCCAAAATGGGGAGGGAGGGAGGGTATGAGCACATTAGCCCCCACTTCCAATTGCTGAGTGGCATCAGAGTGTGAACACACGGAAGAAGAAAAAGAGGGAAGAAGAGGACAAGGAGTTGTTTGAATTTATACCCCACTTTTCTCAACCTTAAGGAGTCTCATAGCAGCTTACAAATGCCTTCTTTTCCCCTCCCCGCAACAGACACCTTGTGAGATAGGTGGGGCTGTGAGAGTTCAGAGAGAACTGACAAGCCTCCCAGCAGGCTTCATGTGGAGGAGTGGGGAAACAAACCTGGTTCACCACATTAGAATTTGCTTCTCAAGTAGAGGAGTGGAGAATCAAATTCAGTTCTCCAGATTAGAAACCACAGCTCTTAACCACTACCACATGCTGGTGTCCATAACTATGCTCCCTGTGATTAGCTACATTTAGAAAGCAACATTACAAATTATGGTAGGGAATGTAGGTGAGGACACGATCCCCACATGTTTATACAGTGTACAACTTTGCAAACAAATGCGGGGGAGGTGTTGGGACCAAGCTTGCTAGTGCCTGCTCTCCCTTCATGCATGGCCAGTCAGTTAATGGATGGATCATCTGTACCGGTTTAAAGTCTGTAACATTTCTGAACAAAGCTCAGATGTATCAAAGTTAAGTACAGTGAGCATTCACAACAGAAATAACAGGTGATAATAGTAGAGTCTTGCTAGACTTGCTAAGTTAATTTAACACCTGTAATTTCTGTGAACTGAATTTAATTTCCTGCCTCTCCTCACTAAAAAGTCAGCTTGGAGAAAAACTAGAGTTTCTAGCATTTACTAAATCTCATACAATAAGAAGTGAAGCTTGCAATAGGCTAGTACCTCATTTCAGGATCTGGAGAGCCCTGCTTCGCCTTTGCCAGTCAGATCAAGACTATCTGTCTGTCTGTCACCTGCTTTTCTTCCTGATGGGGGCCCAGTGCAATTTACAACAGTACAAAGATGTAATATACATATTCAAACAAAATAACCAGCAATGGGGGGGGGGGGGGTTGGTTACCCAAGGCCACAGGCTAAAAGTCAAGATCCTTTTGGCTCATGCCACCCTAGCTCTATGCCTGGAGAAGGAAAGGAAAACAAAAGGTCAGATACACCCAGAAGTTATGTGTTTCCAAATCTTCCCCTTCTGCTTGCCCCATTAAGGTGAGACATGATGTGGTGGCCAAGAAAACCAATGCGACTCTGGGCTGTTTCAATGGGGGACGGGGTATAGTGTCTAGATCGAGGGATATAATTGTATCTCTCTATTCTGCATTGGTTAGACCCAGTGGTGGGATTCAAATAATTTAACAACCGGTTCCGGTGGTGGGATTCAAATAATTTAACAACTGGTTGTTTACAAGCACCATTTTAACAAACGGTTCTGCCGAAGTGGTGCGAACCTGCTGAATCCCACCACTGGTTAGACCTCACTAGGAATATTGTGCACAGTTCTGGGCACGGCAATTCAAAAAGGATATTGAGAAACTGGAATGGGTCCAGAGAGGAGCAACAAAAATGGTAAAAGGTCTGGAATCCATGTCCTACAAGTTGAGACTTAGGGAGCTGGGTATGTTGAGTTTGGTGAAGAGAAGGTTGTGACTTGATAGCCATGTTTAAATGTTTGAAGGGATTTCATGTTGGTGAGGGAGCAAACTTGTTTTCTGCTGCTCCAGAGACTAGGACCAGGAGTAATGTGTTCAAGGTGAAGGAAAAGAGATTCCACCTAAACATCAGGAAAAACTTCCTGATAGTAAGGGCTGTTTGACAATGGAATGCACTACCTCAGAGTGTGGTGGAGTCTCCTTTTTTTGTGGCTGGATGAGGCTGGATGGTCATCTGACAGGAGAGAGGCTGGATGGCCATCTGACAGGATGGCCATCTTAAAGAGAGGCTGGATGGCCATCTGACAGGAGTGCTTTGATTGTGTGTTCCTGCATTGCAAGGGGTTGGACTTGATGGTCCTTGGGTTTTTTCCCCAGATCTATGATTCTATGAACTCTGAGGTGGTGGTAGTTAGGAAACTTGACCATGATTATTCCAGTTGAGTGTGCATCTCTATGGCTATTATGTGTATGTCTATACAATTTTAGCCTCAGTAAATTCTCTTGAAATAATTTTTTTGCAAATGAATCTTGACAATATTTAAGGAAAGGCTTTTCAGCTTTATGGTATATATGGCGCTTGAGTGGGTGGTAGCTACACAGCTTCTGGTAGTCTTGGAAGAGACATATTGTCTAGACTCATTTCAATCTGAATCCAGGCTTGATTTCAGGGTAGAAATGGCCTTGGTTGTCCTGTCTGATGACCCTCACCAGAAGAGTGATAGAGGAGTGCATCCCAGTTGATTCTCCAGAACCTCTCTATGGCATCAACCATAGTATTCTGGAGGGACTGATTGGACTGGAAGTAGGTGACACTGTGCTTCAGGGGTTCTGCTCTTAATTGACCAATTGATCCCATGAAGTGGTCTGGGAGAGTCCTGCTTTGCCCTTTAGCATTTATGCTATTGGGTCTTGCTGGGTTTCATCTTAACCCTGGGTTTCATCTTAACCCTCATTCTATTCAACATTTGCATAAAACCACTGGGAGAGGTCGTCTGGGGATTTGGAGTGAGGTGCCACCAACTTGCAGATGCTGCTCAGCTCTATTTTCCCCCCACAACTAAGCCAGATAGGTCTGTGGAAGTCCTGAACAGTTGCCTGGAGAAGTTAATGAGATGGATGAAGGTCAATATACTAAAGCTCAGTCCAGTCAAGACTGAGGTGCTGCTGGTCAATGAAGAAGCTACTCAGGGGACTGTGGAGTCAGCTTGTCCTGGAGGGGGTTGCACTCCTTTTGAAGGAGCAGGTTTGCAGTTTGAAGGTACTACTGGATCCTGGATCACAAGTGGAGACCTCAGTCTCCTCTGTGGCATGTGTGACCTGTCTCCAAGTCTGGATGGTTTGCCAGCTTCAGCTGCTCCTCAAAAAGTAAAGTCTGGCCACAGTGATTTATGCTCTGATCATCTTTCCACAAATTTGCAGCCCTTAAAAACTAAAACCAAAAATAACAGCTGAAAATAAGAATCCCTGTCAATAAAAAGATACCAAATTAAGAAGATTAAAATAAAGTATGCAGGCAAAGGTTCTTACAGTGCCATCCTAAGCAGTTATGTTTTTCCACCCCTATTGACTGCAATGAATTTAGGGCTAAACTACACAAGACAGCATCCTTGTGTTTGCCAGGGAGATGCTGCCACCATTTTAAAGTGATTTTAAAATGCCATGAGGCCATGTGCAGCAGGTAGAGGCAATCTTGTGTTCCCCACCCCCACCCCTTTTCAAGAGCCAAAACAGTGACATGGGAGGACAGAGTGCAGCAGTTTTAGTGCTTGAAAAGATGTATGGGGATTAACAAGAAAACCTCAGCTGCTGCACTGCAGAACTGATCAGGATTGGGCACTTTGGGCATTTTAAAATCATTTTAGGATGGTTGCAGAGTCTCTGTGACACACAGAGCAGGGCTACCAGTGTTGACTTCGGGGGGAGGGGGGAAGAGGACAGGACAGAAGCATAAAGAGGGCAAGTTAGTCCTTCAGATACTGTGTCTACTGCCACTTATAAAATCCTCCATCTGGAAGCATCCTAGCTGTCACTGGGAAACGTGGGAAGGGGCACTAACTGCAGAAGCAATCCCAGTGACTGACACACTGATCTGAACAGGCTTAGACTGGAGTAACAACATAGGGTTGCACTGCAAGTAACTCAGGCAATGTTGTAGACCAGGTACATCCCCAAAGTAAAGAAAAACCTAGGAAATCAGCTTTCTTTCTCCACAGATTAATCTTTCAACACTGTAGACAGCAGGTTCTATTTATTTATTTTTAAAAGCCCATAAGCATGTCGCTTTACAAGAAAATTGAGGCTGTTCTTGTTTACAATAGCATAGCAAACTTTCAATTTCTGATCATACTGTAAAAGGTTTACACGTCAGAAATCTTGAAGACAGACTTTTTCAGTCAGTTTCTTCAACATTGTTATTAACAGAATCAATTAAAAATGTGTGTAGTAGGTATCAGCTTTTCTTTGGGTTACAGTCGGATACATAGTCAGTGGCTAATGAACCACATGTGGCTCTTCAACATGCTATCTGTGGCTCTTCTGAGCACTGTTCCCCAATGTGGCACATGCCCCATTTTCCAGAAAAGTGAGCAAGGACACTCTAGGGCAGGGGTAGGGAACCTGCGGCTCTCCAGATGTTCAGGAACTACAATTCCCATCAGCCTCTGTCAGCATGGCCAATTGGCCATGCTGGTAGGGGCTGATGGGAATTGTAGTTCCTGAACATCTGGAGAGCCGCAGGTTCCCTACCCCTGCTCTAGGGTTCATAGCAGACAAATGTTTCCCCCCTTGAAAGAGCTGCCATCATTGGGCCTGGAGGACAGGTAATCGTTGAGCTGCAGGCCTCGTGGCAGGAATGGAATAAAAGGTCTGTCTGTTAGATTTCGTTTAGAGTCATGGATGTGCCCAGTAGTGTGTGTGAATGCAGTTTGTAGAAACTTCTCCAGAGACATAAATGTAAAAGGTAAAACTTACATTTATTCAATCATCTTCAGTTCACAACTTTGTTCCAAGAAAAGGTAAATAGAAAGAACCCTATCTAAAGAGATTACTTTCCCTATGACAAGTGGGCACAACTAACGCGCCATCACGTGTGTGGAAGTGAGTGGATGCTGCAGTGGCAAAGGCCCCACTGAGCAGGCTGCCATTGACCATGCGCTCGGTTCAAAGGCTAGAGCAGAAGTGAGACTAGCATGGGGAAGAAAGGAAGTTAGTGGGCGGTCTCCTGGCCCAGACAAGGAGGGCAAACAAGAGAGGCAACATCACAGTTAGAGTGAGATACATAGCACCCCCCAGTGTCCAGGCATGCAGAAGTCGCTTATTCCAACACTCCCTCTCGACACTGCATGCTTTCCAGGTATACAATGTTCAATTTGTCACGCAGGCTTTGGAACTTGTCTCTTGGCAGTGGTTTGGTCAAGATGTCTGCTGTCATCATATCAGTAGGACAGTAGCAAAGTTTCACAGTTCCTTCTGCCTGTAAGAGTCTTACATATTGATCCTTAATTCCAATGTGTTTAGTACGTGCACTGTTCTTTTCTGAAAGAGAAAGAGCTATACAACTCTGGTTATCTTCTAGCATTTGTACAGGTAAAGGTTCATCAATACCAAAATCTTCTAACAACATTAAAAGCCATTGTAATTCTCTACATGCCTCAGAAACTGATACTAATTCTGATTCAGTAGATGAGTGAGCAACAACACTTTGTTTACGGCTTGCCCAACTTACAGCACTTCCTCCATAGAAAAACACATAGCCACTGGTAGATCTTAGATCTGTTCTTTCTCCAGCCCAATCTGCATCAGCATATCCCAATAGTGTGGGATCTTTAGTTGCTGGCAGTTTCAGTTTAAAATCTAAAGTACCTCTTAAGTACCTTACCACTCGTTTAACAGCAGTCCAGTCTCTTGTGGTGGGTGTGCTAACCCTTCTGGACAATATACTCACGGCTGTAGCAATGTCAGGTCTGGTTGTCACTGCTAAGTACAAGAGCTTGCCTATTGCAGCCCTGTAATCATTATTGTCAGGTAACAAGTCATCAGGTAGTACTTTGTAGAAATCAGAACTCATTGGGGTAGGCATTGGATTGACACCTTCCAGGTTCAGACTCTGTAGCAGTTCCAATATTTTCTGCTTCTGGCTAAGAAGATAGCTTCCATCTGGTTCACGCTCGATTTGGATCCCCAAGCAGAAGCTGGCATCTCCCAGGTGCTTGACTTCTACTTCCTTGTTGAGTTGGGATATAATCTCAGCACAGTCAGTTTCATTTTCATGGCAAATAATCAGGTCATCAACATATGTCAGGATAAATGTCCATCTCCCATTTCTGTGCCTGCTATAAAGACAGGGGTCTGCATTGCCTTGTTTGAAGTCCTGACTTAGTAGCATCTTGGCTAGCTTATCTTGACCAAGCTTTTAGCTGCTTGTTTCAATCCATAAAGTCCCTTTTGAAGTTTACAGACTAAATGCTTATTATGTTCATCTATGAACTCTGGTGGTTGCTTCATATAAAGCTCTTTTTCAATTTCACCATGCCAAAAAGCAGTTTTAACGTCCAGATGCTCAGTTCTCATGTTTCTAGATGCAGCAATGCTTAAGAGCATCCTAATTGTAGAATATTTTACAACAGGTGCAAAAGTCTGATCATAATCTGTTCCATAGATCTGAGAGAATCCTTTAGCAACAAGTCTGGCCTTATATCTCTCAATCTGACCTTCCGCATCTTGTTTAGCTTTAAAAACCCATTTACAACCAATACGTTCTTACCCTTAGGTAGTTCTGTGAGAGTCCATGTTTGGTTTTTATGTAGTGCAGCAATTTCTTCTTGTGCTGCCTCTTTCCACTTCTTTGCTTCTGGTTCAGGCATTCGCTGTAACTCAGCCCATGAAGCTGGTTCATGCAGTGACGGCGCCCTTGCGAGGTAGGTAAGTTTCTCGGCTGGAACTCCCTTGTTAGGCCGCGATGAGCGCCTGAGGGCCAAAGGTCTGTCTGCCTCCGCAGTAGTCTGTGACTCCTCTGCCTCACCTGTCAAGTCTGGGATTTCCACCGCTGCTTTCTCTTCAGGTTGAGCATTTGCTGGCATCTGCACGGTGATGTCATCCTGGGACTCTGGGCGATGTAGGATCAGCTGGTCGCTATCGCCATCTCCCTCTGAATGGTCATCCATCACAGCAGGCTCGCCATCTCTGGGTTGCTCGTCAAACTGCACAATTCTGCTTACAGTAATTTAGTTTGTTTCTGGATCAAAAATCCTGGATCCTTTACTTTCCGGAAAATAGCCCCCAAATATGCCTGCTTGGGTAGCAGGATCTAGCTTGGATGTCTTTTCTTTTGGTATGTGAGCATAAGTTTTACATCCAAAAACTCTGATGTGTTCTACATTTGGTTTCCTGCCATGCCACAACTCATATGGAGTTGCTTCTGTGGCTTTGGTTGGCAATCTATTTTGCTGGTAAACTGCAGTCATTTCTGCCTCTCCCCAGTGCTTACGAGGAAAGCCTGAATCAATGAGCATGCACCAGATCATATCCATTATATAACGGGTTCTTCTCTCAGCAATTCCATTTTGTTCTGGAGTATGGGCCACAGTAAGTCTGTGTTGGATCCTATGTTTCCTCAAGAAATTGTTTATAGATATGGAAATGTATTCACCTCCTCTGTCCGTTTGAAAACACTTGGGTTTCCTATTAAACTTATTAGATACCATAGCAACATAGTCTCTTAATTTCTGTTCAGTCTGAGACTTTTCTTTTAGCAAATAACACACAGTGTATCTCGAGTAGTCATCAATAAAAGACAACAGATAGGTGTTATTACCAGTTGATGCTGGTTTGATTGGTCCACATAGATCAGAGTGAATTAAGTCAAGAGGCTGCTTAGAGCATCTTTGGCTTTGCTTTGGGAATGAAGGCCTAGTTCCCTTTCCTCTTAAACAACAATCACACAATTGGTTATCATTGGGACAGTCTTTTATAGAAATACCTGTTACCAAGTCCTTGCTTTTCAGCTTCAGGATGGCCTCTTTATCACGGTGGGCAAACCTCCTATGCCAGAGCTCCAAAGACTGCTGGGTAGAAGTTGCCTTGGCTGTGCAGGCTTGTGGTTCCTCACAGTCCAGTTCAAAGACTCCATTTCTTAGGGTACCTGTGGAATATAGCTCACCAACGCGCGAGATAGTGCACACATTATTCTCAAAGTGAACAGCAAATCCTTTTTCTGATAGTGTGGGGACGCTGATCAGATTAGCCGCAAGGTCTGCAATATACAGAACATTTTCTGCCACAATCTCAGTTCCATTACCATCCAGTTGGCAATGTAAAGTAACTTTGCCCTTTCCATTCACTGGAATCTGTTTTCCATTGGCTAAATACACATTGCATCCAGCATCTCTGTCTAATTCATTGAACAAAGCAACATCTGAAGCCATGTGCCTAGAAGCACCGCTATCAATAATCCAAGGCTTATATTTTTCATTAGTTTGTATCATGTGGGTTGTGCAAAAGTTGAATGGATTTTTAGGGGTAAAATCCCTTTGTCTGTGTGAATAAGCAGTGTGAGATGGCTTGCTGCCAGTCTCAGCATTCTTATTGCATCGACACTCCCTCTGGAGGTGACCAGGTTTATTACACTTGAAACAGATGGGTGGGCTCCTCCTTTCCCCTGTGGGATTGGATTTTCTGTATCCAAATGATTTAGTTCCTCACTTCGCCTCTGGCTTCTTGGGCAATGTAACTTGAGCCATTCTTCCCTCTGCTCTCAGAGAGATACTCTGCTGCTTGCGAAATTCAGACCTAGTTACTCCTAGAATTTCCTCAAATGTGCAGTCTTTGCCATTTACAGTAGAGACAAAAGCTGAATATTTCTCAGGCAATGAGCTTAAAAGCAGTCCAATTTTCAGTTCTTCCTCCAGAACTGTGCCAGTGGTTGCTAACTTATCAATCAGATTCAGCAATTTCTCTATATGGCAATCAGCATCTCCATTTTCTTGTAATTTGATTGAAAATAGTTGTTTGAATAAACTCACTTTGCTATTTCTGTCTTGCTCTCCAAAGACCCTTTTTAATGCTTCTAGCATGTCTTTGGCAGAATCTTGTCCTTTAACATACACCAGTTGTGAGTTTGTGAGAGTACTAACAATTAAATTCATGGCCTTTTCATCTGCTCTTTGCCATCTAGTCTCTTCATTTCCACTGTTTGGTTTTGGTGTAGTTAAAACAAAACCTATGCCCTCTTCCTTTATTTGGGATTTAATTCTGTAGAGCCATGAGTTAAAATTCAGGCTTGTAAGCTTCTCAAGAATTGCCTTACGCTGAGCCATTTTAATGCAAAAGGCTTTTTCTGCAATCTCAATGAGTCACACACACAAGAAAGAGGAAGCAAGCCTTCAGGCTATGCAACCTTTTGTTACTTGCTGGCCTGTTAGAGCCAGGTGAACAAGAAAAAACACAAGAACCAAGGCAATGGCTGCTAAGCCATGCAAGGAAAAAAAAATCTGCTCCAACTTTAAAATATCTGGGCTTCAAAAATAACCATCAATCTCTGCTACCATGTTAGATTTCGTTTAGAGTCATGGATGTGCCCAGTAGTGTGTGTGAATGCAGTTTGTAGAAACTTCTCCAGAGACATAAATGTAAAAGGTAAAACTTACATTTATTCAATCATCTTCAGTTCACAACTTTGTTCCAAGAAAAGGTAAATAGAAAGAACCCTAGACTAAAGAGATTACTTTCCCTATGACAAGTGGGCACAACTAACGCGCCATCACGTGTGTGGAAGTGAGTGGATGCTGCAGTGGCAAAGGCCCCACTGAGCAGGCTGCCATTGACCATGCGCTCGGTTCAAAGGCTAGAGCAGAAGTGAGACTAGCATGGGGAAGAAAGGAAGTTAGTGGGCGGTCTCCTGGCCCAGACAAGGAGGGCAAACAAGAGAGGCAACATCACAGTTAGAGTGAGATACATAGCACCCCCCAGTGTCCAGGCATGCAGAAGTCGCTTATTCCAACACTGTCCCCTCCAACAATCCCCCACACATCTCCATATCATCTGTCCTCTCACTCAGCACCTAGGCAACTACCAGAAAGAGAGCAAGATGGCCACAGTGTGTGTGTGTGGTGTATGGTTTTACCTCCATTTCTGCACAGCCAGAAGTCTCTCTTCCCATTCTCGAGCTACTGCTTCTTGTGCTGAATAGAGGCTGAAAATCCCCACCCCCTCACTCCAAATAGACAAAGGTACTGGGAAAAGGTTCAACAATAGTGGAGAGAGACAACGCTGCATACTCAGAAGTAATCTGGTAATTTTAAAATGTTGTTATTATACATTTAATATTAATAGTTATAGCTTGTGGTGGTGTTTGTGTGTGTTTGGTGAGGTGGCACACAGGCCGTGCAATAGTCACGTGGCTCTTCTGGTTGATGGTGAAGACAAAAGTGACTCCCTGCTAACTGCGTAATGAGTACCACCAGGTTATGGACTATATGTCTGGTGGTGTCAGTCCTCCCCCTCCCCATGCAGCAAATGAAACTGCAGGCATGAGGAAATCTCCAATTAACATTAGAGCAAACCTCAGTGCATGCTAATTTTAAGGACATCACATTTAAACTCCAGCCCACTGACTTGTGCATTTCTAGGGATTAACTCTTCAGCATCTGGCACAAGGGCTTATACCGAACATTAGAGTTCAGAAGATTTTCCTCCAGCAATCTCCAGTGCTGGCAGCATTCCCAGATATCTACGGAATGAAAATGCAACATCTGCACACACACATCCATACCAGCCAAAAGAAGAAACACTGACCTCATTTGGAGGCTGGGGCCACACTTCTCTTGAAAGCTGTCTTGCATAAGCCCCACTGAAATCTGTAGATGATGCACAAAACCATCCAAGTACAAATAAACATAATGTCCTGAAACTGAATTAAAAACTTCTAATGTGGCAATAAAAACATGCATGTATATTTGGTGGACAAGAGTCATTTTAAATATTACATTGGTTCAGTGCTTTTCAGTGACCTCTGCCTGCCCCAAACCTTCTGAGGTAGCCTGAGAGACAGAAGAGGACTAGGTCCTGCTATGGATACCAGGACTATACCCTGTTCAGGATAAAGATGGCAGGAGATTTGTGAATTCATCAGCCATTTCCTGACCATCTTTGTTCTAGAATGCTCTTTTTGGGTTCTAGTACCTTGAGGACAGAACTTGGTAGGCATTAGAACCCAAGAGGAGCATTCTAGAACAAAGTCAGTCCAAGAAATTGCGGATGAATTCACAAATCTCCTGTCAATTTTATCCTAAACAGGGTATCGTGCAAAGTATTCTCAATGGGACTGTTCATGAAGACAGAGCAGAAATTTTAATCAGTTGGAAACGAGGCAATGAAATCACAAGCTGGGGTACATATTTTATACTAAATTTGAAGTCATTATTATGGCTGCCAATCTTACATGATCAGTTTTAAGGTATGAGTTTAAACCTGTGAAATCTTTGGCTGACTGGAATTCTAATATCCGAGCAACCCCACCCCCCAATGTGGTACTTTTGATCATCACACCATAATTTATTGGGTTTCTGTGGGCATATTCTGACACATTTTCTTTAGATACCTCCTGCTATTTGCCTGGCATTGGCTGGCAATCAAATGGCTGTATTCAGGTTGATACAAGAAGTAACAAGCAGTATTCTCTGCACATTTTTATTAATCTTAATGTTAAAAACTGGCTGTCCTCACTTTTTTCCCTACACCAGGGGTCTGCAACCTGAGGCTCTCCTGATTATTATTGATTAAATTTAGTATACCGTCCTATCCCCAAAGGGCTCATGGCCATGCTGGCAGGGGCTGATGGGATTTGTAGTTCATGAACATCTGGAGAGCCTCAGGTTGCAGACCCCTGCCCTACACTAATTCCTGAAACTGTCATTGTATCAATTGCTGCTTGGAAGAATGAATTATCTCATTTCCAGTAAGAAATTAGTTTGAATCTCTGGCTTACAATGCTAATATCCATGGATGTAATCCAGCCCTGGTTAAATTCTGCATCAATAGGAGTATAGTGTTTAGATCAAGAGACCTCATAGTACCCCTCTATTCTGCACTGGTCAGACCACACCTGGAATACTGTGTCCAGTTCTGGGTGCTGCACTTCAAGAAATATATTGACAAGTTGGAGCGTGTCCAGAGGAGGGCAACAAGGTCTAGAATCCATGCTCTACAAGGAGAGACTTAGGCAGCTGGGTATGTTGAGTCTGGAGAAGAGAAGGCTAAGGGGTGACATGATAGCCTATTTGAAGGAATGTCAAGTTGAAGAGGGAGCAAGCTTGTTTCTGCTGCTCCAGAGACTAGAACAAGGAGTAATGGATTCAAAATACAGGAAAAAAGATTCCACCTAAACATTAGGAAGAATTTCTTGACAATAAGGGTTGTTTGAAAGTGGAATAAACTGCCTTGGAGTGTGGTGGAGTCTCTTTGGAGTTTTTTAAACAGAGCCTGGATGGCCAACTGTCAGGAGTTCTTTGATTGTGTCTTCCTGCATGGCAGGGTGTTGGACTTGATGACCACTGTGGTCTCTTCCAACTCTAGGATTCTAAATAATTTTTAAATCATATTGTTTTAAAACAGATATATTTGAACATGCATTTAACTGTACTGATTTTCTGAAGCATTGAACTGGATTGTGTCACATTATTATTCGGAAAAACGCTTAGAAGTATCCATTTCTACAGTTCCATGTGGCCATGTGAAAACATGGAATTTTGAGGTTGTGATGCACAATTATGTTTTTACAGTTGTGGAGGATGTGTTTAGCTCCTTCTTGTATAAAACCCATTCACCAAGTGCATTCCTTACAGGAGTCCCTGTCTGCTGGTGTCTTGCTTCAGTCAGCCCCTGTTCTGCTGCTTCTCTCATGTTCTTCTTTTCTCTCATGACACCCACTGGTGGCAATTACAGTGCTGTTTCTTGTTATCTTCTTTATAAGCAGTTCTTAATTGTTTTATGCCATGTTTAGCATTTTGGAAAGACAGAATTAAAATCTGTTAAATACACATTGGCCCATTACTCATAGAACACTTACCTCGGGACTCTTCTCTGTGCAGTGAGCTTGAAGAGGGTTCTCCTCTCTGCTTACATGCAAGGAGGCACTTCCTCCTTCCTGCAGTTTTTCTGCAGAGAGCTCTCCAGGCCTGGTTCTCTTAATTCCACCCAAGTGATTCTTAAAGGCACAGATCTCGTTACACTAGGTAGACAAGACTGCTGGTTTAGCCCTTTAAGTTGTAGTTATGTTGATATTACTGTGTCCAGTTCTGGGTGCTGCACTCCTCCTCCCCCTCCACCACCACCAATGAAAGAGGCAAAGCAATTCCCTGGACCACAGACTGCTAAAGAAGGGGACCCTCCTAGAGCAGATATTCTCTCCCCCTCCCCTCCCCTCCCCTCCCCACACACACACCCACACATACACACACATTTCCTGCTGGTGCTGGTGCTGCTGCTGCCAGAGGACAGAGACTTGTTATTTCCAACTGTTTTTATATCGATATATTAAAATATCAAGAGAATTAGAGATCGGTGTTGTGTAAATGAGCTTTTTTTTCTGTGACTTGGGAGTGGCCAGCAACATGGAAGGGGGGGCAAGGGGGAAGGCGTGCAAAGCGTCACGAGGGAGAGGGAAGGCTGGCTGTGGCCGGAGGGAAGATCTCCAGGGCAAAGCTGTGCTTGCTGGCAAATCTCCCTGCTCTGGCAGTGAAGCCAATTAAAATTTGTGCTAAAAGTGGTCTTGCCTGCTGTTGAGCGGATGGAAAGTGAAAGTGGGGCTTGAGAAAACAGCTCTGTAAAGAAATCTTGCTGAGACAGCCATTTGCCCCCATCAAGCAGCAAGCACATTGGGCATAACTTTCCTTTACTAATATTATTTTGAGAAACAGTCATATGATTACATGAAATATTATGAATATCTTGCTCTATGGCATGACTATGAACATGTCATGTAAATGTAAAAAGCCTTCACGCCCAGTCAATACAAGAAGACAATAAAGAAAATCCAAGCTGTATATCATACTGTTCTTTGGGCTGCTGTGAGAGAAAATCCTTGGTGACAGGGGTTGTTTTTAAAGCCATATAGAATGTCCTGAGACAGAACTTACTTGCAACCCTGATTAGTAATATACTGATAGTTATATACACTGGGAATTCCCAGTTTAAACTCACATCCTACTATAAACCAAGCAGAAGGTCTCAGGCAACACCCAATGCAATCCTCTGCAGAGTTGACCCCCTGCTACTACTTTCAGTGGAATCTGAAACACAGAGAGAACAACACTGTTCAGACTTCCTAGGTTGTTGCAAACATTAGTGAGATACCTTCCTAGGTTGTTGCAAATATTACTGAGATTCCCATGCCGATTCAGTGCTAAGTGGTATTGTTAAGCACATCCGGTTGATTTGAAAGGCACTGTTTGTACACTGTGCATAGGATAAAGGTGGAAAGGATATTCAGAGGAGAGGTGGGACCCACCCGAATGCAAAAGAGAGAGCGATCTTCTCCCGGTCGCCTGTGAGAGCCCCCAGCCTCCGATGGTTTGCTTCATAGTGACGCCCCTCCTTTTCGGCTCCAGGCTGTTTCTCCTGCCTGCCTGTCCCCCTTGTGTCCTGGACAGCGGTGGCTCCAGGGCAGCTGCCCCTCCTCTCCTTCCCCCCCGGAAAACCAGCGGCTCATCAAATCCTAGCGGGAGGAGCCGTGAAAGGAGGCGAAGCGCCAGGCTGAGGTCGCTGCTGAGAGTAGAGATGGGAAGCTGCTCTCCTGCTGCAGCAGCAGCTCAGTAGCTCAAAACAATGCTGGCGATTGCACAGCCGCCACCGAAAGACACCCTCCGAGCTGTGGGTGAAGGAGGGCCGGCGCAGGGTTTGCCTGGAGCCATGCAGAGGCCGCCGACGCCGCTCTTACTCCCGGTCACCTGAGCCTACCCCGAAGAAACCCATTTTGGCCGTCGGCTGGGCGAGGGGAACGAAAACCGCCCGAAGGCAAAGTGGTGAGTGACTGGCAGCTTCCACTCAACCCTTATTGTCTGAGGATGGACTGGTTGGTTAATCGATGAGTTGATCGCGCGTTTGTTTGGGTCGGCGGGAGCCGGGGGGGGGGAGGGGGCGGCTCACCGTTTAGTGCAGGAGGAGGTCAGGGCGAGCGCCCCCCAGGGTCGGGTTGTGACTTTAGGGGGCAGATCTGCATCCCAGCGGCCGAGAAGGTTGCCTGGTCACAGTGGGGGGTAGGGTGAATCTGGCCAAAAGATCGCTAGGACTGAGCGGTAGTCCAGCCACAGGATGGCAATGCTGCATGCCCCTTCCCACGACGGCAGCACGGAGGCGTGGGATCTAGGGCGAGCGGGGAGGACCCCGACAGCCTCTGGTTGGGAGTCGCCCGGCCTCTCCTTCCCGCGCTAGAACTTCAGCGTTGCTAGACAACAGTGCGGGAGAGAGGGAGTGGTTACCTTTCCTGTTCCACCCCTCGATGCTTATATTTGGGGGGTGGGGAGGGCCTAAAATCGATACAACCAACCAAAGTAGTCAAGGCGGAGGGGGAGGGCTCGGCTGGTGTCTGGCGCAGCAGCCGCTGGAGCCCGTTCGAGCCCCCCCCCCCCCGATACAGGACTTGGCAGCTGCCCAGAGAGCTGAGCCACCTGCCCGCCCGGCGTAGCCTGGATTCCGTGCAAGAAGCCTCCGGGGAGAGGGCAGGCTCTCTTTGCCGGGCGATTTCCCTCCCCCGCCCTGCCCGGGCGTGGAGATGGAGAGCCTGGCTAATCCCTCCACGACCGTAGATTAAATCCTTCCGATGTGATTTTCCGATTTATCCTCCTGATTGTGGCGTTTCCTTGGGGGATGTTCTTCAATTGCAGATTCTGCGGGCAGCCAGGCATGGTGGATCCGGTGGCGGATCCCGGCGAGGAGAGATGCGCGGATCCTGCAGGCGCCGACGGAGCTGCGGCGGCGGCGGGCACAGCCACCTCCTCTGCAGCCGCCCCGGTGTGCCAGTCGCCCACTCCCCTTCCGGCGGCTGTGCCTTCTGCGGGGGTCGGGGACCCGGAGCAGGTCCGCGAAGAGTCGCCCATGTTGCACCTGGATCTGTACAACTTTGACCGCCCGGAGGCCGAGGGCAGCCGCTATGTGCTCACCAGCCCCCGCTCGCTGGAAGCCTGCGCCCGCAGCGCCGTCAAGCCGGTGGAGCTGCTGCCCAGGGCCCTGAGCGAGCTGGTGAAGGAGGCCCCTGGCAGGTCGATGAGGGTTGCCGCCGGCCTGTATGAAGTCTACGAAATGGACCGGCAGAGGAAGCTGCAGCAGTGCCGGGAGGAAAGGGAAAGGATTATCCGCGAGGAGAAGAGGAGGCTTTTCACGCCTCTCCTGATCAGCAGCCTCCCTTCCTCCCCGGCCTCCAGGATGGCCTTCAGAGGCGCCGCTGTGGATGGGAGCTGTACCGGCGCGGCTAGACAGCCGAGGGCTGGCTGTGCTCCTCCCACTGGCGCCAAGGCCAAGAAGAGCCACTCGCTGGATTCCTTGCAAAAGAGGAGAGAGGGCTTTTCCACCAAAACCTCCTCTGACTCTGGTGCCTCTTCCTCCTACAGTGGAGACAGCTTTAAGGACAAATGGCCCAAGCAGGTGCCCAGGACTAGGACAGCAGCTCCCACAAATTCCCTGGTGGGCCGCAGTTTCAGCTTGGGTGACCTGTGCCATTCCCCCCAGACCACCCAAAAAGTGGAAAAGATAGTCAAGGAGATGAAGAAGAGAGGCCTCAAGGAGGTGTCGGAGAGGGACCGAAAGATCGCTGCCCTGATGATAGCCAAGCGCCAGGAAGAGAGCATCTTGAATGAACAACGGTACAACGCCCACCTCCAGTGGGACATGCAGAGGAGGCTGGCAGAGCAGCGTAGGGAGAAGGAGGAGAAGGAGAAGCAGAGGGCCTTGATGCAGTGCAAGAAGATGTGGGGGTCCAGGCTGGAGAAACACCGCTTCAAGCTGACCTTGGAACAAGAGGAAGCTGCCCTGTTGAAGCACAAGCAGAGGCTATTGGAAGAGCAGAAGTGGCGGGAGCACGTGGAGAAGCAGGAGAAACTGAAGAGAGAGAGGTTGGAGAAGGCCACCCTAGAAGACAGGCAAAAGAAATACCACCAAGAGCGCAATTTAAAGACTCGGGAAGAGAGCAAGAAAGAGACCCTGGAACGAGAGGTCCAACTGTTGGAGGAAAAACTGTCCCTGGCTGCCCAGAAGAAGCTCAAAAAAGAACAGCTACTACAGAAGGAAAAGAAACTGCTCAACCAGGCTGAGAAGCTGAAGCACGAAGCCCTCTACAAGGAGCTGACCAAGCAAGGGGCCGAAGAGAAGGCTTTGCTGAGCGCCTCTATGAAAGGGAGCTTGAGCAGGGCTCAAGAGAATTATGAGCAGCTCATTGAGAAGAGGAACCAAGAAATAAGGGACAAAGCAAAGCGGGAGGAACTTCAGATTCAGAGGGCCAAACTGGCAGCAGAAAGGCGGGAGAAGGAGCAGAAGGAGCACTTGAAGGCCTTGGCCAAAGCTACAGAGCGGAAGCTCCAGCATGCAGCTCAGGTAGCCGAGGAGGTTGTCCAGCAAAAAGCCCGCAAAGTGGTCCAGAGCCGGTTGGAAAAGGAGAAGATACAGAAAGTCAACAAGAAGAAAGTGGAACAGTATGAAGATATCCGGCGCAAGGAGATCCTTCTGTCAATTGAAAAAAAACTAGAACGGAGTGAACAAATTTTTAAGGATAAAAGAAATATTTTGGAAAATGCCAGGTCTGTTGCTCGGGCATCATTCCATGTCCGGGAAAAGGTACGGGAAGAGATGAACGTGCGCACTTTTGACAAGATGGCCTTTGAAGCTGAATTGCAGGCCAGCCTGGTTAAAAAATAAAAAAGGTGTTTTTATTTCAGGATAAGTAGGGATATCTCTCTGGTGCCCATTGTTAAGATTTTGTTATTTTAAA
This sequence comes from Sphaerodactylus townsendi, assembly GCF_021028975.2. Lineage (NCBI taxonomy): Eukaryota > Metazoa > Chordata > Lepidosauria > Squamata > Sphaerodactylidae > Sphaerodactylus > Sphaerodactylus townsendi. The sequence goes on along the minus strand of NC_059426.1, from coordinate 119,818,119 downwards.
ACAACACCCTTATTTATTATTTTGGAAGAGTACATAAACTTTGGCAGCTACTCCACAGAACTTTTTTCAACATGTCTTTGTTATACATATTTAAAAAATTGTTTTTGACACAGAAAATATTGTACCTCCCTTGAAAAACAACGACAAACGTATGCAACAGCAAGGCAGAAATGGGCAGATTTTATACAAACAGGTGCAAAGCTCTCAGAAAGTCGAGGGCCAGTTCAGTTTCCTGTCCCACAGATTATTAAATAGCCACTAACTTTGTTTTTATACACCTCATATTTAATGTGAATGGTATTCACTTTGGATCAGACTGCAGCATTGCATGCTGGAAATTGTAGTGTCTTATACTATGCGTCCATATTTAAGAAGAGTTTATTTTATGAAATTCCATATAGTGTTTGGCCCATATGGTGCACTTTATCTATGCTATTGGAAACAATGGGGCTTATAACAACAACAACAAAACGTTAATAGAAAATTCAGGTAACGACTAGTCCTGTTCATGCGGCACAAAAAATGTTTGGAAACTCATGTTCAAATAAAAGTATAAACACTTTGAAGTAATTTAAATATGTCTCATTAACCTTCTACTGGCCGTTGCACCTGGGAGTTATTGTTGGCAAGAACTTTTTAGAAAGGCTACCTTCATCAATATGGCCACGAAAGTTGATCCATAAGCTTATTGTCCAAATGTATTTGAAATCATCTGAAAAACATCATATTTTGTGATATAGAAATGCATTCCACTTTTGCCATATCTACTTCTTTGGATAAATATATCAGTTCATCAGGGAACAGAAACTATGCCACTTGCTGAAGGTAGCATCTTTGTTTATTTAATATACTTGTATGCTGCCCTTCCCCTTATGGCCGTGGTGGCGAACCTTTGGCACTCCAGATGTTATGGACTACAATTCCCATCAGCCCCTACCAGCATGGCCAATTGGACATGCTGGTAGGGGCTGATGGGAATCGTAGTCCATAACATCTGGAGTGCCAAAGGTTCGCCACCACTGCCTTATGGGCTCAGGGTGGCTTCCATCATATAAAATACAATACATACAATTTGTCTAAAATTTTAAAACAGTAACTCCTAAATCTAAAACAGACAGCAACTATAATCTCGATGTAACAGTATGTGGAGAGGGAATAGGGGAAAAGGAGGCCAGAGTGTTAGTCACACCATTGCTGTCTCAGCCATAAAGCCTGGTAGAACAGCTTCATCTTGCAGGCCCTCTGCATTGCATCAAGTCACACAGGGCCCAGGTCTAATCAATCAGAGCATTCCACCAGGCTGGGGCCAGGGCATGGCCCTGGTTGAGGTCAGCCAGATCTCTTCCAGGCCAGGGATCACCAGTAGGTTGTTATTTGCTGACTGCAGCATTCTTTGGTGGCCACTTTGGAAGAGGAGGTCTCATAGATATGATGGTCACAGACCATTAGGGTTTTAAAGGTAAACACCAGAACCTTGAAACTAATTTGGTACTCCACCTGGAGCCAATGCAGCTGACGGAGCACCAGTTGAATGTGTGCCTGCCGTAGGGTCCCAGTAACAACCCATGCTGCTGCATTTTACACCAACTGGAGTTTCTGGAGTAGGCCCAAGGGTAGACCTGTAGAGCAAGTTGCAGTGGTCCAGTCTACAAGTGACCTAGAGATTTTCTTATCCAAAAATTAACTCGTCCTTGAAATTAATTGCAGAGAAATGTTTGTGAACACCCAGAGACGGAACAGTAAGATAATTTCTTCAGATCAGCAACTGACTGCAGCAAAGTTTATTTACCCATTGATATTGTCTAGATCAGTGGTGACGAACCTTTGGCAGGGGCTGATGGGAATTGTAGTCCATAAAATCTGGAGTTCCAAAGGTTCGCCACCACGTGTCTAGATGAAGGAGGAGTGAAAACCTTTCCCCATGAGAAATTTTCTGTTTGGAAATAATCTGCTGCATTTATTCTCTGCTTGACTGTTCATATTAAAACATCCTAGCAAGAGGGATCTTTTCATGACTTCCTTAGAAAGCCAAGGTACATCATGTTTCCAGGCAGAAGGTCACCTTCACTGGCTTTGATGCTTTCAGATGTATGTGGTAGAAATGATATTGACACCAGTAGAAAAGAATTTCTTTCAATGTAGGAGAACCATCAAAGCCTTTTTAAAATCCTATTTTCATGCAAATGGATACTAAAAAATGGAACACAGAGATAACATTATATGGGAAAGATGCATTTCATAACAGAATTCTTAAAAGTGGTCTCTGAAATAACAAAGACATTTTGCAATATTTTAAAAATACGCTCCATGGTAATTACTGTGTGATAATCATAGCACCATGAAATCATGCAGTAACAGAATGTAAAAATTTATAAAGACTCAGGGAATTTACTGGGTGGTTAATTTTATTTCCTCTCCTAGGTGGATTCTGCATGGGCCAAAAACAGTGGTGTGAAAACGGTGTAAAATGGTTTAAAAGGGTGTAAAAGGGTTTACACCATTTTCACACCATTGTTTTTGGCCCATGCGGAATCTGCCTGAATCTGGGATGTTGTAAGGAATATTACAAAATGGTTCACTATCCGAAGTGGGAAGAACTTCCAGTTTTGATACTTCAGCCTGCCACTTCTTGCTTACATAGACCTTCGTGTGTTTGCAAAACCAAAAACAGTCAGTTCATAAGCTGATAATCCTCTGTGCATGGCAGAAGAGTTCTTGCTTGGTCTCCTGTGACACATGTGTAACATGGATGTTGTACATGGATGCTCATAATTACATAAACTCAATGAACATTGCCTTTGTGGGGAACAAAAACCAGCCTCTGCATGGATCAAGCCACCTCGTGTGTTATGTGCCAGCGGAGGAAGTGGGGTTCTTTCCTGTCAGCCTCCCCGCACCCAAGGTTTGATGTGCTTCTAAACTAGGTTTTTTAAAAGATGGACTGTAGGCATCTTCAGAATTTGAGACAGATTAGTTTAAGAGTACTGCTGAAAATTCCGTTGTGCCCATCCCCACCCCTTTAGGAACAGTTAACAAAGCAAGAGTAACAGAGGCATGAATTGTCACTTACGCATGTATAGTCACTTTTCAGCATACATTCCAGTCAGGTTTGATTTTCATTTATGCACATTTCCATCTCTTCAGCAAGGACCCTGTTTTCAGATCTGAGAATCCCAATGTTTTCTGAATGCTCTGTAAATGCAACTTTGTTTCCCTTCACAGAGAAAATGAAGGAGGTCAGTATGCATAGTTTTCCATTTTTTTCACTACTCCTGCCTATACCTCAACAGTTCATTCCACTCCACTACCCACCTCCCTCCCATGTATTTGTCATTTTGTGACTATCACAATTTTTAAATCATGGTGCTGTCTATTAATGGTGTTGTGAACCCAGTTAAATTAATAAGACTCGGTAAATTGAGAAAATATACCTGAGTCTGACCACCGGGTTTCATTTAGAAAAATATTGAACAGGAAAGAAGGGGAAAATATTTCATGTGGAATGCAAGGGCAATTGCAGTGTGACTGCTCTGCTGGCACTGCCAGCCACTCCCCCCGCCCCCCCCAGTTCACTCAACAATTAAATGCAAAATTGAAAGAGGAGTGGGGGGAAATGGGGGAATGCCAGTGCTGCCAGACATCCTCCAATCACACAACAATGAATGCAAAGTTTTTTCACTTAGCAAACTATCAATAAACCAGATTGCCCCCACCACCACCAAAAGCCAGCAGGCTACCCCCTAGCGTGTGAGGGAACAAAAAAGGCTGGCGGGCAAAATGGTTGATAGACCCGGATGGGGAAAATTCAAGAATTGTAATCACAACAGTGGAAACAAAAAATGGGGTGCGGGGTGCGGGAAGGATGATGCAAACAGAAAACCCCCACATCAAAGCAAAGACTGAGAATTGACTGCCTATCACCTGTATAAATGGTCCTAGAGTAACAGAGGAAAGCAGAGCGCAATGCACATTAATAGTGGTTTACTGAACATCTAAAAGGTAAGCTAAGAATCAGTATCAGTAGCCTCCTGAAAAAGGTTCCCTTTTTGTGATAGAGGGTACAATGGATGAAATGCCTTCCTGTCCCATGTTGGCAGTTTCTGAAACTTTCCTACTACCATGGAAATATCAGAACCAGTTTTTAATCCATAAGTACTGCAGCCTTATAAAGCTGAAGTTATAAATTTATATGCCATTTAATTGGATCAAAGAACTATTCCATGCCAGCTTCAACATAGGCCCTTTCCCCACTTAACACCTTGTTGAGGGTTGCTTAGCGTTAATTCCAGCGTCGCCATTCCTGGCGCCAGCACTCGTGACTCTAATGCCCCCCCCGCAGTTCCGCGCTGGAACATCGTGCATGCCATTTGAAAAGGCTACCAGGAATTGTATGCGCACGCTTGAGGGGGCTGAGAGTAGCGCTAGTGGCTCGCGCTCGCCATGCACCCTGAAGTGGGGAGTAGCTGGACTCGCTGCCACTCTTTTAGGAGAGTAGCGTGGGGCTTAAGGTAAGTGGGGAAAGGGCCATAATTCACATACCATGATAAAAGACAAAAAATCTTAATTAATTGCTTGAGACCACAGAACTGCCAGCAGTTCAGCAGTAGCAGCAGGTCAATTAAATTACTGGAACAGATATACCACATTTTATAATGCTTAGCACAGTTTCTAATATGTGGCATCTGATTTGGATTATAGCTGCAATGCAAGAGGTTTTAGCCCTTCTCCCTCATGAGGGTTTGCTGATCAAACTGATTCCCCTGGTCTGATAGTTGCCCTCTTTTTTCTCTGCCAGTCAGAGTAGACAGAGTACTGACATATTTAGATCAATGGCCTGCTCTGCACGCAAAATCAATGTGCATAAAGGGGTAGCATTTCTGCGGTCCTTGTGTCCACCTCATTTCCAGTTTGTGAGCATGAGGTGTACATGCATATGAAAGGTGTAAGCTCCTTTCTCATAATGGAAAGTAACAAAACAACAACAGTGTTCACAGTCATAAGAAATGGAACATTTGCACATATATTCCATGCTTATATATAGGTGGAGGATAGCACACACTCTACCACATGTTTTAATGCATGCACTGCTGTGTATATCTACATGTGTTCACAAGAAAACAGTTGGAAGGGAAATGGTTAAGTAATCTTGCCTATTCATTCCTCTACTAAAAAGCATGGATATCGAGTTTGACTGTTAGGAGATCCATTTAGAGATTTTGGTACATAGGTAATGTAATGTTCAAATATAGCTGATCAAGATGGAAAAGATAATGTTAGTTATCTCCCTTACAGTATGGGCTTATTAATATGCAGTCCCACTATCTCCTTTAGTACCAGTTTCTTCAAAGACTATATATAGTGACTGTATTCTTTACCACAACAGCAGTTGCTATCGTCTATGAATACAAACACCAAAAGGTGCCCTGTGGCTGCAGATAAGGAAAAGGCGCAAAGCCCAGAATTGTAAATCTTTCCACATCTGCTGATCTTGCACAAATACATATGCTCGTAGTGGGATGAGAGCATGAAAAGAATCTGGTTGTTGCATTTAGAAAAAATGAATTTGCTGAGTGGGAATGGTCATCCTTAGCACCACACCTAAAAGACTGCTGCAGCAGCCACTAATTTAGACTACTGCAGACCAAGCCTTCATTTCAAATGTATTATCATTGTATAATCCTCTGACTAGCCACACACAAGAGGGAGACTCAGCAGAAATTCAGTTTCTTCTCCCCACTTCCTTTTTGTTTCATGGTCACTCTTCTTGTAGTCCAATATCCTGTCCCTAATCTAACATCTTTACTACCCACCCTTCTTTTTTCTTCTAATCCCCCCCAGCCCATTGCCCACCGTGTCTTTTCTCCTCTGGCTGTTTCCTCTAGTTGCCTCTTTCTACCACACCCCCTGCAGCTCTCCTTCACCCTTGCCTTTTCCAGCACCTGCCCTGTCCTGCCCACCCAACTCATCTCCTTTTATTGTTGCATGCTATTTTGGACTGCTCTAACCATCCCAGATTTAATCCAAATGTGTTTTTCCCAGTGTCTGTACATGTGTACAGCTCTCTTTTGCTGTCAGAGTGGTTAGCTGCCAGTTTTCAATGGTATTTTCTGCCAACCTGAAGTGTTCTATAGGTTTTTAGAAACATATACATGTGTGCTCCCCCTTGTAGATTTCTTGATCTGCATGTGTAACCTCAGCTTGTGGGTTCTGTGGGGCAGTACTTGGAATGAGTTGCAACAACAATTTTTAAACAAATAAAATGGTTTTACTTTTCTTTGCCACTCACACTTTTAAAACATCAACATTTCTTAACGTTAGAATTCAAGGTCCTGTTCAAGTTGCATTTCAAGTCCTTGTATTTACAGTCTACTGATAATGCTGGGTCCAAATTCTTTCTTTGCAAAGTTGGTTGGCTCCTCTGAAGACTCCTGGCTTGATGAACAGGTTGCAACATGATGAAGGTCTCCAGGAGAACTCTCACCCATGACAACAACAAAAGAAAACCCTGAAACAATAAACTCCAACATTTACAACATAGCAAAAACAACAACTACCTTCCCAGTAGTTCCAAATACACATTACGTAATTACCTTAACAAGGTGTTAAGGGCTTATAGAAATCAAGGTCCGAGTCTGGTACCCTTGTCTTCTCCAAAGAGTTCTCTTGCAGCCTTTCTGCTGCTCCTGAGTCTCCACCCCCTTACTGGGTCAACCCATTCTGGGCCAACCCATTCTGGGCATGGGGGTTACACATGGATATGGTTATACTTAGCTAATGTAAATAACTCATAATGTGATTAATCTATTTAGCACAATATTATCTACTGCAGTAGCACTAATTTTCAGATTATTGTTCAAAGAAAGGTCTCCACCTGCTACTTTTTAGCTGGCGGTGCCAGGGACCAAAACTGGGACATTCTCCATGTGAAGCATGTGATCCACCATTGGAAACCTCCTACCCCAGTGTGATATGAAGTTGCCTTAGTTCAGTCAGAGCCATTCCATGAGGCATATGGTTGCGGCAGAAACAGTAGTACCATCTAAGTGGCCTTCCTCTTCTCCTTTCTCTCAATGGGGTTTTTATCAGGGTAGATATGGGATAAAAGCAGGAAATAATAAATTTGCCATTTGGGCTTTGATGGGTTATTATGGTTTTATATTGAATTGTATTTGGCCTTTTGGTCCCATATTTTATATTGCAATTTTGATATGCTGTGAGTTGCCCTGAGCCCACAAGGGGAAAGGCAGCATAAAAGTTTAATAAAAAATAAATAAAATAAATAGCCCACCTAATTTAGTTATTGTCTACTCTAACAAGCAGTTGCTATCCAGGATCTATTTTTACATCTTCACAATGTAACAGTTAGCTATACGTCTTCTGTGTTCTATCATCCTTGTAAAAGTTGGTGGAAATTCCAGGAAGGAAAACAAAAAATTGTTTCAGGCCATGATCTTTGTATTCTCTTTTTATTGTTTTGGTTCATTTCTCAATGTATATTCCCAATCCATACTAGACTGACAGCTTTGGTGATACTCAAATCTTTTAACCCCACACCCAACAATTCCAGTCTTCTGTAGTATGGAGATGGAGTCCCTGTATAGACATTCCTTAGTTACCACTTCCCCAACCCCTTTAGCTCTCACCACTTTAGAAGCAACATGAACATCAGGGGCCTCCTGTTTAAATAGAATAGACACAGATGCTCCTGTATCAATCAAAAAAGAATTTTCTTTTCCATTAACATTCAAGGGGAGCTTGGTAACTTTATTAGGAGCAAAGGTAATAGAGTGGATTAGGTTTGGAGGGTTTTCTTTAGATCACTGTGGCTACCTCAAACTGCTATTTCCTTTGAAAACATCTGAATTTAGAGCAGGGGTCCCCAAACTTTTTAAACCGGGGGCCAGTTCACTGTCCCTCAGACTGTTGGAGGGCCGGACTAAAAAAAACTATGAACAAATTCCTATGCACAAATGATTGTAAAATGTTTGATTTCACCTTTCAGCCTTTCTGTCATGGTCTATTTTTAGAACAGTGACCAAAGTATGTCAAGTATAGGGTGGGCTCCAAATATTGTTGGCGAGGCTGTAGAATACCTTCCCCTGTAAAAAAAAAAAAAGCAGAACTTTCCCAATGAAACATTCCATCTAACCCAGGATCAGGTATCTTCCTGGGTTCTTTCCTCCCTAGCAGCCAGCGATCGATTCGCCAGCCTGGCTGATGCCAACGGGAGGGAGGCGGAACAGAAAGCCTGAGAGCAACACATGGAGTAGCTGAGAGGGAAGGGCGGAGCAGGCGTTGCCACATGTAAGGTTTCCAACTCTGGGTCAGAAAATTCATGGAGATTTGGGGGTGCCATTATGTAACTGCAATCAACAGCTGTTGGGGCCGGTTCCTCCTCTCCCTCGAAGCCCCACTGCACATGAATGGAGCCATCGCCGCCATGCCTGGCGGGCCGGATAAATGCCTTCAGGGGGCCACATTTGGCCCCCGGGCCGTAGTTTGGGGACCCCTGATTTAGAGAATAAAGAGAAGGATTTTTCAACTGCAGGAACTGACATAGGAAAATAATGTTATCTAGGTCCCAGTTTGGCTGCCCTTGACATTTTAAATAGCCCATCAAATTAATAGCCAGTGTTGTTAATATAAGCTTTACCAAATACAATCTGATTTTGGGTCTGGTTTTGGAACAAAGACAACTTTGGTTGCATTGGTGGACAATCTTCAATTGACCATTGTCTTAAAATACTGATTGAGAACTCAGACATATGCATCTGGAAGCTTAGATCACAAAATGTTACTGTAAAGGTTACTCCAAACAAAATGGAGGTGATGCTGGTTGGGAAAGCTAATATTTTAGATAAATTATCCCCAGTGTAACACTTATTTGTTTCTTCACAAAACAGCTCTTCCCCAAAGCAAATACTTGGCTTTCCTCCACCTCCATGGAGCAAGGGATGCTTTATAAAAACTCAGGAGGTATCACTTTTTGCCTGTACCCATTCAGAAACAGCTGTCTCCATCACAACAGGATGCTTGGCTTGTAACCTGCCACTGTTTTGGATTGGGCCTCAGTACCCCATGGCAGCCATTTTGGGGTGGTGTCCAAAACTGCCCTCTGGCTCAACAATACTTGGAACCCCTGCTATGGAGAGACTGGAACCAATTGTTTTGGATGAAGCAAAGGTAGTTTTTGATCATTTTAGTATTTGTTATGGGAAGGAGGGTGGTACAGCTTCTCCCTTGCCTTGCAAGCACCTTGCTGAGGTTGCCATAAGTTACAACATAGAGCAGGGGTAGGGAACCTGCGGCTCTCCAGATGTTCAGGAACTACAATTCCCATCAGCCCCTACCAGCATGGCCAATTGGCCATGCTGGTAGCTGATGGGAAACAACATTCCTGGAAAGCCGGTTCTATTGCCGTATTTGGGGTGCTTATGGATACACTCCTGTTTGAAAAGCAGGCTAGTGTCATGGCCAAGAGTGCCTCTGAAAACAAGGCTGAAAGAAGATAAATGTCAGTAACTTTTGCATACAATATCCTTGGATTGCTGACAGCCCTAAGCCTACACACTCTGCAGTTTTTGTGCCACATGGCTGCATACGGTCAAAATAAAAAATGCCTACTTGTGTATTTACCAGGCTGTTATCGAAGAGCAGAAAATGACAACTGTTTAACACAGACCATTGCTGGGGTACTATGGCCTGGGGAGAAAGCCCCAAAACATGTACAAAAGGGTCAATTACTTAACACATTTGGCTTCTTTTGATCCTCAGATTAAGGATTTGATGCTGACAGATAATGCAGCAAGTATTTAGCACATCCTTCAGAGGCTAAACTCTCACTTTCAGTCATATCTATCTATCCATCTAGCTATCTAGCTGTGCCCTCACATGTCCCTATTTTCTCCTTTGGTTATGTATACTCGGTTCACTCTACAAATTTAGGTATCTACAGATGGGGATTCAGACTCATGTGAGACTAGAGAGCTTTTCTTTTCAGATTTATTTCTGGCAAGAACATAGCACAAAAACAAGTGTTAGTCAAATAACAAGAAAACAACCTAGCCTCTTTTCTCACACTAGCTAAACACCTTTTCAGACAACAATATATACAAAATAACATAATTAACTGGCAACTCCACAGAGGTCCTCCAGCTTAGGTTTCTTGGCTGCTTCACATACCTCTCCAGTCTATAGTGCCCCCTGGTCTCACTTCAGTTGCTGCTTTTATCTGAGCTTCGGCTAATCACCGCCTTCCTCACAAGTGTTTGGGTTTTACTGCTCAAATCCAATCCCTAACTTAGTGCTCCTGAACGCAATCGAGCAAATTAACTGTCTTCTTTTACTAAACCGGCTTTCAGCTGACTTTTTACCATTGTCTGCACAAGTATTTTTTCATGTTTTACCAAATCTTCTTGACACCTGGAATTACACACATTTCCACACTGCAGAGATCAGGTTCCCTGAAGAAAATGGAAGCTTTGGGAGATGGCCTGTATGGCATTCAACTCCACTGAGGTCTATGTCCTCACCTAGGCTCCACCCTCAAATTTCCAGGAGTTTTCCAACTTAAATCTGGAAACCCTACCTCCCACCCCCACAGTGGCCATTGGGGACTATGCTACCCTATTACCATCTGTGTTTTTCTGCCTGTTAGCTTTGAGAAAATCTAATTTAAAGTTTCTAACAACAGCATTTCTGTGTCATATGTTGCCTGGTCCTACAATCACCAACTTCAAGGTGAGGCCTGGAGATCTCCTAGAATGATAACTGATCTCCAGACTACAGAGATCAGTTCCCCTGGAGAAAAAGCCTGCTTTGGAGGGTGGACTCTGGCACTATACCCTGCTGGGGTCCTTCCCTTTCCGCAACTGCACCCTCCCTAGGCTCCACCCCTGGAGTTGGCAACTCTACTGGGCCCTGAGAGATGGTGGAATCTGAGGAAAGATGGGAAGAAGGGGCAGAGATCTGAGAAAAAGAGGCAAGACATTGAAGGTAGCAAAGACAAAGGTGAAAGAGAAGGAGTCTCACATGAGTCATATTAAAAAATAGGAGCTGAATTATGCTAGGGAGAAAGGCCACTGCAAAGCAAAGGAGCCTTGGAACTAGTGGAATGCTGAGCCAAGGATTAAAAAAGATAGGTAATAGCAGCAGAGTGCAGAAAAAGGAGCCACAGTATCACTTAATGAGCAGCGGCTGGCTTACAGTGTAATATTAAACAGAGCTATGCCCTGTCTAAGTTCATTGATACTTCAATGGACCTAAAATGTATATCTGTGCTTAGGATTGCATTGTTATCAGCCGGGGTTTTAGTTGCAGCTCTCTAGCATTGAGTATTTACAGTGCACATTGAAATATATATAATTCAAAGCAGATTTTATTTGGTCTGAGGCAAGATTTTTTAAAAATCAATTACACTTCCATAGTACAATTCAAATTTCCAACACAATACACTCTTTTCTCGCAAATTTCTGCTCACATTATGCAGAGGTGTGACTAACACTTCTTCAAGCGGCAGTAGAGAAAAGATGTTGTTCAACAGGGACTAGAAATCAATGTCATGACCATATTTACTGTCTGTTCTGGAGAAAGAGATGTACCAGGTTTACATGAATACCAAATGGGGATTCTTTTCTACTCATTTGCCGGGAAGGGGGTGGGGGTATCAATTTATTCTTTCCTAGTGTCTTGTGGAGCAGCTGGGCTGAGCTGTTCTAGCCTAGCATATGGCCTGACATGCTGTCTCCCTGCCTGAGTCCCCCACCCCCACAAATTAATGTGTTCTATATAATTTATGTTCTTTGATGTTTCAATAAAAATGCTATCCCCCCCTCCTGATGATGTGAACCACACTAGAACCAAAATCCTCACCATGTGTACTCAAAAGTAATCAGTGTTATTTTTCACTGAGAAAATAAAATGTGTTGGATTTTTAGGATAAAAAGAGACAAAACTCCAAACAAAACCATCCTTCATACTCATCTTTTGTAAAGCTTGATGTTTTTATCAGAATGTCTAACTGTCCTTCTTAGTATTGTTGCTACGGTAACCTAACAGATATCCCTCTTTCTCAAATACTTTCATTCAGACATAGTCCTTGTTACAATCTCTTCCCATTAAACCCTCTAATGGACCCCAGCATCCTAAATTTTAGTCTAAATCAAATTCAGAGAAGCAGAAACACCTCTAAAAGATGGGGAAAGATTTCTATTTGGTAGTGCTATTGATGCTGCAATTATTTTTATGCCTTTAAACAAGATGTGTGGGAGATGGGGGGTGGGAACCACCAATTTTGTGTGGGGAATCTGAAATAAACTGCTTTGTTCTGACTTAAATGGAATCCCATAGGGAGGTACTGGCCTTGCAGATCTCTTTGTGAATCAATAAAACAAGCATCATAGTGGAGATCAAACAGCTCCTATTCACCTTTAGCAATATGCATGCAAGGACTGTTCGCTGGCTTGGGTGTGTTAGCCCATCTGACAAGAACATTAGTTTATAAGTTGAATAGAATAATAAACAATAAAAATAGGTCCTTAGAATACAGTTATCTGATGAACAGTTTTATTTCACTGAAAACCAAAGGTCATAAAAATGTAAGTCATCACTAATTTGCTATTAATGACCAAACAGCAAAATAACACACACAAAAAGAAATTCCAACATTATAATTGAATTGTTTTGTATGTATGTATGTATGTATGTATGTATGTATGTATGTATGTATGTATGTATGTATGTATGTATGTATGTATGTATGTATGTATGTATGTATGTATGTATCTAGCTATCTAGCTATCTAGCTATCTAGCTATCTAGCTATCTTTCGTTCTTTCATTCTTTTGTTCTTCCTTCTAGGCTGCCCTTCCGCAGGTGATCTCAGGCTTGCAGCAAAAAATTTATAACATAATATCAAACCCATAAAATTGATAAAAATTTTAATCAAACCCTATCCTTAGCACCATATAAAACAAGGGTAAATTAATCAACCTAATACCTCCTACCCAATATCTCTACCAGTCATGTCAGAGGAGAAGAAAAGGAAAGGGAAGGAGGGAAGAGAGGCCAGCAAAATGGAAAACAGTTGCTGTCCTCAGTCATGAGCCTGGTGGAACAGCTTCTTTCTCAGGCCCTGCAAATTGGGCCAAGTCCTGCAGGGCCCTGGTCTCACTCGACAGAGTGTCCTACTGGCCATGGCCAAAGCCAAAAACCCCTGGCCATGACTGAGGACAGCTGGATTGTTTTTTTGATGTTGACATCAATCTCATCCACTTTGAGCTAGCAACAGTTTCAGCAGCAAAGCTACTGTCTATATAGATGTAATGTCACCACAGAAAGTGAAGGCATATTTTAATAATTAATAATTAGTAAAAAGCAAACAAACCCAGAAGTTGAGACACAGTAGTGCTGAATTCTGTACTGATCCATTGGAAACCTCGGTTACCTAGAGATTGCATCTCATACCATCATTCCTAAAGAGATTCTTCATAATCTCAAGGAAAATGCTATCAGTCAGTTGCATGAACAGTTTTTGAAGGGCAATAATGTTGACCTTGAAATCAAATTCTGGGCTGAAATCTCCTGGCCCAGATCTTCCCCTGAGGGCTCCTCACTCCCCAGAGATTTGCCCACAACACAGGCAGAGGTCTTTCACGTCACCTACCACCTCATTCTTGTAGCTGGGTGATTCCAAGAGTTGAACTGGGACCTCCTGCATACAAAGCTGATATTTTATCATTGAGCCTTAACATCTCCCCTTGAAATCACAGGGCTAAGAACCAAAGAGCCAAGAGTCCTTTGGCTCTTGCCTTCAGCTCTGGCCACACCCCAGCTTTATCAGGTACTGGCACAGGAAGCAGAAAATCATTCTTAGCAAAAAATATTTCAGAGCTGGCAACAATATTTTTCCTTTTATTCCTTCTCTCCCTGCCTGCTAAAGAACGTCTGGCTTATATCATATTAGGGAATCTATAAAGGAACTATGAAAAACAGCAGTACTCTTGTTCTACTTGTTTAGATGCCATTAGCCAAGAGAGGTTTTGTGTTGTAGCCACAATTCTGTTCTGACATCTGGCCTCCTGCATTGTATGTGTCACTACAATCCTACATGAAAGTGAACTCCATATGTTATTCAGAAGAAGTAATATATTTTACTAAGCGTAGAGCAGAATATAGACAAGCCTTGACTAGAACGGCAAGAGGAACATTGCAGTCATTTTGCCTTCTGACAGAAAAAAATAGGTTTGTGAGCCTGATACATTGTGGAATCAACTGAGACCCATCAATATATCTAATTCTCAATATGGCCCCAGTTGTGGATACTTAAATCCAGAACTTGAATCATGAACAGGCAAGACAGATCTTTCTACAAACCTGAGAAAAACCCACATTTGCAGAAAAACCTGAAATCTTAAAAAACAAACAATCACCTGCTTCAAGAAATGAGTGTTTTTTGTGGCCATTGGAAGTCAACCACACTATCACTTCGAGCCTTGGTTTCTGTCAGTACAAAACATCCGGCCTGGGGTGTGTGTGTGTGGAGAGGTGCCTTTCTGGAACTGTTTTGGTCTTTGAAAGTGGACTCAGCCTAGGAGCAACTATTGACTGACTTGATAGGGATTAGATTTGAGCAATAAAGCCAAAACACTTGTGAGGTAGGTGGTGACAGGCCCAAGCTCAGATAAAAGCAGCAACTGAAGGGGGAGGTGGGTAGTAGCAGATGGGGACACTATAGACCAGTGGTGGCGAACCTTTGGCACTCCAGATGTTATGGACTACAATTCCCAATTCCCAAATGGGAATTGTAGTCCATAACATCTGGAGTGCCAAAGGTTCCCCACCACGGCTATAGACTGAGGAGATCTGTGAAGCTGCTAAGAAACCTAGGCCAGAGGGCATCTGTGGAGTTGCCAGTTAGTTATGTTATGAGTTGCATGACCAGGGGTAGGGAACCTGCGGCTCTCCAGATGTTCAGGAACTACAATTCCCATCAGCCCCTACCAGCATGCTGACAGAGGCTGATGGGAATTGTAGTTCCTGAACATCTGGAGAGCCGCAGGTTCCTTACCCCTGTGCATGACTCACCTAGGACTGACTGCTTGCTATTGTTCAAAAGCAGCCACCCCATAAAAGTCAGTATGTGTAGTAGCTAGAGTTGCAGATTCATGTCTGTGAGACCGAGGTTCAAATCTCCACTCTTCCATGGAAATTCCCTGTGGGACATTGGATCTGTCACCCACTCCAGGTCTAACCTAACTCACAAGGTTATTGAGAGGATAAAATAGAGAGAACAGAAGAATAATGTAAGCTGTTCTGGGTGCCCGTTGTGGAGAAAGATGGGATATATAAATGAAATAAATAATATAGCTGAAGACAGTGTGGATAAAATGTAGGTGGGTGGAAGGGGGAAGCAGGGAAATGTGAGGATATGGAGGTTGCCAAGAGAAGAAAACTAGGACATGGTGTGAGTGTCTTTTCTTTAAACTGAGCTGACCTTAGCACATTAGCCTCTTGGGTGACTTTTGAGAGGAACAACGGAGATGCATTTAGGGAACTGTTCAAGGTACCGTTTCCGCACGGCGAGCGGAAAACGGCTGGGCTGCACATTACTTCGCGTACTTCGAATCCAGAAGGCATAGGACGCGATCCTCATGGACGGGTCCTTGAAGAGGCGGGACGCCGGGCGCCATCGTGAGCACCGGCGCCACGACGACCGGCAGAATGTCCCTGAGCCTCCGGTCGCCGAGGCCTGATTTGACACACCCCCTGCCCCTGCTGGCGCCTGCTCCAGCAGCGCAGGCCAGGGCGTGTCCCTGCAGGCCTCGGCGACGCGCCGGAAAGTCAGGGACAAAGTAAGTGCCAAGCTTGTATGGAGGCGGCGAAGCCGAACGGCAGCGGCTTCACGGCGGCGTATTCCCTAAAAGAGCGCTTCCCAGCGCTCTGGGAATACGCCGGCTTCGGGCCGGCCGGGCGGCGCGAGGGCTGGCAGCTGACTGCGCTGCAGCTGCGCGCTATCGAATGGCGACCTTACCAGAGCCGAGCATTTTACCGTCTCCAGGCCGTCATTTTCTGCCCGTGCGGAAACGGCCTAAGCTATTCCCTCACTTACAAGATGGTATTAGGATAGCAAATGGAACAGGTTTGGGTTCACTGCCATGAGGCAAGTTTTGTGATGAGTGGAAAGAATTCAGATATCACTAAGGCAGGAGTTGTATGTAAATAACAAAGATTTATTTCCTGGCTGTTATGGGTTTTCTGGACAGTGTGGCCATGATCTGGTAGTTTTTGCTCCTAACATTTTGCCTGCATCTATGGCTGGCATCTTCAGAGGCCTGTTACTGTAAGATATGCTTCTCTTCAACAAGACAAAGATTTAATTATTTACAGGTTGGGTTTAAAGAACAGATTGGCAGAACAGGTCTCCAGACAAAGGAGAAACCTGGTTGAGGCACATATATGTAAGTTACAGCTTCTGAGTGTGATTGTAATTCTCTTTAATGCTTGCAGATACAAATAGACTTTCACTGACTAGCCAGTTGGTTGGACTTTCCCAAGAGTCAGACTGAATGGTGCAATATCTGCTCAACACAAGAGACAGTCCTAACATCTGGGTACTCTATTATGTCCCAGAAGCAGAGCTATGCAATCCTGAAACACTAGCAGGCAGAGCTACCCTTCAAACTGCTTTCCTGCTGACCCAAACTATCTCCCCCAGGAACTAACTACTCCTGTGCTTCCCCCCAGTATTCCATCCCCCCTCTGAAAAGTGATTGGATGCTGGAGCAGCATTCCCATAGGTCTCAGGGATGAAACAGCTATTTCCCCCTTCAGAAGCAGGACAGCCTCCTGTCCATGTC
This sequence comes from Sphaerodactylus townsendi, assembly GCF_021028975.2. Taxonomy (NCBI): domain Eukaryota; kingdom Metazoa; phylum Chordata; class Lepidosauria; order Squamata; family Sphaerodactylidae; genus Sphaerodactylus; species Sphaerodactylus townsendi. Next base: position 119,801,263 of record NC_059426.1, on the reverse strand, counting down.
TGGAGGAGGGGGGTACAAGTAAGGTTGTCAACTCTGGATTGGGAAATACCTAGTGATTTGAGGGTTTGGGGTCTGAGGAGGGTGGTGTTTGGGAAGGAGAGAAACTTCAATTAGGTAAGATACCAGACAGAATCCACCTTCCAAAGTAGCAATTCTCTCCAAGGAAGACACCTGGCTTCCTGCCCACGACAAGATAACAGCCTTAACTCTTTTCTTATGGGACAGGCATGTTAAGAGAGGCCTATTTCTCTAACAAGCATGCAAAGCCATAAAACTCAGGGGAAAAAAGAATGCAGAGATGGCAGTGGCTACATATAGCAGAGAAAGCCGACTGAAGGACAGACACTTGGTCTTGGGTTACATCCATCTTAACCAGGTAAACACCACCCTGACAAGGAGCAAAGGAAAGCTTGGCTGATGGGTGGAAAGGAGAGAATGAAGGAGCAAAGGGAAGAGCTTGTACAGGCTTAAAGTAATTTTGGTTTATATAGCAGATTTTCCCTTGGCATAGAAGCATGACATTGTGTAAACAAAATCTCCCACAAAATACATTGCACAAAAGCAAAACTTTTGACAGAGATTAGTTCCCTTGGAGAAAATGGCTGCTTTGGAAGGTGGACTCTGTGGCATTATGCCCTGCCGAGACCCCCTCCCATTAACTTTTGCAGGCTCCACCCCCAAATCTCCAGGGATTTCTCAACCCAGTGCTGGCAACACTAATTAGCCTGCAGGACTGGAAGCTTCACCTGCAACAGAATTTAACTGATTTTGTACCACTGATTCTAGACTGTTTTAAAATTTCTTCTCATCCAGGCTGCAAGTGTCGTTTATAAACTCAAGAGAAAATCTTACAGTGATTCAGCTTTCCATTTTTCTGGCCCTTTAGTTTTAGCTTAAAAGAGGCTTGGAATTCATTCCACTTTACATGTTTCAATGTCACATGTGGGGCAGTTTATTATTGCTGCAAATGTAATTTAAACTTTGATCCAGGCTGTTACGTAACAACTTTGCCTCCCCAAATAAACTGCACATGCTAAGGTTCCCATTCAGGGGACTTATATGCAATGTACTCAAGTGAACACCTGGTGAATATTTACCATATAGATAAGTACTACTGGAAATGGAAACAATTGATACATGGTCAGATATGTATCCTATCTGTGGCTGATTTTTCACCGCAAAATGCCCCATGGCATATCCAGAGAGCATACCTGCAGCAGGGCTTCTCACCCTGCTCGTAGCTTTCCATGTCTGCCCGGCTCTCGAGTCAGGGCTGGTGCGGGAACCCCACCTTGTTCCCCATGAGCCCAGGGCCTTCCCATAAGCACCGCAAACTCTTCCGCAGTCTCCTCTATGCATGGGCGGACGGTCTCCGTTTCTTGCGCTCTGATTGGCTGAATATCGCCCCATCCCCCCAACTCAATTTCAATATTTTATTTTATGTTAAAATCAGAATGCAGGCAGATGCCGAGAATCGACACCCTGTCCCCCCTCCAGTCTAAAATCCTCACACGCGAGAGAGAATCACCGGCTTCCCCTTTAACACCTTGTGCAAGAGAGAGAATCGTCGACTGCCCCTTTAACTCCTAGCACATGAAAGAGAATCGCCCGTTTCCCCTTTAAAGCCTCATGTGTGCAAGAGAATCACCGGCTCACCCTCCCTCCATGAACTTCTCACACATGGGGGGCCATGTGTTTCTCTTGTTTGGTGGGGTGGGCCAGAGCAGCGAAGCGGGAAAAATGGCCCCAGTGCTACTGCCGTGGAGTTCTTCATGGCAGGGAAGCCCTCGGACCAACAGGGGGGCATTCCAAAAGAACCTCCATTTTGGTGGTTCTGAAAAGCTGTGGAGCAAAGCCAATGCTCCGGGGCGGTGCTGGGGCAACAGCATGGCAGACACACTGCAGCAACGATGGCAGTGCAGAACTCTCCATTGCATCAGGGCATTTCCCATGCCAACAGATGAGCAATTTCGCTGTGCAAAACCAGCCTATATCTCGCCATTGTAGTAAAAGTGCAGGGAAGCTTCCTCTTCCACTGGGTTCATTCATGCATTCAATTTTTAGCCAGTGCCTGAGCAGCCAAAGGAACTTTAGCTTTTCAGATCTGAAGCCTCTCAGAATGTTCTGTCCTTTTAAAATAACGACTGAAATTGTTATGTAAAGTGAATTAAGTCACAACTGATTTGTGAAGAAGTGCCTGAACAAAACCTCAAAAAAAATGCCCTGACAGGACCTGCGGATTGTCAGGTTGGGAAGCTTCTAGCACTTCTACTTCAGAATGAAAACACTCAGTTGAAAATGTGACATTCTTCAGTGCTAATGTGACTTTTGTAACGTGCTCGTACGTATCTGTATTTGGAGGTAGATTATGTAAGACTGCAGACCTAAATGCTTTGGTTTGAGCACATTAGTGTTGTTGCTGTTTAGTGGCTAGAGTATGAGATGGAGACATAGGGGCAAATCCCTACTAAGTCATGAAGCTCATTATGTAACCTTGGGGCAGTCACTCTTTATCAGCTTCATCTACCTCATAGGGATGTTGTGAGGGCAAAATGGAGGAAAAAACCATAAGAGTTGGGAAAAACTACATAGCTAAATCAAATATACCTCTGTTTTGTCCTGAAGCTATAAAACACCATGTTATTCGTACATTGTGCAAATGTGTGTGCTATTAAGTCATATCTGACTTATGGCAACCCTGTAGAGTTTTCAAGGCAAGAGATGTTAGAAGGTGGTTTGCCATTGCCTGCCTCCACATTGGCTGAGATACTTCTGAGAGAGTTACCAAGCAGGTTTCATGTTGAGGAGTGGGGGCTCAAGCCTGGTTCTCATATTACCTCCAAGGATTGTTGACAAGTGCTTTTAAATGTGCAAAACTGAAATTACACCCATTTTCAGGAGAGTCAAAAGCCATCACAATTATGTTGTACTCTTAATAATCATCAGATTGGGTCCCTCAATTATTTCAAGAAATTAAAGCAGCAACTTGTTTTCCGGTATTTGTAGCGGGCAGTTAAGTCAAGGAAAACAACCAGTGTTCCCTGGTAATCAGAAGCATTACCTATTAAAGATAATATGTGAATTGCGTATACAAGCTTATGTTAATGGAAGAAGGAAAAATGGTGTGCTGACTGTTGTATTCCTTAGTTAATTTCATGTAGTGCGATCCTTTCTTTACAACATGGTAATAAATAACCATGTACAGCAGCTAAAAAAAAATTACTCGCGCTATCCCAAAGCAAAGAACAAATATGGAATTTTAAGTAGATGGGAACATTAAGGTAAAGTAAGTTTGTGCCTCTGTACCTTAGTTGTAGTTCTTAGGTGATATCCTCACTGGCGATTAATCCTGGGATAGTCACCCGAAATATCGAGGTTCCCTCGAGATCTCCTCACAGCCGAACCGTGGAACACAGATCAGTCCTGTTTCTGGAGCTCCTCCCCCCTTTATCACCGGATTTTCCTGGACCTGCTTGTATATGCTTATATATTTTGGAAAAAAAACACTCCAATGGGAGCTAATAGGAGATGGGGGCTACACATTTGAGGGTCCATAACTTTGGCCCCCACGAACCACACTTCACCAAACCTAGGCGGTATCATCAGGAGAGTCTCCTACTGACACCACCCAGATTTTGTGAAGTTTGGTTCAGGGGGTCCAAAGCTATGGACTCCCAAAGGGGGTGCCCCCATCCCCCATTGTTTCCACTGGGAACTAATAGGAGATGGGGGCTACACATTTGAGGGTCCATAACTTTGGCCCCCATGAATCAAACTTCATCAAACCTGGGTGATATCAGGAGGGTCTCCTAAAGATACTCTGAAATTTTTAATGCTGCTAGCTTAACAATTGCACCCCTGACAGCAGGCATCCCCCCCACCCCCCAAGGGGCAGGCCTAGATTTTTTCACTAAAACATGCTGCAGTGAGGATGTTGGAACCTGGATGAAAAGGTGCCAATTCTTTTGAAACTTGGTTGTATCTAGATTAAATTTTCAGTGGGAATTCAGCCTTAGTGTTTTATTTCCTTAGTGTTCTTGATCCCAAGCAGCGTCTTGTCCTTTTGCTGTCTAGACAGTCTTCATTTTCCCAATATTTTGTATAAATAGAACAGTGCATTGTAAATAAAACAGTGTGTGGTTTTTCCATGAGGGTACAGTTTCTGTTCACATGAGACAGAATCCCAAAGTTATGAGGTGAACACAACACTAATGTGATATCTCTAGCAGGCTCATTAACAGATTTTTAGTCTCATATACCATCCGGCTTCAGAATGTTGTGCCTGGGCAGTATTTCTGCAGTGACATTTTATAGGGCCCAAAATACTTTGCCAAGCTAGAAGAACTAAACAGGACTCTGCAGTAGGAATCATCTTCTATGGAGGCAGCATATTAGAGCAGCATATTAGATCCCTGTTTAGTGCTGCCTAGTTTTCTTCACTGATTCAACCTTTCCATTTGTGGTCTCAAACTCCCTTTAAGAAGTTGCCTGGTGATCACCCTGCATAGCAGGAACAGCCTAAGGCATTTTGGTACCTGAGGCAGAAAACCCAAATGATGTGTCCCAGAGTTGTAAACCTCTAACAAACTAAGTGACTGACAATACAGTCTTCATGAGCAGCTCCCTGCTTTCTGCCATCTGAGGCAAGCTGGCTGTTGATAGATGGATGGGGAAAAGAAACCCTTAGATGTGAGCTTATTATGGGAACTTAACAAGCTTTACTTGTGGGAAATCAATGGCAGCATATTCACACAGCCTCTTTGCTACAAGAATCCAGGCAGATGAAAAAGCATTCTTGCTGTGAAAAATAAAGCCCTCAAATGGTGGTGAAATTCTGATCTGGGCACATACAGATGGGAGTGGAGCATAATATACACCATACTTCTTCATATCCCTTTTGTAAATCTTATCTGCTTTGTTTTAGAGACTGTTAACAGTGAAGCTGCCAACTGGAAGACTTTAGGATAGGATAATAATACAAATTACATAACATAGCCTTTAATTCAGAAAGCTGCCACTTCCACAGAGACACAAATCTCAATCTTTCTAAAAAGGCTTGGGTAACACTTATTAAAATGACCTTGTTTGCTCCCCAGGGAAGAGATTGCTCACTGATGTGTGTGAAGGTGGTATCATCATCCTGCTTTTTTCATGCATTCAGCAGAGCACTCTTCACTCCTTTGATGCACAGTTCCTCTCCCCCCTATAGCAAGTGTGCAGACACGGCCTTTGAGGCAGCCGGATGAAAAGGAAAGTGCTTCGTTATTGTTTATTATTCCCATATTGGTTCTGGGGCTTCAGGGCAACTTCTCTTTCATCTCCATGGGTTCTTTGGGCAGGGACTAACCATAGAGGCACTTAAGATGGATAGTCACCTTTAAAAATTGTCCTTCTCAAAGTATTCTATGGCCCTTTCCCCACTTTCCTTAAGCCCCGCGCTACTCTCCTAAAGTGGCGTGGGGTTCCGCTGCCCTCCCCACTCCAGGGGCGGCGAGAACGCTGCTTCTCTCGCGCCCCCTCGACGCGCGGAATTTCTGGCGCCTTTTCAAATGGCGCCTTTTGACGATCCCGCGCAGAGCGCGGGGTTGTGGGGAAGCCAGGGCGCACGCCAGGAATTGCGCGCACTGGGAATTGCCCGCAGCAACCCTCGGGCAAAGGTGAGTGGGGAAAGGGCCATTGTCAGGTTTTTTTAGGCACCTAAGAGGCTCAGCAGCTTAAAAGAATCCAAACCCCAAAGTGCAGCCAACTGACCAAAGAGCTTTGAAAAGTAACAACTGTCCACAGTTCAGGACTATCCCACAATCCAGCCAAAGCAGCCTCAGGGCCTTTCCCCACTCCCTTCCATCCCCCCTATGCTGTGCGCTGCTCTGTCTTCGCGGGGGGCCGGTGCGTCAAAGCTGCCCGTTAGGAAGAGCGCCTGGGATGCTGCGCAGCTAAGGGGCTGACAGCGGCAGCTGTCTGGGCGGCCTGGGCAGCTGTGGCCGCCTACTGCCGTGGGGAGGAGGAGGAACCCCGCCGCTACTTCCTCCCTCAAAATGGCGGCGAGGGCTTCACCGGTAAAGATGGGGAAAGGCCATCAGTCAAGTTAGGACACCTCAAGGCCCTTAGTCTGGATATACCCCTCAGACCATTTTCTGTCTACATCAACATAATAAAAAATCCAAACCGTGTCTCTTCCATTTTCTAATGGAATATATGCTTTTGTTTTTATATTTTCTCGTGTTTCAAAACTTCTTTTTGTTACATTAATTATTACATTTCACTTTGTTCCTTGCTCCATCCTTCCTCTCTGGTTCTCCTCCCAACTGTACTTACTGTGCCATGGCTGACATTTTGCTGCAGTGGCAGCAGCTAGCGGAGGCAGGCAAGTGGTCAGCCAGCCAGAGGTCAGGTGGAAAGAGGATCTCCCTCCTCTCCTGCCTCCCTTTACCAGGGTGCATTGAAACCTGTGTCCAGAGCGTCAGGGGAATTAAGGGAGGAAGACATTCTTTTTCTACCTATCCTCCATGTTGGCTAGATAGTAGGCCAGCTATCTTATATTGTGCTTATATATGTACTGCAAAGTACAAAACTTATCAAGCACCACAAAAAGCCTGGTCACCTGCTGCTGTTGCCCATAGCAAACTGAGTGCAGTGGGGAGGGAGAGGCAGGGAGACGAAATGATACCCCCCCCCCCTCAAGGGATAATAGAGATTTGGGGTTAACTACTACATTGGCTAACTAATTTGCAAAAAAAACAGTATGATGATTAGATGAACATAAATATTATATCAGAGTCATGTGAACACTTGTATTATTAACAATATTACTTTATTTGTTACATAACTAATACTGCATAGTAAAAGACTCATGTCCATCTGAGTACAATTTTGTTGTGTTGATATTACATAATAATTACATTTATTCTTTTTGAGACAGTGTAATGGAACTATCCAGTCCCCCCTCCCAAATGTTATGCATAACAATTGCCATCTCTGTATCCTTGTCACGAAGAACTCCACAGCCCCACTGCAAGGAGAACAGCAAAAGACTAAAGAATTTTGTCAGATACACCTGAACTATGAAACAGATCCCTACAAAATGGTATTTCTCCTGGACATTCAAGGGGCTTTGGCACTTCTTTTGGAACTGGAGTGGGTGGGGTGGATTGTGCGCGTCAATTTCCTTCCAGGCTACAATGTGAACAGGGTGTTCTTTTTAAAGATATTGTAATAATCTGAGAGAGAGGCAGGCAAAACAAGGCACACAGACTATATTCAACTTGCCAGTCTCTTTCTCACACACATGCATACACACACCCTAAAATGCACTAGGCCTCAGAACTCTCCCTGCCCCCCATCCCATGTGGTGACTCACACTAGAACTAAAAGGAGGGGAAACAAGTAAAAGCCTTACTGGGCTACATGCCAAACTGCCAGTCCCACCTGACTTTAAGTTGCCTGCCTCTGACCAAGAACAGCAATTGCATAGCATAGATATTTTGTTTAAAAGTGCTACTACCTGTTCACAGCATCATTCCACTCTTCGACATACTGCATAATCCAATACTGGACACATTCTTGTCTTCAGCTGAAAATGAGCCTTGAGTTCAACATGAATATGACATCTGTGGTAGCCCAAGAAGATTGGGCAGAAAAGAGAGCCCCTTAAATATCCTTTAACATGTAGGCATTTCTCATTTCTTATGGAACAACTCTGACATTGGTGATCCTATTATTAAATAGTTACTAACAAGCAGGATCTACGAATGCAGTTTAATGTAAGTTTTTATTGAACAGCTTGTACAGTAGCTGTCTTGTTACAAGTGCCACAAGAGGGAGCAAGTGCTTCTCTAATAACATGATAGTTCCTAGAGATTTAACATCTAACTTCCTCTCAGAGATCTATCAGGTATTTTGGGATATCCCCACCACCATTAGGTAGAACAGATGAGAAAAGAGAAAAGCAACTTATCTTCTTGAATTTCTTGCATAGAAGTGAAAATTCTTGCAAAAAAGCTTGCAAAATGTGGTCTAGACAATGCTACTGTTAGGTGGATTTGTAATTGATTGACCAACTGAACCCAATGGCTCATCTTCATCCAGGAGAGAAGTGACTAGTGAGGTGCCACAGGGTTCTGTCCTGGGCCCAGTGCTATTCAAAACTTTTAAAAATGACTTGGATGATGGCACGCTAATCAAATTTACAGATGACACCAAATTTGGAAGGATAACAGAGGACAGAGTCAGCACTCAAAATGACCTGGACAGATTAGAAAGCTGGGCCAAAACTAACAAAATGAATTTCAACACAGAGAAATGTAAGGTATTACATTTAAGCAGAAAAAAATGAAATGCAAAGATACAAGATAGGTGATATGTGACTTGACAACAGCACGTGTGAAAGAGATCTGGGAGTTTTAGCAGATCACAAGCTGAACATAAGTCAGCAGTGTGATGCGGCAGCCAAGAAAGCCAATGCAATTCTGAGCTGCATTAACAAGAAAATAGTGTCCAGTTCAAGAGAGGTAATAGCATCACTCTATTCTGCACTGGTCAGACCTCACCTGGAATATTGTGTCCCTTTCTGAGCACCACAATTCAAGAAACATATTGACAAACTAGAATTTATCCAGAGGGAAACCAGAATGGTAAAAGGTCTGAGAAGAGACTTAGGGAGTTGGGTATGTTTAGTCTGGATAAGAGAAGGTTAAGGGGTGACATGATAGCCATGTTTAAATATCTGAAGGGGTGTCATGTTGAAGGAGCAAGCTTGTTTTCTGCTCCTCCAGTGACAAGGACATGAAGTAATGAATTCAAACTATGAGAAAAAAGATTCCATCTAAACATTAGGAAGAACTTCCTGATGGTAAGGGCTGTTCGACAGTGGAATACCTTGCCTTGGAGGGTGGTAAGTATCCTTCTTTGGAGTTTTTTAAACAGAGGATGGCCATCTGTTGGGAATGCCTTAATTCTGTGTTCCTGCTTAGGAAGGGGTTGGACTGGATGGCCCTTGTGGTATCTTCCACTTTGTGCAAAGCCTGTTTCTGAATCTGGTTAAGCATACTCCAAATACATGTGGTATATATAAACTCTGGTAGCATCATTAGTTCACAGTTGCAATAGAGAATTCCACCACACATCTGTCAGAACTTTAGGGAAGCAGAGTATATTCTCACTACAATGCTGATAACTGTATATGGTATAGTCTATATGGTTGGATACTGACCATGGTAGTCCAAGCTAAAGTATTTGCTCCTTTTAACACTGACTGCATATTCTTGATAAAATATTTCATAACTGAACTAGCTGATGTGATCTGGAGGGGATAGCAGAGTAGGCAAGGTGTGCTGGACTAAACAGGTCATCTACCTCCAGCAATGGTAGCTAGCCATGATGGAGAATGTTTTGCTCACCATCCCCTCATTGCCTGGGAGGAAAAAAAAACAGATTGCCAGCCAACATCCCACTGCTAACTTCTACTGCAATAATTTGGCTTTTGCTGAGCTCTGTGATGACAAGATGAGTTCAGAAACTCCCAGAAGGAGGAAAGTATTCACTTTTTGTTGCCTAAGGTGGCATCTTTACGTGACATCATGATCCGATAGATGGTTTCCCGGAAGTGCTGGTCTTGACTCAGCCTCTTGGCTGCTTGCTTCAGCTCTTCTATGCTTTCAGCCTCTGAAGACATGAACGATTGTGACTGCCGCACTGAAACAACAGAACACAATACAGCAGTCACATTAGAGCCAAACCAGACCCAAGGCTTAGGGCTTACTGAAAAGATCTGTGGCACTGAACAATGAGGGTCTTCCATTCCACAAAGATAGCACAGGTGTCATTAAATACTAAGGCTACAGAATGATGGTTGGTTCACCCAGCCATAAGGACACAAACACAGGCCAATGAGAATCTGGATAAAGTCTGGGCTCCAGTGTTAAAATATCTAGGTGTGGCAAATGAATTCAGCAGACTCACTGTCAGGTAAATGTTGAGGCAAACTCTCCAAGTGGCACATTTTGGGGTTACCTTTATAAGGCAGAATACTATCATTTTGAATTCTATTAAATTTTTACTATCATGGAATGAATGTGCTATGGGAGGATGCAATTTGTGAATTTTTTAAAAAGGGCTGCACGCGCTTCGCGCACAGCCACTGCATCCTGATTGGATGGGAGGATCCATGTCACTCACAAGGGTGGGTAGTTCGAATCTCCATTCACCTCCCCCCCCCCTCACTGCTCTAGATTGCACGTGCATTTTTTAAAAATATCTACTTTCTTCCAGGTTCTGAAATAACACGTGCGGGGGGGGGGGGGGCTGAGCACCAGGAACGGGGTGAGTGCGCGTTCGGCGCTGGTGCAGTGGGGAGTTCTGCTGGAAACCTGGATATTTGGAGTGACGAGCACGCATTTAATCGTGAGTGGGGAATCGATCACAGTCTTCCTTTTGGTGGATGATGGAGCCCTGGATTAGAAAATCTTAAACGATTTCAGTTTCTTTACCATTAATCGTAAAGTTGTATAATTTCTCAGAAGTCATTACTGTTGTCTTCAGCTGTAATCCTGCTTTGGCACTTTCTGCTTTACCCTTCATCAGGAGTCATTTCAAGTCTTCACTATCTTCTGCCTGTAATGTGGTGTCACCTGCATATCTCAAATTGCTAATGCTCCTTCCACCAATTTTCACACCATCTAATCCAGCTTTTCTTATGATGTGTTCTGCTCATAGGAGATAAAATAATCCTACCCTGGGCAATAGACAAACCCAAAATGCAATAAGAATGGGTTCAGTGTGCAGACTGCGAAAAGAGGAACAAAACTACTATACCTAATTGCCAAAAATTAACCAAACAACCTAATATACAATTTTTAACGAAGTGTGAAAATGCTAAAGTGCAAATGAGTGCAAAAACTGTACATCCTATATGTCCTACATGAACAATATTTTCAAACAATCAATGTCATCCTAGGTTCATATCATGATACTGTAACCAAGAGACATATTAACAAGCAATCAGCTAGGAAACCAAGCAAACTGTCCTCAATGTTTCAGTATAATTTTCACTGTAGCACAAAGATATAAATAAGCCAAAAGTCACTGATGGTATTCCAAAAACTGCATCCTCTGTAATTTCTTCTCAAGTAAACTTGAGAGGGTCCTTCCACTATGATCTCTCACTTTCGCAGGACCTGCAATATTCTCCTGGGTAAACTACACGAATATGCTGGATATGCTCCTGGACTGTCCCAACAATAGCCTCTTGTCTGGAATACAGGTTGCATATCAAAATAGCCAAATGCTGTAGCGCACCCATTTCCCTTGAAACCAGGGGATCTACAGTTAAAAGCTTCCCTGTAATCTTTGGAATATAAACTTATTTTCTGAAATTCTCTCATATGCTTCAATAACCATCGCAAATTCACAACATTATCTCCAGTGATCTTCCTTTCAAACTCCATATTGAAAATCTGATATGTCTCATTCCATTCATGTTAATAGTCTTTGTTGTAAGATTTTGAGCATCACTTTACTTGTGTGAGAAGTTAAGGCGAAGATCCAATAGTTTCTGCGATCTTTGAGAACTCCTTTTCTTTGGAATTGGAATGTAAGTTGACCATTTCCAGTCTGTGGGCCATTGTTTTGTTGTTAAATTCTTTGTTGTTATATTGCTAGATTCTGATGGATTCATTTTCTGTGGCTTAGAATAGCTCTATTGATATACCATAGCTTTTGTCCTCAAGGTAGATTTCACTTCACTTTCTACAACTGTCAGTTCTTCTTCAAAAGATTATTCTTGAAAGGAATCTGTCATCTTCACATCTCTTTTGTATAGTTTCTTCACTGTATTGTTTCCACTTTTTCTTTACTCTGTACTGTTCAGTTAATGGCTGATTACACACAAGGTATCTGCTGCGCGATGGCAGAAAATGTGCATCGCTGCAAGATTTCTTGTATGGACCTATTTCCTCAAGCCCCACTTTCACTTTCTATTCTCCCCGTGGCAAGTGAGACCACTTCTAGCATGGATTTAATTTTGCTTCACAGAGTATGTCCTGAGGGGGCAGGAAGACTTGGATCAGGGCCGATGGAAATTAATCCTCTGATCTATGATGCACTTCAATGGGGTGGGGGAGGAGAAGACAGGTATAATATAAGACCTATCCTTTTTCCCTAGTGGGATTAATAACAAGTCATGAGGAGGGGATAACTATCAGGAAAGTGGCACCTACATTCATTCCAAACATTGCTAGATCTTCTTCGGTGAAATCGGCAGCTCTTTATTCTGCGAGTAGCAGCCTTTTGGAGGTACACAGAGTTCTTCATGATCACTGGCATCTTGGCTTCTAATTCAGCATTCCGAATACATTCTTCAAAGAATTCTGCAGAAAGGGAGACACAGTTAACCTGTTATTAGGCATGCCAGTTTCCACTCGAGCCAACATAATGTTTTTGCAGAAATTTTAAATTTGGAAATGATAATATTTTGAACATTTTCAAATTCTGCTTAAATGATCTGGTAGGGTGATTTTGAATGCAATAAAAGATAAAAAATTGAACTTAGTTGTTCATATGTTTGAAATCCCTAAACCCCATAGGAGCCATAACTGAGAATGTGGGGGAGAGGGGAATGGAGAACACATTTTTGAACTTTTGCAAGTTACTGTGAGCTAGGAAAGTGTGCCTGAGAACTCTGTACTCCAAACTCACTTGCTGTCTAGTTTCATCATATCTTGCCCCCCCACCCCACCGGGAGCTGCTCAAAAGGATGTCATTGCATCACAGTCCATATTCTTTTGCTGTATTCTAGAAAAAGAACACCAGATTAATCAGCAACAAAACTTGCTAAGTCAAGTGCTAGACAGCACTTTACCTGGGATCAGGATTCAGTTTCTTTGAACAACCACACAGAGCCTGCTTGCTATTTAACACTTCACTTCCAGAGGGTAAAGTGAAAGCCATGCCTGCCACTTTAAGTAGAGTCATCTCTCAGGAAATTCTTCTGTCAGCAAACGTTCTCAGCTAGGAGCACTTGCCTAGCATTTCATGTTCTGCTGATCACCCATTAATTGGCTGTCAGAGGTTTCTGGGACAGAATTTCCCCAGGGCAAGAACTTTCTTTAAAGGATTTTTAATTTTTCTTCTTTTTTAAACCCTCTTTTACAAAGTTGTCAGGGAAAAAAAGGAGGGGATTCAGAATTTTATTAGACACAAAGGCAGGGTTGAGCTCCAGAACTTGTTTTGAATGGGATGACTCATGCCCACACCATGTAAAGTATTAATAAAGTTCCTCAGAACATGTGCAGAATGCTTTGGCTTCCCTGTGTAAATCTCTCAGGAAACAAAGCGATGTCAATTCGCACTTTACCTAAATTACCTTCTGCTGTGCCTGATCTTTCTCAATCTGAGACAGTTTTATTTAAATTGATTGTATTATTAGTATAAAAGTGATATATTTTATAACTATTTTAATCTGACATTTTACTACAAAATATTATTTGTATTTGAGAATAATTATCAGGTTTACACAAATTGGTTTTAAAGTTTTAATGGATTGTTGCACTTATTTCCCAGTTTTTAAGATTTTTAAATATTATTTTAAATAGTATTTATTATTTTTTAATATTAGTTTTAATGTTATTTATGAATAAGACCTCCTCAGAACATCAATTATTTGTTACACACTGGAATTTGTATTGGTTTATTTTAAGTTATGGATGGTCTATGGTCTATGACTGTAATAAATAAACTTCCTCTGCTCTTTCTGTTCCCTTTAGAAAATCTTACCAGTTTCATCATTTACTGTTTTTTGATCTTACCTTCCTCCTTCTTTACCTCCATCCTGACAAATGAATTTTCACTAATAATTTGAATTTCTTGAAGTGACTGTTTAATTCAGTCTACTGTGATCAAACATGCCAGTATTTTGTAACAAAAATAACATTATTTGGAACTTCAACTCTCAGTTATAATATGGATTTCCTTTCCTGCTATTACTGAGAAGGCAACAAGCATATTTCTGTTTTGCACCAGAATCCAATAATAATTCAAGGATAAATTCAAACAGTATACTATGGAAACTGAAATTCTGTGAAAGTAAATTCAAATTTTACAGACAGAAATTTTACAGACACTCTCACTATGCAAATGAAAATGTATGCAAGTGTATTTTGCATAAAACACTGTATTTATACCCATTATGTTGAACTCAATATACAAGATGGAGTGTCAGACAGAGACCTATTATCAAGATAGTTTTAGTAAAGGTAGGAAGAACAGTTGAAGGGACATGTAGCATATCCAAGTTTACAAAAGGCAAGGAAGCCCTTGAATGCTGACCTTTTGCAGATACTTACACCATATTTTTCACAAGCAGTTCCAAAAATATGAGGGCCAGAAATCTAATTCTTTTAAAAGGAAAGCCTATTTACTCAAGATTCTGACCAACACATAAAATACTACATAAAATTAAACACAGAGAGAATTGCAAGCAAACATTTCCTCTTATTTCATTCCTTCAAATGAAACTGAGCTGACAAGATCAGAACATCAATACAGTTACAGAAAAGTTTATAGAAACGGATTGGTTCCTGCTCAGCTGCCATTATGGAAGCATTTTTGGTAGCCAGTAAATGCTCTCTGAAACTTCTTGAAGAAACTGGATACCATTCCATTAGTAGATCTGTCTACATAGCCACAATGGCCTTGAACTGAAATCTCTTCTATCACTTCTCTTGGCCTGTAAAAATAGCTTGCTTTCTTCATGTTGCCTCCCTCTAGCAGCTGAGGGCAAAGTAGATATAATGGCAAGGTGGGCAGAATCCACACACATTTAACACAGCGTGGCTCAGTAGTGGAGCATTTGCTTTGTGGGCCAGTTAAAAAAGGATCAATAAGTGATGTGAATGACCTGAGACTTTGGAGAGCCACTGCCAGTTAAACAATACTGGCCTTGATAGACCAATAGTCTGACTCGGTATTGCAGCTTCATATATTTATTTACACACACAGTCACCCATTTGTGCCTCAAGTAGGGACAGTATATTGTTTTAATAAAAATAGAGCACCCCAAGCCCCGTGGGCACTATGCCACTGTTTAGCTCCTCTTGCCCTCCACAGGCCCCTCACCACATTTCCTGCTAGATAAATTTTTAAATATATGTGGATTCCATATCATTACAGAGATGCCCGGTGAGTCAACTAGTTATGGGGCTGTCAGAGCTCTGGTTCTCTTGGGACCCTCTGTTCTTTGTAATACAAACAACATGTGAATGATGTCATCCTGGTACACCTCTCACCACCCTCACCTTGCTGCGTAGTAGGTAAGCACACAGCAGGATGACATCATGTCACACACATAATGGGTGTTCGATATTAAGAACTGAGATCAAAGATGCATGAAACAGGAGCAGCAGTCTGTCTCATTTATGGCATTTAGTTTGGCCTAAGGCTGAAAAGAGAAATGGGGTGGAGAGCCTGAACTAGAAACATTATCTCTCATTGCTCTCCATGGACTAAAAGCCCAGACTGGGCAGAAAAGCCACATCTGTCCCCCTGTAATGGTCTTCTCCTAGCAGCTGCGGCTCAGATGGGAAAGTGATTTACAGGAGCAGGGAAGGAGAATTTGTGCTTTGATGTATGTGAGCTTCAGATGATCCCTACTAGAAAAGTAAGGCAATAATTAACCATCTCAAGTACAGGAATGATTAATTAGAACAGGGGCCCAACAACCATTTTGTCAGTGAGAGCTATTTCTGAATAATAAAAAAAATCCCATGTGCCCCTGCTTCTTGAATGATACCAAGTTTTGTTCTGTCTGAGAAGCTGATAGGAAATTATCAGCAAAGCAACATCTTATTTTAAAGAGAAAAAAAAATCTTATTTTTAAAAAGCTTTTTAAAAAGCTTAGAATAGATTTTTTTATGATCTTTCCCTGGCTATACTAAGAGGATGTACAAGCTACTGTGCTGTAGCCAGCAAGCTGCCAGCAGCTCCTGAGCTAACTGGAGACCCCTGAATTAGAACACCTTATGATTTTCTTTATTCTTGTGTGATATAAACTACCAAGGCAGCATGTGACACTCTTGAGGAAATGAGGATTCAGCTGACTGGCTTGCAAGGTCCACCTTCTGCAGCTACATCCCTAATGACAGGCACCTGCTTTCAGTCATTGATCCTTGTTCAAGCGCTAGCTATGCAGTCTGTTCATCACTGCTTACTTACTTTTCAGATTGCTGACATCCGCTTTCATTTTTTCTTCCTTCTCCTTGTTACGATGCATACAATTCAGGCCTTGCTCAAGACTCTGCAGGGCATCTTCAGCCTCTTGCAGGCGCTTCTCCAGGTCCATGCGCACCCTCACCTCTGCCTGAGCAGGAAGGAAATTAGACAGTGCACAAGCAACCAACCAAAGAAATGAGGAAAATCCCTCCCAAAGACAAAACAAAATCCAGCATGCTTCACAGTGGCCAACACTGTTCTGTAACAATGTGGACTCAAAAGAGTGTTTTTTGGTTGTGGTCTGTCCATTTCTTACGGTATTGAAAAAGTACACAGCTTTGGAACTGCTCCAGGTCCAACCTTTCAAGTCACCACATAGGATAAGATGCAAGATAGAACTGCAGCAGGTGACATGATTGCAGGGCTGTACAGATCCATCATCCAACCCCAGGCAGAATGCAGCCATAGCAAAATCCATGTGGCAACATCTATCCTGGGCATGGCTAAAGGATGCGGCAAAAGAGTGCACATGCTGAATGAAAAGCTTCAGAGGGGTGAGCAAAGTCAAGGGGGGAGGGGCAAGATTTTTTTTTTAATTGAAATAAAGCGTAGGACTTTTTTAACCAAGGGAAGTATAATATTAAAATATCCAAGTGGGCTTCTCCAGACTGTCTCATCACAGAAAATCCACTTCATGTGGAGACTGAGAGCATTTCCCAATGAACACAGGCACAAGTGATGTTCAAGAGGCCATCCAACAGGGGAACACGCAGATTGTTCTTTTTATAACAACTAATTAAGAAGCATAAGTAGCCCATGGCTGTTAGTGCCTTGTAGCATTCAGAACTCTTAAACTGTCCAAAAAACTGTGACCTAGATCATATAATGATCACCAAGCAGGTGCACTGATTTTTCTTGTGTTCCCCTTAGTCTCCTTGGAAATATGATTCCTATGTAGTGGGACCCATGGGGATAAAAAGCCATGCAAGTTAGGGGTGGGGGCTGCACTAAGGAGCAAAAAGGGACAAAATGACCCCACTCTTCTCTTATTTTATTTATATGTTTGGCTTATTTATAACCCATCTTTCCCAGTGAGACTCAATAAAGGCTACATGGTGCGAAACAATGCAATCCAATAGCATTGGACATAAGTTAAGCAAGACTATGGGATTACAAAACTAAAAATGATGCAACAGAATCAGATATATGTCAAATAGTGCAAAAAATGGAATTACAGAAGTAGAAGTACAAAATAATGTAACAAGAGCAAGGTAATCTTAATATATATTTGAGCAGTGTGATCCCTACAATGAACCGAACATCTAATAGGACGCTTATGAAGGCCTATGAGATGGCGACAAAGGAGGCGAAGAGAGTGTTTTTCTCCTCCTCTCTCGCGTCTGCTAGCTCTCGCCCAGCACAACTGTTCCGCATTATTCGATCTCTTACCTCTTTATCAGAGGGTTCAAAAAACGATCAATTGGCCATTAGCTGTGAGGCATTTATGAGCTATTTTGCAGATAAAATCGCGTCGCTCCGCCAGGACCTCCCTGCCACCTTGGAGACAATTAGCTTAACTGGAGGCTCCCTTGCCGCCTTTCGGCCCTTGTTTGGCCCTAGTTTTCCTTGCTCTCTGAAGACGATGTTGACAGAGCCCTGGCATGCTGTTAGGACCTACTACCTGTCCTCTGGATCCGCGGCCCCCTCCTGGCTTATTAAAGCGTGCCGGGAGGAGCCAAGCGACCCCACCTTCCGGCTGGCTATCATCAACTGCTCCCTTGGAGCAAGGACGCCCTTCCAGGTGGGTTGAAGGAGGCAGTGGTCCGCTTCCACTCTTAAAAAGATTCATCTTTAGATCCTAGGTGGATCTGGCCAATTACCACGCCTGCCTCGAATCTTTCGCTTCTGGGGAAGGTAATTGGGAGAGTGGTGTTGGAGCAGCTTCAGGGTTTTCTGGAGGACGCATCGGCCTTCGATCCCTTCCACTCCGGCTTCCAAGTAAGGCATGGGACGGAGACTGTTCTCGTCGCCGCCACAGATACGCCTCCGGTGATGCAGCTTCTTGACCGAGAGCGTGATCGGTGCTGCTGGTGTTGTTGGATCTCACCGCAGCGTTTGATGTGGTCGATCACGACCTTTTGACCCACCGCCTGGCCGTTTCTGGGGTGTGGGGTATTGTCCTTCAGTGGATTGCCTCGGCTTTCTCCGGGACCTGACTTAGCAAGTGTGGTGCGGGGACCAAGTTTCCCGGAGGTGCCCACTTGGCTGTGGTGTGGCCTCAGGGAGCGCTGTTGTCCCCGCTGTTATTTAACATCTATATGCGACCCCTGGCTCAGCTGGTACGTGGAGCTTTGGGCTGGAGTGCATATCAGTATGCTGATGATACCCAGCCTACTCCTGTCGATGGAGGGGGGGGAGCAGATCACCGCCTTCTGCAGCCTCTACAGCATTGTTTGGAGGCGGTTGCTGGTTGGTTGGACGCAGAGCAGGCTAAAACTGAATCCAGCAAAGACGGGAGATCCTTTGGCTAGGGCCGCCGGGGGGGGGGGCTTTCAGCCACCGGTGTGGGAGGAGTTCGCATTGGCACCGGCCCCGTCGGTTTCAGAGAGCCTCGGGGTCCACCTGGATTCGGCTCTCTTTCTATGGAGACCCAGGTGGCCCATGCTTAACCCGGGCTATGCGTTTTTCCATCTTACCGCCAGGCCCGCGGGCTGGCCCCCTTCCTCTCCCAGGCGGATCTGCTGGCCACAGTGATCCATGCAACGGCCACCTCCAGATTAGACTATTGCAACTTCGCTCTACGCAGGCCTACCCTTGAGGCTGATTCGGAAATTGAAACTTCCGGGTCCAGCACGCTGGGCGGCTCATTTGCTCACGGGAGGGTGCCTCCAGAGATCACATCACGCCCGTGTTGCACCGTCTGCACTGGCTCCCGGTTGAATTCCGAATCGTCTTCAAGGTATTGGTGTTAACCTTTAAGGCCTTACGCGGTCTGGGACCTTCGTACCTCAGGGACCGTTTGGCCCCATATGTCCCACGTCGGTCTCTGCGTTCAGCAGAGGCCAATTTGCTGGAGGTCCCCACCCCCTCTATGATGCGGCTGGCCTCCACTAGGGCCAGGGCTTTTACGGCCCTGGCCCCTGCCTGGTGGAATGCTCTTCCGTCAACTGCCCGGGCCCTGCGGGACTTAAACGAATTCCGCAGGGCCTGTAAGACTGAGTTATTCCGCCGGGCTTTTGGGGAGGCCGGCTTCTGATAGGTGCCCGTTAACAACTGAGATCCGCTGTTCCCCTCTCAGAGTTAGAGGAGTCAAAGGTCGAACGCCGTCTGTTTTAAATATTTATGAATTTGGAGCGCTGCATTTTAATCTGGTTTCAATTTTAGCATTTTATTCTGTTTAGCCACTTATATGTATTTTATGCTGTAAACCGCCCTGAGCCCTTTGGGGGAGGGCGGTATAAAAGTGGAATTAATAATAATAATAATAATAATAATAATAATAATAATAATAATAATAATAATAATAATAATAATAATAATAATCAGAAAAAGCAAGGGCTGCTGGGAAGTGTAGTCGTTTGCCATCCAGGACAGCCCAGATTCTAGCTCCTCTTGGCGGGGCAAAGACTACATTTCCCAGCAGTCTTTCCAAAGGCTGCTGCTGTAGAGAATGCTGCTGCCTTTGTGCTGCCTTTGTGCAGGTATTTTTCAAAGAGGAGAGGGTATGAAAGTGGCTGCACAAAGGCAACCAACACCCTTTGCAAAGACAGAATCTGCTTTGCAAATGGGTGCATGAGCCCATGGAGATGGGGAAAACTCACTTCATCTCCATAGGCACCCTGCTCCTCCTCTCTTTGTAAAGTCGGGATCCACCTTTGCAAACAAGAGTTTTCTAGAGCCCATTGTATTTTCTCACTCAACAGACTTTATTGCTAGTGCATACAATAAACAGGTAATATGTACCATAAATAGTGGCACAGACTATAAACCCAATCCTTTTACTATAAACCCAACCATTGTACTATAGCCTATCCCTTTTATAAAAATGTCCTCCTGAACAAGCCAGTTTTGCATATTTTGCAGAATGATAGAAATAGGAGAGCCTTCCTGATCTTTGTATTGTTGAATGCTTTTATGGCCAGAATCAACTAGTTGTTGTGGGGTTTTTTGACTGGGAGGCTGTGGTCTGGAAGTTTTTGCTCCTAACATTTTACCAACACCTATGGCTGGCACCTTCAGAGACATGTTATAGCAAGATATGTTTCTTTCCTGATCTTTCCTTGTCTTCTCAGGCAAGCCATTCCACCAGGTGTGAACCATAACTGAGAATGCACATGTACAGGTAGTTGTTGAGGTTACCTGTTTTGCAGAATGGTACTTTCAGATGGCTATGCTAATGGCAGAGGGCAATTTAATCTCTTGCTTCCTCCTTATTGCAGCCATCACAACCCTGCAAGTCCTTGTAATAAAGAAAGGAGGAGGGTTATTAGCCACCACATTCTGCCTCTTTCCCCCCGTACAGCCAGCAGAGGAAGCCAGCAGTGGGTCCCTAGGCCTAATCCCTGGTCCCTTTTAAAGGGTTGTCATAACCTGCACAGGTTCCTGCTCCACTTCTGGCCTCTTATGAGGAACTCCCTGCCCTCTACTGTGAGAGGTCAAACAGCATTGGCTAACATCATGGCAACTCCTCAGCCCCCTTCAGGAGAAATTGTGGGATGCCCTTCATCAGTTGTTGAAAACCGAGCTTCAGAAAATAGTGAGAGAACAGCAGCTTCTGTGTAAGAACTCTTAAAGCAGGTGAGGCAAGTATGAGCTGATGGAAGAGAGAGGAGAAGGTGGTTCCTCGCCTTTTCTGCACACCCATGACCCCAGAATCAATTTCCCCAGGATTGAAGATTGCTGGAGGAGGAAAACAAGGGAAAGATCTTACATCCTTGTATTCACACACCACAGGATTGATCCGTTCTGTGTAATTGGAAGGTCTCACCAGCTTTGGGGCAGAGAGGAAGGTGAGGTTGCCTGGTGAGCCCAGAATAGAAGCTAACTATTGGCCACCAGTACCTTGAGGGCTTTCTCAGTCTGTTGTTTCTCAGCAGTTAGCTCAGACAGTGAGGTCTGCAAGGCCTGTGACTGGGAAGAGTAGAATTCCCGCTCCTCCTCTAGTGCTCGGGAACGCTCTTCGTTCTCCTTCATTCTGCAAAGCAGCACAGAAAACAGTCAGCCCCTCATTCCATTCTTGAGCTATCACAATGTTGGTAGAGTTGCCTGGTTGGAACCCAGAGATTGTTTTTACACTCTTAAATCCCCTGTTGAAGCAGGAAACTCAGTAGTTGTGGCCTTGCCAGCCCTGAGCCTGTCTTCCCCATCTCCACTCCTTCCCCTGCCTGCTGTAAGAAAGCAGAACTTTAGGTGTGATGAAAGCAGGAGTGTGGGGGAAGGCCCCAAAAGAAGAGCCAAAGATTTTATGCCTCTCACTTCATTAGGAAACACAAAAGGGTTAGATCTTATGCACCTGGAGCAAAAGGGGAAGCTGAGAAATATCTGTATCCAGAAAATCCAACCCACATGCTACCATTTGGCACCTCTACCTGGGATGTCACTACCAGCTCTCCTCACCTTTTCTCTGCCAGAAGTTTCTCCTCTAGCAGCTGATGCATTTTCTCCTCAATCTGGTGCAGGTTGCTTTGCAGACACCCAGTAGCATCGGGCTGCTCACCAGCAGTGGTCTGGGGCTGCAAGTGGTTTTTGTTCTCTTCCAGCATTTCCAGGGTTCGCTGCTTTTCCAGGGAAAGTTCCTTGTGGCCACATAAACAGTCAAAAGTCAAGTTCCTTTCCTTGTTTGTCCTAACTTTGCAGACATTTCAGACAAACCTTTTGCCATTCACTGTATCTCTGTAGAATAAATAAACTTTAGCTGCTTAATTTCTGTCAGCCAGCCAGTTGCTAAAGGCATAAATGCCCTGTCAGAAAAGAGATGGCAGCCTTTGCACTAAAAACGAATAAATACAGGAATGGCATCATGAAAAAAAAACTCCAAAGGAAGCAATGATTCTGAGACAGAGTAACCCACAAATAATTAAACTTCACCTCTTAAAGTGGCAGTTTCACAGGAGAGTAAACATCCTTTATAACCAATTAAAGTATTTTTATCCCCAAATACTATGTGTCATCTTTTTTAAAACAATTATATAGCAAAACAAATGTAGGATGTCACTTCTCCTTATAAACAATACTCAGATCAGAGAATCGTGTATAGAACATAGCAGCTGTGCAAGTACAAGCACACAACGTGCAATTTAGTCTGAAAGACTCAGAACGCAGCCAAATGCAATTCCCAAAGGAGTCACAGCAAGCACTGAATTTTGGGCTGCTACCACAGGCTGCCCACATCTGGATGAGGTATTACTTCATGAGCAAACTTCTGACTGGCCTGCTTATCTGTGTAGAAAACATATGCATGCATAAAGCAATACGCACTCCTAAATAAAATCCTAAACAGGATATATACTCATGTGCAGCTTAATTCATTAAGTGCTTTTTACATGTTCACGTTTGAAGTTGGAAAATGTAAAGAATTTATAGAACACACCTGTCAGTGTTGTTCTGACTTTCCTAAAGAAACATATAAAATCTAAAAACATAAAGGTACAGTATTCTCAGGATTAGCTGAAAAGTTTTTACCAGGGACAGACTTCCGGCTACTGCTCTTTATTGTGCCTTGGTCCTCAAGGGAAAGCACACACCTGCTTGCCCTCCCCCAATTTAACCCATCCTTCCACAAATCAACTAAGTAATCAATGACATGTTCATAAATCATAAATGTAAGTCTTCAAGAATCCAGGAAAGTTTAAATTTTCGTTCAAATCTCAGGGAAAAACACAGTCCAATCTGAAGATGAACCTGAATCTATTTGATGTTTTCCGCAGATGCTTTAACATTCAAAGTTGCCAACACAGTCACTTTGAAGGAGGCCGGTTTGTGGTTGCTGTTCCAAAAACATTCTACAATGGGTGCTTCTATGACCTTGTTTTTTAAATTCTTGAGATGTGTTCTAAAATGTGTATCTGAAGCTTTGGTGATACGATACTTAAATTGGTCACAATACATAGTACATAAGTTCTTTTAGCTATTTGGTGCAGACTATTTTGGTTTTGCTGCTTCTGGTGCACCAACCCCCTTTTTTGCAATAATGGTGGATACACAACCTTTAGGTGGTAGCTGGAGATCTTCCACTATTACAACTGGTCTCCATGGAACAGAAATCCATTCATATGGAGAAAATGTCCACTTTGAAAGGTGGATTCTATCACATTACACCCCACCGATTTCTCTCCCCTTTTCAAACTCCATCCTCCTCAGCCTCCATTCCCAAAATCTCCAGATATTTCCAGCCTGGAGATGGCAACCTTATAAGAAAGGCTGGCTATGCTCATTATTTGGATGGGACACCACTAAGGAAGACTGGGGTGCATGGTAAGGAAATGGCAAACTACCTCTGCTCATCTCATGTCTGCACTGCCCCATGCGTGGCTTCACGGCGAGTCAACTATGACTCAATGGCATGTTCTTCTGCCCATTATTTCTGCCTTTTGAATCCACCTTTAAACAGCTGTTTAAAAGCAGTGAAGTTGTTCAACCTGGAGATAAAGTTATGGAAAAAGATTCATCGGATGTTCAAGGTGAAGAATGTGTGCTAGGAAAAAAAGATAGCACTCAAAGACTACACCAACCTCTAATCTTGCCCCCCCCCCCCAAAGGCATTGATAAATAAGATTTTTAAAAATAATCCCAAGCATCTGTCTTACAAGAAAAGCAGGAGAAAGGGGGAGAAAGTCAAGAAGCCATAGCCCTCAGGCTCCCTGCCATAAATAGAAATCTGGCTTGCAGGAAAACTTTGCCTTTTTATCTCTAATAGTTCTAAAGCTTTCTATTCTCATTCTGTATAAAGGAGTTCATTCTTTAATGGTGTCCATAGAGACCAGGTCATAAAGGCTGCCAATCAAAAGACGAAGGATCAGACACCTACTTCCAGTGTTTTCTGTAACACATCTGTTAAACTTTGAAGCCTTTTCTTCTCTTCCTCCACTCCTTTGAGAGAGCGTGCTGTCATTTCCAGTTCTCTATGAGACAACCAGGAAAAATGCAGTTGGTAGGCAGATATTAATTCAAACCTCCATGTTTGCATTAGTATTAATGTGGCTCCCTGTCTTCAGGAAGGGTTTTTATACCTAGGATACCTGCACGGCATGCACAAATGTTTATGTTTAGTAATGCTTCAGCAGTTGGATTTTTGCCTTACACCTCATCCTTCCAAAAATAAAAATTGCCCATAAAATCACATGTCTATTATAAAGTATCATAATGATTACCTGGCAATCAATCCCTGTGCTTTATCACTACTGGCCTGGTCAGCTGCTCCCACTGTAACTGACAGGGTTTTTGCAGCAGTGGCCCCTCACCTGTGCAGTGCCCTCTCCCCTGAGACTCAGTTTGCACATATGATACTCTGCCTTAGGCACCATACCAAAATAATTATTTTAACCCAGGCTTTTAATTAAGGGTCGATCTTCTAACCAGTCTGCTTACAGGCTTAAAATGGTTTTATTATATACATTTTAATCTGCTCAGCAGTAGCGTAGCACTGGGGGGGGGGGGGGTTGACGCAATGGGCGCACGCCCCTGCGGGGGAATGGTGAGGGCGTTTGGGGGCATGGCAGGGGCGCGGGGCGCATGTGCGTCCAGGACGCAGTTCCCCTCACTTTACCCCTTCTGCTCAGTATTTCATGTTGGGCTGTAGATGAGTTTTAATTAACATTTCATGGTGTTCATGCTTGTTATGTAGTTTATATTATAAACTGCTTGGGGCAGGGTCTTCGGAGAGATGGTATAGAAATTTTTCCAAATAAATAATAAATAATCACCCCATCTGCTTTCATGTAGAATGGAAGAAAATGCTATTGTCTTGTCTACTCCAGAATCTGGCTGCCCCTGCCTTGCAATGAGACTCTGTTACCATCCCATAATTGCCCAGCTGTTACTAGAAAGGCCAGCCTAGAAAGCCCATCTGCTTCTCTTCCCTGCTGTGTTCTGCACTTTTATAGAAGCAACATTCTAGTAAATATCTGGTGGCTTCCTTTAGCCCTGCCTGCTTGTGTTACATTCTACAGTAGTAAAGAGGGCTACAATATTGCTTGAAATTATTTTTAAAGGAATATTAGTTGATCTATTTTACTGCCTCCTACATGTGGAACGGAAACACAAAAACAGACTGGCACTTTTGATCTGAGCTGCAAATGCATGGAAGAAAGTTTTCCAAACTGTGCTCGAGACAGAACACATTTATTTATAGGTGACACCAAAATCACAGGAAGAGTGAAATCATGTGTTTCTAAATCCAACTTCTTGTATGATTTTGAAATACAACACAGTCAATACTGGGGTTTTTTCTACCTCCCCCCCCCACACACACACAGCATACAGGAGAGACCCCTAAAGTGTTCTGAAAGGCACATGTGAATTCAGACCTAGGAACTGCACTCTATTATATAACTACCCAGCACGTTATTGCTCCTGCAAGTGGTGCAGATGATGAAGGGTATCTGGTAAGAAGCACAAATATCTTTTCCTTCTTTTCTCTCTAACCTGAAGATGAAATTTAAGGGGATGCATGAGCTCCAGCATGCATATACCATAAATATTCCCCCCCCCCCCCCACCAGTTAAACTTCCATAGCTTTCCACAAGAATTCTGGAGATTTTCATCTGATGAGAATGCTCTTGTACCAGAAACTCCTGACCTTCCTCACGATTCTGATGCCAAATGCCAAAAAAGAATCTCATAGTATCAGAAAAAGTACAAAAAAGAATAACTAAGATTATCATGGGAAACTTGAAGTATTTTATTTAGCAAAAAAATACTAAAAGGAGACACAATACAAGGTTATCAGATTATGAATGGTATAGAAAGTGTGGATATAGAAACAGATATATGTCTCCCTCATCATAACACTAGAACTTTGGATCACTCCGTTAAATTGCCTGGCATTAGGTCTAGGATAGATAAAAGTATTGTCACGTAAAACATAGTGGAATTCATTGCTACAGAATGTAGCGATGGCCTCTGGCTGTTTATTACAAAAAACGTCCTGAAGGCCAGTGCTGAAGGATAGTAGCCCAATGATCAAATCAAGGGAAAGTGTTCATATACAATGAACAGAGCACAATGTACAGAGTTAATGGTGTGTGGCACACGCCAAGGCCATAAGAGGGAGAAAAAACAAGAATGGATTCACAAGGAAAGCAGAGAATTTTAAGTAATGGCTTGCTAGCAGCAGCTTGGTGAGCAAAACCAGCAGAGAGGCAAGAAGCATGGCTTATACTATTACTGATCACCTCCTATGCCTCTGCTACTGCTGCCTAGGGCCAAGATAGACTGCAGAAGCCTTGGAGTTGGTGAGGGTGACATGAGAGAAGTATCACCTCTCTACATACTTGTGCTGGCACCAGGCTGTAAATCAGGATGAAGTGGTGGTACCCATGGGGTGGCATAGGAGAAGGCAACCACATCACATTCATTCTGCTGGGCTCCAAGACAGGCTCACAGAACCCAACTTGGTGCCCTCTAAGCAGAATAGGAGTAGCATTTGGGGTACGAAAATAAGCTGGCCCTGCCCAAGGTGGGCACCAGTAAGGAGCTGGTGGAAAGGTCCATTTTTTCATCTGTCTCCCTCCATACTCTACCGCTTAATCTGCTCTTGTTCCCCACGCAGCTCTTGCACCACCTCCTCAAACTGCTGCTTCTCTGCTTCCAGGACTTGGTTGAGGTGCTCCAGAGCCTGAAAGAAAGGAAGAGACAGATGGTGCATCCAAAAGGCTACCAAGTTTCAGGAATATATATCAGCCAATTAAACCCTGGCTCAATTTTACATTTTGCCAGGACTTCAAGAAACCACACAAACATGCATTATCTTATGAAGTTTTTTTGAAGGCAACTTGGTCAATATGCAAATTTTCTCCAGGGGTTGGAGTACATGTGTGAAATCACAGGGTGGGTGGCCTATGAGCACCACACAATCCAGATTCTGTTTCAAATGTGCAGAGCTGAGTCTTCAACAAGAAAAGCACTGCTGCAGTCTTGGATCCTGATCACTGTGGCTCAGTTAATGCACATGACAATGTACATAGGGTAATGTGTCTAAGTGAGTGGAAATATCCTTTCAGTGGCCCTAAAGTCTCAGGAGACAATGAAGGCCAAATGTCCATTATGTCAGAGAAAGTAACTGCTCCCCTCCCCCCCCCCATTCTTAAGGAAAGTAGAAAGTTTGTGTCTGCACAGTTTAGATGCTGAGAAGAGACAAAGCAGACAGACTCTGATGTAAATTGGCTGAAGCATCTTGAGACCATGGAATGTCTCTCTCTCACACACACAGCTGTGGATCTGGTGCTCTGTAGGACTGTCTCTTTACTCCTAGATCTGAAAATGAAGCAAATACTACAAGAATGTCATAAGTCTCCAATGGTTTCTTCTCCAAAGTGTGGAAATCCATGAAACTTCTCACCACTTGGGAAAGTGGTGTGCAATATCTTGGGCCTGAACGCAGTGAGGGTGCTCTAGGACAGCTTCATTTCTTTACAAGTGTTAGTTCTGCCTTCATCCTCAAAACCAACGAAACAATGACCAGGCCAAGCATGCCTCTTCCAAGTGGACAATCAGTCCCTTGGGTTTGTCACTGTAACATCAACACCTGCTGATTTCCCCTACCCCTTCACACATTATGTGAGAATCTTACAATCCTATAGGTCTTTAGTAAACAGTTCATTAAAGGACCAGCACAAACCTCTCTCTGCTCCCTTTGCAGACACAGCTCCTCTGTCTCCTCCATCAGCTTATCTGCAAACATAAAGGGAAAAGTTAAAGCAACCACCAGTGGAAAAAATCATTTAAGGCTGTGAGGCCTCAAGGCATGAGTGCCGTGAAAAATGCGATTTTGCTTGTTGCATTATTCTGTGTCAGTCTGAGGGTTTCCATTATAAAATTACTTTAATGAGTCTTTTGTGTACCTCCTGCCAATTAGTTATAGATTGTAACAATTGTTTGGTCTCCAGGATTTTCAAGTGCACAAGTGAACAAATGCAGTGAACCGTACAATCTTCCTATCGAGTATCACCAAACTTAATTTGATGCATAGGAAGAAACACAAGCAGATAGACGTGCATACTGGACAAGGACATGAGCAAAGCTATGGAGAAGGTTCAATCTTACTCTGCTCACGCGAGTTTCCCAACAAAATCGGGGGGGGGGGATATATATATTTTAAAGCAAACCCTGAGTTTACCTAAAGTACCTTGAATGTAAGGATGGCAGGGGCAGTTGCAACAGACAGAGGGCAAGTAGTAGGATCCTCACATTATTACCCAATGCCAAGGGTGCCAAAAGTGTTGCAGGAACTGTAACTGACTATTGGAGGAAATTAAGCTGTATAAAATCTCACCTCTCCAGGAACCACAAAAGCCTGTCTTGTCTGAGGACCTATATTGTGACAGTGGGAAACCACACTAAAATCAGATTTATAGGTTGCCCATTGCTTGTGGGGACACTCCAGCATACTTAATGAATTTCCAAAATAATGCCAAACAATCAGAAAAATACCTCAAGCTACATTCCAAGTTACAATGCCATCCTGTAAGTGCTGTTTATTGCTATGATTGAGGGCATAGCATAGGGGAAAGATGACAGATGGCAGCATTCTTTTTAAAGAATTCTACAAATAAAAGAGTAGGGGATAAGTAGCTCCTCAGAGAACTAATTCCTAAATTTAGGGTTTAAGTCTTGGCAGCCTTACTCCCATACTGCTCTGGTAGCCTGGGAATCAGACATGAATTTTTTGATGTTCCTCATCATTCAGCTAGTATCAGCTGAAGCCAGTAGATTTTGATGAGCAGATATTGGTCTGGCTATTATGGATTCAGACACTGCTGCATCAGAAAAGAAGCCCTCATGAAGGAGATGCTGAGGCATGCCATCTTGCAGAGCCTTCCTGGAGGAAGAGCAGGTAGGAATTCTAAGGATCCATGCTTCTGAGACCACCATCAGTTCTGAGCATACCTTCAACTGAGGGCCTTTCCCCACTTTTCCCTCTACCACCGTCGCTGCGTGCTACTCACTGCGCGCGTCATTTTTGGCGTGCGCCCGGGCTTCCACACGACCCCGCGCTCCGCGTGGGGTCATCAAAAGGCGCCGTTTGGAAGAGCGCCAGGAATGACGAGCGCTGAGGGGGCGCGACAGCGTCAGCGTCAGGGCAGCTGCGTTGTTGCCGCCCCTGTAGTGGGGAGTGCCCCAGGACCCCGCGCTACTTGGCCCAAGTAGCGCGCAGCAGAAGGTAAGTGGGGAAAGGCCCTGAGTGTGCACCTCAGAAGCAAAGTACTGCCCTTTTTACTGAGGAGTGAGTTTCAACTGTGAGGCAAGGACTAACACAAAGACCTTCTTGCAAGTGTATTTCAGCCCTTGGTAGCTTTCCTACAAGTGTTGGAGTAGTTCTCAAAGTGATCTGCTTTCTATCTATGTGTCAAGTTGGTTACCCTTAGGTTTGCTTCTACTTTCCGCAGGGACAAAGCAGGTCAGATTTTTATATATTTGCTCCTTTATTTCAAAGCAGAAAGGGGGGAGGGCACTCTCAATGGGGGAGGCATTTAACAGTTTCCTGCCACATCCAATTTAAATCACCCTCAGACCACTCTGAAGCTACCAGTGTATGTATATGTGTGTTTGTATAGCAAGAGGAGGAGGAGGAGGAGGAGGAGGAGGAGAAGAGTTAAACAGCCTACCATTTCCAAGACCAAATGAGCAAGCCATCTGACTAAACTGAAGTAAAAACAAAAGACTGCAAAATAATATCAGAGATCACCACTCAACATGTCAGCATTGGCCCTGAGTGAGCAATTCAGTTTGGGTCTATCTCTCAGTCCATAGCCAGGGCCCTAGGTATCCAACTATTTTATCCACCTGCTGTGTGCTTCAGTTATGAAAGGACAAATAACCTTGAGTTTATGTACACACTGCATTCCTAAGATACTCATCTCTGCTCTGTTATTTTCTGTCAGAAGTTAGGGTCATTAGTAGCAAGATCTTGAAGGTAAGCAAATAACCTTTTGGCCTCAAACTTGTTACAGGAAGAAGGTGACATGGACCTTGTGGTGCCACAAATAGACTTACCAGTCATTTGTGATTCTGTAATTCTTCAGTTCTGCATACATCAATGGCCCTATAAAAATAACGACTATAATAGAGCTACTGAGACATGATTCTCTGCTAACAAACAGTTGTTTTAACCAACCTAAATATTCCTGTTTCTCCTTTGCAAGCTGGAGTCCTTGTGCTTCGAGGGTCTCGATCATAGCTTCTCCCAGTTGAGCATTTCTCCAGGTCCTAAAAAAGAACCAAAATCAATAAGGAAAAATTTCCTTTTGAAAAATATACTATGCTGTCAAATTTACAATCTTCAAGAAACTTCCTTTTACAAAAGAGAGTCAGCAAGCATAGGGAAAGCTATTCTATGAAAACATCTCAGACAATGAGAGCCAGCAGCCCTATCCATTCCGTGTTATTAGGGTAAGAAATAATGAACATAAATTACCAGTTTGACAGTGCTATCGGAAATTCACTTCTCTCCAAAGGACAAAATTGCAATACAAACCATGGACCCTTGGGATTTATAATATCCCTTAAAATTTTCTTCAGTTTACTGAGCTAGGCTTTGCCTTTCAATTATTGGTCAGTGCCTGACCTGACTTTGCAGACACAGATTACAATTCTTTCCAGCCTCCATTTTTGCTTGTTTGTCAGACCCATTAGTTGAACATCACTGCCAAATTGCTTCTGCTTCTTGAAAGGTGGACTTGCAAGCCCTGAAGTGAGGGTGTGTATGTGAAATCCAGGTCTTGAAACAGTTCCCACATTAAATAGCTGCAGATCCTGTATTATTTCACTTATCTAAACACAGCAAGGAAGCTGGTTCCTAGGGCAGCTATCTGAACAGAATAGCTAACAATAGCTAAAATATAATTTAAAACCATAAAATGTAAAGTAGCAGAAAGAATTTAAAACCATAAAATGTAAAGTAGCAGAAAGAATCTTTCACATACAAAACATCAGAGGGATAAAACCAACAATGTAAACAGCAGGACTAGACCCACTTAGTCCAAAATAACAAATAATTCTGGTACCCGGCCAACTCTCTTAAAAAGCCTAGAAGAAATTAGTCCACAGAGCTGAATGACATCAGATCTGGTTCATGTAAGTGTCCATGGCAGTGCATCTAGGTTCAACCATCCAGTGCTGCCAACCTCCAGGTAGGGCCTGGAGATCTCCTGGAATTACCACTAATCTCCAACCAAAGGGATCAGTTCCCCTGGAGAAAATGGCTGCTTTAGGGAATGGACAGCATGGCTGCTGATGTCCCTCTTCTCCCAAACCCCACCCTCTATTCCAAATGGCCAGGAATGTTCCAACCCAGAGTTGGCAATGCTACCACCACTGTCTGAAATGGTCCTATTCCTTGCTGCCAACCGTCTCACCTCTAAAAATGGAGGGAAGCAGAAAGGGCTTCAGTTTACAATCTTAAGGCAAAAACATATGGAAGAACTTTAGATATTCTGGTTCTATGTTAATGTTGTAGGCATATATGAGAGAACTCCTTCATGTTCAGCATACTCAAGATTGGCATGCAATTGTTAATCCAAATGTTGGTGGAGAAATAGGCCTTCCAGAAATCTGGTGCTGTCAATGGGATAAAACCAGTGGTGGGATTCAGCAGGTTAGCACTACTTCGGCAGAACCGGTTGTTAAAATGGGGCTTGTAAACAACCAGTAGTTAAATTATTTGAATTCCACCACTGGATATAACACTGGTGCCTAGTTGGATGGCAAGTTCCCCCATGAGGGTCTTGTTATCGTATTCTTCCACCCTCTTTCCTCAAAGTGGAATTGACATTGTGTTCTACACAGAGAGAAAGATGAAGCCCCTGTAATTCACCATTGAAGCAGAGACATGTCTATTGCATACCCCTTTTGCTACAAAAAGCTTTTTTTACTAGCTCTGTCCTGCTTAAGCTGCTTGTTCCTTGACCTTCACAGCCATGCCCTCTCGGCTTCTCACTTAACCAAGGAACTGCATGACTGCCAGAGCAATTCTTCAGAGCTATTTTAAACTCCTCTGGATAATAAAAGTGCTCTTCAATCACTCTGCAGTATTATAAATACTTATGATTATGACAACCTAGGTCAAGCCAGTCTATGATGTAGCCTAGGGTGTTAGAGGATGGGTTGACATGCAGAAAAACCCCTGGCAGTAATTTGAAGACCGGAGGTCAGATGACCGAGATCAGTTTCCCTGGAGAAAATGGCTGCTTTGGAGGGTGGACTCTATGGCATTCCACCTGCTGAGGTTGCTTCCCGCCTGAAAACTCGCCTTTCCAAGCCTCCACCCCCTAAATCTCCAGGAATTTTCCACTGTGGAGCTGGAAACCCTGGGTATCTGAGAGCAGTAGCTGGAAGATATGCTGTGATTTCAGGAGATCGCCAGGTCCCATCTGGAGGTTGGCAAGCCTAGAATGAGAGAAGGAAGCTGGAAAAAGGGAGAGGCTAAGGGAGGTTTCAGGAAAGAAAAATAAAAAATAGTGGGAAACAAGGAAATGATACATTTCCCGCAAGTCCTTCAGGGTTCCTGCTTGTCACTCTAAATCACTTCTATCTTAATCATGTGATTACTACCTAGATAATTGGTTCTTAACTGTGTATGATAGAATCGACAGATGCATGTGAGAATATATCAGATATGTCTTCATTTTCTTTTCCAAACAAGGTAAGACCAAACTTAACTCTTAATATCTATTAAAAGAGAATTTGTCTAACTTTTCTGTAACCGTTTCAATTGATTGTCAAAGATTAAAGTAAATCTTATGCAACCAGAGTTCACCGACAGTTGAAACGTGCATGAACTCACAGAAGACAGGCATAATCAGCAAGGAACATGGTGATATAATCAAAATACGGTTACTTCATGATCTCTCTCCCAAGGCAAAGAACCTCTCTGTATAAACTAATCCTTCCAAAAATGTCCTTTCCCTGATAATATAGTTGACCAGCCTTGTTGGCATGCAAAAAATGTGAAGTCAACTGAAAGTGCAAACAAATGAAACAGTTAATAACACTTTTATGTTAAGGACCCAAAGTACTTGAGAGGCAGTGGCAATATGGAAGCTGGCTTCAAGGAAAAGAAAGGTTTAATGGTGCGGCCACCCGCCCGTTATACTTACACTTTTCCAGATTCTTGTAGCATCTCTAACCACTGAGCTTGTTCAAACTCTGATTCTGCTGCTAGAACAATGTTACCCTTAAAAAGAAATGTTAAAGTAGCTATAAAGAGAAGATATACAAAAATGCCCCATCAAGGAACAAGAAAAACAAACATCCCCACTTTTATATATGAAGGAAAAAGTTTTTGTGGAATTTCTATATTATAGACACGAGGCAAGTTAAGTCTTGTGGTTCCCTCACTTAAAGAATTCTGGGAATTGTTGTTTGGAAAGACAACCAAACTCCCTCACAGAACTACAGGAATGACTGCTAAACAGATGAAGTCCATGGTATAGATAGGTCTCAAGAGTCTCAGAACTTCTGACACTACTATTGTAGTGGAAGCTATAGCTACAGAAAACAATAGGTTGGTAGGCAGCATGTCAAGGAAAGAGCTGAGCATGCTGGCAGGCAGGCAGGCAGGCAGAAAATTAGTGGGATTGGCACTGTTGCATATTTACATGATGCATCTTTTGGAAAATGGATTTCCTTACTTATCCATTTAGCAGGTTGCTGCAGAATTAAACATTTATTTGGCTGAAAAAAGTTCTCTTACATGGAAGTCCTCATGGGATATTCTCATTGCATAAGGCATATTGGGCTCTTCTTTGGCTTCTACGACGCAGCCACCAAGAGGTATGACACCCTGAAGAATGAAATGCCAAACTTTAGGTTAGGTGGTTAGAATCTTCACTGAACAACAATGGAATTAAGATGGACAAAATCTCTCATAGTGTCTTCTGAACTTTAAGGTTGCCAGCAGGCCTTGAGAAAAACGTCTCATCCATTTAATAGAGACTTAATGTACAAAAATTGGCAGCTGAAGCTCTTCATGGCATGAGCTAAAGAACATCCACTTGTAAATAGCACCCCATTAAGCCTCTATTAAGCCTCCACATGAACCCTGCTGGGTGACCTTGGGCCAGTCACTGTTCTCCCTGAACTCTCTCAACCCACACAGCTCCAAAAGCCTCTGGCCTTGAAAACCCTACCGGGTTGGCATAAGTCAGCTGTGACTTGGTGGCACTTTCCACCACCACCAAACTTCTATTACATTTGGTGGATGGATGGAGCCGGAAGAGGCCGGGGTTTGGGGAGGGATTTATTTTATTTATTTATTTATTTGTTTGTTTCACTTTTATACCGCCCTCCCCCAGGGGGCTCAGGGCGGTTCACATCATAATACAGCAAGTGAATAACAAAATAAAATACTAAAACTTCATAATAGTTAAAAGCAACGCTCCTAATTTAAAACAGTTAAAACAATTAAACAGATGGCGTTACAGCTATTAGCTCCCTTCCAGCTTCCCTAAGAGGGGGGGGGGAACAATGAGTCTTGAGTTGTTATTAATGGGCACCTATCAGCAGCCGGCCTCCCCAAAAGCCCGGCGGAATAACTCAGTCTTACAGGCCCTGCGGAACTCTTGTAGGTCCCGCAGGGCCCGGACAGCTGGAGGAAGAGCATTCCACCAGGCAGGGGCCAGGGCCGTAAAAGCCCTGGCCCTGGTGGAGGCCAGCCGCATCATAGAGGGGGCAGGGATCTCCAGTAGGTTGGCCTCTGCCGAACGCAGAGACCGACGTGGGACATATGGGGCCAGACGGTCCCATAGACGGTCCAGACGATTTCAATTAGATATGATACCACAGAGTCCACCTTCTAAAGTGGCCATTTTCTCCAGATGAACTAATTTGTGTCACCTAGAGAGCAATAGTAATCCTTGAAGATTTCCAGCAAACACATGGAGGGTAGCAACTCTTGTGAGGGCAGGTGGGAAATGTAATCTCTTCCTAGAAGTAGCCAGTCTTGTTGGCTGATAGGATTGCCAACTCTAGGTTGGGAAAATCTTGGAGATTTGGCAGTGGAATATCGGGAGAGAGGGTTTAGGGAGAGACCTCCTTGGGATGTAGTGCCATAGAGCCCAGCCCCAAAAATAATCACTTGCTTCACGGGAACTGATATTTGTTGTCTGAAGATCAGTTATAGTTCTGGGACAACAGGCTCCTCTGGCCACTGGTAAGGGGATGGGGAGTAGGATTGCCAGCTCCAGATTGAGAACCTTCTGGAAATTTGAGGGTGGAGCTTCGGGAGGGCAAAGACCCCAGTGGAGTACAAAGCCACACAATCCATCTTTCAAAGCATCCATTTTCTCCAGAGGAAATGATCTGAGTAATCTGGGAGATCCCCACACCCCATCTGGAGGTTGACATCCCTACCAGAGCCCACTGGTAGGTTAGCAACGCAACTACTGTCACATCTGAATAAGGAACTGGGTAGGGTTGCCAGCTGTTGGCTCGCACCTGGCAGGAGGAAAGGTAGGGATATGGGGTCGCCTTCACATCAATGTCATGACATCAATTGGAAATGACATCACACCTCACTAGGATTGAGTGAAAACTACATGGTTTTACCATAGAAACCTAGAGAGGTGTGACACTACTTTCAGGTTCAACCCCAAAATGATATCACGGTTTTTGGACAATTCAGAAGGTTACTTTGTCAGACTGCACAGGGAGGTCATTGAAATTCACAAACACCAAGACAATGTCAACAGGAAAGAAGAGACTTTGAAAATTAGCAAAGCTTAACTACCAGTACTTAAGAACACCAAAAGCAAACCCCAAGGGCATGCTAAGTTCATGAACAATGAACTTCACCCAAACACAGGATTTGCATTCACCAATACTACTGCTGCTACAGGGCATGAAAATGTGAATCACTCCCTGGACTGATAAGTCCCATCCGCAATGCAATACTATCAACCACATCTTTGCA
Organism: Sphaerodactylus townsendi; assembly: GCF_021028975.2. Classification (NCBI taxonomy): domain Eukaryota; kingdom Metazoa; phylum Chordata; class Lepidosauria; order Squamata; family Sphaerodactylidae; genus Sphaerodactylus; species Sphaerodactylus townsendi. Next base: position 119,764,938 of record NC_059426.1, on the reverse strand, counting down.
TAGTAAGTTCCACCTAAACACTTACTGATTGGTTCCCCACCCAGGGACATGGACAAAATATACCCCAAACATTTCCTTCTCTCTGGACACAGTGTGTAACAGACTTCCCTCTGTGATACACCTCTGAAGATGCCAGCCACAGATGCAGGCGAAACGTTAGGAACAAAATCCACCAGGCTACGGCCACACAGCCCGGAAAACCCACCAGAACCAGTTGAATCCAGCCGTGAAAGCCTACGACAATACATATCATGGTTTTGTTGGAATGGCAATTTTCCCCTTATTTTTTTCCTGCTGACATCACTTCTAATGCAACCTGGAAGTAATATTATCATAAATGGGGTGGTCACAGCATTTGATGTGAATGCTAGAGTGTCACTTGTTGTGATGATGTCACTTCCAAGCCATACTAGAAATAACATAATTATGCTACCATTGGGGTGCTGCTGGCAGGAAGTCTTCCATATAGCAAGAGACCTGTCAGCTATAGGACCTGTCAGCTATATATATATATGGCTATATCAAGAGACCTGGCACCTCTAGGATCAGCTCTCCTATTCCCTGTTCCACGGGTTCAACAGCGATGTAGTAGTGCACTGCCGACCCGGCAGTGCCGTGAAATAGAAGGTTGGTACGTAGCGGACCCTCGCGTGACTGCCGGTTGCATCGCCTGCTCCTCATCCCCCCATGAGTCACAGGTAGTGAACTGTCTGGCTCAATCACGGGGCCGCGGGGACAATGATTTTGCCCCCAGGTGGGGATTGAGCTCCAGGCATCTGCAGCTCTTCTCCATACGTAGCCAGATGAGATCATGCATCACCTGATGATGATCTCCCGACCTCCCGCTCTCCCGGAACTCCCCCCAGTCCTCCCTCCTACACGCCCCCGATAGAGTAACAATAAAAGGTGCCAGGAACCGGCAGACGGGAGATTAAGCTAGGAGACACGGTTCGGTCTCCGCTGCTGCTGGCGATCTCCACCAGATGTTATCTCGGCGTCTGGGTCTGCCGTTCTAACTACGGCTGACAGTGAATTCGACCTTCAACAGCAGGAAACTTTAGCTAGAAAAGTGGCATAGCAGTGATTTTGCCATATCACATCCAGTTAAGTAAAACCTAGTGTTGCCAGGCAACCAACCAGCAGAAACTTAAAATGTGAGGGCATAAAAGCACGTGGTATCATGTGCCATGATGTTACTTCCTAGAATACCTGGCAGTGATGTCACAAAGCTCTAAGAATCACCAGAAACCCCATGGTAAAACTGAGTTTTCCCAAAAAGTGACATCCTAACATACACAAAGACAGCATTAAGGGAAAAACTTCTGTTACTGACCAGAAATAAAATAAATTCTCCCACCACCAGTCTTAAGTGGCAGTAAGTATTGAGGGTTGCCAATGGGAGACCTGGCCACACTAGTGAAACCATAGAGTTTGGGGAGGGGGTTCGTTCAAGTGTCCTGAAGATGTGTGACACCACTTCCAGCTATGCAACTGCAGGTAGAGATGTAAAGTTGGGGGAGCAGTGCACTGTTCCCAGTGCAATGACATCACTTGTAGTGCAATCTGGATGTGACATTATCACACCTGGGGTGACCACAGCATTTGAGGTGAATTCTAGACTGTCACCCGATGTGATGATGTCACTTTTAGATCATACCAGAAGTGACATCACCATGCTACAGACACCATTCATATACATACACATTTTGCCAGGGAATTTCTTCCTACCATTCAACTGAACAGTATTGGGCATAAGTCTCCTACTATATCAGAAGACCGAGCAATCCTAGTCACATGATGCCCAGCACCATCACCAGAAGTTCCCAAGAACTCTAACTCTGAAGCATTGGTATACTCTGTACAAAAGAACATTACACAGATCTTTCACTTCCCACAATAAATAAAAACATACCTATACCTCATTACCTTAATAACAAATAAGGAAAATTTAAATAAATATTTGATTCCCAAATATTTGCAAACGAAATAAATGGCACCTCTGTATTTTAAGGAATGACACCAAAACAAACTGTCAAGCATGTTTTCTGTAGTCTGGTGACACTGTTAGAAAAATATGCCAGATGAAAGAGCCCTCGGGAATTCAAGATCATAGCTCCAAATGTTGATAAAATTGTACACCACCAGACAGTGTTTGTAGGAACTGCTTACTTTTGGATGTATATTAAAATATCGATTGTTTTCAAAGTTCTTCTTTTCTCCTTCAGCATAGTAAAGCAAAAAACTTTCTTTGATGATAAAGAATCTGAAAGAGGAAAACAGTTTATCTTTATATAGCATTCAACCTTTTAATGTACATGCAAGATAATATCATATGGACAGCAATCATACGAACCTATGAAGCTGTTTCACATTGTCTGGTCCTTCTTGTTCAGTATTGAGGAGGTCATGTAGCTCAGAACTTTCTGCTTGGATTGGTAGTGACTCTCCAAGATTTCAAGCAGAGAAAGGCCCTTCTTTGTACTTGCTACCTGATACCTTTCTAACTGGAGATGATGGGGATAGAACTTGGGACTTATGCATGCAAGGTATGAACTAACCCATTGAGCCAACATTGTTAACCCCAACATATCCTTGTGACATAATGACAAACTGATGACCAACTAAGGGAAACTGGGAATGTCTAAAGAAACGGTACTTACAGACATACAGATCAGCCACCTTGCAATTATATGAAACCAATTTTGGGGAAATTATTTTCATGGCCCATCTGGCCTTATAGTTTCGTGGTTCCAGACAAGGTTGCCATAATTAGGTCAAGCCAAGAAGTGTAGTAGTCGAATGGAACTTCTCAGAAAACCTCCTCTGAACTTACAATATCAATTTGCATAAGAGACGTAGCCAGGGGCATAACGAGGCAACCCTGGGAAAACTGTAGCCCTGGGCAAAACCTGAGTTGGATGCCCCCCGCCCATGGGCGGCCACTCCACCACCAAATTTTTTTTTGCACCAGGACATTGGTGCCTGCAGGGGGTGCATTTTTAGACATATCAGCACCAAAATTTTAGCATATCATCAGGAGACTGTCCTTATGCTACTCCCCAAGTTTGGTGAGGTTTGGTTCAAGGAGTCCAAAGTTATGGACTCCCAAAGGGGGTGCCCCTATCCCCCATTGTTTCCAATGGGAGCTAATAGGAGATGGGGGCTACAGTTTTGAGGGTCCATAACTTTGGCCCCCCTGAACCAAACTGCACCAAACCTGGGGGGTATCATCAGGGCAGTCTCCTGATGAGACCCTGAAAGATTTGAGACTGTGCCTTCAGAAATGTGCCCCCCCAACACCACGAACCCCCCATTGACAGCAATACAAGAAAACTCAATGCAGAACAAAAAAGATTCTTGGAAGCAAATTTCTAGGATGTTCCTGAAGGGGTGCATTTTGGATTTATCAGCACAAAATTTCAGGGGTATCATCTGGAAACTATCTAATGGGACTCCCCCAAGTTTGGTGCAGTTTGGTTTAAGGGGTCCCAAAGTTATGGACCCTCAAATGGGGTACCCCATCCCACTTTCTTTGCTAAGGAGATGGGGGCTACCCTTTTGAGGGTCCATCAAACTTCAGCACCCCCTGAATCAAACTTTGCAAACCTTGAGGATTGCCATGACAGTCTCAGATGATACCCTGAGGAAACCACAGTGCCGGCCATCCGAAAATGCCCTCCCTGCAAGAACATCGAGAAATATTAGCCAAAGAATCTTTGTTCTGCATTTTCTGTGCTATCAATGAGGGTTACAACTGGAGAAACACATTTCGTAAAGTGACAGTCTGAAAACTTTCAGTCTTTCGAGAATCTCATCAGGAACTGCCCTAATGACACCCCCAGGTTTGGTGCCGGATTTTGCGTTCAGGGGGGCCAAGGGTATGGACCTCAAGACTCAACCCCCATCTCCTATTAGCTCCCATTGCTAATGAGGGATAAAGAGGCACCTATGGAAGTCCATAACTCCTGAACCAAACCTCACCAAACTTGGGGGGTAGCATAAAGACAGTCTCCTGATGATACACTGAAAATTTGGTGCTGCTAGCCTAAAGCTGCGCTCCCTGCAGGCAACAAATGGAAAACTACTAAAATACCCAAAAACGAACCCAGCATTTTGATGCCCCCCACAAGGTGATGCCCTGGGCAGCTGCCCACCTTGCCCAATGGGCATTACGCCAGTGGACGTAGCTAGGGAAAATGGAGCCTGGGACAAAATCTGAGTTTTGCGCCCCCCACATGGGCAGCCACCCTCCCCCACCACGACCAAACAACACTTTTTGCACCAGGTCATCTCAAAGTCACCATCACATTATAGCACATGCCCCAATACACAAATCTGAACACACTCAGGGCTCCCTAGTTTAAACAACTTTGAAAGTGATGCTATTTTTGAAGGGGGGAAATCCACCCTGAAACAGCATCACTATTAATGTTGTTTAAACTAGAGAGCCCAGATTCTCCTTTTAAATTTACCTTAAAGGTTTAAACAACATTGAAAGTGATGCTGTTTCAGGGTAGATTCCCCACCCACCCCTCAAACAGCATCATTTTCAATGTTGGTTGTTGTGGGTTTTCTGGGTGGCGTAGCCGTGGTCTGGTAGATCTTGTTCCTAATGTTTCACCTGCACCTGTGGCTGGTATCTTCAGAGGTGTATCACAGAGATAAGTTTGTTATACACTGTGTCCAGACTTCTCTTGTAACAGACTTCTATCTGTGATACACCTCTGAAAATGCCAGCGACAGATGCAGGCGAAATGTTAGGAACAAGATCTACCAGACCATGGCCACACAGCTTGTAAAACCCACAACAACCAGTTGAATCTGGTTGTGAAAGCCTTCAACAATACTTTCAATTTTTTTTAATCTAGGGAGCCCAGATTCTACCTTTAAATCCACTCCAAAGGGGGTGGATTTAAAGAGAGAACCTGGGGAAAATTGAGGGTGCATGTCAGGGGAGCAATGTTTAAGCTAATAGTACCAAACTTTTAGGCTATCTTCAGAAGACTCTCCTGATGAAACCACCCAGGTTTTGTGAAGTTTGGTTCAGGGGGTCCAAAGTTATGGACCCTCAAAAGGGTAGCCCCATCTACTATTAGCTCCCATTGGAAACAGTGGGGGATGGGGATGCCCCTTTTGGGGGTCCATAACTTTGGACCCCCTGAACCAAACTTCACCAAACTTGGCTGGTATCATCAGGAGTGTCACCTGACAATAGCCTGAAAATTTGGTGCCGCTAGCCTAAAAACTGCGCCCCCTGCTGGCCGACAAATTAAAAACACTAAAGAATACCCAAAAAAATTAGAAATGAGCCCAAATTTTTCTGCACCCCCCAATGGTGGGTGCCCAGGACATTTGTCCCCAGATGTTCCCATTATAGCTACACCTCTGATTTGGATCTGGATTTTTATGGCTCTGCCAATGGAAGCCTTCTGTGGACACTTAATCTTTTACATTTTGTATTCCAACAGCAAGGGCTAAAAACACCACTTTGTTTTGGGTTTTTTTATGGAACTTTAAGATTCTCAAGTAACAAAATCATAATGTACTGCTTTTCTATGTGAAAGGAGCACATGACACCACTTGCCAAGTGTGGTGAGTAGAATTCTAGAGCTGCCTGACCTTGGGGACTTGAGGAAGAAAGTGAACTGTAATTATCCAGGCTGGAAGTTGTATGGAATATATTTGCAGCCTCAAAAGTAACTTAAGAGTTTTGCAGTTCCTTATCTTTCTTTAAGTGAGAGGCCAATTTGAAACTTGGCAAGGAGAAGGCATTTTCTGTCTACACTGAATAGAGGCCTCTTGATTCATGTTTAGAGAAGCTCATGCTTGGGTAGCTGCTTTCAATTTCACCATAACTCAGCCCAGAACTATTTCGGTCAACAGGGCCATGACTGAGTGATTGCAAACTGCTGCTTATCTCCCCCAAAGTCAAAGTAGACTTCATAATATTCCAAGATCTATTGCTATTCCCAACTTCATTGCAAGTCACCTGGCACTTTCTCTTTCTAGCTATTGTAAACATTGGAAAAGGGAAAAGGAGACTGAGGACATTTTTCCCATTGGAAAAACTGGCAGAATGGTTCCCTCTTTTACACCATCAGTTTTTTTCTTAGACACTGGTAATGCAACAACTACTGAATGCTTTCTTCTGCAATCAGCCATCAAAGAGAACTATCTTCATGCCTGGATTTTTGAGTTACATTTGGAGTTTGTTGGCCTTTATCTTTCCAATGAGATGACTCTCCATTATTTCCTTCTTTCCAGGATTTGTTGCCTACTGACGCAGAATAACAAGAGCTGACACCCCAGCCCATCTTAATACATGTTCTCTCTGTGCACTCTTTTGGGGTTAACTTGTACAAGTTATACAAAAGCAGCAGTGTTAAACCTTGGGGCTGAGAATTTCTCAGCATTGGCTTTCAGAACACATATGTAGCACAGGTGTGTAAATGTGGGGACTCCCTTTCTAAATTTGACTGTATTATTTTAAATCTATGCACATAGCTATTATTTTTATGAGCTAGGGCTCATGGTAATCCCATAGTTACATCCTGCCTCCATCAGATCTCAGTCCAAAGTCATACTGACAACAGCACTGATGGCTTAATGAAGTTCTTAAATCTGGACTCCAACAGACAGATTATGCTTCTACAAGCTACAGTTACCAAACATTCTGGAGTCTGAGACTCATCTCATACCTCATGACACTCCAGCTGCATAGAACTAAGTAGAATAAAAACTATCCACATCATGCCTCCAAACTCAGAAAGCTTGAATTTTTCCATAGTCCATAACAGAGTTTGCCTTAGTGCCAACAGGTGTATCTGAGGATTTTTGAACTGTTCTCATGGGACATTTTTTGGGGGTGGCCAGAATGAAATAATCTGCCATATCTGCAATCTGAAAGAATTAAAAGATTGAGAACAGGTTGAAAACTACACAGTGTATGCTGTGAGGGAGTATGCTAATCAGATTAACTGATAGCATAGACCAGGGGTAGGGAACCTGCGGCTCTCCAGATGTTCAGGAACTACAATTCCCATCAGCCTCTGTCAGCATGGCCAATTGGCCATGCTGGTAGGGGCTGATGGGAATTGTAGTTCCTGAACATCTGGAGAGCCGCAGGTTCCCTACCCCTGGCATAGACACTATCCAACATACATGACAACTGCACAAATTTCAACAACCACAGTGCTGAGAGAACTGTCAGGAAGCCATAAAAGTTAGCATCGCTTATCATGATGATTGTCACCATTCCATTCTGCATGAGCTTCCTGGTTGCCATCAGTGGTGGTATGGAAATTCCCAGTTCAAAGTTAACCAACCACATTGACAAACTCTTGGACAGATTTATGGAGGAGAAGTCAATCTATGGCTACCAATCTTGATCCTCTTTGATCTGAGATTGCAAATGCCTTAACAGACCAGGTGCTCGGGAGCAACAGCCACAGAAGGCCATTGCTTTCACATCCTGCATGTGAGCTCCCAAAGGCACCTGGTGGGCCACTGCGAGTAGCAGAGAGCTGGACTAGATGGACTCTGGTCTGATCCAGCTGGCTTGTTCTTATGTTCTTATGTTCTTAAACATTACAGCTTTGTCCCATATTTTGTTAAAGTGACATTTTCAGTGACATTTCCACGCTGAAGATAACATGAAGTCCTATACCTTGAGACAGGACAGAGCAGGTTTGCCAAATGACCTGGAATAAAATATCCTGCCCCTTTAATAGCAGCTTAACATGATATAATTTATCAAGTTTATTTTTCAGGTAATGTTATTTACTCCCATGCTGTGAAAAGGTTCTGCTGTCCATTTCCACATATTAAGTTTCTATTAAAGTGACAGGACATTTTTCTTCAGCCCAGAAGGCAATTTTATTTTACATCATTTACTGTTTCATCCTTTCAACAATGGCCTTCTACAAGCAAATCAGATATTGTACCACTGAGCCACAGACTCTGCCCATCTTCTCCATCCTTACAAAGTCCTCACCTTCCACAGTGTTTGCACCCATGATTGCAGAAACTGACACTGAGTCAATCTATAGTCCATAGGTTCAGACATTAAATTCTTCTGCTCATTCACCTGTGAGTAACTGGCACCAAGAAGAAATATTCACAATTCTGTGTGATTCTCTCACAGAAACCTGTTTTTGCTTGACAAGTGCTTTTTGTTCCACCAACCCGCAGTCAATGAGATTAGTTAGGTAATGTTTTATAACATGTTTTGAAAACATGAAAGGACCATGTTAAGTATATCTCTGTGGATGATAGCATCATTTCTGGGCCTTGAGCTAACAATGCTTTTCTGGAATAAGTCCAGTAACTAAGTATAGCAAATAATTGATGTTGAACTAGGGTAATTTTCATCCTCTGGGAATATTCCAGTAAAAGTAGAGCAAAGCAGCATCAAGGGCTGTTCAGATCTGAAGCTTCTGAGCCCATCACGTGTACCATTCAGAGAGAGGCTGAAATTTTTCTGCCTCATGTTTTTGGGGACAGAAGTACAGATTCCTGATGGGGCACGAGAGCATGTGCTGTGTATATTCTAACTGGATCTAATTTATTATGGAAACATAGTCCTTCAGTGTGTGATATACGTGAGTGGCATTTCAGCTGTTGGGCCTTACTTAGGACCTTATTTTGCCCTGAAGATCACAGGAAGATCCTTCCGTTCTGCTTGTCAAACAACATGTTCCTCCAGCAGAAGGGGCCTCTCGTACTGGTGAAAAATCCCCTTGCCATGAAGCAACACAGGAGTGAAATTATGTGCATAATACTCTTCCATCCCAATGCCCTGGTGAGTGAGCTGGCAGATGCAGGCCTTTTTTCCCCAGTCCAGACTGCCAGTTCTATCAGCAGATCATTTTGTTTTAATGCCTCAACTTTTACAATAAATTGATCAACAACTTCCGTGCATTAAACAATTGATTTGTTGACATGATACACTTAGACATCTTGGTATACATTTTAGAACCATTTAAGACTGAGCTGCAACAGTTCCATGAATGTCATATTTTATTGTCATGAATGTTAATAGTGCTATATTTCTTATAATAGTTTTGGACCACCTTGGCCACTAGAAGAAGAGTTTGGATCCCCCCCCCCTTTCCTTCCCGTAGGAGACTCAAAGGGTCTTACAGTCTCCTTCAGTATCTTCTAAATTAAATGTTACATCCTTGTTGTTAACTGCAGTTCCCCATCTGTATGGTGTAGTGGTTAGAGTGTTGGTTAGGATCTGAACAACCCAAGTTCAAATCCCTGCTCTGTCAATGAAGCTCACTACGTGAACTTGTGTGGCCAGTCGTGTGCACTCTCAGTCTAAACTATGTCATAGAGCTATTGGTGTGAGGATAAAAACTTGGAGGGGAGAATCTTATTGAAAACTATTCTGGATCCCTAGTGGAGCACTTAACTCACACACAGTCTGAATGAACAAACTGCCTCATCAGGGCCATGCCAAGCCCAAGCTAGCTCTTTCTTGACACTACTTATCAGAACAGCTGAAAATACACTACTTATCAGAACAACATGGCTCAGGACTACAATGCATATTTGAAGCCCCCCTAAGAAAGGACAAATTGTATTGACTTTTTGAAGTCACTCCCCATGTCCCCATGACCCATGGTGCTCCTGTAACTCAAGCAAACTTTTGTGCTTGGGCAGTTGATTCTTTCCTTCTAATGCCTTGCCACTCTCCTGCCACCTGATTGTACTGTACTTGAGCAACAAGCTACCAACTCTCCTCATGGAATCTCCTCTAAGGCCTCCAGTTTGTTCTAAGTACCAAATCTGAATGCCTCAGCCAACTTCAGGCAAGACTTGCTTTATAGATGCAAACTATATCGATACGGCTCACTGCCTGCTAAAAACAAGACTTCTTCTTGCTACATGACAGTATTAAATTAATAATGATGGTCAAGTGCTAGAACTGCATGGCAAAGAGAGATTAGAAGAAAATGAGCATTAGTGGGAATGTTCAGCCTGCTGCAGAGGAATCAGTCCCCACTAATATGTGCACTCACTGGGAACACACACCAGACTTTTTCAAACACCATGGCTTGGATTTCTGAAGGTATTTTTTTGACAAAGATGGAGCACCTCGGCTGCAATTTATTACAAACCACAAACATTCTGCGGAATTAATGTATAGAACAAAAGAAAGATGGCAAGCTGAAGACCCAGCCCGTTGCAAAAACGTGAAGATTTTTTTCTACCTTCTGATGGAGGAAATTAGAAGTTCAACATTCACTTCCTGTTCATCCCCTTCAGCTAGCTGCCTAGTGTTTATCATCAGTGGCACTGACCCTGGAGCTACATAGAGAATCTGAATAATTGAACTCCTTGAAAGACAGAGCATTTGCTTCATATTTAAAAGCGCTCTCTAAAATGGGGGTATGTGAAATTAAGCCAGTTTATCCAGTCCCAAACTCCCTTCATTGAGAAGTGGCAACTGCCATAAAGCTTCACTCTCCACCAACTGAAACAAATGCATAATATCATTTGCCTCTTCCTTCATACTTATCTCCTATTTAGGTTGTAAGCTGATCAAGGAAGAGCTCTGCCTTTGGCATAGAGAATACCCAGCTGAGCAAAGACAATGACTCTAGTTACCATCACCATTAGCTGTGAGAAAGTTTGCAACCAGGATGTTTGAAATGAACCTGACATTTTGGTTGCTAGGTAGCCATGTCTGAAATCACAGTTATTCTACATTCACCAGGGCTCAGAAGTACTTTGCAGCTTTTACACTAAAGGGTCTATGTATGTAAATACAGTAGCATTTAAAATCCTCAAATATTTTTGGTGAATTGTGATATTTGGATCTCTTTCCTTAAAGGAACTCTTTCTATATTAGGGGGCACCACATTTCCCCAATAATCAAAATATAATATTTTGCCACTGGGAGACCCCTTTTGGATTGGATCACTGATCCATCTAGTTCAGCATCCTGTTTCACACAGTGAGCAAACAGTTTCTCTGGAGCACCAGCCAATAGAGATTAGAGGTCAAGGCCTTCCCTTATTGATGCAGCCCCCTAGCACTGGTATTCTGTCTCAGTATGTGGAGGTTCCCATAAGCCACCTCAGCTAGTTACCATTGATGGACCCATCCCCTCAAAATCTTTCCTAATTCTTAAAGTCATCTATGCTTGTAATCATCACTATGTCCACTGGCAGTAAATTCCACAATTTAATTATTTGCTTAGTGAAGCAGTACTTTTATCTATTCTGCATCTATTGCCCATTAACTTCATTGGGTGCCTTGACGTTCTAGCTAGTATTACTGGAAATGAAGAAAAAAGTTTTCTCCATCCATTCTCTCCATCCTATATATATATATTGGCCCTAAGGGTGGGCATGGTAAAAGTGTTATATATGTATATATATATATGTATATATATACATATATATATATACATATATACACATATATATGTGTGTGTGTGTGTGTGTGTTATATATTTGTGTTATATATATATTATATATATATATATATATATATATAAAACACACACAAATATATAACACACACATATATATAACACACACACACATATGTGTGTGTGTGTGTGTGTGTGTGTGTGTGTAACACTTTTACCATGCCCACCCTTAGAGCCAAAATTTATGATACATTTTAACAGGTTGGGTTTGGCTTCCATGCACACCTGGCTGCAAAAATGGGGCAACTGACACTTTGGCAGGGCCATTTCAGTTTTGGAAAACAGAAGGGAGGGAAGGCAGGTATCCCTCCTCCCTTTTGCCATGGTCCCAGGTTGATTTGGACTCCTTCAAACTTTTGAAACAGTGTTTCCTGCAGCTGCTGTGGGGAAAGCAAGTAATGTATAAAAATGTACCATGTAGGTTGGATGTCAATAATTTTTTCCCTTAAACTGAGAAGTCCCAGACTCCTTCCGTCACAAGAAAGGAGCTCCAACCCCTCGATCATTTGATCTCTTTTGTATTTTTTCCACCTCTGCAATATCTTTTTTTAAAAAAATATCAATCAGAACTGTGCACAGTATTCCAAATCCTTCCTTTACTATCATGGCACTTGCATCACCAAAAAAGGACTTATCTCTGTTGGACAGCACCTGTGACATCACAAACAGGGAACATAACCCTTCCAGCACTGTTAAATTCCTTCAGACTTACAACTAAGCCTCAAAAACTCTTAAGTTCTCACACTTTCACTCCATGAAAAGTAAGAAAACTATTCAGTTTTTTGTCACATTTTTTGCTAAACTGTTTTTGCTCCCCAAAATGGGGGTGCTGGCTGGCACAGTGCCACACAATGTTAAAGAACATCACACAAATGACAAGAAAAGTGATGGATGCAAGTTTAAAGCCCCCTCCCCCCCAGTACAGAGCTGGCTGGCTGGCTGACTGCCAGATATCAACTGTTTTCCCTTTAAGAGGACAGCCAGCAAAGATGCCCTGGTTTTAGAGCAATCTGCTAGGAAGAGGAGTGTGCACCCAGAATATCCTGTCTAAGCAATGAGGTTGGCGTAGCACACATTAATTATCCACAATAGTAGCCTAAAAATCCCAGGAAGCTCAGAAAAACCCTGATACTTTGCCCACAAGCACTTTAAGCCAAACCTGCTTTGGCATCCCCTCTCACTTGCCCAGACCCCCTCTGCATAAACATGTACTGCAACCTTTGCTTGCTTTGAAACTTCTTTAGCAGTTTCCCCTGTTTATTAGCTGTGATTCTCCCTGCACAAGCCTGCATTGTTTTTCCCTTTGAAGCATTTTTATTGCTACGGCATCTCTGCACAACCAAAATCTGCAGCTTACCTCCTGGACCATTTGGCAGACGGTCTCCCGAAAGGTCTCTTCCAGAGCACGCCATACAGCTGCACTTTGGTGCTGATGTCCAAGGCATCTGAATCTGCATGTTCCATAGATGGAGAAGGAGAGACGGAATTGGATTTAGAAGTGAACATCGTTCAGATGGATGGATTTTTTTAAAAAAATCTAACTCTCTGCCTCTGCTCTGCAACTCAGGGAATCCGATTAAATGCAATGAGCCAGAAGGATGTAACCAGCCACTGGGAGGGAGAGAGACTGAGGCTATGCTTTGAATCAATAACCAGATTGCTCTGGACTCGGTCAATATTTGTCTCGCTGATGCAGAGATGCTGAGAGCTTCCTCATCCCATATCACTTCCTGATGCACTGAAGTAAGACTGAAGCTCCAGCTCAGCCCTGAAGACAGTCTGTACAGCTAAACAGGATGAGCACTCAGATCGTAACAACCCAAACAGCAAGAGATTATGACATTGACACTTGATGGCAGAAACTGGTACATGTTAAAAATTAGCTCTACACAAGGTTAAAAAATGCCTTTTTTAAAAAAAAAAAGCCACATATAGACAAAAGAAGTGCATGGCACAAGCCGGCTACAGTGAATTTCTTAAGTCTATGTAGAAAACCAGAAAGTATTTAGGTACTTCCCATGTTTCCTAGTAGGTTAGAGCACCCAGCTAGAGCAGGAACACCCAGGTTCAAATTCCCACTTTACCATGGAAGCTCACGGTATGACCGTGAACCAGTCATACTCTGTCAAACCTAACTCACAGAGAATAAAATGGAGGAAGGGAAAATAAGGTTGTGAGTTGCTTTGGGTCCCCATTGAGAAGAAAAGCCGGGTGTAAATAATAGAAGCAGACTTGGCAAATGTTTAACATATACTGTTGTACTGTCATAGCTTAGAGAGGAGGAGAAGAGGAAGGGAAGGAAAAGATACGAAGCACGTGTGTGCAAAAGCCAAAAAGTGAGCATGAATCCAGATTTTCTTTTCGTAACAGAACAGAAATCCTTGGGTGGGCTTCAAGGACTGCTGTGCCCTTGATTATGGTGTCAGAGAGGCTCAGCCTTGCATGGCCTCCCACTAAGAGGCAGGAACATGCTCAAGTTGTCATTCAGGGCTTTTATGAACATGAACAGAAAACATGTGATGCACATGCAACCACTGCAGAATTTTTGTCTGCCTGTTTCTGCTTCGGCAGCTCTTCTGCCAACCTTCTAGACTTCTTTCTGAAGCCAACTGTGATTAAGACAATTTCCACATCAGCTACTCTAGAAAAGTCACAAGATGGCACTCCACATTATGTGATCTCTCATTGTTTGCAGTATACCATTTCCATGCTGTTTTGCACTGCACCTTATATTTCATTGAATACTTTAGTGTAAGATTTAGTATAAGAATACTTTAGTATAAGATTGAATACTTTAGTATAAGATTTCACTATGAAATCTTATACTCCCTTCCTTCCCTTGCATGCCACCCCTCCTCTCCCCCCTTTCTTCACTAGGGTTGGTGGGCCATGTCCAGATGCCGGGCCCCCTCCCCTCCCCTTCCCTCCCTTGCATGCCACCCCACCTTCCCCTCCTTCTGCTCGGGTAGGTGGGCCAGGTCCAGATGCCGAACCCCTCCCCTTCCTTCCCCTCCCTTGCATGACACCACTCACTCACTCCCCTCCCTTGCATGCCACCCCTCCCTCCCCTTTATGTGTGATTAAGTCTGTGCTCATGGGGAGCTGGTTTTTTGTGAGTTTTTTGTATGCCACCAACTGCTTGCAAATTTGCTTCTGGACCCTTGTAAAGCCTATTCAGCTCACAGACAAACTGATTATTACAAAGACACCATTAAGATTCCAATGCTCTCTTCTCTCAAGAAAGCCCATGCAATGTAACGAGTAGAGGATCAAACAGGGACCTCTGGAGAATATGGCGCTTCGATCAGTCTGAGCTTCCAGTAGTTCCTGGCTACTCTTTACTGAAAGGGGCAATCTAGCGTCCCCAGAAGTTCTGGAGACCTTCAATTCAACGGGTGGACTAGTTAGGATTTATTTGTAATTGACTAGTCTTGACAACATCAAGGATCAGAAAGTGACACCTTGCCTTCAGCAAAAGAAGCAGCGTCTCCACTTATCTTACTTCCCCCTTTCTTCAGTCTATTATTTTTGTTTTCTTGGTCTTCTTTTTTCTTTCTTTTTCTGTATAATGTTCTTTTTTTGTGGAAAAATAATATAAATTTAATTTTAAAAGAGGGTCAGACTAGAATCAGGGAGACCAAGGTTGGAATCCCAACTCTGCCATGGAAGCTCACCAGGTGACCCTGGGTCAGTCACGTTCCTTCAGCCTAAATGGAGGAGAGAAGGTCTTCACTTCACTTGCACCTCATCTTCCTTCCCAAGGGGGACTCAGAGCAGCTCATGGCATTCTCCTCCCCGCCACTTTATCATCACAAGAACCCTGTGAAGTAGGTTGGATTGAGAGAGTGAGAACGAGTGAGATTTGAGCCTGGGTGTCCCAGATTCTAGTCTGACACTCTAACCGTAACACCCTGCTGACTCTCCATGCTGTAAGATGCTTTGAGTTTCTTTTGGGGAGGGTAGTACTAAATAAATAAAATACATCCTGAATTTCCCATCACTCCTGGAATTGATACTTTGGCAACTGTTTGCTCCTGAGGTGGGGCTCATGCAGTAAATGGTAGAAATAGACCGAAAGGCCGCTGAAAGAATGCCAAAGCTCACTGTTCCACTGGCAGTCGTCTTTCACTGCCCCAAACCAGGCAAAAATAATGATTCCTTCATCAAAGAGCTGCTGGCTAACTGAATCGACTAAAACTCCTGGGCCCTGGTCGATCATTAATTCACTGTGTAACATTTGGCCACTTACTCTCAACCTGCCTTACCTCACAGAGTGCTTCTGTGATAAAATGGGTGTGCATGTACCATCCATACCACCTGTAACTCCTTGTGGGGAGGGAAATAAAAATCTAATAATGAAGCACCGAGCATAATGCCTGCTCTCTCCCTTTCCCTAGCTCTCTGTACCTTCTAACAAGCAGGCTAAAAGACCTTTTAACTAGTTCCTTGGGGGTAACTATGGACAGCTAGCAGGCAAAAAAATATGATAATATTGTCTGCAAATCCCCACATGCTTTCTCTCTTCCAAATCAAAAGGGGGATCTGGGTATCCTGCTGGGACAAAATAGAATAGGCTCAATAACTTGCTCAAAGTGGCCACTTATCCTAAGTTGGGGTGCGGGGGGAATCTAGCTGAGTTGGGGTGCGGGGGGAATCTAGCAAAGTTGGCATCTAGCATTAGGCTTGCAAGCAGCTGCACAAAGGTGGCCAATTTCACAGTCTCACAACCTCACTATTTTGGTCTTCAGGAAGATAAAATGGTCTAAAAGATCTCCCTGTATATTTTCACACAAACTAGCATTCCTCTAATTTCTTTAACATGCTCTTCCGCCAAGCATGAACGGCAGCTGCATACTTACTCATCCAAACTAATTCCCCAAAGCTCCACTCTCAGATATGCATGAGAGTTGGGAACCTCTCAAACCATTTCTGCTTGGCAATGACATCATGAACAATGTTTGCTCAGAGAGCTGTAGTTTTAAGAGAAAGGGAGTAGCCAAGTGCAGCCCAGCACAACAGAAGCAGCTATTCAATTAATAGTGGTAAAAGCAGAAGCCCTAAGAAAGACCAGACTTGCTATCAGTTTCATGAGGCAGTGTGCTTTCTTCCTTCGTTTGTGATGGGAAGGGATGAATCACACCTTACAGATGCAGCCTTAGAATATTATGACTGTTTCCAGTAACATGGCTTTTCCTTTAGACCTGGGCAACTTTTTTTTCTGGTAATGTTCAAGTTTGGCTTTGGAAGACCAGAAAACTTTAAGGAAAGCTGGAAAAAGCCACTGCATCATTTAAAAAAAAAGAATAATTCACTCCTACCTATTGGGGCTGATCTTGGAAGTATTGAGTTATGCAGGGAAATATTTGTGGCACTTGCATTGAAATTCTGTTTTCTTTTATGCCTTTCTTACCGGCTGAGCCTTCATGTAAGAGAAGGCTGTTCTCTAAGTATCCCAGAGTAATAAATGTTGTACTCTACAACATGGAGAACAATGTGATTGCAGCCATAGACAAATGAATCTGTCTGTTAACCATGGTGAACAGAACTGTGACTCATATGGCCCTGTCAGTGAATATTGCTGTCTGTAGGAGAAAGTGTTGTATACACAGAATAACTGTGGCTCTAGAATACAGAAGTTTCTACTTATATCTGTTAAGAAAATACTAATAATTCAGCATTAAAGGTAATTTGGCTCGAAGAAAAAGTAGCAGCTTAGGTCTTACATGAAGCACAACTTTCATGAACCAGATCTTCTGCTTCACTTCAAAGATATGACCAGAAAACACTCAGCTACTGCCGTTGTCTGCTCAGAGCACTCCCTCATGTGGATGCAGATGCAACTCCTTGCAAGAAAACCAAGAAGTCCCTGAAATACTGTCAGACAGGAAGGTTAGACTTGATTTTCCTCTGAACTAAAAAAAAAAAAAAGACCAAGAGCAGTTCATTGGAGATCTTTAGCCTCTGAGATGCTGTAAGTCAGCCAAATACTGTGAGTCATTCTTGACAATGTTCCATTGTCTTGCCCTTCATTAAGACACGGTTGTTTCTCAAGCTTGTTTTGTAGTGTAACAAACTAAGTTGAAGGATGTATTGTCAAAGGCTTTCATGGCCAGAATCACTAGGATCCTGTGGGCTTTCTGGGTTGTATGGCAGTGTTCCAGTAGTATTTTCTCCTGACATTTTGCCTGCATCTGTGGCTGGCATCTGATGGCACAGATGCAGGCAAACGTCAGGAGAAAATACTAGTGGAACACTGCCATACAACCCGGAAAACCCACAGCATCCTATGCTGAGGGAGTTTATGATGGTACACAAGTCCTAATCAGCTGCAGCTATACTTTGTTTCCTAATTTAGTGGAAACAATAACCAGAAAAGGACTGAACTCTTCATCTATCACACACACAAAAGAAAGCTGATACCTGGTAAAACAAAATGTATATTTGATGCCATAAGACAGGGTTGCACTTTCCTGTAACTGATTGTAATGGTGAAATTTCAAGCTTCCAACACTAGAGGGTGCTCTTACAGTCATTGTCTTGCAACCCTTCTGAATTGTGCCAAAGACACCTGTGCTCTGGTAGACATGAGCACACAATGACATGATCATAAGATCACTGCAAACACTATCCATCTCAACAATGTCTAAGAGGATGCTCTTGGTTTTTCCCCTTTAATTGACCTGCATATGTCACAAAGTCTTATCTTTTCTAAAGTCCTTTGTAAATTAAACAAGGCCCGTCTGACATCCAAGCTATGTAATTGTCTCTCGGTCTCAGATGTAGGCTTAAGAAAGAACACTGGTAAAACTAATTCCAAAGTCAAATGAAACTTAAATACCACTTTTGGGAGGAAAACCCAAAGAAGATCTTGACCCGACCTTTCCTTCAAAAATCTTTAAGAAAGCAAACTTAGCGCTGCTGTCTCACTAACCCTTCTTGCAGTTGTTATAGCCTCTAAAAAGCACACCTTCATTGACAAATGTGCTAATGATGCAATAGCTAGTGGCTCAGTTTCCCCAGTAGGTAAGTTAAAACTAATGGCAGTGATCACTGGAGTACCATCACTGGTGTTGGTGAATAAACATAGCACAGTGCTTTTAGAAATCTCTTTGTCAGTTCTTGTGAAAAGACTGACTTCCCTTGGAAATGTGATGACAACCAGAAATTACTGCAAGATGTAACTTTATTGATGAAAAAGACAATTCTTTCTTCTGTAAACATTCTAAGATTTGTAACAATGTCACTCTTGCTAAAGAGATACTGTCAGGATCTGTCGATCTTCCCCAATAACCAGACTCTTGGTTTCAGAAATCAGTACTGCGAACAGGATAACAGCAAGTTCTTGCTGGAACTGAGTTACACTATACAAGCTGTGGTTAATTTTCTTTTCCCCAAACCCCCTCCTACCCCTCCCTTGGGCATCCTGTTGGAATGAGATCACTAGGATTGTTCTCAGGCTTTACAAAGCCTTCAAGGCCAAATTGAAGGTACAGTCCAGGGTCAGCCTGCCTTGGAAGGTGAGAAGCAGATTTGTATGCCTAAAAGTCAAAAGTACACAAGCACAGGAATAACAGTATAGCAGTCAAGCTATCCCGGTACCCCCTTCTCCTGGGTCCCCACAGTCTCGTGGCAAGAACCAGGAGAGAGCTGCAGTCTTCACAGGGTCTTGACAGATTCCTTGTTCTTGTATCAATTTATTTTTTTAAATTCCATTTACTAGAATATGATCTCCTGATTCCTTTCTAGACTGCACCAAAATGTCTTTTACTTTCCTGGACCAACATTGCCCCTCTGACAAATTCTCCATGCTGTTAAATGTAAGTGGTGTAAATTTACCTTGCACTAACAAGATCCATGCCAGATCTGACGATAATCTTACGTATGCCCCTTTTGTCAACTGGAACAGCCAGGGAAACGATATTTGCCTGGGCCAGAAGGGAGCAAACAACAACAGATCTGTCCCTTCTTTGCCCGCTTTAGCAAACACTCTACCCGTCAAGTGGCAGAGAAGGAAAAGCATAATACACTGTTCTCCTCCATGGAATCTAGTGAATCTGGGTCTGCTCCTGATATTGGGCAAAACTGTGGGGCTTTTGTCTTGTTGCAGACAGGTCCACTTGTGGGTAACCCATCTCTGAAAGATCATCTCTAGCACTTGTGATTTTAGTTCCCACTTGTGATTCCCTCCCTTTTTTTGCTCAATCGAACTGATGTGGATTTCCTGAAATGTGGATAGTCTGTAACTACAGCACTGTTGCTTTCCCTTTTAGCTTTCTGGACCTTGTTCCCGCTTGTTTTCTCAGGTGGAACATAACACAGTTGTATTGTCTGACAGCTGTTCTTTTCAATAGATCTGTAAAGGAGTTTAAGGCATACTTAATTGCTCTTCATTCCAACACATTGATGTGTAACTCCCTTTTCATACCCAACCAGGTTCCTTGTAGCATATATCCTTTACAATAAGCTCCCCAATTTTGAAGTGAAGCATCAGTTGTTAACATTACACTGTGGACCTTTATTCCAAATTCCATGCCCCAAGCTTAAGGCAGCACTGTGGACTGAACCTTGTAGTACATTGTTTTAGTTCTAATTCAGACATTACCAAGACTGAAGTGATGGTTTAGTTTCTTGGCACAGAGATGTAACTACCTTGGCTAGGTGCTTCATTCTCTCACAGTGTACTCAGTCCACCCAACCCAGAGGATCATGCAAGCAGCACATAGATTCTGGGATTCTTTGGAGGTTACATAGGGGAGTGTACTAAATATGCTATGCTTTTCATATGGTTCTGCACACAATTTTATAAGATCTATGGTTTAAAAAGTGGAAAGGTGTGTGTAAATTCAAAACCAACTACAGAAGAGGCTCATATGTGTATCTCAAGCGGCAGCAACACTGAATCACTTCAAAACTATTTATGAGGAATTAGACCAACTTCTTCCAACATTGCAGCTAATAAAAAGTTTAATATAATAAAAACAACATTTTTAAACCATTCACAATTAAAGTGAAAAAAATCAAAAAAATAAGGCAGTCATCCATGGAATGGTTTCATGTGTACAAATGATTTGGAAAAGACATCAAAATTACACTTTAGTACACAGTCAAATATACAGCTATGACCAGGGAGTACTGGATCCACAAAGTCACAGCTGCCTCAGAGACATGGTCGAAACACAGAAAAACTGATTTTTTGAAACAGATATTCTGCTTCTGAATGTCACTGATGAGCTCCCCCACCCCCAAAAAACCCTCTTGTGTTTCATCAATAAACAGCACAAAACAGCAGTACAAACATACTAGTTCAAGTTTTCCCATTCCTATACTGCCACCTCTGAGACAGGCTGTGGAAAACTCTCTGGATAATTTTACAAGAGTGGTTTCCTGCTGTTTCACATTATCACCTTCAGAAAATCCCAAGTCTCCTTGCTCCCTTGGTTTGACTGCCATCCTCGAAGATGGTATAAACAAGGTTTGTTTAAAAGTCTCTGTTAGGCAAGAGACCATTCCCTTTTACTATTCTTAGTTATGATTGAACATAATGTTGCACACTGACACAGCTGATTTCCACGACTCAGTCAACTGATGTGAGTAGTGGAAGCACAGGAGGCTAGACTTGAAAGTTATTATTATAAATATTCACACTCTTTCTGAGGCTCCCAGAAGTATATTGCTGATTTCAGAATGTCATCAATAAAACTTCTGGGGAGAGGAACTTTACTATATTGAATCTGACTGATTATTAGGTAAGGAAACATAAAACATGAGAGTTTATTTTAAGCTAGGAGAGTCATTGAAGTGAGGATTCTCATGGCTACAAGAGTCAAGACACCTTGTAGCCTGCTAAAGCCATGTCCTTCAAAACTTTTATTGTGATAATTAGCAATTCTGGACAGATGAAGTACCAAGGCACCCACATCATCACAGAGGGACAAATCAAATAAGTGATGCTGAAGAGGAAAAAGTCAAGAGGGAATTATTTAATGTTACTCTTTCCAACACCCACGTGGCATATGATCAATGATCTGTTTTACAAGCGCACATTTGGAAATGTTTCAGTTATACAATTCTTTGCTATACTGCCCAAGTCTTGCTTAGTCTCACTTGATGTAAAATTCAAAGAGTGTTAATGATTCCAAACACTGTCCCTTTTCTTCATCAATCAAGGATAGAAGTCTAATCTAGGCTTCCTGCTAATGACACTAAGCCCAAGCTCTGTGAGCAAGAAAGCTACACTTAGAGACTGTTTTTGTAAACATGAAATGACACCACACAGGCAGCTTCATGCTGCAGCCAGATGTGAAAGGCTTGGGAGTCCAACAATATTTCTGATACCGTAGCAAAATTTAAACATGCCTTAATTCAGACTCTTAACAAGGATTTGTCTTGTCCACTGCTGCCAAATTCAGTTCTGCAGCAAAACCAGGTCTTTCATCATACTTGTGCCCATCTTACCGTCAAGGTTGAATTACATAAATAAAGCATATTGTTAACTATTTCAGCTCATTAACAATTACCACAACCACATTTTCTGCGCCAATTTGACACTGATTGGTTTCCTTCTGCAATGCACCACCAATTCTGTGCTTTCATCTCCCAGGCATCTGACAACTCCTAATTTCCCCCATCTCAGTC
The DNA here is from genome assembly GCF_021028975.2 of Sphaerodactylus townsendi. Lineage (NCBI taxonomy): Eukaryota > Metazoa > Chordata > Lepidosauria > Squamata > Sphaerodactylidae > Sphaerodactylus > Sphaerodactylus townsendi. The sequence continues at coordinate 119,742,860 of NC_059426.1, read as the reverse complement.
CCTGTAGAGGACTGTTTCAGACCAGATGTGCAACAGATCAACCTTCTAGAAAAGATTAGAGGTTGGATATAACATACCGCCAGCAGAGCTTCCAGCCTCCCACTGCAAACTACTAAGCTTCCTGTTCCTGGTCAGGAACAGCATGAAAGGCAAAAATCAAGGAAAAACACTCCTTCCGCTGGCAAAACTGCTTGATGCTGGAAGTAACCCTAAACCTATTGATTATTCTGTGCTTGTTATAAGCTTCAATTTCTAATGCTAACAAAACCCCCAAAGCCAACATCTTCACCCGTGTTCTGATCTCGGCTGCTGTGACTGGGCCAATATCAAAGCATCTAGCAGAAGCTACCAGGTAGTAGGGGTTGTGAACAAGGAATGGAAGAAAGTTTGAGTTATGGTCAGTAGGCAGGGGGGTGGTGCACAGACAAGTCTGGCATAGAGAAATAACTAGCCCCAAGGACCAACTAGTTATTCTATACTTTTACTTTTTAAAAAATTGAAATAAGCAGACAAATATTTGGCAATGACAGTAAAGATGTCTTTCTGATTTGTTGTAAAAACTTTGTACTGAAGACCTTTGGATGTTCTAGGTTTCTGCCCATGGCTTGTTTCTTCCAAAAGAAAACAAAATGTATTAAGTCAAAAGTAACACACATGCAAAGGCTGATACTGCATTCCAGAACTGCTCTCAGTCCACACTGAGTTTATGATTCCAAAACTGAGACACAGAGCGGGACCCAATTCAAAGAGCTTCATAGCAGTTCAGAATGCTTATCTTGCGTCTAATCGTGGTTAGCCCTAAGGACTATGCCCACAGCACCTACCTCTGCAAAAACACTTTGTGCTACAGCTGACCAGTACTTAACATTCTATTTCAGTAGAATAACCTTTTCCAAATAAATTGATGCCATATCCACTTCAATAAACACACACTTGTCAGAGTTCAGAATAACCTAGCTCTCAGCCCAACGCTGCTGGCTCATTCTACCATATGGATCATTACACTCAAGGGGCACAACAAGGTTACCTCCTGGTAATGCAATACAAGATTCCCATTCAGATGTGTAACTAGCAAGACTGTGCTTCCTCAATTGTTCCCAGGCTTTGTCCAAATGTTTCTTCACAGCTTGTTATCCAAGACTTGCATTAGACCTATCTTCCCAAGATAGCCTGTGCTATCACTATAACATGTACAATTTTGAGAAGGTGAAAAAGAGTCCATGTATCTGAAGGCAGCATCCAGTGTCAACAGGTCAGCTGTGAACGCTGAGACTCAGAATACTTTGGTGATTATGATTTCATTGTGATCCACAAAGTTCTTCCCAAATCATCTGCCATAAAATCTAAATTTCAGCTTCCCTGAGAATAGGGCAGGAAGTCATAATTAAAGTATCTTCAGAAAAGTTAAGCAGAATTAATATCCAGCTGTCCAAAGTACAATCTGCTAGACTAAAAGCTCCCCTAGGATCCTTCCTTCTGCAGTCATGCTTCTCTCTGACTCCTTAAACAGATGGGGCGGTTAACAAGGTAAGAGAGACAATGATAAAAGGGCAGCCAACACGTGCTGCTCACGTCAGACTGAGGAATTGGTTGCTAGACTTCAGGTCCTTAATGCTGGTGTCCAATGGACAAAATCAGAGGCAACAAGCAGCCCAGGACCAGAGCTGCCACCTCCAGGCGGCTGAGTCCTTTTCCTCCAGCAGCTTCAGCTTTGTGGCTATGTCCCATGCCGCCCACCTCTGGGAGGACATGAACTGTAGCAACATATAGGAAAGTCCCTGCAGAAAAAAGCATGGCAACTCCAGTGGCATTGACGTCTGAAAGAGCTTGTTTACTGCTCTGCAAAACAAGAAGGCAAGGAGAAAGGAGGAGTCAATAAGCAAAGCTGGTCCCTTCAACAATGGCTATTATTCATTCTGATTAAGAAAAAAATGTTACTTCCTGAAAAGATTTCTGCCACAGAAAAACAAAGCTAATCTCCTTTATTGCCCTTTCAAGATTTTACTGCACATACACCTGTTGCTGCAAAAATATAATAGTTTGTTGCAATGACTATTTGGTAAGCTAAGTGCTGTGGCTCAAAAAGTCCACAGCACTTAGCTTAAAAACTGCAGTCAGTAAGGGCTCTGCCTCATGTAAGCTTATGCTGCAATATATCGGCAAGCCTTGAAACAGACTGTTCCATTTTACAACACCCCTCCTGCCCCTCTGGAATTGGCCATGATAAAATAGTTGAATAATTTATTCCCATTCCAGCAACATTAACAAAAGGAACAACTGTTATGCTTGCTAAAGACACAACTTATGTAAAATTCGGTAACCTATTAAGTCACTCATAGCACAATTTTTGGCAATTCAGGAGCGGTACATGATTGAGCAGTACCTAATTAGCTACAATATATATTCCCCAATATATATAGCCAACCAGCTGGTAAGTAGAAGTGATGAAAGTAAGTTCTTGCTGAACACTCGTACACATCTGCCACACTTCCCAGCTGTTAATCATTTTAGACAGTTCAATCTCTCCAACACATTTACCTTGCTTAGCCCCAAATAAGTCACCATTGAGAGAACAGGTGCTGCTAGTGCAAAGACCAGCAAGTGCTTTCTGATTCGATTCCGTTCCAGACCAGCATGCATAAGAAAAGAGACTAGGCCAAAGGCGGCTGGAGCCTACCGAAGAAAAATAATTAACATCAAGACCTTGGCAATTTAAAAACATGTATGAATACTGAACAACTTGTCATCAGCAGGCTGGATCCTATGAGCTGCAATCGAGAGGCACTCATGGTAGCAAATCTGTCTCTGCCTTCCCCAACAGCCCCCTAAGAACTCCAGAGGGCAAGCTGTGATGGGGGAGAATGCAGGAAGAAGGGGGAATAAGACCAAATGAAGCTCTGTCAGCTGCTGATGTAAGAAATGCAGCAGAGTACATTTTCTACTCATTCAAGAAGGAGGCAGGCTAGTGTTCTTTACCACAGTCCCTGGCAGCACTTTGTCTGCAAGGCTCCCTCAACCCTTTATTCCATCCCAGCATCAGCCATAGCCAACTATGGAAGGGAGAGCAAGGAAGGAAGAGATTTGTTTTTTCCAAGCACTTTGTACCTGCAGTTCATAGAATCCAATCCATTCCTGCCCATGCAAAATGGAACATACAGCCATCATAAATCCAGGTTCTATAGAGTCACTAACTTGTTATTCCAGCCTATACAGTTTTCTTTGTATCTCTGCTGGTTTTGCTCATGAGATGTGCCAACACTGTAGCATCTACCTATTACCAGTTCACCTACTATAGCTTCTGTTAGTACTAAGTCCAAGTATTTGCTGAACTGCCACAAAACCATACTAACTACACTACACTGTAAACATAGGCAAACTACAATCTAACAATCACATTCATTCATTTGTTTAAAATGTTCAGAGTATTCTTAGAACCTTCTACTATAGCAGAAATGTTTTTCTCTCTTTGATAATGTCACACTGAGCACTTTACAAAGCAAAATGGCATCTTCTGCTACTACTTTTGTAAGATTTCACTAGAAGTCCTGCCTTTTGATTTAAAATGTAGGTTTAGCACAGAAGTCAGTGTTAGCCAGGATGTTTTCTCATCACTGTTCAATTTCTATGGCAGTGATACTCACTCCGTGGCTAAGAAGATGCATGTAGCTCTTTGGCATGCCACTGGTGGCTCTTTTGAGCACCATCCCTCAAATTGGCACCTGTCCCATGTCCCAGGAAAGTGGGTAAGTGGCGGGATTGAGTTTGGCAGGTGGCTTCCATCACCCTGAAACAGCTGCAGCTGATGGAACAGGCAAGCTGTTAACCTTCCTGGGGTGGAGGCCTCATGCCAAGAATGGAAATAAATGCAGCTCTTCTGACTGATGGAAATTGTAAATGAGGCTTTCCATGAACCCCACAGTGAGTACCACTGCTCTATGGGAAACTACTCTATGGGACTGAAGCGAAGCACTCTAAAACAAAGACTGTCCAGCACGTGGCGGATGAAGTTACAATTCTACTTTGTTCTTTTTGCTGAAAAGGGTATAGTTTATTATTGGGCATTGTACTCTGAATACAAATAGAAATGAGGAAAAATTGTTCAAAACTCTTCCTCAGATAATGTTGAATCTTAATTTATACCTGTGATAACCCGTTAAACAAATTACTCCAACAATAAATACCATTCATGTGTTCAAAGCAAATAATGACTCACATACAGGACTTACCTTATGCAACATAATGGCAACAAACACGATTAGCTGGACACTAGTCTGAGATGTTGAGGCAGCTGCACCTAAGGCAACACCATCCGCTTAACAGGGAGAAGCAGGCGGGCGGGGGGGGGGATTGACAAATACAAGAGTTATCTAACCATTAACTATCAAGGGTTTTCCAGAATTAAGTTATATATGCATCAAGTCTTATAGTGCACCCACCATAAATGATTATCATACCTAAATTTGCTTTATCTTGCTCAAAGTCACAAATAAATCTAAGATCATTTTGAGAACAGGCAGCAGCTTCAACTGAATTACGAACCAATCAATTTATGCATCAATACACAAAACAATCATGCATGTTCCTTTTGTCCACAAGAGAACCATTGTCCTTAAGCTTATCAGATTTGTCCCTAGGTGTTTTTTTTTCAGCTGTTAGATTTCCCATATTAGGTTGCAGATTTCACGTGTGTATGCATTAAGTCTGTCAAGTTGCTTCCAACTCATGGAAATCCTATGAATCAATGTCCTCCAAAATATCCTATTGGTAATAGTCTTACTCAGGTCTTGCAAACATAGGGCAGTGACTTCCTTTATGGAGTCACTCCATCTCATGTTGGCCATTCCTCTTTTCCTGCTGCCTTCAATTTTGCCTACCATTTCAGATACTGCCACAATAAAGCCTCCCTTTGCCTCCTGAAAAGGGGGGGGGGAGGGTTTGCAAACCTAATTATGCAACTCTGATTATTTCCATGGGCTCAAGCCACATAGGATTACACTGTAATCCTTCTAAGGGTGTCTGATGAAGAACAATCAGGATCCTCACTATCAGCTTCCCTAACGGTAAGAGCCTTCCTGTTCATTCAAATCAGAGAAAGCTCCTCCATGGTACACCTAATATTGACACAGACATAACTGTTTGTGCAGAACTTCCCATCTAACCAACAAGGCATCCTCAGGCACCATAAGTACTCTTTTACAATCCCAGAAACACCCCCATGATATTCTTGCAAAATAGCTAGTAAAATGAGGGCTAGTCAATGCTACCGTCAGGTGGATTTGTAATTGGTTGACCAACCGAACCCAAAGGGTGCTCACCAATGGCTCTTCTTCCATCTGGAGAGAAGTGACTAGTGCGGTATCACAGGGTTCTATCCTGAGTCCAATGCTATTTAATATTTTTATAAATGACTTGGACGATGGAATAAAGTGCATGCTAATCAAATTTGCAGATGACACCAAATTAGGAAGGGTAGCTAATACCTCAGAGTACAGGGTCAGAATTCAAAATGGGCTCGACAGATTAGGGAGTTAGGCCAAAACAAGCAAAATGAATTTCAACAGGAAGAAAAAATGAAATTCACAGATATAGGGTGGGCAACAAATGGCTTGAAAGAGATCTAGGAGTCTTGGAAGAAAGTTGCACATGAGTCAACAGTGTGATGTGGCAGCTGAGAAAGCCAATTCTGGGTTCCATCAGTAGGCATATAGTGTCTAAATCTAGGGACTTAACAGTACCACTCTATTCTGCACTGGTCAGACCACACATGAAATATTGTACCCAGTTCTGGGCGTTGCAATTCAAGAATGATATTGAAAAGCTGGTACAGGTCCAGAGGAGGGTGACCAAAAAAGATCTGGAATCCATGACCTACAAGGAGAGACTTAGGGAGCTGGGTATGTTTAGTCTGGAAAATGGAAGGTTTAAGGGTGATACGATAGCCATGTTTAAATATTTGAAGGAATGTCATGCTGAAGATGGAGTAAGCTTGTTTTCTACTGCTCCAGAGACTAGGACAAGGAGCAATGAATTCAAGATGCAGGAAAAGTGATTCCATCTAAATCTTAGGACGAACTTCTGACAGTAAGAGCTGTTCGACAGTGGAATTTGCTGCCTTGGAAAGTGGGAGAGTCTCCTTTGAAGTTTTTTTAAATCGAGGCTGGATGGCCATCTGTCGGGAGTGCTTTGATTGGGTGTTCCTACATGGAAGGGGGTTGGACTGGATGGCCCTTGTGGTCTCTTCTATCTATAACCCTGAAGTTATCTCACCTGTGCAAAAAATACAGTAAAAATAATTTAAAAGACCTTCAACCCATGAGTACTAACTGCCAGCACCATGACACATCATTTAAGACAAGTTTAATGTAATCCAAGGACAGGAGGAAAAAAACATAACTTACCTGCAGCGTGAACAACTAATCCCAGTGTAGTCGTGATTTTGGAATTGTTTGATCTTGCTGCTTCTGGATCTGAAATAATTAAGAAAACTTAACCAATTAAGATACAAACAAATATGGAAAATATTCTAGAAGAGAAATAACTGTTAAAAATAAAAATAAGTTATAACTCAAATAAATGAAGTTGTCTTATTTCACTGGTTCATCTAATATTGTCTATTTTGACAGGCAGCCGCTTGCTAGTAGCTCAGGAGGACCCTTTTTCAACATGGCACCAAATATATGGAATTCCATCTCTCAATGGTCCCCTTCTACTACTGTTTCCCACCAGCAGGTGAAGACTGTTTTCCGTGGTGTTTCCCCACTGCTTCTCATTGATCTTTCATTCCATTTGTGTATCTGTTTTAATTATTTTATATTAATATCTATTTACATATTTTGCAATAATCTGAATTGCCTATGCCCATGGTGGCGAACCTATGGCACTCCAGATGTTCATAGACTACAATTCCCATCAGCCCCTGCCAGCATGGCCATGCTGGCAGGGGCTGGTGGGAATTGTAGTCCATGAACATCTGGAGTGCCATAGGTTTGCCACCACTGGCCTAGGCTTATCAGACCCTGGAGGCTAAGCAGGGACAGCGCTGGTTTGCATTTGGATGGCAAACCACCAAGGGAAGTCCAGAGTTGGGATGAAGAGGCAGGCAATGGCATACTTCCCCTGAATACCTCCTGCCTTGAAAACCTTACGGGGTCACCAAAAGTCAGCTGTGACTTTATAGGGGAAAAGTGCTTTTAATTTATTTTTAAGGTTTTATTGTTCACTGCCTTGGGAACCCTAAGCTGTGCAGAAAGGCAATTTAAAAGTGCTTTAGATAAAAAAAAAAAAACCAACTGCCTGAGATCCTTTACCTGGAGATGCCGGGGACAGAACAGGGACATCCTGCTTACACAGATTAGGCGCCATCACTGTGTCTTCAACTTATACCTTGTGAACAGTTCAGAAATGACTTTGCCTTTCTGAATCTTTTCTCTTATTTACAAAGCTTACACCCTGCCTTCATCACGACCACCAGGGCAGCTAACACATTAAAAACATACATAATAAATAGAAACTATTAAAACAATTAAAACTAATACACATAGAAAAACTGAGAGATCACTGAGAAAATGCAGACAAAACGAAACAGTTTTCACATGCTGGCAGAAGATGGCAACAAAAGGTGGCAGGTAAATCTCTCTGGAGAGAGAATTCTACAGTTCTGGTGCCATGACCAAGACCACCTCTCTTGAGTTACCACCTCCCAAATCTCAGAAGGGGGGGGGGCACCTGAAGCAAGGCTGAAATAGAGGAACGTAGCAGTTGGTAGGCTCATGAGGGAGTAGGTGGTCTCTACTGGCCCCTAGCAGTAAAGGACTACAGAAGTCAGCGCCAGAACCTTGAATTCTGTCTAGAAATAATCTGGGAAACAGAACAGATGGGCTAAGATTCTGCACCAGTTGACGTTTCCAAAGTGCAGTTCCATGTGGAGCGTATAAGTGTAAGCTGATCTAAATGTGACCAAGATATGCATCACAATGGACAGGTCTTTTTGCCCAGGAAAGGCTGCAGCTCGCTAACCTGTCACAGCTTGTAAAAGGCACTCCTGGCTATTGCCACCTGATTATGCAAGGGCAGACCCAGGACCAAGAGCACCCCTGAGATATGGACCTGCTCCTTCACAGAACTACAAGCCTGTCCAAAATCGATAACAGATTAAGTCCTGGGTCAGACCTTCCCTTCACCATCAGCACATTAGAATTCTGGAGTGAGATGTAGTACATTCCACATGTAAAGCTGTCTCTTTTCAAAGGACATTAGTTTTCTAACTGCTTTCTCCCCTTCCTACTTTATAATATGGTGAATTTTAGCTAATTCCAATTATATCATTTTCATAGATCACTAAACTGTAAAGAGTATCTTTAAAAAAATTGGTATGCTACACTGCTTTAGCATGAACTTGTTCAGCTAGAATATTTTATTTGTGGTACAACACACACCTTACCTATAAACATTGTTTTTAGCATACAAGATTTATAAAATCCTTATCAACTTACTGAAACACTTATGAAGATTCTTGTATAACCTCCATTCAGTGTGCCACTTCAACTGATTTCTCACTTGCAAGATGCACAAACATCTCACTGAACAGCCTTAACATACCAATTCACAAATGATTGCCTGAATTTTCCTGCAGAACACTACCTCCCTCCCCATCAACATTTCTTTTCAGGGTCACTAAAGAACACTCATGAATCTTGGTATTCATGATGCATATTAATGGTTGACCCCCACACCCTGCAATAAGAAACCATTTTCATTTTGGCACTACGGACCAAATTGCTTACTCTTTCTTTAAACAGAGAACACCAGAATGCGCAGTCAACTATTTGATTATTTCAAAACTCATCACTCAATCTGCCTGCCTGTCAAGAAAGCTTGATTTACCATCTGCTGTGTGTACATGAGAGTTGCCAATCTGATCCACCAGAAGCATGAAGACAAAGCCAAGGACGAGGGAAACTCCAATGTAAGCATGTAATCGTGAATGGTCGACGTCATGGTCATGGACCATGGGTATTTCCGCTGCTTTCTCAGATTCAGCCACCTTTTGAGTCTCACTGACGGGATGGTGCTTTGCTAAAGGACACAGGACAATTTGGAATTACAACTACGGAGGCCTCAGCAATTGCGATACAGAACAATTCTGGCAGCCTACTGACTTCAGAGGCACTTTCAGATTTTATAAAGATATACACCAGCAAAATTTGAAATCTATACTGAGCTAATTTAAACAAAGACATTTAAGCATGCCAATTTAACATGGCAATGAAATTGACTCTTGTATTAGTTGCCAACATCACTGCAGTTAAGTAGAAAGTAAGAAAACTGTTCGTCTTTAGCTTTTAAAATCTTTTAGTCGTGCAAAACCGTTTTTCATTACATTTACTTTCCAGAAACAAATCTTCATCACCAAATCAACTATTAGAACCACACAAACTTCAATTATAACACAGCAAAGCAACAGCGCAAGCCTACACAGAATTACACTCTCAATCTACTGAAGTCAAACAGTGTATATTGTTGAAGGCTTTCATGGCCAGATTCAACATGGTTGTGGTGGGTTTTCTGGGCTGTGTGGCCGTGGTCTGGTAGATCTTGTTCCTAACATTTTGCCTGCATCTGTGGCTGTCATCTTCAAAGGTATATCACAGAAAGAAGTCTGTCACTGGACATAGTATGTAACAGACTTCCTTCTGTGATACACCTCTGAAGATGCCAGCCACAGATGCAGGTGAAATGTTAGGAACAAGATCTACCAGATCACGGCCACACAGCCCAGAAAACCCACCACAACCAGTCAAACAGTGTGGTTTAAGATGGCACTGTTTCTGAAACCCCTGTTTCAAAAAATTCTGCTATGCAATACAGAGTTTTGCTGTTCAAATATAATGGATCTAAAGTTCCATTATTTCACAGAACTCTTTTACGGTTCTTTGGATTCTGGTTGTGATCTTTAAAGTACTTAGAGTAAAAAGAGAAAATATAAAGTTATCCTACAAACACTGAAATTCAAAATAATTTGTGATCTATAAACAGAAATATGACATGACTATAAAAAGCTTAAGTTTAAAAGAATTCTTGTGGTAGCTAAAGGCTGGTGCTTCAGCAAAAGGTCAACTTTAATTATTCCGAACACTTCTCAGCACAACAATCACTGTTATTCTCTCACCCTCCAAAATATCTTCATAAAGTGCATGTACTCCTTCAGGCACAATGACAGCCAAGGCAGTTCCACAGAGAAGGCCGGCACCAAGGACTGTGACCAGCTTTAATCTTTCCTGCAAGTAAACACAACATAATTGAAGTTTTTTTAGTACAACCACCAATTTTAGGATGAACATATCTGGAAGACGACAATGCTGCACTTGACAGGAGAACCCTCAACCCACCAACCTAAATAAAAAGGATCCAGTAGTTTTTTTATGACAAGCCACAGCCAACTCATGGCAGTCCCAGAGGGTTTTCAAGGCAAGAGAAGTTGAGAGGTGGTTTGCTATTGCCTGTTTCCTAGTATTTCTTTGAGGTCTCCAATCCAGATACTAGCCAAGAAGCAGGACTGAGAGCATGTGACTACCCCAGGTTCACTCAGTAAAGCTTCCATGGTGCAAGTGGGGATTTGAACCTGGTTTCTCATGTCCTAGCCCGACACGTGAATCCCTACACTATGCTGGCTCTTAAAATACTGGACAAAAAGTCATTCAGGAAAATACTTGACAAAATAAGGTCCAGAATAGTATTTCATTGAGTGACCTTTGTCCAACGAGAGGCATGTTCTGAATGACCACACAACACTAGGTACTTTTACAACATTAATATTCAGTTTGAAAAGTGATTATGTATATTACATGCAGTTAGTCAAACTATAATCATTTATAGCAACATCAGACATTAATTTACATGTATAGAAATAAAAGAAATTGGAACATTATTTTTCCAACATTTTAATTCTGCCTGTTCTCCAAGATTACCTGTCAATCTGAATGGGGGGGGGGGGCTGAAACCAAATTGAAAGTGGCAAAAAGGTTGCACCAGCAACATACAAATTGGCATGGATGCTGGCACTGAAGGACCTACCTTGGCAGCCAGCCACTGGCAGTGCCCAAACCCCAAAGTTGGGCCTTGAAGCAGATGGCTGCTACAAATCTCCCACCAGTGTAGGCAGGGGTGTTCAGGGGATTTAGTCAGCTCACAATGCACTTTCAGGCCAGGAACACTCCTTCCCATTGTCCTGACATACCTCATCAGCAGTTTGCTCACCTGAACCTAGCTACTTGACATCAGAAACAATGCCTTGCTCTCAGATCTTTCTAGCAAACATAAACAAGCTTGAAGGCAAGATCTTCAAATCTAAATTAATAATTGTAGGACTCCAACAGCTCAGTCTTGAGGACTCCTGGGCCACCTGCAACGGAAGGCAGCAAACAGCAGAAACTCTTTGGCCTCCTGAAAGTCCTCCATAGGGCAAAATAGACTTACGTCACCCTTTTGGGTGGCATAAGCTTGGACTCTTTTGGGTGAAGTAAGTTCAAGGTCTACGCCGGGGTATTCCGGGCTCCAAAGCCCAGCAGAAGCCAACTAAAGTTGGCTCCACTGTCAAAAAAGGAGTCCAGGTTTTTACCACCTGGCTCACATGGGTTCTTTAGAGTAAGTGGACACACAGCAGACCAAATAATTTTTTTAATTTTTATGTTAAAAAGAAAATAAAAAGGTCAGCATGAAAAGTCCTTCAGCATGAATAATAACATCTGCATAAACAGCAGAAGATTAGTTGAAACATAATAAAGAACTCACAAATATGCAAATATGAGCACAGTCCTTGAAATCCATTTAGCGTTGGCCTTAGTTTGTTCCAGCAAGCACAAGTCAAAGAAAACTTACAGCATTTCAGGTAGGTTCAGAACAGAACAACAACTCTAGCCCTATACTAAGTTTTTTTAAAAGGATTCATCAATCACGGTCAGGTGAATCTAATTCAACCAATTAGATCCAAATTTGAATGGAACTTTCCAGAGCCAAGCTTCTGGTCATACATATACATCTGCCAATTAGTGACTTGGCCCAACCTGGGACAGATAATCACAACATCTCCTTAATGTTTTGAGAGACTGAGATGGTAACAATACTCCCTGCTGGCTCTCACATCAAACAGGTAAAACAGAATCTAATCAGGACAGGGCTTTCCAGTTAAAGGAGACAGAAAGAAATTTCACAGGCCTGTTTTTAAAAAGGTTCCCTTTCACTTGACCAAAGCAACTTGACCCAAGTTCTGGCAGTGACTGAATTTCTTGACACACCCCCAGGAATGCCCCTAGCCTGGCCTCAGCTGGGTTAGCAGCCAAGTTTGGGCCAGGACAGTTCTGCAGGGCACAGGCTCTTCTGGATCAGGCACTGTACAGCTGTTTGCCCTCACCACCAGCTTAAGTGCCACTTATGCAAATGGGGTGGGCAAATGCACCAGCAGAGCTCTGTGCCAGTTCCAACAGCCGATCCCCCCACATCGGGACTGGGATGCCTGATTCCTGAATGCAGTCCTGCCGAGATGAGGGTGTCTTGGTTTCTTCTATTGCTGACTGATGACAAGACAAGCATCTGCTATTAAATTCTGAATTACTGTTCCCTAAGAGTATGTTACATCTCCATCAAGTACACATTCAAACAGCAGTCACTGGAACAAAGCATAGCTCATACCCTATAATCTTCTTAATGTTAACATGAAATTACCAGAAATTAGTTTGTACGGATGTCAAAACATCCATTCCAATATAATTCCAGTTGTGCATTATATATCTTATTTTTAAAAAGTAAAGGTCATTACTGCCCCATGGGGTTATGTGTTAGGTCTTGAACCTCAAGCTAATAAGTGAACTCTGCATTGTTGATCAGATATCCTGTCCCCACAGGATAATGGATGAAACTCCCTTTCTCATGGGACCGGGGTGTCATGGAAAAGCCTAGTTATCTACAAAGCATGTGAAGCCATAAAGCAAAGATCAAAGACATAACGTCCCAGGTGGAAGTGGTAACATATAGCAGGCTGGTTACATGTATCTTTTAGCAGCATTGATTTGTAGCGTTAAGCAGTTACAATGGGGTAGGAATGCATCTCAATCACATAGATACAGCCCCCTGACATTATGTGACATCACAACATTTACTAGGAAGACTGTGTTTACAGCATGGTTTGCCACTGCCTTCTCCAGTCATCTACCCTATACCCTCACAAGCTGGGCACTCATTTTACCGACCTCAAAAGGATGGAAGGTTGAGTCAACCTTGAGCTGATTATCTGAAATCGACTTCCATCGGGATCAAACTCAGGTTATGTGTAGAGCTTGGACTACAGTACTGCAACTTACCACTCTGCGCCACAGGGCTGATCTCACCTAGAGTAAATATCCAAAACTAAGAATTTTTTAAAAAGTTCTCTTATATATTGATACATAAAAGTAATCAAAACATTTGAACAAACTGACTGTCGATCCTTCTTTGTAGTTTCCAAGCTATTTTTATATGGTATCTGTGTTTTTATTTTAAAATAATTCCTCTATCCATGATGTCAGCAGTTTGCAACATCTTGTCAAATTCCATTAGCAATTTAGGAACCTATAGCTGCAACAAATCATTCTCTTTCACGATTCCTTGTACCTGCAAGATTTTTAACCATGACAATTTCATATCCCCTAACAGCTGCAATTTGGTCAAGTTCAAACAGTTTTGTAGATAGGTTCAAAATCCTTTTAAGATCAGCTTTTATCGCTAATGAGCATTAGCAATTTGCCTATTAACAGCTTATGGTGTGGAAATCAAGTCGACAGAAATATGTATGCTTCCATCATTTGTTCCATATACTCAAATAAATTCCGATGGCTAAATGAACAGAAACTAAAATGTTTGACAATTTTGTTTGTTATATGATAGTTTCTAAAACAGTGGGAAACACTTGATGCTGCTCTATTTGGAGCCATAAGTTTTTCATCATTTTAATATTTAAGATAGTGGTATACTGTAAGTTCTGCACCGTTGTCTGACATCTTTCTTTATAGTGATTTAGCTTGGACTTGAGGTTTCAAACTATCCAAAATAAAGTTTAAACACTTTCTTGGCCAATTTTGCAGAAAATAATCAGTAATTATTACCAGGAAAGTTTGGAACAAATACATGGGACCTCCCCCAATCATTTTGATTCCAAAGGTTTAATTCAGATCAGTTATTTAGCAATATTTTTGATCAGCAGCCACAGCTGTATTTAAGCAACTAAAATAACTAAATTATAATATACACTCCAAACAAAGTCATTTTAAAAATTAAAATTAATATCTTGAATTGAACCTGAAGCCAGGTTTCAGATTTATAATACTCATAATATAACTAGTCTAAATAGTTCCACTCAATTTAACAAGTTTTATTTCTGAGTCATCTTCAAGTTGCACTAGTGTAGCCTTGATGTTTCACTAGCACGGTCAAGATGGCCAAGTTAGTTCTGTCCTGTTTTGAAGCCGGATGTAACTGAAGAAGGCAGTTTCAACAAAAGTTTGTTTAACCAGTCACTTAACAATGCCATAGATACCTAAGTGGATAATAAAATTTACACAACAGTACTAACCTTCCTAACCAACCTTACTTCCATCTTGTCTGCATTCAGCTTTAGATTGTTGTCCCTTAGCCAGCAGCCCATACTTTCAAATTACCATGCCAATTCTTACCAATAAAACTTAGTTGGATGTGTTCTAAAGTAGGCTTGACTTTTGGACATCACATTAGAAAAGTTCCATTGTGAAGAGAGCAGACATATGGGAAAATCTATGTTTCAGTATGCAAACATTTTTATGTACAGTCGTCTATTTTTACATCATCTTTTCTGCTTAGAGTCTACTTCTGAATATTTTTACATCTTTGTTCCCAAAAACTTGGAAGGATTTTGAAATATGATGAAAATATTTTATTATGCCACATAATCACAGGAGATTCAATTTTAAAATAAAACAGAATTACAAATGCTCTTTTCCCAACTGATAAATGTAACAAAACTTCCTTGCTCAGATTTCAACCAGCATAACATGATTACTTTATAAGATACCATCTGAAAAACCACAGGCTTTAAATACAAAGAAATATACACATATAACACACATTTGGATATAAGCACATAAGCGTTTTCCTTCAAGTCCTGTCATCTGTGCAACCACCCACAGATCAAAGGTGTGCAGCAATCAGAAGCACCACATCTGTGGAATGTTTTTGCAGTGTAAATGTACCTACATTGTTTTCCTTTAGATGGCCAGGTAAAGGCATTTAATAGTCCATGTTTTTAACTGAGTTGATTTTTATGTGTGGGGTGTCTATCTTCTGGTCCCCTTGTCATTTTAGTTTTGTTTATCTGCACTCATTTTTTATACGTGTTTCCATTTCATAGGGAGCAGCAGTGGCGTAGGAGGTTAAGAGCTCGTGTATCTAATCTGGAGGAACCAGGTTTGATTCCCAGCACTGCCACCTGAGCTGTGGAGGCTTATCTGGGGAATTCAGATTAGCCTGTACACTCCCACACATGCCAGCTGGGTGACCTTGGGCTAGTCACAGATTTTCGGAGCTCTCTCAGCCCCACCTACCTCACAGGGTGTTTGTTGTGAGAGAGAAGGGCAAGGAGATTGTAAACCCCTTTGAGTCTCCTGCAGGAGAGAAAGGGGGGATATAAATCCAAACTCCTCCTCCATTTCTGCTTTTGTACAGTCTTTCTGCTTCTATTTTGCTGTTTTTCATTTCCTTATGCTAGACTCAGTGTTTTTTATGACTTTACGGTGATGTCTGGTTAATTTAAATTGTTGATTGCCTAGCCATATTGCTTTAGATGTGCCTCAAGCAGTCTCGAGTACTCTCTGGAGGGCCAGACAACAAATAATTTAAATAAATTTCCAAATGCCCTCCTTAAATGTAGACCTTAGCATCTGGTTTAAACATCACTACTCCCATTAACATTTCAAAAATAAAATTAACTTAGCAGTTTCAGAGAGACTGTGCCAGTGATACTCAGTGACTCAGAAGCCACCTATGACTCTTTGACAGTTCTTCTGAGGCTCTTCTGAGCACTGTTGCCCAATGTTGCCCAGTTCACATTTCAGAAAAGCAAGCAAGGCTCTTGCCTGGTGATTGCCCATCTTGAAACAGCCACCCCCAGAAGAATGGGTAAGCTACAGGCCTCTCTGAGATACAGGCCTCATGTTGGGATTCAACTAAATGTGGCTCTCAGCCAGCCATGGACTAAGTACCACTGGGCTAAAAAAAAGCCTCCAATACTGCCCCGCACCGGTCGCCAAAAGGAGACAAACTTTCTACAGCTCTTGTTTCCAAAGCAGATAGGCAGACGGCTCCTTACCTCAGAGAAATTAACGGCTAAAGGAATGATCCCAGCTACGTAGCAGCCGACCAGCATAGCCAGCGAGAGCAGACTGATAGACAAAACGTCATCCATGGCCGGTTCTATTCCTTGCTCAGCTGTTACACCACTGAAATCGCCTGCGCGGCCCCCGCAAGAGGAACAAACCTCATGGGCCAAAAGCAGCAAGCTGGAGGATGCGACCTCCTTCCCTCACCCCAAAACTACCACGTTGCCCAGGGTTGGCCACGGCACCTGGGACCCTCCCCTCCCGCAGGGGCTCTTCTTTACTGCCGCCACTCTCTCTGAGCCTGGCCCCTGAGCGGAGGAGGAGGAGGTCCTGAGGCCACCCGGGATCTGGTCGCCTTCCCTCCTCAGGACTGACTCAAGGAGCTCCAAAGGGAAGGTCTCCTTCGACTACCACCGGGAAAGGCGGAGGGAGGAAAGCAGCTGTGCGGGGGACCGTCGCCGCCTTCCGCTCTGACACGGAAAAAAAAGAAAACGTAAATTGGCCCTTTGTTAACGAACTAGAGATCTCAACCAATAAGGGATGCCAAGGAGTGAAGAGAGCCGGTCTCTCCCTCCGTGCCCGGTCTCCCTCAGCTGCCAACCCCAGCAGATGTTGCCATAAAGGCCAAGTGGCAACTCCTCCTCCCATTCACTTCCTCTTCCCGCCGTCAACTTCCGGGACACTTGGCACTGAAAGAAAGTGTCTCTTGCCTTCTCGCCCTATGTTAAGATGGCGGACAAATAACCTTTCTTGCCTTCCATTCTCATTATTTCAGGGAGCCCTCACTAAACATGGCTGTCACTGATTTGAACCCAGAGATCCATGCGCAATGGAAAAAAACACGACCTCGAACTAAGAATATCGCGAGAGGTGAACGAGCGACGCTCCGCCTTTCAGAGTTCGAGTGCGAGAAGTGCCGAGTCTCTATGGTGCTCGCAAGACGCCGGCGGGGTTGGAGGGTTGGTGAGGTGTAGTACTTCCGGTGGCCGCCGTGCATTGTGGTCAAAGAGTCGTTGATAATTTGTGCTTCGCGCCTGAACGAGATAGACCGAGTTACTATGGTAAAGAAAAGCGACCGGGCCTTCTGGTCTTTTTAGACCAAAGAGTGGCGGGAACTGGTTGGAGGGGGAGGAGAAAAGCGGCGCGTTTCTTGTAGTGCCGTGATTATCTTCGTCCAATTTAGCCCGGGCTTGGGCCTAAGCCGCACGCTCCGATTGGGGGAGGGGGTCTGCAAATCAGCGCGTTGTGATAGGCGTTAGCCTCCCTTCCACGGGTATAGCCATTTTGAAAGTATTAGAAAGATTTTTGCCCCCTCCTCCCTCACAGTGGGAATGTGGGTCGGCGTGTGTCCCGCTTGTCGTTTTAGATCGTCGGAGTGAGCGGGACTCTTTTGTTTCCCGAAGTCCCTCGATCTGCGTTTCATAGGGAGAATTGTGGGTAAGGGATGGCTTCCTACGGAGGTGTTAAACTTGGGCTTGATTCGTACGCGTCTGATTGCAGCTCGAGGCTCCTACGACTGGCGCACGTGCCAGGCGGTGGTGTCGTCTGGAGGGGATCGGCCCACAAAGTGCTTGTCGCCTCAATGAAAGTGAGGTCAAAATTATACACAACTGTTACCATCAGAGGCAGCAGGGCAAACTACCAACCCCCGGGGCGTTTGGGCACGGAGGGAGAATGAAGGGAGGCAAGAAGCTGAATAAAATAATTTTATTCGGACCAACGAGGGATCCAGTAACACAGAGAAAAGTGGGACCATGATGTGTCTGGGGTATCTCTTTCTATAGGCTGTTGTATGGGAAAGGAATGTTACAAAACGCATAATAAAACAATAATGAAACATAGATCGCCAAGCTTGCATGGCTTCATCACCTTACAACCACATTTTAAGCTAAACATCACCCTCTTCCTTCCCCTGGCCAGCTTTCCTTGAAGGATAGGCTGCTATGGGAGTATTGACACATATAGTAGGTCTTTGATATGCAGCTGTTTTGGTCTTCTGGCATTTAGCCAAATACATATACAAGTCTACCTATACACTCCTAAAATTCACTGTAATACTAAAAACTCCCAATAGAAACCAAGATTAGGTAACAAATTATAACTTACATCATGGGTTTAAAAATTTGAAATATTCTTGACAATGAAGATAATAGTTTTAAAAATTATATCATGTAAGTGTTTACTTCTCAATTTGTCAGCCTAACATGGGTTTGATGGCCTTATAAATTATTGCACAATACATAGCCACCTGGCTAGAAACATAGATGTTTCCTCCAGATAGCAGCATTTTAATCTGATCTTCTGAACCTCTAGAGATTTTGATCGGCAAATGGACAATGGTCTTAAAATGGGCTACATTATAAAAGGAAAACCTGGACAAAAACATGTAGAAGTGTTTGTTTCCTGAACTTACATGGGCATACTCTCTGCCCTCAGGATCTTGTTGAGTCAACCTTCAAACATGATAGTTGGTAAGGCGAAACATCTTGCTAGTATGATTGCTTTCCTATGACTCTTTATTTCCAAAAAGGGGAAAGTAGGGAGGCAAAGAATGAATATATAACTAGGAGGCACCATTTCCCTATGTTACTTAATTAGTGAACTAATAGATTTGTTAATGAGGTAATGAATTTACTGTACTTTGCTTGTGAAGTCATAAAATGCAGATCAATAAAATGCAGAAATAATTACTCTTTTAGGTTTTGTTTAAGTGTTTTGTTCATAACTATTTCCATATATACTATAGAATACATTCTGGAAATTATGTGGCATAATATGTTTATTGTAGAGATGGTAGCATTTTGAAAAAAAACTGATCTTTGTATTTTAGTCTTCAAAATTTTGAGAATTTCAAGAATATTATATGAGTAGAAACTGAAAATTTGGGCATGATCAACTGGTTTTCCATGTGTTGATGTAACTCTTTTTCAGTGTTGCTTGCAAACAACTTAGTGTGCTTCCTAAAACCCAAGTCAACATTGTCTTTGTTCTTGTACAGTCTCACACAATTTTGCTGGTTCAGCCTACCAAACGGCCAGAGGGCAGGACTTACGCTGATTATGAATCTGTGAATGAATGCATGGAAGGTAGGTTCCATTGCTGTGTGTAGAAATATTGCATGTTATTGGGGTTTAAAAGTGTGAAAGGCCAGTTTCCCTTGAGTATGATTTCTGAAGGCTTTTCTTAGATTGTGCCCGTTAAGACTTTAGTGGGTTGCCCCCAAAGTGGGAACCCAAACTGACAATCCAAATGGTGCTACTGCCTGTTCTGTCTCTATTTCAAGTATTAATTCCTCTCCTGCCTCCCGTACCACCATAGTAAAGAATGTATAAGGACCTGAACTTTCCACCAGGTTAAGATTTTATTTCCCAGTGTACAACTTTGTACATGTACAGAACATGTGTGACTATAGCTGTGCTGGGACGAGGGGCTGTTCCTATAAGTTTCTGCAGTGGACCTTGGAAAACCACAACATACATTCTTTGTTTCAGTTTTTTAATTTACATTTTATACAGAATTATGAAGAAACCCTTATGGTGACGTAACTCTATTCGAAACGTATGTTAAAAAGCTAAGCCATTTTCAGACTGACCTATAATCTGTTTGGATTTGTGCTAATTTGCTTTATGTGAGTTTCTTAACAGCTGAATTTGCTAACAAAGTCCCCTTGAATTTCTAATGTTGGTGCTGAAAGTTGCCCTTTTTCTCTTAGGAGTTTGTAAAATGTATGAAGAACACCTGAAGAGAATGAATCCCAACAGTCCCTCAATCACCTATGATATTAGCCAGTTATTTGATTTCATTGATGATTTGGCTGATCTCAGCTGCCTTGTGTAAGTACTTTCCAGGGTTATTTTCTTTGAACATAGGTACATTGGTCCCTGCTGAGCACAGCTTTGTTCTGTTGGAAGCTTTAGGTGACATGTATTTTTGCACTGAATACATGTTTATATCAAAAGATGCTTAAAATGTGGCACTTGCCCATTTTAAAATTGTCCCTAATACTTTCAGTACTGTTAAAGCTCTGTAAACTTCAGATAAAACTCTTATAAATTGCAATAGATCTTTGTCGAATCAAAGCTTTATATTTCTAGGGGCAATTGTGAATCTAAAAAGGAATTCTTAGTCTAATATATTGTTCTTTTTTATTTTTTAAATTTTATATCCCTACTGAAGTTGGGCTTTGGGCAATGTACAGACATTTTAAAACAATTTTACAAATACATAAAATTCAGTATATCCAGCATTAAAACTCACTAAAAACACGAGATGGAAAACAAACGAATTTGAGCCTATGAAAACCATCTGGCCCAGCTCATGTATAAACTCTCTTTAAAAACTATCTGAGTCAAGAGGGAGCAACACTAAGTAACAACACACTGATTGTTATAGGAGGCTGGCTGATGATATTGGGATACGCAAGTGGTCTCAACCAAAGACCTGGCAGAACATCTCCATCTTAGGCCCTGTGGGTCAGCTGACAGAGTGCCGCCAGAGCAGAAAATCTGTGAGCCAATTGCATGTCTCTGAGAACAGGGACTACCAAAAGGTTCTTATTGGAGGACCGGAGTGTTCTCTGTGGGCAATATGGGGTGATGTGGTTCAGCAGCTACTATGGTCCCAGACTGCTCAGGGCCTTAAAGTTTATTATCAGAACCTTGAACCTGATTCAGAATTCTACTGGCAGCCAGTGCAGCTGCCAAAGCACAGGTGTGTACTGGTGAGGAGTCTATCAGCTGGATTCTGGACCAGTGCTAGGTTTCCGAGTCAGTCCCAAAAGCAGGCCTGCGTAGAGTGAATTACAGTAGTCTAGCCTGAAGGCGACCATTGCATACATCACTGTGCTAAGGCAGGGTGGGATCTATAGGGGGACAGCTGCCTAGCTTGTTGGTGGTGAAAGTTCATCCTCACCATATTGGTGACCTGGGCATCCATAGAAAGGGAGGACCCCAGGGTCACCCCATGACTTTTAATAGATGTGGCTGGATATAATTCTGCATCACCAAACCTCAGCAGCTGAGAACCTCTATCCGATGGCCCAGCCACAGGACCTCTGTCATCAGTGGATTTAGTCTTCTCTTTTCCAAAAGCCAGCCTCCAGAAACTGTGTCAAGACATCTGGGACAGTGGCTGGCTGACCATCTATCAAGAGAACAAGCTGATTATAATCAGCATATTGGTGACAACTCAGCCCAAAGCTCTGAAAATGTATCAGGGACCACATGTAGGTGTTAAACAACATTGGAGAGAGGATAGCCCTTTGCAGCACACCACAAACAAGTGGATAGCTCCAGGACGTCCCCATCCCATGTATCTTCTGCTGCCTCGGTCCTGGAAAAACAAGGTCAGCCATTTTAAGGCTGTTCTCTGGATCCCAGCATCAGTTAGGTGGTAGGCCAAAAGGTCATAGTTAACCATGTCAAATGCTACAGTAAGATCTAATAACACCAGCAGCACTGACCTGCCTTGGTCTAGCTGCATCTGGAGCTCATTTGTGATGGCTACCAGCACAGTTCCATGGCAGACTGGGAGCCGGACTGGAAGGGATCCAAAATTGATGTGTCCTCCAGAAATACCTGCAGCTGTTCCGCAACCACCCCCTCAGCTACCTTGCCCAGAAACAAAAGATTTGAGACTGGGCAGTAGTTGGCCAGATCCATAGAATCTCATTATGGCTTCTTCAAGAGCGAGCATACCATTGCCTCTTTCAGCCTCCCTGGAAACACTCCCTGCAATAGGCACCAGTTGATAATTTCCAACCAGGGGTCCTGTAGTACCTTACGGCTTGCCTTCACTAGCCAGGAAGGACATAGGTCCAGAGCGCAAGTAGTAGATCTTACAGCTGCAAGCAATCTGTCAACATCAGATGGAGAGAGCAAATCAGAGTGGTCCAATAGGATCAGAAGACAACCAAGGGGCCTCCAGTTTCCTTAATATATAAATTGTCAGTGGGAGATCGAGGCAGAGCAACAAGATTTTATCCTCAAAAAAGCTTGCAGAAGCCTCACAGCTGGGTGCCAAATCATTAATTTTAGATCTCATCAGCAGAGATGTTAAAGATTGAATCACATTAAATGATTGTGCTGGGCATAATGGAGGATGCATAGAATCTGTTCTTTGTTGCCTTCACTGCCATCTCAGGCTTTCATGGTTGTCCATTTTAACCAGAGAGAGTCTCAGTGCTGCCATGGATGACACCAGGTCCGCTCCCTGTGATAATGTGGCCAAATTGGCATGGGTGTTGAAATTACACAAGACAAGAATCCTAGGATTCCCCAAGGCCCACTCAGAGACAACCTCAAGCAGTTTCAGCAGGCTGTCCGCCAGTACACTAGGTGGCTGGTACACCAGTGGGATAGCCAAACCCTCCACGGTATCCCACACCAGGCCCACACATTCTGTGCCTCCATTTCACATGTAATGATCTCTGTATGCAGAGAGCTGCAGGATTGGAACAGCTACATGTTGTGATTGCTTAGCTGTGATTACACTTGCTCAAGACTAAGTCTCTGAAATATATTTTTGTCAGAACCATATTCATGATGTATTTGCAGTTGCAGTGCATTTGAAGTTCATAAGACTGCATTGGCTTGACCCTTCTGGGGCAATGTTGTAGGAAAACTGTAGATCCTTAAAAATAAATAAAATACTAACAAAAACAGTGAGCCACAACAGTAGGTTTTATAGTTTTGGGATTTTAAATGAGCTTGTAGCACATGATTGTAATAACACATCAGTTTCTTTTTTTTAAGTATTGGACTTCCTATGCTTTTATGGTGGCTCAGAAACTAGTGAAACGTGTATGCGTATTTGCTTTAGATTTTAGCAGCAGACCACCAGGGGGCATGCTTTGAGCAAAATATTTTATGTTTTAAGGCTCAAAAATCTAAACAGTGATTTTCCAAGGTATGCTGTCAAGGAATATATAATTATACACAAATGTTATTGTGGATGGTTATGATTAAAAGTTGTAGGAACCTTTAAGGAACTGCTTATCAGTTTGCATTTCTTATAGAGGTTAATTGACTTTGACACATAATAGGATGGATTTGATTTAAATCAGTTCAATTTAAATCACTAGTAAGACTAGATTTAAATCATAATTTTTAAACATAAAGACTAATTCTTGCTGGTATAATTTTAATATATATAACCAGATAAACCTGAGCCCTTTGGGGGTAGGAAGGTTTACCAAATCGAATGAATGAATGAATGAATGAATGAATGAATGAATGAATGAATGAATGAATGAATGAATGAATGATTTTTAGAATAATCACTTTTCAGATTAGTTTTACAGTTATATCAAAAAATAGTGATTTGGTTATACTACCAAAAATACATAGATAATTATGAAATCATTGCCACTATTATTACCAAATTATTGAACTATCTCCAGTTTCATTCAGGACTCCAGGACTTACATTTTGTTATTTAAGTGTTTGTATTTTGCTGGCATGCCTGCCTTATAGGTAGAAGAACTTCATTAACATCTTCCCAAACTGGGGCACTTTAATGGCCTGCTGCCATTATAGATTTTTTCCTCCAGGGAGAGAATAATATCATAAACCTCAAGCTATACACACAAATATCACATGACTTCTGTAGTACTCTGCTTAGAAGGTTTCGTTTGCATTTTTACTTCTTGCCCCCTCCCTTCTCACACTTAGCTCCTTGTGCAGACCTGTACCACTCCAAACCATTTTTATTCATTGAACTTCTTGAAGATTAATTCTTAAAAGGAAATAGGTTAATTCTGTGTACATAGATATGCAAAGGAATTATGAGAACAAGGTTTTCTTAGCTCTATGTTTTTTGGAGGGATTTACATTTTTGCTGTGTAGACACAGATTCATAATTTTGAGAAATGTAAAACCAAGCATCGGTGATCATACAAAATGTTTCCAAAATAATCTTACAGAAATCTCCCCCACCCTTGCATGCCAGCCCTCCCCCCTCCCCTCCCTTGCATGCCACCTCTCCCTCCCCCTCCGCTAAGGTGGGTGGGCCATGTCCAGATGCTGGGCCCCCTCCCTAGCATGCCATCCCTGCCTCCCCCTCCCTTCGCTAGGGTCATGTCTAGATGCCGGGGCCCCTCCCCCACCCTTTCATTCCACCCCTCCCTCCCATTCCCTTGCATATTGTGAATTGGACTATAGTGTATCTTAAACAGAAAACTTTATTAAATACAGTGGGGTGTTTCTGGGCTGTATGGCCATGTTCTATCTCACGTAAAAGCATACGTTCTAGGCGGTTATAGATACGGTGAGCCTGTGGTGTTTTGAAAGTCCTTTTGGCTGCAAGAAATGATGGGATAGTACCTGTGTCTCTGCAACGTAGAAGAAAGGTTAGAGAACACAGTAGGTGTGCTTTCCTGAGCCGTAGTTTTTCCAATCTCCGTGTGTCTTGGAACAATTTCTCCCCGTAGAGATGTTCAGTGTATTGTCGACGGTTTTCACGGCCGGAATCACTGGGGTGCTGTGTGGTTTCCGGGCTGTATGGCCGTGTTCTATATTGCCCGGAAACCACACAGCACCCCAGTGATTCCGGCCATGAAAGCCTTCGACAATATATATTAAATACATTTTTTCTCAAAAAGAATTTTATTTTTAAAAAATCAGATCTAATTATTTAAAATCTGATTTTTTAAATTTTTATCCATTTCAATACATAACAGACTAGGACTGTCCTCATGGCCCTTTGAAATATAAAGCATTTGGCTTCTGCTAGTCTTTTGATTAGCATTATTTTTAATGTACATTTTACAGTCTGTTATTTATAAGCTTTTTTGTAATTTTAACATTAACTGCTTTGTATTGTCAAATACTTTCATGGCTGGAATCACTTAGGGCAGGGGTAGGGAACCTGCGGCTCTCCAGATGTTCAGGAACTACAATTCCCATCAGCCCCTACCAGCATGGCCAATTGGCCATGCTGACAGAGGCTGATGGGAATTGTAGTTCCTGAACATCTGGAGAGCCGCAGGTTCCCTACCCCTGACTTAGGGGTTGTGGGTTTTCCGGGCTGAATGGCCGTGTTCCAGTAGCATTTTTCCTGACGTTTTGCTTCATCTGTGGCTGACATCTTCAGAGGATCTGATTTAACTGAGGAAAGTAGGGAACCAGTGCAAGAGTTTTGTTCCTGTTTGGAAAACTGTGGTTAGCTTTATTAACAGCAGAGCCCTAGCCCTAGTATCTTTGGTACAGCTTTAATACAGTCCCTGACTACCACATAGTTTCATAGCTGCATTAAAAAAAGAAAATATATAATTCCTCCACATTAAAGTAGTCCTATAAAGTGGTTTTAAAATGTAATTACAATAATAAAACATTATTACTGACACATCCTAGGACTGGCGAAAGTATCAGTTTCTTACAGTCTGATGTCTACAGAGCTCATACAGGCTAGTGATGTGCTTCAAGCCATTGCTTTTGGAAACTTGTATGCTTTTCTGTAACAAGATGTTAATGCTTTTTTGTTTTGAGAAATCTTTTGAGTAGCAGTGTTAATTTATCTTTTCATTCTTCCTTAGTTATCGTGCTGATACTCAGACATACCAGCCCTACAATAAAGACTGGATAAAGGAGAAGATCTATGTCCTCCTCCGCAGACAAGCTCAGCAAGCAAGCAAATAGTGATACCACAGTGAAGGGGCTTGGGGGTGGGGTGGACAACAGGTGTGTACAGCGTGCTGTAGTGAAAATTTGTATGATAGTTCTCCTGTTCATTCCTGTTTGTCTGTATCTGGGGCTGAGTCCATTACAATTGCAAGAGACTTGTTCAGTTTGAGTTTTTTAAATAAGAAAGGAATGGTTTTTTGCAGGCAGTTTTTTCCTCTTTGCTTAAGTTTTCTTTTGTTCAGACCACAGGATTGTTCACATCTATTCCATCACATTTGCTTTTCAATGTTATCAGTTGACACAGTAAGTTGTAGAACAGAATAAAATAAATGATCTTTAGTTAAATATGTTGAGTGGTGGGTTTTCTGTTCTAATAAATGTGGCTAGCTTGTTTGGAGAACCACATGATGCTTGTATATTGACCGGCTTATGAAAGGTTTGAAGTTGTTGCTTCATGATGCATCATCACAATGTATAAGTAAGCCAGATCAAACTTCTTAGACTGTGCCGTAAATTTCCTTCTAAAAGATGGATGAGTGGGAGGGAGGGAGGGAAAAGTAGTGTTTTCTAAACTATTATGATGGAAGTAATAACCATCGGATCATTGACGTTTTTAACATCCTGAAGCAAGTATTTCCTCACACCACTTCCCAGCTAGTCAGTCCCTTTTAAATTTGCTTGTCAGGAAAAGGAGTAGTAGAAATATCAACATCTTTGAGTTGGCTTAGAAGAGTAGCTTTTGCTTTAGGTTTTCATCACGGTACTCTAAATGTTACTAGCAAAAGTTTGCGGTACTAGAAACATGTTAACATTTTTGATAAAAGGTATTTTCAGAAATAAGAAAACCCATGTTGGATCAGAGTAAATGCCCGTGTAGTCCCAATATCCTGTTCCACACAGTGGCAAGCAAAAGAAAGGAATCAAAGTGATGAGCAAATCATTTATTGTTACTTCCTGATCCCAATGGGCTTTGCCTGTGGCTTCGTCAGGGGATCCATCATACCATAAGTCTCACCTTTGCCCACAGTGGCAAGCCATGGACCACCACAAGCAGGATAGGAAAGCAGCTGCTTCCTTTCCTTCTCCTCTGCCTCACACAATACAACTGATAATCAAATATTTTAAGATACTGTACTATTCAGTTGAGAAGCACTGATTAGTTGATGACCACACTGAGATCTAAAACATGACTTACAATGAGGACGTGTTAGAAACAATGAGAACACAACTGGCTGTGCACCTGGATACTATTAACACAGTATCCACTGTCAAAAAGGCAATCTGCTTTTTAAACTAAAATATTTTATTCTATGTCAATCTCTATATGGGATAAGCATGAGTTATGGGCTGAGGATGTCAGTACAACAATGTTCATTCAGTATTTCATTCTCCAACCTTAGAAAGAAGGGTTTACTTCCTCCCGTTTATCACACAGTCATGAACTGGTCTAATACGGAATAATATTCTGTAATCAAATATTTGTTTTGTGCCTTGTGAGCTGGCTGTCAGCTGCCCCTCATCTTGGGATCCTCATTTCCAAATATTTTTAACCTCCAGTTTATAGTTAATTATCCAGAGGCAAATTCTTATCAATTCTGTCTCTGTATGAGAATCTCCAACTATGTTTATGATATTAAATCTAATAATTCAAAACCTTCATAAATCAAATCTGATATACAATATAAACAGGGAGCTTCACTAACATAACTGTCTAGTAATAAAAGATTATTTTTGAAGAATGTTGCAATACTTCTGTAGTATATAAGAACCATAACATTTAATTTCATCTAAGGGAAGGCATTTACTTAGCATATCTGAATGTTTTCAGCATAGTGGAACATAAATAAGGTTATGTAAATTAGGTAATTTACATAAATGCATCCTAATTGCAGAATGAGGGCTGTTTCGCCTAGTTTGCATTCAAGGAATGCATCTTCTACGTAAGAGTAGAATTGGGCATTTCTAACGATAGTACTAAGTTGGAGGAAGACATGGCATAGGACTCAGGAACTATGTAGCTTCCATAGCTCTAGTTATGGGTGATTTGTGGATATAATTGAACTGCTATTTGTTGTATTCTGGGAAGTAAAAATAGTGAATGTCCACCGTCCAAGAATCTTCAACGGAGAAGGAATGTTCAGTCAGTATTTAGAGAATATTTGTAAAAGCCGCTTTGATGAAAACTTCATTACGACTTTCATTAGTATTTTTTCTCTCTGAGGACATGTCAATATATGCAGCAGAATGAGATGGTAAAATGCTCCACTGCTGTCAGAATGCAGGTGGGCTCTTTGATTGCTCCTCTTTTTTTAGAGTTGCCTTCAAACAAAACAAACAATATTTTACCGCTCTGATGTGCTATCATCTTATGGACTTCTATTTTAAAGGGCTGAAAGGCCAGTGGAAACCAACAAAAGTTAGTTCCACCACCAGGAATGCCCCCTGCCACACCGGCATCCACCTGGACACCAATGCAGCTCTGGGGACCAGGCTCTCTTCCAGGTCAGGCACTGTGCAGCCCCTGTCCACCTCCCAGTTTGCCATCTCTGCCAACCTAAATGCCACTTACACTGGTGGAGAAACACACTGGTGCAATCTTGTACCAGCTCCATGAGCCCATTCAGTTCCACCCCCCTCCATATTGGACTGTGTGGGCAATATCTTCACTCTCGGAAGTTCTGCACTCAGTCTTATGCTTTCTCGCTGTCTCTCAGCTAGGATCCTCTCTGTCTCTCTTTCCCTCCTTTTCAATATCAAGTATGTTAGTTCCTGAATAAAGCTTTATCTACACTGTAATATGGTTGTGAATCTTTGCTGTGTGAATTACTCTGGCAACAAAAGCATTTTAAACAATCTGCACTGCCAGCCAGATCCCTTGCCAGGCAAAAGCACAACTTTCATTGCTTGCTTTTTAAAAACATTTGACAGGCTCCGTGACACTCAAAGGCAACAACCTGGTGACCCGTGGTATACATTTCGAGGAGCTAAGCCCAGACGAAGGAATTTTTAAACTCAAAATCTTATACCATGGAAATTTTGTTGATCTTTAAGGTGCTGATGTCCTTGAGACTTGGTCTTCTATTGCAGACCAACACAGCTATCTATCTGAAATTGACATTCTTCAATAAAATGTCACTTCATGCTAGTCAATCAGAAATTAAAGTGGATGCCTAATGCAACTATGGTTGTCTTCTCTCTGTAAGGGTGATTGATAACTGTTGTGACCGCCCTGAGCCCTTGGGATAGGGTGGGATAGAAATGTGACAAAATAAATTAATAATAAAATATAAATAATCTGTTTACCACCTAAAGGGCATGGAAGGACTCCAGTTCCACATGTGTCATCATTAGTACTGAGGGAGTGGTGGTTCCCCATGAGGAATACAAAACTGATTTTTAATCTTACCTAGTTTGAATTAGAAAATGCTGTTCTTCAGCAAAAAACTGTAGGAATAGGAAGCATATGCAATGATTTTCCCTTTACAAAAGCTTTACAAGAATCCCATTCAGTAGCATTACTAGCTATTCCTTGATTTATGATAAAATATTCTGATAATTGAGCCATCATTTATTTGAGTTTTAAAACTCATCATTAAGATACCATAAACCAGGTGGTTCATACCATAAACCCAGTCTGCAAACCACAGTATCAGTGGGGGCATGATCAGAAATAACAGTAACATCTGTATCACAGGCAATAATCTGGGGCACCAGAGAAGCTGAAACAAGGAAGAAGTCTAACCGGAAACAATTACAATGCACAGAAGAAATAAAAGTATGATCTTTGTCCATTGGGAGCACTATAAATCAGGGATCAATCCAACCTAGCTCAGACATACACAATCCACAGTTGTGTCAGACTGTATTGCTTAGGAGGCGAGGGGAGAGAAAAGGGGACCTGCACTGGAGGAGTGAAGGCTGTTAGAGACTCATGTTTCTGCTTGCAACTGTTAATGCCTCCCACTTTTGATGACCATCATTCGCAAGCAATGTACTCCTACATGATTCATTCCTTGCTTCCAGTGATCAGTAGCCTAGCATATCAGCTACTGTCTGTTTCATCTAAATGGCTTTGAAAGGTAGTGGTTTTAAAAGGTAGTCTCTGCTTTGAATCCAATTAAGCAGAGCAGCTGCAGGTTCATTCGGAAAAATTGCACACAGACAAAAACAGCTTTTCAAGTTCAGAGAGGTTTTAAAAAAAAAACTGTGGCTAGATGCAGCATTTCAAAGGGTATAAAGCAAAACTGTTTGGACTTTGGAAGGACTGAAAATGTAGCTACAATTCTAACTAAACCCCCAGTACTTCTATTCCAGTCTGCATCTCCGCAATCCAGCTATACAGAGTCCTGCTGGACAAATAAGGGCAAATAGACTTCCCGTCTGAAGTGTTTAAATGCCCAAGTTATGAAGTCAAAAGACTTCCTAGCTGAAATCTCACTACTATAACTGGTTTTGGAGCCAGATTTAAGCTTATCAGATCTGGGGGATGCACTGCTCCTGTTAGATGTTAAACAAGCAATAAGATCTTGTTTGCTACTCTCAGCACTTTGATAAGATCTTGAATTTAATAGCAACCAAGCAGGCTTCTAAGCAAAAAGCCTGTAAAACACCTTTCCAGGCATTTTCTTCTTCTTTTGTTGATGTGATAACTGTGCAAACCACAGTATTTTGTCCCAGGAAGATCCCTCCTGACTACAATGACTTCATTGTGACTGTCAGCGCTTAGAGAAATGAGGCTGTGTGAGCAGGGGTGTTGAACTCATTTGTCATGAGGGTCAGCTAGGACCAGGGGCGGAGCAAGGGGGAACTATGCCAGGGGCAGGCGTGCGCTCCACCCCTCACCCACTTGGCGCTATGCCGCCTAGGACATACATGTGACTTGGTTGGGCTCAGTCCGGGAGGAGGGGAGTGGCTGCCTCAGCTGGTGTGCCCCCAACAGGCTTGCCATCCCAGATCAGCATTGGGAAGGAGTGTCTCTCAGCTGTCAAGCCTGCAGCAGCATTGCCATACCAGATCAGCACTTGGGGGGTGGCTACCTAGGCTGTTGAACCCACAAGGTGCTCACCAGCCCAGAACAGCACTGGATTAGGTGGTCGGTACTGGGGGGGGGGGTGGCTGCCTCAGCTCTGGAGCCCACAGCAGCCTTGCCAGCCCACAGCAGCACGGGATGGGGGAGGATTGACTTATTTGGTGAGCCTGCAGTGGGCTTGCCAGGCCAGAATGGCCCTGGGGAAGGTGGTCGGCATGGAGGGGGGGATTGCCTCAGCAGGTGATCTCATGGCAGACTCCACAATCCAGACCAGCACATGCAAATGGCTCACATATTGGCTCCACCTAGCATTTACTCAAGCTGCCCCCAATGTCAGCACCATGATTTTTGTGCCTCAGGGAGCCCCTCCCATTTTGTGCAGAAGACCGAGCTGACAGTGATGAGCCCCGCCTCCCTGGCTTGACACCACCACACTAAAAGTGGAATAGGTGAGCAATTAAAGAGTTTTGTCATGAGTTTGTCATTTTGTCAGTGGGTTCGCTTGTTTGACGCAGGCCACCGATGCCTTCCAAGGTTCAGCAATACAACAGCACTTGGCTCTCGGCCGCAAGGGCCGGTGGGGATTGTAGTCAGCCCAGGAAAACATCAGCCAATCAGAATGCTGGAAATGCAGGAAACGAAGGTTGTCCGCGCATGCACGGATGGGATCGCGCTGCAACTCCAAGAGCCCTGGGTTCGTGTGGAAACAACTGGAGCATTACAGGAGCAGAAGTGGGACAGAAGGGGAGAGCCGTGCAGAAGCACAAACCAGGGCAAGTTCAAAATAGGAATTTTGCCCTGGTACATGAGATCCTGGTTTCACCCCAGTGCAATGTTGCCCCTGATCTCTACATGGAGATGGCAGCAGCAAGGGCTGGTTTGAGCCCAGCTGGGGCCAGCCTAGGGTTTAACTCTAAGCTCTGCCCCAGCCCAAGCTTTACATACAGCCCATAGTGTCTGACAGCTTGGGCAGAGTCAACCATATAAAGCTAGAGAGATGAGAGCAGCCAGTATCAGTCTGAGCTGGACTGGGGCCAGGCTTGGATCTAGCAGTTTAGAGTTGCATCCAAGTCTAGCCCCAGCTGAGCTTAACTAGTCCTTGTTGTTTCCATCTCCACGTGGAGATGGGGGTGGGGCAAGCTGGCTGGCCCTGTTTGAAATCTCCACATGGACTCTGCATCCCAGTCTGGAACTCCATGGGGAGTTCTGCCCCCCACCCCAGATATGCCAGTGGTTATTGGGAGAAAGAGGAGGCAGGAAAGGTCCACTTTTAATTGAGTACAGCCCATCTGATAGCAAGGTTAGTCTTAGGATAACAGAAGACTTTCTTAAGCCACACTCATGCCCAGTCAATGCTAGCTTTGGTAAAAACAATGGAGAAATTATCTGCTATTAAACAGGTTGCTGTAATGAGGTAAGTGAATGGTCAGTGGGTCTCCAGT
Source organism: Sphaerodactylus townsendi (assembly GCF_021028975.2). Classification (NCBI taxonomy): domain Eukaryota; kingdom Metazoa; phylum Chordata; class Lepidosauria; order Squamata; family Sphaerodactylidae; genus Sphaerodactylus; species Sphaerodactylus townsendi. Next base: position 119,710,390 of record NC_059426.1, on the reverse strand, counting down.
TTGGCTATGATCTTCTTCTTGTCTTGAATATTTGTTGCACTGCATAGGGACTGAAGAAGTGCAGGGGATCTGAGTCTCACATCGGTGGAATTAAGATAGTTTCATTTTTTCATATTATGAGAAGTGATCCTTTTATTATGTCCTCTTAATAAGCATTTCATCTCCTCTGTGCTTTCAAAATTGAAATCACTGAAGTTAAAGAAAACCCATCTGGAGATATTTCAAAGAACATCATCAATTAGTTCCTTCTAATTACTGTAATCTGAACTACATTTGTGCAAAGAGCTTAGCTGGCTGCCTTGTAGGCAATTTTCCAATTTATCTTCCTGCTTTCTTCTTCCTCGTAGGCCTCTGTTTGAGTCTGACATATGCAAGCATAACAAACCAGGTTCCATATCCCAGCTCATTGCCGTGGCTTCTTGAGCAACAGCGGGAGACTAACTGGCAATTTGAAATTTCTTCGGATTTGGGTTGATCTAATTCTCTACCCCCTGTTGTGTCCTTTTATAATCTAGCCTTGCAAACAGAATGAAAATGTTTACCAGCCCACTCAGAAAATCCACATCGCCTGTGTTCTGTCTCCTGTTAGGACACATCCTAGTAATTGCCCGCCTGCATGCCTGCCATCTCTGTAATTGGCTGCCTCTGTTACACCTGGTGCCCAGAATTTAACACTTTTAAACATGTAAGAGCTGTTCATGTTTCCATTCCTGCACAGAGTCACTCACTCTGTCTTGTGTCCCTGTAATGTGCTAGTGCTGATTCTGTTTCATCTTCAACTTTCCTTCATTGCATCTGTAGTTTTCTCCTTGGATCATCCAGTTTCTTGTGAACGTATTTAAATGTATTGTTTTTATACCCACCTTGCAGCCCAAGGGGAACCCAAAGTCGCTTATAGCATTCTCTCCATTTTATCTTCACAACAACGCTGTGAGGCAGGTTAGATTATGACTGGTCTAAGGTCACCCAGCAAGCTTCCATGGCAGAGAGATGACAACCTGGGTCTGCCAGATCCTAGGTAACACTCTAACCACTATACCATGTCTTAAACATTTACAACCATCCCAGTTCCATAACAGGAATTCAGTGTTGCTCTGCAAGTATTCACAAATGGATCAAGTTGCCTTGTATAAAGTCAAGCCGCTGGACTTTCTAAGCTCAGTATTATCTACTCCAGCTGCAGCAGAGAAATATATTTCCCATCATGAAAATATCAGACTTACCATTCTGCCTGCAAAAAGCCTTATCACTGAGCCACAGAGGTGTAGCACCAACAGGGCAGGGTGGAACGCGACGCCCCAGGCAGAGCCACAGCATAGACATGGCCAGGCTGTGGAGGGGGCGTTCCGGGGGCGTTTCAGGGCAGAGACAGGTGGTTTCCCCTTGCTCCGCCTCTGCTGAGCCACATTTCCCAAGTTATAGAGGATCCTTGTTAGAGAACAATTGTGGTTGGAGAATAATACAGAACTAAAATGGGGAGCTAGACAGAAGCTGCCTTCTTCACCTCTGACTTGCATTTCTTGACTTTGCTATGTGGTCTCATAAATATTTTGCAGAGAAGTTCTGGTGGAAAGATTTATTACAATTAACATGGCACATTTCCACAGTCCTCCCCACCCCCCACCCACATGCCTCTCCATGTGTAATGCTTAGTGTAAAAAAGACCGTAAAGAACCCTGCTGGATCAGATTAGTGGTCCATGCTGTCTCACAAAGTGACTAACCACCCAGCACATGTAAATCAAGCTTGCTAATTGCACCCTATACACTTGTTAACGGGTAAATGGTTCTTTCTCCCACCCTGGTCATTTCACAGTTATATATACTCCACTTGCTTTTCTACCATCAGATCCTAAGATGCCAGCCACAGATGCAGGCAAAACATCAGGAGAAAATGCTACTAGAACATGGCCCTACAGCCTGGAAACCACACAACATCCCAGTGACTAACCAGTTCCTCTGGAGGGCCAACAACAAAGCATAGCGGCCAAGGTCTTCCCCTGATTTTGACTCTTGGCACTGGTATTCAGAGGTTTAGTGCCTTTAGAAACCATGGATGGTAGCCACTGTCTAGGGCAGATGTTAGGCCAAGAGTGGGCCCAACCCTCATTGGCTACCCTGGGGAACTGTGACAAGTAAGCCTGTGGATTCTTACCTGAGTCCAGAAGAGATACCACAAGTCCAGCTGCTAAGGGAATTTGCTAGGAAGAGAAAGCAGCTGCCAAGAACAAGGGACAGTCTGGGAGCATCTCAGGGAGGCCAATGGCATAATCAGTCAGCGACAGGTAGAAGATCACCTTGCCTGCCAAGGACAGGCACCAAGGTGTCCATGGAGCAGGCCCTAATGCTGGAGTGGACAACAACCACCTTGACAGACCCAACTCCAGCCACCTGGGCAAGAGGCTAGGGCTGGGCAGGACAGGCCAAGGGCAAGATTGGAGACAAGCCCTTGGCCACAGAGGGGGCAGGAGGCACCAAGGGATGGGGGAGGATCAAGGAGCAGGAAGCTGAAGGTTGACATGAGAGGCTTGGAAGACTGTCTTCTCCTAGGCTGGGTTGGCCAGACCAGGAACAGAGGTCTGAAAGGTTAGGTTTATTGCCCATTGCCTTCAATGGGAGCCCCTGATTTCTACTGTTTTGGGAGAAGGAGAAATATTTCTTCCTGTCCACTTCCTACCCATTCATAGCTTTATAAACTTCAATCATATCCCCTTTTAGTCATCACTTCTGAACTGAAAAATGCCATAATCTTTAGCTGGTCCCCGACCTCTTAATCATCTTGGTTACCTCTTTCTATAATTTTTCCAACTCTGTGATGTCCTTTGTTTGATACAATTATGAGAATGTGGGACAGATAGTATTACCTGTTTTGGACAAAGGGATAACAATGTCTGCTTCAGATTGTAAGGCAGAAAAGCCAGAGTCAAAGGCCAGGATTAGTAGTTAAAAATACCTACATTGCAAGTACAAGCTGCAAACATATGGTGTTAATTGAGCCAAAATAGACAATCTCTTTGCAGTGAACCAGGTCTGTGTTCTTTGTCTATTTAGACCAATAAATTGTCTAGTTACAAATTTTGCCTTATATGGAGCAACGAATCAGTGTGAACCTCGAACTTCTAGAGTGTAGAAAAATGTATAAGAAGGAGTGTCTTTGTTCTCTTTCCCTGAGACACATTTTTTGGGCTTTGCCCTGGTGTCTCTGCTGTTTATTGCAATAAAAGCTATCTGGTGATTTCACAAGACCAACTGTGTTTGCACAGCCTTTATTTGCCTAATGCAGTATTCCAAATGTAGCTGAATCATAGATTCAGGGCATTATAATACTGGCAGATTTTCAATTCCTTTTCTAATAGTAATCAGCATGGAGTTTGCCTGTTTCACTGCTGGGACACACTGGCTTGATATTTTCATTGAGTCATCCATTGCAAGGCCAACATATCTTTCTCTCTAAGTCGCATTAATATGTGCTTAAAGTTGAGATTCTTAGTTCCAGTGTGCACTGCCTTACACTGACCTAAACTGAATTTCATTTGTGCACTGTTGCTGGAGGAGGCTGTGAAACTTCTTCTGGCCCCCTCAATTTGTGGAGTTCCTTCTGGAGCTCTTCAAAGCCAGCTTCAGTTTTTGCCATCCTGAATAATTTTGTGTCATTTACAAACTTGGCTACTACCCTGCTCACCTCTAGTACTAGATCACCCATGAACAAATAAAATAGCACTAGCACAAATACTGATCTTTGTGGGACCCCACTATTTACTTTCTTCCATGGTGAATACTGTCCATTCATTCCTACTCTTTGCTTCCTATCATTTAACCAGTTTTAATCCATGAAATGATCCATCTTCTTACCTCATTGTTACCCAAAATATCGGGGTCTTTTAGTATGGGGAATTTAGAGTGGGGAATTAGCAGGACAGATATTGCTTTGAGAGTAAGGGCAACCACAAGATCTGTGCCATAGCCCAGAAAGCCCACAACAGCCAGTTGTACCACCTTTTGGGCGCTGTGTGGTTTCCGGGCTGTATGGCCGTGTTCTAGCAGCATTCTCTCCTAACGTTTCGCCTGCATCTGTGGCTGGCATCTTCAGAGGATCTGATGTTGGGAAAGCAAGTGGAGTATATATCTGTTGGAGTGTCCAGGGTGGTGGAGAAACCTTGTCTGTGAGTAACAAAGAAGGCAACCAGGTCAATAGTTGAGGGCATCTGAATAGAAGTATGAGTAACAATGAAGACTATAGCATGGGCGTAACACTGGAGATAGCAAGGTCACTGGTGGGAGCATCTGAATAGAAGTATCTGGTCTTTGTTTCTTTTGTCTATGGTCATCCTGTGTTTGTGTGGAGCTGGTTAGACACTGTCTTGACTCTAGTATTTTTCAACACTGGCAGCCAAGTTCTGTTCATTTTCATAGTTTCTTCCTTCCTGTTAAAATTGTCCATGTGCTTATGGATTTCAATTGCTTCTCTGTGTAGTCTGACGTAGTGGCTTTCAGAGTGGTCCAGAATTTCTGTTTTTTCAAATAATATTCTATGTCCAGGTTGGTTTATCACGTGTTCTGCTATTGCTGATTTTTCTGGCTGAAATAGTCTGCAGTGCCTTTCGTGTTCTTTGATACGTGTCTGTGCGCTGCGTTTAGTGGTTCCTATGTAGACTTGTCCACAGCTGCATGGTATGCGATAGACTCCTGCAGTAGCTAAAGGATCCCTCTTATCTTTTGCTGAACGTAGCATCTGTTGAATTTTCTTGGTGGGTCTGTAGATTGTTTGTAGGTTGTGCTTCTTCATCAGTTTTCCTATGCGATCAGTGGTTCCCTTGATGTATGGTAAGAACACTTTCCCTCTAGATGGCTCTTTATCTTTGTTCATGTGGCTTGTTCTTGGTCTTGCAGCCCTTCTGATTTCTGTATTAGAGTAACCATTAGCCTGTAGAAAAAGTGTTGTAAAAAGTGAAAAAGTAGCCAGTGTTGAAAAATACTAGAGTCAAGACAGTGTCTAACCAGCTCCACACAAACACAGGATGACCATAGACAAAAGAAACAAAGGCCAGATACTTCTATTCAGCTGCTCCCATCAGTGACCTTGCTATCTCCAGTGTTACGCCCATGCTATAGTCTTCATTGTTACTCATACTTCTATTCAGATGCCCTCAACTATTGACCTGGTTGCCTTCTTTGTTACTCACAGACAAGGTTTCTCCACCCACCCTGGACACTCCAACAGATATATACTCCACTTGCTTTCCCAACATCAGATCCTCTGAAGATGCCAGCCACAGATGCAGGCGAAACGTCAGGAGAGAATGCTGCTAGAACACGGCCATACAGCCCGGAAACCACACAGCGCCCAAGTGATTCCGGCCGTGAAAGCCTTCAACAATACATTGTGCCACCTTTGTTTACAATAGGTTTTTCTCCTTAGAAATCCACGGGAGTCAGAAGTAACAGTTTAACTAGTTTTATTGAAGGAAAAATGATAAACTTACACATGCAAACAGCAAAACAAGCACATGGAGAATTCACACGGTCCTAGGATATAGATAATGGTGAGGGGATAGGTCTGGTTAGATTGGGGTTTTGTAGGAAAAGACAATAATTTGCTTATTTAGAGGAGGAATGGTCAAAGAGTTCAATTCCTGCATTGAGCTACAAAGAGAAAGCAGCACTGGGAGCAGTATAACCAGATCAGAGCATAGTCCAGGAAATAGTGAACACCTACTGCAAGGTAAGCAGTTCAGTTAAAGGAAAAACTGAGCCCTCAGGTTATGCTAAGAGAGCTAATCTTCCCAGGACAAAGGAGGCTAAGAGGTAGACACTTTGCCTTAATGCAGGGGTCTGGAACCCGTGGCTCCGGAGACGCATGCAGCTCTTTTGTCCTTGTACTGTGGCTCCCTCTCGCCTCCCTCCTCCGCTGAGGAGCCCACCGGCCCTAGAGGTGGAGAAGCTCTTCCTCAGGGCTTCGGTACCAAGTGGAGAAGACAGGGGGTGGTGGCTCCCGCCCTACAATGGCAGGGGCCAGTTCCACCCACCCGAACCCCAGTGGTGACGGTGACAGCAGCTGATCCACTCCGAGCTGTTCACTCCCACTCCCCCAAGATCCGAACGGTGACTGACAGCTCAAGCCCCGCCTCCTATCCACCTTCCTTGCCCTCCATTGGTCCCTAACACACAAGGGCCTGCCTGCTTTTTAGCCTCTCTATCAGAAACACTGTTGAAATTCTCACACCAGTTCTATGGAAACAGAGATATGGCGACGTGGAGCTTTCTGGGTAACAAAGGTGTTCATTCGCCTTTTTGCTGCTGCCTGGAAAGGGATTTTTTCAATTGGAAGTACAAGTACCAGAATGCACAGAAGAGATAGTGAGGAGAATTAGAAAATAGGGGTGGGGGAATAGATCGAGGGTGGGAGGGAAAGCGAGCCAAGTAGAGCTTATAGGAGGCATAGGAGGAGCTCACGCCTGCGCCAAAAAGCCCCGGTGGCACATTTTCCCCCAACAGGCGAAGGTGGCGATTGAGGTGGAAGGAGGTGGGGCTTTATGCCTGTTAAGGGTTAGTCTGATACAGGCCGAGAAGACTGGTGGAGCTGGTTTGGTCAGGGTCAATTGCAAGGAACGGTGGAAGTGACAGCAGATATGTAGTTGCTGCTACTGAGCCATCTGTTATAAAAGGGGTCCCTTTTGCATCGCCTGTTTCGCGCATCTGTAGCACTTCATGGATTTCATAAGCAACACACTATAATTGGTTATACAAAGTGTAAAAGTAAAAAAACAATATATACAGTGTTATCTTAATTTTAAATGTCAAAAAGTATTTGCGGCTCCAAGTGTTTTCTTTTCCGTGGAAAACAGGTCCAAATGGCTCTTTGGGTGTTAAAGGTTTCCAACCCCTGATTTATACCCTGCCTTTCTTCCCTGTAAGAAGAATCAAGGTAACTTACAAACTCCTTCCCTTCCTCTTGCCACAACAGACACCTTACGAGGTAGGAGGAGCTGAGAGAGGTTCCGAACGAAGTGTGACTAGCCGAAAGACACCCCGAAGGAATGTAGGAGTGGGGAAACAAATCTGGTTCACCAGATAAGACTCTGCCACTCAGGTAGAGGAGTGAGGAATCAAACCCGGTTGTCAGATTAGAGTCTTCCTTTTCTTAACCACTACCCCACACTTGTGTAGGGGCAGAACTGGATGCCTCCAGGATTGGCAACCGGGTCCCAATGTTTCCCATACAATGCTAATGAAAGGGCCAGGGAGCCTCTGTAAGAGAGAACTGTCAGAAGAGGTTGCTTAACCCTTCCCTTCCCTATCAATTCTTCATTATCAATGCCCTCTCCACAGTCTTTACTTTTTTTTCCTAGCTGGGTGAAGATCAGCAGGAAGAGACAAGTGGCTTATCTGAATCTTGAAATGCCAGGCTTCGTAATTTTTAAAAAGCAATAAAGATCCATGTTAAAATATACAAGATGTGCAGGCCAAACTGTCTATTTGGGATAGTTCCATGTTTTCCCAAGTTTTCTTTCCTTAATGGAAACCAATTACAGATGGTTATTGAGTAAGGAGGGAGGGCTGCTGAACTCTTTGTCATTTCACCATTCAAAATCCCCTTCTCCAATTGAGATTCTTCCTGCAGATAAAAACAACGTGCAGATTCTATCTCCTAGCAGGAAAACATCAGGACAAGGGGCAAATAGCTGGTAGTGTTCGGAACAGCTATTCGGGAGTGAAATTCCTGTCCCTTTAAGAGAGGGACAGTCTGTGGAAATTGGCTGCTGAACTGTTTAATGGCTTGGAGATAAATCACATCATCTAATAAAGAACATCTAATTTGGAGGAAGTCTTCAAACTTTGTTCTGTGAAGTGGTAAGATACAGGCCATTGCAGTGGCGAAGCTGATGGGGGTGCTTCTAGCCCAAGCCCCACCCCCGTGGCTGAGCTCTTCCCCTCCAGGCTCTGGCCCATGCCGCTACTTGGTATGTGTCATTGTGCCTTTCCAAAATCCCACACACACCCTTTGCTTCCAGCCCAAGCCCCATAGCTGGAATAGGGTTCTTCTTCAGGCTTATGACACCTTTTTTATGTGCTCGCTCCCCCAACTTTAGAACCTGGCTATGCTCCTGGGCCATTGTCTTATTAACACTGCCCTGTTGTAGACTTGAGACTGAGGGTAGGAAAGAATGGCTTGACTATGACCATCCAGTGAATTGATGACAAAAAGGGAACTCACAGTTTATTCTCTTTTCCACACTAGCTACCTTGAAGAAGTGGGAGAAGTGAAGCTTCTGCTTATTCTCATAGCCCCCTGTCCCAGTTTGCACCAGCTACACTTCCATGAACAATAAATCCTTCCCAAATATCCTTCTCCTCTTTCATACCAACCTCAGTTTAAATGATGTTTTAGCATTTTCTGATCAGAATAATCTCACAGGATGAAAAAACTCAGAGTGTCAAAGCAGTAGCAATTAACAGCACAAGAACTGAGAAGCCAGAGGAAGTTTCACAGCCTCCTCTATACCCATGATGTACACCAGGCCAATTCTGTTCAAGCACATGCCAGTAATTTCTAACCGGTTAATGAGAGATGGCAGCCACCACTCCAATGCAGTTTGTAATTCTGAGGGGATAACTGGATTGACACTGAGAGCTGGAAAGCTTTGAAAGCTTTTTAGATGAAGATCAATTTTTCCAAGACTTTTATTTCTAATTGGGAAAGATGCGTGTCTCTGATTCTCACAGTAAATTAAATGGACTCGGATGGAACACTTTGTATTCCCTCAGTGTAAGATTCAGACTAACAGCAAGCTAACGCTGCAGCCCTGCCAGCTCCACAAGGAGAGGGAAATTGGAAGATCACAAGCATTGAGCATCTGAGAGTCAGAGTTGTGGCTAATGCATTTTTATTAATTGCATTTCACTTGTCATGCAGAAAACTGAACCTGTCATATTAAAAGATCCATCAAAGCCACCAAATGCTTGAAGTGGCCATTTCTGGCACATTTAAAATAGCAGAATATTTGGTTTCTCTAGGGGTGAACGGGGGAGGGGGGCAGTGTCCCATCAGTTTGGACTAAATCTCTAGCCTTGCCTTCTCACTTAGCAGTGATCTGCCAGAGTGACTGTTTTCCGGAAGAAAATCTGAAGAACTGAGTCAAATTGAGGTGACCAGAGGTGAAGTTCTAGAGTCTAGACTTTTTGAGGGAATTTAAAACTAAGAAGTCCTGGTGCTCATGGAAAATACCCAAGGGAAAAGAAATGTGAAATTGTTGATTTACTAACCAAGGGTACAGTATATGAGAGCCAGCGTGATGTAGTCATTAAGAGCAGTGGACTCTAATCTGGAGAACTGGGTTTGATTCCCCACTCCTCCACACAATCAGCAAACTCTTATTTGGTGAACTACATTTATTTCTCCACTCCTGCACATGAAGCCTGTCGGGTGACCTTGGGCTAGTCACAGAATACTCAGAACTCTCTCAGCCTTACCTGTCTCATGTCTGTTGTGGGGGAGGGCAAAGGAAAGGAGTTTGTAAACTGCCTTAAGACTCCTTACAGGAGAGAAAAGCAGAGTATATATCCAAACTCTTCTTCTTCTGTATACCTAATTTGTCACCAAAATCAGCCACTGTACCAGAGGACTGCACAGTAACAAATGTTACACCAACTTTTTTAAAAGTTGTCCAGAGTGGAACAAGGGAATTGCAAGCCAGTGAACACAATGTATGTCCCAGGCAAATTAATAAGAGCTGTAATAAAAGACAGAATAGAGGAGCAAAGCCTGCTGAGGGAAATCAGCATGGTTTCTGCAGAAGGAAGTCTTGTCTCACCAACCTTTTTGGGTTTGCAACCATGTAGATAACAGTGACCCAGCAGACCTTATATATTTGGAATTTCAAAAAGTTTTTTACAACCATAGACTCCTGAATAAGCTGAACGGCCAAGGTGTGACCAGCCACACTTGAGGTAGGATTGGGGGTGGGATGTGGGGCGGGGCCTGTTTTTAGGAAGCAGTGTCTCTAACCATCCTTTCTCCCTTACAGGGTGTCCTAGCACCTCAGGCCAAAGATGGATGCCATCTCCTGTGCTCACTCAGTGGTACCAATACGAAAAAATCTGCTTGGGCAAATCTCTCTGTCAGTAATTGAAATGTGTAAAATGTGTAATTGAAATGTAATAACCTTTCCTAAAGTAATCAGGAAGGACAAAGCCTATGCCTGGGAAACCAGACCCTGCCTCGGGACTGCATTGTAGCAGCCTCTGGGTCAACAAAGGATATGTTAACTAATATCATAAAGGTTTCCTTTCATTTATTCTTCAACATACTAATCCTAGCTTCCCTTTTCCTGGCTAACCTCTCAGAAAGACCACCTCCATTTAAGTTGTCATTCAATCAACTTGCTCCAAAATCTAATTATTTCTAAATGCTCCCCGGACTTGAGTCATTAAGGCAGAGGTCAGCAACCTTTAACACCCAAAGAGCCATTTGGACCCGTTTTTCCATGGAAAAGAAAACACTTGGAGCTGCAAATACTTTTTGACATTTAAAATTAAGATAACACTGTATATATATACCTTTACACTTTGTATAAACAATTATAGTGTGCTGCTTATGAAATCCATGAAGTGCTACAGATGTGCGAAACAGGCGGTGCAAAAGGGGCCCCTTTTATAACAGACTAGCGGGGCCCAGCCACACGTTGCTGTGGCAATTGTCCTTCTCATTATAGTCTGCAACCCACACAGATGTCCATACAGGTCCAATGATCCGTAGCATAGACTTTTGGGGTGGTCAAATGGAATCCTTCTTTCCCTTTTCAATTCACATTGTGTGTTTTTTAGTATAAGGTAACTCTTTCCATTCCACAACGGAATTGTCCAGAGTGCGAATCCCGCTGTCCATGAGGCTGGTTGACACACACAGTCCTGGCTTGGGGAAGGCAGAACTGGGGCAAGGAGGCTATCCCAGTCAGGCAGCAGAGGCAGGGTGGTGAGGCGCTCAGATTGAGGCCAGCTCCCTGGGTTCTTAAAGGACCATGTGCAAAAGAAGTGGAGTTTTCAGTAGGTGCTTGGTTCTCCGCCTCTTCACCCCATGGATTTTCTTAGAAGAAAAGCAGGCAAACTCCAGCTCGCTTTTAGTAAAAGAGAGAGCTGTGGCAAATATGGGTGAGGAAGTGGGTAAGCGGTGGTTGGATGTGAGGGAGGGCAGAGTGAGGTGTGTGAGAATGAGCTGGATGTGTGTTGTGTGATAGCAGTGGGTGAGGCACAGAGAGTGAAAGTTACCTGCGTGTGAGGGGCAGAACCCCACCTGACGTCTCAGACGGCAAAGTGTGTATGTGTTTCACTTCCAGTCGTATCACCTACCAGTATTACCTATTTACTGTTTTCACTGCTCATCTCTGCCCATCTGCACGAACATTCTAAGCCCTCATACCAAGCCCTCAGGCCACAGACAGAGAGGCTGCACGAACATTCTAAGGGTGACAGTTAAACAGAGCCAGCTTCATGGCCTGGTGTGCCAGGAAAAAGATGTTTTACCTGGCTCAGGTATGGACTTTCGGCGATTTGACGGTTCCATTACCAGCCCGCAACAGGGAGGAACGTCATGTGACAATTTGGGGGGCGATCCGTCCAGCCGTTTCGGCGTTAGGGAGTGACTAACAAAGTCACTGTTTGCTTTTTATATATATAGAAGATGGCTCAGTAGCGGCAACTACATATCTGCTGTCACTTCCACCGTTCCTTGCAATTGGCCCTGACCAAGCCGGCTCCACCAGTCTTCTCGGCCTGTATCAGACTAACCCTTAACAGGCATAAAGCCCCACCTCCTTCTACCTCAATCGCCACCTTCACCTGCTGGGGAAAAATGTGCCACTGGGGCTTTTTGGCACAGGCGTGAGCTCCTCCTATGCCTCCTATAAGCTCTACTTGGCTCGCTTTCCCTCCCACCCTCGATCTATTCCTCCACCCCTATTTTCTAATTCTCCTCACTATCTCTTCTGTGCATTCTGGTACTTGTACTTCCAATTGAAAAAATCCCTTTCCAGGCAGCTGCAAAAAGGCGAATGAACACCTTTGTTACCCAGAAAGCTCCACGTCGCCATATCTCTGTTTCCATAGAACTGGTGTGAGAATTACATCAGTGTTTCTGATAGAGAGGCTAGAAAGCAGGCAGGCCCTTGTGTGTTAGGGACCAATGGAGGGCAAGGAAGGTGGATAGGAGGCGGGGCTTGAGCTGTCAGTCACTGTTCGGATCTTGGGGGAGGGGGAGTGAACAGCTCGGAGTGGATCAGCTGCTGTCACCGTCAACACTGGGGTTCGGGCGGGAGGAACTGGCCCCTGCCATTGTAGGGAAGGAACCGCCGCCGCCTGTCTTCTCCGCTTGGTACCAAAGTCCTGAGGAAGAGCTTCTCTGCCTCTATGGCTGATGGGCTCCTCAGTGGAGGCTGGAGGAGGGAGGTGAGAGGGAGCCGCAGTACGAGGACAAAAGAATGCGGCTCCGGAGCCGCGGGTTGCAGAACCCTGGTATAAATCCAAACTGTTTCTCTTCTTCTGTTAAATACCACATTCAAAGAGGGGAACATATATTAAGCCCCTAAAGCGGTAAGCTAGTTTTGACAATTTACTATTCCAAAACAAAGTTGACTCTGTAGACTGTGAAGCAGGAAATGCAATGACATGACATGAATTGTGCACCCACCTTTTTCCCCCTTTGGTGCTTTAAAATTTTTTCATAATTAATAAAACTGAATTGGTTCCTAGGCCTCCTTTTTAATAATTAGCTGTTTTTCATATAATGCAAATACAGATTAACTAACAAATTAAAAATTTAATCACAAACTAATAATTAGATTGCCATGTGCTTGTGCAAGTCTCATTTTTTTTAATATCGGAAAAAACCCTTCAGGCAGGTTATACTCTTAGAAATTTTTGTGTGGAATAATTCCAAGGGCACAAAGTAACATTTTATGAACAGCATATCAGTTTTTAAAATCCAGTTAGGTTACTTTCATTTTTCCATGGTACCTGTCAAAAACAGGGATTTCAAAATCTCTGTCCTATGTTATTAGGAATTGTAGGTGCTTTCTCAAAACCCCACCCCCACACCAGGTAGGGACAATCTCTGCATGTCCTATCCTGCTTGCTACTACAGCTTCCCCCATGCCCCTTTCCCACCCCCACATCAGCAAAAAACCAGTTGCACCAGTGCACCAGCAAGCACCCCTCTTCCTTTACAGCATGACTCAGCTGAGACAAGTGTCATTTAAAGGGTTAAAAGGAAGGAGAAGAAGGAAATGCAGAGCTCTGCCCTCAGTGGCCCATTCTGAACAGCATAAATACAATGTTTTCAGGAAGAGGGAGTGTTTGGGGGTAGAGTTCCACACGTTCCCCTGAAAACATTTGGAAAATATTTTGTTTGTGCTCAAAATGAGTTATTCTGAAAACGCTAAACTGGCAACTTTTTCCTGAAGCCTTTTTTAAAATGTTTCCTGCTTTCTGTGCGACAAGCAGGAAATGTTTTATTTTTCTTGCTCGAATGTATAGCCCTCACTTTCATATTCCCAGCCACTTGCACCCACCATTTTCTGCTGCTTCAATTTGACTCTCCATGCCACCTGCCATTTTCTGATTTTTCCCCCACAGACATTTCCCTTGATGGCATTGTGGCTGGGAGCCATTACAGTGATTGAAGAACACGAATGAACTCAGTTGTGCCTGCCGATTATAGCAATGTGTACGCAGCATAAAATTGAAAACAAAAGAACTGTTTTCCCCTGAAATGCTTAATTTTTCTGTGCTATGTGGATTTAAAAAGCCAAAACATTGTTCTCTTAGAAACATTTCTCAAACATTTTAAATGGTCTGTGCAGAAAGGGCATGTAGTGAGTCCACATGGACACTCAGCCTGCAGTTCCTTGTCTGAATCTCAGCTAAGGGGTTTCCCCTTCATCTGATGTAAAAGGGAAAGCCCCAGGAGGCCTGTGAGTTTGTGCTCTGCTATTCCTTTACCTATGATCATCAAAGGATTATGAGAGCTAAAAGATCACTTAAGGACACTTGAGTGTTTTATGGAGAGCCACCTATTCACAGCTGATTGTCGAAAAGGAATGCTTCAGCAGCATGAAGGATTTCTAAGTTGAAAAAAAACCTTCAGTCTGGCAAAGAGCACTGAAGCCCGAGCTTCCACTTTCTCATAGGTTTGTAGTGAGGTCACCTCCTGCATTATGCAGATCACAGCACAATCCTCTGCAAATCTCTGGAAAACCAGACAAAGCTTCGGCACTGGATGGTGTCCCTTTTTGCTTTTCTGCAACATGCCAAGCATGCAGTCTGATGCTAGCTAGCCACATCCTGCCCAGGGATGTCACCCATAAAGGAGCCTTTAATGCTATGGATCAATATACGTTTGTGTGTCCCATTCCCCTCCCCCGCCACTTGCCTCTCCAACCGCCCATTTGTTTTGTATTGTTTAAAACATCCATCTCAATTCTGGAAAATTTGCACAATGTGCTGTGTTATTCTGGTGGGTTTTAATAAAGGGTATTATCTAAGAACTTGATTTCAATGGGACTAGTCCAGAGCATCAGCCTTCTTTGGACAATGCCAAGAATCAAGTGGGCAGCAAGGCAAATAGAAAAGAGGTCCTGTGCATCAACAATTAGGAATGACAATAGTCCAGTATCCCCTCCGCACAAAATTAACTGGAATAAGGAAACTAAATTTAAAGCAGATTCACTATTACACAGTCCCTTTATGCTGTCTTTTAGGCATGCTCTATTATCATCTCCTTCACCTGCTGAGTGTATTGGCAAGTTTGAAGTTCTGACCAGGAAATTAGTTGATGCTCTTAGTAAAGTGCCGCATTCCAGCATGTCCTTTGCGAGGAATACCTACTGTCACATATCTTTCTTGAAGAGGGTAGGGCTTTGTATAAAAAAGCAAAATGCTAATAATATTCTTGCAGGACTAAAACAGCAAGGTTTAAATAATTCTTCCTGCTGAGCATTGACATTTTCTTAAGCTGAAGAGGCATTTGTCGGGTGTTCTTCGCTGTAAGGGCTACATAAACAAAACCAATGAGAAATGGAAGCATCTCATGGAGCAGGCAGCCCGGGCCAAACGATACTAGAGGCTTTCTTGGCGCCTTTGTTGCTAGGGGAATGAGTTCCTCTTACTACTATCATCTCTACTATTGACCCCCCCTGGATATGGCATAGCTATTTTTGTAATCTTTTTCAATAATGGGAACTCTGATACTCTTGGGGTTGAGCCCCCTTTGTCTAATGATATTCCTAGGTGGCCTCCTGTAACAGAGGAGGAGGAAATTACAACACTCAATTGGTAATCTTAAAACTAATAAAGCTCCTGGTCCAGATGGGGTCCCGCAGAAATTTTACAAATCTTTTTCCCGATTGGTGGTCCCCTCTGTTAGTCAGCCTTTATTCACTCAATACTGTGAATGACTCTGGCTCAGTGCCCATAATGTGGACCTTCAACGCAACCATCATTCCATTGTTTAAAAAGGGTGACCGTGATCTCCCCTCAAACTACAGACCAATCAGCCTTCGCTGTCTGTTTCCAGGTAAAATTGTATGCCAAATATTTCACTTTCTAATCCATCTTTTGAATTGGATTTCAACTAATAGACCAATCGGAAATAGAAAGCAGATTGGCTTTACGAAAGGAAAGACCACCCTGGACCACTGTATGATCGTACAGTACTAATTTGTGTCCAAATACCTCTGTAGAGGAAAATCCAAATCTTTTTGCAGCCTTTATTGACTTTTAAGGGGGCTTTTGACCTCTATTGACAGATCGCTAAGCTATGGATTAAAACTGCAGAAGCTCTCAAGCTTTATTGATCCTCATGTAGGCTTCTCCTCTATTAATTTTCAGATCTCTTAATACAGGAATCCCACTCTGCCAGGGATACAAGGTGTGACAACCAATCAGGATCCTTAACACCCAAAAATACCAATTTCTCAGGGGTAAAACAAGGGGTGTGTATTAGCACCCATGCTATTTAATCTTTTTTTTTTTGCATGATCTTGCCCCCACATTGAATAGTTTCAACTTTCATTGCCCCTTGTATCTGGAACCAGGGTAAGTGCCTCTCAAGTCTATTCTCTCCCTTATGCCGATGATGTTCAGTTTTATTATCAAGAACCAGATCTGGTCTCAGAAACATGCTGACTAAGTGTGGTGAATACTGTTCAAACAACAGGTTGGCTTCCTCATTAACCCAATTAAGTCTAAAAATTGTGGTCTTTTTCCAAGGTTTTTAGACCTTCAAGCATGGCTCTTATCCAAGGTGCTGACATCGAAAGCAAGTTAAATTGTTGTTCAAATACCTTTGGGATAATATTCCATCATAAGTCAACCTGGACCACTACATAGAGATAATCACCCCTTAAAGCCTGCAAAAATTTATCATCCGCTTTGCAGTAACCGAAGTTCTTTAATATCAATGGTGGTAGATTCATACCAGCAGCATTGAAGGTAAGCTTAATCGCTTAAGTGTGGCCCAGCTAACCTTTTGTATGGTATCCCCATCTGGATCCAAGCATGGCACCAGAAATTGGGAAAGCATCCAATCCAATTTCCTTTTATAAAGATCTTTGGCACCCCCGTGACATTGTGTCCCCTATGGTGTTCTCCTTTTTTTGTTTTGGAACTCAGGGCAACATTTATTAGAAACAAGGGCATGGGGTTGTAACTTTTAAGTTTTGTCATGCCTTTTGTTTCTGCAACTCAATCTCTAACAGCTTTGTCCCAGTTAGAAATGAGAGAGCTTCAGCTTTGAAATGGTGGCTACATATTGAAAAAAGATCTTTTCCTTGGGCTTCTTCCTTGGGAGGCCCTTACAAATGCTCACCGCCTCCCGGAGGATTTTACCACCGCTTTAAAGTACTAGGATTATTTTGATCAAGAGTCCCAATTTCTCCTGAGCAAAGCGCAAAGCTCTTGCTCTCCAATATTCTTTGGGATTATCCCTCAGAAAAAACTAGGGCCCCCGCTATATACCTGCAAACAACTTTATTAATTCACAATTACACATGGGCCAAGTGACTTAGAGCACAGGTGTAACTCTTTTCCTCACAGCACATCTTCTTCAAGGCTCGATTCCTTCTGGTATTCCACAAAATGAGTTGCGTCGCTGGTCAATTTTTTGTCCTGATACAACTGATACACTTTCTCATATTCTGCTCCATTGTTCAAAGTACAACAACATCAGAACCGATTTGAGAACTGTGTTACCAACAGGATTTATGCTCCTTTCTGATAAAATAAAAATGGCTAAGCTTCTAAACAGCTCTAGTGTTGAAATATCTGAAGCTGTTGCTATGTTTTTGCTCTGTGTACTGCAAGTAGAGCAATAATGAACTTTTTATTGTATTTGAAATTCTTGGCACTGGTTTTATGCCTAATAAAGGTTTTTTGGATTTGGATTTGGATATAAAAGTAGTATGTGTACAAAAGTAGTTCTTACTAATGGGCCTTCAGCCAGCAGCCAACAGGGGCGGGGGGCGGGGTGGTGTTGTGGCACTTGGAACAACAGTGATTCCCTGAACCACTGGCAAGCAAAAGCCCCAGATTTTTGAAGTAAACCAAGGTGATGTATGCCACACTAAATATTGCTAATGAGCATCAGGTGTAGGCAAAAAAAGAGCCTGACTCTTCATCGTCTGTATGGTAATTATTTTAAAGATCTACTTAGCATTTAGATTGCTTGGGGGTAGAAATGCATCCAGCAAGTGATTGCCTTGAAAAACTGCTCTAGTATTAGATGGATCTCCTTGAATGCTGTTTTCATCTATCCAGACAGAAAACAGAGGTGACACTTTAGCTAGGGATAATTAGAAGGGCTTTGACATCATTGGGCTGTCCTTGTCAATGGCACTATAACATCCAGTTTTAAGATTAGAAAGGGGAGGGAAAGAAAGAGAGGGAAATAAACGGGCCCACAATGGTGTGCTTAAGCAAGCTCAAAGCCATCAGCATTAAACACACTGCACTGAAGTCTGGAAAAAAAGCTTTGAAAAATGCCAACTTGAATTGCTCTCGCTTTGTAATTTATAACCCAAAGGGTAAACACTTCGGTACAATTTACACACAGCTACATCTGTCAGGTTTTTCAACATCTTTCTTTTTCAGCCATTAGTGATCTCAGTTGTGACACCATCAAGCTAAGATAGTTCTTCTGCAGGGCAAGCGGGGAAGAACTCCCAGATAAAAATGAAAATCCAGCCCAGGGCTGCTGCAGTTGCTCTGAAGGAAGCAAGGAGGTGGTACATTTTCCCAGCTGCTGAGCTTGTTTCAGCAGATATCTGGGGCGAGGGGTGACCTGGAAATTCCCAATGAAGTCTTTGGAATGGAACACTTAGGCTTTGAAGGCCTATACATCCCACACTTCCAGGATTAGACTGGGGATTTTCAAGCTTCATGGCCTTGGACCCTCATATCTTCAGGGCCATCTCTCTCCCACCACCACAATAGCCTTGCTCATCTGAGCAGGGTCTTCTGCAGTGTCACCATGCAAATGGACAAGATCAACACAACAGCCCATAATTTGCCTTCTTTGTTATGGCCCCCACCTTGTAGAATGGCATGCTTGATGACATGAGAAAGGCTCCCACTCTTCTGGCAGACAATGCAAAATTGATTTTTGGGGGGAGGGCAGTCTCAGACAGGTAACAAGGCTATATTATAATGGAATAATCCAGAAAGATTATTTAAAGATGGGAAAGGGATTGCAGTCTATATCACTGCGTATGGTACCTACAGCCTGCAGCTGCATATATTATCCCACTAATATTCAGACTGCCACAGTGGTTAAGAAGGCCCAGCAGAGACTGAACTATCTGAGACTTTTAAGGAAACAACAACTAAATGAAAAACTGCTGGTGACCTTCTACCGCTGTGCTATAGAGTGTTCTAACTTACTGCATCTGTGCATGGTTCACCAGTTGCACAGTGGCAGATAGGAAGGCGCTCCACTATGGCCCAGAGGATTATTGGCTGCCCTTTCCCCTCTTTGGAAGAACTTTATAATTCCCGCTGCCTAAAGAAAGTTCAGAATATTCTGAAGGACCCCTCTCATCTGGCATATTCTCTTTTTGAACTGTTACCATCTGGCAGACGATATAGGATTATAAAAACAAGGACAAATAGGCTCAGAGACAGCTTCTATTCTAGAGCTGTGGCTGTGCTGAACTCCGTGGTTTTCGTGCTGATGTGGTTGGGGCTGTGTAGTGATGTGTAGTGTAGTGAAGGAAGGGGAATGTGAGGATGGGTGTGAGGTCTGAAATAGTGTGCATCGGAGAATGCGTGCACAATGACAATAAATAATGATGATGCAATTTCTGCAATGTGTAACATCTCATGTTAACTCTTTGTTTCAATTATGTCTCAGATATCTGATTTCAGGGTTCAGATTTCTGCAATCCAAATTCTATTACCCTGCTTATTGGGGGTTCTGTCCTGTTGATTGTATTGACTTACATTATTTCATCCACCTTGAGTCTCACTGAGAAAGGTGGCTATAAATAACATACATAAAAAAGATAAATGTCTGATTTCTTAAAAAGCCCCCTTAAATTCCAGTTTCTAATTTATATGCTTGCATGTTGATATTAATATTTTGCTAATTTACTGCTGGAGATTGGATTTATATTTTTCTAGAAGATGATTTAGCATTAAATCCCATCAGCTTTTCATTACTGGATGAATCAGCAGTACAGTTCCAAACTGCCCTGGAGTGCCAGAGTAAAGGGACAGGGAAAACTAATGCACAAAATAGAGAAAAAGAAGAATGTGAATACAAAAATATGTATCATTGTAGTTTTAAATGTAAAGTCTAGATACTGAACTCTGTGCAGTTAAGCAGCTGTCAGATTTGGAGGAGCTCTTGTATAGAGGACAGTTATACATAAGTATATACTGTATTTTATCTGACCTGGCAATGGCACATTTCTCAAAGTGTTTTGCATTGGTTCCCATGGAAATGTTACCACTGGCAGCTGGTATCTATTGAAACCATGTTTTTCAAAATTAAAAAAAAGAAATACTTATCCACTGAACCAACTGAGTCTGTTGTTTCCCAGCAATGTTTGCATAACAGCATATTGAGATGTTGTGGGGCAATCCCTGGGGAGTGAGGAGTCTTCAGGGGAAGATCTGGGCCAGGAGAGTCCAACCCAGGGGGAGCTCCAACAGGGCAGCCGTAGTGCCAACAAGGGTCAGCTCACAGCAGCTAGAGTCCCCGCAGGGTGATCTTGAACTAGGGCTCAGAATCCAAAGTGCCTGCAGAAACAATCCATTTACTGGACTTCACCCCCTCTAAGGTGCCTCAGGCACTTAGCTCACCTGAGCCAGTTCACCAAAGCAGAGAGCGATGCAGAGAGGTGTTTCAAGCAAAAAGGTAAAGTGCACAATTGCTGGCTCAAAGGAGGTACCTGCTTTAGCAGGAAAAATCTGATTCCTCACCAGATGAGAGGTAGGCTACTGTGAGGACCTATTACATAGGGTTTGCGAGCCACACTGGACACAACTGAGTTACTTATTGCTGCATTGCTGCATCGCTTCCACTCACCATACTGACCTCTCTGGACTCTGTGGACTGTGGACTCTGATCTCTAGACCAGACTCTTTGGACTGTGAATCTGTGGGGTGGACGCTGGGCTTGTTGTATTGGAAACCTGGCTCTAACTCTTGGAACTCTTCTCAGTTTGCAGACTTTTGTTGCTGATTCCCAGCTCACTGCTGCTTAACGGACTGCCCCTCACCAGGCAAGGTTACCTGCTTAAACTGATACCCCTAGCCTGCAGCCTAGCTCAGCACAATAAACTTATTTCCCCTTTGTGAAAGGACCCATGCATTGGCCTTGCTGAACCTCTCTGTGAAAAGGACATCACTTTTTATTCTTTTTCAAATAAAAACGGTCTCCACAAGTCCCCATTGAATCCTGTTCCACTGGAGCAGGATCCAGACGGAGGAGGGTGGAATGCCTGGACACTTCCACAATTGTTCTAATGGTCCGAATAATAGTACATGGAAACTGTAGAGAGGGAAGCTTTCAGTGGAATTTGGATTCACATGATAGATGCTTCCTGGCCTCCCTGCAATTGTCTACTTCTTAGAAGCTGAAGGGAGGTCCTCAGCTGAACTAGATTCAGTCATGCAGGAAAAGAGATTCCACCTAAACATCAGGAAGAACTTCCTGACAGTAAGGGCTGTTCAGCAGTGGAATACATGAACTCAAAGTGTAGTGGAGTCTACTTCAAAGGTTTTTAAACAGAGGCTCGATGGCCATCTGTCGGGAGTTCTTTGATTGTGTGTTCCTGCATGGCAGGGGACTGGACTTGATGGTCCTTGTGATTCCTTCCAACTCTAAGATTCTATGGTGGAAGAGTACCAGGCTACTTCCTGCTCTTTTCTAGTGGTCCCATTGATGGCATGGGAGGGGAACGGCCTCCAGAGGTGACGGAGAGCCTGGTTACCTCTGGCCCTTCTTATCATTGCAACAATGTAATTCACCTTAGTCCACTGCATGTTTTTTAGAATTACTGTAGCATAGATATATGGTCTCTCCTATTCAATAATATCAGAATAAATTCTTTTTTTTTGGGGGGGGAGGTCACTCAGGGACACTGTAAACCTCTTGCTGACAAGTTGGAAGTGCTTAAGGGTCAGTGTACATTAAAAATTAGTAAAATTAGGATTCCAGTCATACAAAGACATTCCCTTTGCTCCAAAATCCCATGCTTCCATGTCTACCTTGCCAGAAGATGTAGATCCTTAAAGGCTGCAATTCTGTGCACCCATGCTTAGGAGTGACCCCCCATTGTAGTGATTAGACATTTCTGAGTAGGCATATTTGGAACCAGGCTGCACATTAGTCCAGAATGCAGTTTGAAGAACAGTTTTTTTTTTTAATAAAGGACTAGTTATTTGGAAAGTCTCTTGATTTCTGGCAATCCAGTTCAGCCAAGGGTAAGCAGAGCCTCAGGGTGTGGGGGGAAGGAAGGTATCAGAAGAAACATGGGAGGTGAGGAAGGCCAGCTGGCAGGGAAAGTCTGAAAAGATGCAAAGAAGGAAGAGAAACCTAAAGAAGGAGCTGGGGTCAAGGACTAGATCTGTAAATTATCTCTCCCGTTCACTTTGTGTGGCTTTCCTGAAATAAATGCTGCACTTCATGGGTCGGGTGGGGGGAGCAAGCAAAGTGTCCCCCCTTCCTTAATTTCCATTGAAAGTGCGCTTGATGCAGTGAAAAATGTCATAATCTCATATTTTGCAAAAAAAAATGAGCATAGTTGTTAGGCTACTTATTTCAGTTTTGCTGAACCCCAAAGCAATCACCTTTTTCTTTTTGCTATTCAGATATTTGGAACTATGATTGGATCATCATCTTTCAGCAATAGCCAAATCTCATGTAACACTAGTGAAGTGTGAATTTGCAGCTGCAGAGCCATTTCCTATGTTTATTTCTGTCCCAGAAGTAATCCAGTTCTGAAGTGTTTGCGCAAATGCTGCTGCAATGGAGCTCAATTAAAATGCTGAAACACATTTTTTTCAGAAGTGGAGTTTATTCCAGCATCTTAAAAGACAGGTTCAGGCACATGCTTTGGTTTAGAAAAGGGAGGAAAAAACAAAAAACTTGTGTTCACATAAATTACTTTTGGCAAAATGCATTTTGTAACAAAAGGAGGGGGGGAAGTCCATAAAGTTTTTTTTTGGCTCCTGTTAAATAAATGAACATTCAGTTACACTGGACAAGATTTTCTTTCATGAATTCTACACCATTCCTTCTTTGCAATCAAAATAAGCCACTTGATTATTTGTTCTTTTTGGTTCTGCAAACCAATGATTAAATTTAACCTTTTAGTTAATCATGTTGCTTGAAAGAGAAAATGGGAAGTTAGGTTTCCTGTCATGTGCATTCCTTCTTGATCAGGAATTTCATGTGCAAAACATGCTTGTGATTCCCAACACAGAGAACAGGAAAATATGTGTAGTGTCAAACAACATATTGGTCACTAGGGCTGCCATAATTGGATTTTGGTCTTCCCTAATTGTTGGCTCTTTTGTATGCCAAATTGTTCCTATACAGTTATAATCCTTGAGTAGGAAGAAGGATGTGTGTCTATCTCAGTATATGTTGTCTGCCTGACCTCCTCCTCTCTGTGAGAAATGCACTTGTTCCATATTTTGAAGTATGCGTTCATACAGCATGACTATACAGCATACTCATTTTCCAAGATCATGCCCAAGGTGAAAAAATATCACATGGGAAGTAGCCATAAGCCAGCTCCTATTCAGTGAATAAACCATGTGGCTTCAGATTGAACTGCCAGATATATGAGTTCATTAATCTTTTAAATATATCTTTAAAATCCTTCTGCCATACTGTTTGTAGTATTTTAAGGGTTGGTATGATAATCTAAAATGCTATAGGCATGAGCAGGGGAACTGGCTACTGACTAGTAAAGCATTTTTTTCAGCAATCAAATTACCTGCTAACCTATTTTGTTAATTGTTAAGAAACCTAAACTTTATTTAGTCAATGATATGAACATATAATAGTTTGTAGCCATCAAGCAATTTCCTATGGAAATGAGTTCTGTGTTCTTGGCTATTCCCAAGTAAAAATATACACAAGTTAAATGAAGCACAGTATATGACTTTATCACAGACTGACACATATCTTTCATGGTATAAAGGAGCCATAAACCTAAGAGTCTACACGTCCATCCCTCAAATTCAACCTGCTCAGAGATTAGAAGCAGCCGCCATGTGATTTCCCTTCATGACAAACTATACAACCTTGCGTGTGCTCATTTTAAGATCTGCCCCTTATAATATTTGAAAGTTTCCCAGTTCTAGGAGAACCCATGATAAGAACTGCTTGCCCTTGGGTTTAATAACAGCGACAATGGTGTCCACCAAGCAGAGGCATTCCTCCCATTGGGCAAAGTGGGCAGTTGCCCAGGGTGCACCCTTGTGGTGGGTGCCAAAAATGCAGGTTCGTTTGTGGATTTTTTTGGTATTTTTAAAGCATTTTTTGGGTTTTGGCCTGAAGGGGGTGCAGTTTTTAGGTTAGCAGCACCAAACTTTCAGGGTTTGTTTGGGAGACTCTCTTTATGATACCATCCAGGTTTGCTGAGGTTTGGTCCAGGGGGTCCAAAGCTATGAACTCCCAAAGGAGGTGCCCCATCCCCCATTGTTTCCAATGGGAGCAAATGGAAGATGGGAGCTACATGTTTGAGGGTCCATAACTTTGGACATCCTGAACCAAACTTCACCAAACCTGGGTGGCATCATCAGACGAATCTCTTACTGATACCACCCAGGTTTTGTGAAGTTTGGTACAGGGGGTCCAAAGCTATGGACTCCCAAAAGGAGTGCCCTCATTCCCCATTGTTTCCAATGGGAGCTAATAGGAGATGGGGGCTACACCTTTGAGGGTCCATAACTTTGGACCCCGTGAACCAAACTTCACCAATCTTGGATGGTATCTTCAGTAGGGGCTCATGAAGATACTCTGAAATTTTGGTACTGCTATCTTAATAATTGCACCCCTGACAGCAGGCACCCCCTAAATTTCCCCAGATTCTCCCTTTAAATCCACCCCCTTCCAGCCAATGCTTGTTTTCTTTCTTTCTTTTATTCTCTCAATGCCTAATAAAGGTTGTTGTTGTCGTTGTTGTTGTTGTTGTTGTTGTTGTTGTTATTATTATTATTATTAAATCCACCCCCTTCGGCATGGGTTTAAAGGGAGAATCTGAGGTCCCCAGTTTAAACATTGAAAGTGATGCTGTTTCAGGGTGGGGGAGAATCCACCCCAAAATAGCATCACTTTCAATGTTGTTTAAACTGAGGACCCCAGATTCTCCCTTTAAGGTGGATTTAAAAGGAGAATCTGGGCTCCCTAGTTTAAACACCGTTGAAAATGATGCTGTTTGAGGGTGTGGGATTCCTTAGCATCACTTGTTTAAACTCAGGGAGCCCAGATTCCTCCTTTTAAATCCAATCCTGTAAAGGGAGAATCTTGGGCCCCCCAGTTTAAATAACATTGAACGTGATGCTGTTTCCCCCAATTGGGGGACTGGATACAACATATTAAAATGTTTTCATAGCAGTAATAAAACATTTTGAAAGTATTTTGAAAATGTTTTCCAATTTTTTTCTGCTGTGTGGCATGGCTCATTGCTTTGTTCAGATTTGTGAGTTGGGGGATGTTCTATAATGGGATGGTGACTTTGAAATGACCTGGTGGAAAAAATCATTGTTTGGTCATGGTGGGGGAGGGTGGCCGCCCATGGGGGGGGGCATCAAACGCAGGTTTTGCCCAGGGCTCCAGTTTGCCTAGGTACACCACTGCCACCAAGGCAGGAATGGATGGACCTGTATTCAGCCTGATATTTTCCTCACTCAAATCAAAGAAGAAAATGACAGCTTCTGATACAGGCAGTAGAAAAGGCTAACTATTAGACATTTCCTTATGGTAAAAACAGATAATTTTTAGCATTCTCCTTTTAAACCATCCTTTAACTCCACACACATCACAGTTGCCTTTTGTTAAGTGCAGTGTTGAACACAGAGTTCAGAGCAAATGGTATCTTTAGAGATGGAATATATTACTGTAACATTTCACATAGGAAAGGTGTGAAAGCCAGGTGAGACATGCATGAAGAGGTGGCACAGCCTTTGCATGGTTACTGTATTATCTGTGTGGAAGTGTTCATATCAGAACACAGTGGACACATAATAGTTGTGAGCCCAAGATGTATGTATAAGTGAGCCCAAAATGTATGTATAAGTGGGGAACCTATGAAGCTCATGAGGAGGATTCCTGAGCCACCTCCCCCCCCCCCCGTCACTCACAGATCAGCCCATTTCCATCTGCCCAGCAGCTCATGCAATAGCAGCTTCTATAGCAGTGGAGAGGACAATGGCTGCTCCTGCACTTCCTTGCCCACTCACCTACACTACTGGGGGCAGGCCAGTGGTGGGATTCAAATAATTTAACTAATTGTATACAAGCACCATTTTAACAACCAGTTCTGCCTTAGTGGTGCGAACCTGCTGAATCCCACCACTGGGGCAGGCCAGCAATTCCTGCTATTCCCCACCCACCTTGCACCGCCAGCTGCAGCAGTTCTTGATCGTTCTTGCTCGGCTGCTGCCCTGGCTGGTGTAGGGGCAACTCATGTTTTTATTCGCCAGTTCCTGTGGCAGTGACTCCAGTTCTGCCTACTTCCCCTCCGGCTTGCAAGTCCATCCATGCAGCTGGAGTGGTGGCAGCTCCATGAGTGTGCTCCATTATGTTGTCTGCACAAGTTCCTTTACTTTTTACTTTTCTCATTTTTCTGCAACCCTGGAGGATGCAAGGTCCACAGATGAATAACCCTTATCCGAACCCAGTTTCATTCCCAGTCTCCATTGATCCCCATTGGGCCAGATTCAGCATTAGATACAGGATGGGGGCAGGGGCGTAACGAGGCAGCCCTGGGCAAACTGTAGCCCTGGGCAAAACCTGAGTTGGATGCCCCCCGCCCCATGGCGGCCACTCCACCACAACCAAATTTTTTTTGCACCAGGACATTGGTGCAAAGGGGGTACCCCATCCCACATTCTTTGCTAAGGAGATGGGAGCTACCCTTTGAGGGTCCATAACTTTGGACCCCCTGAACCAAACTGCACCAAACCTTGGGGGTGCCATCATGACAGTCTCCAGATGATACCCTGAAATTTTGGTGATGATACATCCAAGAATGTCCTCCCTGCAAGAACATCCCAAAATTTGCCCAAGAATCTTTTGTTCTGCATTGAATTTTCTGCATTGCTGTCCATGGGGGTTGCAGGCTGGGGCAGATTTCTGAAGGAGCCAGTCTCAAAAACTTTCGAAGGGTCTCATCAGGAGATTTGCCCCTAATGTGATTCCCCCCCCCAAGTTTGGTGCCAGTTTGGTTCGAAGGGGGGCTATGGGACCCTCAAACTGTAGCCCCCATCTCCTCTATTAGCTCCCATTGGAAACAATGGGGATAGGGGCATCCACCTTTGGGAGTCCATAACTTTGGACTCCCTGAACCAAACCTCACCTAAACTTGAGGGGGTAGCATAAGGACAGTCTCCCTGATGATATCGGCTGAAATTTTGGTGCCATAGCCTAAAAACTGCGCCCCCTGCAGGCCAGAAATGGAAAACCACTAAAAATACCCAAAAACGAATCCAGCATTTTGATGCCCCCCACAAGGTGATGCCCTGGGCAGCTGCCCACCTTGCCCAATGGGCATTACGCCAGTGGATGGGGGAAAAGATTACCTTGTGACTTCTCTAATGTCCAAGTGTTGAAAAGGCTGCTCCTCAATGGTATGGATATAATTTCCTTAACTGAGAGTAGAGACAAATATGCTTGAAATCATTTTCCAATTCAACACATATGAGGGATTCAGAGTGGATGGTTCTGAGCTTTAGGAGCTTTTACTTACCTAAGATTCCTTCTGTGACGTGCAGTTCAGCTCTTGATTTTCCTTTGCAGTTTATACTCAACCATATCTTTCACATTACCCAAAGTCAGCTGCAGCCAGTGATGATTGTAAGGCAGAGGTGGGATGCAGCCTATTTGCACCTATTCAGTAGAACCAGTTACTAAAATTTTCTCAGTTCAGAGAACCGGTTATTAATGATTAACTCCACTAGGGACAAAGGGGTAATCTCTGTTTCTGGGTACAACAAATCTCGTCAAGTGTGGGATGCAAAATCTCCCCCCAGCGCCCCCTGCGGGCCCCCTGCCCCCCATGGCACCCTTCCACGTGTGTATGAACTGTATGAAATAATACAATATATAGTAATTCTATTTTTTTTATTCATTGGTATAAAGGTGGGGAAAGTATTATAGGTAAAGATTTGTCATTTTCTTTGTTTTCCCTTGAAATTTATATTGGAAAGAGAGGAGTTTAAACTACTCTTTTAGATTAAGGATTTTGGATCTCTCCCTCTGTTAGTTTTCTTTCAAGTGGAATAGATAAAGTAGTTATAGGAATCTGAAGGGGAAGTAGAAAGGAGGGAGGGAGGGAAATATGGGAAGGAGGGAGGCAATATAGGATGTTTTAGTTGGGAAGTTGAGAGAGATAGACAATTAGATATGTTTGTAATATGTCAACAACTGTAAACAGTTTTTGGTTTCTCTCCTTATGTTATTATTTAAAATCAATCAATATAATTATATAAAAAAGAAATAATACACTACTTTTCGGTATATTGCTTTTTAAATACTTTAAACAGTCATTATTTGAATCTAGAGGTGGGGCAAAGGGGAACTGCACCTGGGGTGCACACACCCTGTGTCCTTGCCACAGCCCCACCCAGGAATGCCCTGCCCCAGAATGCCTGGCTACGCCCCCGTCATGCCCCGCCCAGCCCCATTGGCACTACATCACTGTTTGAATCCCACCACTAAAATTTACTAAAAATTTTGAATCCCACCACTGTTGTAAGGCATAGGCGAACAGCAGCATGGAGTTACCCCCACACCATGTCAAGCAAGGATTTTTTTTGAAGACGTACTCCCTGTACAGTTGTTTGAGCACCAAATTACAGGAGTAGAAGAGGCTCTATAAAATCCTAAGAATGAATGAAGCATTGCAGTCCACCAGAAAATAAGTTAGCTTAATTGATTTCTTAGGAGATGGAGGGCCCCAATTCACAAAATGGCTGCTTCAAGGCCATTTCACACATTACATAGGAGCAAACTAGGCTTTCCACAGGTTGTAATTTGATAGGGTGCTGTTGCCAATCCTGGCTCAATACACATATTGCACATGTACATTCACAAACATGGGTTTGTTGTATTCACATCCATATTTTTAGCCATATGCCTAAAAAAAGGCAAGTATACAAACTGGTACAAAGTAGATCAGAACAGATTATATGAATGCCACTGCTTTAACATCTGTAAAAATGCATGCATCGTTGGGCACTGTCCAGTTACAAACTAAATACCACAGAATAGTGGAAAGGGATTTGCAGTGGAATGAGACATTGAATGATTTCAAGGGAACTTAGTTTAGATTAACTTGTGCCCCATATTTGGAAATGAACACCAATTAAATCAAAGTTATATATGCTAAACTTATGCAAATAAGTATGCAAGTTGCTGCAGTTTAGGACTGCAATTTTGTTACACCTTAATGGTCCTGATCATGTCACATATGCATTGGAGGGTCTTCCCTTTTTCTTCACTGAGAAAGACAAGTGGCATACAAAGTGGAGAATAAGTGCTTTATGTAACACATTTTATGGCAAAGAAGACTTCAGGGAAATCTCTACATATGACAGGCTCCATTTGTACAATAGTCACTATAAGTGGGGTTGTAGATATATCAAAGCATATTCAAGCACATTGTCTACTGGTGAAAAGCAAAGCATAAGGAAGCTTCATGGTTTTCATATTTAGTGCCTTTCCAGATGTAGTTGGCCAATGATTTTTTAAAAATGTTTAAATAAATTATGATACAACAGTGGCCAACAGCACCCTCTGATGTCTTTGTACAATGTACAGAACATGGTGGCTGTTTGTCATCATTGGAGATATCGTGGGGCAGAGTTCCATCTTCTTGTCCCAATGCAAATACAGCCAGACTGTAATATGTTGGAAAGATTTGAACCTTGGTGTCAGAGAAAGAAGCTCAGTGTGATTTTTGCCATAAAGTTGATGTTAATATTACTGGGCCACAACATGATGGGAAAGCTCATGTCTTTGAGCTTTCTTTCATGGCAGTTTGAATGTCATGACTCTCTCCTGTTATTTCATCTAAATTTTCATTCTTGAAGGAAATGGCAGTTTGGCCTACCATTAATCGTAGGGGTGAAAAATCCAGAACCCGCTAAAAGCCTCTAAGAAAAAATAAGGCATTGGGGGAAGGAAATCTCCAATGTAGCTTTTAAAGATAATGAAGATTGGTGAGCCCCAGTTAAACAAAACAGTTCACAGCAATTAACAGTTTTGGAATCTTCCCAAAGAGTTGGGAAGTCAGTACCACTAATTAAGGCTCAGCACTCACTGAATAAAATGTTACTGAATGCCAGATCAAACTGAGATTCTTGTTGGGTGAGTGAGAGATCAACAATCCAGAGTTATATTGTGCTGTTCTTCCTTGCTCAAAAATATTACAAGGCAAGAGGGAGACTTAATTGCACCTCACGTTTAACTATATTTTTAAATTCTATGAATAGAAAACACATTTGATATACGATAGCCCCATGAAGTACTGGAATTACTGCTTCTGCATATGTACAGCAAAGTGTCGTTGGGACAATGCTAGCATCAGCACACAGACTGAGTCCCACCAAGCTTGCATCAGTGGAAATTTAAGGAAGCAATATTGACAAGACCCCTTACTCTTCTGCAGAGAAGCAATTCACTAAAACAAAAGTGATAATAATGCCTCTTGCAGCAATCAGGTCAATGTCGTTCAAACCAGAAAGAGGTGACATGACACCTGTAATGAAGAGAATTGGAGGAGTATGAGAGGACCTATTACTGATACTAATCTAGAATCTGATCCTGGTAGCACATTTCTACATCTGGGTAATAAAAATGAGAACACTTACTGGATGGGGGATACGTTTCTGGGTAACACTGTGTGTAAAAAGATCTTGGTGTATGGGTAGACTATAAGCTGAATATGAGCAGTCAGAGTGGTGCAGTAGCAAAAAAGACTAATGCAGTCTAGGGGTGTATCACAAGACATCATAGACCCATTACCAGGGGCATAGTGAGGGGGAACTGCGCCCAGGGGCACTGTGCATCCTGTGCCCCTGCCACACCCCAGGAACACCCTGCCACCACCCCACTCATGCACTGGCGCACACCCAGGGCAAGACGCCCCACCCTGTCCCCTGGCAGCTATGCCTCTGCCCATTACTCATGGAACATCATCTCAGGCCTTTTAGCTACGCAGTGGGGCTGAAGGTTGGTCTCCTCACTTTTCTCTGTTTACATGCAAGGAGGTAGTTCAATCTTCCTGGCCCAGTCCTCCATCACAACTAATCTCAACAAGTCTGTTTCCTGGTTCTCTTAACTTTGCTGCTCTTAAAGGTGTGATTTCATAACACTCTGTAGTCCCAATTGACAAGCAACTATTTTAGAATTGACCATTCAGAATAAGAATTGTTTTCAAGAAAAATAGGTTGCTTACCTGTAATTCAGGGATGGAGGCTTTGCATGCAGATTCAAGCTCGTATCTCTATCGAAAAGGATCAGGTGGTGAGCGATGTGAAGAACCTCCACCTGATACCCTGCACAGTCTCAGGTGCCTGTTAGGTAGATAATACTTGCCTTGATTGACCAATTGTAGGACTCATGTATTATCTAAGAAACTGTTTATAGGTTTTTAAAGAGACCATCTGAGCATTCCTACAGATCAAGTGTTCCACCAACACTTTGGGACATTCTAGAACTCTGATGGAATTTGCAGGCCGTCAAGAGAAATGGATCAAGTTTTGCTCAGTTCCTTCAGACTGCCACAAGCAACTTCCCTAGTGTCAAGACACAATAGACCCAGAGTAACAAAGAAGGGTTGTTTGTGTGACTAAGTAAATTACCATTCTAAGAGCATCAGTTAGAGGTAAGAAGTCTGCTTTTCTTCTTTCTGGTTTCTGTGCAATCATTCATATGGATGACTGGAAAGCTTACTTACCTAGAAGTGGATGCTGGTGCCATATGTTTGGAGGAAAGTTCTGGTAGCCTGCCCAATATTAGCTTGGCTCCAACATAAAGGGGACAGTGTAGACAGAGACAAGTGTAGAGTGAGAGACAAGTGTAGACAGTTGCCAGTGAGGCACCATTACAGAGTTCAAGTAGTGTTAAACCATTCAGGAAGGGAGATGTAGACACTGCTCTTGTAGAACTCATGTATTCCTTCAGAAATACCCAGACCATCAGAGAGATGATGGTGATAAAAACCAATATTAATATGAGCAGGAGTGAAAGGTTGTATTATGTGAGATCTCAGCTAGAGGGCGTGGCATATAGATTGCCAGTGTTCTAGCTCATCATTGATCCTGTTGTGAGGAATTTTCACCTTTTTCCTTTAAAGATGTCTAGCTTTACCTGGAACCAGTTAAATAACTTGTGAAGGCCCTTGACACTGAAATTCACTAGCTGTCCAAATGGATAGTGTAGGCCATTAATGTGTTAAGAGATTTATTCTCATCTCTTAGTTGGGCACACTCTAGTTAGTATATTGGCCACTTTACACCCTATTATTGAGAAACTCTCCATGGTCAACACAGAGGTAGCTTCTTAAATGATGTATGTGTCCTCTCAGACAACTGAGTGGAATGTAAACATGAGAAAAGCATTTCACCCATAGAAACCTGGTTTATCGGTGACTACACTATGTCATTGGGAAATAAGCCCTTTGTGCCGTTGCAGTTTTCAGTGCATCTGCGTATTCACAGTTGGGTCTCCATTTACACATGAGGAGCTCATTTACACATGAGGAGCTGCCCTGGTGCTTCCTCTGAGCCCAGCTGGCATTTTGCTTGCACCCTGAGGAGAATGCTTCTGGGTTAGGGTCATTGTCTGCTGCTTGCTTAATTTTTTTTAAGATCATCCCTTCAATCTATCACTCCTGATATAGATTGAAAGTGTTTAAATTTAAAAAACAAAAAAACAAACAAAAAGGGCCCCTATCAATCACCTGGGAATGCCAGCAGAACTGCTCTGGTAGGCAGGTGAAGGTGGGGAGGAATGGAAAAGCTGACGGAAGTGAAACACATACCACTCTACTCCACTTTTCCAGTGCAAGCAGGGGGAAAATGTGCTTTGTGGGGCTTCTCTGATCTGTGGCACAATGAGTTCTGAAGAGGGGGAATCGTGTGCAATTGAGAAATTGACTCAAAGGTAATGTACACTTGACCTGAAGAGAACAAATATATGCAAAAGGCCATAGTATGAAAAAAAAAGGTTAAAGCTAGGCAGGGACTGCCTCAGAAGCAAAGTTGGTATCAGTAGAGCCACATATAATGTGCAGGAATTGGAATAGCTATGAATGAAATGGAAGTAAAAAACTAACGCCAAGGCCAGTGGTGCAAGTAAAGTAAAATATATTTTATTACTTAACTAAAAGTTCCTATGTTTCACCAACAGGCTCCTTCAGGGAATTTGTTACTCTTTTAGTGTTCCTTCAATAAAAGCAGATCAGTAGCAATTATAGCCTTGTTGAAGGAACACTGAAAGATATGTAATAAAATGTATGAGTAATATATATATATATGTGTGTTTGTGTGTGTGTGTGTATATATATATGTGTGTGTATATGTATGTATATATGTGTGTGTGTGTGTGTGTGTGTGTGTGTATATGTATATATATGTATATACTTGCACCATATTACTTGAACCTTCAGCCTTGGTCTTATTTTTCAAATCTCTTAGTCATGGCACAGCCCTTTTGTTTTCTCCAAGACTGAGGAGGAGACATGAACAGTTTATGAACTGTCAGTGAAACCTCTGCCATTTCAAAAGGCCAAGCCACTCTGGAAGAAGAAGAATTTGGATGTATGCTCCCAATTCTCTCCTGTAAGAATACCCAAGGCAGCTTACAAACTCCTTTACCTGCCTCTACCCACAACAGACATCTTGTGAGATAGGTGGGGCTGAGAGAGTTCTGAGAGAACTGTTACTGGCCCAAGGTCACCCAGCAGGAATGCAGAAGTGTGGAAGCAAATCTGGTTCACCAGGTAAGAGTCCACTGCTCATGTGGAGGAGTAGGGAATCAAACCCAGTTTTCCAGATTAGAGTTCACCACTTTCAACCACTTACCACTCTGGAATGTTTATCATTCTTTTCTCCTTGGTCTTTGGAGTTGCTCAGCACGGAGGCATTAAGTTCTCAGGCACTTGGTTAGAGTAAGAGGAGTATGGGATGGCGGCAGAGGCAGGGATTGTAAGAAACTGGCAAATGCAGGGGGGGAGGGTAGAACTGCAAAATAACTCAGTGGCTTATTAGGATGAAGGATCAGAGGCAAGCTGTAACACTGAGCTTGACATTAAAAACCATGTGGATGGTTGCAGAACAGAAGGGGAACAAGGGGTACCTTGTTCCCAGGTTCCACTCTTCTGGTCACGGGGGGGGGGGCAAAATCAGACTCCCAGGTGACCAGGAAGTTCTGCTGCTTCGTCATTTTCGCACACCCTCAACCCCATCCATGTGTCATCGACATGGGGCCCTTGAAGACCTGCGGCCTCATTGTCTCCGAGAACCCCTGACCCCACCCATGTCGATGACACATGGACAGAGGCGAGGGAAAACAAGGAGGCCTCCAAGCACCCTCAACCCCATCCCATGCCACCATGGACATGGGCAAGGTCTAGGGCAGGGGTAGGGAACCTGCGGCTCTCCAGATGTTCAGGAACTACAATTCCCATCAGCCCCTACCAGCATGGCCAATTGGCCATGCTGGTAGGGGCTGATGGGAATTAGAAGCCCCAGGAACATCTGGAGCCGAGGTTCCTACCCCTGGCTCTAGGTGTTCAGGCTCCTCCTCCTTCCTCCGGCTGGACTCCCAGTTATTGAAGTCGGCAGGCTAGCGAGACTGCAGTCTCTAGGTTTGGGAGACCTCGCTTTATAAGCAATCTGCCGCAGGAAGTGGGGCTTGGGGAGCAGGAAGGGGTGGGACTTCCTGCTCCTGAAGCCCCACCTCCAACCTCAGTGCTTATAAAAGCAGGTCTCTGAGGCCAGTGACTGCAGTCTCTTCTGGCCTGCCTGGAGAGGAGGTCAGAAGGGACTGCAGGCTACTGGCTGGGAGTCTAGCCGGCAGGGGGTGAAGGAAGGGAGGGGGAGTCCTGGGCACCCTTGCCCATGTCATAGTGACACGGGTGGGGTCGAGGGCACCCAGCAGCAGTGGGAGGGGTGGAGCCTAGAGGCATCCAGAGACAATTTGTCTCCGGGTGCCATTTACCCCGGTATGCCTCAGTCCAGAGTAGAGTAAAGAATCATGATATTAAAGTCTATTGGTCTACTTGGTAAATTTCGAACAATCAGGGCTCAAGTCTATCCGAAGGAGAGAGAAGACACACCCATCAAAAACAAGAACTTGCTCATACAAGTGCAGCAAACTTTAAATATAAACTGCTGTGTTATGGGCTGAAAAAGAAATCAGCTTAAGAAATAAAGGTGCAGACAAAGATTCACCTATTTCTAGAAATCAAAAACCTACTGAACTGAAAAAGCCCTAAGCTAAAAACAGAAACAAGCTAGCTATAGGAAAGAAATGCCAGGGGAGACTTTTGTGAAAAGAATACTAAAAGAATTGCTATTAAATATGGAGTGAGGAGAGGACTGAGTGAGAAGGTGCTGGTCCTTCTTTTAAAGGCATTCACAGAGGGGCAAAACATTCCTTTTAGGAAGAGGGCTTAAGTGCCAGTTCTTTGGCTTGAACGCTGCACTGCTTCAAAGAGGGACCCATTTCATAACTGACCACATAGAAACCATGAAGATCATGATAATTGCAAAAAAAGCTGCTTTCCTCGTTCTCATGAATCTCAAACACATTTTAGCAAAGGCCAAAGAAAGTCACATCTTCCCTTCAGAATTTTCACACACTCTTCACTTAGCTCAGAGAGCACCAACACAAAAGGACTGTCAGCTTGGTGTCAAGAGAATGCCTTCTGGATAGTACTTTTTAATAGATCATTCTGAGCAGCAGCTATGTCGGATTTGTCAGTCCTGAGAGTAACCTCCAGTAACATTTCTGTTACAGCTTAGGCAGTAACTTTCTGAATGTTGTTTTGTTAATGGTAAAGTTAAAAAAGATACGTGTTTCTATAAATCATCAATTATGACTTGTGTAGAACATGAGAAAGGACCTCTTCTTCATGTAATTTTCTTTAGAAAAATGCACTGTAAATCTCAAGGATTAGGAAATGGGCCACACTGTACAGCTGGCAAAGGATGGTGGCCACTTTCTTCCTGCAATATCACCAACCCTTTCAAATAGAATTCCTGCAAGGAATGATATCGATCTAGTCCAATGAAGAAAACATTGAAACACAGCCAAAATAGTAAAAACACAGAAACACAGCCAAAATAGTGAAAATCCTATCTTCTTTCATTCTTCTTTCATTTTGTATCTCCCACAACTATTTGCACAAACTTTGCTATAAAGCATTTTGTACAACACAAATATGCAAAATGAGGCGATGTCTGAAACCCCGTGAAGCCAAGCAAATCCATCAGCAGTTCACATTAACTACTGTCACTGTGCAATGGCAACAACTCAATAAGACCATAGACTAGCACAAGTTTCCATAAGACCATAGGCTAGCACAAGTTTGAAGGAATGGAAGGAAAGAACTGTCGGTCTGGTTACTGGACTGTGCCACTCTCCAGCTTGAACTGCTGTTAATTTTCCTGTGGTGGTATGCACAGTGAGAACACAGGGAAACAAATGGGCCATTTCCAGTGATGATTACTGACATGATGGAGTACTTCATTAATGAATTCAAAAAACACTGAAACTTCAACTGAAACGGTTATTGAGGTTCACAATCAAAATACTTAGGGTTTAGAGATAATCAAATGTCATTCCCCACCCTAACCCCTTCCATTCCCAGAGTCTCATGCAAAAGCAACAGAAGGTTGCTTGGCAACCATCATGTGACTTGGAGCAGCTCCCACTGTTGGCCCAGTATATCTGACTGGCAGATGTTGGTTACTAATCTGCTGGACTGATTTTCTAAACACAGGCCGCTGACAAAGTGCTGGATGAAGCTGCCTTTCATCTTCCATTTCTGCAAGTGGGAGAGAGGGAAGAAGGAAAGGAAGAGAAAGACAACAGTGAGAAATGAAACGTGGCCATTCTCAGTTTAACTTCTTACTTAAAAACAAACCCAGAATGATAGTATAGTACAGAGCAAGTGAATCTGCAAAAGTTCTCTGAATTCTCTAAATAATGCTTTGTTAGATAATACTATTACCCCTTCAACAGGTGACATTCTGCTAAAGTCATGTGAAACCCAGTGTTTTAGCATGATTACGAAGCAACTGGAGTGACAGTAACTTGCTTGGGATTATAAAAGATATTCAAGTCAGATGTCTTGCATGCCCCACCATCTTAAAATTCTAATAGGTGCATTAAGGATCCAAGATTTTCATAACTCAGGGTTACTGCCTAGTCACAAAAGGATCCAAGGCATCACAGCATCTATAAGTAACACCTGAAGCAGCAAGACCTGGTCTGATTAAGGGAATGGCCCACGTGAGTGACGTATGAAGGTTCCAGCGATTATAAATATAGCTGCTAACAACAAGGAGAGGAAATACCTCAGCTTTTCTCCCTCCTGGTTTCTACAAGAAAGATCTCAACTTATTCAGACTCTGTCTTTTACAGGTTATACTATCTAGTAGACTTGAATACCATGGGTAAACAACCCCTACGCTATAAGAGTCTCTTCTCCAGAATACTCCTGCCACTGCTTGGAGTATGAGTGGAATAATTTTTTTAAAAAAGAAATGATATGGGGTAGCTTTGGAAATGGCAGAAACTCCATGGCTTGTTATTTCTGGCGTAGGTCTAGGAATTGCCCAAAATTCTATGGTAAAACCATAGCAATTCCAGCAACTCTAGGCCTACCCATTGTCACTTCCAGTAAAAATTTCCACTAAGTACATGAGGCTGCATTAAAAAAAAATTATCCCATGATGCGGTGCCCCCCCCAGCCCCTTCTTGCCTCTCAGTTTCCCTAACTCTTCCTTGGTGTGACTAATTTCTGACAACTCGAGGAGCTTTGGAGTGTATTGACAGATAAAAAGAAATAGAAATCAGGACAGATCATGATAAAGAAACCCTAAGAGTTTGGGGGGAACATAGGCACTGAACTTAATTTAATAGGAAGTGATGTGGTAAGGTTATAAAAAAGACCCTCAAAAGAATATATAATCCTTAAAGTAGCTAACTATCAGCTATTATGATTTTATCACTTTCCTTGCTCATCTTGAAGAGGAATAGGAAATGAAACCTAGCCCTGGCTTCTCTAATCAAGACTACAGCAACTGGACAAAACTAAACAAACCATAATGTATTCTCAACTGTCACAGATGGGAATCCTCACTGGCCACACAGCCTGTTCATGATAAGGAGCACTACCCTTTCTTATTCCATTTGAGAAAACAGTTCAGCATGCACTAATTTTTCACAACTCAGGCAATTTTAATCTGTTCCTGGATTTGAAGATGCAACCTCTACAGGTAAATGTTACAACTTCTTCTATGTACAGCAGCCAATTAGGAAACATAATGTGTGCTCAAACCATAATTAAGTTTCTTATAACTAAAAATATTTCGTTCTATTAATATATAACTGGTCATGTATTTGATTAAGTGCAAGTAATATCAATCTATTTGTTCTGTCTGCTTCTGTCTTTCTGTCTGTCTGTCTAGTGCATTTCATCATACCTTTCTTCCAAAAAGCTCATGGCAGTGTACATAATTTTCCCTTCCTTCATTTTATCCCTACAACGCTGTAATGTATGTTGGGCTAAGAGTTTTTGGTCCAGTGTCACCAGTGGTGGGATTCAAATAATTTAACAACTAGTTGTTTACAAGCACCATTTCAACAACCAGTTCTGCCGAAGTGGTGCGAACCTGCAGAATCCCACCACTGAGTGTAACCAAGCACGGCTGCATAGGGCTGAACAGGGATTTGAACTCAAGTTTTTCAACCGAATAGGGATATGAACTTGAGTCTCTCAGTCCCAAGTCTAATATTCTAACAACTGACATCTCTGCTTTAATATACGACAGTACGAACAATTGTGAAGGACTGGTAGATGATGGATGGGTGGTCCCACTTCCCAGCAGCAGGACACTGGAGTTATTGACCTTTGGTCTGTTCCCTGGCTTACTAAAATGATCATCTGAAATAAGGACATGAATTTTGGAGTCTATCTCTCTCTGCCGTAAGAGTGGCAGGTCTATAATTAACAAGTTCTCGGTGTTTGAAAGGCAGGATATGCTGTGTGTGTGTGTGTTTTGCCATCAAGTTACAGCTGACTTATGGTGACCCTATGGAGTTTTCAAGGCAAGAGACATTCAGAAGTTGGTTTGCCATTGTCTGCCTCTGAATAATGCCCCAAGTATTCCTTGGAGGTCTCCCATCCAAATACTTGGCAGGGTTGATGCTGACAGTGTGATTGGCCAAGGTCACCCAGTGTGATTGACCCAAGCAAATTCCCATGGCACAGTAGGATTTAAAAGTTGGGCTCCTGTGTCCTAGCCCAACAATCCAATCCACTAATACGCTGGCTCTTAGGATATGTCATATCTAACGTTAGACAAAAAGTAACAGATTCGAAATTTCTCTTAAACTAACTCTGTGTCATCTTTATTAGGTTACAGGAGATTGAGGACAACTGCTGGGCTTTCCTCACATCCTTCTTTGGCCAAACAGATGGTCAATTTATGACAGGGCCAAAGTGCTCTCAGTAGCTTGGACAGCCAGGAATATTAAATTAGCATTTGGCTCACCTGCTTGATTGATGAAGACAAAAAGGGTCAGTATCAGTCTGGATTGATGGGAATGAAGCTCTGTTGCAAGCACAGTATATGCAGGTAGAAAATACTACTGGCTTGCTATGCCATTGGGTTTGTCAGTCCCTTTAAAATGAAGGCTAGAAAACAGTGTAACCATAATGAGTGGCTCTTTTCAACTGATTCTCTAAGCTGCACATTCTTTTAATTGTAGACCAACATGTGAAAATCCAGATGCTTAACTTTATAAGCATCCAGTGTAGGTGTCAAAGGCTTTCACGGCCAGATTCAACTGGTTGTTGTGGGTTTTCCGGGCTGTGTGGCCATGGTCTGGTAGAAAGCCACATAGCCCAGAAAACCCACAACAACCAATCCAATGTAGGCTTTGTCAACTGCACATTAATTTTTTTCCCCTCATATCTCGGGCTGCACCTGATTCTCTTTGCAGGGCACACAAGGCAAATTTATTTGACTGGCTACAGTTCTGCAGTCTTCTGATGATCATATTGAGGAAATGCTTTCATTATGAAATAGGGCATCCAAACCACTGACATGTGATCGGCATCTGTGTCCTACATATGCCAGGATGCCTGAGGGACTGACCTTGACTTTCATAGAAGGAAAAACACTGGTCAGCAAGTTGTGCAGGGAGATGGTGAAGAGCAGCATGGGAGGTGAAATTTAACCCCCACATAAAGTTCACGATAGGGTCTACAATCAGACAAAACAACTGCATCATCAGCTTTTTACAATGCAAAGTCTAACAAGGGCTCAGTATTATTTAATTTTATTTACTTCATTTAAGCACTAATTTTCTTCACAATGTGGACCCAAAGCAGTTTCCAACATTCTCCCCTTCCCCATTTTATCCTCACAGCGACCTGTGAAGTGGGTTAGGTTGGCAGTATGTGACTGGCCCTGTGTACAAAAGCATAGTAGAAGGAACAGACAAAGGCAAGATTAATGTTGCCACTCAATGCCATCAAGAAAAAGTAAAGTCATGGGCAACCCATTTGCAGTTTAACCTGCATGTTCCAGCTAGCTAGTCCAAAGATAAGCATTACCAAAGGAAGCAGACACAAAACTAACACTCTCCAAGAAATATGCTTTGCTAGTGGGCTGGGTAGAAAATC
This sequence comes from Sphaerodactylus townsendi, assembly GCF_021028975.2. NCBI lineage: Eukaryota > Metazoa > Chordata > Lepidosauria > Squamata > Sphaerodactylidae > Sphaerodactylus > Sphaerodactylus townsendi. Next base: position 119,669,739 of record NC_059426.1, on the reverse strand, counting down.
TCTTTTGCCACCTTTGTATGGTTTCTCTATCAGGAACAGAAATAAAAAACTCCTGCAGCTACCAGAAAAGAATCAGCTGGAAAGTAACAGCTGCAGTTGATGTATACTTCCTTGAATGCAATGAGACTTGCTTGCCACACAGGGAATATTTTCTGAGTGGCAGCCATTGGCTGTATGGTGGCCACAAGAACTTATCAAAAGGAAGTTGTATGTATCAACACTGAGTGTTCTGACACCGAGTTTATCTTGTAAGTTAGGTTTCTCTGGTTAAGGGTTGTATTTAGTAGCATTTCTGGATGTTGTGGCTGGCATCTTCAGAGGATCTCTGAAGATGCCAGCCACAGATGCAGGCGAAACGTCAGGAGAGAATGCTGCTAGAACACGGCCATACAGCCCGGAAACCACACAGCACCCAAGTGATTCCGGCCGTGAAAGCCTTCGACAATCATTTAACTTGTTTATCTCTAAAGTATTTTCAAGCACTAGGATTTACTTTATCAGGAATCCCTGTTCTAAGGAATAGGCTCTTGCATTGTACAAAAAATGCTGACAATGGTAATTAACAAGGGATATTCCTCGTCCTTTGACCCCCAGCAGGATCTGGCCCTACTGGGAGGACACGTACCCTGTTATTTCTCTGCATTAGATACTCACTGATTTGTAAACCCCTTTCAGCAGAATTAATACCAATCGCCCATTCTTTGGAAATGGCCTGCAGCAGCACAGAACCCAGCAAATGGGTTCCCCTCCCCCACTAATGAATGAATGAATGAATGACACTCAACAAAAGAATTTCTCAATTAATTGCATGACTTGAAAACACAGCAGTTGTTTTCAGAATCCTTTTCATCTTCTAATTTCAACTGTACAGTAAGGCGAGAGTATGCTTTAGTGCTAGTACTGGTAGCAGGGATTACATGTAGGAAATTGTCCTTTCCAAAGGACGTTGCATCTAGATTTCCAGAATGTTTCAGATACCAGGAACAGGAACTACAATTCCCATCAGCCCCTACCAGCACGGCCAATTGGCCATGCTGACAGAGGCTGATGGGAATTGTAGTTCCTGAACATCTGGAGAGCCGCAGGTTCCCTACCCCTGTTGTAATTAGTTAAGCATGAAATGGTGGACTTGATTTCCTTAATTTTTCTTCATACCTGCAATAGCATTTTCAAGGGCATAGTTCAGAGGACACAGATACAGATATATGAGGCCTCATTTGAAATTCTCCTTTCTTAAATGCATACAAGATATTTTTAATATTGTGGTGGTATTGTTTTTAACTAGCCTCAGGCTAGCACAGTAGAGATGAGGTCTTTTTTTTGTAAATATTTTTATTGTTTTCTAATTTGTATAAAATATCAAAAATACAAAAAACACAAACATCACAAAAACACAAAGAAAACAGTTATAGAAATAAACAGAATCTTAATACATATAAAAATTAAATTCAGGGGAGCCTTACTTTCAATCATTTAACTACTACAATACCAGTAACACCATATTTTAACAATACATATTCACATGGTGTGTGGAGATGAGATCTTAGAAAGAGCATGAGACAGAGAAAAGCCAGCACAGTGTAGTGCTTATGGTGAAGAACTAGGACTGAGAAGATCCAGGTTCAAATCTCCACTTGGTCAAGAGGCTCGCTGGGTGACCTTGGGTTAGTCCTGTTGTTTATTTATTTATTTATTTATTTATTTTATTAAACTTATAGGCCGCCTATCCCCGAAGGGCTCAAGGCGGCTTCCAACATGGCTGTTACATAGACAGTTGATACATAGACAGCAATCAACAACAACATAAAATACTAAAATCATTAAAACCTATGCCTAACCTACCTCTCAGGGTTGTTGTGAGGATAAAAAGACAGAGGACCCCTGGGGTTCAGTGGCAGATGACATGCTGCAAATCCAAAAAATCTGGGATTCAATTCCCAAAATCCCCAGTTAAAATAATTTAGTAGGACTGGAGAAGTCCTCTGGTAGAAACTTCAGAGAGAGAGACTACCAGATGTCCTGACACTATAATGCAGGCTTATATATTATATGGTGTGTTATTTTCTCTTGAGGTATTCTACTTAACTTCAAAAAAAGCTAATGGGATTGGAGAAATAGATCAGCTACTACAAGCAAAATATTGTGAGAACTGTTCCTAAAAGACAGTTAAAGATCCAAGGCTTAAATCTGTTCCCCAAATCCTATTCTAACCACTATGCTAAACTGGCTTTCAAATGCATTAGCTCAGGTGCTTCAGAATCCAGGCTGAGACAAAATAACGCTAACAAAATAACGCTAATCTCTCTCATTGCCCCTGAAACTACTCCATCTCAAGCCATGGATTCAACATAGCAAAAATAATTTGCACTTGGGAAATTAATGTGTCTTAAAACTTACTTTCATGCTGCAGGGGTCAGTTTCAGAAAATAAGCATTTAAACACTCTGCAGCTTTGTGGCAGGGATGGGACACTAAGATTGCTTTTTGTGGAGTTCACAGTGTGTCCCATTTATTTCTATCAAGAAGCCCCAGGAAACAAATTGTATGGAAAACTACTACTGCTTTCCACAAAGAACTAATGTCTCACATTCAATTTGTCCATTTAAAAACATGTCAGAATATTTGAGGTTGGATTTCACTCTCTTCATTCTCCTCCAGGGCAGTCCCTACTCTGGAGATCTCTGGCATTTATAGTGTAGGTCTGGTGTGGGATACTGAGGAGAGTGTAGCTATCTTGCTGGTGTACTGACTGCCGAGCACACCATCGGACATCCTGCCGGGCTTGATTGAGACAGTGTCAAATTAGGTCTTGAGGTATCCTAGACTTATAGTTCTTGGAGACTTCAACGCCCATGCTTCTCTTTTTCCTTAGCCTTTGGACTTAGTAGCATCCATGTCAGCACTGGGACTTTCTCAGGTTGTTTCAGATCCCATGCACCAAGCAGGCCATACACTTGAAGCCAGTGTGGTGTAATGGTTAGGAGTGAAGGCCTCTAATCTGCAGAACTGGGTTTGATTCCCCACTCCTCCACATGCAGCCTGCTGGTGACCTTGGGCCAGTCACAGTTCTCTCAGAACTCTCTGCCTCACCAACATCACAAGGGTGCCTGGGCCGGGGGAGGACAGGATAGAATGGAAGGTTATTAAAACCTGCTTATCCTTTCTGTAGAGAAAAGCAGGGTTTAAAAACCAGCTCTTCTTCTTCTAAATTTTATCTTTGATGTAGGCCTGATCTCTATGAGCAGACTGTATAGTTGGGCTATTTTGCCTTGAAGCTTATCTGCAAATATAAAAAGGACAGCATTTTTTTCCATCTTTGTCAAGCCCAGCTGTTGACCTCTCTGCCTGTTTTACCCTAGCTGGTTTCTACAGGTGTCAAAGCATGATCACCGTGAGTGCTATCATCATGCTTGCAGGCAAACATATCTAGTTCTCAAAGAAAGCAACAAGCATGTCAGTGCCCACCTTCATGTCAGAATTTCACATCAGAGGACAGGCAAATGCTTGTTTATACTAGCAAAAGTGTAGTACAAAAGTGACCTATCTTATGTTTGAGCAGACTGCTTCTGGAGGACAATGTGGGGCAACACAGCCATGCCTCCCCCTTAGAGACAACAGGTGAGAAAAAGCACCAATGCTGGTATTTTGTATCTGACCTGATCAGAAGACCGATGCTTGTTTTGCAAGCTGATGTGTAGGATGCTGGGCTCATAATAATGGCAGTGCAAAAAGAAAAAAAAAACAGAGTTGCTGGATTCTCTAGTTCAGTGGTTCTCAACCTTCCTAATGCCGTGACCCTTTAATACAGTTCCTCATGTTGTGGTGACCCCCAACCCTAACATTTATCCATTTTACAGATGGAGAACACTGATGCAGAGAGTCTTAGGCGACCCCTGTGAAAGGGTTGTTCGATCCCCAAAGAGGTCGTGACCCGCAGGTTGAGAACCACTGCTCTAGTTCTATTCTCAACCAGCAAAGCTGCAAGCTCTTGGTCTCAAATGCATTTTGTACTGTTTATCATGTACTTTTCCAAATGGATGCTAGTGAACAATGGTGGGCTATTCTTAATATTGGGCGGGGGGGGGGGGGATTAAACTGGCTGCTGGATTTTCTGCTGCTGCAAGAGTCCTCCATGTTACTGAGAAATTTGCAAAGACTTCTAAAGGGAAATTGGTGACCTAGTTCCACAGCACTCTAGGGTAAATGTGGTTACTAGCAGAGAGGAAGTCAGATCTGCGGCCATTCACACATTCCTCATTTCAGTTCTCCCCAAAGTATTTGCTGTGACTGTTTTTACAAACTCTCCTATGTTAGTTAGATCTCCTGGGGAGCAGAAATCTAAAATTGTTCTAACATTGTCTTTCAGCTGACTTTTTGGTAGGAAAACACTCTGATTCTCATGTATAAACGTCCTTTAAACACCTTTTAATCTTCTTGCTAAAATCGCTGTGAACAACTTGTAGTCATTTTTCAGAAGTGAAATTGGTCTATAGTTTTTAACTTCAGTTGGATCTTGATTTTCTTTTGGAATCAAAGTGTCAGGATGATATTGTGGGGGGGGGGATTGTCTGGGAGTGCTGTTGCTTTTGCAGGTGCACTGCTATCTATTCACTCTGGCCTTGGAGTCCTGCGGCTGGGAAGGGCCTCCAGTCTGGACACTTCTGACTCTTTTAGTTCACATGTGGGGGTGGGGATCTTGCTATCCATATTATCAACTACTTGGTGCCTTTTTTGCCAGAACTGTCTTCTTCTGTCCCTTATATGTCTGCAATAAAATCCTTGAAAAACCTACAAGTGGTTTATTGTCTGATCGGGGAATTGTCACAAAGTTATATTAGCCTTTTTTCTGTATCTGATCATTTCTCTTTTTGTAAAATCCCATTCATTATTGCCAGGAGTGGTTCCATTAATATATCAGCAAACGCTTTATAATAAAATGCTGGTAATCTATCTGGTTCTGGAGGTTTGTTCAACTTCACTACTTTTATAGCTTTTACTAGTTCCATTCTTGAAATTGGGCTAGTAATTGTATCTTTTTGCAGTTGAGACAATTGTGGCAAAAAAAATTTGAAAATACTCTTCAACGTCATTCTCCCTTGATGTGTTGCTTTCAAACAGTTTCAGATAGTATTTTTAAAAAAGCATCCCTAATCATTTTCTCATTTGACACAGTGTTACCTTTCTGTTGCATATTAGTAATGTATCTGCTCCCTTTTGATTTTCTTAACTTCGCTGCTGACATTTTCCCTGGTTTGTTGGCCCATACAAAGATCTTTTGTTTGGCAAAGTTCAAGTCGGATTCCATTTCTTTTATTGTCAGCACTGATACTTGTTGGGGGGCAGGGTTATTTTTTTTAGGTTTCAAAGTAAACTTTATTATTGTCATTTTGAAATTATACATAGTTAATTTAGTTACATTATTTCAAGAATCAAAATAAAAAAGATACGGGTTGTTTTGTTTTTGTTTGTCAAACAGGAACACTTCTCCTGGGAGACAGGCATGTGTGGCAGATCCCAGCCAAGGATTACATTTCCCCACAGTAGAAATGCAAAAGCCAATCCTCCGATCGATGTATTGATATAAGCATTTAGAGAAGCGAGAAGGAGTTGGGAACAGGAAGGAGAGCAAGGAGGACATGTGCAAAGCAGCATGAGGGAGTGGGGAGGCTGAGATTAGGTGGGCTGACTGTGGGTAGAGCTGTGCCCCCTGGCAAATTTCCCTGCTAAAAGTGGTCTCACTTCTGTGGAGAGTAGAAAGTGAAAGCAGGGCTTGAGGAAATATGTCCATACAAGAAATCTTGTTGTGGTGGACATTTGCCCCCAATGCGCAGCAGACGTCTTGTGTGTAATCGGCCAATGTCTTCCAACATGTCCTACCATTAACTGCCTTGCTCAGGTCTTGCAAACTGAGGGTCATGGCTTCCTTCATAGAGTCAATCCATCTCATGTTGGTCCCATATATTTAGAATTATATTTGTCAATTAAACAAAAATGCAAACGTGTACCCAGGGCTGATTTACAGACTGTTTTTTAATTCAAAAGTTTTCACCAACCTCCCTAGAATTTGCTACCTCCCCTCTAAAATTCCAGATCTTCTCTGATTTCATCCCATTCCTTCAGACCAGGAGCTGAATTCCCAAAATCACTTTGAAAATATGCTATTATGACACTCCTGGCAGCAGCAGAATAAAACATCAGGATTGATCGTAAAGTATTACACTACCTGTCTGCCGTCTTTCTGATTGCATGCCTCGATTGTGATCTGAGACCCAGTGGAGAATGAGGTGATTGAAAGACACTTGTCTTGCTGCCTGATTAAAGGGTCGCTGAATATCCACTCCTTTGGGATAGCAGAAGAACAGAGTTCAGTGCAAGGTTAGAAATACAAAATGTCCTCCTTCCTTTAACCATTAGTGCTAAATCCATACTTGTTTGCTTATTTTAAGGACTAATACAGTCTTTAATTGCCAGGACTGAAAGCTTCTCCATTGAGGTTTTGATGAGTATCTGAACACTGATTCCCCTCAATTCATTCCTGGCTATCTCTTAGCACTCACCTCTTCCCCCTCTTCCCACCTTCTCTACCATCTATCCATCTATCTTTCTCTGCTATTGGCTTGTCCATTTTGGACTATAATATTCAAACATGAACAAGTACTAAATATGAAGTAACATATTTTTGCCACTGACATTTTTCCACTTAATCAATTTTGGGTATACATGTGCTTGGGATCATATCACTTAGGAATCATATAGCACCATTTGCTATATGAAGTCCAGGGCATGGCATGGGCATAGGGGGGAGGGGGGTGCCTAGTCCCCAGGCATGCAGCACCTGCCTCTACTTTTAAGCTAATCAGTAAGAGTCTAGAGGAAAGGACTCAGTGCAAGGACACATAGGGTTACAAAGTGTCCAGTTAAAGGAAACACGCTCAGTCTACATCAGATCTGTAGCGAGGGAGAACTGCGCCTGGAGCACGTGTGTTCCCTGAGCCCCGCCCTGGCCCACCATGCCCCCGCCCTAGTGTGCACCCAGTGCAATAGGCCACCCCATCCCCTGGGCGCTACGCCACTGGTCTATATTAAGTGGAAAAACATGCTAGCTGAAGGCCAACCAAACATTCTGTTTCTGCTGCACAAAAACACTGAGTTGATGCTTCTCCTTCTGGCTGGTTTCACTTTGAAAGGAATGTAGTATAGTATCCCATATACGTGCAATGTTTGCACACTAGTGCTGTGTCCATCAGGTCACAGATTTCTGGCATACAAGTGATGCACATGCATGAGAAGGAGCATATATATTAAACATCTAAACAGGATCATGCTTTTCATTTGACTGGTGTCATGGAAAAATTAGGCTTTGCATACTTGTGAATGTTGATTCTTCAGTGGAAACTGAGCTGAAAAAATCTAAAGCCTTGAAGAGGGAAAGAGGTTCCAGGCAAGAAACCCAAGACTAGATCAATTGAGTCCTCTTCTGGCACAAGGAGTCTTTCCTCATACTCCTCAGAGGAACATGTCACTTTCAGTGGCAATCATTTCATCAAAGGACAGCTACTTGCACTGGAGGAAGGCTCTGCCAGCACAGAAGTGGATCTAGCCCCATGTATATATTGAGGACACTAATTAGGTGTTGAAATAGATCAAAATGTATTCCAGGTTTGTGACATAACAAGCTCAGGATGTAAAAACACCTTCAAAACATGCTCGCCTGGCACCTCAGCTGCAATCTGCCCAGGGATTTCAAACCATTGACACAGGCTGCATTAGATCAGATCCAGGTTCATACCTCTTAATTTCTACAACAGGTAACAGTTTCTATTTGTTTTACATAATGGGGAAATTTATCAACCTGTTTCCAAAACATGCACCAGCTGTTGTCTGTGATGGCAAAACAGGCAATTTATCATAATGGGATACAGCACACACAACCACACACTTACAAAACAGAAAACAAGAGAGCAAGCCCACTTCATTGATTTATCCTCCCACCTAATCACTACCCTCCCAGCAGACAATTAATGTTTGCCTTCTTTACTGGGAGAATTCCCAGGACAGAGATACAGTTCAATGAATTTCAGCAATTTTTAACAATGGCAAAATAGCACAGTGAGTCAAATCAAACAGCTTGTTGGACTGCTGTCTGCAAACTTGTTCCCAACCATTAACAGATGTGAATGAGCATTTGCTGGCATCTGATATCCTACTGTGACCTCTGCTTACCCAAGCTGCTTCTTTTCAACATGACAGCATCTGAATGAGAAATTCTCAGGCAAGTTCCTTGGCTGAGATAAATGCATCAAAAGCCACTGGAGGATTCTGGTAGTTTAGCCCAGTGTATAGCACTGACCCAGACATTGCAGAACTACTTTGAAGGCTCAGAGAGGAAGCAGTTACAGTGTTATTTCCCAGTGAATTCTTACTCAGTAAAGAAGAGATTTGTGAGGATGTGTGCAGCATACACAGATTTAGGAAAGCAACTTCTCCATACTGCAAGTTCAATACTAGGTTATAAGCTAAAATTCTGTGGGCTAAAACAACAGAGTCTGGTAGCTTCCTAAAGACTTTCATAAGTTTGATGCTACAGGTGGGCTTGTGCACTAGGAAACTTATGCCATGATAAACCTGTTAGTCTTTAAATTGCCACAAGATTCTTTGCTGCTTTGGTTGCGACAGACATGGCTCCTTGTGGAATTTATCATTAAGGGTACCTGTGCAACCTTGTCTAGGAAGACCTGTATCTATATTATTTGTAACAGCATATGAAATAAAACTGGAAGTTATGGACCCTCAAAAGGGTATCCCCCTTCTCCTTAGCAAAGAATGTGGGATGGGGTACCCCCTTTGAGGGTCCATAACTTTGGACCCCCTAAACCAAACTGCACCAAACATAGGGGGTCCCATCAGGACAGTTTCCAGATGATACCCTGAAATTTTGGTGCCAATACATCCAAAAATGCGCCCGCTTCAGGAACATCCCAGAAATTTGCCCAAGAATCTTTGTTCTGCATTGAGTTTTCTGTATTGCTGTCAATGGGGGTTTCAGGCTGAGGGGGGCACATTTCTGAATGCACAGTCTCAAAACTTTCAGGGTCTCATCAGGAGACTGCCCTGATGATATCCCCCAGGTTTGGTGAAGTTTGGGTTTGGGTCAGGGGGGCCAAAGTTATGGACCCTCAAAACTGTAGCCCCCATCTCCTATTAGCTCCCATTGGAAACAATGGGGGATGGGGCATCCCCTTTGGGAATCCATAACTTTGGACTCCTTGAACCAAACCTCACCAAACATGGGGAGTAGCATAAGGACAGTCACCTAATGATATGCTGAAATTTTGGTGCTGACATGTCTAAAAATGCACCCCCTGCAGGCACCAATGTCCTGGTGCAAAAAAAAATATTGTCGTGGTGGAGTGGCCGCCCGTGGTGGTGGGGGGTGGGGGGGGCATCCAACTCAGGTTTTGCCCAGGGTTACAGTTTGCCCAGGGCTGCCTCGTTACGCCCCTGAAAAAGTGTACTGTGGGAAACAGTATTGAGACAAAAGCATATTACAAGCCTTCCCATGATACCCCCCCCTTTTTTTGCTAAACCAATGTCCCACCTGGCCTGTTATCAATATAGTTTTGGAGTTCCTGGGGTTGATTTCAGTAATATTTGTTGCATCCAAAATCAGTTCCAGCAGCTGGGGCATGTATGCAGGCAGTATTAAGCTCAAGATCAGCAGAGTTTGAATGGTGTCATTCAAGGCAGAGGCAACCCAGTCTTATTTATTTATATCTTAGACTTGTATCCCACTATTTTTGTCACACAGGCTGAGAAAGGCTTTCAACACTGTTTCAATAAAAAAACATACGATGGTTTGTCATGGATGTGTCTACCAACAATGGCCTATCAAGTATCTGGGAAGATTACCAGAATGGGATAAGGTTTAGTTAATCCCATCTCTCTCTCCAGTCTGAAGGAAGCCCTGAGATGAGGTCTGGTGAGGCCTATCTGCAGACCTGTTGCGATCCACATACCTCAGGTGGATACACATTGTTCTCCATAATGAAGAGGACAGAACAAAGGATAAAACCTCTGGTTACTTCACCTGAGTGGCAGAAGGACTGTTCACTGTCCCTTTACAGCTTCCAATTCCTGCTAGAGAGTTTCCTGCTGTGTCTTGTCCTTGAGACTCCAAACAATTTACTCCTTGCTTGATAATTCCAGGAATTAATTCCTTTTCTGGGATCCTTTAAGTCCAAAAATAAAAGCAAACAAAATCCCAAAGCACAAAATTATCAACATTGGCCCCACAAAGTTTATCAGGAAGTAGATAAAAAAGCATTACTCATAAAACTATTCACACACCACAAAACTGCTATCCTCTACCTGGAGTGAAAGATAGTAATAGATCTGGATACAAGGAGAGAAACACAATTTTGACAATTTTTCCATCTACTGAAATAACTGAGGGAGTTAGGAAGAAAAAAACTACTGGGGAGTGAGATAGTACCATAGTTCCATTAAATTTATACTGATAGTGAAAACATAACTGCAGCTATTTGCTTTTCTTTTGCACCAAGCTAAAGGAAAACCTCTCTTTTTTCTTCAAGGTGCATGGTGACCTTTACTTAAACTACTGCTGCTCTTTAGTTCATTCAGTAGTGAAATTTCATTCTAGAGAGAATCTTATACTATATTTACTCAGTGATATTACTTAGTTCACCCCAGCAACCAACCCTGACCTTTTCAAATTATTAGTCAAAAGCTTTCAGAATAAAAACCTATTCGTTCTAATAGGAATGAATTACAATCCCCTTCATATTGCTATAGCTATTTCTCAAGAAATATCTTAATCTCCTTTCCCACTGATATAACACCCAGTTCTATTATTCTCTCAGTGGGTAGATACCTTTGCCTTCCAGAATACCTCAGAAGAATAAACTATCATTCTCATATTTTTGACCTTTCACTCTTCAGATATATGATTTCAACTCACCTTGCTTTTCATCTACTATCTCATCCAATTAAAAAACTCTAGAATGGGACTCCCATATTGCTAAGTGTGAATATTTGGTTTAAACAGAGACACTGGTCGATGTGGTGGGACTGGGGAAGATGGTGAGATGCATGTTTATGGGGGAAAACCCTCCAAATTATGGTGCCTTCGAGATGTCACAGGCACATTTTACTTCTTGGAAAGGTACCCACTGCTTTTCTTTCTCCCTGAACATTAAATATGCATCCTGCAGTTTTGTTTGAGACTTAAAGAATTACTCACTTGAGCTCAGGGTAGACATTCTCCAAGTACCACTGGAAAGATTTACAGTTCAGTTTCCTGCGCTGCTCCACTCGGTCTGCAATGCTGGGAGGAAAGCATGTTGTCATGAACATGAAAGGAAAAGGTTTAATGAGAAGCACTTGGGTAAATGTAACTTGCAAGTATTCGTTTCTGCCCAGTGCAGGAATGAGAAAGTTATTCAGCTATAGAAGATATCCAGTTTAGCCAGGCTCCTCTTTCTCTCCTCCCTATTCTCCAAGCCACTGCCACCATCAAACCAATTTAGGGGTCACCTAACCTGAGGGTTTTAACTTGCTACTGAGGGGGGCCAACATGCTTATCTGAGCACACTGGAGGAGGTGGCTTTAACCATTGTCTCTCCCCTTTTTGCTTCTGGGACACATGGGCTTCACAGGGGTTTTACATGGATCACAGCAATTAGACTAGCCACATTAAAAATGAAAAAAAAAGCTCAATAAGAAAATAAAAAGGGCATACCATGTCTGTGAATAGAACAGACTGAGCAAGGATAAAAGAAAAAATAATAAAACATAATCTTCTGATCTCTAATTCTACACACACTCCTACAGATAATAAAAAGGATAGGCCATATAACTCTTGGAGTTGCAAGCAGTTTAGAGGCTTCACTATTAGAGGTCTCCCCATGGTCTCAAGGCCATGTTCTCATAGCTACATTCTGGAGTCAACATGAATTCTTTCCTCCTCCTTGGTGTAAGTAAAAATGGAGCTGAATAGAAAGTTCTTCCATATGCTCAGGAGGTGTATTTTCTGCCTCAGTCCACCCTCCTCAGCAGACTCTTTTTCTCTTCGTGTCTGCATGAATGTCCACTCTGCTCTTTGGCCTCCAGAAGCTCTGCTGCATAGGTGTGACTATGGCATAGGTGAGTCTCTGGCTAGGGTCCTCTGAATTCCTATGGTACTGAATGGAACTGTGTTTGGAAGAGGACTCATATTCATTTTTTTCTCCTCCTTCCCCCTTGCAAGCCATAAAAAAGTTTTTAAAAAATAAACTCTGAGTCTATATAGAGTACAAGGCCAGGAATGATCCTTTGGGACTGCAAACTTTGGTGCTAATCCTGGGATGTAGGTATTTCATCATAACTTATGGAAAATAAGTATATTATGTGCATGAGTGTTTGAGGCTTAAGTGCATTTCAACTACTGCTGTTAATAAGGGGCGGAGCGAGAGGAAACTGCCCCCGAGGCATGCGCACGCCCTGCACCCCTGCTGCAAGGCCACCCACCCCCACCCTGCCCCGGGACGCCTCTGCCATGGTCCTGCCACAGCTCTGCCCAGGGAACCGTGCCCCCCACCCGCCCCGTTGGCACTATGCCATTGCTGTTAAGTCAATACCATGACATATTTTTGCAGGATCACTGCACATTTTACTTATAAATTTGCTTTTAATGCAATGTCTTTACAATGTTTGGGGCAAACTTAAGGACTCTCTAGCTCTTCCACATTTCAAACTGGCTTTCATGTCTTCCCTATGGCAACTGTTAAACTGACACTATTCTGTTGTTAATATTGTCTCAAGCTATGTGCTGCCCAGGTATGCACTATAACATCTGACTTTCTGTGAGACATTAAAGCAGCTGAGAAACAATTCTGTTTTCAGTAGCATCTTCCTTCTTGTTCCAGTCAAATAATGGCAAAGACAGATGTTTCATCATCTTAACTTCAAAAATGGCTTCAGTACTTTATAATATTAGGTCTGCGTTTACTCTAACAACTTGGGGCTATTGAGCTGTTGTAAGCATGTACATATCAGTGGCTGTGTAAGACCTAATCCCTCCCTCCCCACCTCAAAGTATGCATGCTCCCATCCATTCAGAAAAGGTCATCATGTAAGAGCAGAAAGACATCTGTGAATCACCAGGAGATGCGGTTGCTGCTTGGGGTGGGGGGAAGGCGAAACCAGTGGATGCTGCCCAGGGAAGGGCTGAAGGGAATGGGAACCATGCTTGTAAAGGGCTAACGTCACCGGAAGAAAGGAGGGGCGATCCGAGTCTTTAAAGGGGCTCCCCTCCTTTCCCCCAGCCATGTGCTTGTTGGCTGACGATTCGCCCGCCCACCTCTCCCTAATTTTCTTTATATGTTAATGCATGCTTATTTTGTCATAGCCTAGATAATTGGCGGTTTGGCGCATGGGTATCTTGAAGGGCAAGGGGAAGGGAGCTAGGGAGCTAGGCCTTCCCCTTGGGAACAGCAACAGCGGCAAGAGGCGACCGCCCCTGCCAAACTGGGTAAAGGGGGAACATCTCTTGCCAGGAGCTTCCACCTGGCAGAGCCCCACAGTAAAACAAAGCTCGAAATGGGGCACCCGCCTTGCAGAAGCTTCAGCACGTTACCCGCATGACCAGATCCAGACCCATGCTTAGCCTCACGCTTCTGCTCAATAAAATGGGTATGGCCAATTTATTACCCCAGCAATGGAGTGGTGTATATTATTGGTAAGGGGTTTTGCAAAGAATGGGTCCACCTCGGACAGGAACACACAGATAATTGCAATCAAACTCAGGAACCAACCACAAAAAGCATGACTAAACATAACTCTTGTCATCAGAGGGCTCCCTGCTCTGACAGAAAAGGTTCCACCAGCAGAGAGCTTTGTGTGCCAAAGACTGGTTCTGCCACTAATGGTAGCAGAGTCATAGGATCCAACCCAGTGAGAACTGAGAATGTAAGGCATTCACAGAGGTGTTTCTTATTATAGTCACAAGTGCAATGATTCAGCAGAATTGCCTCCACCCCTTTTCTTTCATTGGGGAAGGAAAATGTAGAATATATTTTTTTTTAATGGCACAAATTGAAAGCAACGTATACTACTAATCTGCGGTATTTCAGGAGCATGTTGTATAGGAGACAGTCTAATTTATCAGCCCTCCATAATTTATCTAGCACGTTTTTATCCCACTTTTCCTCCACGAAGGTCAGAGCAGCACAGGTTGTTTTGCTTGTCCCGTTTTATCATCCCAACAACCCTGTGCAGTGGCTTAGGCTGAAACAGAGTAACTGGCTCACGGTCACCCACTGAGCTTCACGGAAGAGCAGGAATTTACACAACTCTCCCACATCCTAGTCTGACACGATTAGCATTACACCGCATTGTCTTTCAATTGTGGTTTACAAAAATGCCTGCTGGCTTCGGATGCTTACTTTCCAAATGACTTCCCAATGGCAGATGGACGGGCCTCATAGTAGTACTGCTTGTACTCATCCATCCATACTTCTGCTGTACGTTTGGTATTTCTAGAGGTAGAACAACACCATTAAGACATCATAATCTTGCAACACAGCTAATCATGACATGGAGTTAGGGCATTTCACACAGATATCTCCATCCTCTCAGTTTGGCCTGCTATCACTAAACTGGGAAACTCTGAAAGAACTCTCCTCAAAAGCAGTACCGAATGATAGAGCCTAACAAAATATAGCCTTACAGTTGGATCTAACGGAGCATCTCTATAGATAGAAGGACTTCTATACATGGAACATCATGTTCTTGCCTCCAGTAGAAAGTCCCTCCAATGTTGTTCCTGTCCCATGAAGTAACACAGGAACACTTTGTTGGATCCAAGGTAAAGTGTAATATGCTGAAATAGCCTCTCACTAATGATCCTTCCTCTGGGCATGGTTATTACTGACAAGGTACCACAGAAGTGTTAGCCTGTTGAAGCAAAACAGCAGCCCTGAGGTATGTTGCCACAGGTTTCTTTTGCACAGTTTCCTGGTTTAAAGTTGGTCAAACACATCTAATCTATGCATGTTACATATATCAGCAAATTCTAGTCCATGGAGGCTGGGCACCTAGGGGACCTTTCCCACCTCCAAGGGTGTCCCAGAAGCCATCTTGGGCATCCATTCACCAAGCCAGCAACATAGGAAATGAATTAAAGGCCATACCCAATAGCCAGCTGGTTGGAAGTGGCTGGCTCTTTTAACAGTCTGCTGCCTGACAATCAGATGGGAGGCAGGCAGACTTGAGCCAGGGGTGGGAAAATTCAGGGATGAGTCCAAGGTGAGCTGTTAGGAGGAAGGCCACTTCCCACAGATCATACAGAAACTGCTTACATCTCACAGGAGGGTAGGCCAGGCTCTTCATGAGGCAAAGGGAAATTGGTTAAGGTGGACATGCCAGTTCTTGCTCCTGAGGTTGAAGAGAGCAGGTCAGGAAAGAGGGCTGCAAGACTGTATGCAGAGCTCCCTGTTGGTGAGGATCCAGAAGGCTTGGGAAGGTCTTAAGGTGCCACAACACTTACTGCTAAGTTACATTTTTTAATTATTTACTTTTGGTATTACTTAATATTTGTGTTACATTACCATTATTTTTGAAACTCCAACAGTAACTAGTTTCTAGACATTAAAAAGATCTCAATCCACTCAATGATGTCATAGATCTGTGTATCCTTTTCTGCCTTGGGGCTTATTTTTTCTGCAGGAAATACATCTTTAACATTTAGGCCAGATGCAGAATCAGGTCTCCCTATAGAGCACCAGGGTGGGGCCATTGAAAAACATAGGCCCTTTCCCCACTTACCTTAAGCCCTGCGCTACTCGAGGAGAGTAGCGCGGGGTCCCTCGGCACTCCCCACTGAGAGGGGCAGCGACAGCGCAGCTGCCCCGACGCTGCTGCTGTTGCGCCCCTCAGCGCGAGGCATTCCTGGCGCTCTTTCAAAGGGCGCCTTTTGATGACCCCGCGAAGAGCGCGGGGTCGTGGGGACGCCGGGGCACGAGCCAGGGATGCCGCGCGCTGGGGATTGCCCTCAGAAAAGGCTAAGTGGGGAAAGGGCCATAGTGTGGACTGATGATAGGAACTGAATGCTTCCCTATCCATCTGGTCTTTAGTCTTTTTCCAGGTTGGGTTCAGCTGCTGTCATTTTAAGTTGCATTCTAAAGACAGTTCTCCTAAATTCTATCAAGTCAGAAATGACACATCTACTTTGTTAAATCAAGATTGGTTGGGAGGGGGGAGGTGTGCAGCAATGGGATGATGTCTACTAGGCATGTGATGGACCAACTTGGCATCCCTGCCCTACAATTTTCGTTTAACATTTCTTCCAACAATATAGATAAGCTCTGAAAAGCCAAATGACACGTTATACATAAAAGTGTGTATCAAAAGCCTGGCAGGTGCTGCTTTTCAGGAAAAACAGTTTTGGGAAGGGTGATCTGAAAAAAAGCTGTGGAGGCATGTAGTTGCAACTGAAAAGACGCCCATGGAAGGGAGGGGGAGAACGTACCCCTTACCTACTGCTATCTTTTTTCCTTTTTGCTCTAAACTGATGCAGTGATGTATCTGCCTAGGGACAGGGTACCCTCTGTCCCCAGGCGCCATTAATCTGGTCATGTGAGGGCCGCAAAATTGACCCTCGCATGACCAGGAAGACGGCAAGGCAGCAGGAAGTCCTGCTGCCTCATCATCTTCAGGCGCCCTAGGCCCTGCCCATGTTGTCATTAACATGAGTGGGCCCAAGGAAGCCCGAGGAAACTCCCCCCAAGCCTCACCCCCCTGGTATTCGGCACCCAGCCGGCAGTCCTTTCTGCCCTCCCCTCTGGAGAGAACAGAAGCAACTGAAAGGCTCCATCCTTGGCTCATTTGCTTTTTATAAGCACAGGGGTGGGCTCACCCCCAAGGCCCACTCCCATGCTTATCAAAACGAAGGAGCCGAGGATGGAGTCCTTCAGTTGCTTCTGCTCTTACCAGAGGGAAGATGGGAGCCGGGGGGGCGAGGCCCCGCTCCCCTGAGCCCCGCCTCCTGGCATAGTGAGGGGGGTGTCCGGAGAACGGCTGTCTCTAGGTGCCATTTTCCTACCATACACCTCTGAACTTATGCCACTTTTCCATAGATGCAGCTACTAGGATTTTTAATACTTGTGTTTGCATGTAATTGGTTGGATCCAGCAAGTGTTTTCACGGGGTAAAGATTTCTGCTCATAAAGCACTACTGTTGCAGTTTCACTTGTGGCAATCCAAAATGCCTCCTGAAATCTTACTCCTGGGGAAGAGGGGAACCTTAGGAAAAGGATTCTGGAGAACATTTTGAGGTGCCTGGGAACCCTGAAAATCATATTCTGCAAGGAGAATTATTTTATCATGGGAACTCTTTGCTGGACCCCTCCTAAATGTAATCTTACTTTCTATTTCCTTTATCACAACAGGTTCATTAGCTTTTAAAATACTTCTTTAATGTGGAATGCAATCAGTTGCTTTTGTTATCCTATTGAAAGCTGGTGCTGCCCCATGATGCATCTGGAAGATGCCTCCACTGCAGCCTCTTAACCTTCTTGCAAGTTTGGGGGCCACGGGGCGGGGGGAGGATGAAAAACTATGTAAAATGGTCTTTGATGTGCCACTTTATGCCTCACATTAAGGATGAGATTCTCTGAGCTCTATCCCAGTTGGGATTTATTCTCTTGTTGCTATCTGATTTTTGCTCCGATGATCTTCCATGGAACTTTGAGAAGCAGAACTCATGAAGAAAATGTAGAATAATCCCCAGTTCATACATGCATTATTTTTAAACCCCATGGGTATACTTTTCTGCATACTGAAAACTGGAGGATCCCAAGAAATGTATACCCATGAGTGGCAACATAGAAACAAAGAGAATTTTAAAAAGACCCTTTTTACAGCTACAGTTTTACAGCTACAGTTGAAGAGGTATATTATTATTATTGTTGTTTGTTTTTCTGAACCCAACTGTTCTTTCAGTCACACAGAAACAAAAACATCAAAGCCCTTGTCAAAATTAGCCTTTGTATGCTAAAATACAAAATAACTAAAAATTAGTCTACAGCATACTGAGATCTAATTTTGAGAGGGTGTGTAGCATTTATTTTGTAAAGCAGAAGAATGCAAATTAGCAGACTCTATTATGGAAGTCCTACAGCTCAGGATTCAGTCTGATTCAATCATGAATTCAGGTCTAATAAAGTTTGATAAACATCCTTGCTCCATATGTTTTTCTATAGCAATAGAATTGTTTGTCCTGTGCTGTACCAGCTCACCCTTGTTGTGACTCTATTCTTAATTTGGGAGGATTGCTTACAGTGATCTTGTGATCAGTTGGACACCCTGTAAAGTGAATGTGAAAAAATAAAACCCTAGTGCGTTCTGCAGAGGCCAATTTGCTGGTGGTCCCTGGCCCCTCCATGATTCGGGACATTAAGTTTCCTCCCGCAGCGGGCAAGGCGCTTCAGTACCGCTTCCCCAACATGCAGTGGAACAGCTTCTTTCCACCAACCATTAGGGTCACTTGCAGGACCTTTGGGCCAGTCTCCTGCGATAGAGGCCCTAAAAACTGAGCTGTTCTGCCGAGCTTTTGGAGGAGGGTAACCACTGATTGCCATCATCGGACGACTCCCATGAGAAGGAGCTGAATTTGATTGACTCTGAATTTTATCGCCATCTGTAGCTTTATTTTGTTTTTAGGTTTATTAATGGTTTTATAGTTTGTTGTGATTTTAATGTTTGATTATCTTGTACACCACCCAGAGCCCTTCAGGGGTGGGCGGTATACTAAATTTAATAAATGAATAAAATTAAATAATCTTAACTATGGCAACATTCATGCTGAACACCAGATGAGCAGCAGGTGGGTATTTCCCACCTTCTCCTTTCCCCAGCAGCCCTGAGGCCTCTGAAATGTTATTGTTATAAGTTTCAGGAGTTTCATGAACAAAATGCCATGAGGTATAGAGGGGCAACTGTGAAGTAGGGAAATTGGGTGACATTGGCTCCACTTCTGCCCAAAAGATACCTTTGTATGAGCCAAAACTCTGCCTGTAGGAAGATGTTGCCATTTCCTTTTATACGCTACAGACTATCCCATTATGCACAATGTAATTTTGTCCACAAGGCTCCTGCATTTCCCAGCATTCACTTTTTGAAGGTCTCAGTAGGTTCCTAGGGAAAAGGAGGTAGGAAAGATCCACATAGGATACCTCTGAACAGCTACTTTATGCTGTTGCAACATTCAAGAAAAGATGTTTTGAGCAATAACAATTTATTTATAATTCCAGGAGAGCCAGTGTGGTGTAGTGGTTAGGAGTGGTAGATTCTAATCTGGAGAACTAGGCTTGATTTCCAACTCCTCCACATGAGTAGTAAATTCTTATCTGATGAACTAGATTTGTTTCCTAATTCCTACTGGGTGACCTTGGGCCAGTCACAGTTCTCTCAGAGCTCACTCAGTCCCACCTACCTCATAAGGTGTATGTTGTGGGGAGAGGAAGGAAAAGAAAGTTTGTAAACTGCCTTGAGTCTCCTTACAGCAGAAAAAGGAGGGATATAAATCCAAACTCTTCTTCTCCTTCAGGTAGTTTTTAGTTGAGTTTTTTTAAGGATGAGTAGGGCTTGAATGGGAGGGAAGGCATCATAGTATAGCCTGGTCTTGTCAAGAAGCTGAGCAGAGTTGGTACTAGGATGGGGATCATCATGGAAGACTGTGCAAAGGAAGACAATGGCAAACCACTTCTGCTGCTCACCAGCCTTCAAAGTCCCTTTCTGGGATCGCCATAAGTTGGTTGTGACTTGGCAGCATATATGTATGTATACAGGGCTTGAATCAGACATGACAGGGAAGGTGTTGCTGTCACTGAAAACATCAGGCCTCATCTCCACTGGATCCTCATCTCGATAGGTAATATCTAATAATCCAGAATGTGTCATGTGACATCTTCATACTGCCAATTTCCCTACCCTCATGACTTCACTGATGTACATTTATGGAATAAGGAAACTTGCAGTGTGGCAACATCACAGCTGATGTTTTACATGACAGGATGTTAACAGGTGGAAAGAGGAGGAGATGCAAGATCTGCTGTTTAGGGTGACAGCCATTGTGTCCCATTATCTCCATTTCTGATCAAAGATAACAGTATTTCAGAAAATCCTGTGTTGAAATTAATACTGTGTAGAAATTAATTAATCAGAGGCTACAACTGTTCTCACTGTACAGCAGACCATGGAATTGTATAGCCCTATCTTGTCAGATCTTGCAGGCTAAGCAAAATCGGTGCTTGGAAGAGAGATCACCAAGGAAGACTCTGAAGAGGAAGGCACTGGCAGCCCACCTCTGCTCCTCACCTGCCTTGAAAGCCCCTTGTTAGGTTTGCCTATCAAGGTGTGACTTGATGGCAATTTATATACACACATAGTCACCAAGAACTGCAAAAAATTAATAGTTTTCTAATACATTGGAACCCACTTACTAAATGTACCTTGGGTCTTGTCTAAAATTTCCATGGAAAAAAGATTTCCGAACAGAGAGAATGATTTCCATGCTTCCCATTGCCCACTGCAACTTGAAATGTATCCCAAAAGAAGGTCCCTGGGGGACAGAGGACTTCCAGATATAGCTTGGGGGGAGTCAAAGGTCTGCTGTGGGAGGAGGGAATTGGTGAAAATTACCCCCTTCCAGATGTGAAACTTTTATAGCCCAATCCACAGGCAGCTGGGGATGGCACTGCTGCAGTGCTGCCCCACCTCCTCCACAACGTTTTTCAGCAATGCAGGGAGGCAGTACATTTTTTAAAAAAATCTCCACTGCTAGAAAGCCTTCCATAGGACTAAATGGAGTTATGACACCCAAAAGGATGATGTAAGTCCAAGCCCTGGGCTGTGGCATACCAGCCAACAAAGCCAGGGTGGAAGCTGACTAATGGTGGCTCCACCCTTGTAATGCCCCATCCCATCCCATCTGCATGCCAGCATCCAATGGGATGCCAGCACAGCTCCATAGCAGTCCAGATTTCCAGGTTTTGCCACCACAAAGCTGAGGGGCAGCCGGCCACCGGCACCTTTCCCCCCTCCACCAGCACGGGTGCCCCACGCCTGCAGAGGAGAAAACACACCGGTGCAGCCCTGTGTCGGCTCTACAACTAAATTCAATCTCCAAAATAGGATTGCACAGTTAGAAGGGATCCATGCCATTATTTTCCACAAACTTTTCTTTAATCAGGCAGAATTTTACCCAGTATACTGCATTAGTAAAGTGCTTTCTCCAATAATAGAAGGGTTAAATTAGAAGCACTCTTAAGTCTCAAAATACAGTTCCTTCTGAAGTGACCATGCACTTTATAATATTGTTTCCTGACCATTAGAGAAATATTGACAAGAAGTCAAAATTCATTAAAAAAAACAGGAAAGAAGGCAACTGACTCACAAAACCCAAATAGAATGAATAAAGTCCTAGATTCACAATAAAGCTCCTTTGTGAAGACAAACTTGGCAAATATCTCAATGGTCTTCTATACTTCAATGGTCATTTCTTTCCTTGGGAAAGATTCCCTTCTGCAGCCAATCTCAAATGCATCTGCATACAGCCCTCCTGTTTTTTGAATTGAGGTCAAGGAATAACCCATTCCTACTTGATATAAGTCAGTGCGTTGCCCTCAGGGAAGTCATAAGGGTGGCGTTTCCTGAAAACATGGCCCACACGGCTGCAGGGAACGATCTCCAAGCTGCCTCCACACATCCATACTCTGAAGGAAAGCTCTAGAAAAGATCCACAGAGTTAGAAAACTAAAACAAGAAAACCAAGGGTTTTATCCAACCTCCCCTCCCAATAGTCTAAGACAGGGGTCAGGACTCCCCACCCCTTTTGAACCTGTGGTCACATTTGGAATTCTGACAGGGCATGGTAGCAGCAGCAACAAAATGACTACCATAAAATGGCTGCCACAGAAGGCAGAGCCAGCCCCAAAATGATTGCCACAGCTTAATGTCAGTAATACAGTGTAGATTCTCATGTAGTGGTGGCAGCTGCTGCCAAAGCAACGTTTTGAAAAATCTGCACTGCTAATCAAATCTCCAATAGTTAATCAGAAGCCTTGCTGTGTAAACCTCCTTCCTAGCTCTATCCACTTCCTAAAAAGACTTGGTGGGTGACAGAAAAGGTGTCAGCAGGCATCATGTTGGGGACCCCTAGTCTAAGATATTATATCTCAGTTATTCCCCCCCCCCTTTTCAGTTTGCACAGGTGAAAAAACATGGACAAGGGCAAGAACAGGTAAAGTAATAGAAAGTGAGAATTTGGTAGCATTGTGTTGATGGCTTTCTCTGAAATGGAAAAACCCTGCTCTGCTTTTAAGTGGTTCCTGCTCCCTGGTCCTTCTAATCAGATTAGTGTAGATTAATCTTCTCTTTTTAGACAAACCTTAGAGACAAACCACATGTTACGGCAGAGAGCTATATCTGAATCACAAGATTTCTTCTTTATGACTAAAGGAGTGTTGGGGGAAGGGGGTGCATTGAATTGGAGCTGCTGCACTGATGAAAGGTGGTAACCCCTTCCACCCACACAATTTCCTCCGATAAATATCCTCATCTTCCAAAACCTGCAGTTCACTGTGTGTGGAAGGGGTGGGGGAGACAGAAGCTTCAGCACAGCTACAATCAGAGATTGTCTGTGTTATAAATGTTGTTCAGCCTTTTCTGAAAAGTTGCCAAAGCATATGACATTATGCTCTCATCACAGAATCCTATTATATTTCAATTGTCTACAAGACCTCCCGACAAAAGGGAATTATTCCAGTGGTAGGATTCAAATAATTTAACAACTGGTTCTGGTGGTAGGAGTCAAATAATTTAACAACTGGTTGTTTATATGAATCATTTTAACAACCGGTTCTGCCAAAGTGGTGCAAACCTGCTGAATCCCACCACTGAATTATTCTGGTCAGAACAGAAGAGGAATTTTTATTTATTTATTTATTGTTTCGATTTATAAACCGCCCCATCCCCTGGGGGCTCTGGGCGGTGAACAACATTCACATATACAATTAATTAAATCGATAACAACAATATAATACTAAAAACCATTAAAAGCTACTTAAAAACAGCGGTTAGCATCATAATAGGTGCCCTATTGGGACTCACTTACAAGGAATGAGAGTATAATGTGAGAGTATAATGGGAAATACATAGGTAGGGATCTTAAGGGCATGCATGAACAATGATTCAGTATGGCAAACATCATGAGAGTCCAAAACAAACATTTCAGCCACATCCATCGCTGATATCAAGAACTGTCAATAATTAAATGAATTTTGGTAAGGCATGTAACTCATATGAATATTGTTTTAGAGGATATCTGCACAGGTACATTTTCAGGTTTCTTTAAAAGTCATTATATATTAAAAGTGCTTGCGCAACCCACATTATTCATGGAGCAGGTCTTGAGATTTCAAAGTTTGTATAGGTGTCTTTTATAAAATGTGCCAAATCTGTTGTTTTCAATAGATCAGATCCTGGAACTGTATATGTTAACATCTCACTTTACACCGCCAAATGGTGCTTTTATTTATTTTCCTAAAGCGCAGTTTGGTCTATATTTATTTAGACCCACAATCTTTTGGAGGTTTTGCTGCCTTGAAGGGGAAATCCACTTTTCTATTCAATAACATGGATCAGACAGTTACTAGACCTTTGATGTTCTAAAGCTCATTTGAATCCCTGAATAGGGGTGACCTTGCCAAGGTATATAAACTTTACCTCTTGCTTTGCAAACCTGCTGGCTGGATATCAGGACAGAAAAACAAAACAGACTCTCTCTCACACACATACACACACCCCAACACACACACACACACACACACACACACACACACACACACACACACACACACACACACACACACACACACACACACCCTTTTAAATGCATTCCTGCCATTATCAGCATATTAGTCCTTTTCAAAGCACCTAGATCCTTTTGATTTTTTAACTTTTCTGACACATTCTTTTCCCCTCCTACACCCTCAACAAAACTGCTATGTTTACAGTAGACACACCTTCAATTAACACACTAATTGTGATAGCCTTAGCTTGCTTGTGCAATAAATAATATAGCTTACATTTTCCAAGATTTCCCTATTCAAATAAATATGCCCAAAAGGATATCTATGTGGATACACGCAGGCAACATCAATAATAATATAGATCTTGCCAAGCCTTTGTTTAGCAATTTGTATAATGATATTGACATTATGCAGATCCGCACAGTAGTGATAGGAAACTGATCTTATCAATCTGAATGGAGTCCTTGAATGATTGCTGGAGCTCTAATTTGCAACTACTAGAAAATGTATGTTGCTGTCTAACCAGGAGCTGCAAGAATGATTTGCAAAAGACTGAAGAGAGGAACATGAAAAGAAAAAGTCAAGGCACCCACTCACCAAAGTTCTCTCCTCCCCAGATGTCCATCTGAGTGTCGTATTTCCCCAGATGGTTAAACCAAGACTTATTGATCACAAAGATGCCTCCAGCTATGACAGGTGTTCTGGGGGAAACAATAGAGGAAATAACACATCTAATATTAGAAAAATACCTTATACTCAAAATGAAAACTTTGCACTGATGCAAAATAATATTCTAATATCCTCTTTACAGTGATGGGCAGCCCAATCCTATGGGGTGGGGCTGAATGAACTCTTGGAGCCAGTGCAAAGGTGTGCTGGCATGTTTGCCCACCCTGCTGGTGTAAGTAGCATTTATGCCAGTGAGGAGGGCAAATTGGGAGGAGGGCAGGTGCTACGGATGTTGACAGCATCTGACCTGTAAGAGAGACAAGCCCCCAGAGCTGAATCAGTGTCCTGAAGGATGCTGGCACAGCTGGAGGGGTTCCGGGGGCATTTGTGGGAGTGGAGCTGACTTCAGTCAACTTTCATTGGAGTTTAGAACTGGGAATTCCCCCAGCATAGCCCTTGGACTTATGCCACTGGGAAAGGTGTCGTAAGTCTGTTTTAGGCTATGGAGAGCTTTCAAATAGCCAGGGAGTTTCTGGCATTTGCTGTCTCCCTGCACCACCTGGAAGCCCTCTGGAGGTAGAACAGCAGCAGCACCGTCCCCAGCTGCCTGAGCCTTGTGGATTGGGATATTAGAAATAATAGCCATTAGACCTCATACATTTTTACAAGACCTTACAGAAATTCTTACACATAGTAGGGGTGATTTCTCAACCAAGCGTAAGAGCTCCACATTCAGCTCTTCCCCTTCATCCTGCTCCTGTCCCTGGTGCAAAATTCCTTTTTTCTGACAGGCCTTGGCTGCAGTCAGTGTTACACTGGCTTATATTCAACCAGGATTTGCTAAATGAGCTTCTAAAACAGTTTTAGAATCCTGGTTAATCAAGGAACCTGTTCAGCTGTAAATACCATTAATGTCTGTTCCAATGGATCATTTAAATCTGGTTAGGAAAAGTAGGAGAATTCATGCCAGAGATGGGGGAGAAAAGGACAAGGAGCACAGCCTTACTTGATCCCTTAACCACGGCAACCAGTTATGTATGCATTAGTCCTAGGTCACATTATCTGATTTTTAGTGCTTCTTTCATACCCATCTTGATCCTCTAGTTCTAGTTCCTTGCCGAGAAGCTGGGAAAGTGTCCCATGGAACAGAGCTGATAAAGTTTCCCCAAGCCACAAAACTTGCTGATCCTAGTCATCCATGAGTACCAGCAGAGTCTGCAACAGGCTAACACACCTTCATGTTTTGACTGCAGAGACTGAAAGTACTGCATCAGAGCAGTGTGCAATGTGATGCAGTGGCTGGAATTCTGGACCCAGTCCAGAGGGACCCAGGCTCAATGCCTCACTTGCTGTGATACTCAGAGGCTTGGCTTGGCTTGGTCATTCTCTCTCAGCTTAACCTACCTCACATGGTTGTTGTGAATATAAACAAAGGAGGTGGGAACCCTGTACACCATTCTGAATTCCTCAGAAGAAGGGTAAGTTACCTGGATAGCCCAAACTAGCCTGATCTCATCAGATCTCAGAAGCTAAGAAGGGCTGATCCTGGCAAGTATTTGGATGGAAGACCTCCAAGGAATACCAGGGTTGTGATATGGAGACAGACAATGGCAAAGAAGAAGAAGAAGAGTTTGGATTTATATCCCCCCTTTCTCTCCTGCAGGAGACTCAAAGGGGTTTACAATCTCCTTGCCCTTCCCCCCTCAGAACAAACACCCTGTGAGATAGGTGGGGCTGAGAGAACTCCGAGAAGCTGTGACTAGCCCAAGGTCACCCAGCTGGTGTGTGTGGGAGTGTACAGGCTAATCTGAATTCCCCAGATAAACCTCCACAGCTCAGGCGGCAGAGCTGGGAATCAAACCCGGTTCCTCCAGATTAGATACACAAGCTCTTAACCTCCTATGCCACTGCTGCTCCAACTCTGCTGCAAACCAACTCTGAGCATCTTTTGCCTTGAAAACACACCATTAGTTGCCATAAGTCAAATGTGACTTGAAAACAACAACAAAAATAAATGAATAAATAAAAATCCAGGCAGTATAAACAAGCCCTGCATAAAATATTGTTAACTACATACTCCTCAAGACTGGGCCAGGTTTGGGGCCATTATCTGCAATACATCATCTCAAAACGGGCAATTAGTATCACAACACAGTGACAAACCATTCCTAAAATGAGGACAGTGACATGTCCCCAACTCACAATATGGGGTGATGGTGCACATTCATTACTGTCTGAAAAACCAATACCTTATGCAATGCATGTATTATAGCAGTACTGGGTACTCAAGCTAACAAACTGAGTTGCAAGTATTTGTCAGGAATATGAAAACTGTTCAGAGAACAATACATATTGATTAACTGTAGCTTGTAAATGTCCCACACGTGACTTCTGGACACTTCCATGGAAACATCAGTGAATAGAGCAGACTAGTTCTTCTACACAAAGAGAAATATTGCACATAAGTTTACCTTATGGACTGGGTGGGGTCTGTTCTAGACATCTTTTGCTCAATGGGGATCTGCTCCCACTTAAAGTGAAGGCTCCAGTCAAATCCTGAAATACAGAATAGGGTAGAACAAGGAAATACGTTTGCAGAGTCTCAGACTCGCCACGAAAACCAGCAACGAGAAAATCTCTGCGATTTAAAACTCAGCAACACATGCACCCTTTCTCCATTTGGGATATGTCAGGAAGACCCCCTCATGTTAAACAGATAT
Organism: Sphaerodactylus townsendi; assembly: GCF_021028975.2. Taxonomy (NCBI): domain Eukaryota; kingdom Metazoa; phylum Chordata; class Lepidosauria; order Squamata; family Sphaerodactylidae; genus Sphaerodactylus; species Sphaerodactylus townsendi. The sequence goes on along the minus strand of NC_059426.1, from coordinate 119,642,484 downwards.
GAATAACATTACCATGTACAGCTTACCATTAAATGAGGGTGATTTTGTTTTCGCACATGTGATCTTACAGCAGCAAATGCTTTCTATATACCACCAACATGCAGACATGAGCTTGGCCTTAAGATATTCCTACAGATGTGTGCTCTGTTCCTTAGCAATATTTGTCTGTGCTCAGTTACATTCCAGATCTTCCAATGTGTATTCCCAGAGTAAAATGCAGTAATTCGTGTTTCATCTTTCCCCTCCACTTGTCCTATGCCTCATTGGCTGCCAAAGTTATGAGACATTAATCAGCACTCTCAGTGGGATGATGTGTATTCCTAGGAACAAAGTCTTTCCTTTGCTGTAATTGCCTTTTCCTCATGTGGATCAGAAAAATGCTTCTTGATTTACAACATTTACAAATGGGGTAGATGCTGCGGGATGGATGGCGGATGCACAAGGGATCTACAAGACTGAAAGGGGGGAATGTGGAGCCTTGTACTTGCACACTGGAGAGAGAGAGTACTAAGTATAACAGGGTTCCAAAGATTAGAAGGGCATGATTTCCACATGGGGACAGGCTTGTATGGTTACCGCATTGTGTTGCCAATAACAGGCAGCAGCAACAAGGCTTCCATATGGCAGGTTTTCTTGCTAAATTCCCCCAGCAGCACCCATCCCTTCATGTGAGCAATTGAGCCTTTTCCAATCATTTAAAAGAAGCAAGTGAATACTGATAGATCAACATTACAACAATCTGTGCATCACATTCTCCAAATTCTCAGCTTTCATTTTTTTAAGATTTAAGTTTCTAGTCCCTTTTGATGCAGAGATTTGCCTTTTCCCTCCTATCTCCACAATGCAAAAGATGAGAGAATCACTTTCTGTAAACCAGAGCTGGGAATTTAAAGAACCTGATACACAGTTTTTTTGTAATGTTGTATTGTACGTATAATAATATAACATTGGTGATTTTTTTTAAAAAGTCCTTAATGGTGAGGGGTGTAAATGGGTACAGCAGCTTGAGATAGGAAAGTTCTATTCAATTACTAGAGCTCCACTCATGGTATTTTGGATTCTCTCTTATTCTTCAGTATCCTGTTCCAGAAGAGGAACTATTAACCTGCCACAGCTAAATAAAAAAAATTAAAAATGGGAAGCGCGTACATTATTTAAGTGGATAGGCTGCCATTCCATTTGGTCATGCTGCACAGCAATCTGGTAAGGAATGAAATTCACAGACTATTGGAAAGGGGCATATTATGCACAACTGCACCTTTCATAGGAAGCAAATGAAGCTGGCATGAATGTCAGCCACATCATAAGGTCCTCTTGTGTTGCTCAACACTTTTAACATTAAAGGAGCTCCATGAGTACAATTATACTTTTATTAGAATCCACAGCACTTAGGTAACATATGACCATGGGGCCGTGGCTCAGTGGTATAGCCTCTACTTTGCATGCAGAAGGCCCATGGTTTATTCCCTGATATCTCCAGCTGATAGGTGGGAGCCATTGGCAGTCAAGGTAGACAATACTGATTTTGGCAGACCAAGGGACTACTTCAGCACAGGGCATCTACAGCTATTTATATGACCAGGTCCTAACAACCTGTAGCAAAAGTCTAATGCATGCAGTAGACAGCAAAGGTTAACAAGCATACATTTATAAGCACAAAGTAGAGGAAGTCAGCTAAATGAGGTAAAACAAAGGATACATCCTAACAGCAGAGGTGCAATTCATAATCCAGCTCAACTGACATTAAGAACATAATGGAAAGCAAAAACCTACTGGTAACACCCTATTGCAGTGATGGCAAACCTTTTCGAGACCAAGTGCCCAAATTGCAATCCCAAACCCACTTATTTATTGCAAACTGCCAATACGGCAATATAACCTGAATACTGAGGTTTTGGTTTAGAAAAAAATGGTTGGCTCCAAGGCGCACGTTACTCGGGAGCAAGCTTGGTGAAACAACCATGCAACGCTTCGAATGGGTGAATCACAACCCTAGGAGGGTTTATTCAGAAGCAAGCCCCATTGCCAGCAACTGAGCTTACTCCCAGGTAAAGGATCATGCCCAGGCCAGCCTAGATGTGTGTGTGTGTGGGGGGGGGTGATTTTCCACCACCCCCACATGACAAATTCTGCATGTATGCCCACAGAGAGGGCTCTGAGTGCCGCATCTGGCACCCGTGCCATAGGTTCGCCACCATTGCCCTATTGAATGCTACTAAGTAGGGAGCCTAAAAATTCACATTTTTGGACTGGAATAAAATCTATAAATTTAGCTAAACTGTATCAGCTTAATTTGTTTTATATAATTCACAAGATGTTTTTAATGTTTTCAGGTTCTTTTGCAGAATTTAGATCTTCATGTCATTTAGAAAGAACTAGGAAATAAATGTACATAAAATATAGAAAACTGTGTAAGAAATCAGATTTGTAAGACTAGGTTCACCTGGGGAGGAACTGGGAAGTAAAGGTTTACCCTCTCCTGCCAATGTATTTCTACATTTCTTCCAAAACTACGAATGCAAACACATACAAAAATGGGTGAAATCATAGGTTTTCAGGCATGTTTTACAACAGGGATCAAAAGGGCCGTTATGTCGAGGTAATGCTAAGAGAAAGAAAAAGCCCTTTCTTCAGAATGTGTCCATTGGCTGTACATACCTCCCCTTAAATCTGCTGATGCTGCTAAGTAGGCAAAATTGTCCAAGCTTATCACATCAATGATAGGACTCACTACCCGAGTATAATCCTGAAAGAATGGAAAAGAAAGAGAAAAAAATTAGAATTCAGGGGGAAGGTGTAAAGATTAAGCTTCAGGAAATCAGAGACCATGAGATTTATGCACATGGCGGAATGGGAAAAATATTTGCATACCGTACTGCATCCCTTTGTTACCTCTGGGCTTCTTTCCGGTAAGAAATAATCTATGGCTTTTGCATATAAGATTGGAACCAATTGCTGTTTTGCAGGAGTGATACAAAGAATGAGACTCATTTAATGAGGGAGAGTCATAATATAACGGCTATTGCAACATGCCCACTTTCCGTTTTCCAGTCATATACACAGGACAGAATTGCAAAGGGATACACAGTGACTATCAGATGGTGCAGTTATGCTTTGATTTCCTTTGGTCACCCCAAGAAAGCCACTCATGGACTACTATCAAGCGAGCAGGAAATTGCTTCTTCCGAGGAAAGCTATTTCCCTTTCCTCTGAAAAACTTAAAACACACACACACACAACTCCCACTGCAGTTCTTCAGCAATTTGCTTGTTTTAAAACCATTTCACTGGCATCGTTTCCCTCACACTGTTCAGTGACATCTGCCTACTTCAAGTAGTCGGCAGTAATTGTTCCAGTTAATCATCTTCTAGAAAAATCGCTCTCTCCAACTGTGCTAACAGCTTCAGAAGGTGTGTCCAGACCAGATGTTTTCCCAGGGATATGTCCTGAGAACAGCTGGTGAAGTTTGCATCATATCCCATGTGGGGTCTCTAATTAGAACTGTTAATTCTAAATTTTGTCATTGTAAAGTCTCCATTAAAGAAGCACTCACTTCCTGGGAAATAGTTCTGCTGATAAAGCTATTATTCCAGCAGGGAGACAGCTTTTACGGGTAAGGATGCTGCTCAAAACAGTCATCTAGGGTGCTCACTTACAAGTAGAGCTATCCACAGGTAGGCAGCCCACTTCAAGTGACAGTCACTTATGGTCTAGTCAGTTTTACTTGTTAGAAGAAGCCATTACCCACCTTTAAGATCACCATCAGTTTGCTGTTTGCAAGTGTGGCTTCCAGCCTACCACATAGTGACAGCTTGACATCTTCTGTCAGCAGATCTACTCACAAATAATCATTTCAAACTGTTGCCTGTCTTGGCAGACTGGGAACTGGCTTACAAGGAATTCATGAGCTGCTCTTTGCATGTTCAGGTTTCAAAATGCAACAAGCAACACATAAATTTAGGAGGAAGAGAAGAGGGGAGATTCCTCCTTCTCCCAGAGACAATTTTGGAAGAGAGGTTAATTTGGACACAACTCACTGAGGAAGTGATTAACAGTCTGGAGGCTTGCTTATCTTGGTAGATGCTTGGTAGGATTATGAAAAACAAGAGGGTGAGCAAAAGGCCGTAAGCTGGTTTCCATTTAAGTCAGTGCGATGCCAACAAATTTGTCATCTTCCATGTTTAGGCAATACATTTCTATGGGCCAGAGACAACAAACAGAGCTGGCGCTGACAACCTCCAGATCTAAATGCCAAGTGGCATGATATGCCAAACACAATAAACTTCAAAAAATATGGCCGTGAAAATTGTGAGTGAGGGAGCTGTCCAAGGAAGGGAAGCTATCACACTTCCACACCCCAGTTCCTTAGCAGAGGGATTGTGTCAGCAGAGGGAGTGTGTCTTGACCCTGAATACTGAGATATTGACACCAGTATCTTTGCATAGGTTGAGTCCAAGGTTCCCATCTTATGTGATGTGTGACTGGTGGTTCTTTTCATTTCCCATGTCCTCAGCACTTGATTCAGGTCACAACTGTGGCACGCATGGATAAAGGGCTTCAGTTTTCCCACTCTGCACCATTTTCTCAATCTGCCATGGACTTGAGGATGAACTATTTGGTCCACTGGGGCAACCCAGATGTACGTTTGTGGGTTTCCCAAACAGGTCAAATAGTTCCCCTCCCAAGCAAAGACGGTTTCAGGTAAGGGAATGGGGAGGAAGGCAGAAGCCCCTTCTCTATGCGTGTTGCAGCTGTGATCCAAATCAAGGACAGCTTTCAAATCATATGTGATAGTTACACAGGACACACAGGGTAGGACACTAGACCCAACCACTGTACTCTGCAATCTATGAAGACACCCAGCAAATCCCAACCATCTATTAATAACAGACTTTTGGGAAAAGTTGGACCTGGCTCCAAACAGCAGGACTGAGCTTCACCTCTGCGCACATCCCTTGTTGTGAAGGTGGTTGGTCACAAGGGCCGCCATTGCTATTGTCGCTATTGCCAGCAGCAAGATTTTATGAGCAAATATAAAGGAAAGGTTTATCGGTTAGTGAAAGGGAGGATTTATTGAGCAGAGGCTTTTAAGTCTCCAGCTCCAAGGTTTCTTGGCACTCAGCTGAACTTTTATGTAGCCTGCATTCTCCCGCCTTTCTTGGGGCCCAAGATCTTTCTTCTGAGAAGGAGAAAGCAGGCCTTGAAGATAGCAGGGACATCTTCCCTCCCCACTCAGCTCTGCCACAACAGATTTTTCTGTGTTGTCACATCTCCTCTCTGACCCTCTTGGCATGTGTGGATGAGAGTTGCAAATTCAGCTGTATGGTTTTCCCTTCTACACTCCAGGCTCATGACATTTTCCATACTCACCCCACATAATACAACATTCCAGAACTCAAGTAAGAGATTCCCCTTCTGGGATACATTTTGGAGGACATTAGGGGAGTCACAGAAACAGTTGTGAGAAGAAATTCAGTAAAAAGAAAAAGGAGATTGGAAACCCTAATTTCTACTTGCAGTACTGTATCTCATGAACAGAGGTACTATGCAGGGGAAGAAGGGAGAGGACACCTGCTCACCTCTCTGACTCTTTGAAGCATAGGCTGCAGCCATTCACTGTTCACCTCACAGTGACTGTCCAAGAAGGTCAGAATCTCTGCTGTCGCTGAATCAGCTCCTCGCACACGAGAGCGGATGAGCCCTAAAAGGGGGTTGAGACAAATGGAGACAGAGAATAGTGGGAAAGGACAGGATACAATTATTTAGGGGAAAAGAGAAAAGACTGCTCTTGCTAAACTAGCAGAGACCAAATGTGCATGTAGCTCAGCGCTTGCTGCAAGTCACATTCTTGAACTGATCTTATTGTAATCAGGAAACAGGGTAATCCATCTAGTGTTGATTCCATTATCATGGGCAGATACCTAAGTAGTGAAGGCATAGGAGACAGCCCTTCAGATTCATGGATCCAAATAGCCGTAAGGGATTTTTAACTAATTGGACCAGTCAAGATGCTGAAATCCTAGTTAACGCCTAGAATAGGAAGCAGATTGGGGGGTTGACATGACTAGCTGCCACTGCACAGTCCTCTCTGTGGCTAAAGGGAGAGTGTGAGGCAATGAGGGAGTGAGGATGCTAACTTGAGCACATGTAGATGGAATCTCATGGCAAATTCAAATGAAGTGGCCTAGAGCCCACTGGAAGGCCCACTTTTGGGCAGCAATGGCAAAAGAAACTTCCTTCTCTAACTTCAACTGTGGCTGTGGCCTTTTCCAGCAGAGCTTTTCCAAATGGTGAAAAAACTTTTACATCCAAGTTCCTCTTCACTGGAAGGAGTACGTTATTTGGTGCCTCACTGAGGCAGCTTTGTGGAATTCTCTGTGAAGCAACTGATTATATCTTTTTTGATTTTGACTCTACCATGAACTCAGAATCCTCTAGGTCTTCTGCTGGTCAACTCATATTGGATAGTTCCAGTTGCTAACATCTGAAAATGTGGATGGGATATTTCAGTCAGTGCACATTTCAGTTCTTCTGCTTGACCCCTGTCCTTTGTGTTTAGTATTAAAAAGCTGGGATAAGCTGATGGTCTTCTTGCTGGGTCCAGTGGGTGTCATCCACACGAATCATATTATGTCAGTTTTGCAGTAGCTCTCCTGGTTATCAGTCTGCTTTAAGGTCAAATTCAAGGGGTCAATTTCAGGTTTTTCCCTAGGAACTCTGTATGACCTGGGATATTTGATGGAGCAAGTTTTCCCATATCAACTTATTTACTTGTGGAGATCCAGAACTAAGATGTTGACGATACCAAGGCAAGGCAAGGCTGGCTTCAACCGTCAAAATAACCTGTTCATACTAGCCAATATCCCTTTACCATTTATGATCTGTCAAATCTTAAGTTCCTCCTTAGTAAACATCAAGCTTTTGACCCCCTCCCCTGCCTTCTTTAGGTTAATTTATTTTTTTTGCTATTTCTAGGATGTCCCCAAACTATAAGCCTCTCTTGTTTTAGGATTGACCTAGTTTTGCTTTGCTACTTCTTGATTAACACAAGCCCTTCACTACTGGATATAACTGTACAATTACGATATTGTATTGTTTTAAAACATATTTATGGCTTATTTCGTGCATTATTGCTTTTTTGCTTTGAATTTTTTAAAGGTGGATGACAGATGTTCTAAATAAACAAGCAAATAATTTGAGCATGGGAATCAATTTAAAATGAATAAGCTAAGGGTAGACATCTGGAGGCACAGACAAGGGTGATGGCTGAAACCGTCCATTTCCAGGATTTCCAAGTACATTTTTTAAAGCCTGTTATTACTTCACCTCCTTTAACTTGCACCAGTGCCCACATGGGGTCAGCACGTATTTCTCAGCTAAGAAGTGACCTACAGTCTGGAGGCTCATTCAACAGGCAATGACCCATACTAATGCGGACAAGCCCCACGGAGCCAGAAAGCAGAGAACCTTAACAGTGCTTAAGTGGCTTTGAAAGAGTGATGTGGTAGTTCCCATCTCCTGGGTGTTAAAAAAAGAAAAGGCTGAGCCTTAGAAGCATGGGTGACAAAACACAACGTGCCTATGATTGAAAACATTATTAAAATGCTTGTTAAAACTTAAGAAGTATGAGTCAATGCCAATATCTCTAAATCTAGAAATAAATTATGTTTTAATGTCATAATAATTGCAGACAAGACTGCTAAAAATGTGGGATGGAAAAAATGTGAGACTTGTGAACTGCCCCATGGGAATTAGTTACAACCTGCCTTGTATCAAAAAACAGTTCACTCCTATACTCACTCCTAATGCTCAACACCATCCATTAAATTTTTTTGTGAAAACTTAGGATCTAGTCTTAGCTAAAGCTTTGCTGTTTAAATAAAGGATGGTCTGGATTGCCCAGGCTGAACTGGGGAGGGGAGACTTCATCTGTTGTTGTTTTTTAATGAAGCAAGGAAAGGGATGCGATGGACTCAGAGGGTGATGTTTGTATGTCTCTCCATCTGACATCTTCACTTGGTCTGCTGTTGTGCTTTTGCCCCTTGCAAGTAGATGCTTCCCACAAAGTGGGCTCACCTTCTCGCCGACTGTTCCTCAAACATTTGACCTTCGGTATCTTGGTAAGGAGCTGGCAGTCTTCAGCTAAAGACAAGAGGAAATAGTTGGCTCGAGCACACAGAATCAGGAGAAAGATGCAATTAATTATTCCCATGTTTCTGAACACAGGGCAATGCTTTGCTTTCACATATAATATTACTTAACAGATGGTTTCCACAGCAGTTTTCATCCCTGTGGTGATTTCCAGTCAGTATTTAAAGGGTAAATGAGCAAAGTCTGGATCACCAATGGTGTTAAAAGCAATGGGGGGGGGGGGGGCTTCAGGGGGAAGGCAAGTGGTAAAGGAAAGCTTGGAGAGTTGCTTCCCTTCTGTGACTTCCCCAGTGCCAATAACCCCCTCCTGAGGGTGGCTTGTAAGGGAAAAGAGGTCTTGAGGCCTTTGTGATATGTGGCTGCACTTCTACCCAGGAAGGACTAATACCATAGACAGCTTAGGACATAACAACACACTCTGCCAGAAGATGAAAGCTTCACAAACCCTTATATTCTTGTTAATAGGACTGTGAGGTGTAGGTGGATAGGAGTGTAGATCAATATCATTCTCCAGAATCCCTATACCCTGGCTTTTTATCCCATTGGAAACCGGGGGGGGGGGCATAGAGGGATTGTAATGAAGAGGATGTAAGAAACTCTCTCCCACCAGTCAATGTCCTGCAAATGCCAGTCTTTGTATTGTAAGGCAAACTTGAGTAAAGGGACACCATATTTACTCTACAGGTCTGCCCTGTGATACATAAATGAAAACAAGGCATGTGCCATAATCTGGAAACACGCAGGGAAAGGAAGAAAAAATGCGGTGAAGAGATTATTTCTTGCTATTGTTGGTTAGTAACAATTCATCCTTTCTCGAGAATATGCACATGTGGTAGTTTGTTCTCTGCATCATTATCCATCATGAAGATCCAGAGAGTTCTAATGGCGAGAAAATTAAGCTTGACTTTTTGGAGGTTAATGCTCAGGTCTCATCTCAGTTCTAGCCCAATGTCTTGGGGAAAGTATCCAGATTTTTCTTCATTTAGGGAAAAACACCTCTTTTTTTAAAAAAAAGTTGTTGCACAGATATGTGCCTTGAACCTCAGTAACAAAGGCAGGTTATAAACAAACAAATAAATAAGGTGCCTTAAATAGTTATAATCTGATCCTAACCATATTTGCTCCCATTCAATAGGGATTATTTCCTTGTAAGCATGCTTAGGGTTGCAGTGCTGGAATTAGACAAAAATAAAGCAAAGGGTTTTGTGAATGTGCGAAAACATCCATAACAAGGAATCCCAAATTATAGAATCTGAATAATTAATGCAGGTCAATATGCTGTTGCTGCTTTAAGTCCCTTTTTAGCAGAAATGCCGGGTGCATTTTTAAAGAAATCAAATACATAGGGTTTTTTTCTTGTTTTGCACAAACATGCTCAGTGTTTGTTTTTATAATGAGCTGTTTACTGACAGAGGAAACAAATAAACATTTTTAAAAATGAAAGCTAAGATTGCAAATTAGATTTTGTGCCAATATTCAATTTTATATGAAATACCTGCTCAAGAAATTTCATCCTGCAGTGGAAAAAACTGTTTGAGGGAGGGGGGAAGGGTTAAGAATCTTTCCTTTCTTCCCTGTTCAGATCTTTCAGTTCAGACTGCAGCCTCCAAGGTTGCATTTTATTTTTTTTAAACCCCTCTGGGAAAAAACAGCACGGAGCCCCAGTCTGACACAATGGTCTAAGAGTAGTCCCACATAAAATTAAGCACACCATAGAGACCTCTCACGTGTGCTGCCCACTTGCCCTCTTTTCACTCACCTTACTGTGGAGTACAGCATGCTGCTGTATAGATGAGATGAGATACACTATTTGGACCATGGCTGGCCACAAACAAAGCATTTGCTACTCTATTATAAATGCATCAGAAGTACAGATATCAGGCCAAATTTCTTTCCCCTCTAGTTCATCCCTTTGCTTTTCCTTTCCACTGCAACAGTGGCAGCAGCTGTTTCTTGTGCTCTTTCCCATGTCTTGCAAAACCCATCACTTATCATCTCTGCGCAGCTTTGGCATCCTGGTGAGAATCAGGAAGGCCACCAGCCAAAGTACTTTTCTTGGCACCACGGTCTTGGAGTTCTGCCATGTTCACAGGCTCCCCACTGCCTGAAATATGGTGGGCAGTTTGTCAAGGGCTGCATCATTGAGATACAGAGACAGGTATCCTTGATTAAAAGCTACTGAGATATTGCTGGCCGTCTGTTAGGCACGGATACCAGTGTCCTAAAATGAACCCATGAACCATAGTAAGTTATTCACACTCCAAGAATATGGCAAAATTCCAGTCCTCCTATGGCAGCAATGCTTTCATGAGTCAGAAAAACTATTAATAGACAAAGTTTAATTTCTATCTTAAATAGAAGTATTTTTTAATCCTGTTGTTCCTTAAGGACCTCAGGGTGCCACACATGAAGTACTTATTACCTGACAACTATACTTCAGAATAATGAGATGTAGCACCAGACTATCAAAATGTGGACCCAAATAATCGAAATGTAACCTGAACAACTGTGAAATCTCAGGTTAAAGGAATGATGGAACATCTTATTTATTTTATTTATTTATTAGATTTACAGGCCGCCTCTTACCATTGGATAAGATCAGGGCGGCTAGCAACAATCGACAACTACAACACTAAAACCAACAATTACAATGCAATATCACAGCACCTTAAATCCTAAAAAAAATAACAAATCAACCAGAGGAGGGATGAATTAACAATCAAAATATGGAATCATATGGAATATGGGGGGGAGGGGGGAAGAAAAAGGAAGGGGAAGGGGCAGGGGCAGTGGCACAGCTAAAAGGGGACAGGGGGCACGTTGCACTGGGCGCATGCCTGGGGGGCATGAAAATTGTCCCCCCTGACCCTGACCCCCTTCCCGCCTCATCCTGCTCTACCATCTGGCCCGTTTTCAGCCGGCAGAAAGATGTTCTGCTGGCTGGAAAAGGTAAGTGGGGGGGGCAGGACTGCGGGGGGGGGGCAGAAAACATGGAGTGCGCCCCAGGCTCACTCATGCCCAGCTACAGCCCTGGGAAGGGGAGGGAGGCCAGCCAAGTTGGACATTGCTGCACCCTTCAACCACAGACCTGCTGGAACAGCTATCAGTCCACATTTCTGTTTCAACCACTTCACCATGGCCTCCAAACAACTGACCAATGTATCTGGGACAGTATCCGGCTGGCCACCCATCAGCAGGTACATCTGGGTGTCATGGGCATACTAGTGGCAACCCAGCCCAAAACTCTGGACTAACTGGGAAAGAGGGGCCATGAAGATCTTAAATAACAACCAGGAGAGGATTGCCCCTTGTTGGACTCCACACACCAATGGGTGACCTTTCCCCTTATGTTATCCTCTCTCCTTGACCCTAATATGCTGAGTGCTGAGGACCAGGACGTGGTAATACCCAACCCCATTTCTCTTGGGTGCTTTATGGTGCCATACACAGTATCCATTAGGCCTAGTGGGACCTCAGTCACACCCCTGAAAGAGTCACAAATTAGCCTGCTGAACAATGATAGCTGGCCCTTCAACTGCCAGCTACCTCTTTGGTGGCTCTACCTTTGAGGTGAAAAAGGAGCCAGTAGGGGAGAGATTGCTCCCAGGCTGGTATTGGCCCCTCATGGGTGCTGCCATATTCCTGTGGGGATTTGGGGCAGAAAGATCCACTGCCCTTTAACTGCCAGCTACCTCTTTGGTGGCTCTACCTTTGAGGTGAGAAAGGAGCCAGTAGGGGAGAGATTGCTCCCAGGCTGGTATTGGCCCCTCATGGGTGCTGCCATATTCTTGTGGGGATTTGGGGCAGAAAGATCCACTGAATATGCTCCAGGCTGAGCTAAGATCTTTAAGGAGGGGGCTGAGGAAGATGCATTAGTTCTGGCTCCCAAATTAAGATGTAGAGTAGGGGAGTAGAGGTGGAAATGGGTGACCAAAGGAAGACTTCTAAGGAAGACAAATCATAAAGTTGGACCTGGCAATAATCCAGGCCCTGAAAAAACAAGGAAGGATTTTTTTTGGCTCAGCCTAGAAACATAGTGGAAACACATTGCTCCCTCACTGGAGATGCCAAAGTAGCTATAGAATAAGCTGCAGACAACAAAATGGAGAAGGGGTGTGAATATACCTGAACCAGCTGCCCTACCTCTCACCTGGGAGTGAAGACAAGCAATTCTCAGTAATTCATGGAGCTGCTGGATTTACAGTTCTGGTATGTCTCCTGTTACAGCTGAAATCCCTGGATAAGCATTCTAAGCTGCCTCCTGTCTGTATCTTTCTCCCTTTATAAAGGAGATGAACCCAATGTGAGAATAACAGCACTGCCTTCCAACTGACACCTGAAGAGAGAATACTGACCTTGCTTTACTGTTGAAGTCTTAACTGGGAGACTCCCTTACTCTTTTTATTTGAGCAGTTGTCTTCCCAGATTTTCTTTTGATCCTGGCTGATACACAACTTGCTGATAATGCAGAATGAACATACAGCAAAGGAGATCAAACTAGGGCCTAGCTCTGCAGATACTATGAATTATACTTGCCATTATACCTCCTTTAAAAATCACATCTTATCATTCACTAAGGAAACTAAATGTTTTAGCCTCATTTTATGTTTCTGTGAAGAAATCCAACATGAAAAAATGAACAACAACCTTTTGTGTCAGGTTCCGAAGGGAAAAAGAGTGCCTCCTGTAGTATGATTCCAGCCACTTACGGCTCAGGGATGGTTCTATTCTGTGAAAACCCTAGCCTGAACCTGTGCACAGCAACCCTAATCTGCCAAGGACACAGCGGTGCTCTGTGGCATACATTATTTCCTTCTGCTTGACCCTGTATTATTGGAGTGCCGAGCTGAGTATACCACTTGCCAGACTTCTGATAATGGCACACAACATGGTGGTTAATGAAGCCAAAGTGAGCATTCTGGCTTCCGGGTTAAGACTGTCAAGTGGAAAGGCAGCAGAGAATGAAAAAAGGCCATAGGAAAAGAAATGAACTGGGTTTTTTTTTCCTTTGGGCAGAAATTAATCAAAACATAGCAAAATGTTTATTCCTTCCCCTGTTGTCTCATTATTCTCAAATTAAAAAGCAAAGAAAGGAAATTTCTTGAATGAGAGAAGAATATGTTCAAAATGGTCTACAAAAAGCTCAGAAGATAGTTACCAAGGAAGCAAGGAAAAGAAATACTTACGATCAGAGCTGAAGTCATCTACTAAAATTATTTCCTGAATCAGGTTGGCAGGAGTGCGATTCAGAACACTAAAAAAAACAACATATCTTGACTGTAATTCTAAATAAAACAGAACTTGCTAGCAGCACTAATCCAACAAGGGTTCCAAAGAGATCTCTACAAACAGACTAATCCTATCAAAATCCAACCTGCTTTGCTGTACTGCAAGTTAATGAGTTGAGTTCCATGTCTTATGAAAGCTGTGTCCGTACCCAACCAATTCACTAATATGTCAGAGAAGCAAGTAAAAAAACCCATTCTGTTGCACCCTAGTATATTCTTGTCTGCAATTCACAGATGGATTATCAGCCAAAAAACAAAACAAAACCCTTAGAAAAAGCCACTATTCCCTCAGCATTTAGAATCATATTCCAGCAATATGAAAATATGGAGGTCTGCTGCAAGGACTACTAAAATAATACATGGAACACACTAAAATGCTACATTAATACCAAGTGCTGTTATAAGGTTCTGATTTCCCCGGGATATCTTCCCAGATAACGTGCAGAATGATGCAGATGTCTGAGTTGTGTTCCAGGATACATTTTGTGACAAACAGTTGGTGCTGACACACCCTGAATAACAGCCATCTTGTATAGAGCAAAGAGTGCCAAATGAATAAGCAGTTCATGAGAGACAGCTGTCTCTTGCACTGTGAAAGTAGATAAATGATTTATGAGTGACAGGCATTCCCTAGAACAGGAGATCCCAAAAGGAAAGCCATTCAGGACTGTACTTTAAAGCTTCTGGGACGTAACTTCTTATTTTTGTAAAAGTTCCTTTGCTTCAGCAGAAATTTAAAATTCAGTGGCTGATTATGCACAAGGTGTCTGTGGCATTGCAGGTGTGACTGTTCATAGCAGCAAGATTTCTTGTAGGACATATTTCCTCAAGTCCTACTTTCACTTTCCAATCTCTCTGTGGCAAGTGATATCACTTCTAGTGTGACTTTAATTTGCTTTGCTATCAGAGCAGGGCCAATTTGCCAGTGAGCACAGCTTTGCCCCAGACATCTTCCCTCCACCTATAGCCAACCTACCTAGCTTCACTCTTCCCATTCCTTCCCATTGCCTTCCACACCTTCCCCCTCGCCCCCCCCTTCCATGTTGTTGGCTCCTTCCTGCTTCCTTCTCATCCTGCTAGCATCTTTCAGTAGCCAGCAAGTAGAAATCAAAGAAAAGAAGCTCAACCACATGGGCTTAGCCAAAACACACAGAGCTCTAAATTCTCTTATTTATTTATTTATTTATTTGTTTGTTTGTTTGTTTATTGTTTATATTTTTATACCACTCTATCCCCAAGGGGCTCCAGGCGGTGTACAACAAAAATCAACACAATACTAGATTGGGGAGCAAACCATACAAATATAACCATACAAATATAATAACAGAAAGCCCTTGGTTCCACCATACATGCAATATTCATATGCCCTCAGCCCTCTACTTTTCCAGGGATGGTGTGAATCCTTCCCTTCATGCATTACAGGGCTTTAAAAAACTTTATTTCTACTTCAAGTATTGGTACCATATTAGATCCAGCGAAATAATGATAGATCTGATACAGGAATATCAAAATAGCAAGCCTCTCTCTCCTCCTGTGGCAGCAGCAACAGAAGGAAGCGTGTGTGGATGTGAGAGAGAGAGACTACACTTGTCTATTTGAATGTTATGTAACTGAGGCATATGTTGTGTGGCCAGGTCAAGGGAAACTGGTTCATTTTTTTCTCAGTACAAGTCCATTGTATACAGACCTGATTGGCTGTTGCCTAGTGTTATCACATTGCCCCTTTCTCTTAATAATTTTGCAGCATTTTAAAATTTGATTCCTAAGCTGGCAAATTATTTGAAGAACAATTTGGATTTATACCCCACTTTTCTCAACTGTAAGGAGCCTCAAAGCAGCTTACAAACTCCCTTCCTTCCTAACCCCCCTTAGACACCATATGAGATTGGTGGGGCTGAGAGGGTTCTGAGAGAACTATAACTTGCTCAAGGTCACTCAGCAGGCTGCATGTGTAGGAGCAGGGAAACAAATCCACTTCACCGGATAGGTGTCCACTACTAAGGTGGAGGAGTGGGGAATCATACCTCGTTCTCCAGATCTGAGTCCACTGCTCTTAACCACTATACCACACTTGCTTAAATCAGAAGTAAACAATTATCCAAGCACTGTCGTAATGTTTTATCAACCTTCTATAAGTGTACCTTGCCAATATTAGTGATTCATAGAGAACAAGTACATTAGTGTTCACCAAAAGTCAGTACTATTTCTGATGTAGCTGATCACCCTTCATTTCTGTAATGCAATTTTATAGCTAGATATGGCAGTCGTGTTGTCTCTCAGGCATCCCATTTTCTGCCAAGAGGTGACTTCTTTCTTTCTTTCTTTCTTTCTTTCTTTCTTTCTTTCTTTCTTTCTTTCTTTCTTTCTTTCTTTCTTTCTTTCTTTCTTTCTTTCTTTCTTTCTTTCTTTCTTTCTTTCTTTCTTCCTTTATTTATTATTTAAACTTTTATACCGCCCCATCCCCAAGGGGCTCTGGGCAGTGTACAACATAAAACATAAATATAAATAAAGTATTAAAAACCTTTATAACAGCGATAACAGTGACAATGATAATAATAGTAATAATAGAGGCGTCCGGTCAACCCCACTTTTAAAATTCTCCCCGAGAAAGAGGGGGAGGAGGGCAGCGACTTCTGTGCTCCTCATGCTCAGCTACTTACATTATGTCAACCAGCTTGTCTCACAGACAGCACATTTAAATCCTCTCCTAGCCACTCACCAGGTTGTTGGTGGTCAACACATTCACCATGAATGACTGGCCTTTGTTTTCTCATACTCCATGCTCAACCACTGCAAGTTTTCAAAAAGTCTCTCTAGTTACTAAATCTTCTCCTATCTGAGGCTTAGTCATCAAGCAACTGAGAGCCTTCTTGGTTATGGTTATGGAACAGAAACTTTTAAGCTCCCTCCCCAGGGAGATTTATCTGACTCCATCTATCATTGTATTCCACAAATAGATTATAACTTTGGGGGCGGGGGGGAGGAGGAGGAGCATTTCCTCACATAATCTTCTTAGCCTTGCTTCTTGTTTGTGTAATTTTCATATTTTAATGTTCACTGCTTTGGGAACCCTGAATTGGGTGGAAAGATGGCATAGAAATGTTTTAAATGAATTTATCCTGATTTCTCATTTGCAGCCTTAGTGTTGCTGCCTTTCAACTGGCAACCGCCAAGAGACTTTCGTGATGAAGACTCATGCAGATGGTGTCTGTAATACCACTTCTGGTTGGATTATCAAATGTGAGGAAGCAACATTGTGGGATATTCTAGGTCAGGGGTAGGGAACCTGCGGCTCTCCAGATGTTCAGGAACTACAATTCCCATCAGCCCCTACCAGCATGGCCAATTGGCCATACTGACAGAGGCTGATGGGAATTGTAGTTCCTGAACATCTGGAGAGCCGCAGGTTCCCTACCCCTGTTCTAGGTTTTCACTGAAACTCTCTGGTAAACATGAGGGTTATACAGCCAGAAGTGATGTTGTAGTATTGCTGGACACCATTCTCCTCCTATTCCTCTCTCCCCATCACCATACTGAGCAGCAACAGGAACAAAGATTGTGGCTGGGAGGTTGTCCTCCAAAGTGGGCAGCCTGGCCTTCCCAGGCAGCCTGCCAATTCTCAATCTGCTTTCAGCTTCCACTAATCAACCTGTAAATATTATTATTCCTTAATATTTAATGGTGTGTTACATGTTGTACATAACACATAACACAGAGAGTTTCAAATCTAAAATATAAACACAAAGATGTTACTTACTGAACCCGCAAATATATGGTAATAGGGAGAATCATGACAATGAAAAAAATGACTAAAGGGCTCATAAGCTGTCTTTACATTTGCTAAAGAACTATGGTAGGAAAAAAAGTTGAACAATATTTTAATGCCTGTCTTTGATCAAGTACTTTTGACTTCGGCTTGGAAACTTTTGCCCTACCTGGAACATCCAATCTAAATGTGCTTTGGGAAAGAAATCCGTTCTGCATCAGAAGCATGACCATCTAGGTAGACAATAACTTTTTTCCAGCCCAGCCTCTCACCTGATTTTACTGCAGTCCTGTGCAGGCTTGCAAGAAGCCAATACTTGGAACAGAACAGTCCGTTTTATACTTCATGTACCCCACAGCATTTTACAGTAATTACCTAGCGGTTGGGGTACTGGCTGTGTAGATGAATGTGGTAGCAATTATACTCATAGTGATAATTCATGCCCAGCCTAGTGCATTCAGATCCATTTTATTGAGATATATGGATTACCTCAAGCACCTTGAAAACTGCAGGAGTTTTTCCATTTCAACCAGAAAACCAAATAACAAGTGAACCTGAGCAGAAGTAAATGTTCTGTTCATACAGTCTCAAAAGCAAGGTTAACAAAGCTAAAAAACTACAAAGGTAAGGACTGGGCTTGTTGATTTGGTAAAGCTGAATCAGTAAAAACCCCAAAGAGCCTGATTTGGCTTTTTGGGGGGGTTTTAATCGGCCCCAAATTCAAGCCATGACAAAAAAAACCCAAGCCAAATGTTTGGAAAACCCGATAAGCTGAATCTCTATTTGGCTTATCAGATTTCGGTCATTTAAAGTTTAAAGGGACACTTACACAGTGGCTAGCAGCTGCTTGGAGTCCCTTTAAACTGGCTTGAATTTTTAAAAAAACTGGAGAATCCCCCCCCTCTGAGAATTATCCCCTTCACCTTAATTACCTTTGCTGGGTGTCTGTTGGGCATTCTGTTCGGGGCTGGGGGGGCTGCTTAAAGGCCAACCCTCCTGCATTGCTGAAGCAGGGCTGGCTGTAGTCACTCTCTCCTTGGCTTCCCTGGCTCCACTTTGAGTGCCCTGTTGGTTTCCAGGGCAACAAATGGGAGAGGTCCTTGGAGCTTCTCTCCCAGGCAATGGCTGGTATGCATTTCTGCAGGGAGCTATAACTCCCGGCAAAGTTTTTGCACTTTGGATAGAGGAAGGGGAAGCGAGAAGTAAGCTGGGGCCTCAGCAACATAACTGCAAAGGTTACTGCAAATACTACTGTTTGGATAATCAGGGAAGGTTTTATTCCCTGGGATATTTCAAGTCTCTGGATGGGTGCCTGGCTGGCTCTAAAAGCATACCATGCTGGTTCCTGGCCAGCCCACTGTGTTCCAGACTAAGGTTGAGGGATAGTTTAAGATTTCCCTCTAGAACTTCTGCTTCCTCTGTCTGGTCTCTGGAGAATTTGTCTTTGTGGGATACCACCAGTCCTGCAGAGGAGGTACCCCTGGAGAAGAAGATGCTGAAGAGTTTGACTGACTGACCCAGTTTAATTTTTTTAAATACTTGAATTTTAAAATTTTCACTACTGTTTGTTTAACTTGTTTCTAGTTGGGCTTGGAAGTGGTGGGGGAGGCTGAGGGTTTAGGCCCAAAGGCCTAGAGTCCAGGACCCAAGGCCCAGGCTAAGCCTGCATACAGGTTTAGTTTTTTAGCTTCTTTATGTAAAAAGTTACCTGCTTGTTTTTGTTTGTACTTCCCGTTCTCTAAATTTGATATAATTGACGATTATTGTGTTTTTTTAAAGTTCTGTATTTCTGATTTAAGACTGCTGTTGTTGTGATCTTAAGGTTTGTGGCAAGAACTTTTAAAAGTCTAGTGAAATCTCTCCCACTGCCCAAACTTAGGTTTTTTTGCACTTGCTGCTGCGTCTGTTCTTTGGTTGGATTTGATGCTGTTTGAAGATTTTTTATTAAGGTTTCCCACGCTTGAATGCATGCATAAGAACATAAGAACAAGCCAGATGGAACAGACCAGAGTCCATCTAGTCCAGCACTCTGCTACTTACAGTGGCCCACCAGATGCCTTTGGGAGCTCACATGCAGGATGTGAAAGCAATGGCCTTCTGCTGCTGCTGCTCCTGAGCATCTTTGCTGATAATTTTAAAGTCACCAAAACCCAAATCCGAATTTTTACCAATTTTCAAAAATTTTGCTCAAGCCTAGTAAGGATTTAAAAACTTGATTCACAGATACATTCACAGATACATACATACAGATTTACAGGTGCATACAGCTGTTTGTGAAACAAACAGCCTTCATGGCTTTGGAGCCATGTATCTTCAGGAAGGCTTCTCCTGCTGTCAGAGCAAAGCTTTTTGAAGGAGCCACCCCACTAGAGGGTAAGGTCAATAGCTGATCATAACATACGTTTTCTGTGGTAACGGCTCCCACCTCAAGGAATGGCCTGCCTGAAAAGGTCAGAAAGGCTTTTAGACTTCTATTGTTCTGCGCACTGTAAAACAGAATTGTTCAGGAGGGTAGTTTTATAAAGGAACAACAGCTATAGTAAAATGGATTGATTCAGAAGGGCAGTTTTATGAAAGGAACATGATTGTAGTTGATTCTAGCATTTATTATTATTATTATTATTATTATTATTATTATTATTATTATTATTATTATTTATTCAATTTCTATACCGCCCGATCCCCAAAGGGCTCCGGGCGGTGAACAACATAATATATAAACAATAAAAAGGAGCAAATCCAGTAAAATACAAACATAGGCTCCGTCAATAAAACATCTTAAAATACATAAAAACAGCGGCTAACAATTAGCAAATTAAACAAGAGGCGTCCAGGCTCAATTTAAAAACTCACCCCAAGAAGGGGTATACAATACATATATTGTATGTATAATCTTGTTGTTACTGCATTGTTTCTAATTTTATAACATATTTTCTGCATTGTTCATAAATCATATCCGGTACTTTTAAAATTGTTTTCCAATTCTTGCAATCCAAGTCCTATTGAATCATTTACTGGATGTCTTCTGCTGCCTGACTGCAATGTGGTATGATGGTGTGACACCTGCAGAGAAAAGTGTATTTTTTAAAAGAGCAGTTCTGTCTGCAGTCATTATTGTTTTCACTCAGAGTGAGGCATAGAGGCCTAGGAACAGGGTAGCCACCTGATTGGCTGAGGCAACCCTGCACTCTGATCGGTCACAGAAGACTTGGTCTCACTGAGAGGGAGGAAGTTATCTCCCTGTGTAAAATTATCTAAGAGGCCTTTTGGATTGTGAAGTTCCTGAAGTAAAAAGCTATCTGTCTTATCTATGTTTTTAACATAACAACTCTAAGGGTGATTCCGCACAACACGTTACCAGCAGAGCTCGACTTGTGTCGAGCTTGGGTTGTCCGCACAGCCGCAGATCTCGACCCAAGTCCGACTCTCCTTCAACCCGCCTAAGGAGGATCTTCTCGATCCTGATGGGAGGGTGTACTTTTTCGTGAAGTCGTGTCGAGCTCACGCTTCTGCGGACAGTCTGCTGAGCTCGACTCAACTCGCCCCTCCAGCCAATCACGTCGCTCCTTTCTCTGCCCAATCATGGCTTAGTTTCCCTTTAACCAATCAGGGCACATTTTCGGCAAGCCAATTATAATCGGCTATGAAGAGCATGCGTACAGCCAGAAAGTTGCCGCGCCGAAAAGCGAAATCTAAAAAGGGACCAATTGCTTGTGTCGTGCATGGAGCCAATCCAGCCGATACAATCAATTCCATCATTAAGCCTACTACTGTAAAATTCTCTGCGCTCATTGTCCTCGTCAACCAATCACTAACGCTTGCTGCCTAGATCCCTCCCTCCCTACTTCGCATGGAGAGTGGGATGTTTGAAGAGGGGTGAATTGTCGGCAATTCGCCATTTCCCTGTACTTAATCCCTTTGCTGGAATTTCCTGGAAGGATTACCTATTGTGAGCATCCGACCGCTTCCTCCTCCGAGCATGAGTGGTTCAGGTAGCAGGGGGGTCGGGAGAGGCAGTTCGTGGGGGGACCAGGAGACAAGGGACTTGATTGAAATCCGAGGTGAGCTTGAGCTCCACATTAGAATCAAGACATGTGCCAGAAGCTGTAACGCATCCCATCTTTTTGGGAAGAGCGCAGTCGCGTGCGGAGATGTGCATTAGGGGCCACAAAAGGTCTCTGCTGGAGTGCAGAAATAAATTTAAGGCACTCAAGAGTGATTATAAGCGGGTTGTTCAGCACAATTCCATTTCTGGAAACAACCACAAAACCTGCCCCAACTTCGCAAGGGTGTCGCAAAGTTCCTCCGGCGTTGCGACATGCTTGTAAAAAAAGGAATTTCATGTCTCCCGCCATGGGAAAGGGAACCAATCAGGGCAGAGGGGCGGATGATGCACAGAGTTGAGCCCGCCCACTGAGCTCTGGTAAGTTGAGCTGAGCTCGGCAATGTGCGGATTAACGGCGAATCGGGCTCATGTGCCAACTTTTCGTGGCAGCCAATAGAATGCGAAGCAGGAAGAGGCGTGCCCACCTCATCCCGCTCTCTGAGCTCGCCTAAGGGAGATCCAGCTCGGCCGATGTGCGGAACGACAGTGAGTCGGACTCATGAAGAAAATTTCGGCTGGACACAAGTCGAGCTTTGTAGTGTGAGGAATCACCCTAAGACAGTAGTAGCAGTCAGCGTGTGATTCTGTCTTGCCCTACTGTGTGACTGCCCTGTGTGCTGTGGTGGAAAGCAAATATGCACAGATTTTGATTTATGATTTATTTTGATAAAATGATTTATTTTGAGGGTTTTCTACCTGCCATAACAGCAATATCAATATAACAGCAATTTAAAGGGCTTTAATAAAACAAGCAAACTTGTGACTATGTGCCTTTAAGAGTGAGTTGATAGGAGAAGTTAAGAGAACCAAGAAAAGCAGAGACCCAGGAGAGTTCAACATGCAAGCTGCACAGTAGACAGTGGAGTGCTTCCTCATGTGTAAACAGAGAAACGTGAGGAGACCCCACTGTGCAGCAAAGAACCCTGAGGTAAGCATTCCATGCATAAGGGGCTAATGACTTCCAAAATGTCCTCTCATTATCAGCCTTGCTCAGGCCATGCAAACTGAGGACCTTGGCTTCCTTTATTGTGTCAGTCCATCTCATGTTGGATCTTCCTCTTTTCCTACTCTTTTCTATGTTTTCTAGCATTATTGTCTTTTTCAGTGACTAAAATACAGTAGTTTCAGTTTAATCGTTTTAGATTATAGTAGGATAATTGCCAGATAAAGCTGTACTTGGACTGTACTTTGTCAGACTGTGGAGGACTGTGAGGTGTGTCTGGTATTTTCAGTGTCAAAATTCTGTGTGAAACATATGTCCTGGACAAAGCTAGGCTGGAAAACCTTTTTCTTGGGTTGGGTTTTTATGTTTGTAGAGATGATGACATTTCATAGAGGCCAGCATAATTAATTCTATCATTTGAAAGAGTTGTTGATTATACACACATACATGCATGTAATATATGGGGGTGTTATTTTGTACTTCTCGCCCCCCTTCAAAAACATGTAGATCTGGTTCTGCTACCTTTTCCCCGCTCCCCCACTTCCCTAATCACTCATGCTCTATGCCCACAGGAAGGAGAGAAACCTCATTTGTAAAGATGTTGAACGACACAGAGCCCAGGACCAGTTCCTGAGGCACTTGAAGTGTCATTCTCTCCAAGCAGTTGAGAAACCATTAAGAAGCCTGATTTGGGTAGGATATGTCAACCAGTTACAAATCACCTAACTCCAGTAGGATTCAAACCACCATTTACCATCTTTTGGCAAATGAAAGTGAATTACAAACAGCAACAAGGGAGGAGTTGGAGTTCTAGACAGACTTGAGGCAGACATGAGCCCTGACATCTGCCATCAATGTAGAACTACGCAACAGAAATTACACTGAAGAAGGCTCACAGCAATTGCTGTCTACTTTCAAATGGAGTCTTGTTATAAGTATAATATGTGTCCAAAACAACAAACATTACAAAAGTACCACAAGGTATCTAAAAAACAGAACCTAATAAAACAGATAAAAATCCTGGGCAGTACAAACCATCCACTAAGCTTCCAGAACCCAGATGTGAACTGGTCTCGAACAAGCTTCAAGGCTAGTGGAACATAAATTACATGAGATTATGCTTCCCAAAATGTATAAAAGTTTGTTACAACAGCAATGATTTGAAACCGTGAGGGACTGCAGTCTGCTGCAAAATGGCTCTGGCTGCTGCAAAATGTCACTGTAGAACTGACACACTAGGAAGTGAAGTGCAGTATTTCGCACATTGGACTGGTGCACCCTGAATAGTTCAGTCAAGCTACAGGCTCATGCAAACTGCCGGTGCCTCTGCCTCAGGGCTGACCATACTTTGAAGTACAGCAAAGCAACTGCCTGAAGGTGTAGGTTTGGGGTGTCATAAAAAACAGCACATCATCAGTAATCAAAGTATTATTTTGCTGCCAGGAGAAAGGAACGCCAGTGTCTTGGGCATGCCCATGCCCAGCCCTGGTCAGAAACCACCTACGGTTCTGAACATGTTATATTTCCCAGCTGCAGCCTCGTCAATGCCAACAACTGATTGCAAGAGATTTGTTCTGCTTTCACTAGTGTGCAAAACCATCCTTGTATTTATGAAGCCCAGCTCAGACACACTTGAATGAGCTTATTATTTATTCACAAAGCAGTTTTCTGCAAGACCCTGAGACCTGGAGTGAGGAAAACTAGTTCCAATGAATAATGCATCACTGCCAGAAGTACCCTCAGCTGCCTTCCAGCTGAGCTGCACTCTTTTTCTCTCTGTCTCCTCCCTGCCGCCGCCCCCCCTCCCCCATCTCTGCATCCACAGAGAAAGCATTTTCCTAACTGGGCCAACTGCCGAAAGGACTCTCTGAGTGAATTTTTTAATACTGCAAAGAAAAAAAGAGGATGTTTTGGCAAGAAAAACAAAATGTAAACAATCTTATTGTATTTTCTGATCTAGAAAGATATTGGAGAAACTGGCAATGCCAACAGTTCTTTGCTACAAAACGAATACAAAACAAGTATATTCTGGCCAAGGATATGCACAGACATATATAAAAATGGGCGTTACACTCAGAAAGTACACCTGTCCCACATATGGTATCCAAACCCTCTCTAGGGTGGAGGCAAAGAAAAATTAGCCAATTTCTTTCTCAGTAAAAAAGAAGTACACAGAGCTGCTTGACTACTTCCTAGTGACATCAAAAATATACTCCTGTTTAGAAGAATTTTACAGCTATTAAAACTTAGTTGCTAAGGAGGCACATTATTTGCTTAAACCAGAGTCTTAGCCAGACTGCCTCACTAGGCAGGGTGCAGCATTTCTAGGGAGGACTTCAATGTGTGGAAAGTCCATTTCTTCCTCCTGTCCTACAGAAACACCTGCAATCCTGTTGCCAAGTTCAGGAGTGTGTTTTCATGTCTGTATTAACTGTCATGGCCAGGGTTAGCATAACTACAGGGATATTTTTCTCCTAGAATCACTTGGGCATCACAAGGGTGAAGGAGGTCTTGAAGACCTACTGGAAAAAGATAAAGGAAGCTGCACAAAGGACTCAGCCATAAATAAAATAGGGAGATCTACACACTCTGGGGACTTTCAGGTATGCAGAAAATATAATATAATATAATATAATATAATATAATATAATTTATTTATTTCATTTTTAAACCGCCCTCCCCTGGAGGGGGATTGCATACATTAAGAAAAGGGGGGGTCCCCCATTAAAATAGCCTGAAGTGAACTGAAAATGCTCCAGAAGGGATAGGCAGTTGAGAACAGTCAGTTAAAGGGCAGCAATGCTGGGGTGCAGAATGAAAAATCTGTCTGCTAAGGTTTCTGGAAGTTCAGAATGGGAAAGTTGGGGTGCGATTTCCAAACTGTTGCCCCCTTCCTGTGATTCCTTCTGGACCCTCAAACTCTATTAATTTAATTAGTAATACTCCATGATAGACCAAGTTTATATCAATCAGCCAGCTTGACATGACAGGCTTCCAAGTTTAAAAAGGCAAAACTCCATTGTGAGGATTCAGCAAAGCAAGTCTGTGTAGTTCTTATGGGCAATGCACTTGCTTGTTGCTTAGACTGCAAAACCCATCTTCTCCCTCCCCCTTTCCATCTGCTGCTTAATCCCTGGTAAGTGTCCTGAATTGCTCAGGGGAATTTCCTGGCCAGTCTTTCCAGAAAAGAGTCAGAAAAGACATGTTCTCTCAGGAAATTCTCATTTTAAATATTGATCTGTTCAGTATCAGGCAGGAGCTGGTTAGACCCCAGCTTGGGTACATGGCGTATAGCTCAAATAACATTTTCACAAACCACAATCCAATCGTTTTAAGATGCTGACCAATTCTTCACATGCCGATAGTGCTCGGCAGATATTACATTCTGTTCCATTCATGCAAACCAGGAGGCTGCCAGCTCCATGTACTGGCAGCATGCAAATCCCTGTGATGCACCCGATACATGTGCTCACCATCTGATGTGAACTAGGCAACATATGCATTTTCCATTAGGGTACAACTTCTGTTCATGCAAATTGGTACAATGAAATATCACTGTCCTGGTTCATGTGAATGGAAGCTCTACCCAGTTGGAAGATCCACGCAGTTCCCAATTTACACAAGCCAGTTATCACATTCATCAGATAAACTGGCGGTGTGTGTTAACAATGTTTACTCCACCTGAATATACAGACCCACTTTTGGCCTATCCTGGACTTTATTTTTCAGTTTAACAGAGCAATTCTAGTACCTAGGTTATTCAGGGTTCAGATACAGATTGGTTTAGTTTCCTTTCTGGGGGTGCTCCTTTGGAAAAGAGGTTCTCTGCACTAAAATTTAGATTGTGGTGTGCTGGGTCCTTCTTGTGGTTCAACCTCTTATGTCCTGGAACCTATTTTTGGGGAACAGATTCTTAAAACTCTGTAACTAATGCAAGTAGACCCCCGCTATCCACCACAGAAAGAACACCTCTGTAGAAATATCTTCTTTTTATTTACAATTTGCATTTGTAGTTATCCGATTTTCAAACAACGAGCCTGTTGTAATCTATTTCACTAGTTAATTTATACTCACCTCACCTACCTGCTTAAATGCCCTGATGTGCTCTCTGCAAACAGATAATTTGTTTCATATTAGAAAATGCTTAGGCTAAAATAAAAATCTATTTAGTGTGATGACAGCTTCTTCTTTCCGAACTGGTTTCGTGCACGTTCAGGGTCAGTTTTGTAACTGTCTCTTCCAAAGGTCACGATTTTGAGTGTCTTCTGGGGTAAGGTTCTTTACCTGCAGGTCTTCATTGATTGTGTCCATCCACCGTTTTTTGGGTCTGCCACATGGGCGGCATCCACCAGGTTCAAGGTGCAGGGCTGTCTTTGCAATGACAGCTGATGACTATAAGGATTTATTAGAGTTTCTGGATTTTAACAGGCTGCCAGTAAAAAGTTAGGAGGTTGTAAACACATTAAAAACTTGTTTCGGCCCCAGTTTCCTGTATCAGTGATGTAATCATGCACTCACAGGCATATAGATGGGTGTATGAGAGTCAGAGCAAATCACATGAGCTGCTACTGAATGAGAAAGGATTTGATGAACTAATCTACACATTTGTATTAATATAGGCACAGATATTCCTTTGAAAAAAACCTGTAAAGCTAGACCATAACCATCAAAACTTGGAGGTAAATGTCCAAAACCGGCCCCACTGGCAGCTGTTAGCCCTGACAGAACTGCTGCTAGCCAGCTTGGAAGAAGAAAAACATCACAGCAGACATGGAGAGATCTGGTAAGTGGGTAGTGTCAACAGGTGACCAGAGCAGCCAGCCAACATTCTTGAGTAAACCTGGAAGAGGACCTGATACCTCTCCAGTTGGTGGGGAAATAAGATCCAAACAAGACTCTGATGTTTCACAAGGATGTGGAATGTGGGTGTTTAAATCCCTGAGACCAGGATGCAAGGAGCAGGTATCAGGCTAAAGCTCTGGTCCCAAAGCACGACAGAGGCAGCAGTCTGAAGGGAGGACAACAAACTCAGTGGACTGAAATCTGCTCCCCTACCTTCAGCACAAACAGATGGCCTTCATATGCCAAACATTTATTCACATCAAGCAGCTTTATAGATAACTTAATGTTTGTTTATTCAGACATAAGCCTAATTGATTTTAGTGAGATTTCTTCTCTATATGCTAACGTTTAGCTACTTAGGAAGGCAGCCTCGCCCTCCTAAAAATCCAAAAATGTGCTTTACCTCTTCACTGTACGGAGCAAAGTGGAGCGCGCCTCATTGTGAAAAGTGATGATGATGCTGGTTGTTGGCAGGTCTGCTCCATAATGGACAGAGGTGCACCTGTGACAAACGAGGAGAGAACTTTCATCAGTGCAAACATCTAAACACCTTAACAAGGCATTCACTAATAAAACAAACTCCTGTATCTGCTGCCAGATTCGCAGATTCTCATGTATATATTTACCAGGCAGCTGATAACTGAATGCTGATGCCAAGCCAACATTCAGCTTCCTATACAGCTTCTTTGACATGAGTGCAATTCATCACATGCTGGCAATGCTGACAGCAGTGCTTAAACAGCCATCGGATTACAGCTGCCAGTAACACCAATTAACAAGCATGTCTGTTTCAAGTTCTATTAAGAAAAAAGATGGTATCTAAATTTTCAGAATCCACTACATGCCTGTTCTGTGTAAGGCGGGTGGAAAAAGAGAACCAGAAGCCATCCATGGTCCTGCAACAACCTTTCGGGAATAGCATTCCATTCATAACCAAAAAGGAGCCAATGAGGGTGCAGCAGTGACCAAGAGCTAGGCCCATACTGTTACTGGAAGGAGTTCTGCAATGGCCTTGAACGAATTCATTTATTCACTTCGGTTATTTATAGTCTGCCTTTCTCACTGGGACTTAGGGCGGATTACACAGAGTGAGCCAATACAATCAACAAGATGGGACATTCAATAAACCATGAAATAGGATTTGAGCTGTTGTGAGTTTTCCAGGCTGTGTGTTGAGAGAGAAAAACATCTTGCTGTGACATGCCTCTGAAGTTGCAGGTGGAAGGTTAAGAGCAAAAACTACCAGACCATGGCCAGACAGCCCAGACTAGGTGGCTAGAAAACTGCAGTGAACATCAATACATCAACAATACATTAAATAGGATTTTGGTTGTAGACATTCAGCAGAAACTACTGCATTTCTTATTATAAATCTCTCAGAAAAGTAACATGGGAAAGCTCTTTATTGGGGAAGTAAGATGATGACATAATGAAGATCACTGAACTGAAAAGTTCTTCACTGGCCGCTTGGAGCAGAGTCAAGAGGATTGCAACATTTAGATGTATTTAAAGTGAAAGAAAAACATGGCTCAGACTAATGTGAAATGCACATATGCCTAGCCACACTTTTTAAGGGTTGTGCTATTGTTCTGCCTAGAGCGGGTTTTTTTACCTTGTCTCTTTTCCTAAGAGACTAATAGATTGTAAAACTGGAAGGGGATTCATTTGCATGTCTTAGGAAATGTGTCTTTTGCTGAATTTTATGGGCAGTCTTCAAACTTTACCAAGTTGTTTCCAGAATTCCAATGCAATGGTCTTATGAAGAAATGAGACATTGTTATTAGTCATTTAAAATGAAATGTTAAGAATGTAAAATTTCTGGAAAGAATCTGAAATGATATCACTATATACCCATTCTAGAAAAGCAAGAGCTGTTTGGTTTAGCTTGTGCCGTATAGTATTTAAGAGAAGCAGACTCTAAACTGGAGTACTGAGTTTCCCCACTCCTCCTCATGAAACCTACTGGGTGACCTTGGGCCAGTCATAGTTCTCTCAGAACTCTCTCAGCCCACTTACCTCACAAGGTTACTGTTTTGGGGAAGGGAAAGGAAAGTGATTTGTAAGCCACTTTGAGAGTGGAGAAAAGCAGGGTACAAAAACCAATCCTTTTTCTTACACAGCTGCTGCTTGATTTAAGAATGCTAGGCAGCCAGAACTCCATTCCTGCCTCCTCCCACTTACCCAACTCTTGGGGCTCCACAGACCAGCCAGTTCCTTCTCCCAATGGTATCATTAACTAACCACTGTAACTCTTCTATCCCTGGCCAAGTCAAACCTTTGGATGGGTGCATGGGAGGGCCTGCACTCATTGGGACTTCAGCATAATCAATAATGAGTTGCGTGGACTCCTTTTTTAAAAAGAAATCTCAGCTACACAGCTGAGCATAAGACACAACAGACTTAAATATTTCTTCTTTGATCCAGCAGTTCACAGTGTTTCCTACAACAATATCTGGCAATCCTACTCGTCTCTTGTTTTGATGGAGGCACAAATGCAGTAAAGACAAAGATTCATTTCTTGGAGGTTCCTGACAACCTCCAGGCCCTTCCTTGATCAGTTATGTCCCTTTGTTTAGAAATAATTTCACCCCGCCAGTTTTACTTTATTTTGAGTCAGTCATTGTGAAGGCTCAAGCCACTTGGTTCTTGCATCGGGAGAAAAAGCCTCTTGAAAAAAACTTGATAGCCTCTCACTCTTCTGTGACTTCTCAGAAGTAATTTGCCATCCACTTTGCCACACAATGGAGGATCTCAAAATATCAGTGCTCTCTCTCCAGCAGACAAAAGGATATATTGATTGAAAAGGAATTATCCCACTTTCATACAATATCGCATGTTGCCACATCAAAAAGAAAAGGGAAAGGTTTCTTCACACCTCTGTCTTTCACAAGACAGGAAAGCAAAAGGAAACAAAGGTCACTCTGCCAGAGTTCAAGTCTCAATGGGCACAAACAGTGAAAAACACGCCATTATAAAAATGCTCATGACTGACTTTCCTCACTGCTTCTAAGTACCACTTCTCTCTAAAGATGTTCTGAGGGCAGGTTGTGAGCTTCCCATTCTCATCATTCATTTAACCGGATCACTAGAGTGCGGAAGCAATTTGTTGGAGTACAGAATTGAGTTTTGATTTTTTTTGAATCTGCTGTTGCTCTGTGCAAAAGAAACCAAGGCCATTTTTACCAATATATCCCCGAAATCCAGGCCTACAGCTGGCTTTTCTTGCTAGGTAGGGGTCACCACATTTCTGTGTGGGGCTTCAAATGAATAAACAGAAAATCTATTTCTGACATCCAACTGAAACTTTTATCATTGTGCTGCCAAGCTCATGGATCTATGTACATTTTAGTACCTAAGGACTGACACCAGAACACTTATTTGTATATTCAGAAAAGTCTTCCTACTTATATTTTTTAAATTTAAATAATTTTTTTTATTTTCCCAACACAAAAAAGGAAAAGGAAAAAACAAAAATACATATACCACTATACACTCCCCATACAGTGATATTGATACAGAATAGAAATAAAAAATACAAAAACCACAAGAAAAAATAAAACAATATTTGACAATTTGACAATATTTAAACACAACCAATTATAACTAAACACCATATACCCACATAGTGACTTCCACTGCTGAATTCTAAACCATTCTAGATTCGTGCATATATTTAAAATAAAACAATTTATCAAATACACTCTGTATCATTATTAATAGTCTAATTCATTCTGCTGTTTTTTTAGAGCTCAAATCCCGCAGTTATTTCTGTACTACCATATGTTTTCAATAGATAGTCCATAAAAGGTTTCTAGTTTTCTATCTTCTCTGTATTACTGTCTCTTATAAACAGAGTTGGAGCTATCAGAGGGTGGGGCGGGGGGGTACATTGCACCTGGGGAGGCGGAAAATCACCACGGCCCCTGTAGTGTCCCCCTGCTGCAGCGCCGCCCCCCCCCCCCCAGTTGCTTACCACACACACTGACATTAATTTAGCCTGAAAGTGGAGGCTGGAAAAACTTGTTTCCTAGAAAAAGCTTCAACTAGGGACAACCGTAATGGCATTGCACTTGCTACCAATTTTTATATTTCAACAATACCCAGAGAAGACTCCTTCTGACAAAGTTATTAGAGAACTCTGTATGCATCTCTCCTTCTCATACCACAAACGTTCATGCCATCCAAATCTCCTGTCAAATCTCTCTAAATCCAGAATTCTGATATTTCCCAATAACACTCATTCCCTTATCCATATCAATGAGGCAGCTTCAACATATAATTTTAAATCTGGCAATGAGAAACCTCCTCTTTTTCTTTGCAGCTTGCATATTTTTATATTATTAGTTTTTTACCTTGCCAAATAAAATTGCTTATATCCCATTGTTTAAAGCAGTGGTTCCCAAACTTATTTGGCCTACCGCCCCCTTTCCAGAAAAAATATTACTTAGCGCCCCCTGGAAAAAATTTTTGAAATTTTTTAATAGCAATTAAACAGAAAGATATATGTATTATCAGCTTTTACTCAGTAATCACTCACTCTGGATCGCCACAGAGCACTCCACCAGTAAAGCAGTTTCCACTTTGGGAATCACTTTAAAGCATGTTACAGAATTAATTATTGGTATAGTTTGGAACAAAAATAACATTCTTGGTAATACATCTATCTTTTATCACCGTACCTTACCCATCAAAAGATAACCAAATTGTCCATCTCAACATGTCCTTTTCCTCTTGCCTATTGCATACTTTAACATAATTATTTTAGAATAACATACAGTTCTTATTTGTCAACCACACTCTCGAAAATTGAATTTTTTTTACCACCATACATCCAGATAGTTGAGAAAATCAAAATTGAGATGTCTGATCCATATTTAGCCAGTCTTTTATTTTTATTCAGCTTGAACCCCACCATTAGTTCCATAGTTGAAACTAGGCCTTTAATTATCTCTTTTTGTTCTTGGGAAAGTTGTGGTATATTTTGCTTAGCTAAG
Organism: Sphaerodactylus townsendi; assembly: GCF_021028975.2. NCBI lineage: Eukaryota > Metazoa > Chordata > Lepidosauria > Squamata > Sphaerodactylidae > Sphaerodactylus > Sphaerodactylus townsendi. The sequence continues at coordinate 119,610,395 of NC_059426.1, read as the reverse complement.
TACTCTTCAATATCTTTTTCCCTTAAAATATTACTTCCAAATAATTTTGAATAATATTTTGTAAAAAGCATTTTTAATTCTTTTCTCATCAGAGACTAAATTACCTTTCTATTGTATTTTTGTAATAAATTTATTCTCTTTCAGTTTTCTTAGTTTTGCTGCTAACAACCTCCCTGGTTTACTGGCCCATTTGCAGGGGCGTTCCTAGGCAAACTGGAGCCCAGGGACAAAACCTGAGTTTGGCGCCTCCCCCCAGCGAATGGGCAGCCACCCTCCCCCACCATGAACAAACAATGATTTTTTGCACCAGCTCATAAAACACCCCCCACTCCCAGCAAAACATACATGGCTCTCTCCCCACCAATTCTTTTCCTAATTTCCTAATCACAACAATCACAACAACCCTATGAGGTAGGTTGTTAGCCTGAGAAACAACTCCAAGCCAGTGCAAGTGGGTATTAAGCATGTAAATCTCTCACAAATCACCCCCAGCAAAAGGTTTACTGAAACAAATGTCAAACATCATCTCTCATAAAATATTCTCCAGTGGAATCCACCCCCAAATACCATCACTTTCAATGGTGTTTAAACTAGGGAGCTCAGATTCTTCTTTTAAATCCACTTTAAAGGGAGACTCTAGGATCCCTGGTAAATAGGGGTTGAAAGTGATGCTGTTTTAAAGTGGATTCTCCCCCACCCTGAAACACAGCATCTGCCCTGAGAGTTGGAGATTCAGATGAGGCTGGGGTCACTCAGATTCAGCTGGAATCTGGGCAAATTTGGGCACATTTGGACAAAAAAGTGCCCAATTATGTCCTGCCCACCTATGAACAAAAATGTGAATGCAAGGTATTTAAATTTCTTTGGGGGGGGGTATTTTTGTAGTTTTTCGGCCTGGGTAGGGAAGGTGCATTTTGTGTTTCATGGCATCAGTGATTCCAGGGAGACATTTCAAGAGATTGTCTTGATGGCCACCTGAGTTTGGTGATAGTTTGTTTCAGGGGAAGCAGTGTTATGGACACCTTAATGGAAATTATCCCTCATTGTTTTCAATGGGAGCTAACAGGAGATGGGGGCTGCCCATTTGAGGGACCATAACTTCTATCCTCCTGGAACCTAACTTCACCAAACTTGGGTGGCATCATGTAAGAATAGTTACCAGATGATACCCTTGAAATTATGGTCACACAAGCTTTTAAAAAAATACACCACCTCATATAAATCTGCAAGAAATTTGCCCAAGATTCTTTTGTTTTGTAGTGACTTTGCTCCAGTCGCAGCCAATGGGGAATTTCTGGAGTGTGTAGGTAGTCTGCACATTTTTGAAGATAGAGGGGCACTAGATTCTCAAGGTGGCTCCAGGAAGCCCTCCTGGTAATAGCAGCCAGGCTTAGAGACCTTTGCTTCTGAGGGTCCAATTTTATGGGCCCCCAAAAGGCTTATTTTGTTTCCACGCTCCTGACCATGAAGCCTGCGGGCTGAGTTCTCTCAGAACTCTCTCAACTCGCCCCCCCCCCACTCCAAGAGCAAAGCTCACCAAGCTTGGATGCTATTACCCAAGACCTCTTGGAGCCACCTTGAAAGTCTGGTGCCTCTATCTTCAAAAATGTGCAGCCAGTGCTTACACACTCAGAAATTCCCCAGAATCTGCCAGGCTCTTCAGCAAGTTCTGTGGTGGGAAAAATTACTTTTCCCACCATAGACTTCAATGGGGTTTTCTGTTATGCCCAGATGGCGCTGTGGTAGAAGTTTCAACAGGAGGCAATGTGGTAGTGATCTTGCTGTGGGTGGGGGCACTTATTTCCTGCAGGGCTGCTGGTGTGAGTCTCCTGAAAGGAACCAGCCAACTTTGCTAAAGTTTGCCTGGGATAGCCAAATGCTGTGGGAATCAGGTTCACCTTCAACTTGCTGCCCACAGCATTTTCCTCTTCCACACACATTTTAGCAAATTTGGTTGGTTCCTTTCAGGAGACTCACACCAGCAGCCCTACAGCAGGAAATGCCCCCACTCAAAGCAAGACCCCTACCACAGTGCCTCCCATTGAAACCTCTACCACAGAGCCATCTGGGCATAACAGAAAGCCCCATTGAAGTCTATGATGGGAAAAGTAATTTTTCCCACCACAGAACTTGCTGAAGAGCCTGGCAGATTCTGGGGAATTTCTGAGTGTGTAAGCACTGGCTGCACATTTTTGAAGATAGAGGCACCAGACTTTCAAGGTGGCTCCAAGAGGTCTTGGGTAATAGCATCCAAGCTTGGTGAGCTTTGCTTCTGGAGTGGGGGGAGGGGGCGAGTTGAGAGAGTTCTGAGAGAACTCAGCCCGCAGGCTTTCATGTGCAGGAGCAGGGAAACAAAATAAGCCTTTTGGGGGCCCATAAAATTGGACCCTCAGAAGCAACGGTCTCTAAGCCTGGCTGCTATTACCAGGAGGGCTTCCTGGAGCCACCTTGGAAAGCCCCAAGCCTCTATCTTCTGCAAAAATGTGCAGACTGCCTACACACCTGTAGAAATCCTTCATTTGGCTGCAATGGAGCAAAGTCACTGCAAAACAAAGTAAATCTTTAAGTAAATTTCTTTGGTGTTTGTAAGGGGTGTATTTTTAAAGCTAGTGATTGACCATAATTTCAGGGTATCATCTGGTAACTATTCTTATGATGCCACCCGTTTGAGGGAGTTAGGTTCAGGAGGACCAAAGTTATGGTCCCTCAAATGGGCAGCCCCCATCTATCTGTTAGTCTATGTATTGAAAACAATGGGGATGGGGGCACCCCCTTTGGGGGTCTATAACTTTGCTCCCCCTGAACCAAACATCACCAAACTTGGGTGGTATCATCAGGACAGTCTCTGGATGGTCCCCTGAAATTGTGGTGCTGCTAGCCTTAAAAATGCCCCCCTGCAGGCCAAATCGTAAAAAACCCTAAAAAATGTTAAAAACACACAAACAACCCTGAAATGTTGGCGCCCCCCCCACGTGACCAAATGGGGGCGCCCGGGGACATAGGGTACCCCCTGTCCCTAGGCAGGTACGCCAGTGTCCATTTGAATGTGTTTTGTTTGGCAAAATTCAGATTTGATTCCATTTATTTTGCTGTCAGCATCAATAATTGTTGTTGTAAGGTCTTAATATTATACACAATCTCTTTCTTATTCAGATATTTCTAAAATTCCTGTTCTTTAACATTTATGAAGTCCAAAACACGTTGCATTTTCTTAGGCCAATTTCTTGTTAACTGTATTCTGTTAAATCAAGAATCCCCTCATACATGCTGTGCTAGCATCCCATACAACATTTAAGTTTGTTCCTTTATTCAAATTTAACTCAAAATAATTCTAGTAATTTCTGTTTTTCTTTAAGTTTCCAATTTTTTCAGTAATGTTTTATCTAAATGCAGAATCTCAATGCAGAATTTTTCCATCTAAATGCAAAATTTTTCCTTTTCCATGTAAATACTAGTGCATTGGGGTCTGAAAATGTTTTAGGACATACATACATCTTTAATATATTTAGCCTCACCAGGTTGTTAGTCCAGACTATATCTATTCTTGAATGTGATTTATCTATTTCAGAATGGAGGGTAAATTTTTATCATTACCATATTTAAGCCTCCATAAATATTACAATTTCAAGTTCTCTACCAAATAAAAAAAGATTTTAGGGAGCTTACCTTCCATAACTCTAGTAGTACTTTTCGATTTTCTATCCCAAAGTCTCAAAGTCATTTTATTTACATTCAGTGACCAGTAGTACAAGATCAAGGTACATCAGTTTTAAGATACCGTTACCATAGTACCGTGATGGCAAACCTATGGCACGCGTGCCAGAGGTGGCACGCGGAGGCCTCCCCTCTGGCACGTGAGTGCCGAAGCTCCCCCTTCCCCCTTCCCCCTCCAGAGGCAGCTCGTAGGCCGAGTCGTCTGCAAACTCACTTGCCTTCTGGGCTGGGCCTTCCCCTCCGGCAATGCATTCTGGGGCTTCCCCTCCCGCAATGCATTCTGGGGCGTTCCTCTTGCTCTGCATTCTGGGGCGTTCCTCTTCCACCTCCTTCGCTGGCCGCCCAGACACGCTTACTCCAGTCAAAGGCCAACAAATGTCTGGTGAGGGACGAAGGCAAGGTGTCTAAACATTCTGGGGCTTCCCCTCTTGCTCTGCATTCTGGGGCGTTCCTCTTCCACCTCCCTCGCTCGCCTAGACACTTCACAGCCAGCTTGGGGCCGGTTCAAGGGGACGAAGGCAAGGTGTCTAAACAGCTTTAAGAAGCCTGCTCAATTTCAGAAAGTAAGTGTGGAGGGGGGGCGCAGCGGGGGAGGGCGGCAGGGGATTTTTCGCCCCCACATGACCCAAATTTAGTGCATCGCGCACAAGACCACCCCATGGGAGCTTTCAGAATCACTTGCTCCCAAAAATCACCTTCTCAGCCAGATAAACCTCCTGCAGCTGTGCCTCCGCCCTAGCACGGGCGCCTTCTCCGCCTGCGAGCACATGGAGGTCTCCGAGCTGGCAGAAGACGGGAGAGCTGGAGTAAGCGTGCATGCTGTGCTGCAGCAGCTCCCTCCAAGCTCCTCCCAGACCTCCGGCTGCCCCATGCCCCCTTGTTCAGGTGAAGCTGATCCCACTTGCCCTGCAGAGGGCCCGCTCAGTGCCTGCGGTGCAGGCACCAGGCGCTGCCCGGGCTGCCTGGGGCTCACAGGGCGGCTTTAGGGCGCAGAGGCAGCAGGGCCAACAGCGCCCGGCCCGACCTGCCATCGGGGGAGAGGAGGGGGGGAGAGGATGGGCGGCGGGCGGCAGGGTCACCCCTGCTTCTCCCAGGCTGTTCTCCGGCTGCTCCATGCCCTTTGCCTTGCACAGCTGATCCCACTTGCCCCGCAGAGTGCCCATCATGCCTGCAGGCACCAGCGGCGATCAGCGCCAGAAAGCAACCCCCGCCTGCGCTTTGAGCCAGGCGCGCAACGGCAAGGCGGGCCGCCCGGCTGCCTACCAACGAGGGTGCTTTAGGCGGCAGAGGCAGCAGGGCGACGCAGGGCCCGGCTCGACTCTTGTGGGGGGAGAGGAGGGGGGAGAGGAGGCGGCGGCGGCAGGGTCACCCCAAGCTTCTCTCGCTGTTCTCCGGCTGCTCCATGCCCTTTGCCTGGCGCAGCTGATCCCACTTGCCCCTCAGAGTGCCCGTCATGCCCACAGGCACCAGCAGTGATCAGCGCCAGAAAGCAACCCTCGCCGGCACCCCGAGCCAGGCGCGTTGCAAGCTGGCCGGTTGGGCTGCCGGGGCTCGATGGTGCTTTAGGCGACGGCGGCATCTCTCGGCAGGGCCCACCTCGACTTGCATGGGGGGAGAGGAGGCGGCAGGATGGTCACTCCCTGCCTGCTCCGGCAGAGCCAGCCACGCCCCTTTGACCTGGAAAGCCAGCAGAGGCACATGGCTGGAGACCCCCATATTATCTCCCAGCAAACAATGTATGCTTAAACAAGCATAACTCTAGAAACAGACATAAGGGACTCCCATCTTTCACATAGCTGTGGGCCATCTGGAAACTCTGTGCAGGTTGCTTAGCTGCTTTCAGAGCCCACAAGTCAGTTGTTTTGAGGATAAAACAGAATAAGAATAGTTAATGCCACCCTCACCCTTTAGGTTACTAATAGAATGTTAAATAAAACAAATGGCAAATGTAAAAAAAAGCATGAGGAGAGAAGAATGGATTTTCCCCAGCAAATCTTATTTTAATTGCAAAATGGCAAACTTTAATGGGTAAACTCCCCCCCCCCCGCCCCCTGGATTGCATATTCCTTCTACATAGCAGAAGCATTCATCTGAAAAGGCCCTTTGATTTCAAAAAGGAATAGAGTTCTGAAATACCTTGCCCAAAGTCCAAAGTGTTAATCATGATTTATCTCTTAAGTTCAACTGATTCAATTATTCAAATTCAATTAAAAAGTGCCATGGACCACTTTTATTTAAAAAAAATCTTTTCTATGTTATCTTATAAGCCATGATGGTCCTCTTAGAAAGGGAAACATTCTGATGAATACTTTAGGTATTGTTGTTTTTTTTCTTAACAAAACAAAGGAGTTGGTTTTTCTAAACAAAAACTCAGTATTCAGGTTAAATTGCTGTATTGGCACTTTGCGATACATAAATGGGCTTTGAGTTGCGGTTTGGGCACTCGGCCTCAAAAAGGTTCGCCATCACTGCCATAGTATATATATAGACAAAAGAGTACCAGAAGCACTATTCAAAATATTACATAATCTATGGTATTTACAAGAAGGAATATTTGCAACACTAATATAATTATTATTGTACTTATACACAGTCAGTGACTATTTACTAAAAGGTCAACTCGCAAAAAAGCAAGCAGTAGGCAGAATACATTAATTATGACAAAAAATTAAAAATTTAGTATAGATACACTTGTAAAGTGCCTGTGCAGTCTTGCTAAAACCTATAGGGACATTACTAAAAACTCAGGCCTCCAACCATGTCTTCTAAGGATCACAATTAATTTAGTCTTCCCTTCCCTTAACTATTCAGCCAGCAGATGTCTCTTATTGTGTTTGCAGATTAAAGAACAAAAACGGGCCGTTGCCCGTTTAATTTTCTGGTCCCTACCTGCCAATATGTAGGCCAGTACATCTTTGTAGTTTAGGCCTATTAGACCTATCATGGCTGGGCTGAGGATTTCCTTTCGGGGCTTTTCGGAAGTGAGACATCTAAATAACATGTGTTCTAATGTGTCTATTTCGCCTAGAGGGCAGGGGCAGAGCCTCTTTTCATAAGAAATTTTCTTGTATTTCCCCTATAACAGCAAGGAGGGAAGGGAATTACATCTGGCCAATGAGAAAGCTCTTCAAGTACACTGTTTCTCAAGGAAAATGATAGGATGCCAGAAACATTTGCCATCTTAGGTGTTCCGGTGCAACTGCATTTAGGTGCCCAGGAGATCTGTTTGTTTCCTAACAGTCAAAAACCTCCTCTGGCTTGTCCTGTACATGGAGCCCTATCAGCCCCTAAGTAGCTATTGGAGCTTGTGCTGGGAGAGAGTCCTACCTTTTGTATGGTGGGTAGGACTTTCTTGTGCCAGCTGCACTGAAAATTATCCTGAGGGACCCCAAGTGGGAGAAGGCCTTGTGGGTTATGAATGCAACCAAGCCATTTTTTGATTGATGATAGGCTGATTAGGGCTTCAACTTTTAACATCCCGGTTTCAAGCCTAATCCATGAGTTGGAAACATTTTTTGGAACATGTACTAATGATCTTAAAAACTTGGATTGCACTCTTTCTAATGGAGCGAATGAGGAGGAGGAAGATCCTAGAAAGGATCCATAGATTAGTTGTGGGATTGTTTTTACTTTAAACACTTTCAGGGCTGCTGGAACACAGGAACCTCCTCTTACGTGATAGAATTTTAGGATACTATTTGTTGACCTCTCGCTAACATTTGCCATTTGAGTGTGATGGGCAAATTTGGAGCCCGAAGCCTGAAGAACCACCCCTAAATATTTGAAGCTGTGGACCTGTTCGATCTTGTTGCCTGCAAGCTGCCAATTTCTGTGTCTAGGGTGGTTTCGAAATGCAAGTATATTAGTTTTTTTGAAATTTATTACTAGATGTTCTTGCTGGCAGTAGTGAGTAAATTTGTTCATAGCTCTTTTTAGGCTGATAGGGGTCCTCGAGAGGATAACTGCATCATCGGCATACAGCTGGGCGATTTTCTATCCAACAGAGTCTAAGTTACTCCATTAAAATATCCCATTAATATATTTTCACAAGATCTAAAAGTCTTTGTTCTTTGTAAAACTATAATTTATTTTCATTTGGAGAATACATGCCAACTAAAATAGTTATAAGTTCTGCAATTATGACCAACAACAACCTTCCTGTTTCATTTTTAAATATCAATTTTGGCTCAAATATTGTGGGGTTTTTTCTTAGCATCAGCAGAAACAAATTCTTGGCCCCAAAACTAACTTATCAAATATTTTCTGTCATGTTTTCTAATATGAGTCTTTGTAAGCATGTTATATCCAAGTTCTGTTTTTTTTTTAAAAAAAAAATCTTCCTTCTTTTGGCCAACCCATTTAAGTCCATTAACATTCCAGGATAAAAATTTATAATCCATCATGATTATTTTTCTTGTGGTAAGTCAAAGTCCTTTTCGTACTTGCAAAGAAATTCCTCTACTTCCAGAATTTTCAAAATCCTGATTTTTTGCCTTTGAAGGTAAAAGATATTCCTTCGGGAATTTCCCATCTAAATGATATACCACCTTTCCTCAAACATTCAGTCAGGACTCTGTAGTCCCCCCTCTTCTTCAGAGAAAGATCTGCCTACTTATAAAGGACACATTTCTTAAATGTATGATAGTTCTTTTTACGTTTGTTTAATTATGATTTACTGTATTTATAGTCCACCATTGTAATTAAGATTTGAAGTGGATTACACAGTATAGGTCTGTAACAGTCTACATCAAGAGACATCTAATAAGCAAAATGTGGACCAATATAATTAGTATGAGGAGACATTGACTAAGCAATGTGCTAACAACTAGGGTTACCAAAATTTGAATGAAAACAGCAAATTAGGCTTTTCCATGGGTCAGAGTGTGGCAGGAAAATTGGATGGGATTTGGTGGACCAAGGATTTTGAGCAGGGGGGCAGTGGCTGGGACACCCCCTCAGCACCAGATAGGAGGCAGTCAGCCAAGGGGCACAATGACACAATATCCTGGTTGGGCATGTCTGTCCTAACATGCACTAAGTGAGGATGGTTATTGGCCTTGGTAGTCCTCATAGAGATGATGTATCCTTAAATGTGAGGGGACCAGACTAAGAGCATCTGGGAACAAGGCTCCAGAAGATAGGCCAATTACTGAGGTGATCTTAAATGCAATAATACAGCATTCTTGGGGATGTCCAGTAGAGGAAATGGGAATTGCTACTCTACCAAATAACTATTTAATTGTTACAACTGATGGTGCAAATCAGTGATCTATTCAGGTCAATGCTGGTGGGAGAGATGGTGGATGGGCTAGAAGGGAGAAACCCCATTTTACATGGAATCACATTTTCCTTGAAAAAATAGTTCCATATCTTGGACATACTCTTGTACTATGCTCTGTTCCTGGATTCCTAAGTATTGACAGTAGCCAAGAGTGCTTTTCCCTTCACCCTTGGTTGATTCTGTTGGAACAGGCAATGTCTGGTATACAAAGAAGAAGAGAAGACCCTGCAGGGGGCAACAAGAGGGCAGTTAGAAAGAATAGAGAGGTCAGCACCTTCTCTCCTGTTAACATGTATGCTTGGCTCCAGTTCTGTTTTTTTAGACTTCTGACTGGATCTACAACCAAAATCCTATTTAATGTGTTGTTGAAGACTTTCATGGCCACAATCAACAGGCTGTTGTGGGTTTTCTGGGCAGTAGAACTGCGGTCTGGTAGTTTTTGCTCCTAATGTTTCACTTGCATATACGGCTGGCATCTACAGAGGCATGTCAAAATAAGAAGTGTTTCATTCACAGTTGCATGGCTGTTGCATTCACAGTCATATTTGAATGCTATTGCAATATGCAACAGCAATGCAACTGTAAATGAATTCCACCCAGACACATGCAAATGTGCCTCCCCCTTGTAAAGTAGACAAAATATATACCCCACCACACAAGAACTCCACACTGTTTCACAGAGTGAAACACATCTTACCATGGCAGGCCACTGAAGGTGCCAGTCATAGATATGGGAAAATGTTTAGGAGTAAAAACTGCTAGACCATGGCCACATATCCCTGAAAATCCACAACTACCTCATAGGGTCCTTGTGATGAGAAACTGGAGGACAGTAGAATAACAAAAGCTCCTTTAGGTGTTCATTGGAGGAAAAGGCAGAGAATAAATGTTGTAAATAAGTAAAACAAACAAAAACAGTGCAGCTGCAATCCAAAACCCACTTACCAAGGAGTAAGTCATGCGGAAATCAATGGAATTTACTTTTAAGAATACAAGCTTAGCATCACAGTTGGTTTTTATGCTTCACTTTTCTCTACCATAAGGATTCTCAAAGTGGCAGCTTACAATCTCCTTCCTTTCTCCCCCTTCCCCCCACAACAGACTCCTTGTGAGGCAGGTGGGGCTGAGGGAGTTTCAAAGAACTGTGACTAGCCCAAGGTTCATATAGCAGAGTGGGGAAACAAACCCGGTCTCCCAATTAGAGTTTGCCACTCTTAACCATTACACCAAGATGTTCTTTGTACCACTTTCAAAAACACCCTGAAAATGTAGAGGAAGATATAAGATGGCAAAATTGCTACAGAGAGAGGTGATGGGAACCACGCAGAATAAATGTTGCAGTTCAATATATGGAACAATGTCCCAACAGGGAGTTCCTGCAACAAGGCAGGGCCAAAGAAATATATGGGATGCTTCTGCAAGAGGGCAATGGGGTGCACAGTGTACCAAGGCTGTATATTTAGATGGTCAAGGCTACTTTCACGATTTCTTTCCCTAAGGGCTAGGAAAGATAACCAACCATTTTGCCTATGACTTATTTTTACCATATATTACTGTAACATTTATTACTATTGCTTTATGGTTATTACTAAATGGTAGCTATTTTTTATTCCAATGTTCATTGCTGTTGTTTTATGATGGGTCTAAGTGACAACTATCTTTTTCATGCAGCATTTTATTACTGTGATGGAGGCCTGTTACTGCAATTACTGAGCATATAAAGAAGCATCTATGAAGGGTAAGTGGAATAACTAGGATCAGACACAGGGCATATTACATATATTATTGCACTAATTCACATTTTCTTTCTCCCCCCACCCTTTTTAAAATGCCATTAAGACCCTACACTACTGAGAAATCATAGACTTTGTACATATGATGTTCCCTCAGGAAAAGGCATTTCTTGATCTTTAGCTAGTTTAAATAGTAGCTAGAACAATGGCACTCTGGCGTCCTGACCAAGGTTATCTAGATAAATACGTAGGTAGATATGTCTGCCCACCATATCAGGCAATGGAAGGCTCCTACTTTCCCAGGCTAGCAATTTATTTATTTAAATATTTAATCCAATTTTTCTCCCACAATGGGGATTTAAAACAGCATATACAGCATATGGGGACCCCAAGGCTCATCTAGTCCAACCTCCTGCTCAATGCAGGAAATTCACAGCTACCCTACCCCCACTCCAATATGCCAATTGGAAGGATCCCTGGGCCATTCTGCCTTGGAGGAAAATTCCTTCCTGACCCCAAAGTGGTGATCAGCATTTCCCTGGGCATATAAGAAGGGTTTTCAAAACTGAGCACTGATTCATCTCTTCCTGCCCTCCCTTTCACAATCTGCCAAAATTCACAGAATCAGCACAGCTGTCAGATGGCCATCTAGCCAGTGGTGGGATCCAAACATTTTAGTAACAGGTTCCCAAGGTGGTGGGATTCAAACAGTGGCAGTGCTCTTTTAACACATGGAAATGGGCGGGAAATAGCGGGGGCGTGGGCTGGCATTCCGGGAGGGGGGGCATTCCCTAAGGGCTTTGGTGTAAGGATCGCAGAGGGCACGTGCACCCCAGGTGCAGTTTGCTTTGAGGAGTCTCCAAACAGCTAACAAACGCCCCCCCCCCTTTCCTCTCCCCACAACAAACACCTTGTGGGGCAGCAGGTGGGGCAGAGAAAGTGGGGAATCAAACTCAGCTCTCCAGATTACAGCCCAGCCCCACAGCAAAAGTTAAGAAGCCAGGTGCTTCATGTCCCCCATCCCCCCCCCCAATCAAGGCCATTCACAATTGCAAACAAGATTTTAGGGATAGAAGTGCAGTTTGGATTTGCACATTACCTTTAAGGAGTCTCCAAACAGCTAACAAACACCCCCCCCCTTTTCCTCTCACCACAACAAACACCTTATGGGGCAGCAGGTGGGACAGAGAAAGTGGGGAATCAAACACAGCTCTCCAGATTACAGCCCAGGCACACACAAATAATTAGTAACCCACTCTCGGGAACCTGTGAGAACCGGCTGGATCCCACCTCTGCATCTAGCCAACTTAAAGAAAGACAGCCCACCCAAGAAAGACAGCCCACCATCTCCCAAAGAAGCCTGTTCCACTGAGGAACTGCTCTGACTTCAGGGAATTTCTTTCTAATGTTTAGCTGAAAACTCTTTTGATTTAGTTTCAATCCGTTGGTTCTTGTATGGCCTTCTGGGACAACAGAAAACCATTTCACTGCATCCTCTGTATCATAGCCCTTCAAATATTTGAAGATGACTATGATATGAGCCCTGTTGGGGAGGGCGGGGTATAAATATAAAATAAAATAATAAATAAATAAATATAATTGTCTCCTCTTCAAGCTAAACATACTCAGTTTCTTCAACCTTTCCTCATAGGTCACAATCACCAGATCCCTCACCATCTTTGATGCCCTCCTCTGGATATGTTCCTGTTTGTCATCATCCTTCTTAAACTGTGCTGCCCAAAACTGAAACCAGTTCTCCAATGAGGTCTAACCAGAGCAGAGTAAAACCATACTATCACTTCATGTGATCTGGACCTTAAACTTCTGTGAATGTGGCCAAAATCACATTTGCCTTTTTAGCGACCACATCAAAGGTGGGATCCAACCAGTTCTCACCACTTCTCTAGAAGTGGTTACTAATTTTTTCTGAGTGCCGAGAAGGGGTTACTAAAGTAACCTCCCTGCCCAATAGGGACTGGAGGTGCGTGTGTGCGGCGGCGCCACTGTTTGAATCCCACCACCAACGGAACCTGTTATTAAAATTTTTGGATTCCACCAGTGGACCACATCATACTGCTGATGCAAGTTCAGTGTATAGTCTACTAGGATGCCTAGATCCTTTTCACATGTGCTACTGCTAACAAAGTCTCCCCTATCCTATAATTTTGCATTTGATTTTTTTCTACCTAACTTTACATTTATATCTGTTGAAATTCATTTTGTTAGTTTTAGCCCAGTTTTCCAGTCTATCAAGACCATCTTGAATCTTAATTCCTTTTTCTACTGTATTTTCTACCATTCTCAATTTAATATCTTCTGCAAATTTAATGAGCATCCTCTTTATTCTTTCATCCAAATCATTTATAAAGATGTTGAACAACACAGGGCCCAGGACAGACCTCTGAGACGCTCCACTTGACATTCTTCTCCAAGACAATGAGGAACCATTAACAAGCACTCTTTGTGCAATCTATTAGCCAGCTACACATCTACCTAATGGTAGTAGGATCCAAACTACAGTTTTACTCATTCATGAACAAGAATATCAGTGGAACCTTATCAAAAACCTTACTGAAATCAAGATAAACTATCACCATCATATTCCCCTGATCCGACAAAGTAGTAACTCTCTCGAAAAAGGAGATAAGGTTAGTCTGACTTTATCTTGAGGAACCTGTGATGGCTCCTAGTAATCACAGCTGTCTTTTCTAAATGCTGTTGAATGGACAGATTATTTGTTCTAAAACCTTACCAAGGCCTTAGTACAAATTTAATACAGGTACAGATGTAAAACAGGTGAAGAGCACCAAGGACATCCTGAGCAGGTACTGATTCCTCTGGCATGGCTCACACAGGCCATATGCTATGAGCCAGGAATTATTTGTCCTTTGTCCTTCAGCTTATATCTCTGCCAAGACCAGGTTTCAGTTATCTGCAAAACCCACCCAGATCCAATTCAGCTTGTTCCCAATTTTCTGTCTTGCTGATCTTTCAAATAAACGAGGCTCCTCACTTGTCTGGAAGTAACCAGAAGGCTTCTTTGAATCATTTTTTGTGCTATGACATTTGCTGCCCATCACTGGATGAGGGCCCAATGGGACCTGGGGATCCCCTGGAATTACAGCTCATTTCCAGACTACAGAGATCAGTTTCCCTGAAGAAAATGGATACTTTGGAGGTTAGACTCTAGTATGGTGTAACGAAAGCCACTTATATATAAGTTCTACTTTCTGCGCTGCCACCAATAATATTTTTCCTCTATATAGCCCACTCAATCCTGATTTTCCACACGGCCACCACCCTGACTGGGGAACACCGACACACAGACAAATAAAAGACTGGAGAGGTTTTTATAATGAACAAAACTAAAAACGCTTATTTCAAGTTGGTTTTCACAAAGGCTTCTTCAGGTAAATCCGAGAGGTTTAATGCCTTTGTTGGTTTCTAGAATCAGTTTGTCTTAAGATGTTACTTCCTAGGACTCATATGCACACTGTATTACTAATGCAGGTGTCTCTGTATAAGATTTAGCTTTGAACTTACAATGATTCCCTTACGCACACAGAGCACTCATTCCTCACTTGGCTCTGTAATACCTACTGATCACACCTAAGCACACACAGTCCAAGCTCCAGGAGATTCATGGCACACTTGGCCTCCCTCTCTCCTAATTAGTCCTATTACATGGTTTCACTGCCTCTGGATCATTTCTCCTAGACTGGTAGACTCTGGTGATACACACAGGGCAAGGCAGAGATCTGGGAGCAGGGTCTAAGCAGTTTTAAAAAAACCGTTCCAAGCTCCCAAGGGGCACTTCAATCTGCACTCCCAGTCCAGGGCCTCCTCTCTCTGTCAAGCATACACTTGCTTAGATAGGGACTGGACTTCTGCCAGCCAACTCTGCATAGATAGAATTTTTTCTTCAAGAACTGACAGACTCCTCTCTGCCAGACTCTGTTCTGCTCCCTGACCGACCCAGAACAGCACTGAACTCCCACTCTCAGTGCTGTAAGCCCTAATTGGCTCCCCCCTAGCCCTTGCCAAAACGTTACTGGACTCCTTTTTCAGCCAATCTAACATCGGTTCTCTCCTTGTGGGAGCCTTTTTTTTCCTTTTCTGTGGCTGTTACAAGGCCTTCCCTACACACACAGTCTGCTGCAATTCTTAGCCCCTTCAGGGTGGGGCAAGTTCGTTACATATGGCATTATACTCCACTGAGGTTCCTGTCCTCCCCAGGCTCCATCCCCACATTTCTAGGAGCTTCCCAACCTGGATCTGGCAACCCCACCTCCCCATCTCCTGCCGTGGCTGGTGGGAAAGGGGAGAGTCCTGGCAATCCTAGCCCACGGGAAGGGGGGTGGGATGCCCTGGGCGGATCAGCAGTGGAGGCATGGTTGGGCTGTCGAGGGGGCAGGGTGTTCCGGGAGCATTCTGGGGCATGGGTGGGTGGAGATAGGCAATGCCACAGCAGGGACACAGGGTGTGTGCGTGCCCCAGACACGGTTTCCCCTCACTCCGCCTCTGGTTGAGGGTCAGCATAGATTTGACATTAATAACTTCAGAGACAGTAACACTTGGAACTTTTCCCCCTCTAATGTATAGTCTCCAGATATCTTTCTGCCATTCCTGTATTGTCAAAGCCGTCATGTGCTGCTCTTGGTTTATTGCTAGACAGACCTGCCAACTCAATTGCTTTGAACAGAAGCCTAGTGATAATAAAGCTAAGCTACAGCACAAAGTCTTTGAGTCTTATCTAACGCTTTTCATACAACTTTATCTCTTGATGCACTTAAATAAGTGTGAACAGGTAAATGCTGAGATGCTTTCCACTAACATCGCTGGCTTACAGAGGTGTATCTAGGAAAACTGGAGGCCGGGGACAAAACCTGAGTTTGGCGCCCTGCTTCCAGTCTGACTGGCCACCCTCCCCCACCACGACCAAACAATGATTTTTTGCACCAGCTCACAAAACACCTCCCAACCCCAGCAAAACATACATGGCTCTCTCCCCACCATCTCTTTTTCCTAATTTTGTCCTCACACCAACCCTATGAGATAGGTTGTTAGCCTGAGAAACAGCTCCAAGCCAGTGCAAGTGGGTATTAAGCATGTAAATCTCTCACAAATCACCCCCAGCAAAACACTTACCAAACAAATGTCAGCATCATCTCTCACAAATCACCCCCACACACACTTCCAGCAAAACATACATAGCTCTCTCCCAGAGACGTAGCTAGGAAAAATGGAGCCCAAGGCAAAATCTGAGTTTTCTGCCCCTCTCCCCCATATGAGCGGCCACCCCCCCACAACAAAAGAATTATTTTTTGCACCATATCATCTCAAAGTCACCATCACATTATAGAATATTCCCCAACTCACAAATCTGCACACCCAGGAATCCACCCCGAAACAGCATCATTTTCAATGTTGTTTAAACTAGGGAGCCCAGTTTCTCCTTTTAAATCCCCTATAAAGGGAGAATCCACGCTGAAACAGCATCACTTTCAATGTTGGTTCTTGTGGGTTTTCCAAGGTGCGTGGCTGTGGCCTGGTAGATCATTAAAACAATCTCTGAATTCACCTATAATTACATGATACTCCATTACTGATTTAAAACAACAACCCAAAAAAAGCCAAGTGGCTCTGGAAAGAAATGGTCTCTGTGGAGTAAGAAGTAGGGAAAATGGCTACTGCGCACTGGGGCGTAGCTACCACAGGGACATGTGGGGACAAATGTCCCAGGTACCCACCATTTGATCACGTGGGGGGCACCAAAACATTTGGGTTCATTTGTCTTTTTTATATTTGTTAATGTTTTTACTTTGTCGGCCAGCAGGGGCACAGTTTTTAGGCTAGCAGCACCAAAATTTCAGGCTATCATCAGGTGATGCTCCTGATGATACCATCCAGGTTTGGTGACGTTTGGTTCAGGGGGTCTAAAGTTATGAACCCCCAAATGGGGTTCCCCATCCCCCATTGTTTCCAATGGGAACTAATAGTAGATGGGGCTACCCTTTTGAGGGTCCATAACTTTGGATCCCCTGAACCAAACTTTAATAAACCTAGGTGGTATCAGAAGAAAAGTCTCCTGAAGATAGCCTGAAATTTTGGAACTGCTAACTTAAATATTGCTCCCCTGACAGGCACCCTCAAATTTTCCCCAGATTCTCCCTTTAAATCCACCCCCTTCTGAGTGGATTTAAAGGGAGAATCTGGGCTCCCTAGATTAAAAAATATTGAAAGTATTGTCAAAGACTTTCATGGCTGAATTCAACTGGTTGTTTGGGTTTTCTACTGAGAGAACTCCAAAAAGCTGTGACTAGCCCAAGGTCACCCAGCTGGCATGTGTGGGAGTACACAAGCTAATCTGAATTCTCCAGATAAGCCTCCACAGCTCAAGCGGCAGAGCAGGAAATCAAACCTGGCTGCTCCAGATTAGAATGCACCTGCACTTAACCACTACGCCACTGCAAGCTCCATCTGTCAAACAGCACCTGCCTGGATTGTTTCCATCAGTACAAAGCAGCCATTCAGGCCCTGTGTAAGGAGCTCAGGCTAGCTCTCCGAGACCAAGATCTCTAGACCATCCCTGTCCTACAGAAGGTCCTGTTCCGTCTAAGGTTATTGGCAACTGGATCTTTCAAAAGGGTTGCGGATGAGGTTCTCGAGGTATCCCAGTCCTCACCAAGCTGCTGTCTGCACAGCTTCCTGGATAACAAACTGGCCAACTTACAGGAGCACGTTCACTTGCCCACAGAAGAGACAGAGATCACACCCATCTGGGAAGGTATGCAGCAGTCACAGGCTTTCTCATTGTAGTGGGAGCTGTGGACTGCACCCACATTGCCCTCATCACCCCCTGAGAGGAGCTGCAGGTAACCTCAACAGCTATTGGTTATACAGCATAAATGTCGAAATTTCCTGTGACCACCAGGGCATTTTCATGAATCTTGTGGCAAAGTTCCTAGGCAGCATCCATGATGTGCAGATGTTTTCAACATCTGGCCTCAACTACCTGTTGGCTGCCCAGCCAGAGAGAAAAGGAGAGCACTCCTGGGTCAGTAGGGTGGAAAGGGAGGGGCGCCCCCTTAGGTAGGCCCTCACTACTTACAGTTCTCATTCCATCTTCGCTAGAAAACATGGATGCCTCCTCCTCTTTTATTTGCTGACACCATATTCTAAGGACAACCTGCCAGACTGCACAGCCTGAAACCATTCTGTTTGTCTGTATTTTATCTTAACAGTAGCCTCTTGTCCAGAGTACAAAATATAGCTAATCTGGAACAAAAATGCACCTTCCCACAACAGAACAGGACATTTGAGGCAAGATGTGCATACAAATGTATAACAATAATTACATATTTGTTGGTTTAAAAAATTATCTTGTGCACAGCGTTTTAGGCTGTGGACTAAAGACAAGGATGTGTGTTTACTGAATTTCAGCTTGTAATATGTAAATAATGCTCCTACCAGTGATGTTTGAGGTGTCTTGACTCAATCATCCACAAGACAACAAAAGCTGAAATCAGCAAGGAACTTCAGAGAACTACTTAATAGCACTGGAAATTTTTCAGCAGAAGAAAAGACAGGGATACAGGACTTAATTAGGATTCTCCAAACATGCTGAATCCTTGGGCACTTCTAGAATATTGACAACATGTGCTGGGCTGAGCACTACCACAATTTAGCTTGGCCCAATCACAAAATATTGGGAAGTTCCACAAAATGTTCAGAGGTTCCAAGTCAAGCATCCTCCTATGAGGGTGGAAGTTTTTTCCAAATAGATGTTCCCTTCAAACACACAGTTTTGAGGCCTCCTGGCTTTTTCTGAAGCATCTCCTAATCCACTGAATTGGAGAAACACTATGACTGATGTTATGTTTTGGGGGTGAGATTCATCGAGGAAGAAGTACAAGCCACATAGAGGGTGAGCCTTAGGGCTGCCCCACTGGGAGCAGAGGATATCCCTTCCCTAGGCCCTACACCTGCCCAGGGAATTAACTGGTTGATGGGGGCTTACCAACAGTGAAAGGCTGGTGTTGCCAGCAATGCAGTGACATCATTTCCAGCATGTGAAACCAAAATCATCATGTCATCAGCAACATGGGACACTGGTATTGTCATGATTCAGCTTTCTAAGCACAAGAGGCCCATGGAGGAGCAGAAGAAATAAACCAAACACTGGAGGCTCTAGAAACAGCTGAGGTAAACAATCACAGCCAGATGACCTATCAGTGCAAGCAGACTTTCTGGACCTGCACAACTGCTGACTGCCTGCCTTGGTCATCTACTAGCCTGTCACATGTTCTGTGACCCTGGCCGGACCCAAGAAGCATAGGTACTTTGACAAAAATAGCTTCTACCATAGAGTTTATGTCCAAATACCAGAGAAATACAATGATGTCCCTTCATACACTACATACTGTCAGGAAATACACATCTAAACTGACAATCAAAAGCTGCCATGACAGACTGCACAGATAAATAAAGTTTAGAAGTGCAGTCAAAAACAGAATGCAGACACAGAGCGCAAGAGGAAAACTTCATGGGAGCTGAACAGCATTCTGATGGGATAAACTGACCTCCACTCTGATTGGTGGAGAAACCAGCTGACTAACAATCTCTCTGAAAAGGAAATGATTGAACATCTTTTGGATTTGGATTTCTTCGTGTTAGGATCAAGTCCCTTAACTGTGTATGAAAATCTACTCTGAGAGAATTTCAGTCAAAGTGAATCCAATTTGAAATTTGGTGTGTTTCAATGTATACTGAGCCAGAAATAAACAGACAAAAGAACTGAACGTTTATTGGTCAAGGTAGAGGTGGAATAGTAGACAGAGACTTATTACTGTAATCATAAATAAAGGTTGAGGTTCTATCTTCTGGTAGACAGAAGAAGAATTCCTAAGCCAGTTAGAAAGGAAATTATACTCAAGAGAGAATACCTGCCTGGTGTATTAGTGATCTGCTTAAATTATCTTACAAGGGAGATTTCTTTGAATGGGTTTCTAACAGTGGTGAAGCTGTATATACTATGAGAAGGGATACTAGCCTGTTGGAACCTCAGTCTTTTGAATCCATAAGCCAATAACACCTAAGCGTAACTCAAGACAAAACTGTACTTTTATATGAAATATAACATCTGAGAAACCTAGAAAGCTTGATAAAATCATGTACCTGTGACAGAACCTAAGATTGTACATAGTTTATCCCAGCCTAATTTCTAGCTGCTGATTCGTAATTCCATCTTCATTAAATAAATTTTCCTTTAAATTTGTTTGATCCTGCCTCAGTTCTTCTGTGCCATTTTCAGGGACATTGGTTTGAAAAGAAAAAGGCATTCTAAACCGTAGAGTGGGACAATATTAGAACTACAGCCTGAAACCATCACACTACCTGAGGGAACCAAAAAGAAAGGTGGAAAAA
This sequence comes from Sphaerodactylus townsendi, assembly GCF_021028975.2. Taxonomy (NCBI): domain Eukaryota; kingdom Metazoa; phylum Chordata; class Lepidosauria; order Squamata; family Sphaerodactylidae; genus Sphaerodactylus; species Sphaerodactylus townsendi. The sequence continues at coordinate 119,590,241 of NC_059426.1, read as the reverse complement.
TCTGCCTTACAGTGATTAAAAAAAGTGTCATGGCCACAGCTGCATTGCAAGAGACAAACCAGCTTTTGTATTTAACACACTGTATTTTGAGATTACAATATTCCACATGCACGGTCAAAAGTTAACATGCTTCTCAGTCTTAGAAATATCACATCTAGTGTTGACAAATGCCACCCCAAGGAAGAGAGATGTTACACTTGGATATGGCAAAAGTGGGCACCAATAACTGATAACATTCAACTTTAACACTGCAACAGGAACCTGTTAGAAACAGGGAATAATTTCATTATAATTTCATCACCACATTTCTAGGGACTTAGCCTTATTTGCATGTTAGGAAACATCCAAAAACACCATTTCTCTTTCCATGTTATGTTTCAGCGACTGGCAAAGGTACTCCAACACAAGACAATTGTTGCAGAAAACATGGGTATGACATGGTACCTGTAGTGCCTGGTGTCCCGAATGGGTCGATCACTGCTCAGTTTGTCACTTTCCAGCTGGTTGAATGCATGCTGCCTGTAAGGGTCTTCTCCAGCCTTCAGCAACTTGGAAGACACATAAGCCTTCTCATCGAAACCCCGCAGGCCACTTTTTTCTGCTTGTGGTGGCCTAGATACCTAAAAGAAAGACAAAGGTCAGCCCTATGAGGAAGAGGGCTTTGTTGGGCATATATGCACATACAACCATTGGCTATAGAATAGTTGCAATGATAAAGTGATGACTTCAGTGTTTTACTAGAAGAGGATAGTGTCTGGGAAAACAGCTTTATAGACCAGTGGTAACTTGTTGTTCTTGCCATAGAAAAAAATTAGACGTTTCTTGTTGTATTTCAGAGATTGGCTAGAGTCAGAATTTAAAATGACCTGGACAGATTAAAGAGTTGGGCCAAAATGAACAAAATGAATTTCAGCAGAGATATTTCAACACTTAGGCAGAAAAAATGAAAGGCACAGATATAGGATGGGTGATACCTGGCTTGGCAACACTACATGTGAAAGGGATGTGGGAGTCTTAGACCACAAACTAAACATGAATCAACAGTGTAATGCAGCGGCCAAGAAAGCCAATGCGATTTTGGGCTGTATCAATAGGAGTATAGTGTTAAGATCGAGGGATGTAATTGTACCTCTCTGTCAGGAGTGCTTTGATTACGTGTTCCTGCATTGCAGGGGGTTGGACTTGATGGCCCTTGTGGTCTCTTCCAACTCTATAATTCTATTCTTCATTGGTAAGACCTGACTTGGAATGTTGCGTACAGTTCTGGGCATTCCATTTTAAGAAGGATATTGACAAGCTGTAATGGATCCAGTAAAGGGCAACCAAAATGGTAAAAGGTCTGGAATCCATGCCTTATGAGGAGAGAGGGAGCTGGGTTTATTTCAAAATATGTATGCTTAACATATATCCCTTTTATTCAGGCTCTGGATTCTGAAGGCAAATGAGTTTTTTAAAAGTTTTCACACTCCAATTTAGAGCAGTGGTTCTCAACCTGGGGGTCGGGACCCCTTTGGGGGTCGAACGACCCTTTCACAGGGGTCACCTAAGACTCTCTGCATCAGTGTTCTCCATCTGTAAAATGGATAAATATTAGGGTTGGGGGACACCACAACATGAGGAACTGTGCTAAAGGGTCGCGGCACTAAGATGGTTGAGAACCACTGATTTAGAGCATGTAGTAAGCTTTTGCATTTATTTTTTTTTAAATCAAAAACAACATAAGCTATAAGAAGAAGGCCAGTCAATATCAATTAAAGTGTTCCTCTCATGAGGTGGCTTTCTTCCTACCACTTTTTGGAAAGGAAGTGACTATCAGTAAGTCACCAGGTCATTGAAGTTTCAAACAACTCCTCTATTTGAAAAAATGTCCTCTCACCCATAGAAGCTCATATTGAAACAAATGTTAGTTTGAAAGATGTCACTGGACATTTGTTTTGTTTTGCACAACAGATTAACAAAGCAACTTCTCTGAAATTACTATAGTAATTTCATAATAATTGAATTCATCTTCTACTGAGCCGTTAGAAAATGATATCATTTGAATTATTTCTATTTCTTTAAGTGCAAGGACCACTTTCTCCTTATCCTATGTTGAAATTTGTGTGGTTAATTAAATAAAAGCAAAAAGGTTGTTTCTACATGGGTTATTTGCCCCAGGTTCAATGCTGTTTGGTAGCAAGTTTCCTCCCTCCATGGTTTCCCACAGCATTGTGGCACATTCCTGCACTTCATGGGGTTTCGTTGGCTTTCCTCTGATTTTTCTCATATCTGATTTGCTTTGAAGTTTTATGGAAAAATCATACCAATGCCTTGGTGGTGACACTGTGAGTGGGAAAATTCAAAATTTCCCAGTCCCATCCACACAGAAGCCATATTCCCCTGCCCTGGCCTCACAGTAGCCACTTTTCTTACCCCACCACCAGAGCTTTTAAAATTTTGTTTGTTCAATTATCAATTTAATATCATTATTCCATCATTATCTGTGAATCAGGCTCTCTGCATTCACAGATTTCATTTTTTTAAAAAAGTCATTAGTCCCTTTTGTTGTTGAGATATAAGATGAATGGCATGCATATCTCTGCAAGGAAAAGGATTATAGACTTCCTGGAATCGGAGGCAGGAAAAATGGAGAAACCTGTCATATGGAAGCCCAACTGCCACTGGATTATATCAGTAGTACTACCATATGTGATCCCTTTCATTCATATCATTAGATATAAGTAGACTCCAACTTGGGTTCAAGTCACTTGCACGGAACTGTGACCAGTTTGGGGAAATTAAGCTTAGTGTCTTCCTGCTTTCATAAACTGGCTAGCTTGGAAAACTAAGACACTCACCAACTGAAGGAGCAGAAATGTGGTTTAGCAACCTTTACCTGGATAGTAAGCAAGCAAGCTTGAAGTGCCTCTATTAAGCTACCAGTAACCACAAAACAACCAGATCTTTTCCAATACAAGGTTTAGATTTATTTGGAGAAATATTGGGTAATAGGAATTGAAAAAGGAATTGAATTGAAATTAGGTTATAGGGGTTGAAAAATGGCAGAAAAAGCCTAAGCATAGTAAAATGGTTATGTCCAATAGGGTGTGTGCATGAAAAGCTTAATGGAAGGAGTGGAAGACGAAGTCAACCCACAAGCCAACTGGGAAAATGCACAACTGGGAAAATGCACAACTGGGAAAATGCACAAGGGTCACAAGGAGCAGGAGGAAAGTGGGAGAGTGAAAAAAAATAAGGAAGGGGAATGCAGAGAGAGGTTTGAGAGAAAAGATATGAGAAATCCCAGACTGGTGAAAGAGAAAGGGTTTAACTATCCTCAGTGTTTGCCAGGCTGGATATGGTTAACTAAAGGATGATAATCCAGAAACCATCACTTATGCCCAGGGAACAATTACGGGAATGTGAGGTGAGTTCAGGATTAGAGATTTACTGGCTTTCCAGTGGGGTAATGAAAGGTCAATGCATGCAGTCAATCTGAGTGTGCAAAAGGGTCTGGTAGGATGAAGGCCCATGCCTAGGAGACACTCAGACAGAATCAATAATCATGATCCAGCCCACCTGGAGGCGTGATAGTAATGATGGATTATGCACTCAGGAGGACCTGCATTTGCTGATGAAATTACACTGGCAGACCCAATAGCAAAGGGCAGACATAGATTTTGTCCACTCATTAGCCTGACTAAGGAGAGCCATTGTCTTACTTTCTCCAAAGTGACTGCTAAAATGGCTGTCACAATGTACATACAAGCCAAGGTGGAGTTGGGGTTGATAGAACACCTCTGGGAAGGAGTTCTTGGTAACAGCACCCACAGCTGCAACAGGGAAACTACACAGCTATTGTTCCCAAGCGGAAAATACCACAGTGTACTGAAAGTGTGATTGATGCCATATTAATAAAAGCTTTACCAGGAAGAACTAAAAGAAAACAATGTATGCAAATGAAAAAAAAGTTAAATGGCAGGAAAATGGCAGGAAAAGCCATGTTTGAACCTCCTGTTAACTGCTCACTCACCCACACTGAAGAGAGGAGGAAATAAGGGTATGAAATACTCCCCAATGAGCAGCTATGAGGATTCATCCTATTTTGATTCACCAGATAACACAGAATACAGTTCTTTTCTTCCAGCTCTATGCATCCCAAAGTCTCCCCCCCAAACCAGTTCAATACATTTAAAAATAGCTTATTTTCCAAATGGCTGTTCCACATCTGACAGTTCAGCAGAGGATAATAGAAACATTTTAAAACTTCTGAATGTGGGAGGATAAGAGATGTGAACAGCTTATTGTTTTTACTCCTAATATTCTGAAGGGATTTGGATTTTTTCCCCCTTTTTGCTGTAAGAGGGGATAATATGTGCTTTAATTTCTCCTTACACAATACAACCTTTCTGGCTTCAGATGCCAGAAAGTTATGGGTTAAAGTCTAAAGTTGTGAGCTATGACTGCCTTATAACCAAGCAGTGATTCACATCCAGTTCTTTATACCTTCTCCTCATGGGGCCATGACTCCTTCATCTTTGATTTATTTTATCACACTTGTAATCTGCCTTTCCTGCAAGGAGCCTAGAATGGGAAGGAGGGTTATCATGAGGTTATATCAGACAAAATAAGGGCCAAAATAGATACGACCATGGGAAATCTTTGAGTGAATTCCTGCCTATTATTTTTTTTACTTTAAATTGGAGCTGTGAGGAGCTCTGATTTTGACTAGATTCTGGAAAAGGAATGATTTAATTCATCGCTTTTATCCCAACAGGCTGGGAGTAATTCATATTGCAAATACCTTATGGGGCAAACACATTTTAAGAACTCAACCCCCACACTATTCCCCACAATATGTGTTAGGGTTTTGCTTGGCCAGTTAAGATGACAAAATGGTGAGTGAAAGGGGGTCAGTGATGAGCTTTCTCATCATCATGTCTAGTTTGGGTCTGAGATGAAATCCAGTTTGGGAAATTCTGGATATTTGGAGGTGAAGTCTGGGAATGGTGAATTTTGGAGAGGGTGGAAGACTGCAGAGCTCAGAAGGGATGTTAGGCAATGGAGACCAAAGCTTCCCTTTCTCCCAGGGGAATGGACCTCTGTAGTCTAAGAGATCTGCTGTCTGGAGATTCCAAGCCCTACTTGGAGGTTGGGAGCCATATGCCCAGATACAATTGAAGGCTGAGTGGGAATTTTAAAGCCATGGCCAGTGGGGTAGAGCTTATGGGGACAGGGGGCATCCCATGTCCCCGGGTGCACACCGTTTCACCATGCACTGGGCGCTCCCCCACACATAACAAAACAGCATGTGCCCCTGCCGCATGCCTTGGCGCCCCATCCCCTTGCCAGCCTGCAGGGATGCGGCAGCAGCACCCCACCAGGCTCCCTGCAGACTGGGTTTTGCCTTCCCCAAGGCCTGGGAAGAGCAGGAGTCAGCTTGCGGGGGGCAGGGCTCTGCAGTGGACGGCAACCGCACCCGCTTGGGCCACCCACCACAGTGCCCCGCCTTCCGGGCTCCCTGCAGGCCAGCAATCAGCCATAGGCAATGGGGAGCCCCTCCTAAATACCCTAAAGCTGATTTCTGTCAGCCACTGCCCTAAAGCCAGCCCACACCCACACGTGATCAGGCTGTATGCAAGGCAAAAACAGCCATGGAAAGGCAGACTCCAATATGGCTGGGATCACCAGCTCATAACAGTGGTTGCTTATGCTTCCCTCCCACCCACCTGTACTATCTATTGTAAGTCTAAAATTACTTACAGGGTTACCTATTTGTTGACTGATTCTACTAACATAAGTTGCTTTAAAGATTCTTGGCACATACCAAATTCATTATTGTTTAGTTCAGATTCTGTTTGAAGGCATTCGTCTATCCCTCATGATTTCTATTTCAGGGCTATCTTTATTTCTCTAGAAAACAAGATGAGCTCAGGAAAGCACAGCAGTCAGGCTTGAAACCAGGATCAGCAAGGAAGCAGAGATTAGTTATATTTAAAAACAAATAAAAATTAATAAAACCCAAATATTTTCTTTGTGGAAGAGTATGATTGACTTTTCAAAAAATTGATGATTGCCTCCAACATAGATCACCTTGGGGTAAATTCAAATAAGCAAGAGGCCAGAAAGATATTTAGTGACTGGCCAAAATTTCAGTTGAGGAGATTTTCTTTGTTATTCGGTAAATACCAGGTGGATTGGTAGGTGTCCAATAACATTGAGTATATTATAGAGTCAGGTTTGGCTTGGTAGTGCATATGCAGCCAATATTTTAGGGTGATTATCCATACTTTTGACTCAAGTTTAATTTGCTGAGCTTTTTATATCATTGGAATAGGAACTGATATTTTTATCGCTGCTTTAAATGGTTACTTATTTTATATTGTATTTTATATGTTGTACATAATCACTTAGAAGGCCCTCTAGGGGGGATAGGGGCGAGTATAAAAGTCTGAATAGATATAGATAGATAGGATATAGATAGATAGATAGATAGGATAGATAGATATAGATAGATAGATAGGATAAGATGAATAGATAGATAGATAGATAGAGATAGATAGATAGATAGATAGATAGATAGATAGATAGATAGATAGATAGATAGATAGATAGATAGATAGATAGATAGATAGATAGATAGATAGATAGATAGATAGATAGATAGATAGATAGATAGATAGATAGATTATGAGACAGAGCTTTTTCTAACCTCTCTGTTAATATTCTAAATCCTACATGAAGAAATTGCAGTTCACCTAATTTTTTCCCCTTCTATTCCCCTCCCATCTTCCTCTGAACATTCCAACACTCCTGATTAGCAGCTTTTGACAGCCTTTTGGTAAAGAGGGGTTGGCAAATTTGGGGGAAAGAGCCCTGTCTTTCACATCAGGTTGGTCAATAGATGGTCATTCCTGCCTCTGCTTTGATTTGTGCTTTGATTTTAGCTTGCTGTCCTCCTGGTCCAACTGTTTGGCAACCAGTCAGAGTTGGGGAGGGGGCTGGGGACATGTAGGAACAGGCCATTAGTGATGGTACAGTGCCAATTCCAGAAAACCCAGAAGTGACATTTAACCTTAGGAGAGAATTTCTGGCAATTTCTAGACAGGTATGATGTCACTTTCAGGTTCTTGCCAGAAGTAATGTCACATCGTTGGCCCAATTGCCATTTTAATTTTTTTTTATCATGCCTCCACTCTGAACAGTGACAAGAAACGGGAGCAGGAGACCCTCCTTCCCAATATGGGGTGGGGGGCTGATAACTAAGGTTACCATTCTCCAGGTGGTTGCTGAAAATCTCCCAAATTACAGCAGGTATCCAGGTTACAGATATCAGTTCCCCTGGATAAAAACGTTGCTTTGAGAGGTGGACTATATGGCATTATACCTCACTGAGGCTATTCCCTAGGCTCCACCCCCCAAATCTCTACGAATTTCCCAATCCAGAGCTGGCAACCTTACTGGCAATCTTGGTTAAAGGCATATACTTGTTCTCTTTTTCTGAAATCCACTTTTGGATCCCTATATCTCTGGACTCTTAAGGAGTTCCTCCATAATCTGTTTGCCCCCTGAATGTAAATTAACACCTATCTCTTCAGCACTTGAGCTGACAACAGTATCTGTTCTCTTCTGTTACCGACAGTAGCAAACTACTAAGAGAGCTTGTGTGGTGTGGTGTGGTGTGGTGTGATGTAGTGTGGTGGTTAGAGGGATGGACAAGAATCTGAAAGACAGGTTGAAATCCCCACTCTGTCATGGAAGGTCAATGAGTGACCTTGAGCCTATCATACTCTCTCTAATGTATGTCACAGGGTCGTTGTTGCATAAATTAAAAAAACAGAGGCGGGGAGAACGGTGTTGTAAGCCACTTTGAGTCTTACTCTTAACTGAAGAGAAAAACAAGGTCTAAACATCTGTATGTATGTATGTATGTATGTATGTATGTATGTATGTATGTATGTATGTATGTATGTATGTATGTATTCATTTATTCATTTATTCATTTATTCGATTTAGTAAACCGCCCTACCCCCAAAGGGCTCAGGGCGGTGTACAAACACGACAACCAATACAATGTAATTAAAAAGACACAAATCGAATAATCCCAATTAAAACAATAAATACAATACAATACAATTAAAACAGTAGCAGTAATAACCCATCCATAATTAACTAAATAGATGACGTCCGGTATTATATCCCAGGAGGGGACCGGCTGATGTTCAAGTAAGCAGATGGTACATAAAGCAAGAAAGAGGGGCGGATTCAGCAGCCAGCCTCCCCAAAAGCCCAGTGAAACAGCTCAGTTTTACAGGCCCTGCGGAACTCCCCAAGGTCCTGCAGGGCCCAAACAGCAGGAGGAAGAGTGTTCCACCAGGCAGGGGCCAGACCCGTAAAGGCCCTGGCCTGGGTAGAGGCCAACTGCATCATAGAGGGACAGGGGACCACCAGTAAATTCGCCTCTGCCGAATGGAGGGGTCGACCCAGGACATATGGAGTAAGGCAGTCTCGCAGGTATGATAACAAAATAGTGGAAGCAATCTGCTTACCAAGCAGATAAATAAATTTAAAACGCACATATACAACTCTACCAAGTTTAGTGCTGAGCTGGGAGGACAAAATATTCCAACTGAGTATCACTGTTAGGATGTTTAGAAAGAAGCAGTTGACAGGCTTTTTTTACAGCCATCTCCAAGCAGGGAAGTGCCCAAGACCATCAGTCAAGAGTCACATCCACAAAGTCTGGGTTCAGCAGCAACAAAGCTTGCCATCTCCCCAGGTTCAGAATTCAGTGTGGCTGCATAAGCCCCCTGATGAGTGCCTGCTTGCGAAAGGATGAACCTTTGATTGTTTTCAAACATAAAACTGAGCACAAATGCTGCTTGCTGTACACAAGCATTGAATGACCACTTCATTTAGAAGAAATATGAAAAGTATGGAGCAACGATGAGTTTTACCATACAAAAGCCAAACCCCAAGCTTCAGGTTGTACACAGAACAGTGACATTGATTGGAATACATACCAACAAACGTATCTGAGACATACCAACAAAACGTATCTGAGACAAGGCAAAGGAAAGAACTTTGGAAGGAACAAATTCTCAACTAATCATCCATAAAGATGGATTCCAAATTAAGCATTGAATAACGCACGTGGTCAGCGCAAGAACTGGAGACGACGCTTATAACATTCCGGTGGAGATCGCCAGCAGCGGATCTCGAGGCATCCGCAGGTTCTGCTTAGTCTCCCCGCGTACATTCCTGCACTTTATTGTTGGCCCTATCGTAAGGCTGGTGGAGGGAGTGACCGGGAGTTCCGGAGATGGAGGAAGGGAGGTCGGGAGATCATCATGTGATGCATGATCTCACCTGGCTACGCGCGGAGAGGAGCCGCAGCTGCCTGAGCCTAATCCTCACCTGGGGCAAGCATCCATTGTCCCTGCGCCCGTGACTGGAGCCAGATAGTTCAAGTGAATCTGACTCTGGCAGGGACATTGGTGCGGCACCAGAAGGTCAGAGGGTCCGCTAATATCTCCAACGCCGTACCACGTGCTGGTTGGCCAAAGCGGCAGCGCATTAATACGACTCCTTGGCATTTTAAGGGGACCGAAATTCTGGCGGTGATTTAAAGGACGCTTTGTCCTCCGATTGCCTGCTGGTCGTCGAAGAACGAGCTGCCGGTGAACATTGTAAACTTGCTGCGGGTAAGGGAAATTTCTGCATACACGCTATATGCAATATTAGATACATTGAACGCAAACAGCGATCCTATAACGGGCATACAATTTCCAAACCAATGCAGAGCTGCATAATAGTACCAACTATCCTCCGCAGCCAGCCCAGATATTGCTGGACTACCACCGGGGCAAACACATCAGGCCTTCAGATTAGATACTAACTTCGCAACTCACGCATTTCGTTACATATGAATCAACGGGAATTATCAGAAAGGATTAAAACAACACATTAGCGTGGGCATTCAACCTGGTGATGTAATAATAGCAAATAAGTAATCACAGCGCACAATTGTCCAGGGCCGCCTGACGAAGTCTCTCGCCGCCGGAGGCCAGAGATCCAGATAAATGGAGGTAGAGTTGATGGACTTCGGTGAAGGGCACACAGCCAGCCGCCACAGTTTATATCTGTAAGAAGCGAACCGACTCCTACTAGGAAGCGGCAGGGAGACTTAACTCCGCTTCGAGAGGGCGACCGCTATCCGGAGCAGGAGGGTCGAAGGCAGAGCTGCGGAGCTACGGCAGCTGCTGGCGTCCGGTCTGGTGGAGCTCTGGGGTAGGACGATGCGAGGCGACTGAGGTGTCAAAGAGTTCCGCAGAGAGTCGGCGGAATGTAATTGAACGCTCTCCCCAGAGGGTCCAGAATCCAGCCCCTGGGAGCAGGATACCAACATGGGGAGAATGTCCTGGCGTGTGTGTGAATTCCAATTGGCCGAGCCGGCGAATGGCCCGGTCGGTTCCTGCCATTGCGCGATGGCGGCTTTTGCGTTGATCCTCCGGTACGCATAGTCCGGTGATGCGGAGAGAGCGCCAGCTCGGAGTGGTTTGACGACGCCGGTCCCCAGTCGCCTGGCAGAGTACCTGATGGATGAGGCATTCATGTGAAGGGTTTAGCCCAGACTCCGCTTAGGAAGCTCCGGCGCTTTGTAAGATGGGAGGCAGGCAGGAGCTTAGCAGGCCCGGACTCCCCAGGTACCGGCCCAGGCAGAAAGATGACGCTGGCGCAGCAAACTGCCCGCATGCTATTATCTGGTGCCTGCCAGGGGTGGGCCATCGCCATCGCAGGAGGCGGGTGCAGAGCAGGCAGCAGATGGTGGCCGCCGAAGCTGGCTGTGATGATCGCAAAGAGAGCGTACAGGGTTTTGGGTGTCTCGGGTGGTCGGCGAGCAGCGCCCTGAGCTTAATTGGCGTTGCTTTGACGCTTTCCCAGGTCATCCCGGGGTCTTTGACCGCCTGGGCGCTGGCGCGGCGTTGAGGTCACGGGCGGTTCCTTCAGAGAGATGTTCCATTCTGATGGGGCTTGTTTCTCCCATTTGTCCTGTCGGGCTGGGCCCGGCTATGGCGAAATCGGAATCCACAGGAGCCCGTGGAATAGACTGAAACACGCCACCCCTCCCAGGTTATAGGGCCGGTCCCACAGGCCTGCCCCTAGAGCGGTATGGAGATCAAGATCGCGCTTTTGTTTGATGGATTTTGAGTTTAAAGGTTTGTTTTGCCTGGCAGGCTGTTTTAATGTAACTTATTGCGCCCTCGCACTGTTTGACAGGGAGGCAGGAGGCGACTCTGCGGAATTACCGAGCATCATCAGGCACAAGGCGAGGTCCGAGCCTCTGAGGGGAAGTGGACAGGCGGTCTGGGACGCCAGGGTATGCATGCTTGGACCAGGCACCACAAAGCGGAATGCCTGGATGGTGCATCCGGGAATGAAGTAATCTTCAGGGCTGATTAGAGGCAGACTTCGGATATGACAAAGAAAAGGGCTTTTGTAAGGGGAGCTGGGTAATTCTACTGCGGACCTTGGTGGCTACGCAGGGGCTGGAGTATGCCAAATTTTGGTGATCAATTATCTTTGGGAGAGGTCACCGAAACCACCGCTGGCCAGCCTTGTAGCTGATGATGGTGCTATAATGCCATCACCACTGAGGCCTCTGCGACCGGCCTAGGGTGACCTTGGCGCGGCAGTCCTTTAGCTGCAGGGCCTGTCCTGGCAGGCTATGTATCAGGATCGGCCCAGATTTTCCTTAATCCAGGAGGCCAGCCAGCCACCATCTCCTGCCCCTGCCCAGGCAAGCGCAGAGAAACAAGCCTTTGCCCAGAAGTTTTAGTCTCTGAAAGTTCCCTGGCCCAAACATCCAGGATGTTCTTATATATAATTCTATGCCACTAACATGGCAGTGCAGGGCTCAGATGGGCTGGCTATTAAAGTGCTGTCTCAAGGAGAGGTTTTGAAGAAGAGCTTTGAGGTTTTAAAACTAAGATGGAGGCGCCTGAAGCAGGTCCCATCGCCTCCCAGGGAGCAGCACATGCACCAGCTGCCCTGTTTCAAGGTTGATGCTAATGGGTGTAGTTCTTCGGGCTGCATTGGCACATAATCAAAAGGAGAGACATATCTTCAATGAAAATGCACATGTCAGAAAGCAATGCACAGTCCCGAAGGCAAAATTCAGCAATACGCATAGAATATGAAAGCCGATAAAAAAGTAATATATATCGTAACTCTGATTTGAGATCTCTGTTCTGAGGGTATTTGATTTTATCTTTGCTGCCACTGGATTTAGGGCTTTGCACAGGCCTCAGAGGTTGGCTTAGGATCTCGATTTGATCCTCAAGCAGCCGCTTCTGTAGTTCAGCGGATGTGACTTGGGCAGAGATTTTGAAATGCGCCACTCTGTGGCACTGGCTACGGGAGGCATGGGTGACTTTGGAACAGAAGGTTAGCTAGCAGAGCAAGGGTAAAGCACAGGGCGAGAGGGCTGAGCAACGAGATTTAGATTAGCTGAACTTAGATTAGACTCGCGATACAGAGGCAGGGTGTTCAGGTGAATCCTGGCAGTTTCTGGCGGATGTTTGTCCATACTTGGATGGATGGTCTCTGCGCATGGAGCTCATGACCTCCTGGGATGATGAAATCCCTGTTCAGGCGGAAGCTTTTGGCAAGACCAGCCTAATGGTCTCCCGTGATGGGATCACTATACTGAGCTGGAGCAGCCGGAAGATCTCATGGGGGAGCTCCGGGAAGGGTTTGATGCGCGGATCTTGGTTCCGGCTGGGAGATGTCCGGCTGGCCTCCCAGCGGCATTGGGAGCGCCCGCCTCACTTTCCTGGGGTCTCTCTGGGAGAGACCCTCCTCCCGGCCAGGGGCCAGGCCCCCCCCGGGCCGGCAGCCTACCCCTCCGGAATGTCCTGGCTTGCCGCGAATTGAAACACTCTGCCTCGCTGTCTCTGCGGCAGCGGAGAGGTGGCGGCTAGAAGGCTGGCTTGATGGGCTAAAGAGACCTGGAGCATCCCCTGGCAGCGGAGCAGGCCAGCCTCCGGGTTCCTTCCTTTGTAGGCTCAAAATGCCAGTGCACCTTGAAGGAGGGGCGCTCCTCCTGGGCAAGGCTTTGGCGAGGTGCCCGCTTCTGGGCCTCCTCGTCAACCTGCTCGAGGGCTGGGTCTCCTGGAGCCTGTCTGCCAAACTCCAGCATAGGGTCCTTGAGGCTTCTGCCGGGTGCTAGAAAACTTGCTGGCTGTCCGGGCATTGGGACTTTCAAAACGCCTTGCAGGCTTATCTAGAGGCTGCACCGTAGGAAGGCGGGCTACAGGCAGGATAATCTGATCGCTGGGGTTGCGGGAAGGCATCGGCCGTGAAGCTGCGGCCAAGTGTAGGCCGGCCAGAGGTGGCTGTCCTGTTGAAGTACTCTGGCAAGGAACTCGCTTCTCCCAGATCACAAGCAAATTGTGCAGCTCAGGAGCATGGAAGGTGGTTCTTCCAGTCGCCCGAACCATTAGGTGGTTCCTCGCTTATAGCCTCCAGCATGCCTCTCACGTGAAGCTAGTGACTTACGGTCCCGTGACGCTTCATGGATGCCTCCAGTGAGGATGTTATGCTTAAGGGCAGACCGATAACCCGCCTGGATGACGCACCCTCTCTTGCATCTGAAATGGACGGCACACAAGAATATCGGCATCGGCTCTTCCGCTAGGGTTTTTTCTTCTGCAGATCGTGGGCTGATACGCTCTATGAGAGTTTTGAAACCCGCGCGAAGGGCGCTTGACGGAGGTGCAGTAATTTCGGAAAAAATGTATAATGGAGGAGGGGCGCTGAGCCAGCGAGAGTTTGAAATGCATGATATAAGGGGCAGAAGGAGGACAGGCGCCCAATGAAAGGTAGATAGAGAAAATTCCGGGGTTGAATTGAAGGTGAAAGATCGCGAGGGCGGCCTACAGCAAGGACATTTAGGTTCCAGGCTTGATGGGGTGGAGCATAGCATTGTCTCTCACGCCAGTAGCAGTGACACGCCAGGCTCTGGTAGCGGGTGAGGCATGCTCTTTATGTTTTCCCAGTCCTTGAGATTCAATGTCCTCCGTACCTACATGGACTTCAATCTCCTTCAACTAATTTTATGCAGAGTCCCCTTCTCTTTACGGGATTCCTGCCACATTTCGCTTAACGCTGGTCTGGCTAACGGTTGTCATTGTTAAGTCTCCCAGCTGCAAGCCCTATACTCTCACCGTGTTCCGGCTGACGAGAGTGCTGTCCAGGACGCGGTCTCTGGATGCGCGCCTGATCCAGAGGGATGGTGGCGATATCGGAACGGGTCCCTGACGCTAATCCATGATCTCAGACCGCGTCTTCCCAGGCGATGTGAGCAGGGTGGAGGTCTGAGATTCCGGCCTCTGCACCAGCTTGTGCTCACCCACGCACAAAGGCAGAAGAATCTAGATTAGATGGAGAGGGGCCATCTGGGTGGAGATCGCCAGGCAGCGGGAGCCCGAAAGGTCCGTGTTCCTAGCTTAGCTCCCCGCTGCTGCTGGTTCCCGGCACCTTTATTGTTATTCTATCGGGGCGGTAGGAGGAGGGACCGGGGAGTTCCGAGGATGCCGGGAGGCGGAGGTCGGGAGATCACTGCGGATGCGCTGCTGATTCCACCCATGCAAGTGAGAGGGAGCGTGAAGCTGCCTGAGCCTAATCCCCACTCTGGGGGGTGACTATTTCCTGCACTGAGCCAGGAGCAACCATGACCGTGACCCATAGGGATGAGGAGGGGGGGCGGCACTAGGCGCTGAGGGTCCATGGCATCCCAACGTTCTACCACGGTGCTGCTGGGTCAGCAGTGCATTACTACAAAGCATGACACCCACCCACCCCCGGGCCAAACTACACTCCAGAGCTGTATTACAGTTTGCCCTTCAGTTTCACTGACTATTGACTTCTTATTTTCCAGAAGAGATTCAGCCTTTAAAACCTTACTTTATGATGCTTTTTACTGTCAATCTCTGAATACTTCCTCATTTTCTTTTGTAGCACAGAATCCAAGGTGAAAGTTAATGCATAGATTCTATAGCAAGGAGAGACAGATTTCTGTATTCTGTAGCATACAGAAAAATCAGGCTATTTAGCTGATTATTTGCTGTACACAAGGCCAAAATCTCAGGATCAAACTAGACAGTAAACCCATGCAAATAGCTGTCTTTAAATCACTCTAGCAACTCTAGTTCCACACCATTTAGTACTTGTAGGTAATAACCATACTTGTATGCTGTAGTGATTAGAGTATTGGACAAGGATCTGGGAGATCTAAGTTTAGATCCCTACTCTGCCATGGAAGCTCGCTGAGTGACCTTGGGTCAGTCATATTCTCTCAGCCAAACTTACGTCACAGGGTTGTTGTGTGGTAAGCATGCTGTTATTCATTACAGGTTCTTTTAGACTGGTGAGGTACAACTCAAACAAGCAACTTCATTGTTATGTTTTACGCCAACTTGAACTTCCAACCAACTTGAGTGTCTTTAAATGCAGCCGCATGTAGAGAATATTGCTGTAGTCCAACTTGAGTGGCATCTGTGTTGCTAAGTCATGCCATTCAAGGAAGGACTGCAGCTAGCGAATCAACTGAAGCTGGCTGAAGAAGTATGTACTACGGAAGAAATATGTGCCAACATAAATAGTCCAAGATTTACAGATCTGTATGATGTATGTTCACGTTTCTTGGCTAGAAATGAACAGCAGCCATACCGGGGAATGAGTGGAAAGCAGAAGAGTGCAAGCGTGATCTGGCCCTCTGAGTTCAGCTCCGGCGGAATGACCTCGGCTGCTGTGGGGAGTAACAATGGAGTCGACCTAGGTCAGTATGTTACTAGGATCTAGGTCGAATCCCAGATCGCATTCCTCAAGTGCAGAATCCCACTCCAACCAAAAGATTATGTTGATGCCTTTCTTGAGGCCTTTAAGAGGATGCAAGAGGTGGCACAATGGCCTAAAGAACTGTAAGCATTCATTATAGATTTCCATGTAGAAGATGCCATAACCTGAAAAGACCCTCTTTGCTGTTCATATGGCATTTCTAAAAGGAAACACTGTCATGTGCAAACCCATTCTATTCACAGCCTTTCTGCTTTGGGGTACACCAATAGTATGATAACCATTTTCATATCACAATTGGTTTTCTTCTTGCAGAATATATTCTTTAGTTAGTATTTGCATAGCCTGTTTGGTTAGTATATGCACAGCCCTGATTAAAATTCCATTGTGAAGTTATTGCTTCGATGTGAATGCTGTTTCTGATATTTAACTTCCATCTTTCTCTTATCAGTCCAATTCTCAGTAACCCGAGAATGTTTCTTATCATCCTAGCAAAAGGTAGCTTTTTGCTTATGTGGATGCTTTTATCATGCTCTTGTACCTTACCTCTTACACAACTAGCAAGATTGAGCAGTCCATTTGAAGAAAGTGGCAAGTTCATTCAAACATCTTAAAAATTACACATTTACAGCACTGAGCTTTGCTCACAGCACAATTCCTTGGACGAAAATTGTCTTTACTCTATGCAGTGGTGAGGAGATAATGGTCACTGATACTATCAGCCCAAGCAGGAATCAGTCAGCACAAGTATGTATGATGAGCAGATAATAGGATTGCTGTGCAGAATCCTAAAAAAGTTAATAACCCATTGCAGTTGTGATGAATGAAAAGAATATTGTTTTGGCAATAGAGTGGTTAAATCTAAAGAAATGTGGACACATTTGGTGCTAAAATTGCATGATAATGCTGATGTAAGACATAGAAAGGCTTAAAATTAGTGCATTGTTCATTGTTTTGACTTTTATTTTTTATGCAATTGCAACTATTCCCAGGATAATTACTTTGCTTCTGTTTTGTCCCTATTTTGTAATTACACTGACTATATTCACTCTTTCCCACTTTTCTCAAGTTTGTGTTTGTCTTAGGCCCTTTCCCCACTCACCGTTTGCTGCGTGCTACTCTCGCCGAGTAGCACAGGGTCCAACTGCACTCCCCACTACAGGGTGCAACCGCTTGCAACAACGGCAGCCTCTGACTCTGTTGCTGCTCAGCTGGCCTTCAGCTGAGGGTTATTCTTTGAAGCTGCTCAAAGCGTGTAACTGCTTTAGATGACGCGGATTCCTATCACGCGTCAGTGGTCTCAAGGGAAACCATACTGACCGCTTATGGGGCAGCTAAATGAAGAAGCTATGCAACTCATACAAACAATCTACACAGACCCACTAGAAAAATTCAATAGATGCTTCGTTCAACCAAAGGATAAAGAGGATCCTCTCTAGCTATGGCAGGAGTCTACCAATGATTCCATGCAGCTGTGGACAAATCTACATTAGGAACCTAACTAAGCGCAGCCCAGCAGACACGTGCAGACATCAAAAAAAGAACACAAAAGGCACTGAAGACTATTTCAGCCAAAAAAATCCCAGCAATAGCAGGAATATCATATGATACAAAACCAACCTGGGACATAGAACATACTATTTGAAAAAAATAACAGAAATTCTGGACCATCTCCTGAAAACCACTACGTCCAGACTACTACAGAGGAAGCTTCATTGAAATCCATAAGCACATGGACCAATTTTATACAGAGAAAGGGAAGAAACTATATGAAAATCAGAAACAGAACTTGGCTGCTAGCACAGTGTTGAAAATACTAGAGTCAAGACAGTGCTCTAACCAGCTCTACACAAACATGGGATGACTATTGACGAAAGGAAACAAAGGCCAAGACCACTTCTATTCAGGAGGTCTCCCACCAGTGACCTTTGCTATTTCCATTGTTACTCCCCATGCTATAGACTTCATTGTTACTCAAACTTCTATTCAGATGCCCTCAACTATTGACCTGGTTGTCTTCTTTGTTACTCACAGACAATGTTTCTTCACCCACCCTGGACACTCCAACAAGTATATATACTCCACTTGCTTTCCCAACATCAGATCCTCTGAAGATGCCAGCCACAGATGCAGGCGAAACCTCAGGAGAGAATGCTGCTAGAACACGGCCATACAGCCCGGAAACCACACAGCACCCAAGTTCCCACTATTTTTGAGTTTGGTGCTTCAAAGAAAAATATTTTTGCAAACCTGCCCCAAGTGACTATGGCAGTACAAATGCATAAGTTCATTTGAGGGTGGCATTTCAGCGAAATGTGTACTTGAGCACAGAGGAATTGTACACATAATTTGGGTAGCTAGTTTTATCCCCAAAACCAGTCCCATCAATCACTTCTGTGACAATACAAATGAGCTTGTCCCTTTGCAGAGATATGCCTCCATACCAGACAGTAAAATGCATAGGTGTTCCTGCAACTTTATTGGTGCATTGAAGAAGCAATTGCAGAAGGCCCTGCTCTTTCCATCCTTGTGTGACAAGCTGCCCTTACCTATGGTCCCTCTTCTGTTGAATTATTCAAGACACTCATAAGAACATAAGAACATAAGAACATAAGAACAAGCCAGCTGGATCAGACCAGAGTCCATCTAGTCCAGCTTTCTGCTCAAGACCTTGTCCCTTTCAAGACCTTGTCCCTTTCTGAATTTGGCCAGCCTATCTTGACAACCCATTTTTTCAAATAATGTAACCAGATTGTTTTTTTCCCACAACCCAGACTTTTAAAATAAAAGCTCTCTTAAAACAAAAGTGGATGAATGATCAGCATGTATTGTGAACCTGCCATCCCACAAATCCTATCACTATATATGCAGCACAGTGGATTACTCTGTGATTGATGAGATTCTAAAAGACAGCAGCATCTTCATAACAAAAGACACAGTAAAGGGAATAAAGCATGTTCTAAAATGTAACTCTTGACAGCACCATTATAACTTTAAAAATTCAATATTTATTGTCTTGCCTTCCAGTTCCACTGCCCTGATGTGCTAGGAAAGCCAGCCACATTTCACAGAGCACAATTGTGAATTCAAAAGATGTACATGCTGAGATGCCACAGCTGAACAAAATATAGCATCAGGATAAATGTCAACAGGAGTTGGGGTGCTTTAGATAAAACAGCAGCTGGATCTGGACTTTAATGATTGGGAAATTAGCTGAGTAATTCAGGAGAAGCCACAAATGTATGACCTGTGGGTGCCCTTTTCATCCATTTTCACTTAGCAATAAGCATAGGGCTGCAGAAGATTAATAACATCACAGTAACACCCTTATGATTTGTATTCCACTTCAATGGATCAAATACTGCCTCAGAGACTCTTGTGTATACGTTTTTTCTAGCATCTCATAGCCTTCCCAAGCACAGCAATTGGTAATTGTTTTTTGCAGACAGGGGTGGATGAACAGAAATGCTTCAACATTAACTGCAGATTTTAACTTTGACAGTTGGCATAATTGCTTGAAAAGGGAAGATGCAAGCATTAGCTGATACAAAAAATATTTCACTCCATAATAATTTTGTATTCACACACACATATATGCACAAACATACACATACAGAGAGACCCACAATGACTTGTAGTGGCACCTCACTTTCTCCTGTATCTCCCCTACCTCTTTCCCTCCTTCTGTAGACACCATATCTTCAACTTCTTTCTTTCCACCCACCAACAAACCTAAATTTTATCTCCCCCACCTCCATCTTCAGGTACATTTGTTATTTATTTACTGCAATTCTGGCCAAACTGTTGTGGTTGCCTAGCAACAGTCTCTGAGGGCAACATTTTCTTAAAGCTGCAGGTGCTCCCTTTGTCATTTGGGGTGGCTTTAACTCCACATTGTTTTGTTTATTTGTTTTAGATTTCAGATTTTTCTGTAAAGCTGAGACATTTTTTCTGATTTGTTTTAAATCTGTCTTGTCTGTTCACAGTTCCAATTTCTGGATTTAAGTATCCTCAGATTTGTTCAGGTTGAGTATTAGAATATATGATAGATACCGTTGTCTACCTGAGTGGTTTATACCCTTTGATATAATTTTTAAAAAATTAAATAGAGCATATAACAACATGTAGAGAGGACATTACTTCCAGGCTGGTAGGTTATATACGCAAGATGCAGTAATGAAGAGGCCCATGCTATGAAACAAAAAAGTTAGAGTCACAGGGTGTTTGAGGGCTAGCTTGGCAGAGTTCAATGGCCACTGAAATCTCAGAGCTAAGATAGTTAAAGCACAGTGCTGGAGATATGTGCTGCCTTCTTTCTGGATTTTGTTGGGGGAGAAAATGGTCATGAGCACAGGGAGTGGCAAGGAGATCTGCTTCCTGGATGTGGATGTATACACACCATAGTAGTTGGTTTCATTCTGACCTTGTTCACTAAGAGATTTGGACCAGCTATAAGAATTATATGCAAAATTACACTGGATGGATTTATGTTATTCCAACAATGAAGGCAGGACTGCTTACGGTAGCTTATGAATGCCCCCTTTTTATATGTGTTTTGCAGCTTGATCAGAATTGTTGCATATTTTGAATTATTGTACTTTGTGGTGTGTGTATTTTGTAATTTATGCCACTGAGGAGGCCTAGTGGCCACAATGCATTTGGTTTTAAGAATATTTTAAATTATTTACTATGTATTAAAGCTTTGCCTATTTTTCATATATAACCCATTGTTAGTCTATTTCATTATTAGGAGTTTTTCCCCAACCTTTTTGGTTATCTGTCTTGGGGTTGAAGTTTTCTCTCTCTCTTTCTGTTTATGTTTAGTAACCCAGTTGCCCAAATTGGACCAGACAGAGCTGCTGTATCATGTTGAAAGGCAACCCTGCATAGAACATATTACTGTAATTTAAGATGGATGTTATCATAACATGTATCACTATGGCCAGATCACATTTGTTATAACATTATTATGCCATTGCTACCTAGAAATTCCTGGTTTCTTTTTTTTTAAGTCCAAAAAGCCCTCCGGTGGTAGGCCACAGGTGAGTGAGGCAAGGAGGGGACAGGGAAAACAGTGGAGTGGGCACTCTGTAGCCACTGCAAATGCCTCTGCATTCACAGCTGCACTAACAACTACATGGGGAATCACTGTTATGTGAAAGCGACTCTGGACTTCAAACTAGGATTGCGGTATGGAATCCTAATTTGCAGGCAGGGAAATAAACTACAGCTTGCTGTTTTACCCAGTTTTGACTGTGCAGCAAGCTATGAATTGTAAAACCAGGAAATGTTCAGTATTAGAGTAACAGGTGAGGAGAGAGCACCCAAGCACAAGGATTTCCAAGGTTCACTCCTCTAATACCATATCATTCTGTTTCAAATGGTTTCAGACTTGTGTCTAAACATATAAACCACTCAAGACTTCTGGGTTAAATAGATACAGATCATTGATTTCCCACAGAGTCAAATGCTCTGGTCATAACATTTAAATGCAGTCAGTATCTCAGTGTTCTTCTGAAGATTTAAGAGGATGGTAGATATACCTTTACTAAGCCATTTTCCAAGTTGGTGCACACTCAAGATCTCCACTCCAAAAGCTGTTCCTGATCCCTGCCATCAGACTTGATTCTTAATGAAAGGTAGATTCCTTCCCCTTTTCCAAAAGAGGGTTGAAAATGTTAAGTGGTTGTTCTAATCACTTTAATGAATATGTGACACTTGCAACTAATTAATCAGGAATGGCAGCCATAAATTTACACAAAGACATGAAACAGCTTCCACAAAGCAATAAACAGCTTCAGGAAAACAACTTTTTCACATGGCAATGGTGTTCTGTGACTGAAACTCAATGTATTACTTAAAGCGAAAAAGAAGACCCTGATTTTGACCTTTTCCGCATGCACAGCTTACTACGATTTTCCCAGTGGTCAAACCTTATGACTCGGAAACACTTTCTGTGAAATAATTTTGCACACACAGACCCCAGTCATTTCCCCCCTTGTCTCTTCAGCTGCATTTATTCCACACACTACTGCTGAAAACATGTTATTCCTAATGGTGGTGAGATATCACTCGTGATGCAGAAAAACAACCTTTTCCCCTTTTTTCTTTTGCATTGGTGCTTTAACATTGCTGCACAATTATATTTAAGCAACAATTTAAAAAATGTGTCAGCTTCCATTTCTACCAGCACCCACTCTACCACACAACATGGGAACCAAAGAAAAAAATAAAACTACAGGAGCATGTGTCGTTGCCTAAAGAAACAGAAACAAGTAGCGCGCCCCCCCCACACACACACACACCAAATTTCTGGCCAAATTAGAACTACAGTAACACAAGATTGTTACTGTGCAATCCCTTTGCCTCCTGCAAAATCAACTTCCCTTGTCAATTTCACTTGCTCCTAACTAAGCACACAGTGTATCTTTGCCTTAAGGTTACTTGGCTAACTGAAGATGAATCTGGCTGATACAATCAACCTGGTTTGTGTCTGTGCCTTAATGTTACATTGCTAATGTGATATGATAAGGACAATTTTTTAAAAAATATATCCTTTCAAAACAGAGAGGAAGGGAGAAGAAAAAATGACTGGAGGGGCACAGATAAGGGCCAGGGGCACCTTATCTGACTGCAGAGGAGCACAGATAAGGGCCAGGTGTTTGGTGGGGCAGAGAAATAAAAATGGTTTCAGCATGCTCAAGGGAAGCAGACTTGGAAATAGATGGAAAAAACATCATGCTGAAAGTGCTCAGGAAAACAATAGAGGAAAAATGAAGGCAAAACATTTCCTGAACAAAATGGAGGGGGAAATGTGGAATTAAAAGGGAAAAAATCACATTGGCAGCAACATTCACTGTAAGCAACTCATGGGAAAATGCCATATTCTGGGGCTGCAATGCAGGGAAGGGGAGAGGTTGTGGCTTCGTGGAGGAGCATCTGCTTTCCATGGAGGAGAAGAGAAGAAGAGTTTGGATTTATATCCCCCCTTTCTCTCCTGTAGGAGACTCAAAGGGGCTTACAATCACCTTGCCCTTCCCCCCTCACAACAAACACCCTGTGAGGTGGGTGGGGCTGAGAGAGCTCCGAGAAGCTGTGACTAGCCCAAGGTCACCCAGCTGGCGTGTGTGGGAGTGTACAGGCTAATCTGAATTCCCCAGATAAGCCTCCACAGCTCAAGCGGCAGAGCTGGGAATCAAACCCGGTTCCTCCACATTAGATACACGAGCTCTTAACCTCCTACGCCACTGCTGCTCCCAGGTTCAATCCCCAGCGTCCCAGTTTAAAAAGATCTGATAATAGATGACATGCAAGACTTCTACTGAGACTCTGCTGGTCAGAGTAGACAAAACTGACCTTGACTGATCTAGGCTCTGACTCAGAATAAGGCAGCTTCATGTGTTCCTATGTAATTTTTCCTCATGTGCAGTTTCCTTAGCTTAAAATGTTGGCTATAAAATGGAATGCCCATCTTTTTCCCTTCGTGGGCAGGTGTTCTTGATCAGGAAAATGGCTTTACTCAGCACAACAGCGCCGATTGTCATGGGCTGGCTGCCAGGAAAGCCAAGCAGGCAGGCTGAAACTAGCAAATGTCCAGTCTTTATTAACAGGCAAAATAGTCCCCAAAACACTAGGCAAAGCAATGGTCAGAGTCCAGTCCTAGTTAAGCAAGAAAGGTCACTGGCAGCTAACCACTGGCAGCTAACCACTGGTTTTGCAGCTAACCAAGTAGTAAAAGTGGTTAGCACTGGCAGCTAACCACTGGTTTGGCA
Source organism: Sphaerodactylus townsendi (assembly GCF_021028975.2). NCBI lineage: Eukaryota > Metazoa > Chordata > Lepidosauria > Squamata > Sphaerodactylidae > Sphaerodactylus > Sphaerodactylus townsendi. The sequence continues at coordinate 119,566,632 of NC_059426.1, read as the reverse complement.
GCTAACCAGGTAGTAAAAGTCCAAAACACAAGTCCAGAGAGCAAATCTGGGAGGTAGAGTCCAGGGGTCGCTCCGAAAGCAGACTTCCCGAAGTAGCACGCAGGTCTGAGGCAAAGCAGCAGGTTGAGGTGACATGTTGCCTTCTGCAGAGAGTTGGCTGCTGCGCTCTCCCTCTTATTTGCCATGGGACAGAGATTGCCCTAGCAAGTCTTGCCTCATGGAGCTGATCCTTCAGGCTACTTACAGATGGCGCACAGATGATCTAGCCGACCTTTGGTGCTCAGCTAGCTCCTAGTGCAGTCTTTGATGACGTTGCTCTAAGGGGGAAGGTGGACTGGAGGGACTGCTTGCTTGAGGCACTGGGGATGGGCTCTGATAGTGCACCAGATCACTGGAGAGCCACAGAGATAGTCTTGGCACTTGGGCTGTCAGCGGGGGGGGGGGGTGTGCTTCCAGGTTCAGTTGCTGCACTTGCGCTGCTCTCCACTCTTCTATTGGTGGATCTAGGTGATCTGATGCTGTCTTGCTGACAACTGACTTTTCTTGCTCATTTGAGCTGCTGTTGAGTTGTTGTCATTCTCAAAGCCAAGGAATGTTCCTTCACTACTGGTGGAGAGATACAGAGGAGGGTGCAACAGGCTGCTTTCGCTTTCAAACCCATAAAACATCCCTTGGAAAGGGGAGTGGGGACGATGACAAAGGGCTGGCCATGACACCAATACAGATTAAACCTCCCAGTGGTTGCTTTTTAGGGTCATACACCATGAGCAGGGAGGGCCCCAGACATGAAACTTCAGCAAGTCATAGCAAACTTAGCTTAAAATTGGTTTTTAAATTGTGAACCAAACCTTAATCCAAATTCAGAATTTAACACAGCATAACTTTTGGAATAAACCACTTTACATTTCTCATCCTCTTTGTCCTCTGCAGGTCCAGACAGAACTAGAAATTGAAGATGGGGACAGGAGCATGGGAAAGGAACAAGTAGCTGAGAAAAATATGCTAATTTCTGCTGGAAAAGATCTATTTTTAATTGATCCAAGATAACCATAAGTGTAAGCCAACTGGCCTGCTTCAAGTTTATTGATTAGGACTCTGAAGAGGAATACAACATTTATTTTTGCAATTATACACACTTTGAATTAGTCATGCCTCTGAGATTGTCCTCTACTGAAAGACTAAAAAATTGCATTCTTTTTACTTTAACTTCTAAGAACATCAAATTTACAAATCTTTTAAAAATCGCATGTGCTTGTAAGCTGTTAGATTTACCAGGTGCCTGCTTACGGCAAGAGACCTCCCACCAGGTTTGGCAGCTACCCACCAATGGAACAGCTGGTCAACAGCCGTAAACAGTCAGGCCAAATAAGGGAGGCAGCAATTGTCATCCATGAGCAATGACGTCACTTCTGGCATGGCCCAGAAGCACTGGCACTGCACTAGGGAAATGCTTTAGCACTTGCCAGTGCTTCCAGTTCACCTCAGAAGGGCCATCATTGTGCGCTGGCAGCAATGCCCCCTCCAGGTAAGTACTTGCCTCCTCCCATCTCCTGCTGGTTGCCATCCACTAGATGTTTTATAAATTGTAATTGTTACTGACATGACATGAATACTTGTCAGATGTAATTAAAATGAATTAAACGAATCAAAACAACTCTAGAACAACAGTGCCTTTATGGGATAAATGCTCCAGCATTCTTACACAAACTTCCATGTATAAATATGATTAACAGTGAAATCCAAAAGGAGGGGGCAAAACCACTGAGGAGGCAGTGTGACCCCTCCACCAGTGTAAGGGGCATTATGCCAGCACCAGGGCACTTAATGCTGGTGCTGAGATATGTGGCAGTGCAATGACCGAGTGCCAATGCAGCCACAGCAGCAGTATTCCTCCAGTGGTGACTCCAACACTGGTGCCAAGGAAGGCATTCCCAAAGATGGAGCCAGTGTTAGTTAGCTTCCTGAGCCCTTTCAGCCTGAAAATACCCCCATTTGCCAAGGCAGACTTATGGTGGCAAAAAGGTAAACACAGCCCATTGGTCTGCAAAGGGGGGGGGGGGTGCATTTCACAGAGGTCATGGGAGCCCTGTTAGTTTCCTGGCTGAGGTGTAGCAAGCACCTCCAACCATGAAGCAACTGCTTCCCCCTCAGGATTTACTATAAAGGGAACCTCCACATTTAGTGGCAATAAACATTTGAATCCCAGTGCCAAGAGGCAGTATCAGGAGAAGGCCTCAGACTTTACGGCCTGTTGTTAGACCTCTAGAGAAACTGGTTGGCCACTCTGTGAGACAGGATGCTGGCCTAAATGCACACCTGATCTGATCCAACAGGGGTGGTCTTAAGTTTTTATGTAAATCATGAATACATTTTTGCAAAATATTATGATTTCATTGGACAGAAATAACAATAGGAACTGAGTACATAAAACATACCCACCATGCCCCACCAAGGTTGCTTTACATAGGACCAAACAGCAAAGCACATATGTGTATCCCACCCTGAACAACAAACATGCAGTTACACATAATAATTTTGCCAAACATTCTCTTCTCTCCAAAAGGACAGCATTTGGTTTATTCAATTACCTCTGATTATCGGCTCTGCCAAAAAGGTGTTGCCATGGAGACCAAAAGTTCAGCTAGCTGTTTCAACTAATGTAACTGTTCCATTTCCCCTTACCCTTTCCCCCCATTTTCTAGAGCAGGGGTCGGCAACCTTTACCACCCAAAGAGCCATTTGGACCTGTTTTCCACGGCCCCAAAGATCTACTGAGCCAGAGAGGTGGCTCCGCATGGAACCGCCTCTAGCTCAGCCCCTCCACTCACCTTTCCTTCCAGTGCTGGAAGGCAGAGGCGTCGGGCAGGGAAACCCCTCTGCCCGTCAAAGCAGGCAGCCACCTGCTTCATGGGGAAGAGGGGGGATGGCGGCTGCTCTGGAGGGACATACCCACGCTATCCGCTGACCTCCAGGCCACACGGAGTCGCAGTATAAGGCTGAAAGAGCCGCATGCGGCTCCGGAGCCGCAGGTTGCAGACCCCTGTTCTAGAGTGACCACTGATGTGGCACAACAAGATAAAGGATTACATCAGATTGTTTGGTGAAAGGATATGTGATATCACTCTGGGTCCAGACCTAGAAACTAGATACTTAAATTTCCTACTGTGGGGCCAGGACCGCGTTTCTGGTCCTACACAGCTGAATTAGTTTAAGAAAAACTTAAAGTTAGAAAACACCCAAGAAGCAATTTTGAAACAGAAGATAAGTTTACTGGACAGCATAAGTATCTGACCAGGGTGTCCCCTTAAGGGTAAGAGGCACCCCCTTGATACAAAGGGACCAATTTTATAGACACAGAATTTAGAAAGTTACAGGAGGTAAACCCTCCCAGGTGGCTCTCGAAAGAGACACACCCAATATACAAAAGACCTCAGTCTTTATAGATACAGAATAAAGACGTCACCCCCAATCATCCCCTTACGTTTCACGTACAGTATCCATACCTCTTTCACGTGCTACAAGCATGTACCTTTAAAAATCTCATTGGATAGAGCTGTCTCCTGGTCACATGAAGACAGCCTCTTATTCTACGTATTACATTCCTTCTGTGCATGCTGTTAACTCATGCTAGGGCAGTGGTGGCGAACCTATGGCACAGGTGCCAGAGGTGGCACTCAGAGCCCTCTCTGTGGGCACTTGCGCACAGAGTTCATCATTTGGGAGGGGGGTAGAAAATCACACCCACACCCACATACACACATCTAGGCTGGCCTGGGCATGATCCTTTACCTGGGAGTAAGCTCAGTTCCTGGCAATGGGGTTTGCTTCTGAGTAAACCCTCCTAGGATCGTGATTCACCCATTTGAAGCGTTGCACGGTTGCTTCACTAAGCTTACTCCTGAGTAAGGCATGCCACGGAGCCAACCGTTTTTCTAAACTAAAACTTCAAATTGCTGTGTTGGCACTTTGTGATAAATAAGTGGGTTTGGGGTTGCAATTTGGGCACTTGGTCTCGAAAAGGTTCGCCCTCACTGTGCTAGGGCTTTCTCCGCTAGGGCTACCATATGCAAAGGGGAGCCATAAAACTAGCTTGCTGTCTTTCTTGTTTCCAAGAAAAACCTGTTTTCTCCCAGAGAGAGATATGTCCTTAGGGTATGCAGCATTCTTAGGATCATAAAACTTCCCTTCTCCCCTGGTTGAAATGTTAAAACATTTAACAGATTTTACATACACTGATTCTAAAACAATAGAATTATAGTGAAATACAAATAAATGTGAATCATTATCATTTCTGTGTTCATTTAACTATATAGAAAAACACTTTTTAATTTAACTAATCACATTCCATAGCTATCCTCTATTGCTGGTTCTAACAAAACAGAGTTATAAAATGCATATGTCTTCTGTCACGTAGTAGCCTGTAGTTACAAGATCTCAAAGATGTTATCTTTGCTTGCCTGCATCTTCACTGAGAAGCTGATAACATTCCTTTTGACCTGCTGCAAAAATGCAGGCTTCTGGTCACTTATACAGAAGCTCCATTTTGATTCTTTGCAATCTTTGGTTCTATGAATTTCCATATTTCTTGATTAAATACAAATTTATAGACATTCTGGCCCGTTCCCACACTACAAACTTCTTTTTTGCCCCTTATATTTTTTATTTTTATAATTGAAGCTTTTGGGACCTCAGTAAGGGCAATGGTTGGACTAAGGATGCCATCAGGCATTCAGTTGGCCTAATATGAGGGGCTTGTAGACTTGACGGAATCACATGGTAGGCTTGATGAAAACTAAGTAATGGGTTTATTTCAGTGGTGTGCATGGCTTGGTGGTTTCTTTGTTTTCCTTTGTTCCCAAACTGGAGTGTTTTGGGGGTTTTTTAAAAATATCCGCACATCTTTCCCAAGCCTGGCTTGATAGGTTTTTTTGGAAAATCTTCCTCCCCTCATCCCATACGCTTTCTCTGAAATGTATGATCGTATATACATCCTACTCCGTTTGATAGTTTGAACTCAGTAGGGTTTACTTCTTTTTAAAAAAACTATCCACAATGAAAGAATTCAAAGCTGACTCTTCTGTGTATGTGGCTGGCTCGGAATGCTTATAGCAGGAAGAAAATGAGAGAGATGGTTCAGTACTCCCTGAAGCAAGAATGTATCTTCAGCATATATTTTCAGTGCTTAACAGCTGCCCAAGCACTTCAGTTTAAAGCATACTTAGTTTGTAGTGTGCAAATGTTTAGGGAGATTTTGTAGGTTTCCTACTGGCAGCCATCTGAAGTTTCAAATGGTGATTAATCAAGGCAAGGTAGGAAAACTGCAATCCAGCAGAGGCCTTCACAGTGACAGCAGAGCATCTGCATGGGAGTTGCCCAGACACTTGCCTCCCCTCAGCCACTGCTGGCAGCTATCTCCTTCCCCCAGGCCAGCCAAGGATTTTGAGTTTTTTTAAAAAAACCAGCAATTGCTATAGCATTATAACAGCCTATTGCTGTAATCTACCCACTTCTCTGAATTTCCAACTTTCTAAAAAGTAAGTTTCTAGGCTTCTAGCCCTTTCTGTCACATAAGAAAGCAACTGCTAATTTTTTAAAAAGCCCAGCAAAGTTCTCAGGTGGCAGGGATTAGCTGTTAGCTATATCAACCTCCATGTTTATGGGCAGTTTACCTCTGAATGAAAAAAAAAGAGATTAGGGTTGCACCGAGCAAAACAAAGGAAGAGCAAAAAATAACGGTGCTTAAGGGGAAATGTTTATTGTCTGTACAGCTCCATGCATTTTTGTGTGAGCTTCATCAGGAGGATGTAAATGGAAAAATAAAAATTGAAATAATTGTAACCACACAGTAATTATGAATAGCTAAAATACATTAAAATAGAACATTATCTACAAAGCACATACAAAATATAATGATACAGAATATGAACAGAGTCTAACCGCACAAAGCATGTGTAATGAAAACTGTGGTTTATGTAGAACATGTGCAAAGTATAATTTCTCAAAGCATATAGAGAATATCACCAGAATTAAAAAATGTGTATTACCAAATTAGTATAGCATATATTACCTATTTGACAATTATTTGTGTCATGTATAACTAAAACCTTGCTTACGGACCTACGAAGACTGTATGCAGTGTTCTCTTTCCCTTTTAAAAGCACAATGCCAAGGAAGCTATGCTGACATGTCTTAGGTCTTTCTACAGGAGGGACTGCCAGCGTCTGAATGCCAGTTCCTAGTGGGGAGATAATTATGGTAGGAAACAGGATTCTAAGCCATCAGTTTTTCGTAAATTCTCTTTCTACTATTGTTATAAAAATCATTGTGGGGGGGGGGGGTACTGGTACTTGCATGTATGACACTAGCAAAGGACCATTCACTCTTTCCCCCACTTTCCAGATCAGAGACAATATCACCAGGCTGCCTTAAGCCCTGGCAGATGACACTTTGGCCTTTCAGCAGATGTAGGGGAGCATTTCCAATTCAGAAAATGACATGGAGGAATTAATGCCCTGTTCCTCAGCATCATATACAGCTGATTTTTGCAACTAAAATACATCATTTGGGGATCCAAACTCAGGTCTCCTGCACCATCAGTGTCTAGCAGCTCTGTGACTGCAGAGTATTTCCCCTGAGCTGATGAGCTGAACAGCCTAATAAATATCCAGATAATCAGATTTCCACAGAATTATCCCCTTGATAACTACTTGACTATTTTCTTGCCTTATTTGCTTTTACGTAGTCATTGACAAAAGCAAGGGAGGGCAAGTTTCGGTGCCAGCCTCAGACAGTGTTGAGAGATGTCACTGGTGCATTGCTCTATTTAGGAATCCTTATAGGTGCCTCCTTAGATTGTAGAGTTGACCTCAGCAATGCTGAAACCAGAGCAGAGAAGATAGAAGTATTCATTTTATGAGCTGGTCCTCATTTAATCCTCATTTTTATGTATTACCACCAACAATTTCATTGTATGTATTGTCAAAGGCTTTCATGGTTGGAATCAACCGGCTGTCGTGGGTGTTCTGGGCTGGGTGGCGGTGGTCTAGCAGTTTTTGCTCCACATGTTTTGCCAGCATCTATGGCTGGCACCTTCAGAGGCATGTCATGGAAGGATGTGTTTCTCTTCGTGGCATAGTGTGGAGTGATTGTCTGGTGGGTATATGTTTTGTCCACTTCACAAATGTGGAGGGGGGCACATTGACATGTGTCTGGATGTCTTCAAACTGCTTTAAACTGGTGCCAAGTTTCAAGCTCTATATACCAGTAATACTCAAGAACCTTATGCTTGCATAATGTTACTGGTACAAAGGTTACATGCTGGCAAGACCCTGTACTTTGGAAGTATACTATCTTCTAGACTACACTATTGAGAAAGGTTTTTGGGATAGTGGAAGCCCATATACAAGAGAGCCTGGTGGTAATGAAAAACAGTCTGGGATAAAATAGATAATGTTGTTGTTTTTTATGGAGGGAGGGGGAGAGAAGCCAGACTGTAAAAGATTTTTCTGCAGTCTTTCTGCTTTAAAGGGTCACTCATCTCTAAGCTTAGGCAGAAGGGTCTTCACTTGAGGACATTTATTTGTTTATAATATTTATGTCTTTTACTCTAAGGAGTAAAATTTTACTCTAAGGAGCTGAGGGCAGCCAATATGCAGTAACCTTATATTAATGTTCACGATGATTTTGTTAGGTAAGTTAAGCTGACAGGGTGAAGACAAACATAATGTCTTACATGCAGTAGAAGTTCTGACAAGACATTTGTTTCGTTGACTGCCCGAGGACATCCAGTGAATTTCATGGCTATATAAGGATATAAACTTGGACCTTGATCCATGTACAATGCACTGCCTGCTCTATATCACAAACCCCTCTTACTTTCAGAAACAGAAAGTGAAAATCACTTTAGTCTGCTCCAAAATTAATTAATGGTCAGGAAATGTTGGACAGTGCAGTACACTCCACGGTACATCCCTTGCTTGGCTTCCCTCAGACTGTAGAAGCAGTAACAGATTGGGGGAAGTGAAGGAATCTTATTTAAATATTACCATTTTTCTCCACTCTGGCGAGTCTAGGAGACTTACACAGAGAGAAAAAAATTGTAGACAAACCACCACTCACCAACAACAATGGAATCTACAACTCTAGCTCCTGGGGTGGTCCTTAAGTCCCGCTCACTCAAGGCTGCAAGCAGGGACTCAGGGCTTTGGTTCTTACCATGCCCCTCACACCCAGGCTAAGATAGTTGACTCCAGGAGAAAAACAGAAGTGCACCCCATATCTTATCCAGCTGGCAGCTATACTCTCCAGATTCCCATACACTGTTATCACAGGCAAACAAAAGGAAGCAAGAACAGCTCCCTTCCATTTCTCACAGCAATTCACCTTTGAATGTTGCTATGAACAGTTCTTGGTGAAGGAGGTCCTAATGGAGGTAGAACTGCCAAATTAATATTGCTGGAGGTGCCTTAGCAAGGATATAATTGGAAGGCCCGTAGGGTATGATTACACAGACCGATCCCAAAGCGTCAGTGTTTAAGCACTCTTGTCTCTTTAAGCACCACCTGGCAGCATTCCAGTACGCAGCTTGAAATGGAACTAAAGGGGGGAGGCAGTGGAGAGAATATTAGTAATACTCATGCAGCAGAGGATGGATGACGAGATGTAGGAGCTGCAGAAAAGGGGAAATGGACTTCTGAGCTAGGGACTTTGAGCCACAGCCAATTCACACAACCAAACTGGAGTGCTGGCAGATCAAGTGGATATGTTTGCAGGCTGAGAAGATATGCATTCTGCATGGGCCAAGGCTGATGACATTTCTTCAGTAAGTGACTGACTATGAAGTCTGAAAGAAGAGATAAACAGGACCAGCAAGGTATAGAGTGTTGGACTAAGATCAAGGAGGCTAAGGTTCAAATCCCAACTCTGCCATGGAAGCTTGCTGGGTAACCTTGGGTTAGGCAGTCTTTCAGCTGAACCTATCTCAAAGGTTGTTTATTGAGAGGATAACATAGAGGAGGGAATAACAATGTTAGAAGTTGCTTTGGGTCGCCACTGGAAGAAATACCACTTATTTATCTAAATAAATGATAGTTTGGTAAATGTGAGGTGAGTTATGAATCAGGAACAAGGTGAAGAACTCACATGACCTTCTTGCAGGGATATTCTTTAGTTGGTAAGAAAATGGTAAGAAAAAAGTTCTGGCCCCTGACCACCCCAGCAAGCCTCCATAGCATGAGTGGGGATTTGAACCTGGGTTTCCCAGGACCACGGGTGCACACCATTTGATCACGTGTGGGGGGGGGGTACCAAGCACCTGTTGGGCCCTTGTGCCCAACATCTCCTGTGGTGCAGTGACCTGGCCGGTGCCCAGCGGCTCCCTCCGTGCCAAGGTGCTGCTTGCTGGCCAAGCTGCCTGCTGCCGCAGCAGGCCAGCTCCTGCCCTCTCCAGGGAGGGCAGGTGCTGGCCTGCCACCACCATGCCTACCTGAGCTGCCCACTGCCGAGTCCTGCCCTCCACGACCTCTATAGGCCAGTTCCTGCCCTCCCCAGCCTTCCTGTCAGCAGGGAGGGCAGGACTTGGCAGTAGGCTCAGACGGGCGGCTCCACCGTAGAGCCCACCTGAGCCACTTGCCTGAGCTGCCCGCCACCAAGCCCTGCCCTCCGTGGCCTTCCTGCTGGCTGCAGTAAGTGGGGCATGGGGAGCTGGGCAGGGCAGGGAGGGGGGCTCAGGGAGCTGGTCATGCCCCAGAGGCCATTTTCCCCCAGTGCGCCTCTGCCCAGGACCTAGTCCAATACCTTAATCACTATACCATGCTATAAATAATAGACTACACCCAGAGGTGGGATCCAGCAGGTTCTCACAGGTTCCCGAGAGTAGGTTACTAATTATTTGTGTGTGCTGAGAGGGGGTTACTAATTGATTTTGCCACATGATTTTTGCCTTAGTTGCCCCTCCTCTCAGCAGTAGCACGCAGAACTTGAAGCAGTCTAGCAGGAGGTGCACTGGCGTGCGTGGCAGCTTGCGCCTGTGTGCATTCGTTTCCCACCCAAGGACCGGTGCAGCGGCTGTGTCCTTGCCACAGCCCCGCCCAGGAATGCCCCACCCCCAGAATGCCCCGCCCCATTGACGCTACGTCACAGTTTGAATCCCACCACCATGGGAACCTGTTACTAAAATTTTTGGATCCCACCACTGACTACACCTAAAACACACATAGATAGATCAGGATGTCAAATGGGGTCATATTTGAACAGATCACTTTCAACACATCCAAATCAAGTGTGATTAACTACAGTTGTCACAGAGTACAATGTATTTCCTAATATTGATATAGCTTGAACATTGTACAGATTTTCTATGTGCATAATATATGTGGTTGCCAGAAGATTGATGTCTATTACACTGTATATAAAAACACATTAGACTGCATAATAATATATCTTAAAAGATAGAAGAGATCCATTTGTCTTTCAAATGGCAAATTATGCAGTAGAATAAAATTTGTTCCCAAACTGGAGGTAATCTGAAGCAACTCAGGACTCCAAGAACTGTGAAAGATTATGACAAGATAAGTCATCTTAACAGTGTGAAGTGCAATTATGCTTCCTGTTCTCTGAAATTAATATGCATGAGTTTTTGTGACTGTGATCCCTCTGAATTTTTTCCATGGGGTTCATCTTTTTTTTAAAAACAACAAACAAAAATATGTCTTCTATGTTTCTTCTTTATGGGTAAGTAGTTGGTCCACAGTCTGGACATGTGCATGTTTACTCAGAAGTAAGTTCTATTGATTTCAGCAGCACTTACTCCCAAATAAATGTGTATAAGATTTCTGATTTACAACTTATAGAAATGCAAGTCCCACATTATCTTATTATTTGTTGAATTTATTTGCTGCCTTTCCAGAGACCTGTATTCAGTGGGGCTCATTCTCAAGTAAATATGGATAGGAGTGCAGCTTTGATTCTTAACCACCACCACCACCACCACCACCCCCCCATAAATCCTGGAGCAAGAACAGCTAAGAGTAAATCTTCAGAAATTAGAAATAGAATTTACAAAATGGGAAACTTTGAAAGTTATGCTTTTCTCTCTTCTTTCTTGACAACTTTCACAATATGTGCATTTCCTTTATGACATCTGGCCACTGGGAAATGAAGCAGACGCAAAAGAACACACATGGAATAACTAAGAAGCTTAGCTAGGCTTGCTGGATGCAGAACAAAACTGCAGCAGACCTTTGCCAGTATTACAGCATCATCAAAATGAAATCCCTGTGGGAAGCAGCAGAGCGCAAGACTGCAGCAGAATATCAACATTTTAGCCAAAAGTAACATTTTGGGCAGCAAATTGTTAGAGCTCTAGTATGTCCAAGAATCACATGTTCAAGTTTTCATACAAACCGTTTTGCTGATGATATAGAAGCAGGATTCTCAGTCTGCATATGAATACCTTTTGTCAACATATTTAGACTGAAAAACTGATATTCTGATTGCTATTAGTCCAGAGGCTGAGCAGGATCAGTAGCAAGTTGAATTTGGTGCAACATATTTCTAACAAAGTGCAATTGTGATAGAAAATAGGTGAAGAGAGTGGGGAGGAGTAAAACAGTAGTAGATAGAGTGGAATACATTGCTGAGGTCTAGGGAAAACTTGAGGGCTTTGAAGAAGGGATTTAATTGAGGGCTTTGAAGAAGGGCTTTAATTGAGGGCTTTAATTATTCCATTTGTAGTCCATGACTTGCCATGGAATACAAAGGAGCATGCACAGGGCTTCCAGGTGGCTTCCCTTTCCAACACTGACGAGACCTGTAGCAGGTCTTAGCTGTAGCAGGCTTGCAAAATCGTGTGCCTTCAGACCATTCTTTGGGACCACATTCATGGACTTAAAGGAACAACAGGCATTGACTGATGGAGAATAAGACAATAATTGGAATGTTTTAAATGTGGAGGCACCCAATTATTTCTGTCAAAGCAAAAGGACACCATAATTTAATAACTTTACAAACTGTACAAACTAGGGAGAGACAAGAGAATGTTATAGTTATAGAAAATCACACAGTGGGGAACGTGCACTGGATTGCTTTGCACTGCAAGCCTCGCAAATCATCTCTAGCATGGAGACCTTTGTGTTTGTGTGTGCACAGAGTCTGACTGAAGGAGTTAAAGAGAAGACCTGATTCACATGCCCAGACCTCTGTAGTACCCAGGCTTGCTATCAGCACACAGGCACTCACGCATATATGGAATTATCTGCTAGTTGGCTTGTTTATTCTCTTTGAACTCCGATCACCTACATCGCAGGCTGCCTTCCTCCCAGCAGGGCTGGAACTAAATTTTTGAAAGAGGACAAAACTACACAAGGACCGCCACCGTCACCCACCCCCCGCCCCATATATTATATAAAATTATTTTTCTTCATATGTATGTACATAATCAATGTATATGCTCAACAGCTCTTTTAAATTTTAAAATAAATTATGTTGAGTTCTAGGAACTGTTAATGAATACTTTTTCAGTCTAGCCTTTTCCGGACACTTTTGAACACAGCATACAGAATTTTGACATGAAAACACCAAACACATCTCATGATCCTTCAAAGCCTGATAAAGTGCAGCCTGAGAAAAGCTTAGTTTGTAATTATGCTACTAAAGCTAAAATAACTAAACTGAAGCTACTGTACATTAGTTACTGGAAAAGGCTCACTGAGAATGACAATAACACTAGAAAACATTGAAGATAATAGAAAAAGAAGACACACCATGAGATGGAGTAACTCTGCAACCTCAGCTTTTCTTTGCAGCCTCCTAATCGGGATGGGGGTGCGCACTGCAGAACAATTATCTCTGCTGAGCAGCTGACCCTCCCCCACCCACTACCAGAGGCATATGAGGGGGGGAGAATGGTACCTGGAGACAACAACTTCTCGGGAGCATGCCCCCAAGCCATGCCCCTGAGTCCAGGGGAGGCAAGGTCACACCCCTGAGGATCCCCCCAGCCGCCATACAGAAAAGCCAGATTTTCTGCACGGGGGGCAGGGCCATGCCGTCAAGCCACGCCCTCTGGCCTCTGTTCAGGAAAGCCGGCTTTTGAAAGCTTTTGAAAGCCAGCCTGCATGAAGGTGGAAGGGGAGGGGCTTGGCAGCAGCAGAAGCCCAGGCAGGCCCCCGGCCCCCCACCGTCGAGCCCCACCAGCCTCGCTGGCTCTTGGGGGCGGGTCTTGGTGGCATGCGGCTGAGGCGCACACCATTTGAACATGTGGGGGGGTGCCAGTCACCCCCCCACATGACCAAAAGGCATGCGCCCAGGGAGATGGGTGTCCCCTGCCTGCTAGCAGCAGCAGCAGCCTAAACAGAGAGAAGGGGCACGTGAACTGCAAAATGAGTCTTCTCTGCTAGGACTCAGAAAATCAAATACGTGTATCTAGAAACTTTGCACTGTGTATTCATTATTATTTCTGTGTTTTTGCTTGCCTTATCCCAAGGGTAGGTGACAACAGTAAATTAAATATGTCTAAAGCCAGCATGAATGGGCCTAGCTAGACTTAAAGCTCCAACTGATCTGCCCATGTACAAAGAAGAGATGGCTTTGGATTGCGCCCAACTTTCCAAAGCCTTTCTTCTATCCTGCACAGTACATATGCTAATGCTATCTCTTCCTAGCAATTCAGGTGGAGATTAGTCATTTAGTATGAGACCAGTCCTCCAGGATATGGAAGAGAATTATCTTCTGATGTGTAGAATGCATAGGACTGTGACCTGTAAACTAAATGGCCCGTGACATATTGGCGTCTGAGACAGAAAATCCAAATGGAGAACCCCAAAGGGGGCACAGGGATTATATTACACTATATAATTAAGTAGTTGCTGTCCTTTAGAAGTAACTGGCAAAGCTGCTGTATCCTAATGACTGGCCAACAAGGGTCGCAATCATGTCAGCATAACAATCAGCAACCAGAATTTGCCATACAGAGATCTTTCTGAAAAGAATAATCCTAACAACTGTTATTATGCTACAACCATATGTTATGCTGCAATTCTGAGTGTGCAAAGAGAGGCCTCCAAGAGCTGCAGAACTCCTTCCACACACTCACCAGCTTGTAACAGAACATCTTTTCCCCTCATTTCTGACGCTCTTGGTTAAAGTGGTAAGCAGTTGCATTATATTCTAACATTTTCTATGTATTTTTTACCTTTCCCCTTGGTTAGTTTATTGATCTTTCTATGACATTACCTATTTGGAACATTGAAGATTGGGATTTGCTAATGACGGTGGAACTAGTGGAAGAGCCACGTGTGTCAGAAAGGCACCTTGCTCCTGAAGAAAGATCCAATCCTAGCTGTGTTAAATAAACAAATGTCTTACTCTTTACCTCACCCAATACAATGTAACATTTGTAATGCAAAGCAGTCTCTCGCGGTTGGCACTGTGTCCTGATCCCAAGCACTAAGGGATGTGGCGTGTAGACTGTTGAATAGTCGAAAAGCCTCACACTCCATTTATCAGTGAAGATTGCAGACAAAAGCATTGCTGGCACCTTGTTTAGGAGCCAAATGGAATTCTGTTGAATGGATTGAATTTTCCCCCCACTAACATCAGCACAAACTGCATGATTTCAATTCTAGTATTCGCAGATTAATCTGAACTGACAAGATGGTCATCACTGTGTTCTCTTCCCTTGTTTGGCATTCCCCATTCTAAAATGAAGACTCCTGTGTGTCAAGAAGGAGCAGTGAGATTGACACAAAAATGCAATGGCAAGGATTTCAGATGAAGGGCAGCTACACAATTCAGGCAGTTCCAGAGGGAGATGTGAGGCACCAGCTGTCAGCCCCAAGCAGATGGGTGATGGCTGACTGGACAGCTGTGGACCGTGCAGCCTGCTGACGTCAGCGCTCTTCACCTGCACAGGGTGCAGCTGTCTAGTCAGCAGCCGCATACCTGCCTGATTCTGACAGAGCTGCCCCTTGAATTTCCCTTTGGTCAAAATTTGGGGAGCTCCTCACCCCCTTGACTGTCATTCAGTTGAAGATGAAGACCCTCCCACCCCTCCCTTGCATGCCACCCCTCACTCACTCCCCTCACTCACTCCCCTCCCTTGCATGCCACCCACTCCTCCCTCCCTTTCTCCTCCCTCCGCTAGGATGGGTGGGCCATGTCCAGATGCTGGGACCCCTCCCTTGCATGCCACCCCTCACTCCCTCCCCTTCCCTTGCATGCCACCCACCCACCCACCCCTCCCTCCCCTTCCCCTCCCTTCCCATCTTATGCCTTATTAGCCATGTTGGTAGCTGTAAAGACAGGGGCAATCTCTGTGATCCGTTTCCCAGTCTGGATCTCGTAATCAACCCCTACACAGATTTGCCCCACAAGATTTCTTTTAGGATTTATCTGCACCAAGTATTTTCTGTTACATTTCATAATTCCTTTGCTTCAGATTATTCAATGCTGTTCCATCTGCTCTTCTGGTCCCTGTGTTCCTCATTTGAAGAAAAGGGCAAAACAATGTAGCAGCGTCAACTTCAGGGTAACCTGATAGTGTAACCTTAAGCAGAATTACACCTTTCTAAATACACTGGAGACTATTTTATGAGTTCCTGATATTTCATCCTATATCCAGTAGATGAGACAGGCAAAATCCTGCCACAGTGAGAAGTTCCACCAGACCAAACAAGCAAAGAATGACAGTGATTGGTAGGGAAACTGTTTTTGGTTTCCATAGAAACTCTCTTGGTAAGGTGAGATGCTAAAACCTATAAATATGAAAACATATGCAGCAAATAAGGTTGCTCCTTTCAAGATATTTGATTTATCCAGCTGCTTGGGGCACCAAATCCAAAAGTCTTCTTTCCAAAATAGAAGACAGCAGTTTTTAGATCTCTTTCCCCAAAGGCCTTTTATCGTCAAAACAATTTGCTTGTTAAGGCACAAACATTTTAAAGGTATTTGGAAAACTGCACTGCTGTCCCAAGTGCAGGCCAAATCTATCAGACACAGTTCAAATGCCTAGACTTTCAAGGCTGGTTTAAGAAAGTTTTTCAAAAAATCAATTAATGATGCAAACTATAGCAGCAACACAGTTAAAAAGACACAGCAAACAATCTCAGCAATACACTGCAACCATTTAATGAAATCAAGAATCTCAGCTAAACACTAGACTGATACTATGTTCAAAGAAAACTGTCATGTGATATATTGCATGAGTAGCAGCCTAAATAGCCCAAACTAGCATGAGCTTGTTAGAGCTTGGAAACTAAGCAGGGCTAACCATGCACAGCACTTGGATGAGGGACCACCAAGGGTTGTTACACAGAGGAAGGCAATGGCAAACCACCTCTCTGCTCATCTCTTGCCTTGAAAATCTCATGAGGTGGAACTTCATGTGTTCATCATAAGTCAGTTGTGATTTAATGGAATATTGTTATTATTTTATTACATCACAGCTGCCAGATCTTCAGCGAGTTCATACAATAATCTAAAATGTCATAATGTATCAGTATTGGATCCAAGCAATGTGACCTTTTGTAATTTTTATCAATATGTACATGGTTCAAGTCCAAGGTTTTTTGGTGTGGCACCCAATGTGCTAATAATCACTGGGACTTCAATTGCTGGTTCATGCAGTCTCTTGACTTTCATTCTCAGATCTTGGTGTTTTGTCATCTTTTCCAGTCCTTTTTTTTCCAACCCTGCTGTCGTTAGGTATCGCTACATCAATTATCCACACTTTTTTCCCTCTTCAGTCATTGTTATACGTGGTACATTATGTGCCAATACCTTATCTGTTTGTATTCAGAAGTCCCATAATATTTAGACCTGCTCATTTTCGACTACTTTTTCAACAGTGTGTTACCATCATTTCAACAATGTGTTCCCACCCAATGTTTTCAACAATGTGTTCCACTGAATCATTTTAGCAACTGTGTTGTGACATTGTTTATAGTAAGTTGATGTGATCTTCTTGAACAAGCTTATTATTATTATTGTACCTGAATAAAGAGACCTGCATGGTTCTTCAGAACTCTGCTATTATCACTAAACATGTTTCAGAGAGACCAGATCTAGTTAGAATCCAATTTAGTTACTATATTTCTAAGCTGGAATTCATGACTAACAGTGCAGTCCAAACCAAAGTTTGAACTTGCAGGGTGTGATTATGTTTAGGATTAGACTATGAAGGCTGTAGTCCTATGTAAGCCTACTTGGGAATATACTGGTACCCCAAAAAAACTCAACAGGAACTACTTCCATGGGCAGAATCAGGTTAGAAACTTATTAACCAAAACATTGTTTTATTTCTAGGTGAGTTGTTGAACAGAAGGTTTTTTTCACTCAGTAGAAAGACTAAAGAACAAGCACACTGGGGAAAATGCAAGAAAATAATTTACTTAGCAACAAATTAGTGTCCAGTGATCCCATGTGACACTCTACGGCTGTTCACACACACACCCATTTTTTCTAGAGGATTTGTCTCACACTACCCATTCAAAGGTAGGAGAAATTAATTACAGTATACGTTTTTCCATCACGTGGGTTTGTAATTTTGTCCCAAATATGCATAGATATGGGGGAGCACCAAAGAATAAAACAGTGTGGATTTAAGCAGAGATTGACTACTCCATCTTTTTTTCTTGAATAACAATAGGGGAGGCCTGGAACAATGTAGATATCAAAGGGTTAAATTCTCACTCTGCTGCCCATGCAGTCCTGATCCAATATAACTCAATTTTAAAAGAGAATGAGAGATTCATGAGCTCAGTCACATTTCGTTTGACAACAGGGAGCACACTGTGTCTTGTCCTTGCAGACAGAATGTTTGCAGTTATTGGGCTATGAGAACAGGACAGATCCTTTAAGATGAACAGAGCTGTAAAATTATAAAAGTGCCACCCTAAGCTGTTCTACATAGAATCCTACTCACATCTGCACAGTGGGGCTTACCCCCAGGAAAGTGTTCTCAGGTCAGCACTGTTTAAAAAGTGACCCACTCAAAGTTTCTACTGGGCTGAACGCCTTTCACCCCAATTCAGTGTAGTAACTACTTGTGGTTACTCAGAAGTATATAGATTCAGAGTTATTATTGTTTTGTATATTCTGCATTACCCACATTTACCATGGCAACACTCAGCAATGAGAACTCTATGACATAATAGCGTGCCAGATTGCTGGTTGAAAGACTGGTAATTCAACACTAACCCTAGGAAAAACTTTGACTCTGTTGAGCAGGTTGTACACAGACATCACATTAAACTGGAGTTTAATCATATTGTGATTCATCAATGATACCTTATTACCTAAATACTGCCCACTAACATTGAGTGGAACCAGGTCCAATGGTAGCTATTTCATAATTCACTTGGACCAGTAGGGACCTACATGGTAACCTTTTGTATCTGTCCCTATGATCCTGCAACACCCCATGTACAACATCTATGATTCCTTCTCATGTATTTCTTATAGAAGTAGTTGGGAAAGACAGGACCATCTTATCCATTAGACACTTTAGGCCCAGTGCCTAGGGCCTACAAGAATTTTAGGGCCTACAAAAACAGGATTAACAAAAAAAAATTACAGAAATTGGGGAAAAAACAAAAATTCAAAATAAAGATATTTTATATTTTATCCCCAAAAATTGTAAATAGAATAAAAAAACAGTTTTAATAAACAACAATTCTTCACTTTACCACATCCCATATTAAAATATGAGGAGGGAAGGACACGCAAGGATTAAGAAATTGGGGGGGGGGGGGCGGAATTGACTTCTGGTTTTGTACTGGATATGCACATTTTGAGGTCCATAAAGGTTGATAGGACAATTTTTGGAATGATGTCTGCCTGTCCCTAGTGGTGTGTTGGGGATCGAATACAAGAGTGCCTAGGACCTACAAAAACTTTAATGTGGCCCAGGGGAAGGCAAGTAGCAAAAACAGGAAATCTGAGTCTCTTCACCCAATATTCATAGCTACAGCAGCCATGACAAATCTTGTTAGCCTATTATATAGGGTCAAGAAGTATATTAACTATGTTGTCACAGAGTCTCATGATGACCCTGGTGCACTTTCTCTAATCATTCATTTTCTCTTCTTGCATATCCATAAATGACTGTAGGAGCTGACAATGAAGCCTATTGTTAGCACTGTCACTCAGACCTCAGAGAACAATGTGCAGGGAATTTTGAGATTTTTTTTCAGTATTAAAGAACTGCCACATTCTAACTCTTGAGTGATTTCAATATCGATGTAAGAACTATCATTATCATATTCTTTTGGGACTCACTAGATGGAAAGATGCTGAGCAGAAAGGAAACTCTTCTCATTGGCTAACATATTTTACTCAGTAAAGTGAATATATCTCAATTTTGTTCACTCTGTCTACAATTTTTATCCATTAACTGTTTGATTGCCTTGTATTGCTTATTTTCCATCTGAAAATAACAACATTTTATTTTATTAGATTTCTATCCCACCCTCCTCCCACCGAACCAGAGCTCCGGGTGGCTTACAACATAATGTGACACATACAACTACAAGATAATGCTGTTCCAAAAAGCAGCAGTGGATAAGTTTACAATCATTATAAACAGACGCAATAATCGTGCAATTAATTCAAATGTATTCATCTGTGGGGACAGGCCAGAATGTGTATAAATTTGTTTAATCAAGAATTATGGGAAATCCAAATGAACCAAAGATTTGCAAAGAATCAAAATGGAGCTTCTGTATAGTGACCAGCAAGCCTGCAGTTTTGAAACAGGTCAAAGGAATGTTACCAGCTATGCGGGCAACTACAGATAACATCTTTTGAGATCTTGTAACTACAGGCTGCTACGTGACAGATGCAATTTTATTACCTTGTTTTTGGGTTAGAAATGAATGTGATTAGTTAAATTACAAAGTGTTTTTCTATATAGCTAAATGAACACATAAATGATAAGTGATTCACATGTATTTGTATTTTACTATAATCCTATAATTGTTAGAATCATTGTATAAGTCTTAGAACCATGTTTTAACATTTCAAACTGGGGAATTGTTAGAAACATTTCATGTTGGGAGAGAAAGAAAGTTTTATGATCCAATGGAATGCTGCATAGCCTGGGGACATAGCTCGCTCTCTCTGAGAGAAACCTAGCAAAACGGGTTTTTCTTGGAGGAACAAGCTAGCTTTTATGGCAGTTCTTTGTATATGCACAGAGAGAAAGCACGCACAAACAGCATGTAGCGTTTGACGTAGAAATATAGGCTGTCTTCATGTGACCAGTTCTGACCAATGGAGTTTGAACACATATGAATCATCATACGTGGAACAAAAGGGGAGGACTGTGTGACGTCTTTGCATCTACAAAAACTCAGGTTTTCCTATACTAGGCGTGCGTCTTTAGAGAGCCACCCAGGAGAGGGCAATCTCCTGTAACATTCTAAACATTGTATTGGGACGTGCCTCTCCTTAGGGAGAGGTCACCTTCTTCAATTTATCTGTATTCTGTAACGTTCTAAATTCTGTGTCTATCACTCGAGGGCACTAAGGGCGTGTCTCTTCCTCGGGAGAGTTCACATTCTGTAACTGATCTACATTCTGCTAAGTAAAACTGTCTGTTTGTTTTCTAATGTCAGATGTCTTTTGCTTTATTTCAAATTTTAAGTTTTTCTTAAAACTAACTCAGCTGTGTAGGACCAGAGAGCGGCCCTGGCCCCACACATCCCTCAGTAAAATAGGATATAAATAAATACAACATCATTAACAGCCACAAGTGAATTATGAATAACACATTGTAAATTACAACAATGGTGGCAAGAAAGATGGAAAAGATAAAAAGATGGAAAGGATGGGAGAGCAGATTTCATTGCATGGACCAGAAACATGTAGTGTCCTCAGTCATATAAGTGGGAGAATATCTTTGACCCAGAAGCCTGTGGAACTAAACAAGATCCCTCAGGGGTTGGGTCTCTTCTGACTGATTGGAGCCATAGCCGAAAAGACTCTGGCCTGGGTCGAGAACAACCAGAAAGATGTTGGGCCAGAGATTTCCAGGAGGTTGTCAGTTGAATAATATGATGTTCTCAGGGGGAGGACATACCAGGAAAAGCAGTCCCAAAGATATGAGTGTCAAAACCAGTTTAGGCCTACCAGCACTTAAGGAGCCAAGCCTATGATCAAAAGGTCTAGCAGACCAGAGTGTTTGGAAAGCATAGTATCATTAACACTGATTCCAGAAGCTCACACAATTTACCACAAAAAATGTATTAGAGACACCATATTTCAAGGTCAGCTGCGCACTGAGGCAGAGTGAAGCAGCAACCTCAAAGTCTTAGTGCCATTTTAAGAAATAATTATTTAATTATGTATATCTTTGTGCGGTGCAGACAATTAGGATTTTAAATCTCAGGCACAAAATGTCTTGGGATGACTATGGGATATTTTTAAAGTAATATGGGAGGAAACAGAAAATGTGGAGGTCATTACTTGCACTCCCCAAGTTTTAAGAAGCAAATCTTCAATTATCTTCTAACACCAATATGGGTCTTCTATACAGTTTTTTATTTTTTAAAAATCCTCTGACTATATGAGTATTTCTCAAACTTTAGTAACCCCAATTTACATTTAAACGTTTCCCTGGAACCCCAGGAGCACCTGTACTTGCTCACCAAGACACATCAGACTTGGGCAGCCACTTTTCAAATCACAGGTGGCCAGCCATGTACCCCTCAGACAGGCTCCCATCCTCTTGCAGACACAAAATAATACAGTAAGACGCTTCTTAATATTTATTTGCAAATATATATGCCACCTCTTTAGAGACCTCTTTAGAGACCACGAAGAGTGATTCACAATGTGAAAAAAATCACAATAAAACAATAAAAACAAGCATAAAAACGCAGAATGGATTCAGAAAATTGTCTCTAAGTAAAATCCTTGGCACTGGAAAATAGATTGGAAAGCCAAGTACTAGACTGCATTAGAAAGGCTACCCAGCTAATCAGAATGCTTAGGACTGAGCTACTAGACCCATATAACCGCTCAGCACTTTTTCACAATAGTGCTCAGAAATGATTTGGAAGTTTGGAGACCGCAAGTGATGCCAATTCTGTGAATTCCCGTTCACTGAAAGAAAAGGAATCTGACTCCAGCCTTGAAGTGCCTCAGTCTGAATTGCTAGAAAATTATTTTCATTTTAGGGGGATGCCCCTGATACTCTCAAGGACCTGCAGGAATCACCAACCCCCAATTTGAGAAACGCTAAACTTTACTCATAGGCTCATTCCGCACATGCAGAATAATGCACTTTCAAACTGCTTTCAGTGCTCTTTGAAGCTGTGCGGAATAGCAAAATCCACTTGCAAATAGTTGTGAAAGTGGTTTGAAAACGCATTATTTTGCGTGTGCGGAAGGGGCCATAGTGATATTTAATATTTCTCGTAAAATAAATCTGCATTCTCTACAGAACTCTGGCTCTGATTGCCCCTTACCATCTCTTTTTTTTTTCAGTGGTACATTCTGGAGAAACAGCAACATCAAACCCATAGAGTGAGTCTTGTTTTCAGCCTTGCAACTAATTTGGAGGCCAATATTTGCTGCAAGTGTAAGGTAGCTTGCCACTAGGGACCTACCGGTGTTTTCAGATCCAACGAAGCCTTTCAACTTCAAAGATGCTCAGCCCTCTTTACAGACACATAGTCTGAACTCCTGTCAGCACTTCCCAAGAGAAAACATTTTAAATATGCAGCAACACTACTTGCAAACAGCAATGATACCCACTGTCTTATACAGTGTTCGATGTCTCGTATTCTACTTTAACCCTCTGTGTAGCACTAGATTTATATACTACTACCTGATCCACTGGTCTGTATCAGCTAGAATAAAAAGCATAGTACAGAGAGCTAGGTGGCATCAAAAATTAATCAAGCAATGTCAAGTTAGTCAAAGGTTGCTTAGATAAGCTGCTGTCTTACTCAGACCTCTGGCGTAGTATTGGAGAGAAGCTTCTAATAATTTATTTTTAATAAACAATACATTAAACTAGTGTGGAAACTGGGAAGATTTCAAATAATAAGACCCCAATTGCAGTCGTCTAGTGTTGGAAGACAAGCAACACCTACAGGATTGGATGTGAGGTTATCTAATGGATATACATGGTTAAACCTGATCCCAGTTTTCTTTGTAATCTTTAAAGATTTGCTTCAGCTATCAGATGGAGACTATATTAAGTGGATATCAACTCAACTCCATACCTGAAATGTGACTTTATTGACATTTTCCCCTTCTGTTGTTATTTTAGTCTAGATTCAGACCTGGTTTGGGTACAGAGATAGCTTTGGTCACCCTGACTGATGATCTTTGTGGGGGACAGTGGCTGGGGGTGGTGCATCCTGATTGATTCTTTTGGAGTGGTCAGTGGTATCCTTCTGAACAGTATGGCTAAAGGGAACACCTTGCTTCAGTGGTCTTTCTTTTACAGTATTTGACTGGCCAATTCCAAAAGATAGCATTGGTGTACTGCTGCTGGGACCCATGCAGTGTATACTATGAAGTCCCACAGGGATCCACTATACCCACCATACTGTTTAACAGAGGTCCAATTCCCACTACCGTCTTAGCCAGGTTTCAAAACACAAACTAACGAGATTTGAGGGACGACCTCCCCATTGCTTGCGTGGCAGATTCCATTTCTGGTGCTCATTCTCCCCATTAATCTGCATTCCAGCAGGACCTGGTTGCAAGTGGCATAGACCCCATTAACACGGTTCAGAGCTGATCCGAGGGGAGGGATGAGGGTTGAAACCCTGACTCGTTTCCTGCCCTGGAGTGTGATGCAGAATTCGGGCAACCAATCAGTGCTGCGATGCGCATGCAGCCTTTCCTTGGTTTCATTTCCACTTTTGCGATCGGCCAGCAGAAGGGGACACAAGCGTTAAACAGTCAAACATGTAACTTTGAATCGCTAATGGTTTATACAGGTAACGATTAACTATTTGCACAGTTAAACGTTAAACTTTTACACGCTGGTTTTTTTTATCATGCCCCTACAATGTACGTTTCTGCAATGGGAAAAGGTCCCGCCCCATCAAGGCATGCCAGCCAATCAGGGGAGGCTGGCGAAGCGAGCTCCCCTGGTAGTGGGGATTGCTAAGAGTCCTGCTACCAGGTGTGTCTGCTGTGTGCTCGTTGCGGTGGGGATTTGACCAGAGATAGATACATGAAACCCTTAAAAGGGATCATTTAGGGATGTGAATTCAGATGCCACAACAATGCAGATAACACTTAGCTCTCTTTCTTTTTATCAGCTGAGTCAGACAGTTCTTTGGAAATCCTGGAAAGGTGCTTGAAGAAGACAATGGGATGGATAATCCAAACAAACTTAAGTGAAACAAAAATGAGGCATTGTTGGTAAATTACATGAGAAATGAGAATTCAGCCTTCCTGGAGAAGGTTGCACTCTCACAAAAGAGCAGGTTCATAGCTTGGAGTATGGTAAAATGACCCCTCAAGAATTCAGCCAATTGAATAAGGGATTTTCTCAGCTGGCCCAGACTATGACTTATTCCACATAAGTTGTTTAATATGTGTCCTGCCACAAAATGAACGTTCCCCCCCCCCAAAAAAAAATTGGTTCCAGAAATTTTTTCACTAACTTACCACAATGTTTTTCCTGAGCTGTTTCCAAGCCAACTTCCTTTGAACGTTCGATCATATTGCTCCATTATTTATTTCTATGCCCCACCAAACACCCAGCTCGTAACGGTGGCTCCACGTAGACACCCAGGGGCTTAGCTAGGGGGGTTGGAGCTCTGGGACCACTTCCTGGAGGCACATTACTGGGCCATGCCCCCCCCTTTCAACTGCACCTCAGTCCTGAACTCCCTGTGATGTTCGGGGCAGGGGCGCAGTTGAATGCTGGCGAGCAGGGCTCACCCCTCCCCAATCTCCTCAGCAAAGGCCCATTCCTGTTGGGTGGAGCTTGGGCGGGAGGAGCCAACAATGTAAAGATAGAGCTGGTCAGCCTTCTGTGGTCAGTCTGATCTTGGATCAAGCGAGGCTTGGATCTTGGATCAGCGAGGCTTGGATCAAGCTCTAAACGACAGGCTTGCTGCTCCCGATCTCCATGTGGAGAGTTTGGGAGGGAGTTTGGGGCCAGAGCACAGCTGGGGATGGGGGTGGTGCCGAAGATGAGCACCAGGCATATTTTATGAAGCCCCTATAGATGAGCACCAGGCATATTTTATGAAGCCCCTATAGATGCCCATCTGTTTCTAAACACAATATGCAGTTCTATCTACAGCCTGAGGTGCTACAGCACCACCCCACCACTTCTAGACAGTTTTCAGGCAGTGCAGGGAGGCAGGAAAAACAAAAAACCCTCCCCACCCAGCTGAAAGCCTTCCATGAGGCTGAATGCCACCCTAGCGATGGTGCAAGCCCAGGGCACTGGCCACAGCATCCGCAGTGTGAAAGGCTGGGTGCAAGTCCACTCCCGTGAACACCCATGCCTTTCCCTTCTCTACTGGTGTCCAATAGTTCGCCAGTGCATCTCAGAACTGACAGCTTCCCTTCTAGGCCAGGCACTGCTGAGATATGCAGCATTCACCCACCTCCCAGTTTGCCCAAATGCACTGGAAGGGTGGACAAATGCATCTGATGAGCTCATACTGGTTCCATTGAACCATCCCCCCTCCCTTTGGATGGGGCTGTTAGAGAGTTCTTTCTTTGTCACCTTTAAAGCCCTAAATAGCATGGGACTGGAATACTGGGAGGACTATTTCCCCTTGTATTGTTCAGCCCAACAGTTAATAGCCTCTTCTCAAGGCCTGATCACAGAGATGAGGTGGGTTGTGATTAGAGACAGAACTGTTTCAGTACTGATGTATCTCTTTTGGAATGCCCTCTCCTGAAGCTTACTTGGCCTTGTGGTATCAGGACAAAACATTGATTTTTACCCAGATTTTTAATATAATGCATCTGTTCACAAATGACACAAAATGTTTAGGAAAGTTGAAATGTGATATTAAATCCACCTTCTTGCAAGGCCATTGAACAGGTTAGAAACCTGACAGAAATGCATTTGAAATTGCCTATCTTTACACATGCTCTGCCCTGTATGGCCCATATTAGCCCAATCTCATCAGAACTCAAAAGCTAAGCAGGGTCAGCCCTGGCGAGCATTTGGATGGGAAACCACCAAGGAAGTCAAGAGTCGTTACACAGAGGCAGACTCTAGTAAGGAAGCCTTACTTATCTAGCTAGCTTCCCTACATCACATCATTTAATTCCTGGAAAGAGGCGCACCTCAACAACATTTTGGATTCATTGTGAGTCCAGTACATAAGTGATATTATCAGAGAATATTTAATCTTTTATTGAAGCATAATTATGTTGCATCTTTCACACTGACTAACACAATAGGAAATTATACCATTACAGCTACATAGGTAATTGAAGGAGAGTTTATGAGTTCATAAAAACATCTTTCCCCAAGATAAACAGGTCATAAGGAATCAGTCCATTCTAAGAAGCTCCCAATCAATTCAGCTTCCCATATTTATAGGAATTTTTTTAAAAAAATATCCTAACAGTTAGCTTTCCCACTTGATAACGATCACATTCTTGGTTAACCAAATACATAATAACATAAAAAAGTAATCTATACTTGAATTGTATCTAACCATTCCATTAAATTCCTAGCCATATCTGTTTTCAAAAGGAATTTTCAATTTTTATTTCTTTTTGTCCTGTCAAACTAGCAATGTAACAGTGAGGCAGAAGTACAAGCTAACTTGGTTGGTTAAATCAGCTTTGTCAATTTCACATAGAACTTGCAGTCTTAAGGTAGACATACAAGGTTGCATGGTTGATTGGATGAGCTTTGTCAATTCCACATAGAATTTACAATCTTAGTGCTGAGGCAGAGATCATGCAAGGTAGCATGGTCAATTCAATAAGTGCTGACAATTTCACATGGAACTTGCAGTCTTAAGGTTTGAGGCAGAAAACAGTTTTGAAGCTGGAGGCAACTGAAAAGAATACTAGGAATAATCACTGCATATAATCAGGGACTGCTGCAGTAACAATGATGCATTCTGGCAGATCAAATTTAGCCAGAAAATATGGTTCTTTGTGTGTGGGAGAGGGTGGGCTATCTGTTTCTGTTCCTTCAGGTGATGGTGCCTGCTCCAGAAATTGTTTTGGCTTTCATTTTAGGTTTGTAGTTCTCAATAATAGAAATGGAGGCTGAGACATTTTTGAATTGTTGCTTCCAAATGTAACTGTGCAATTATATTAGAGTGCCCACGCAAAAGAAAAAAAGAGGAGAGAGTAGATCTTCTGCATCAAGGACGGCATTCCACCTCCATCAAGAATAATACATTTTTATCAGTAGCATGTAAAATAAATGAAACTAAACAGACAAGGGTGGGCAGGAAGCCCAAAACAAAGCCAGGGGAAAATGTGTAAAATTATTTTACAGAAAACACTTCTAAGATACAAGGTTTGAACACTGGAAAAATCTGTGGTACATTGCACATGCAGAAAATGCCCGAGAGAGATCATCCTGGAGTTTTTCATAGTTGGCCCTGATTTTCACCATCCTAAATAATTTTGTGCCATTCATAAACTTGGCCACTACACTGATCACCCTGAAACTCTTCTGCTCTTTCCCTTGTCAGCATTAATCAAAAGATGGTGTTACATTTGCATTGACACTAACCAAGGCTGACAGTAATCGGGTAACCAACTTTAAATTGGTTTTGAAAGCAAGGAGTTGAAACTGGTTTAAAACTCAGTTTCAATGAATGAACAATTTAAACAAAAAAAAACCAAGGCACATTCTGGGTAGACCTTAACTCACTCACAAAAAGGCCACAGTGTAAGCCACAGGCCAGCATTCAGCGGCATAGCACCAACAAAGCGGGGGGCCGCAACACCTCAGGCAGACACCATGGCAGGGGTGTGGCAGGGGTATTCCGGGGGCCTAATGGGGGGGTTCCTGGGTGGGGCGGGCAGTGCCGCAGCAGAGGCGCAGGGCACACACGTCCCTGGGGCGCAGTTCTCCCTTGCTCCACCCCTGCCAGCATCTCATACTTCTTTGCCCATGCCCAGGCAATATACATGGAAACTAATTCAACCTAGATCTTATTCAGCTGCTGCTGACAAGTTGTTCTCTTCCTTGCTCCCTTGCCAAGAATTAAAACCCAAGCACTGAGCTCATTAGGCTGACAGGTCTGAAGAGAACATAAGAAGAGAAGAAGAAGAGTTTGGATTCATATCCCCCTTTTCTCTCCTGTAGGAGACTCAAAGGGGCTTACAATCTCCTTGCCCTTCCCCCCTCACAACAAACACCCTGTGAGGTAGGTGGGGCTGAGAGAGCTCCGAGAAGCTGTGACTAGCCCAAGGTCACCCAGCTGGCGTGTGTGGGAGTGCACAGGCTAATCTGAATTCCCCAGATAAGTCTCCACAGCTCAAGAGGCAGAGCGGGGAATCAAACCCGGTTCCTCCAGATTAGATACATGAGCTCTTAACCTCCTACAGCACTACTTTATAACATCTAGTTAGGCCCCCAAAAAACAACCATTTGAAGGATTTTTAAAATGTTGAGAAGATTAACATTTTGAAAATGAGATGTGTGGGCAGAAAAGTATACAAACACGTGAAATCTAAATGTTTTCTACTTTGTAATGCATATGATGTAGAGAAATGCATATTTTGAAGTTAATATGCCAAAAATGATTTAATGGGGCTCTTTACCAAGCCCCATGAAGAAATTCTGTCTTGCTCTGTGTAATACTATGAATGGTCTGTTCATTTAATGTAAAACAAGTGTACCTATTTTCCTCTAACAGATGTTGAAGGGCATGCCAAAATAGTTCCACTTCAGCACAGCTGAAACAATGAGGCATTTTCAGATTTACAAATCAAACCTTACAGTTTGTGCCAAACTCTGTCTTATTACAGCAACAAAAACAAGGTACTGGATCACTTTCATTCAAGAAAGAGCACACTGGCGTAGTAAAGACAGTGCTGTGTTTCTGAGAAAGAGGTTCTCAGCCTTGAGTTTTTATGAGAAAGGCAGGTTATAAATGCTGTAAAAAAAAAGAGAGAGAGAGCCTGAACTCTAGGTTTATGGTGTGATAGCTGCAGAATTTGTCCTTCACAATAGGATATTTCAGTAATCAGATTCTTGAAATCTCATCTGTCATTTTGCAAAGGAGCATGCTTGTAATCTTCATGCTAGCAATGACTCTAAAGTTGCACCTCCAAGCTTGCTTACCAGTGAGTAAGTCCCATTGAACTTTCAGATAGGTATCCATTTAGACAGGTGAGTAGACTTTTCTGTTATACAAACACAGTCATAATACTGGGAGCCATTTCTTGCAAGTGGTTCCTTGAGTTAGAAGTGGAGTGAGATTGATCGCACAGACATTTTATTGCTCTGTGGGAAAGACCTAACACATTTTGAAAGAAGCGCATAGCTGTACAGCAGCTACAAAGTGAAGTTTGATATCGCAACTGTATTCTAGAAGCAACTTATGGCTGTCTGTGCACAGCTGGCCATTCGGCAGGCAGTAAATAGAACCAGATTTACCTGGAGAGGGACATGGAGAGACATGCTTCACTTAATGCAGCAAAAGAGGATGAGCCAAGTTATATTTGGAAATATAGGGCAGAGGTCATGTCATTCAAAGCATTCTGTTATTATGAACATCAGGCACAAGTCATAATATAGAATCCTGGGCCCAGTGCTATTCAACATTTTTATCAGTGTTTTGGATGATGGAATAGAAGGTTGCTAATCAAATTTGCAGATGACACCAAAATAGGAGAGGACAGAGTCAGAATTCACATACTATTCTTGATCTTTCCTGTTTGCAGGAATTCTTGATCTTTCCTGTTTGCAGAATGGCAGCTGTGGAAGGCCCTGCTATCATGATAGAGCACAGCAGGAGAGGCAGTGCAGTACATGGCAAGAGTCAAGAAGGGCTTTATTTGTGATAGCCCAAACATAGAATTGAACCTGGTAAGTGAAAGGCAGCCACTGCAGGAGTCACTGCAACATGCATGATTGGGTTGACTTCCAATAATAGTCAGGTTGATGTATGATGTACCAAGTGGAGTCTCCAAGTTGACTTCAGGGCAGACTCATGTTCAGTACATTACAATAGTTAGTCTCAATGTTACTGTGGAATGTATCCAGGTGACCAGACCAGCTGAGTCAAGATAGGGGAGCCCTATTCTGCGTTAACTGAGTTGGAAGAGGGGTTTTTTTGCAACTGCATTAACTTACTTCTCCAGCAGTAATGCTGGATCCAGTATAGCCCCCTAGACTTTTGACTGAACCAGCAAAGGTCAACTGTACCCTGTCAAGAGTGGGAAGAAGTCTTCAAAATCTCTGCCTTCCATTTTGTCTTGTCTGGTTTCAGTTTCAATCTGGCTTTTTCTGCACAAATCTCCTAAAATGTTTTTAAAACATTCTCAAACCCCCCTTTTGTTCACACTCACCCTTTTGAAACAATTCCTGGCTGCCATTTTGTGACCCCCCACCTTTTTAAAATTAGTTCTGTGTTGAATTAGTGCTTCACAGCCTTGTGCTGCCTTCTCTACTCCTTGTTTATACGATGCTTCGAAGACTGGCACCCCCAAAATAAAAGAACAGTTACATGCTGCAAACAAACAGGCAAGTGAGCTCAGAAGATGGCGCCAAGGAGGAAGTTCAGGAAAGTAAAGAAGCATGGGAAACACAGTCAATAGAATGCACAGCAACTGAAGAAATTTTCAAAACACTTCAATCAGAAAATTGATTTAAAGGGGGATTCATTTAAAATGCTTTGAGGCTGGAAATGAAAAATTGGGGGGGGGGTAAAACAATGTGGAACTCTGGCTCTTTCTGCACAGTACAAATAAAGGGTCTTGTAGATATTTTTTTTAAAATCATTTTGGCTTTTTCTTGTCCACATGGTGTGGACTAATAAAGCATTGGAAGGGAATTTTTCCCTCCCCCCACCCTTTTGTTGGACCTTCTAATCTTACAGAATTCGGTCTCCCAATAAATATTGAGGAAATTGAAGACTCCTATTATTGATAATGAATTCCTGTTTCCCTGAAATATCTGCCATTTGTTTCAAAAAAGCATCCATATTCTCTCCTTGGTTTGGCAATCGGTAGTAAACTCAAACCACATTATTACTGTTTCCATTTATATTACTGACTTAATTTACTTTAACCCAGATGCTCTCCACAGGGCTACCATGTTAACCCTCTTGGATTTCTGCACAGATGTACACAGATGTACACATTTTTCACATCTGATGCCTCTCCCTCTGCTGATGCTGTTCTTTTTGAACAAGTTAGATCTTTCAGTGGCTACATTCCAGTGATGCGGGGGGGGGGGGGGGTCGTATCTCAAGTCTGAATTGTACCTGTTAAGTCACCTTCTCGCGCTAGGAGTTTCAGCTAATCTTATTTACTTTGCATGCTCTAAGCATTAGTGTATATTTGTCAAAAGACATGGAAAGTCTTTTGTCAGTCAGTCTGTCTCCAGTTTATTTTATGTGTATCAACTAGATCAGGGGTAGGGAACCTGCGGCTCGAGAGCTGCATGCGGCTCTTCTGCCCTTGCACTGCGGCTCCACGAGCTGAGCCACCAGCCCCATCCTTGCCCGCCCTGCAGGCAGCAGGGCGAGCGCACCAGTTGCCCGCAGCCGGCTGGGCCACGCTGCGGGCTTCCCCTCTCGCCTGCCCCGTTGGAGCGGGGCGGGTGCTTTCCCGGCAGCCGGCAAGGCCAAGCCGCTAGCTTCATCCTTTGCCCGCCCTGCAGGCAGCAGGGCGGGCACATCCATGCGCTTCTCAGAATGAGCGGAGTAAAAGGTAAAAAAAAACCAATATATACAGTGTTATCTTTATTTTAAATGTCAAAAATTATTTGCAGCTCCAAGTGTTTTATTTTCCTGTGGAAAACGGGTCCAAATGGCTCTTTGAGTGTTAAAGGTTCCCTACCCCTGAACTAGATAATACTATAGGTGGAAATGGCATTTTGTTCAAACACTTCAAATCTAGGAACAGAACTCAAGATGAAAAACATATTCCTGCCTATGAAAATATATCCAATACTTCACCAGATACACGGCATTGGACAAAAGAACTGCTGCCATCCATTCTCAGCAGGAAATTACAGAGAAAAAAATATATTTGCAAGGCAACAAATTCATTAGTGCATTTTATTGTTAGACTGGTTGACCATTAGCTTCCCCCCCGCCCTTTTCTTTTCTTTGCTGATTTTATCAAGCCATGACCAGTAAAATATTGTGAAATTTAATAATGATTAAAGTTAAAAAGCAAGGTTTACTGTTGGGTGAACTTGATTTAGAAGTGGCTGAGGGAGAAGATACTTATTTTCAAAATACGGTAATCGAGTTATATATAGATATATACTCCATAAGTTCTGAAATATGGGCATTTTACACTCCTACTAACATCATCAGAATCTTAAAAAGTACTAGGGGAGGGTCTTCCAGATGAGGCCTATAGATGTCCCAGCCTACAGAGGTTGGTTCCCCTGAAGAAAATGGCTACTTTTGAGGGTGGACTGTATACCCTGCTGAGCTCCCTCCTTTCCCCAAACCCCACTACCAAATCTGCATAGTTGGGTACCCTGGGGAGCAAAAAGGAGAACTTGCACTGAGGAAATTTTAATTAGGCCTTAGAGAATAGTATCCTAGGTATCAACAATAGTATCCTAGGTATCAACCAAAGTGAAAAATATAATTCCCATAGTTCTTAATGTCCTTTCTGGGGAGATCAAAAACCATGGAAACCATTCCCCATGATTCCTGATGCCAAGGATGCTACAGAGAAAGTGTCATTCCTCTTGGTGGGTAGGATTGCCATCAATAGCACAAGCCTTGGGGCAATATATGTAGAACTGTGATTCATGCACAAATATAGGGCAAAAGTGAAGTCTGCCATTTCTTAAATAAGTAAAAGTTTTCAGTTGAAAGAGTAAAGTGGATGCCAATTTTCAGAGGTTTGGGAAAACAAAAATTAATTGCAAGATGAGTATGGGTCACCATTGAGATACCGATATATAAACTGCAAACAGTTTCAAGTCCAGTAGCACCTCAGAGACCACAAGATTTTGGAGGTATAAGCTTTCAAGAGTTAAAGCTTCCTTTCCGCACGGGCCATGAACGGCGGCTTGGGGACTGCAAAAACGCCGTCCCCAGGCCACTGTTCGCACAGGGGGTGCAGCTGCGTCGCAGCCGCGCCGCCCTCGCGCCAGCCGCCCGTCCTGACGCCGGCGTTTTCCCAGTGCGCTTGGAAGCGCACTTGTTGAGGAAACGCCGGCTGGAAGCCACTGCTGTGCGAACGGCAGCGGCTTCCCGGCGCTTCCCCCCCCCCACTCCCTCCCTGTACTTACCTTGTCCCCGGGCCTCCGGCGAGTCTCCAAGGCCTGGGGACACGCCTGCCCTGCGCCCGGCTTCAGAGCAAGTGAAGCGCTGCCCAGAAACCAGGGGGATGTGTCCCCAGGCCTCGGCGACGCGCCGGAGGCCCGGGGACATGCCGGGTCGGCCGGGCGCCGGCGCTCCGCGGAGCCGGCTGCCCGGCTCTTTCTAGGACCGTCCATGCGGACGGTCCTAGCATCGTCGGGTCGGCGTTGAGTACGCCGACCAGGCCACTTCCGCATTCGTGCGGAAACGGCCTTAGATACAAAGGTAGCTTTTACTCTTGAAAGCTCATGCCTCCCAAAATCTTGTTGGTCTCTGAGGTACTACTGGTCTTAATTCTAGCTGTTCTACTGCTGAGCAATATGGCTACCCTCTGAAACTATAGACTGCAAATTCAATTCTTGGAAATGTTAGATGAAGCATTCTGGCATGGATACTGGCAAGGCACATGAGGCCAAATCTGTTATAACAGCATCCAGTTCTAGTCACCAGTTTACAAAGATAATTTCAAGCTGGAACTCATGAAAAGAGCAACAACTAATGTGAGCTCAAGAATGAGCTCTATTTGATTGCCAGAGATTAAAAGAGGCTGGCTTTTACAGGGGAAAAAAGTCTTGGCAAGTGAGCTTGATATTATGACACACACACACACACACACACACACACACACACACACACAGAGGAAAAGAAAAAATGATGGTTGACAGACAGACAGACAGACAGACAGACAGAAAAATTCATATACAAGAAACAGAATAATGTACATCAAATCATATTTGGCAAGTGGGTAAATCTTTTCCTATTAGCTCCCATTGTTTCCAATGGGAGCTGAATAGTAGATAGGGCTACCATTTGAGGGTCCATAACTTTGGACCCCCTGAACCAAACTTCACTAAACTTAGGTGGTATCATCAGGGTAGTCCCCTGCTGATACCAGCCAGGTGTAGTGAAGTTTGGTTTGTGGGGTCCAAAGTTATGGACCCCCAAAGCAGGTGTCCCCATCTCCCATTGTTTCCAATGGGAGCTAATAGGAGATGGGGCTACACCATTGAGGGTCCATAACTTTGGACCCCCTGAACCAAACTTCACCAAACCTGGGTGGTATCATCAGCAGGGTCTCACGAATATACTCTGAAATTTTGGTGCTGCTAGCTTAATAATTGCACCCCTGACAGCAGGCGCCTTCCCAAATTTCCCCAGATTCTCCTTTTAAATTCACCCCCTTCGACATGCATTTGAGGTTCCCAGTTTAATCTGAGGTCCCCAGTTTAAACATTGAAAGTGATGCTGTTTTAGGGTGCAGGATAATCCACCCCAAAACAGCATCACTTTCAATGTTGTTTTAAAGGATTTAAAAGGAGAATCTGGGCTCCCTAGTTTAAGCACCATTGAAAATGATGCTGTTTGGGGGTGGATTCCAGCATCACAGCGGCCACCCATGGGGGAGGGGGGGCTGCAAAACTCAGATTTTGCACCGGACTTCATTTTTCCTAGCTACACCTCTGGTTTACAACACATTGGGAGTTGGATGATCGTGAACCTGGGGAGCTTAGCAAATGGCAGTTTACATTGTCCTTGTGTGGTTTTGCAGTTTGCATGCCACTATTGCTCCCTCCTCAGTTCCCACCATAAGAACATAAGAACATAAGAACAAGCCAGCTGGATCAGACCAAAGTCCATCTAGTCCAGCTCTCTGCTACTCGCAGTGGCCCACCAGGTGCCTTTGGGAGCTCACATGTAGGATGTGAACGCAATGGCCTTCTGCGGCTGTTGCTCCCGATCACCTGGTCTGTTAAGGCATTTGCAATCTCAGATCAAAGAGGATCAAGATTGGTAGCCATAAATCGACTTCTCCTCCATAAATCTGTCCAAGCCCCTTTTAAAGCTATCCAGGTTAGTGGCCATCACCACCTCCTGTGGCAGCATATTCCAAACACCAATCACACGTTGTGTGAAGAAGTGTTTCCTTTTATTAGTCCTAATTCTTCCCCCCAGCATTTTCAATGAATGCCCCCTGGTTCCTGAAAGTATTGTGAGCCGAGAGAAAAATTTATCTCATATGGCTGTTTTCTACTACATGCATAATTTTGTAGACTTCAATCATATCCCCCCTTAGCCGCCTCCTCTCCAAACTAAAGAGTCCCAAACGCTGCCGCCTCTCCTCATAGGGAAGGTGCTCCAGTCCCTCAATCATCCTTGTTGCCCTTCTCTGCACTTTTTCTATCTCCTCAATATCCTTTTTGAGATGCGGCGACCAGAACTGGACACAGTACTCCAAGTGCCCGGTCGCTATGGCACTGCTTTATATAAGGGCATGACGATCTTTGCAGGTTTGTTGTCGGTGCCTGTGGTCCCCAGCATAGAGTTTGCCTTTTTTTCACAGCTGCCATGCATTGAGTTGACATTCCCATGGAACTATCTTCTAAGGCGCCCTAAATCCCTTTCCTGGTCTGTGACTGATAGCACTGACCCCTGTAGCGTGTATGTGAAGTTTGGATTTTTTGCCCCTGTATTTGCGTAACTTTACATTTTGCTACATTGAACTGCATTTGCCATTTCTGGAGCCCACTCACGATTTATCAAAGGTCGGCTTGGAGC
The DNA here is from genome assembly GCF_021028975.2 of Sphaerodactylus townsendi. NCBI lineage: Eukaryota > Metazoa > Chordata > Lepidosauria > Squamata > Sphaerodactylidae > Sphaerodactylus > Sphaerodactylus townsendi. The sequence continues at coordinate 119,530,606 of NC_059426.1, read as the reverse complement.
TCGCCGCCAATCCTTTGTGGTTCTCACCACCCTACATAATTTGTAATTTATCATCTGCGACTTGGCCACTGCGCTACCCACCCTGCGCTTCCAGGTCATTTATGAATAGGTTAAAGAGCACTGGTCCCAAGGCGGATGGCGGGGACACCACTCCCGACATCTCTCCATTGTGAGGGCTTCCCATTTACACCCACTCTTTGTTTCCTGTTTCTCCAACCAGTTTTGATGTCCATAGGAGGACTTCCCCTCTCTTATTCCTTCATTGCCAGGTTTTTTCTCAACAGTCTCTGGTGAGGAACTTTGTCAAAAGCCTTTTGGAAATCCAAGTAGACAATGTCCACCGGTTCACCCCTGTCCACATGCCTGTTTACACCCTCAAAGAACTCTAGTAAGTTTGTAAGACAGGATTTGCCTCTGCAAAAGCCATGCTGACTCTTTCTCAGCAGGTCTTGCTTTTCTACATGTTTTATAATTTTATCTTTAGTGATAGATTCTACTAATTTACCAGGAACAGATGTCAAACTGACTGGCCTGTAATTTCCCGGGTCCCCCCTAGATCCTTTCTTAAAGATTGGTGTGACTATCAGTGATCGGGCAAAGTGTACAGATGCCATATTCAAGACTTTTTGCCTTTTTTAATGTCGACAGAATGATCTATCAATAGATTTACAGATTGATACATCAATCTATTTAGAAGATTGAAGATAAAAATTAAAGAGTGTAGTAAAAATTAAAGCACACATGCACAATAGAGAACCCATAAAACATCACACACACACACACACACACACACACACACACACACACACACAGGGACACAAGCAAAAAGCCAGCTGATGGGTAATGCCTGCCCCACTGCAAACAGGGCAGAGGGTAATAATGCCCAACATGCCTGGAAACAAAGACTCTCCAGCCAATTCTCTTTGAAGTCACAGAAATCACACAGTGTATAATCAGTCAATAAGGACAATAGGAGCTTCAGAAAGACATTGAACTCTGCCCAGTGCCTAGTCATTAGACTGCACATCAAAGCCTCTGAGCAATTAACCAAGGTCACTTAGCCAGAAAAGAATTTTGTAAACTAACCATAGAAAGATCTGTGAATATATTAGCACTTCCACGTAAAAAGTTCTCAGTCTGGTGTGATCTAGTTTAGTCTGTGGAATCTCCTGTCCAACTGCCTTCAAACACCTCTGCACCGTCTAGTGACAGCTGCCTGCCCTTTCCTTCCTTAGTTAGAAACTGTCCCACAGCTGAAGTTGCCAGCTTCTACTTCCCTTGGTCAATCCATGGGCTCATCTGCTACTTCCCCTCCCTTCCCAGGGATGCCAACAGAAAAATGTCTTGTCATTTTCATAGAGGCTTAAGGTGTGGAAATGGGCAGCAAAAGATTTCATGGCATGGAACTAAACACTTGATAACTAAAAGCCCTTTAAGTCCCTATTATAGGAAAAGAATAGGGCAACCTATGCCATCTCCCTTTTTTCCAAATCTGGAGATCCTTCTAACAATCCTGGTTTGTGTGTGTAAAAAGGTACCCATTCCAGATACATGTGGAGTCACATAGCAGATACTGAAACCAAAGTGGTCCATCTAGTCCAGCATCATGTCTTGTACAGTGGCAAACCTGTTACTATGGAGGGTCAACTACAAGGCATAGAAGCCAAAGCTTTCCTCTGATGTTCCTTCCTGGCAGTGCATTCATAGGTTTACTGCCTCTGAATGTGGAGATCTCCTTTAGTCACCTAGTCAGCTGGTAACCACTGACTGACCTGTCTTACAAGATACTGTTTATTCTCCTTTTAAAGTTGTCTATGCCTGTGGCCATCTCTACATCTTCTGGGAGAGAATTCCACATTTAAATCACTTGTTAAGTGAAGAAGTATTTCCTTTATCCATCTTGAACTTACTGGTCATCAACTTCATCACAGCAGCTTGAGTTTTAGTATTTGGGGAGAGAGAGAGAAGTGCTCTCTCTGCACTCTCGCTATCCTGTGCATATTTTTAGAAACCCATATCATGTCTTCCCTTGGTCACCTCTTTTCTAACCTGAAAAGTCTCAGACTCTTTAGTCCTCCTTCACAGGAAAGGTGCTTCAAGCCCTTAATCATCTTTGTTGCTCTCTTCAGTACATTTTCCAGCTCTGCAATTTCATTATTGAGATACAATAACCAGAAATGCACACAGTATTTCAAGTGAGGTTGCATCACAGATCTCTGCAGAGGCATTATAATACCAGCTGTTTTATTTTAAAACCCTTTCCTAATAATCCCTAACATTGTGCCAATTATGCACAAGGTATCAGCTGCACAATGGGGGTGAATGTCTGTCACAGCAAGATTTCTTGTACAGATGTATTTCCTTAAGCCCCGCTTTCACTTTCCATTTTCTCCGCAGCAAAGGAGACCACTTCTAGCATGATTTTAATTTGCTTTGCCGCCAGAGCAAGACAGCACTGGCGTAATGCCCATTGGGCAAGGTGGGCAGCTGCCCAGAGCATCACCTTGTGAAGGGCATCAAAATGCTGGGTTCATTTTAGGGTATTTTAGTGGTTTTCCATTTTTGGCCTGCAGGGGGCGCAGTTTTTTAGGCTAGTGGCACCAAAATTTCAGCGTATCATCAGGAGACTGACCTTATGCTACCCCCCCAAGTTTGGTGAGGTTTGGTTCAGGGAGTCAAATGTTATGGACTCCCAAAGGGGGTGCCCCTATCCCCCATTGTTTCCAATGGGAGCTAATAGGAGATGGGGGCTACAGTTTTGAGGGTCCATAACTTTGGCCCCCCTGAACCAAACTGCACCAAACCTGGGGGGTATAATTAGGGAAATCTCCTGATGAGACCCTGAAAGTTTTGAGACTGTGCCTTCATAAATGTGCCCCCCAGCCTGCAACCCCCATTGACAGCAATGCAGAAAACTCAATGCACAACAATTTTGGTATGTTCTTGCAGGGAGGGCATTCTTGGACATATCAGCATCAAAATTTCAGGGTATCATCTGGAGACTGTCATGATGGCACCCCCAAGGTTTGGTGCAGTTTGGTTCAGGGGGTCCAAAGTTATGGACCCTCAAAAGGGTAGCCCCATCTCCTTAGCAAAGGGTAGCCCTCATCTCCCCCTAAACCAAACTGCACTAAACTTGGGGGGGGGGGGGTCCCATCAGGACAGTTTCCAGATGATACCCTGACATTTTGGTGCTAATACATTCAAAAATGTGCCCCCTTCAGAAACATCCCAGAAATTTGCCCAAGAATCTTTGTTCTGCATTGAGTTTTCTGTATTGCTGTCAATGGGGGTTGCAGGCTGGGGGGGCACATTTATGAAGGCACAGTCTCAAAACTTTCAGGGTCTCATCAGGAGACTTCCCTGATGATACCCCCCAGGTTTGGTGCAATTTGGTTCAGGGGGGCCAAAGTTATGGACCCTCAAAACTGTAGCCCCCATCTCCTATTAGCTCCCATTGCAAGCCTTTATTGGCATAGACAACAGTACAACAATAATAAAAATGGATTAAAAGCATATACAATACAGGAAATAAATGTTAGGTCGAAGGAAATCTACTGGCGTTTAGTAATTTCCAGGAGAAAGTCTGCCACTATCATTCAGAGAGAAGGATCAGGATTGTCCAACAGGTAGTGTAATTCCACTCAAATCGGAGATCTACTGGTAAATGGTAAAGGAGTAAGATTCACATACTTGGATCTGATTTCCTTGAATCTGAGACAGTGTAGTAATTGGTGGGCCAGAGATTCAACTGAGCCATCGTTACATGGGCACAATCTTTTAGCCTTTTCTTGCTTATTAAATCTGCCATGTAACAAGGCAGAAGGCATAACATTAAACCTGGCAAGCATTATGGCCATCGGCTTTGAGCAGGGTTTATTTAAGCAATACAGGTAGTGTCTCCAAGTGGCCCTGTTCAAAATGGGAAAGAAAATACAGGGGGGGAGCTACGTTTTCTTGGCTGCAAGTGATTAGGGTAGAGAACTCTCCTATCCAATAGTTGACCTTTTAATTTTCTATAAGCTTCTGAATAGGACAAAGGGCAAAGTGAATCCACCTGACAGTCCAATAGAGGCCATTATTTTCAGCCTTCAATTATGGAAAACCAGGGGTTGGAATGGGTGTCAGAGAGCAGATGGTGGACCAGGGAATTACAGTCCGAGAGAAAATGAATTTGCAGCCAGAATCTAAAAGCCCTCAGCCAAGTGGCTGATTCCAAGGAGTTTTGACCTAACTCCAGTCAAAGGGCTGCATAGGGCACGCAATTTGAGGATTGGCTCCCATTGGAGACGATGGGGGATGGGCATCTCCCTTTGGGAGTCCATAACTTTGGACTCCTTGAACCAAACCTCACCAAACTTGGGGGGTAGCATAAGGACAGTCTCCTGATGATACGCTGAAATTTTAGTGCTGATATGTCCAAAAATACACCCCCTGCACGCACCAATGTCCTGGTGCAAAAAAAATTTGGTCGTGGTGGAGTGGCCGCCCATGGGGGGGGGGGGGCATCCAACTCAGGTTTTGCCCAGGGCTACAGTTTGCCTTGTTACGCCCCTGCAAGACAGTGAGCACAGCTTTGCCCAGGACATCTTTCCTCCACCAAGGCCAGCCTTTCAACTCTGTCGCACTGCAATTCACACCTTCCCCCTTTCCCCCCCTTCCATATTGCTGGCTGCTCCAAGTCACAGAAAAGAAGCTCACTCACATGGGCTTAGCCAAAACACATCAACCTCTAATTATCATAATGATATATTGAGATATTGATATAATAACAGAGAGTGGTTGGAAATAACAAGAGATCTGTACTTTTAAGGATTACTTTATGGGTAGAGTTAAGGGAACTAGGCCCAGGCAAGTTCTGTGCAGAAAACCTCCATGGCAGGAGTGAGTGAGTTCCACCTCACGTGTAAACAGAGAACTGTGAAGAGAGCCCAATACAAGCCGACTGTGCACAAAAGAGCCCTGAAGTAAGCATCTCATACATAATGGGCCAGAGTTTGCCTTTTTCACTGCTGTTGCAAAGTGGGTTGACACTTTTATTGAGCTATCTACTATGAGTCAAAAATCTCTTTCCCTCTCCGTCTTAACAATTTCACACTTCATTAGCATATACTTGAGGGTGTTTTTTGTTACAGTTTCCAATATAACTTACATACATTGAATTTCATTTGCAACACTGTTTGCCACAACATATAACTATTTGCTGTCCACTCTTTTCCCTAAATTCTTACTTTTACCTGAGAAATCCACTGTGGGACATGACTCTTTCCAAGATAGTTTCCAATCACTGCAGAAAACTGATAACATCTTAAAATAAGGAGCCGTTTTTGAAAATAAAACTCCTAACAGGTTTGGGTGGTTGTTGTTGGGTTTTTTTGCCTCAAGATACAAGATTTTGGAGGTAATCTCTGAATCCCCAATATTACTTTGCTAAGATATTAGTGAAAAATCATCAAGCTCTGTCATCTCCCAGTTAGTCCACTTATATCCAGGACACAGCATGGGTTCAAATGAAAACATTTCAAACTACAAAAGCCAGAGGATGACCCCACAGTTTCAGGTGGGAAGCCCCATTCACATGGCCAGGTGGCTGACTGCAGCACTGCAACTATGCTGCCCTGCCACTCCCAAAGATGGTTCTGACAGCACGGGTAGGCTTGCAAAGAGGAAAGGCCTCCCTGCCACCAAAAAACCTTTATGGGGATGTATAGACGTACGCCGCTTTTTCAAATCTAAAAAAACCATGCCCATTGTAAGGCAGTGAATGGCCAGAAGAAAGCCAACTAAAGTCAACTCCTACCCAGCCATGCCCCCAAACTGCCCCTGTTGCTCCACCAGAGGTGCAGGGATGCTGTTGCAGTGCCCTACACCACGTCCCACCACCGGGGAGGGTGGCAGCAGCCAAACGCTGGAGGTTTTCACCCCTCCGACGGGGTAAGTGCCCTGGTAAATCCACCAGAGCAGCCACACACCACTCCTATGGGCAGATCTCCCCCGCCCTTTGGATGGGGTTATTAGATTCTCAAAGCCATAATGTGAGACCCAATTCGATTATGTGAGGTGGGATTCTGAGTAGAGAGTCAAACTTGTTTGTACCCGAACTTGCCATCTGTGCTCCCACAGCTGGCAAAGTACAAGTGGAATATATTTGGTTAGATTTTTTTATCCCAATTTTCCTCCAGGGCAATAGGCAAAGTTCCTTTCCTCATTTTATTCTCACAACAACTTCATGAGGTTGTTTTCAAGTGCTTCCTTTAAAAAGGGCAAGGGTGTATGTATAAATGGATAAACTTACACATGGTACTTTAGGCAACTTATAAAATGTAGACATCCCTCTGGAAATACAGAGGAAGGGCAACACAGACAGCTATGCCAACACTGGTAAACTGTGAGATAAAAAGGAAACTTGGCTCATGTCATCTCAGAGTCTACATTCTTTTAAAACAGCACATCTGTACGACTAAATGATCAGCAAAGTGTTCAGGTCATGTCAGTTTCATCCAGATATATAAAATCCTCTTCATCTGCTTTTCAGAATCCAAGAAAAACCAACAATAACAAATCTGACGGAAGAATTAGAGGTTTCCCACCAGAACTGGTCTCTCTTTTAAATCAGTGCTTAGAGATGTGGATCTTTTACTTGTCCAGTTGCCATCTGCTTCCATGATTTGTTATGCCTTGTTTATCATAGTGGGTGGCAAGAAGCATAGTGAAATCATTGCACAAAGGTTAAGCTGAGCCATTAAATTGAGTATCATGATACATTTTTAGTGGTGTGCTATACCATTAAAGAAGTAGAAGATAAGCAGGAAATTGATGCTGTATTGTGGGTTCCAAAAACCTAATTAAACTTAATGAGTTTGTCGCAAGAATCAATGGCAGGATCTTCAGCTACACCTAATAAATTAAACTGTTTCATATCCTCATCACTCACCCTGAATCTACTATTAAACAAGCTGTGGCTGGAAGGTGGTTAGGAATGTATTGGTCTAATGACTATTGCATTGAGAGGTTGCTTATCTATTTAAAGATTAATAAATTAGATTTATTTCTGCTTAAAACAAAGCCTGTTTGTTCTTGGGCAAGGTAATTTATCAGTGATTGAACACATTATCAAAGAATCTTGTCTAATGGTTCCCAAATTTATTTTGCCAAACTGTAACATTTCTCCAGTGAAATTCTAAGATTCTACAGGTTTTAGTTCTGCCTTGGCTGCTGGGTCCTAGAGGTAGTTGCAATCTTCTCTAGAGCAGGTTTAACAGAGGCAGACTTTTGCCTGTGAACTGGTTAAAATAGCAAGGCCTTCTGATCTTCCAAGGCCTTAAATGTCCTGAAAAGGAAAGAAGTTCCACCTGTTTCTGGTGTTCATACAGCTGGACTTGATTGAGACCTGATCCTGCATGAAACTACGTACAACAAACCACTGACCAAACTCAATTGCAGGAACACAGTCCGCAAACCTAGCGCTTCCTTGCTGCTATCCTGATTCTTCACAAGTCTACTTTCTCTGACTTGGATGGTAATGTATTCATGGAGGGTAACCTTCTACCTCCAACTTCCACTGCCACTTTATGGAACTAGCATCCTGTGCTTTTGTGATATCACTTCCAAATGTGTGCCCAGAAGTGACGTCACAGCATTGTGCAATGCTCTAGGAATGTTCCAAATTTCTATGGTTTCTGTGATCTGTGAAATTCCTAGAGCATGCTTGATGCTGTGTTGTCACTTCTAGGTACTCAGTTGGAAGTGTCATCACAGGGCCAGTTTCCATAATCTCTGCTGTCCAGTGCTTCTAGCAACCCTGTTTCTGCTGACCCTGCTAGGTGGGGGACAGTCTGGAACACTGCTGGTGTGGAGTCTTCCCCTACAGAGAAAGCACTTGACAGCATTAGATAGACTGTCCCTGGGAGACAGGGGGTGGGGGCAGAAACCCAAATAGTATTGCACACTGACATCACTTCTGGACGTATAACTGGAACTGATGTCACTGTGTCACAAGATGCTTTAGAATTTTCCAAAACCATAGAGTTTCAGGAGAACCCTATAGCATTCCATGATGCAGTGGAATCACCAGGTTATGCAAATGGGCATGACATCATGCTATCATAAATTGCCATCTCAGCACACACAGTTCTCCCCACCATCAAGCATCAGCAGGACAAAGAGTGGTAGATTCCTTGGTGAAGCAAGCAACCTAGTTATTCTACCCTCAGGGGCTGGCGAGTTTGCAGCTTCCTCTTGAGTTGAGGATTCAGAAGCAGGTCCCTCAGATTAGGACTTGAAGTCCATGGGCATCACCTGCATTCTCTGGTCTTTCCCCAGAGCAGTCCCTAGCTTCTCCAGTTCATCCTCTAAGACATGAACATCAAACATGCGTTGCTTCCTTTGAGGGGCTTAATGGTAGGCCCACAAGCCAAAGGCATGAAGGTCCCTCCCCCCCTCATTCTCCTAAATCTAGCTCTGGTGGAGTCTGCTGCTGTGCCAGCCAAGGCAGCCACCTCCCACCTGGGCCCAGTCCAACCAAATTACATTTGTCAAGTCCAGCCCTCATAACAAATGAAGTCAACATCATTGCTCTAAGGATTCTATTGCTAAGACTGCATCCTGCCCAGAAGGAGTAACAATCCTCTTGCTGGTCATCCTTCCCATCTGGCAATCATGACATCCTCTTTCATGCCCCCCCCCAACACCACTGCAGGCTAGTCCAGCCTCCTCAAGTGTTCTGCCCATGAGGGCTCCTTTGGAATGTAATGAAGTTTTATTCAGACCCTGCATTTGTGGTAAAGATCACCATGATTCTCTTCAGAGAATTTATGTAGGGTTTTGAAATGTTCACAGGTGATATTTTATGGTTTCAAATTGCTCTCATTAATAAAACTTCTGGGTGACATTGGGCCAGTCATTCTCTTCACAGGGGTGGTGAGGACAAAATGGAAGGGAAGAATTATGTACACCAGCCTGCGTTTCTTTAAGGATGGATGGAATAAAAGTGTAGAGGAAGACATCAATTCCAGCAATAGTGCAAGAGCAACTGCTGGCTCTGCCCAAGGTTTCCCAAAATTACTTGTAAAGCCTCAGGAATGCTGTCTTACCTCTTCCAATAGTGGACTTGCTGTACAAAAGTGAGCTCCAATAAGAAAAGAACCTGTCCCCCTTTCCTATCGAAGCAGAAGGACATATAGGAAAGTGCCGATATTCAGCTAAGCAAACTTAGATAGAGACTTCAGAGGGAAAATGGTCCCCTGGCCTGATCTACTGTGGGAAACATCTTCTCTTTTGTCTAATAGAGAACTGGAGGCTAATACCTGGAATAGAATTTTATCTGCTGCTGTCACAGGTTAACAGCTTGGACAGCATCCAATGTACCAGTTACAAGGAGAATGTAGGGGATAATTTAAAAAGAAAATCCTTACGGAATCTTTTTACCTTCCTCACTACTTGTAGGAAGCAGTAATAATTTATCTGTCCCTGACCCTCTTCACAGAGTCTCCTAGGACATGTCAAGAAAAAAGAAAAGCATATAGAACAATCAGTTCCTTTAAGAGTCTCCTTTAAGCTCAATGCAAAAACTGTAATCCATTATACCAAAAATGGAGGGGGGGGGGGCATTTTGAAATGAGTTGTAAGAACAAAATCCCTATTAACTAGGACACTATAACCCCAAAGCAGCTGAAGAAAATTGGTAATGGAGTACTGAATAATGCACCAGCAAACAGGCTCAAGTCCCACAAATGTTATTAGAAAAAGGGGCTCTCAATATCTTCGGAAGTGATAATGATGGGGTGAAGATGGATGCACCAATTTGTAGAGAAATAAGACCAGGATGGAAGGCTGCATTCTGTCCTGTGTACTGCAGGAGCCACATGTAGACTGGGCTGATTAGCAGGCACTTATATCACCCAAAGCAATTTTGCATCTTTAATATTAGTTGCTTTCATTCATAAAATGGTTTCCCATCCACAAATCAAAAGATTAAAAAGATTAAATCTGATCTTCCACATCCTTCTGATGTGGAGGATGGACTCCAAACACTGATTCTGAGCCACTAGGGATTTCAAATAGATTTTTCCTTACAACAGTATAATAGCTCACACTGATCCCAACCCTTTGATTGCCAACCATCATTTGGGGGCAAAACTATTTCACTTCTGAAGTGATCTGTCTATTGCTCCCATTCTACTAATTTTTCCACTGTGACCATAACTAAAAGGACAATTCTGTGACAACCTTTGCTTTAGTTATGCAGTCATTACTATCTTACTGCAGCTGAGTGTTCACCATGGAAACCTCACAGACTTTAGCAGTTCCACAGCACAGCAGCAAACCATTCCCCTTCTTTTTCAAGTTCCAGTGCAACTGGCAGATAGCTCTGCTGTCTTGTGCTACTTGGGTCAGTATAAGACACTGATGTCGATGCAGGAGAGTTTATAAGCAATAGAGAAAATATCACTTACAAAAGATGAATAGCTGCCTGTCAAAGACCTAGGTTCTGAAACAGCATGTCATAACATGAAGGGGTAATTTCTTGGCTTAAGACAGCTCAATAATTCATGCAGCAAACACAAATCTTGCATGTCGGCCAGAGATCCTCTGCTGCTTTTCGCAACAAATACATAACTTACATATAACTTTACACCCGTAGGTAGACACCTCTGGAAACCCTTCTGAGGCCAGAGGGATAAGAATTATTGTTATCATCATCTTCGTCATCATCATAATCGTTGTTGTTGTTATTGTTATTTACAAAGCAGTTAATGTTGAACCAGGATGGTGATTTTTAGGTGCTGATGAAACAGGGATTTATCTAATTACATTAAGCATGTATTTTGGCCAAAGAAAGGACATAGTTTAGATTTACATGTTGGAATACTGGAGGATGTCACCACAATTTAAGAACCAGTCCAAGGATTCTAGTCAGATTTGCAAGATAAATACCCAGAACATCAGAAAACAATCTAACTCTAACCTTGGTCGTTTCCCCACTTACCATGGACCACCCTTTGCTGCGTGCTACTCTCAGTGCACGTCATTTCTGGCACACTCCCAGGCTTCCCCACGACCCCGCGCTCTGCACAGGGTCATCAAAAGGCGCCGTTTTGAGGAGTGCCAGGAATGTCGCGCGCTGAGGGGGCGCAAGAGCAGCAGTGTCGGGGCGGCTGCGTTGTTACCGCCCCAGTGGTGGGGAGTGCCGCGGGACCCCGCGCTACTTGGCAAGAGTAGCGCACAGCAGATGGTGAGTGGGGAAACGACCCTTGTTTCCTGAGTTCCCTGACTAATTTACCTGTCAGATGCCGTGGGAGTTCAAGCCCAGAATCAGGGATCGCCAGGCTTTTCCAGTGTGCCAGCAGAGGCTCCTCCTTTCAGCCTCCTGGCCCAATCTGATCTCAATCCAGAAGACTGGGGTTGGGGATAAGATGTAAGTTAGGTGACCCAGCAAAGTGACATAATATCTGCACAAAGAGAAGCTTGTAGAAAGCTTTTATTGACCTAGTATATAATTTTTCAGGAGGTCATGAGGAGCTGCTGACCACTGAGGACTTCTTTATGAACAGTAAAGCTCCTCATAACAGGTGAGGCAACCAACATATGGGAAAAGACCTTTCAAAGGTGTCTTAAACTCTTCTGGATGAAAAGTTACTCTAACAAAGGTCAATTATGCACTTGTGGTCTACCCTGCAGCCAGCTTACCTTCCCTTTGGTTTTTTGTTATGAATTTTTTTAGCATTTTTATGCATTTTTTTTCTGTGCTCCAGCTCATAGAAGCTCTGCAGCTTCAGAAACCTGCTGAAGTGTGACTTTTCTGGCCCCTCTGCTTTCCCTGCAGAGGAAATCAGAAAGTGGTAAGCTTCCTTTGGGTTTCCTGGCTTCTTCCTGCTTTTCCTTGCCAACAGCACAGCACGAACCCTAACAGTACACACTCCAGAAATCTCTCACTGAAATGGAGTCCAGCTGAAGTCAGTGCCTGCTTTCATGCTCTTTGCCCATGCTCAAAAGAATCTGAAAAAAACCCAACCTATGAAACAACGTCTGTGATAGAGCAAAGAGCACTGTTCCTCCTAACATGCAATCCTATTTGCCTGTGACAACTGCCTTCTACGTTCCTCCCTCTTGTTCCCTGTGCAATCTTCAGTTGGGGGGAACAAGGTTGCTGGCCTCTACACTTGAAGACAAACAAAATGTAAAACAACTGCTCTGCTTGGGCAAACAGTATAGCTCCCCCTAATGTACTAAACTATTTGTTTGTGAGAAATGCCTCACTGCCTCCCCCTCATGTGACCTTGGAAACCTACAAAGACATGAAAAGGGTAATCTTGGAGAGCTTTAACATCCTGTATTCCACATGCCCAAATAAATCTGAATAAGCTCATTTTCCCACGTTTTTAGCTGAAAACAACCCTGAAAAAATACTGGTCAGGTATTTTTCGGTTGCGGGAGGCTGGTCCAGCTCGGATATACCAGAGTGCCCACTGGCTCTGAAATATGACTTAATTATTCTGCTTAGAAAAACATGCAGTTTAGCAAAAGGGGAATGAAGTAGGCAGAGGCAATTTTCGCTGGGAATGATAAACAATCTGATCATTCAGTTAATCCTCTTTCTTACTGGGGCATGTCTTGCTCTGCAGAATCTAACAGGGGTGCATGAACAGGCTGTAATTTAGGAGCAGTGTCAATACCACAGATGCATAAAGCGATAATCAAATCTACCTGCAAGCAAATTCCTCTGAACTGAATTAACCTTACTTCTAAGCAAGTGCTAGTTTTGATCCATGGTCTTTTAATGTGCTTCTAAATACTTCTTTCACAAATACTTTTCTAAATATTGTAAACCTGGGTCTGAACTATTTGGTTTAGAAAACATAATTTGGTAATTTCTCTTTCCATACCTCCTTATGGTAATCTGTCTTTTTTCTATTTCATTTTTATCCATTAGTTGCCAACCCATAATCACAAGGAACTATTTTCACCTAAATCTGTCTGCTGAGAATCCTAAGGGAAATCTTTGGTACAGAGTTCCCGAGTACATTTTACAGCATCAACATTTTACAGAGCTAACACATAAAACTGCATCTCTGTGTCTAACTCTCCCAGACCCCGTAACATCTCACTGTACTCAGGTTGTGACATGACATTACACATGTGATTACCCTCACATTACATGTTAAGCATCCCTGCACATTACAATAGAGCCGTGATGGCAAACCTATGGCAAGGGTGCCAGAGGCGGCACTCAGAGCCCTTTCTGTGGGCACGCGTGCCATCATCTCCCCCTCCCCCTTCCCCTGACCAACTGACAGGAAAGGGAGTGGAGCATCCTCATCACGCCTCTGGAGCATCCCTTTTCCCCACCCACCTGTTGTCAGAATTCAAGGCCATTCTGACAGGAGTGCAAACGTGGGACAGAGGAGGTCCATTTCCAAAATATTCTCCATGCTTTTATTTTTTTCTTTGTTCCTTGTTGCATTTTTTTGTGGGAAGTCAAAATGCTGTGATGGACATGTGAAGAGAAAACCACAGATCAGATATTAGCTGCTCCAATAAATTTTAATCCTCTTCCTGAAGTTAATATCCCACCCCTTGCACAGCATTCTTGCTTAGGATTGCCTTCTTTGACTGCCTTTTTACTTCTATTTTGTGGTGGGGGGGTTATTGGGTTTCAGAAAGTGAAACTTTTACTTCCCTCTCCCCCCATACCCCTCCCCCTTCCCCTGCCAGCCCCCCAGTGTGTAATTATTAGTGTAATTATTTCAGGAAGATTATGATCATTAAACTTCAGACCTAGTTTTGGAGTAGAAGCAGTGTAGATGAACCCTTGTTAATGCCGCTGTTAAACCCCACTGATTTTCATGGGAAGAACTAAAGTGTGATCCTTTACCTAGGAGTAAGCTTGGTTGCTGGCAATGGGGCTTGCTTCTGAGTAAACCATCCTAGAGTTGTGATTCACCCATTTGAAGCACTGCACGGTTGCTTCAAAGCAAAGCCACCAACTACCACCAAGCTTACTCCCGACTAACGCGCACCTTAGAGCCAATCGTTTTTTCTAAACTTAAACCTCAATATTCAAGTTAAATTGCCTTGTTGGCACTTTGCGATAAATAAGTGAGTTTTGGGTTGCAGTTTGGGCACTTGGTCTCGAAAAGGTTCACCATCACTGCAATAGAGGAAGGTGATGAATTGGTTGCTGTGTCTGCCACAATGACACAACTGACCTCAGTTTAGGTGGAACCACAGCCAGATTTGCTGTGTTCTACAATTATAGCACATGAACCTACTGCATGCTCTAAAACGGGTTCCCAACCTTTTGGAGCCTGTGGGCGCATTTGAAATTCAGGCACAGCATGGTGGACATGGCAACAAAATGGCTGCCGCAGGAAGTGAAGCCAGTCACAAAATGATTGCCACAAATTAACTTCAGTAACTGTGTAGATCCTTGTGCAATGGTGGCAGCTGCTGCCAAGGCAACTCTTCAAAAACACAGCATAGCTATTCAAATCTACCTAGACCCACCACTTCCTAAAAACACTTGGCAAGCACAGAAAAGGTGTTGACAGGTGCCATGTCACCCACAGGTACCACGGTGGGGACCCTTGCTCTAGAATGAGTCCAGCGCTTTCCACCAGCTGCATGTTGCTTGTGAAGACAGTTAATAGTTTTCACTGTCAAGTGGTTGCCTTGGAAGCTTGTCCACCATTACAATCTTTTCATACAGATGAGCAGAATATAAGCTTTCAGTGAACCCCCAGATACTCACTTTGCAAACCGCCTTTTTATACTGTATAATAGGAGACCATGTGTGATACATGTGTTTTATACTATAGCTGACCATGTATAATACAGAACCATGTGTGTGGTTAAGAAAAATAAAGCACAAAAATAATAGAAACAAAGATTGTGACAGTGCAGAAAAAGACTGTGGTCCATGTTTGGAACAGGAGGGCTCATAAAATATACAACTTTCACATGTAGAGAAACTCACCATAAATTTCTTTCACTACAGAGACACAAAAGCCCATTTCTTTCTGTTCTTCATGCACATAATGGATTTAGAACCATTCTTCCACAAGAATAGAAATTCTTTGGATCCACAAAGACCCAGAGGACTAGATAAAGTCAGCTTTAAATTACAACTAAGGCTGTTTTGCTCTTGTTTATTTTACATTTTTAAAACCCCATAAGCCGCGCAGAGACAAACTGAATATCAAATTATTTTCTGCCAATTTAGGCAAATAGTTGTTCCTTAGTTCCAAAGTGTAAACACAATAAATAAATCAAGCTGTTGAAATGTAACTGAATCTTGATCTTGCTGTAGTTCTCCCAGAGAAGCCAGGAACTCTCCATTGGTGCTGCACTACAGAGCTACAAAAGCTCTCTGGATTGTAAGGAACAGCCGAAGGCCAGATTCTGCTGTAAGAACGAAAAGGTCTTGCAGTTGAGAAATAACTGCAGTGACAAGCCAGCAGTGTTAGAGGGTTTCTAATGGCCTTTGCCAAATGGTTTGAAACAGACCACAAACAAGGCAATGGCCTTTCGCCTGCAGCATGCCTCTCAAAGTAAACCAGGACAGCAGCTGCTTAAGCACTGAACAGACCTGTGGTTTATAATTACACAACTAATTAAAGATAAGGAAGCAAGACTTGAAATTTTTCCAGCTCAAATTGCTGAGAGTATTTTAAAAGACAAAAGTTGTTTCTGCACATACGTGAATATGTTTGCAGTATAAATACAAAAGACCCAGGCTCATGCAAAACAAACTGGAGTATTTCCTCCCAGTCTTCACTCAGTTCCTTCACAGAAACAGGTAGCCAAGTGAAGGGAGAAACCGGGATAAAATAGACCCAGATTATAAGATATTAATTGTAACCCAGTATAATTGTGCTGTGCAGAAGCGCCCCAAATTTAACAAGCGAGACAGATTTTAACACTATTGAGGAATTCCTATAATCTTTGCCACTGGAAAAATGTGCAGTCAGATTTTAATGACTAGCCGACTCAAGGGTTTTGAGTCGCATTTGATATGCAATGGCATGTGCTGATGGGTTACCACAGAATAAGAAAAGAGAAATCTACTCTGCACAATCTATTTGTACAAAACGGGAGGCCCATCATCAGCATATTAAACATGGTCATTCTTCCAGGTATTTAACTAGTGTCCCTAAGAAAATCTGTAAATACAACAGTAATCACGTCTAATCACCAGGGTTACAATTAATTGTTTCAATTAATCAGTGAAAATCTTTTTGCTTGACTAAAATGAGCCCTTGTTTGAAGTTAATTGTTTTAATGTGAGTTTTCATAACAGCCAGAGGCAGCAATGACCACCTTCGACCCAATTCACGTGAGTCACAAAAGAGATTTCTGTGGCTGTTGGTTTATATGTCTGAAAAACAGAAAAGCAGTTCTAAATGCACTTATACCAGATTTCAGAGCCACCTGTGGTTTTTACTGTCATGTAGATTTTACTGCCATGTAGCAGTTCTCACATTGTTCCAGCACAGTGCCTCCAGCAATGGATGAGCATCATCTGAAAACACAGAAATAATAACTGGATTCCACACAGCAAGTGCATAGGTGACTTTCCGCCGGCTTCCCCTCCTGAAATCTCCTCTTTTCTTCAGATCTGTGCCACCTTGGTTCAGAGGTAGGGTTGCCAGCTTTGAGTTGGGAAATACCTGGAGATTTGGGGGTAGAACCTGAGGAGGGGAGGGATTTCAATGTGACATAATGCCATAGAGTCCACCTTCCAAATAGGCTGTTTGATCTAAATGAACTGACCTCTATCACCAAGAGATCGACTGCAATCCCATCAGATCTCCAGCAACCACCTGGAGGCTGGCAACATTCTTTAGGGACATCACAGAAATCAAAGTGGGGGGTTGCTGTTTGGGGGAGTTTGACAAAAATCACCTTTCACCTCTTTCACAAGCAGACAGGGCACTTCAGATGCAAGCCTATGCCTTTTTCCCCCAAATTATTGTTTGTTTCATATGCAAATATGAGATGAGATAACCAATTAATTGATTAAAATGCATACAATTAATTTACTAAGATTTTTTCGGCTTGATGACACTCCTAATATAATGTTGTTTTCTAGAGAAAACAAAGATAACTAATGCCAGTATCTCATTAAATTGCCTCATATCTTATTAAGCCTCATATTGCCTCATATTTTTTCAGCTTTTCAAATTAAGGGGGGGGGGGGCAGACAATCTTCTGTCCTGATAAAAATGTATGTCACATACAAGTACAATTCCACATGTACTCAGTGGGTCTTCCTTACAAGCAGATGTAACCTTCACTCTGTTAAACAACCAGCTGCCCAGTGAGATCTGAATGGACACTTCCCTGTTGAACTGAGGGAAATGTCCTTTTAGAGCTCACTGTCTTCTTTTCAGTTCAAACCTAAAAACACTTTCTGGGAGCAAGCCTCAGCAAACAGACCTAAATTGGATTCTGAATAGACCTTCTGAGGATGACACTCTTCACCTCCCTAACATGATTCTGTAAAACGTGAGCTTTGTTCAGACGTTTCAATAGGTTTACACCAAATGCAAGCAAAGGAGAGAAGTATTGTATCCCATCCCCAATATCTAAATAAATGTCTCTGTATGTGTACACCAGGATGGCTACTCATCTAGTTCTATACAGGACAATTCTCTCTGTCCCAACTATATATATACTTGATGGTATATATGGTATATTTGGTATATATGGTATATATGGTATATTTCACTTGATGGTACTTTATATATATATAAAGTACCATCAAGTAACAGATGAGTTATGGTGACCCCATAAGGTTTTTAAGACAAGGGAGTAACAGAGTTGGTTTGCCACTGGCTTCCTCTGCAGGAAATTCCATAATGGTCTCCCATCCATATACTTGCCATAGCTGATCCTGGTTAGCTTCTGAAATCTGATAAGATTGGTCCAACCTAGACCATCCAGGTCAGTCTAATGAACATATTAGGACTTAATTCTGAGCAGCACCAAAGCTAATGCTATGGTGGGTAGGTTTGTCCTTCACAGTTCAAACACAACATCTTGATCTTGAATAGCCTTGGGTCAGCATTTACCACTCAGATGCCCTTGCACCTCAGCCCCATGATGCCAGAAGAAAAGCAACCCATGGTATAGCCTGCTGAAGGACATCTTCCTCCTTTACTAGTAATTCTTTCCAAGTCATTCCACAGTCTACAGAAATTTAAAATCTGCTGGTCATGATTACAGCGCATGATTCAAGCAAACTCACCCTTGCCTTGTGGGATGCTACAGGGGCAATTCTCTTGCCAATGTTATTTAACATCTAGATGTGATCATGGCACAACTTTTCCAGAGCTTTGGGCAGGGTTTTCATGATAACCCTGATAACACCCCCTCCTCCCACCCGATACTTTAGCCAGGTGCCTGGAGGCTATGGTGGAATGGGTGAAAAAAGGCAGACTGAAACTGAATCCATTGAAGATGGCAGTCCTGTGGCTGGACCAAAGGTGGGTAAGGAGGGAGTTTTCAGATGCCAAAATTAGATAGAGGGACAATAACACCTTCCCTGACTGTCAAAGCCTGGGTGTGATCCTGGAGTCCTCCCTCTCAGTGGAGGCTAAGGTGGCCTTTCTCCATCACTACTTGGCTAGGCAGCTGGTCCCTTACCTGTCATACTCAGATCTAGCTACAATGATCCATGCAATTGTCACCTCCAGGCTGGACTACTGTAACTCGTTCTATGCTGGCCTGCCCTTGAGACTGTTTCAGAAGCTACAGCTGGTCCAGAATGCAATGGCGAAAGTCCTTACAGGAACCCGGTAACAGCACATATTTGACCTGAGTTTCACCAGCTGCACTGGTTACCAGTGAATTCTAGGTCATGTTCAAGGTTTTGCTTGAGCAGTCTGGGACTGTCATATTTGCAGGACTGCCTCTCCCCATATTGCCCCCCAGAAAGCATTGCACTCTGCCAGAAGTAGCCTCCTGGTTGTCGTTGGCCCCAAGAATGTCCAACTGACTTCCACCAGGACCAGGGCTTTTTCAGCTTTGGCCCCAGCCCAGTGGAACTCTCTGTCAGCAGAGTCCAGGGCCCTGTAGGACTTATTTCAGTCCCACAGGGCCTATAAAATGGAGATGTTCCAACTGGCCTTTGGCTGAGGCAGCTATGGGGTTTCCAATTTGCTGTACTCCCAGTCTGCCTCTCCTTATTCCCTTCCCCTGCTGTTGCTGCTCTATAAATCAGATCGAGATTGGGCTTTCTCCAATTTGCACTCTGACTATAGAAAAGAATTGTGTCACCATTGAGAACTGATAATGTAATATTTTATTGCTATTGTCATTTTAATTGTTCAATTGTTATAGGTGATATTTTTATATCTGTTAGTCACTCTGAGCCCGGCTGTTTGCTGGAAAGAGCGGGATATCAAGTATCATCATCATCACATCAGGACATTGAAGACCTGTCATTCTGGGCAGAAGGAGCTCAAACATATGCCCAGAAATAGGACCCAATGCATTGGGATTCAGCAAGGAAAGGAAAAAAGGAAAACTTTTAAAGGCATTTTTTAAATGTTGTAAGCTGCTTGGAGGACTTTGGACTCCAAACATGGGACATCATCATCATAGACACACAATGATCATTAGAATTATTTCTCTCTTATCTCTCCCAATTATTCAATTTTATTAACCCCTCCCCACCTTTCCCCCATTACCCTTCACTATTTAGCATTTTCATACAATTCAACCTTGTCTGCTCTCCTCCCACAATGGTTTGCCTTATAGCCTGTAAGGATAGTGTACCTTCCTGCTCTCTTTGTGCTTTCCATCCCACTCCTTTAGCCTCTGATCAGCTGAGTTCTTTGATTAATAGGTAAAGTTAGTCCTCTGTGCAAGCACCATAGGGTGAGGTCACATGATCATGTTTACTAGGCAGATTATGTTTACAGGGTGGTTTGCCATTGTGTTCCCCATTTGTCTGAACTTTACCCCCAACAAGCTAGGTTCTCATTTTACTACCTTGGACAGATAGAGGGTTGAGTCAGCCTGATATAATAAATGTAGCATTCTAAGAAAAGACAAAGTGTCTTGTGTTTTTGTACAAGAAGTTAGTATTTTGATAGCGTTAATAACATGAATGCAGTTTTATAGTGATGTTATGTGACTCTGACTTGTCTTTGAATGCAGAAATGAGCAGATGTCTTTTTGGCTGCTCTACGGAGTGACATCGTATTTTAAGCTTCAAGGCTATGGCAAGTTCACGTGATTTCACGAGGCCTTCTCCTTCCTGATAAGTCAGTTCCTGAGACTTATATAATTACTATAGTGAACGGGAATAACCTTTCTCTAAGGCTGTTTCTGCATGGTCCAAATATCCTGGGCTGAGCAAGAGAAATACCACATTCCGTTGAAGAAGTTTGTATGGTTCTCAATCCTCAAGCAGTTTGCCCCATGATATTTCCCTCGTCCCTGGGTATTAAAAAATCGCTAAATTGGTGATTCTTTTCAGAAAACCTAGGTGAGCCCGCTACCATGCAAACACCACTGGAGCAGGACCAGTTTATTTTTCCTGCCCATTTGCCTGATCTCCTGCCCCTTTGCCTGCCCCCCTGATCTCCCTGCCTGATATTAATTCAAGCTGCCACTCAAAAACAATAGCCAATCAGAACACGGGACACCGGGAATGCTCAGATATGCTTGCAATGTAAATACAGAAGTCCCAGGCTCATGCAAAAGATATTGGAGTATTTCCTCCTGGTCTTCACTGGATTCCTTCACAAAACAGGCAGCTATGTGAAGGGAGAAATTAGGATAAAACAGACCCGGATTGTAAGAAACCAGTTGTAACCAGGTATGATTGTGCCGTGCAGAAATGGCCTAAGGCAGTGGAGTTACAGGTTGTTTTGAAGATGCCCTTAGGCTAATTTAAATGTTAAAATCTCTACCCAGGAAGGAGCTATCTCACCATTTAGTGATCATGGCGGGGGGTGGGGGGATGAAACAGGTTTGACCAGAAAGAGGTTGGATTAAAATGGTGTCGGCTATCATGTGATAATGATGTAGTGATGATTTACAGATAAAACTGTATTAAAGCAGAAGTCTCAACTCAGTACTTGGCCTGGCCCTGGAGCCAGGTTGCATGACACCATTATGCTTGGCCCTGGCCTGACAGAAGATCTTTGGGCTCTTGCTGGGACAAAAAGCCAATAAGCTACAGCTTATTTCTGCTTTTTTGCTCTTTTTCAGCAACAACAAAAATTTCTGAGGTGAAGTTTGTTAGAAACTTTATTTTCTCTTCACCAGTGATCCCCAACATGACATTAGGAGTATTAAGATACTTGCCAGTGTGTTTCCTGGTGCCTGCTTGCTTCTTGAGTCTTTGAAATAAAGCAAAGAATAAAACATAAAAAACAGATAGCTCATCCAGGGAAGTGCATTCATCTTGGTCACAGAAACTGAGTGATGACATACTTGACCAACCTTGGTAACTTCCAACTGTAGTCTCCTTGGTAACTTGGTAACTTCCTTGGTAACTTCCAACCTTGGTAACTTCCAACTGCAGTCTCACAAAAAGCACACACACCCCACACACACACCATTTTGGAAACTGAAATTACATTTTAGCAAAGTGCCCCTTCAGTTCTGCACTTGGCAATATATTTAGTCAGTCTAGCATAAAGGTGCAGTGGAGGCGAAGAGAGGTATTAAAATTTAAATATGAGGGAAATATTAAAAGAGGGCTCATGACTTGCTTCAGAGGAGCCCAGGAAGTATCTTCATGCCGCCCTTATTCAGATACAGCTGCCTTCATTGTAGCCTTCATTGGATTTTGTAAGTGCTCCTATTTCCAAGGCAGCCATTTTATAGTGATACTCACCACAACTGTGGTTCAGACAAATAATCTGCTTTAAATACTTGTCCCAGGTTCAATGGCATCTCCAGTTGAAACAGTCAAGTAGTAGGTAACAGAGAGACACTGCCAGTCAGAATAGACAATACGGATCTTGATAGACTCATGACATTATTGGGCACTGTCATGTGTTTATTTTTACCTTTTCTCAACATTCCACAAGCATACACAAATGTCCCAGCAAAGTTGGAGAGCCCTCATCGACGCAATATTGAATGCTATCCAAAAAATCAATGGAATATGCAACAATGGCAAAGTTAACTAACTTTGTGAATAACAGATTAAACCAAGAATTCCAAGATAAATGAAAAAAATACTTCTCATATTACTCACCAAAATAAGATAAACAATGAAGAAAGATTGAAGAGATGTATTTAAACTATATATTTTTTGGTTTCAACACAAAGTAATGATGAAAATGGTTTTTAAAAGGGGGAAACTAAATAATTAAAATGATGTTTATTTGATGTTATGGTATACATTTTGGAAGCAATGTGTTTAGAACTAATGATAGTAATCACATACCAACTTTTTTATTAATGTGGTTTGCTTACTAAAATGTCCTTATGCTTTTTAAAATATTTTGTAAAAAAGCAGGTTGGCTGTCTAGTGTTTAGAATTGTATTTAAGAAAAAATCCGTTCTCATCTTTTGTTCTTATTGTTTTTATTATAGCTTTCTGTAATTGTTGGAAAATTTAAAAAATCTTGAATGCTATCAAAAGCAGATCTCCAAATCATGCACATAGAGCCCAAGTGAAAAAGAATGTGTTCTGACTTTCTACTGGTCATGTAACAATGAGGGACACAGAATGATACCCCTCCCCACATATGTTCAATGGATGCACTATTAAAATCTCCACATGGCTGGCTACTCAAGCCACCTGTAATGGCACAATTAGGTTAGATTATACTTCATCTGGTTGTCTCTTGCAAATAATTGCTCGCACAAATCATTTAGTTGCACAAGAAGCACAGCATCAGAGGAAGGAACTTGTACAAGATCACAATAGACAGGAAAATAATTAAGTGCTTTTTAAAAACAACAATCTCAAGTAAACCTTCCCCACCTTGTTCTCCACAATCTTACACTGCTTACACAGTTACCCAATTCACGAGCAATTATTTCAGCAAATGAGGTGGTCCCAGAAAAAAGTAAACAAGTTCTAAGATATTGAAGATGCAAAACATGCTTTCAGCCTTGCAGAATCTCTTATTAGTGAAGCAGAGACAAACACAATGGATGGGCAAAGTTTTTCAGCCACATTAAATCACATTGTAACCTGGAAGATCACAATTAAATGTGTGCATCATCAGTATATATTGGACATTATTCTTATGAAAACCACAGATTTTCATTTACAATTGGTTTAAGTTGCAATATGAACTGCTTTAAAATCAACTGCCTTCCATGGGGGGGGGGGGCAGCCCTGGAAAAATCTTGATTTACAGAAAGAGGTTTCATGAGAACTGGAAAACATACTTCATGTATCGCTGGCAATTTGACTGGAAAAAAATACTTGACTGATCAATTAATAGATCAAATATAGAAAAGCAGTGATAAAACATTTAAAGCATTATTGATGTATTACTGGTTTGAAACAGAACTTATAACAACCTTGCTGGCTAACTGAACAAAAAGAACAAGCTTCCAAGTTAACTGTTGTTAGAAAACAGTGCAATTAAGTTCAAGGTATACTCTCTATGTGGATGCAATCCTCCTTTTTGTATAAAATATTCAGAGTTCCTTATTGTGTACCCTATGCGGTACTCTGTCTAGAGGCGGGACAGCACTTACTAGTCACTAGGGCATGGCTAGTTACTCTTAAATTTGGGGTTCGCTTGTGTTTCAACCCTGCCACTACTAGCCTCACTTATCGTATTCTTCCACAGCTACAGCCTCTAGGTGGTGGTCTCTAGTTGAAACAAAGATACTTTCTCTGGGATTCTACTGCAATTACCTCCAAATGCTATCTGCGTCTGAAATCTATTCTCAACTGAAAAGATGGCTTTTAGATCAAGAGTTCCAAACCTTGCAGCACAAAGCTAAAAGCAATTGCTTCCTTCTCCATGATAATATTAATTTTAAAATTAATCAGGTGGCAGATTATTTGATCCAATTTTCTGACCCTAACCAGAGGTGGGCAATTACCAGGGAACGTTGTAATTCTTTCCCCTCTTCAATATTATGAGGGAGGTTCACTAAGATTACCCAACAAGAGCAAAAATGTTTCCACTGCACTATGGAACATATTCTGCTTTATTGTTCTAAATATGAGGGGTCTAGGTCCATCCTTTTTTCTTTGTTTCCTGTAAAGTTCAATGAATATTCACTAGCTGGGAAGGTTATATTTTTATTAAATAATTCTTCCCCTTTGATTGTAACCTCTGTAGCTAAATTTTTCCTTGATATATTGGAATCATTTATTTTGGTTTGCCAATGGTTTTGTTTTGTTTTTTCCTTGTTCCCTTCCTTTTTCCCCTTAACGCCAAATAAAGGTTTGTTGTTGTTGTATACTCTCTATACGATCAAACATTTCTCAGCAAGGTCTTCCTAAAGATTTTGTTTGTTAATATCTAATGGGCCAGTTGGTGTCATTTGTCCAGTCAGCCTCTCAACTCAGCCTGATTTCCATCCCTTTATTTATCTAAAATTTCAGTGCTATGCAATGCTTTCTTGGTGATACCGAGGCATAAGTGTCATAGGGGACAGAGGGGGCTCAAGCCCTGAGTAAAACTTCCCTGCATCATATGGGGGGGCATCAAGGACGTAGGTAAGGAGGGTTCTGGGGTTCAGACCCCCCATTACATGTCCGAAGCTCTGCCCCCCATTTGTGGTTTTTTTGTATTTTTAAAGTTTTTGTTTTTAGCCTGCAGGGGGCACAGTTGTTAGGCTAGCAGCACCAAATTTCAGGGATTTTTTGGGAGACTCTCCTGATTATGGTGAGGTTTGGTTCAGGGGATCCAAAGTTATGGGTTCCCAAAGAGGGTGCCCCATCCCCCATTGTTTCCAAAGGGAGCTAATGGTAGATGGGGGCTATACCTTCCAAAGTTATGGACCCCCTGAAACAATCTTCACCAAACCTGGTGGTATCATCAGGAGAGTCTCCTAAAGATACCCTGAAAGTTTGGTGCTGCTAGCTTAACAATTGCATCCCTGACAGCAGACACCCCGCAAATTTCCCCAGATTCTCCTTTTAAATCCACCCCCTTCAGCATGGATTTAAAAGGAGAATCTGAGGTCCCCAGTTTAAACATTGAAAGTGATGCTGTTTCAGGGTGGGGAATAATCCACCCCAAAACACCATCACTTTCAATGTTGTTTTAACTGGGGACCCAGATTCTCCCTTTAAGGTGGATTTAAAAGAAGAATCTGGACTCCCTAGTTTAAACACCATTGAAAGTGATACTGTTTGGAGGTGGATTCCAGCATCACAGCAGCCTCTGGGGCAGGGGGGGACTCAGATTTTGCACTGGGCTCCATTTTCCCTAGCTACGCCACTGCCCGAAGGGACTGCCGGCAGAAGGAAAGCCCAGCCAGTAGGGGGGGGCAGGGCAGGGGAGTCTGCCATCCCTGGCCTCGGAGAGCTGGTTTTATAATCACTGAGGTAGGGGTGGGGCTTGGGGAGCTGTGGCCATGCCCCCAGGGGTGGGTGGGGGCATGGCCATGCCCCCTGGACCCCCCCATAAAAATCTATACCTACGTCACTGGGGGCCATGTTCAACTATCAGCCCCCCCCCCCCCCCCAGGAATGAAGAGCTGCAGAATTGCACTCCCTGCCAACTCTTCCTCCTGGCCCACAAAACAACTCTGTGTTGCTTTAAAATTCAGCTTACTTTACTTCCTGGTGAGCAGCAGCCAGAGAGAAACTAGGGCAGGAGCAAGGCCAGGGAAAGAGTACCCTCCTGGGCATGTCCTCACCCCCAGACTTCTCCTCCCCACATTACACTCATCTAAAAATAAATACCGGTAAGCTTAATTTTAAACCAGAGACTTTTTTTTGTGGTGGCAGCAGGGACAGCTGTGTGTGGGGGGGGAGAGAGACATGCCCCCAACTGCTCCTTCTTCCCACTTTCTCTCTCCCTCCCTTTCTCTCCCTTTCCCTCATTTTTCTCTCCCTCCCTTTCTCTCCCTTTCCCCCAGGATCTAACACCAGCAGATCTGGCCTCATATTGTCCCCTCCTCCACTGGTTTCAATGTAGATTAACAGCATAATCCTTAGCAAGTCTTCTCAAGTCTATTCAATGGGACTGCCTTCCAGAAAAATCTGTTTGGGGTTGCACTGTAAGATTCTTACTGCCCCTTAAACTGTTGCTGCTCCAAGAACCCACTAGGATTGCTTGTGGAGCCAGGTCAGTATGGCAATATGCTTTGCTCAGAGAATATGTTCTACATGTGGGGACTCAGGTATAGTAATGAAATGTGTGAATGGACATTGAAAACTCTGCCTCCAGTGTTACATTCATACCGCTCTTCACGCTCTCAGATTAGAGAATCCCCATGGTTTCCAAAACCTGTTACATGACTTCTTCTCTCCCTTTGCAGGGAAAGCAAAGGAGTTTACTGTGTGCTAACCTTTCTTCAGGTTTTCTCACTCCAGGTTCAGATGACAGCTCCAAGTGTTTAATGAACATGTTGGAAGGGACAGTGGATGCAAAGTTCACTGGTCCAGCTCTCTGTCTCCCTGCCATCTGCAGCAGCAGCAGTGTGGAGAAAGAGGCAACAAACTCTTCTCCCTCTCTGTGATAAGCAGTCACATGTTCATATGGCCACGTAGTAACCTGCAGATAACCAGATGATTGAGTTGAGGCAGAAGGCAGAGCCACTGCACTCATGCCTGCTCACTTTCCCCACACTTCCAGTGACTGTATGAGGCTGCCATCAATACCAGGCTGCGGCATACCGGGAAAGTGAAATTACATTTTAATCTCATAATTACCATAATCAAACAATGTCACAATTACCGGAAATCAAAGTTTTCCAACATAAAAGCTCAGAGGCAGTCAAAAGATAGGAAACATGTGAGGATTTTTCCTTTGAAGAACACAGGAGACACAGTGTTACCCCTGTGCTGCCATCATGGTACAAGCAGACATCCCATTAGACATGACAGATGCACTATTTTATTACGTTATCCATCTTGGGCTCTTCAGATAGGGACAGAACAGACATTTAAGTACCTGCACAGTGTGAAAAGTTCAAAGTTCTACTTCACTGTTAGCTTCTTTCTCACCCTGGAATTTGGTCAACTTGGAGGTGGGGAGCTGAGAGAGGGATACGAATGAGATTATTACAGCATGAAAGCTTATGGTAAAATTTTATAAAATACTTTAAAAAATCCAAACA
Source organism: Sphaerodactylus townsendi (assembly GCF_021028975.2). Classification (NCBI taxonomy): domain Eukaryota; kingdom Metazoa; phylum Chordata; class Lepidosauria; order Squamata; family Sphaerodactylidae; genus Sphaerodactylus; species Sphaerodactylus townsendi. The sequence continues at coordinate 119,503,375 of NC_059426.1, read as the reverse complement.
AATTGTGAGTGTGGGTGTTTGTGTGCATGTGATGACAAGGACTGTCAATTCATCTCAAAAACTAGATTAATTAAGCTGTATTAACCCCAAAGGCCTAAAGAAAAAAACTTGGTTAGCTTATAAAACCAAAATGACAGAATAAATTATATCTCCTTCATGACGGTCAAGAGCAAATTAGCAATGAAGAGGCCAATTTGAATGGAATCAAAGACATTTTGCACCAAATCGGCCTGCTGGGTTACTAGGAAGCTTTAATTATTTGGCCTCCCTCAGCAACAGCACGTAAGGCTTGGAATAAAGACTATTTCATAAGCATAGCATGATGCCAGACTTCACATTTGGCGGGTGGGGGGGGGAGTATATTCTTACAGCATTGAAACTGACAAGAAAGGCAGGCACATGAGCATATGAGGTCAGCAAAATAAAATTCTAGAAAATAAAATAATTTACTGATCCTAAAACCATGCCATTTATCCAGTTTTGTGAGTAAAACATTGTCTCTGGTTCACATTAGGAAAATATCACAGCATAATTGGTTTTAGCATTGAGTGCTATTTGGGCATAGTCCTATCCAAATTTCCACTAAGAGTAATGTCGGTGTGTTGAACCAGTAGACATTAGCTCCCAACTAAGGGACCTAGCAGCACTACCCTTCCTCTAGGCAGGGATGTGCATTCAGAAATTCTTAGAAAACAGAACCAAATCTGTATGTAATATCCTGATAGCTCAAAGCCATCTGCTAAAAATAACAGCCAGTAATCTCTAGAGTTTCAAAAATTGCAGGTATTCTGGTATCCTGCTGTCTACTTTTCAATGTTGTACAAGGGGTGTGTGGCAAGAAGGGCAGTAAGAGATGTGACTTCTCAACAGATAATCTAATTGTCCAATCATCTTCCAACTGGAAGAATTAGAAATGTTCCCACCCAAGTGATGATCAATTATCCTCCATTCTTTAATGTATAAGCAACAGTGGGTGTTTTGCTCATTATTCAGATGCTATGTCTGCTGCTTCCAAGGGACTGATATTTTCCAGTGCTCTATGAAGGAGGCATTTCAGGCTAGAAGAGGAACACACGTCTCTGACAGGAAACACGTGTCCAAGGGGAGATGTGAATGTTTTACTTGTATTCTGAGTGGGCTCAGTCCAGAGGCAGAAATTTGGTTACATTCCCACCCCCACCTGCAGAGGCAGCACATTTACAGGGGAGAGAAGCAAACATTTTACTTGTACTCTGTAAGAGATCAGACTTTTCTTCATCCCATTTTTCATCTGGCCAATATATGCATGCAGGCCCAATGGTGAGAAGTCAACAGGCAGGCAGCCAAGACAGAGCAGAGCTGGACTCTCCAGAGATTCAGGAGCAGAAGGCAGAGAGAAAAGCAAGGAGGCAGAAAAGGACTTGGACAGTTAGAAACCCCTCAGCAGAAGTATGAACTCAGTAGAGGTTAGCTCCCAGCTAAGGGAACTGAAAGCTCTACCCTTCCTCTAGCCCAGTGGTTCTCAACCTTCATAATGCCGTGACCCTTTAATACAGTTCCTCATGTTGTGGTGACCCCCAACCTTAACATGTATCCATTTTACAGATGGAGAACACTGATGCAGAGAGTCTTAGGCAACCCCTGTGAAAGGGTTGTTCGACCCCCAAAGGGTTGAGAACCCCAGGTTGAGAACCACTGCTCCCCAGGTTGAGAACCACTGCTCTTGCCAGAATAAGCCAGAATACCCTTCCTCTTGCAAAGACTTAACTGTGCAATTCTCTGCTCCCAAGTAGGGCTGACTTCCAATCCAGTCAAATCCAATCCAATCCAAGGCCTTTATTGGCATCTAATAGGGGTAACTTATGGATACCTTGTGCATCCAGTTATGAAATCTGCCTGATTCAGGGTTCCACTTGGACCTTACCATCTTTTTCGTTCCTGGGATTTTGGGTGAGACCATAGGGCTTCTGGAGGCAAACAGGTCTATTCAAGACATTTCTTATTCACCATCTCTATCAAATCACTAACTGGAGAATGCTGTTGTGCAATTGGCGTGGGGCCTCCCTCCACATTGTTAGGTGCTTGGAGCACTGGGTGTACCTTGGATCATGGGCAAATCATCTTCCCCTGAGGAGTCTCCAACCCATGTCAAGACTAGACCAAAGCAGTTCTTAACACTGTATTTTAATGTCCTTGACAAAAACCATTTATGAAGTTGTTCTTTACAGCAGTAAAGATAACCTCCTGATTGGTTACATAAAATTGATTTGTTTTTTTACATGTGTGGTGGCAATGCCCTGTGATTCAAGATTAATGGGAGCAAATTATGGTACATTAAGTGACTGGAAGGTGTCAAGCTACCAACGGACCATAAAGTTATTCATTCAGGGCTTGCCAGTGATTAAGTCATTACCATTACAGTATGGTATCACTTTGTTATCAAGTTATTACCATTACAATATGGTATCAATTTGGTAGTAGATGACTACTACCAAAATTTAGAAGAGTTCATAAAAATCCACCAGTTAAGTAATGGGTTAACAGGATCTGGAAAACTGTCAAACTTTCAGAATTAACTAAAACTGTTAAATGAAGAGATGGTAAATAACACAAAGCAAATTTTTAAATAACATGAAGACTGCCCTTGAATTTCAGAAGAAAGAAAGAGGGACTAGAACAGTTACAATTGTCTTGGTTTGAGTTACCAGTTTCAAAAGAAAAGAAAAACAACATATTCTTTTTCATTATGATTCAGGCAATAGATAAAATATATTATACTTATCTTGCTATATATATTGTGGTCTTTTGTACTTAGGAAGCAATCTCTTTTTTTAAGGGGAAAGCACATGTAAAGAAAATGGAGAATGGAGGTCTAGCTTTAAACATCTGGACTGTATAGGAGAGTAGGTCTGCCAACCCCAGGTTGGCAAATTTCTGGTGATTTGGGGGTGGAGCCTAAGGACAGTGGTGTTCAGTGAGGGAAGGGACCTCAGCAGGGTATAATTCCATTGAGGCCTCTCTCCAAATCAACTGTTCTCTGTTTTAGTTGCAGGAGATTTCCAGGCCTCAGCTAAATGTTAGCAACATTACAGGTGAAGGAAGTTAAATCTTGCTCCTTCCACATAATGTGCTCTGTTTCCCCCAGCATTCTCACCAGTCCTAGCCACTTCCAGTATCACGACCAGCTGGAAGAAGTCTTGGAACAGGGCAAGATATGGCAAAGGATGAGCTGAGGCTGAGATCCTTACACCCATGCACTCCTTTTTTATTTGAAAATAGATACCCAAAATACTCTGCTTGAAGATCCCAGAAGACATTGTTCACATGTCAGTGTTTTCATGTGAGTTCAATAGTCAAGCCAGAAAGTACATTGTCAATGAAATGAGGGCTTTTCTTTGTGTTCGCTCTAAAATTTGGCAGGCAGTGTGCTGTGGGTAAGAAGCACAATCGCAGAAACACACAATCCCAGTTGGTTGGAAAAACAAAATGTTACAGACCTAAATATGTTTATTGTTGAAACCAGGAGGGACAAATAAAGAATAAAGAACATGATCAAGCATAACAACTGCAATAAAGAACATTAATAAAATTATGTAAGAGCAGAACATATAAAACCTCACAGTACTAGATGTAGCCAAGGGAATACAACCAATAAACAGTTTATGAAAGGGAGATGTCAGTGTGACTCAAGAGAAATTCCCTGTTCACATTTAGGTCTACAGCTTCAGATGTGAACTTCACTTTACAGTGTGGTTGCTTGATATGTTTTTTGCACATGAAAAGTTATTTCAAGTATTTGTTAAACTAAAATGGCCAGAACAAAACAAAACAAGCAGATTATACAACATTAGGTGAGGCATCAAGAGACCATGGGTTGGATCCAGACTAAATTTTCTACTAATGGAAATTTCCACTGATTCTCCCTTTCTGCTACAGACCCTCCAATCCACATTAATCCTCAGGGTTCCCTCTCCCCCAGGAGCAGCATTTTCTGGAGATCAGTGGCCTACAGTAAGATGTGAGTGGCAGGAATGTTCAATTTCTTGAAGAGAAAAATCAGTCTGGATCCAACACTATTAGAAGCATTATCTACACTAGAAAGGACGAAAGTGTTTGTAATTACTGAAAAGCAGCTGTAAATATGTTGCGCTGCACATAACACATGATTGCAACCATCAAGTCTGGTGGTACTCACACTGTGGATTGTGGAAAACTACCATAGAGATTCTGGTGATTCCTAAAACTACCCGCCATCCTCCAGGATTTCCCTAGATGTGTTTTCATCACACTGGGTATACTGGCCTCCCACCATGTCTCTACCAAAAGCTTGGTATGGCCACCCCTACGAATTACAATTATAATGCAAACCAGTGTGCAAGTTCCTGAGTCTTCTAGAATCTGCTAGGCTGAAAGTTAATAATATTTAATAATAAATGTTTAACTTGGATAAAAGTTCCCTTCAAGTTTTACTCTAGTTCTGAAAAAGCTAACTAGTGTTATTTCATGTTGTGCTTACAAAAATAAGAAATCATTTCAATTCACAAAGAAATTGCCCACTTTCCTGGAATATAGAGTGGGTACCATAGGGAGCAGCACTCCAATGAGCCACAGGTAGCCTTTCAAAGAGCCACATGTGGCTCCCAAGCCATTAAGGGGTCTGTTTCTAAGAGTATCCAGCCCCATCCCTCTGTATTCCCAAAAGAAGCATGATCTTTTGTTGGAGTGTTTGAGATTTTCCACAAAAATGCCACAAAAGGATGAGCCAGCCACAAAATACCAGGGAGAAAGGTTATTCGTAACTCTAATAGTAACTTCAACATTTCATACAAAAATTGTTTAACAGGATGCCTTTTTAAACTAATATATATTTAAGATTCTTTAATTCATATTATTTAAGCAGTGGCAGCTGCTGCTGAATCAACGTTTTAAAAAATCTGAACAGTGGCCAGTCAAAGTCTCCACTGGCCAATCAAAGCCCTACTGGGGAAAACTCATTAGGCCCTGCCTACTTTCTAAAAACACTTGGTGCGTACTAAAAGTGTCACATTGAGGACCTTTGGGTCAGACAATGGCCCTTTCCCCACTCACCTTTGCTCCTCGAGGTTTTATGTTACTGCGGGCAAGAATTCATAAGCGTCATGCACAATTCTGTACGCGCGCGCCTCTGAGCTTCTACCCACTCGACTCCAGTGCTCTGAGCTGGGGTCGTCAAAAGGCTGCTTCTCTATTTCCAAAGGCATGCCAGGAATTCCTCGCGACCTTGAGGGGGCGGAGAGAGGTGCAGCAAAGGCCTCCGGTGCTGCCGGGCGCTCTCGCCACTCTGAAGTGGGGAAGGAAGCTGGACCCCGCGCTACTTGAGGAGAGTAGCGCGGGGCTTAGGGAAAGTGGGGAAAGGGCCAAAAATGATCTGACTAGGTCTAAAGTAGTTCCACGTATTTCTGTGGACTGGTGTACACTCACTGATGTTGCCTTTGAAATGAGAGTTTGCTTGCCTTTTTCCTTTTAAAAAAATGGAAGCTGAGGCTTTCACAGCCACCATGCCAGATGCAAAGCACACTGTCTCAATATTCACACTGGTCCTGTTGCTGTAATGCCCTGGGAGATGCTATGGCACTACAGTCATGTGTGAAAGTCCACAGTCATGTGACCAGAACTAACGGCCCAAGCCCCTTACATAAAATCACTGATCTGCTGGAATCAGGGGCACCAGTCCTCACACAACATTTTACTCTAGCACTGAGGGATGATTACATTTAAAAGGACAAAAAGATCTTAAATGATTATTCAGTATTTTTAAATTTATGACCAAGCCTTTGTCTATGAATACAAAAGAGGAAAGCAGAAAAGATATTTAGTGTGATTAAAACGGTGGGGTTTCAGCAAGGGAACTGTAATAGTGGTTATTGGACAGGGAGATGTACCAGCTATTAAATTATCTGCTAGGGGAGGGAAGCCACATGCTTTGACATATTTGAAATTGAACAAGACAGAACACTAAAGAATACAATCTGAAGCAATTGTGCAGTGATCCTAGAGGGCAGGAAAGCTTTGTTAACCAGGGTTTTTTTGCTTCTCTTTTGCTTCTCTAATCACTGCCATGACTAAGCTGCTCCTCCAGTGTTTCAAAAACTTTCACAGGCAGCAGAATTCAAGGATTACTACTACTATGCACAGTTTTAGGCACGGAATGATACACAAAAATACTGACTTTTTGCCATCAGGCGGAGTCCTACTTGCCTGTAACATGATCAAGCCTCTACTGATTCCTGTTTGTGTTATCTCCCTCTGCACCACAGGCATCATCACACTAGCAAGAAAGTTGTTCCCAGTAAGATGCAGAGAGCCAGTATGTCACTGTTCCCCTTGCCCAAGCACTTTCATGAGTGGTCAATAGGATCGACCTTTGGAAAACATGCAGAATTTGAAGTGATATCTGGACATGCCAACTCACCTTGCCATGCTCACCTCAGGGAGTACGGGAGACTGTGGCACCAAAGAATCCCTGCTTGTGAAGAACTTGGCATGTTTAGAGGCTTGTAGTAATGGTTTTCCTTCCCTAGCCAGACAGCCCCTGGCCCTTATCAGTGTTCTGACATTGGAGGAACTACATGGTGTGTGAACACTTTCACTTTTGTGAAAACAGTTAGAGGGAGGGGTTGCATAGCAGGAGTTACAGGCTGCTGATGCTTAGTGTGAGAATATTAGATCCAGCAAATCCCCTGTTGGTTTACTCTGATGAAATAAACTGATTTCGATACACCTGAGTCTGGTTATTGGGAGGAGGTTGATGGGCCCGACAATGTGCCAGGACAGATATCAGCAGCAGTCATTTAGGAAAAAATAATTTTGAACAGGCAGGCCACCATTGTGGAGTTGATAGCATGGCTGGGAAGGAATGGACAGCTCCTGGTTCATCACTATCCCCTGTGCTTAGGACAGGCATTAGGAATGATTTATTTACTCAAAAGTAATTCAACTGTGGAATTCACTGCCACTGGAAATACTGATGGCCGTAAGGGCAGATAGCTTAAAAATGGAGTTGGCCGGGTTCATGGGGGCAGTCCCTCAAAGGCTACTAACCATGGAGATTGAAGGGGGCCTCCACATACATAAGCATCAAACCTCTGATACCAGATGTGGAATGCAGTAGAAGGAGAGGGCCGCTGTACCCTGTTTATTTGGGGGGAATTCCTGCCACCATGGGCTCCGATGGTGCAGATTTCCCAATGAGTATGGCTCCCTAGCATTCATGGAGCTTATATTAAATGTGAACATTTAATATAACATATAAATTTAATATTTAATATTCACACCTATTCACTGAATATTCACTGTGAATGAACCTACTGGCCACCTGTAGTGCAGCGAAGCAACAGCCCAAGGCTTCCCTGGGAGCTGCCTTTGTGTCCACATAGCAGGGAGCAGGTGCAGAAAAACACCCTCAGCTCCCAGCCTTTTTTCGCTCACCACTCGTTCCCCCCACCCGCTCGCCACCTGTTCACTCGCATATAAGTCGAGGGGGGCTTTTTTCAGCACAAAAAATGTGCTGAAAAAGTAGACTTATATACGAGTATATAAGGTAAATGAAGGAGGGGGAGGGGCCACGGGAAGTGGAAAACACAGTGTGTGTCCTGGGTGCACTCCTGCCCAGCTACGCTTCTGCTGGATATGCACATAAATTATTCTGACAAATGCCAAAGACCCACTTTTTAATTGAAAATAGTCCCTACTATTGAATCTGATGCCCACTACTAGTGCTCTAAAAGGTGCCACCATTTCCAAAGATCTTGAACAGCATGTGGGATGGAGAAAACAGCAACTCCTGCAATATCTGGGTTGGGTGTGGCAATGCACTGACTAGTATGAAAATGGCTAATGAACCCCTATTAGATGCAACCATATCATCAGGAAGGTGGGAAAGCTATTCCTTCCAAATTGTTTTATTCTTTGGCAAAACATCCAAAAAGCTTCAACCTTACATGTAAACCGGCATCAGAGAAGCAGTTGCACTTAAATTGTTATATCTGTACTTATATCTGCACTTATATCTGTTGTATCTGCGTAGATTTGGGAGGAAAAATATGTTTTTGCACAATGCAGATGGAAAGGAAAGTTGGAAATATTTATTCTTATTACAGACAACATATGAACATCATCAGATTCATGCATCACAGAGATGGAAGGTAATGCCTCAGCAGGGAAGAATGAGGAAAAGAATTATATATTACTAAGAATTTCACTTTTCCCCCCAGACAGCTGCAATACTTGAGCCAGGGTTGTCAGGGGTAACAGTGGAACAAGGTGGGAGGTCAGCTGCATTATTGGAAGGAACATTTGTAAGCCCCCTTTGAGCTGCTAGATTTGGACATCTGCAGATGCCTATAACACGGCTTACAAGACTATGTATTCTTCATTTATAAGAGATTTTTGAGGGGAGGGAAAAAGAGATAATAAACCATGTTGCCTGGAGCTAGTGAGAGATTTCAGGCCTGAATGGGTTTTTAAGTATAATATTTCATGCTTGCCCATATTTGCCAGAAGAAATTTGGTGTACTTGCTTTATGCAGATTAAATAAAGAAATCTATATATATATATAAATCTAAGCGTGTGTTTGTCCCTGATGGTCTCCCTCAGAAGCTGCTGGACGGATCGCCCCCAAATTTTCACAGAACGTTCCTCCCTGTTGTGGGCAGGTAATCGGACCTTCAAATCGCCGAAAGTCCATACCTGAGCCAGGTAAAACGTTTTTTCCTGGCGCACCAGGCCATGAAGCTGCCTCTGTTTAACTTTCACCCTTAGAATGTTCGTGCAGCATGTCTGTGGCCTGAGGCCTTGGTATGCCCTTAGAATGTTCACAGAGATGGCCAGAGATGATCAGTGAAAACAGTAAATAGGTAATACTGTTAGATAATACGAGTGGAAGTGAAACACATACACACTTTGCCATGTGAGATGTCGGGTGGGGTTTCCCCCCCTCACCCACTGGTAACTTTCACTCTCTGTGCCTCACCCACTGCTACCACACAACACACATACTCTCATACACATCCAGCTTATCCTCACACACCTCACTCTGCCCTCCCTCACATCCAACCACCACTTACCCACTTCCTCACCCATATTCGCCATAGCTCTCTTTTACTAAAAATGAGCTGGAGTTTGCCTTTTTCTTCTAAGACAATCTGCAGGGTGGGGGCAAACCAACACTACCAGCTCCACTTCTTTTGCACATGGCCCTTTAAGAACCCAGGGAGCTGGCCTCAATCTGAGCGCCTCACCGCCCTGCCTCTGCTGCCTGACTGGGATAGCCTGCTTGCCCCAGTTCTGCCTTACCCAACCCAGGACTGTGCGTGTCAATCAGCTTCATGGACAGCGGGATTCGCACTCTGGACAGTTCTGTTGTGGAATGGGAAGGGTTACCTTATACTAAAAAACTAAGACAGTGCCATATAACGATGTGCATTGAAAAGGGAAAGAGGGATTCCATTTGACCACCCCAAAAGGCTATGCTGGGGATCATTGGACCTGCATGGACATCTGTGTGGGTTGCGGACTGTGATGAGAAGGACAATTGCCACAGCAATGTGTGGCCGGGTCCGCTAGTAATTACATAGTATTAAGCAAACCAAAAAAATACATTTTCATGTGTCTGATGATAAACCCTGCCGAAGGACTTTTTAAAAACATTATTCAAAATGTGCATTTTTCTAAAATTCAGAAAACACATTTTCTTGTTTAGACGACATAAATGTGCCAATTATATTATCATCTTGCATCTTCAAAAATGTTAACCTGCTTAGAAATGTCAAGTGTTAGTACCAACTCAAAATATTGCAAAATTAAATTTCCAAGTATGCCAGAGCTAAATAAGACTTACCAATCCAAAAGTTGCGGACATTGTGAGTACCCAGCACTTTTCAAATGTGCCATCTGAGCAAACTGAATACATAGGGAGCCAGGAAGTGGGATGGCAGAAGTCAGCTCCACCATCTGGTTACACCTATTTAGTCTACTCTGTGTACAGAATTTGAGGCATGTACAGACTGTGTAAGTATCAGCTCCATATCTAGGAACAAGATCCCCGAAAAATGACCTGATTTCCAAACACAGATGAGCCTACCCATGTATAATTTATACACATTCAGACTCTCTACATACAGTAGATTGATGTATGTTGGTGGGGGAGGGGAGGAAGATTTTGTGCTGCAATAATACCACTGTGTTTAGGATTGCCAACCTCAAGGTGATGCTTGGAATACCTCAGCAATTACAACTGATCTCCAGAGCACATAGGTCAGTTCCCCTGCAGGAAATGGCAGATGGGAAGGACAGACTCTATTATACTGCATCCTTGTTGAGCGCCCCCTCTTTCACAAACTCCAATCCTCCCCACCCCCATCCCCCAGGCATTATCCCCAAATCTTTAGAAATTCCCTAACCCAGAACAGGAAACTCTCAACTCTACATGCATATTCTACCCACTCAGAATGAAACTAAGATAGGAATGGTATATAATTAGATGGCCTGGTGATCCTATGCTACATTAACAGAGCAGTCCAAAGCAGAGTTACATCCTTCAAAGCCAGCTGACTTTAATAGATTTAGAAGGGTGTAATTTTGCCTAGGACTGCATGGGTCTGCAAACTGGAACAAAGTCCAACATTCATTTGCAGGTCTCAATTCCCATCTTGGACTGGTTTCATGAGTTATGAGGAAGGTAGAAGTAACACAAAAATAGCTTTTCCCATCACCAGATTTAAAGACAAAAGGGAGAGTATATCAGCCAAACCTGTCACAGCCATGTTGCAGTTAGAGGTTCAAGGATCATCCATAAAAGGCAAACTAGATATACAGATAGATCTGTAAAATGCCATTAAAATTCTAACAACTGTGAGGACAGCCAAGTTTCATTAGCACAACTGTGTGGAGATTGGAAGTTTCAACACCCTTCTCCATCCACACACAATCCTACTCCAAAGTAGAGCAGCGTATTCACACATTTTGCCTGACAGAACAATGATTTTCGGCACATCTGTCTGTGCCTTCACAGATTCTGTCCAGCTTGGAGTCTAGGTGGTCTGCACTATGGATGCTGTTTTTTAAAAAATTCCCAGAAAAACCCATATTCTAGAAGTGGATTCTGAAATCTTCCTTCATGTATTTTAGGGAAAAATTCACAATGGAACAGGGATTTATGGGCCTCTGGAAAAGGCCCAGGATCAATTTCTATGTATTCATTTTACCACACTTCCCTGTAGACCAAAGAAAGCTTACAGATATAACAAAAATAGCAACAACCCATCGAAACAATCATTAAACTTTAGCAAGGAAGCCAGTACTTGCTCTGCGGAGAGATTTTGCTGGAGCTTAATTTAGCCCCGAGGCATCAGGACTGGAGATCTATTTTCAGTGTCAGGATTCTATTATGGAATTAATAATAGAGGGCCACCAAATATGTGCAGAATGTCCTGCCCTTATCAAGGGGTTACAACCAGCTAATCCACCACACTTCCAGCATTAAGGGGAAGGGGCTAAGCCAGCAAAAATAGCTCTCCAGGCAACCTCATGTCTCCCCAGGTTGTAGAGAAGTTTTAGGCTTCTTGTGATCCAAAAGCAATGAAGGGCTGTTCCTTATCCACAGGTGGTAAGACTGGTACAAAGAGATCCATGTTTTTGCCAACACTCCCAAGAAGCCTCTGCCCCTGACGCCTGGGTTAGTTCTTGTGGAAGCTGCTTTCTGAGATAAATAGAACAGAACACATTGGTTGCCTTTGTTCAGAAGCATTACAAACCTCACAGTTGATTCAATTTTATCCTGCAGTTTACAGGAAAATAATGGCCAAGGCAGCAGTAGCTTTGATAAGAGTTATGAGGCAGGCATCATGTCTGTTCTCTCAGATGCAGATTAAAAGCATTATTCTGGGGACCTTTTGCCATGAGGCTTTTGCAAATGAATATGCTTAGAAATGATGCCTTGGTTTCAAAGTCCTTAATGAAGTGAGTGGGATAGGCCTGTTTTCTGTGTGGGGGGGGAGCCCTTCTGAGAGGCTGACCCAATGCAAGGTTGTTATTGTGTTTATTTTTCACATAAATATTTTTTTAATAGAAGTTCTGTTTTGTCTCCCTTTTCTCCGCCTCCCAAGATTTAGAAATGCCTTTAAAATGCTACAATTGAGCAATTTCCACCACCAGTTTCCAGGGGTTTTTTTTTTTTGCAAATGTTACATCTTAACGATTTCAGAGAAAAGACTGAAAATGTGACTCAGAGCATGACAGAAGAAAAGAAGGCAAATCACAACAGTTCCAAATGTATTCATTATTTTTTATACTTTCAATTTAAGCCAATTTCATGGGGATCGGGGGAAGAAAATTTTAGAGTTCCTTCTGGAGCTGTGGTCCAGGGTTTCAGACTATGGAAACATGACTTCTTTAGCAACAAATCTGGCCATCACGACAACTGAAATTGCACTTTTTAAAATTGAGAACCATTGTTCTAAAATAATCAAAAATCATGCATGTCAAGGATCTTTTGCTTCTCAGTCTACTGAATATGCTTGCAGTCACAATGAAGTTGGCATGATCTCTGCAGCAAACCCTGGCCAAAATTAAGGGCATTACCAGGTTCTTTTAGGTGATTCTTTTTAAAGAAAAGTTTTCATAATGTGTGTTTGTATGAAGACTGCATGAATTCATCCATGTCTGCTCTTTACTTTTCAGCCAGCTTCATATCCTCTCTCCAAATGTATGCTAAGGAATGGCTTTTAATCTGGAATGTGTAACTTGTAAACATTGATAGTGAGAAATCTTGAACAGATGAGCACAAAGTATCAGCTCAACAAAAATGTTCCTAGTCCCTTTCCTACCCACTGTCATGATGCTGCCATGGGGGGGGGGGGGGGAATTCGCTTTCATTTTCGCAGGTGCTGTGTTATCACTTCTAGCTGTGGCCTTGAGAGTTCTGTGGCTGGAAGGAGGCTCCAGGCTGGACAATGTGAACTGTCTGCTTCTCATATGAGGGTGGGAATTTACACTCATATTATCGAGAGTTTGGCATGCTTTCCACCAGAACTCTCTTTCTAGTTTCCTGACATGTCTTCAATAAAAGCCTTGACACCTCAAGTGATTTATTGTCTGAACGGGAAATCTGACACCCACACATCCTATGTTAAAAACCTGTGCCACACTGATGGCTTATACAAGGGGCCCTCCTTTGCATGTGATTCTTATCATCAGGCTAATTAATGGCCAATTGCAAGTCAGGTCTAATGTGAGCATTCCGTGAGATTATAGAGTGAGAAGTGCAGAATTTGAGGGAAATGGACCAACAGTGGTGCTCACCTACTGTTTACTGTGCATCAAAATCCTTGCGGGGCAGGAGATAACTGTTGTGCAAACATCCTGGCCACAGTGAAGTTAGAACAGCCACTCCAGTGCTAATGCAGTCACAGCAAGATATCAGTGGAAGGCAAGGTCAATGCTTGCCCATGAAATAAGCACATACTATCTTTCTCCCTGTATTTAGACTGGTTCCCTCTCAAGGACCTTTTCCAATGTGAAACTGGGGAAAGGGGGCAGAGTCTCCCACAAATTTGCATACACCAATGCAAATGACTGAGCATCACAAGCCAACTAGCTCATGTGTAGGGTTCTACTGCCCTATTGGGAATTCTTTCCAGCAAAGACATCTGTAACCCCGCTGCCCACTACAACATGACTCAAGACAAAAGCACTATTCCTTGCTCTGTTCAGTTGTTCTGTCCACCTGCCCCTCATTTCCCCTCTGATGTCTGCAGTCCAGATTCTCTAGATTCCCAATTCCCTTGCCCCCTGCCCCCGGGGCAATCTAGCAATCTGGTGGCATTACTACCACTGGCACTGATTGTAATTCAAATGACACCCTGTACAATCCTATTACCCACTCACTACACTGACAGGTCAATATATGTACAATGGTCACTTGAGGTCACAGCAATAGGACTGTGGCTATTGACTTGATGCTTACAGGGGCAGAGAGAAAAAAACATCCATTCTAGAAAAAAACCCTGTCTCCATTCTGGTTTTTCATTAAACCAAGTGATCACTACTCAAGTCTACAAAGATGATCATCTCAGAGGTTGGACTGTTGTAGCAACATTAAACGAGGAGTGTAACGACTAACACAGTTTATTCCAGCACAAGCATTTGTGATCTGATGAAGTGAGCTCTGACTCATGAAAGCTGGTTCTGGAATCAATTTTGTTGATCTTTAAGGCACTACTGGGCTGCTGTTAAGTTCAAGTCCCCAGAGAATGTTTCGCCCAGCCTGGGAAGAAGAGGACATTGTACTGCATACCGTACCCCTCCCCCTCCCATTCTTTTATTTATTATTTTTTCTCCCCAGCACAGGACAGAAATGTGGAAAGGATGTGCTGAGATGAAACGGGTCTGATACGAAGAATATGATCAAGCCAATTACTGAAGGGAAGTGAGTGAAGGAAAGATTTCTCTTTTTCAGGAGGCATGATGAAGAACTTCAGCTTAAATTTTAACTCTGTCTGTATAACTCTGTACCATCTTTGCAGCATCATTCTGCCAACATGATGCACTTTGCATAAATGACTTCTAATGACAGCTTGAAACTGAGCCCTTCGCATGCTTCTATGAGCACTATGTAATGCATTACTTTTCATCTAAACATTTCAAAACAATAATGCAGCCAACAGCAAAAAAAATAGTAGTACAGTATATATTACTTCTTTCATTCTGAATATGAAAAGGTAGAGCTACAGAGAGATCAATATGCTTGTCCAAGAAGAATTGCCATTGAATCATAATTCTCTCATGGCGATCCCAATCCCAGGGCATTTCAGGCAAAAGTGGGGCAGAGGTGGTTTGCCATTGCCTTCCCCAAAAAACACTACTGAAAATCCATAGCAGATGTCTAGTAGGAGGTCTAGGAAAATCACAGTGCACCACATTAAGCCTGCTAATCAATTCTCGTTTTGTAAAAATATTTATTGGAGAGCATCTCTGGCACTGATTTTAAAAAATACACTGGAAGTCTTTCTGAATATATTCAGCACCTATAGAGGAGAGCTCCATAGTTAATGACACTATGGAATTAGAGCACCTAGGTTGCTTAAAAGCTATGCTTCAGATGTGCAACAGTTACTTATTAAATCCATTTTAAAGATGAGAAAAACTGAGGAGCAAAACAAAATCACCATGCATGCTGCTATTGACTGCAATCCAAAACTGCTGAAATCAATACTTTTGATTCAAGATCCATTGTCTTTTCCCTCCGAATTTAATTCCCATCCCTCCATCAGCCAATAAATTGTGAAGACAAAATTAGGCATACTGTACTTTTTAAACTACTTTTTGCCAGGTCCTCCCAATGGTCCTCTGTTAGTTTTATTAAAATGTCTTTTATCCTAGGATCCCTTGCAGCCTGGACAAGAGGCGGGCAGCTTTCCTTGACCGAGCAAAGCCTTCATCTAGTAGAGATGAAAGGCTCCCATGATTTCCTCTCATGTAACAGAGAGCAGCAGCACACACACACACACACCATTGCCACCTTGTTGCAGATGGGTCAAAGAGAGCAAAACCCAGCTCTCTGTAGAGTACCTTATTCATACAGAACCCTGCACTACAAACAAAATGGAAAAATGGAAAACGGCCAGCTAATTTGGATGTATGCACAGGCTCTCATGCACAATATGCAGAACACTGATCTTCTTGTACTCCTGCATGTGTAACCTACAAAGCTCTTTCATTGCTATGTGAATTCTCAAGCAAATGTTCAGTTCATTGTATGTGGCATAGCTGAGTGTCATTTGGCACATCCATACATTTTTTGCCATTGTGGACATCTATCCTGTGTCTGTATGTACACACAGTTAAACAGCAAGAATGACTTAACAGTTTCTGAGAACTTGCTCATAAGTGGACATTTAAACAAACCTGTCCTCTGCTGAGTCAGATTATTGGCCACCCTGGCCCATCACTGCCTCCCAAAGTCAGAAACAACTTTCCAGGGGCTCAAACAAAGGACATTCCCAACCCTGCAGGAGAGGAGAGGAACGGGACCTGGGACTTTGTGCATGCAAAACATGTGCCACGGAGCCATGGGGTCCTCCCTGCAGTGGCAAAGCAGAGAACGGTTAAATGTCTCATGAAGTTCACCCACAATGAGATCTGTAAGCCCTGCAGGACTCTGGGGCCGTAAATCCCATTTGACACATTATAATAGACAAGCAAGTCACTTGCATTTCTCTTGTTCTCGGCAGAGTACAAACCAGCCTCAAGTCCATTTCAGGACAAATCCGGCCATTGCATCATTAATGGATATAGCAAATAGGGGCCACTTGCACTTGTGAATCCCTCCCAGCAACATCATGTCCTGACACACCACAGTCCCATGACCTTTGATGCCCACAAATCTGACAATGCTCAAATCTGACAGTGCTCTGGGCTGATGCACACCGCAAGTGGAGATCTACAGTTGCAAGTGACTCTCCCAGCTTGCATTGCAAAGTCGCAATTGGCTCCTAAAATTCCAGAGATCACGGATTAGTGGCAGATCAAATCCGGGTACTATTAATTTCTACATTACAGTCATTCGATTACGCAGACACAAGCACAACTCCCCCAGCTGCACTCCCCCCCCCCCGAAAAAAAAGTATGAATGTGTGAATAACCCTTCAGTTAGACCACCAAGCCTGGCGCGTGCAACACTAGAGCATTATTTCCACTCTGGACAAACAGCCTTGAGTCCTGTCAAGTCCGGCTGCCGCACATGCCCCTCTTTCCTCCAAGCTACACATGCTGGCCTTGTTTACCACGCACATCTTGAACGCAAAACCAAACCTTTTCCAAAACTGGAGTCACCCCACCCCCCACCCCCCTTCTCCTTCGCTGGAAAAGAAGTCCAGTCTGGAGGAGCTGACCCCCAGCAAACTCAGCGGACCCTGCTGCTCACAGGACTTTACCTAGCAGGCTTGAGCCTTTGCTTTCCTCACACACACACACACCCCATTATACATGGTGCCATGGTGACAAGCAAGAAGCTGGAATAAATGCAAAGAAAGCCACGCAAATGCAACTCTTCCTCCCAGCCCTTTTCCCGCTCCTCCTCCCCATCCATTCAGCGGCCCCTGCCAATCTCTCGGCGGGCTGGATGACCGCGGCTCCCACGAGCATCTCGCCCTGCAGCAAAGCAGCCGGAGCGGCAGCAACTCTTCCTGTGCCCCCCGGCAAGAGCAGACTGTCAGGGACTGCAACCATCAATGCCATTTGCTTCGGGCCGCACTTACGATGAGGGGGATGGTCCGCTCGTCTTTGTGGAGCTCGAGTTTGCCCGTTGATCTCTGCCCGTTCCTGCCGCCGCCGCTGCTCGGAGATCGGCTGGATGCTGCTGAATGGGGCTTGTTGTCCTGCCACAAATAATAGAAAGTGCCCAGAATCCAGGCGACGGTCAGGATTGCGATGGCATTAGCCCTGATCCGCCTCATCCTAAGAGCCCCGGTGGAGGCTGGGAATCCCGAGTAAACTGAAGAAGAAGCAGAAGAAGCAGAAGAGGGGTTCAGAGGAATCAAACCGGGGATGTGGGAGAGTCCGACGGAGGAGTGGCGATAGGATCCTCTCTCTCTTCTCTCCCCTTCTGATATTTGGCTGGCTCGTGCAGTCACAGCTGTTTGTTTTACCTCTTGTCTCACTGCTCAGTCCTGCAGAGCGAAAAGAGAGCGAGATGGAGAAATCTTCAGGGTCCTAATGCCCTTGGCACTTGTGACTAGCGCATCCTATGGAGACACGCGAGCTTTCCATCCTTCTCTTGCTTAGGGAAGCAGGCTCTCTGCCTCTCCTGTTTGTGTGTTCCTCTTTCCGCCCCCCACACCAGCTGTCTTCTGGACGCTTTGTGATAGCCACAGGGGAATGAGGAGGAAGAAAGGGTACTAAGAGCAATTCATTGTGCTTACAATTACCATAAAGCAACAGCAAGCAATGTATTTGTTGCCAAAGGCCTCGGTGGAAAAGCATCCTATAAGCCCCCAGGTTGCTCATTCATAAACATAGAATTGACATCATTTGCATGCAATTAGTTTAAAATTTATTGGCTGCCAACATGCTACTGCTGGATATGTTGTAGTTCCTAGAATGCTGGGAAATATGATCAGTCCAGTCTTGCCCATTGAATCCTCTGGCCGTACCATGTGAACTAGAAACTTATGATTGCTAATGCAAAAGGTGAGCTGGACTGTAAAAGATAGAAGATTAGAAGGCATAAATTAAGGTGGCATTTTGCCTAATTTCAGGATTCTGAATGGAAACTGTTATATCCAGAACAGTCTTGTTTGTTGCAGTGCAAGCAAAAAAGGCATGTCAGATTTATTTTAGCATAGCCTTTAGTGGGTCAGAATTTAAGGCTATGCTATAATCAATTCATTAAGAGTTTACAGTGCCACAAGACTCCATTTTGTTTTTGCAATACACCCTTATAATCTCAAGGTCTAGAAAAGTGTACATTACCAAACTGCTACTCCTACCAATGTTATAAAGAAGCCAGCAGCATCAGGGACACTTGTGGCTTGTTTACCACCCTAGATTTAATTTTATGGATAAATTTTGAGTGCATTTATGTCATGATAGTTAAAGTGTCCATATCCTATCCAGCATGAGTCAGCATGAGACAGAGCTGACAAACCGGTTCTTACCTGTTCCAAGTGACCTTTAACATGATTGGTTGAGTCTTGTATAAAAGCACTTGTATGATACTGGTTCAGTGTTCCTTTGGGAAACAGGTGTTAGGTGAAGCACTTTGATTGTCTGCTGAATATTCTTCGTTGTATATAGTTACTTGTACATAGAGCAACTGAATGATAAATGCCTTCTTATGAATGACAAAGCTGTGTGGAGTTTACTTCGTGAAGGTGGGAGTGTTGCTGTACAAGACCACTAGTTCTACTCTAAGTAGCCCCGCTCAAATTCTGCTATCAATTTAGACATTCTCCCTAGATTCCACTGAAAAGGGCCAGTGTAAAATCTCTTCATGAATCTTGAAATGATGCTTGTGATGAACAACCTTCAGTCTGACTGGCCTATTAATGGTTAGGTGTGAAATGTACTGCTAACAAAATTGAAGCTGACTGTGTTTTAACCAGTGTGGCCTCTGCTAAGTTTGTGAGCCGTTGTGGTATTGATGATTCAGTAGAAGTGATTCAGACGTTTGTCTCAGCCAAAATTGCTTAAGCAAAGGAACATTTTTGAAGAATGACTTTAGATGTAAAGGGTAGTGATGAGGAGGTATTGGTAGATCCATGAACACTACTGTAAGTAGTAAATCAGACAATCAGACAAAAAATTCCTGGATAAATTTGTGGTTGTTCAGCTCTTACTTAGATTCCTCATTCCATTCCTTCAGAAGAAAGAATTCTGTTATAATACTTCTGAATGCTTATGAAATTATGACGTGGCACTATTAAAATGAATGGAGAAAGTACAGGAATGCAGCAGTTTCATTTCAGAAAAACTAGGCACATAGTTTTTGCTTTAAAACTTTCAGACATGAAGAATGAACAGTCTCACTGTAAAAAGAAATGATTCAACAGGATTTTTCTGCACTGATAGATTGGAACCAAAATGTTTCTGTTCTTCTTGGTGGACAACAGCTTCAAACCAATGATATCCAAATTCATGGCCAGAATCTAAATACTGAGAAAAATCCAAACTAATGTAATTGTAATGATTTTAAATCCACCACCTTCTATTGTCACTAGTTTTAATTTGCAATTCCTTACAGGCCTATTTCATTAGCTTTCACCATTAACTCTGAATAGTTCAAACAAACAATAATGCAAGTTCTGTTCATACATATTGCTGTAAATCAATGTAACTACATGCCCATGTGGTTTGGTTTCACGAATACCTCACACATTTGCTTCAGGTAAACATTGTGAATCTTACTCTTTTACACTTACCCAAACTTCCCAACATTGTGAATCTTACTCCTTTACACTTACCCAAACTTCCCAATTTATTTTGATTACACTACTTGCCGGACAATCCCGATCCTTCTCTTTGTATGATAGTAGGAGACTTTCTCCTGGAAATTATTAAGAACATAAGAACTAGCCTGCTGGATCAGACCAGAGTCCATCTAGTCCAGCTCTCTGCTACTCGCAGTGGCCCATCAGATGCCTTTTGGGAGCTCACATGCAGGATGTGAAAGCAATGGCCTTCTGCAGCTGCTGCTCCTGATCACCTGGTCTGCTAAGGCATTTGCAATCTGAGATCAAGGAGGATCAAGATTGGTAGCCATAGATTGACTTCTCCTCCATAAATCTGTCCAAGCCCCTTTTAAAGCTATCCAGGTTAGTGGCCATCACCAGCTCCTGTGGCAGCATATTCCAAACACCAATCACACGTTGCGTGAAGAAGTGTTTCCTTTTATTAGTCCTAATTCTTCCCCCCAGCATTTTCAATGAATGCCCCCTGGTTCTAGTATTGTGAGAAAGAGAGAAAAATTTCTCTCTGTCAACATTTTCTACCCCATGCATAATTCTTATAGACTCTCAATTCCATATCCCCCCCCTCAGATCGTCCTCCTCTCCAAACTAAAGAGTCCCAAAGCAGCTGCAGCCTCCTCCTCATAAGGAAGGTGCTCCAGTCCCTCAATCATCATCCTCAAGGTTGCCCTTCTCTGCACTTTCTTTTTCTATCTCTTTCGAGCATATCTTTTTTTTGAAAGATGTGTATGCGACTCAGAACTGAACACAGTACTCAAGTGTGGGTCAGCACCACTGCTTTATATAAGGGCATGACAATCCTTGCAGTTTTATTATCAACTCCTTTCCTAATGATCCCCAGCATAGAGTTTGCCTTTTTCACAGCTGCCATGCATTGAGTTGACATTCCCATGGAACTATCAACTAAGACGCCCAAATCCCTTTCCTGGTCTGTGACTGATAGCACTGACCCCTGTAGTGTGTATGTGAAGTTTGGATTTTTTGCCCCCATGGGCATCACTTTACATTTTGCTACATTGAACTGCATTTGCCATTTCTGAGCCCACTCACCTAATTTATCAAGGTCCGCTTGGAGCTCTTCGCAATCCTTTGTGGTTCTCACCACCCTACATAATTTGGTATCATCTGCAAACTTGGCCATCACACTACCCACCCCTACTTCCAGGTCATTTATGAATAAGTTAAAGAGCACTGGTCCCAATACGGATCCTTGGGGGACACCACTCCTTACATCTCTCCATTGTGAGAACTTCCCATTTATACCCACCCTTTGTTTCCTGTTCCTCAACCTCTTTCAGCTTTTACATTCCAATCCTGAACTTGATTTTGACTTCATTCATCCAGAAAAGGCTTCATCACTCTAGTGCATCTTTATGGGGAGCACAGTCTGCAAGTAATGGGCCATAGCCCTTTTGTACAGGCCTGCCTTATCCCAAAAGGTTCCCCAGTTCCTGACAAAGCTGAAACCCTCTGCCTTACACCACCTTCTCATCCACACATTGAGACCCTGTATCTCTGCTTGCCTAGCTCGCCCTGTGCGTGGAACAGGTAGCATTTCGGAGAATGCCACCTTGGGGGTCCTGGATTTTAACCTTTTTCCTAGCAGCCTAAATTTAGCTTCCAGAACCTCCCGGCTACATTTCCCAATGTCATTGGTACCAATGTGGACCACGACTGCTGACTCCACCCCAGCACTGTCTAACAGCCTATCTAGACGAAGCGTGACATCCGCAACCTTCGCACCAGGCAGGCAAGTCACCATGCAGTCATCACGCCTCTCACAAACCCAACTCTCTATATTCCTAATGATCGAATCACCCACTACAAGGAGCCCCCCACCTCCCCGAGGGGTATCCTCAGTGCGAGAGGATATCTGACCACCAGCTAAGGAAGGGGTCCCATCTAAGGGAGTATCTTCCCCCACCTCAGGCTGGCACCCTCCGTCACCCAGACTCTCATTCTCCATGACATCTGAAGAGATGTCACCTTGGGAGTGGGACCCGGCTGCTAGGTCCCTGAAAGCCTCGTTTGTTGCCCTCTCTGCCTCTCTCAGCTTCGCCAGGTCTGCCACCTTGGCTTCTAGAGAACACACACGTTCCTTGAGTGCCAGGAGCTCATTGCAGCCCATGACTTCTGCCCTAGTGGCAGATAGTCATACATGTGACACTCAGTGCAAAACACTGGAAAGCCCCCCTCCCCCTGCTGGCTTCCTGCCTTCATATCTAATTTTGTTTAGATATTCAAATACTGATTTTAATTAGTGCCTCCTTCTTAAGTTTTCTATACCTTGTACTATCCCTTAAAATATGTTCTTATTTAGTAAAACACCTGCGTGCGCCACTGGTTCCAGAGACTAACTGAAAAGATTTTAAAATGTGAGAAGCCCCACCCCTTCAGCACTAACTGAAAAGATTTTAAAATGTGAGAAGCCCCACCCCTTCAGCAGCCTCCACCAATCAGCAGCCCTAGCACAAGGAGAAAAAAAGAGAACCCCCCTGTGTAAAATACACTGTTTAAAAAATGTGGCTTTGAGAAAAGCCCTCTGTAAAGAAAAATCAGAGCTCCTCAGCCCTTTCTGGCCCACTGCTGTTCTCCACTGCTCCTCTTCTCTGCTGGTTCCAGAGACTAACTGAAAAGTTAAATGCCAGTAGATTTCATTTCACTTAACATTTATTTCCTGTATTGTATATTTATGTTTTTTAAAATACAACTATTTATTTCCTGCAGAGGCGTTCCTCCCATTGGGCAAAGTGGGCAGTTGCCCTGGGCGCCACCTTGTGGGGGGCGCAAAAACTGCCGGTTCATCTGTAGGATTTTTGGCCTGCAGATGGCGCAGTTTTTAGGCTAGCAGCACCAAAATTTCAGGGATTTTCTGGGAGACTATCCAGATGATATCACCCAGGTTTGGTGAGGTTTGGTTCAGGGAGTCCAAAGTTATGGACTCCCAAAGGGAGTGCCTCATCCCCCATTGTTTTCAATGGGAGCTAATAGGAGATGGGGGGCTACACCTTTGAGGGTCGATAACTTTGGACCCCCTGAACCAAACTTCACCAAACCTGGGTGGTATCATGAGTAGGGTCTCATGAAGATACTTGGAAATTTTGGTGCTGCTATCTTAATAATTTCACCCCTGACAGCAGGCACCCCCTGACAGTAGGCATTTCCCCAGATTTTCCTTTTAAATCCACCCCCTTCCTGCCAATGCTTGTTTTCTTTATTTCTTTTATTCTCTCAATGCCTAATAAAGGTTATTATTACTATTTTGAAAGCATTTTGAAAATGTTTTCAAAAATATTTCTGCTGTGTTCAGATTTGTGAGTTGGGGCATGTTCTATAATGTGATAATGACTTTGAAATGACCTGGTGGAAAAAAAAATTTGTTTGGTCACGGTGGGGGAGGGTGGCTGCCCATGGGGGGGCATCAAACTCAGGTTTTGCCCAGGGCTCCAGTTTGCCTAGGTATGCCACTGATTTCCTGTATTGTATATTTATGTTTTTTAAAATACAACTATTGTTGTCTATGCCAATAAAGGCTGCTGCTTACAGGTGAACATCTGCAAGGATATCTCCCAGAATTGCTGCTGGATCTCCAAACTACAGAGACCAGTTCCCCTGCAGAAAATGGCTGCTTTGAAGGATGGACTGTGTTACACTTCACTGAGGCCCCTCCCCTCCCCAAGCCCTGCCTTTCTCTAGCTCCCACCCCAAATCTTCAAGAATTTCCAAACCTGGAATTAATAACCTATACCAGATCATGAATTCTGGAGGGAGTATGGAATGTTGCTCTCTGTTGAATACACATTCAGTGACAAATCTGTTTGCCTTTATGTAATGTGAGAAATAGCTTACATTCTCCATTCAAATAAGTCATCTCTCTAGCATTCACACTTATTTATTTATTCATTTAAAATATTTCTCTCTTGCTTTTCTTTGTGACTCAGAAAATCACAAGTAAAAGGAGCACAATTCAAAACCCACAAAACAAAACCCCAATCTCCCCAATCTTTCTTCTCACTTGTTCCTCCAGTGAAGGTAACCATTGATGCCATTTATTCGAGGCTCATCTGTGTCAAATGCATTGTTGCTCTCGTCTAGAAGTCCATCCTTGGCTATATTGTCACCAGAACCCACTTCTAACAGCACATTGAGAAATTTGTTGAGTTTACAATGGTCATATGATGTGTTGCCAGAGTGAATTGTGGTGGACCAAGGCCCCTGTTTTTATCAGGAGACTGCACCTCTACCACAGAAGCCAAACCTTGGGTGCCTGCCAGCACAGTGCCTCAAAATGGGGGAGTCTATTTTGGGCATTGGTTCAATGTACCTACAAGGAAAAAGAACTTTGTCTGGACGTGTCTCCCTCCAAAGCAACTTGCATAATGTCCTCTCACACCCTTCCTGACAAGCAAGGATTGTTTCCAATAGGAGCTAATAGAAGACGGGGGCTACACCTTTGAGGGTCCATAACTTTGGACCCCCAGAGCCAAACTTCACTAAACCTGGGTGGTATCATCAGGAGAGTCTCCTAAAGATACCCTGAAAGTTTGGTGATGCTAGCTTAACAATTGCACCCCTGACAGCAGGCACCCCCCCCCAATTTCCCCAGATTCTCCTTTTAAATCCCCCCTCTCCGACATGGATTTAAATGGAGAATCTGAGGTCCCCAGTTTAAACATTGAAACTGATGCTGTTTCAGGGTGGGGGATAAACCACCCCCAAACAGCA
The DNA here is from genome assembly GCF_021028975.2 of Sphaerodactylus townsendi. NCBI lineage: Eukaryota > Metazoa > Chordata > Lepidosauria > Squamata > Sphaerodactylidae > Sphaerodactylus > Sphaerodactylus townsendi. The sequence goes on along the minus strand of NC_059426.1, from coordinate 119,478,667 downwards.
TCACTTTCAATGTTGTTTTAACTGGGCACCCCAGATTCTCCCTTTAAGGTGAATTTAAAAGGAGAATCTGGGCTCCCTAGTATAAACACCATTGAAAGTGATGCTGTTTGGGGGTGGATTCCAGCATCACAGTGGCCACCCATGGGGGGGTGCAAAACTTAAATTTTGCACCAGGATCCATTTTCCCTAGCTACGCCTCTGCCTGGAATGGAGGGCAGAAGGGACGGGAGCCCAGCCGGTGGAAGGGACTGGATGGGCAGGCAGGGCAGGGGAGTCTGCCATCCCCAGCCTCAGAGAGCTGCTGTTATAAGAACTGAGGCCAGGGGGCAGGGCTTGGGGAGGCATGGCCTCCCCAAGCGGCAGGTAGTGGCATGGCCCCGCCCCCAAACCCAACCCATAAAAAATCTATAGCTACGTCACTGCTGACAAGATTAAGTCTACACACAAAGATGTTGCCTTGAAGGGAATTCCCATCTCCAGCCCTGAACCATACACTCCAGAGAAGACAAAGGACATATTAATGTGCTTAACTGCCCTGTATTGTACTATCTAATGTTTGGTTGTAGTGGGTTTTCCAGGCTGTGTGGCCGTGGTCTGGTGGATCTTGTTCCTAACGTTTTGCCTGCATCTGTGGCTGGCATCTTCAGAGGTGTATCACAGACAGAAGTCTGTTACACACTATGTAATGTTTAGTGGGGTATATATTGTCCATGTCCCAGGGTGGGGAGCCAATCAGTAAGTGTTTGGGTTACTGCAAACCAAGGCCTTTTGCAAACCAAGAGTCTGCTTCAGCTAATTTCCCCACACTAAAAGGGAGAGACATCCCACCACTTCCGGTAGCAGATGGACATTGTTAAAGATTGGGTGGCAGAGACAATTAAAAGATTTGTGCTGAATCATACTTTATGTTTGCATGATACACTTGTGCGTCTTACCTAAAGATACAGGAATGTAAGCATGTACACAACTAACAGGCACAGTACACAACTGATACAGCAACAAGGGAGAAGGAGGGACATTTAACACGAGAAATCTGTGATTTTTTAAATAAAGCCTGCTGCTCATGTTAAATAGGCTGGGTAGTCCATTTTAAACATGTCAGGAACAAGGGACATTGCCAAGCATCTGCATGAAGTAGTGAGTGAACTGCTATTGAGTCATGAGCTGTCGGGGATTTTATAAAGCTAATACAGATAACAGAACAGACACAAACTCCCATTGGGGCAGTCTCCTGACAATTAAACTTCAATGGGGTTATTCAGTTTAGCTAGGGCAGGAATCTCCAAACCTTTCTGAACCTGTGGGCATGTTTGGAATTCTGACATGGTATGGTGGACATAGAAACAAAATGGCTAGCACAAAATGGCTGCTACAGGAGGCAGAGCCAGCCACAAATGATTGTCACAGCTAACTTCAGTAACCTGTGCCCTGGTAGCAGCTGCTGCCAAAGCAACATTTAAAAAATCTGCATAGCCAACCAAATCTCTAATAGTCAGTCAACAGCCTTGCTGGGCAAAAGCTCTAATTGTCTCCACCAACTTATTACAACCACTTGGCAGGTACCAGAAAAGGTGTTGGCAGGCACTATGGTCTTAAGGACCCCTGAACTAGGGATTCATGCCATACAAAACAACTTTTAACTGGAATATCTTATTTGTGAATGTTGCTAATGCCGAGTATGAATAGAGTTGATGTTAAATCAACTGCCCATGCTAGATAACATTTGAAATATAGGCAAGAGAAATACAAAAAACTGACTGCAAATGCACCTGGGGAAATATCCTAACTGTAAAGGAACTATCACTAGCAATACACGTTTATTTCAGCAATGGAAAAGGAAGAGCTATATCAAGAGCAACATTTATACTGACTTTAGCAAGAGAAGTATTGGGCTATTTAACTGTGGAAGGGACTTGAGTGGTATAGGCAATCACAAGCAATATGAAGAACATTGGTGTCATGAAAGAATATGGGCATGTGGTTTCTGATTTGTGAATCAGCTCCTTTAAATTGAGGTCAGAGACCTTGAAAATATTTAATGTGGTGAACCTGAGGGAAATACAGCTTCCTGTTTCTGGGAACCAGTCTCCTAAAGCTGCGCATTCTTCGCTTGACTGAGGATTGTGTATGTGTGTAGAATCTTCGAAATCCTCTGGGGGTAGGGGTGGCCAGCTTCACACCAGAGACAATGGGGACGGTGTAATTAAGACTCATGCCTAACACAATCCACTGAAATACAACTGTAGAGACATAAGACATTAGCAAAGCAATTTAAGTATCTCTCATGAAAGCATCATTAGAAAGAAGTTGGAGTGATTCATTCCATCTGGCAGAAATATTTGGAACATGAGGAACGTGACCTGGTTTAATTTATTGTTATCAAACTTTACCACTCCGTCCCAGTATTATGCTTATCTTTTCCTCAAGAACAAGGAAAGCTGTCTTTTGAATTCATTGAACCTCTTCTGTCACCTTCACATGTAATATATTCCAAATGTTAGTTTCTACTGATATTAACTGGCTCAGCTGAAACTCTTCAGCTTTCACCTCTTTCAGCTTTTACATTCCAATCCTGAACTTGATTTTGACTTCATTCATTCAGAAAAGGCTTCATCACTCTAGTGCATCTTTATGGGGAGCACAGTCTGCAAGTAATGGGCCATAGCCCTTTTCTCCCACCTTGACTCCAAAACCTTTTCAGAGATCCCACACTAAATCACATTTATAGAGTTCGCATCTCACTAACCTACAACCACATTTTCAGGTCCTGGGCAGAAGTACAGAGTTCTATTTTCCTCAGGAAACTGCAGAGAATAATTTGTCATTTAACTCTTCTCAGGATCCCAGACCATGGTATATTAAATTCCCTCACAGCCAGAACTGTCGCCTTTGGTGTCCACTCATGTGACACAGAAACAAGCAATGGGGAATTCTATAGGAGTCAAAGACCAAAGAGCAGTTCTTTTCCAGTAGAGCTGTCTTCAGACAATGTATGTTGTTGCAGCTGGGGAGTCTCTGGTTTTAGACCAAGATGTATTTGACATATTGCATCACTGTTTCAGTAGAAGCATTTCCAAGTAGACAACCCAAATCTGGAACACAAATCTGCATATAAATCATCACTTTTGTTTTCTCACACGTGTGTAGTTCATCAGGTATAAATACAGATAACCAGGCATGTTGAATTATGCACCCTGGGATCTTCATTAAGATTGCTTACATTCCAAACTGGAGTTTTGTAGAACTTTTGATGCAATTTGTCTAGATCAGCATTCATAAAATGCTGGGCATAAAATTATGCTTCTACTGCAGCAGTAGCAAACAAGACCAAAATGATCAAGAATGGTGTCCACACACTCACATTCCCATGCTCTTCTGTGCGGCCACTCCTCCACCTTTACTCCCTGACAAAGGGCAGATGGGTTACCAATGCTGCTGAACATCCCTATCCTATTGCTTGGAAAGCCCCCTTTCCCCTCACTCTCCCTTTTCCCACTGTGCCATGCTACAATACTACAAAGTGTTTTGGCGGGGGAAGGAGGGAGATCCCATCAGCAAGCCCAAAAGGAGGAATTGCAAATGGCAGCAAACTGCCTTAATATCAGTTCTGAAATATCTTAGCTCTGCCTCCTCCACATAGAGGCAAGGACAGGAGAGTCAATACAGACACTCTCCTGTAGCTACTTTGCAGATTTCCCTTTCAAATTGATTACAACAGGTTTGTTTTTAATCCAAATAAAAGGGGAACACCCTAAGAATGATACAACTTGTGCTCAGAGTAAGCATGACATCATGCCATTGTTCCTCTTTAATTATCTAGTGTCTTGCTTTCCATGACGGGAATCTCCATGTGGAAGCAGCTCAGGTTTTCTCTGGATGGGAGGCTTGTACACTACAGGTATTAAATGTTTAGTATAATTAGAAGAATTGTGTTATTACAATTTACTGATCTTGTGAATGGTTACTGGGTTTATTTTATACAGATCTGGGTTTTGCTTAGAAATGTCACAGACTGTGCCTCAGTTGTTTCATAGTATTTTGTCCCTGCCTTTTTACATTTTTTTTCTCTAGACCCATATCCGCCTGTCTTCCAACCAAGGATACACCTGGTAAATAGAGCTGTAATCCACAAAAGTTTATGCCATAGTAAATGTGTAAGTCTTTAAAATACAAAATACTCCTTTTTGTAATGCATGAACTCACCCTTACTCTGTAGTGTACTGAGCTTGACAATCAATTCTGCCCCTGTCAGTCTTTCGAAGAAAGCCCTGTGAAAAATGGAAAAAGGCAGGGGGCAGCCTTCAAATCATCCAGTTAGATTATTCACAGTAACACACTTCACATAGATCTAAGGAGTAGGCAGAGGCAGAAAAGCCAGAAAGTAAAAGTTAACCCCCCACAGAGCCTGAGAATATGAGTGACAGGCTGAGAGTGGGTGGAGTTTTAGGAGGAGTTAGAGCTTCAGACAAGATTGGAAGAAGTTCAACTGAGTTCTGGGGAGAACAGACACAGACGTCCGTGAAAAACCTGTGGTTTTGGTGGGAAGAGAGTATTAGGAGAAGAGAGAACCTACAGTAGCCAGGAATTTACTTCTAGGGAGGGAATAATTCCTAGGCCAGATTTTAAGGGCAAAGCTAGTTCACCTTCTGGACAGAGTGGGTAGAGTTTCTGTCAGAGAGGGACCATTCTCTTATCAGAAGGGGAAATTATCCTGCCTGTGGGTGAAGAAGTAATTACTTAAAACACTGTGGGGTAATCCTAAGGTTTGAGATGTCTGAAGGGAAAGCTAATTGTGGGAAATATTCCTGTCCATATAGTTTATAGGCATCAGAGTATTCACATTAACCTCTGTGTGGTAGTTTGGACGTAACCCGTGAAACATCTTGAAAGTCAATCATATTTTAAACACATTAAGGACTCTTATTTTAAACACATTAAACTCTTATTTTAAACACATTTTCAAAAATCCAATTACCAACTGTGCTGAAGTTTGAAAATATCTTAAAATATGTAAATAAAAACTGATTCTTTCCTTGTTTCCCAACCTAATCTCCTGAAGCTGTTAATAAAACTCTACTATTTATTTGTTAAACTTTGAAAAAGCTACCTATGTTGTTATCTGGGGTAAAACAGAAAGAGAGAGTAAAGGGAGGGTGGATAGCCTCATTTCCCTACACTGGTTCAATTAAACATTTATTTGAAAAAGGAACAGGGTGGGACAACTGAAGAACTCCCCCCCCCCAAAAAAAGTATGTATGTGCACATAGGTACACACCCATGCATAGAAAAGCTGACAAGCAGCAAAGAGAAGAAGGTATTAGGAGAATTAGGGAACATTCATTTGCCCTCATGGGAACGGGGAGACTTTTGCCCTCATGATCTCCACCTGAATTCACAGTTGTCTTTGAAAATAATTTAGAAACTTCAGTTAATGCCATTAAAATGGTGATGGGGACCATATTTTAACTCCGATAGAGATCACACTGGCTATCAGATGATTGCCAGGCCAAGCTCAAGCCATAAATAGCCTTGGACTATGAGGGTAACTGCCCACATGAGCCTGACTATAGCTTAAAGTCAAATGGTGGCAGCATTCTCTGCAAGTCTGTCTTAAGTAGAAGAGGGCTGGGGATATCCTTTTCCTGCCAAGAGCCCCAGGCTAGAGTGTTCCCTGCTCCAAGAGACCAGATGAGCCTTCCCTATGTTGGCATACTCAGGTTGATGTCATGTCTTACTGTAAACCTTAGACCAGAGGCATCGGCAGCCTCCCTTGTGGTACTGGGGCATCCTCGGGGGGATTTGGGGGATGCTTGTGTTGGGGATGGAGTCTGGTGCTGACCTGCAATCTGTCAAAACTGTAGGAGGGACAACTATACTAACAGTAGTCGAGAATCAGTGAAAGGCATGGCGGGGTGGAGGAGAGCTGATCAGCCTGGTCAGGTTATTGAGAGCTCGTTGAATTTTTGAAGTGAAGGTTTTGGGGTGGGGTGCAATTTACAAATTGTTTTTTCCCTTCCTGCAGTTCCAAGCTTGTACTTCTTGCCAAACTAGATGTGATGAGTCTTCATGGCTGCCAATGTCATGCCCATGCCAGGCTCAGCTGAGCTCTGGGACTCCGAGGACTCCTTGATGAAGATGCCATGAGGTTTGATTCTCCAAAGTGCTCCCAACAAAATTAAATGGTTCCAATTACATCTCTATTAGTCATTTAATGATTATCTAATAACTTAATAATGATTTCTCATCCTAAACTTCGGGTTTCTGAATGCCTGTTCAAAAGGCACAACAGAAGGGAGACAATAGCAGTTACTTAATAGCTTCTACAATTGTGTTTCCCGCAGAGCGTTTTATTTCCTAAAATGCATTTGGATTTTGTCCAGCATTAGTGGTGGTTGACTTTAACATATGGCATTTATCCTTGGAAGTGAACATTTTTGCACCTTTTATAAATGCAGATGACTTGCTACAAATAGTCACCAGCACATGCTACCCATTACTAATGAGGCTTTTCTGCTGAAATAGAGGTTTTTTTTACCATTGCAAGAAAAGAGGCAGCCATACTGCTGAGTGCAAGGTATAGGAAACATTTATCCATTTGTGACCATTCCTGGAGATTTGGGAGGCTGAGCCTGGGGAGGATTGGGCTTGGGAAGGGAAGAGACCTCATCAAGGTATTATTGCCATAGGGACCACCCCCCACTTATCACCAGGGGAACTGTAGTCTGAAGATGAGTTGTAAATCTGGGAGCTGATCTCCAGGCCTCATCTGAAGTTTGGCAGTCTTAGGACATCATTGCCCAGAAGGAGCCCAGATCTGGATGTACCCTACAAGTCGGGGAATGCTGCCCCTCTGTTGCTGCTGGCTCTAAGGTGAATTAAACCTTGCTGCTACTGGTTCTGAAACTTTTTGGACAAGTGAGAATTGTATGGCTCATAGTTTGCTGGTCCCACCCCCACCCCCAAATTCCTGTTACCTTTTCATTATCTTGATTTTCAGTCACAGTATCTTAGGACCCTATAGTATGGATTAAATTTTTAGAAGGCTTGCAGGTGCTGAATACATGAGCAAGTAGGTCTAGTGCTGGAATTGAGTTTGGAACCTAGCAACCTTGCCTTGGGCAAAGCTAGGCAGCTGCTGGCTTCAATACAGATACAGGCAATTCAATGCTGCTCTTTCCCTCCTATTCTCGACCTCTATAGGGTGGCTGTTTAAATGTTCCACCTTGAGAGAGTGAGAGGCTGTTTTTGCACGGTCGAAATATCCCGGGATAGAACTGAGATCTTACATACCACAGCTGATTTGTCACAGTTTCTCCTTCTGCATGGATCTAGGGTCCATCCAAGGACTTTGAGGCAGGACCAGGACATAATGCCACAGCTATTTCTGCACTAGCCCATGTCTCTTTCCATTTGAACCACGATCTCTTCCGCAATCTCTTCCGTGTGTGCACAGACAACCTCCATTTCCTGCATTCTGATTGGCTGATTCTCCCACCCCCATTCCCCCACTCACTTTAACTAGTTTAGTTTGAAATGTCTTTGAGCCCCAAACTCCTTCTGTGTTGATAAGAGACATGGCTTTGATTGCAGTGGGAGAAAAACACAGAGGGAAAAACCTGGATTAAGACAGAAAAAAGAGTGGGCGAACAGGAGAGGAGGGCAATGATCCTCTCAAGAAGGATTTGAACACAGAAAAGCTGGGGGAGACAGAAAGCAAGCACTTCCTGAGCCAACACAAATGTTTGCTGCTCTCAGTACCTGTTGATTGGTGGGGTGAGCTAGGTGTGGTGGGAAAAATAGACTAGTTCTGCCCCGGTTCTGCTCCCATGATGTTTGCACAGCAGCCGGGTCACACAGGGGCATTTTTAAAAAGTACCACCTCTTTGGCAGTTTTTGAAAGTTGCGGGGCAAAGGGAAAATAGCGGGGCAACCCCAGACACTGTGCAGATTCAGGAGCCTTGCAGAATTCCCATGCTGAGATATTTTCCATTCTGAGATATTCCTGTGCTGAGATATTTTCCATGGTCACCCCGGGATATTTTGACCATGCAAAAACACCCAGAGTAAGTGGGCTACCCAGTCTCAGTTAATTCCCTTCAGTTTTTATTAGGAGGCCCAGGGAGACTACAGCCAGGTGACGTGGTCATTTGAATTTGACATGTGCAGGCCACAGACAGTCACACACACACACACACACCCCATGAGCAGGCCTTTCCTTGCATGCATAACCATATGAACAAACAATTTATTTTTTCTTGTTTTAATGAAAAGTTAAATCAACAGGAAAGGGAAACTGGATGAGAAGGAAAACCAGATTCCTCTTGTCCAGCAGCACAGTCAAAACCTAACCAGAACATTTTCCCCCAGTTGGTTGGCCCTAGCATCTGAGACATGGAAGGAATTTTTAAAATATATATATGTGGATAGAACTGAGATCTTACATACCACAGCTATCTATCCCTAACACTCAAACATATCGGTTTGCCTCCTTTCCTATGAGGAGCTCAGGGTAGTCTGCATGGTCCTCCACCCTTCCACTGCTCCTTTCGCAACAACCCTGTGAGATAGGTTGAGCTGAAAGAAAATTATTAACCTAAGGTCAAGTCACCCAAGAGGATTTATGGCTGAGAAAGGATATGTACCCTGATCTCACTCAATCTAGGGCAACACTTTGAACACTACACCAAAGAGAATGAAATATGGCCCCTTCCCTGCAATCTGGTGCCTATAATTCCATCACCTAGTTCTCTGTAATGTGTAGAAGAATAGCCAGTTTGAACTCCAAGAATCAGGAAATGACTGACATAGGAAATGTTATTGGGAGCCAGGAATCCATCAGAAGTGACATTACACATGTCCAGAAAACACAGAAGAAATAAACTTGCATAACCAAAAAAAGCTGCTGCATTGGAGCTAGTCAGTGCACATGTATTAATATTTTGGCACATCTGAGGGCCAAGTCAAGATCTGCCAGGCGTTATTAGCACATGCTAGTGCCATTTGTTTATGGTATCTGCCTGATGGTGAAAGAGAGGTGCAAACTCCTATATCTTGAGGCAATTGTTGGCCTCAGTCCTAAATACATTCACTGGATTCAGGCCAATTCTGCCGGGCTTTCTCCCAATTGAAATGTACTGAGGATTAGAGGGCTGGAGATTTAGTGGAAGGAGATAGTCAAAGGTTGTAAGATTCAAGGTGTATCTATAACAGACATTTGCTATAGTCATCAGTACACTTGATCCTTAGTTGCCTCCTTTCTCAAGAGTGAAATAGTCAAAAATGCTATCTGATCTCCATGATAGTTATTAAAATCCAAGGTCTAGTGACTGTCCTGAATAAATATGGTCACAGAATTCTGATCAGTGTAATTCATCCATTCTTACAAGAGTCTTTTCCCCAAAAACTCAATTTCCATTTATTCCAAGACAGACGGCTTCAAAATCTTGAATATGTGAGTCAGGTATAGCAAACACTGATACATCTTCCAAAGCCTGCAGGCAATTTAGAAGAGGGGGGGAAATGGTCACTCAGGTTTGAAGAACTGCCTCATTTATTTAATAACTCTGAAAACCACATGACAGTTGTTAGTATCACACCAAGAAAGGCTGTTTTCTCCAACTTTTTGGTAGTGGACAACACTGAAGTGCTTTTGATATATCCTGGTATAAGATAGATAAGATAGAGCTACATCTGGAGAAGTCTAAGAGCTTTTCTTTAACACTCTTCTGATCAGAGAAAGTCAAGGTCGGCTGAATTCATGGCCTGTGGGGGAGGACGTGCCATGCACAATAGCAGAAGAAAGATCTGTCTGGAGCTCTGGAAACAATTTAAATGAAGTCATGCAGAGTTAAATTGAAAATATTTAATGCCACATTATCCTTCCATTTAAGTCAAGAGGCTGGAGCAGTAACTGCTTTAACTGGCTGGCTTTGAGAAACTTCACTCCTCAGTTTTTTGCTAATTTCAATTTTCTTGGGATTCTTTCATGCAACTGTCAGTTTAATTCATGCTTTTGTCCTCACTTAAGCTCTAATTAGTACTTGTGCAGTATTCCTCGTTTTTGTTAAATCTTCCCTGTGTAGAAATGTCCTCTTTTTTTGGAGGTTGTACTATTAGATGAGACGGAGTGTCTGGACTCGCTTTGGTTGAGCTTCAGGCCCTACATTTTATTTTGAAAATTACTTAGTTGGTCTGATTGATTAGCAAGAGTTGCCAACCTCCAGGTGGGGCCTTGATACCTCAAGTATTATAATTGATCTCCAGACAACAGAGATCGTGGCCTCTGGAGAAAATGACTGCTTTAGCAGGTAGATTCTATGGTTCTGTACCCCACTGAGGTTCCTTCCCTCCCCAGTCTCCACCCTTCCCAGGAGCCACACCCAAAATATTCAGGTATTGCCCAACCTAGAGCTGGGAACCCTATTAACTACCTATGCCAGGAGAGAGAGACAAAGGGGATGTTATCCGATTGATTTCACTAGATTTCAGCTGCTTTTGATACCATCAACCGTCCTTCCAGAACACCTACCAGGAATGAGAGGAAGGGGTCTACACACTCTGTGGACTCACTCCCAGAAAGTTATGCTGGGGGATTTTAGACAAGCTCCCTGACAGCTCTGCCATATGATTTCACAGGGCTCAGTTTTTTAAGAGCTATGTGAAACCATTCTCTGAAATCATTTGGCAATTTGAGGGCGAAGTATCATCATTTCCCATTTCTTCTTCTTCTCATAGGATTCAGGTGGTGCAGTCAATGTTCTGGACAGGCATTACTAGAGGCAATAGTGGGGGCTGAGTGAGGGTTCTGAAGTGGATCCAGCCAAGATGGAGGTGCTGTTCATTTAGGAGAGTGTTCTTCAGACCAGATTAATTGCTTCATGCTCATTTGGTTGAGACAGTAGGATCAGTTTGGGTGTGTTTTTGGACTGGCCCCGTCTTTGTATGCCCAGGTGACCTCTGTGGTTTCCAGTGCCTTTTACAAATTTTATTGAGTACATCAGTCATACCTTTTCCTGGAAAGGAATGTCTTGACAACAGTTCTTCGTACTTGGATCAGATCAAGCCATGATAACAAATGGTACACTGTAGTGGTGCAGTTGTTGAAACATTTCAGAAATCACATCTAATCCAAAGTATTATGGCAAAACTGTTAACGTTAAATACTGTTACTTCTGCATTGCAAGGTCTATATTGGCTTCTAGCTTGTTTCTGAACACAAGTTATAGTTATTGACTTTGGTCTATAAGTAGCCTGGGTCAAAGACAGCTGAAGGATCATCTCAGGTCATTTCTGCACAATCCAAATATCCCAGGTTGGACAAGGGAAATATCCTGGTTTGGTCAAGAGGTTTACATGGTTCCCGGTCCAAAAGCAGGTTTGCCCCATAATATTTCCCTCATCCCAGGATTTTCAAAAATTGCCAATTTGGCAGTTCTTTTGAAAAATCACGTATTGAACCTGCTACCATGCAAACACCAAGGGAGCAGAAACAGTTCATTTTTCCCACCTAGCCACCTGATCTCACCAGAGACCCGCCAAGCTAATCGCATGGTAGTGGGGATTGTTACATTTCTTGAATCCGAGATAGGCCTAGATGTCTTCACTGGAAACATGCTGCTGTGGGGAGATTGAAACCTCGATGAAAAGGTGCAGTTTATTTTCAAACTTGGTTTGATCTAAATTGAATTTCCTGGTGGGGATTCGGCCTATGAGTGATTGGCGTGTACGGACAATGATGACTGACACAAGTGGTGATGCCATTGTTGGGATCTACGAAGGGAGCTCTGCCAAGTGACCAGGGACAGGTGTCACCCGGAAGGAGGCAGAAACCACGGACCTGCTTGGGATCTGGGGTGAGTGAGCAATCCAGTAGGCCCTTACCAAGAGCTATAGGAACATGGATGTTTTTGAGAAGGTGTTTGCGGACATGAGGAGTTGTGGTCACAGCAGGACTGCCGTCGAATGCCTCACCAAGACCAAGACACTGCAGTGAGAATATAAGCATGTTGTGCAACGCAACAGGGTGATGGGTAACAATAGGGTGATTTGCCCCTTCTATGAGGAGCTTGAAAGGATTGTCAGGGAAGACAGGAACATCAGGAGGCCCCTGATCATGAGAGCCACACAGTTTCGAGTGGATGAGAGGCTATTGCCCCCAGCTCCCCTCGCCCCAGAATCGGAGGAGCTCTTCACAACGATAAATGAGGTGGACATTCACCCTCCTCCAAGCCCCCTTGACTTGGGTAAGCAAAATCTGTGGGAGAGGGTCCCTCCATATGTCACCCCAAGGTGTCCTGTCATAGTCGTTGTTGCGCAAGGTTGGACATGGGTTGCCCAAAATGTTAGTTCTTAATGTGAATATTTCAGGGGAGGTCAACAAGAAAAGGTGGCCTCCCCGCCCTTTCGTATGAAAGACAGAGCTGAAACTGCTAAAATGGGCAGCCCTGTCCTGTCCAAAGCTGTGCTGGCCCCAATGGTGTCTGGCAAAGCATGATGCCCGCCTGAAAGCATGAAACCCCCCCCCCATTCTCCCTCTGCCACCAGCCACAATTTCACCGGTGATGGGGCACGCAGAATGGCAGGGTCATGTTTGATGCCACCCCCGTTCATGTTCAATAGGTTCAACAGAGAATCTCCTGGCTCACAAAACATGCTCCTGCCCAAAAACTGCAGATCAGGTGTAAAGGCAGTTGCTAGCAATTCAAATTCAAAAGGCAGGGTCGAGACATTAATTCAAGCTGCCACCCCGAAACAACAGCCAATCAGAATGCACACAGAGGATGTTTGTGCTTGCGCCAATAAACTTGCGGTGTAAATACAAAAGCCCCATTCTTGTGCGAAACAAACTGGAGTATTTCCTCCCAGTCTTCATTTGATTCCTTCACAGTAACGGGCAGGCATGCAAAGGGAGAAACCACAATAAAATAGACTCAGATTTTAAAATACCGACTGTAATCTGGTATAATTGTGCCGTGAAGAAACGGCCTCAATTTACATAAATCTGCCCATTGTCTGTGATCTTCCTCAGACACTCTGGCCCTTTCTGCACCGCAATGGTGCTGGGGTGCGTTGACATAAACAATGCCGACGCACCCCCCTGGGACCGTCGCCAAACGCCTACCTTGTCTCCTGGCTTCCAGCTCATCGCAGAAGCCAGGGGACATGCCCCCGCAGCCTGGAGCGACGGCTCTGGAGTCGCAGGCCAGGGGGGGCGTGTCCCCTGGCCTCTGCGACAAGCCGGAAGCCAGGAGACAAGGTAGGCATTTGGGAAAGGGGGGAAATGGCGCCTTCCAGCTGCTGCCGTTCGCACGGCAGCGTTTGGAAGCTGCTGTTTCCAAAATACCTCGCTCAGGGAGCAAGGTTCAGAAACAACGCCGTGCGATCCCCTCCCCAGGGGCGCTGTTTTTAGTGTCCCTGGGTCGCTGTATTCCGCTTGTGCGGAAACAGCCTCTGACTACTCCAGTGCCCGAAATGATCTAGCAATGGGGTCCTTTTGATGGCAGCACTGTGCTTCTAAAATAATCTTACCCAAGAGATGTGGCTGGAGCCATCTTTTTTTGCATTCAGATGCCAGGTTTTCTGTTTTGTTCAGCTTTGGGTAGAGTGTTTCATTTCTAATTGGATATTTTACTTGGTTCTGTTTTCTGTTGAATACTTTTTGGCTTTGGTAATTAACCTGATTCTCTGTGGTGTATTTCCCTGCTACTATTTTGCTACTATGATTTATTGACTGTGCTTTTTTAATTGGCTTGGGGCATTGTTGCTGCACATTTAGTGTAACTATATTTTAACTAACTTTTGTTTTATTGCTTTTGTTGTAAGTTTTTACCTACAGCGTAGAGCATTTTGGACAGCTTAATTGAAAAAGCAGAATATAAATAATCTGAATAAACAAGCAAACTATTAACTATACCAATCCAGTCTTTTCTCTACTCAAAAGTTTAAGATTATTACAGTGACAGTTTTAATTTGAAGGGTAGCTTTTCAGGTCATATTACTCCACTGCATGTGCCTAGATCCAGAATTCTCAGAATATCTGGCAAGCTTTCCAGAGAAGGCTGTTGCTAGAGGAACAGCAAGATGAAAGCAGCATGTGCACACATAGAGATACCAAGCACACAGATACCAAAGTTGGGAAACATTTACTTAGCTGAGGGGATCAGGAAGCAGAAAGATCATGCTCCACTCTTCAAGAAGCTGAATATTAATGTCTGAAATTCTGGATACTATTGTCTTCCAGAGCCAGATTTGTATGATTCATGAGCAACACACCGTTTTGTAATATCTAGATGTATAATATGTATATTTTATATCCTTTTTGAGGTCACAGTGGCTAGGATGTGCACAGTATCCCAAGCGTGGCTACAACACAGTCCAATCTGTAAGCCTTATGATACTGGCTATTTTGTTTTCAGACCTTTTCCTAAGAATACTAGCACAATATTTGTCCTTTTAACACTATTTCATGCTGAGTTACTCCTACACGAACACACACACACAACACCTCTCAAAAAGACTAAGGCCGTTTCCGCACGGGCATTAAATGGCAGCCTGCAGACGGTAAAAACGCCGTCTCCAGGCCGCCATTCACACAGGGGGCGCAGCTGCAACGCAGCCGCGCCGCCCTTGTGCCGCCCGCCCGGCCTGAAGCCGGCGTTTCCCCAGAGCGCTTCCCAGCGCTCTTTTTGGGGAAACGCCGCCGTGAAGCCGCTGCCGAAACGGCAGCAGCTTCAGCGCCTCCCCACCCGGCACTTACCTTGTCCCCGGGCCTCCGGCACGTCGCCGAGGCCTGGGGACCATACCCTCGTCGGCTGCGGTAGCGCCAGGGCCAGGGGGACGTGTCCCCAGGCCTCGGCGACGCGCCAGAGGCCCGGGGACATGCCGGGTTGGCCGGGCGCCGGCGCTCCATGGGGCCGGCTGCCTGGCTGTTCCCAGGACCGTCCGTGCGGACAGTCCCAGCGTCGTCGGGTTGGCGTCAGAAACGCCAACCCGGCCGTTTCCGCCTTCGTGCGGAAACGGCCTGATTCATATGACAAATAATTAACTGCCAGAGGGTGTGGAAATAGCTGCTGAGTTAGATTACTTTATCCCAAGAGGATTTGATGAATTCATTAGGTCTCAGTGGCTGTTAGGCAAAATGGAACTTCCATATTGAGAGGCCACAAGATACTTCTGAATGGAAGCTGCTGAAGGAAAGCAGAGGAGGAGGCCTAAAGACTACAGGAGACATCTGGCTAGCCATTGTGGAAACAGAGACAGAGGCACAGTTTTTGCACGGTCAAAATATCCTGGGGTGAGCACAGAAAATATCCCTGTGCAGCCGGGAATTCCGCATGGTTCCTGAAGCTGCACAGGGTCTGCCCCGGTATTGCCCTACTATTTTTCCTTTGCCCCACAACTTTCAAAAATTGTCAGTTTGGTGGTTCTTTTAAAAGATCCCGGGGTGACTCCGCTGCCATGCAAACACCACAGGAATAGACCCGGTATATTTTTCCCGTTCCCTCTTGCCTTTGGAGCTGGTGAGCCTTGGATCATGCAGGGGAAAGCTAAGTAATTTGTTCACAGTAAATTCCCTTTACCCTATCACTGTGTCATATAATGAAAACCAGGTTTTCCTGTTTCCTGAGTGTCATAATGCTAACTGAGAACTGGCATTGTTGCCCCCAACATTATATTTTGTAGGTTTCTTGTTTTCTTAAAGTCTCCCATGAACTCACATGAAGCTGCCTTGTACCAAGTCCACCACTGGGCCATCTGGCTCAGTATAGTCTCCTGTGACTTGCGGTGGCTCCCCAGGGTATTGTGCACAGATCTTTGTATCACTCTGTATCTTTGTATCACTTACTGCCTGATCCTTTTATCTGGAGATGCCAGGGATTGAACCAAGAACTTTCTGCATCCAAAGCAGATACCCAGAATATCTGGCAAGCTTTGTCATGTATTTGTCATGCTCAAATTATGTATTTATCATGCTCAAATTAGGCAACATGGTGGAAAATAACATGACCTGGCCTACAGTGTGTTATTCTTTGGTATAACTTGACTGGGACTGTGGGGAAAAAAGAGGTAACATTTTCTCCCATGCATTACTTTCCTGACTTCAAATAACCCTCTAGACCTGCTGGTTTCCCCACTAGGGAAAACATATCAGCTTTATTGTACCAAAGCAAAACAGATAGTCCAGCCAGACAGTCATGTTGGATCTTCTGTTTCTCATATCATTTAACCCTTTCATAGGTAACCAGGCAGCCTTTCCTCCAAGCTGCTTATAGACCTTGCTTAGATCTTACAGCCAGTCATCAAAAGATGGGACAGGTCAGTCTGCCTTTTACTTGGTCTGCCCACACTCTGTGTATTGGGCTGGAATGAGCATTACCAGTTCTCCTAGTGGAGCTGTGCTTGGGTTGAAAAGTATCTTTTCTTGACTTCCCATGTTTGCTCTAGGACCATGCACTAGAACTGCACTGATTTTACATTAATATTGTAATTCCCTGGTTTATTACACCTGACCATTCTATAGCCACACTGCCGACTATTGAACTATTGTTGCTCTGCCAAAGACATTCATCTCCTGATTGTCTTGTGCACACTAGGAATCATGGTAGCGCAGTATCCAATGATGTGTGAATTCAGCTTAGCAGACACAAAAATGAAGGTCTGATATCCTCTAAGCAATTTGACATACTTCACTGTGCAGTTCTAGAAGAATTGTGCAAATGACCATTGGAGGCTAGACTGGAAACCAGAGGCATAGCAAGGGGGGGAAACGCCCGGTGCACTGGTGTGACTTCTGCCCCTGCCCCGGAATGCCCATCCTGCCCCAGAACGCCCCCACCATGCCCCAGGAACGCCCTCGCCACACCCCCACAGGGGCACGTGCACTCCCTGCCCCCTTGGAGCTATGCCTCTGCTGGAAACAGGCACCTTTCCACTGAGGAAACCGCTACTGTGTGGTTCCCATCATTTGTTTCTCTTTGAGCAGATGACAGGCATCGTCAGATAAATGAACTCTTGATTGCTTCCTAAACTTTTAATAGGGATCAGTTTTAATTGCTCTTTCAATAGCAGTGGAAGGATTTGATAACTCAGCAGATATTTAAAACGAGCTTGCACCTTCATCGTACTGCTCTGTTTGCTTCACTGTGCTATTTTTATACCCTACTGATGTAGAAGGGAAGAAGATTTTTCACACGATTCTATATTTATTGTTGCCATCTCAGACTGCACTCCTAAACACAGCTACTTGGAAGTAAGGTTTCTGCTGAATAAACAAGTCTGGGATTTAGAGATTATAGGAACAGGTATACTTAGAGGTAAATCCCATTTGTTCAGTAGGGTTTAATCCCAGGCAGCCTAGATTTACCAGACATCATGACCTGATTCAGAGAGTTTGGGGTGTTCTCTTTGTTTTTTCCTGCTAAGGGATTTTAAGGGATATGATGGGAGTTTATCTGCCGAACTCTTGTGTGACACCTAAAAAGCCATGATGGAAAGCAAACAGAACCCAGAAGAGGGCCTTTGTTGGCAAACGTCTACATCAAACTGTCTGTTCCTTGATTTGTGCCTTCTATTTCCAGGTTAAAAGGTTGCTATCTCCAGGTTGCTATCTCCAGAACTTCTGGAGATTTGGGGGTGAGGCCTGAGGCAGACAGGGATCCCAGTGGGCTTCAATGCCATAGAGTCTACCCTCCAAAGCTTCCATTTTCTCCAGGGAAACTGATTTGTGTAGTCTAGAGGTAATCTCCAGGTCCTACCTGGAGGCTGACATCCATAATGCCTTTCCTCAGACTCTTCTTCATGGGTCATCAAGCTCTGGTCTTTCTGGTATGATCTCTTAATATTTTGGGAGGTGGTGGTTAAGAGAGGATGTTTCATCTTCATCTTTTCAGATGGTCTCACTTAGTGGCCAACCAGTTATTCCAGAGGACCAGCAACGGTGCTTAGAAGCTGCAGCTTTCCCCCAATGTTGCCTTCTAGAGCTGATGTTCAGAGGTTTGCTACCTCTGGATATGGAGGTTCTCTTCAGTCACAGTGGGTAGTAGCTCCTTCCATAAATCTGTTTGAAAAAAAACCCTCCTTTTAAGGCTATCTATGGTTGGAGCCATCACTACTTCCACTAGTAATGAATTGCATAATTTAATTGTACAGTGAGTAAAGTTGCATTTCCTTTTGGCTGTCCTGAGCCTATTTCTCAACAACTTCATTGGGTATACCCAAGTTCTGTGGGAAATGAAGAAAACTATCCATTTTCTTCACTCCATGCATACTTTTCTAAACCTTTGTCATGCCTTCTTTTTCTAGACTGAAAAATTCCAGGTTCTCCTCATTGGGAAGGAGCTCCAATCACCTAATCCTCCGGGTTTGCCATCCTTTGTACTTTTCCCAGTTCTGTGATATATTTTTTGAATACAACCATTAGAATTGCAAACAGTACTGCAAATGAGGTTACACCACAGTTAAGTAGAAGGGCATTACAGCACCTGGCCTCTTTTTTCCTTGCCTGCTGAGCTCAAATCACTGGCCTCTAGTCACTCCTCTGTGGTATCAGGTTCTCCTCTGCCAGTTTTGAAAGCTAGCCTCTACTCCCTTTTTAGAAATGGACCTGCCTCCTGGTGCAGTGGTTAAGAGGAGTGGAGAACCGGGTTTGACTTTCTACTGCTCCACATGAGTGGTGGACTCTTATCTGGTGAACTCAGTGATGAAGGGAGGGAAAACTGTGCCTGGGACATGAACTGTCCACACGCCCCCTTCTCTTGTGGGGCACAAATTCAACTCTTCTTCACGATTGGTCCTTTCTCCTACTTCTAGGCTGGCATCTGCAACCAACTAGTACTTGTCAATGATGCCACTTCTGAACTCCCCTAGCTGCCACGGCATGGGTTATGTCCCCTGCAGGATCAAGTCAGGCCACAGGCAAATAAGACCTCTGCTTCTGGCCATAGAAGCCAAAAGAGTTTGGGCAAGGCCAGCAAAATTTTCCAGTGAGGTTTCAGACATTCTTGACTGTTAAGCTATAAATGCTGTTTTAATTGTCAATATAATATCAGTCATATTTACAGTGTACCAGACGCTACAGAAATAGCAGATAGTGTTTTCCAGCAAATTGCTGCCTGGTATCCCACTATGCTGACTGTTTCACAGCAATCAGAAGAATCACATTTTTGCCCATAGAACCTTTTACTGGCACAGCCTGTGGAGCTAAAAATAATGGCAGGATTCATTTTGCAGAAGGTCTGTCACCCACAATGATGGCGAGAATGTATATTGCTTTAGTCACTCTGAAATCTGAATAACCCTAACAAATTGTCTCCATCTTACATGTTTTTTAAAATCCTGTTCTATTTGCAATCTCTTTCTGTTAGATTGACCTCTGTGCAACGAATTGGTTTTGAGTTATGAGAGATTGGAAAAAAAACCCTGAATTTGCTAAAAGCGACAGCAGCCCAAAATAGGCTGTTAAATATAACCTGTTAAATATAACCTGACCAAACCATCTTTTCTATGGACTGACATTAAGCATGAGAAACTTCATATGGACATATAGAATGCCCAAAAATGGTCAACCTCAGTAGTGAATCAAGCAGGGCAGCCTCTAGTTATTTCAGTGGGTTCTGCATGAGAACCACAGGCTGTGCTATCCCCATTTCAATAAATGCAGAAGCAGTGCCTTCTGGGTGACCTCTTTTAAATGGATGTCTTCTAAGGCTCTGGGTTCAGATCACCTCCTTATTGGAAAAATCTTATCCTCTGTGAAACATAGGAGAGGGTTGTTGTTGTTTTTCTTGCCTTGACGATGAGTCAGGAAGTTGGGGCATGCATGAGCACTACTAAAGGTTCTCACAGAGACATCCTAAACAAAGCTACATATTTTTAAGAAGAGTGTGTCTCCATTTAGAATTACACTGTTGAGCAGAGGACCATGGGGCTAAGGGGAAATGGATTTCTTTATTTTAAAAGATGAGCCCATCACAGAACTAAACCTCATACAGTGGACATCAATATGATGTATTTCACAAGATTATGACCCACAGAACTTTGTGTAGTGAACACCTCTGAATAACATACATTTTGATCAGGCATTCCTACCCCCACATTTTGTATGAGGAGCCAAATATGCTTCTGATACACTGGTAGATTAAAGTTAGCCTGAGAGAAAAGTTTTGGCAGCAGCATGCAATGTTTCCATAGCTGCCTCTAGGGATACAGCCAGGTTTTTTCTTTACTTTGTACTGAAGTCTGACAAGCTGTAGACACTTTCTTTCCCACACACATTCTTATACATAACACGCACTATTTTTTAATTAAGATATATCTATTTTAAAAAATCATATATGCAAAATAAAAAAACAACCACCACCACCAGTATACAACATAAATGTATATTATTCTAACACAAGTGTGGGTATTTGTAGCATTTGCATACATAAATGACAAGCTATAGTGAGACAGACCACCATTTCATCTAGCCCACTTTTACCTATTCTGAGATCAACTCTCTGGCGTCTCTTTTCCAGTCAAGCTACCTGAAAACATTTTCAGTGGAGATGTCATAGAATTAACTCCTACGTAAAGCACAGTTGCTTAATGATGCAGTTATTTTCCTTATTCAAAGTCTTGCCCACAGGAGATTCTGTCAATGAAAGTAACTGATTGGACTCTGTTCTTTCTCTACCATATAGTGCAACAAACCTCCCTCCAGTATGATCTTCTCTGCCCTACTATAGATTTTTATCTCCAGGGATAACAGTATCCTATTGATTTTTAACTGTTCCACCAGGTTTCTGATGTGCCCAGTATATCTTGAGTCTCTTTCTTTTCCAGGTTCTTGTCCTAGTTCAGCCTCCTCAGCATTTATTTATTCAAAACATTTACATCCCAAGATTTACTTCTGCAAAGTGTATGCCTCCAAGGTGACTATATAAACCATAAACTTCATCCCTCTTCTTTTCTCTGTAATTTTTCTGAGCACTTTAGGCTTTTCACATTTGTTTTGTTTTTGACTGACTGTTCCAGTTTGGTCATTGTGTACTCTTTATTCCTACTTATAAAGCTAAGAGTGCAGAATGCATGAACAAGAGAAATGACAGAGAGAAAAATATATATTACTGAAAAATGCACATGGAGGTGAAGGGAAGGAGGAAAATCAAGGCTCGGGTTGTCTTTCCTTTGTGCTCTAAGGGTCATTCCGTACGTTCCAACTTGGCTGATAAGTAGAGCAAATGAATCAGAATTAAATTTGGCTCTTTCATATAGCCCCTCCCCTCTAATTTGGAATTTCCTTCCACCTCTATCCCATCGTTTACTGTGGTTCAGTGCTGCATCTAACTGACATTAACCATAGTTGACACAACTCTGGTATTGCTCTGAACCCATCTTTCAAAATGCACAATGTGTACATGAGAAGGAGAAATGGGGTGTGGGGGAGTAAATATTCAGTCAGTTCCTTTTCCCTTAACCCTAATTAACTGCCAAGCTAACATTGCACCCTAGAAGGGCTCTCCAGAACTCAAGGTAATTTATCCTGGCATTTTTGTTGCTATTTATAATTTTATCCAGTGAACTCAGACCCACCATGTGTGCAAACAATGCTTAAGAGAACAAAAAACTGCATAAAGGGACTCAGATTCTTGATAGTTTATAACTGAGATTGTCCACCAGGGTCCTGATTTTCACCAAATGGCCAAGGAGGATGTAGATCTAACATGTAAATATACACAGTCTCACAAAAATATGTTAGTAGATTGTATATTCCTCCACCACCAAATTCAACATGCTGGACCTTCTTTGTTGTAGAATGCTGTACCTGGGTCCTAGTGCCTACCTTGCCCGGCTTCCCACATCCATTTGAAAGTCTGATGATAATCGTTCAATGAACTAGAAATGCTTTTGTATCAAAGGACTATGTTCAATAATGCACAAAATGATGTTTTTGACAATGAATGATAATGCTCATAATTGTTTGGGACTACATTCTAATGTGGAAGCATAGAATTTTTTCAGTTGAAGCACCTTAACTGAGAGTACTAACACCTTTTTCTGAGACAGAGTATAGTTTCTTTAATTCTTCAATTCTGTCTCTTTAAGTTCCATCCATTTTGGCTGAGATACCTGCAAACAATAAAGGCTAGCCGGCTTGGCTATTTCTTTTTCTGCTAATTATTGGGGATGCTTCATCCTTTATGCTTAGATGGTTTGAGAATGTTGATCCTTCATCTTCTGACATTATATTTTTGGGCTAGATGCCTTGATACCTTCTGCATATGTAAGAATGAATTATGTGAATTTATTTAGTTTATTAAGTTCCTTTATGTATAATGAATTTTAATTGGCATTGTAATGTGGTCCCTGCAGAATTGTTGTGGCTGAAGAAGGCTAAGGTTGAAAGCGTTTAACTTACCCGGGTTAACACTACTGATATCTATATGATGTTTATATGTGGCCAGCTTATGAATGGCCAGTTTATCTCTTTACATAATATCGAGGTGAGATCTGACAACTGGAGTACTTCAAGCCTCTTTCATCATTACAACTGAATTGCAAGGATTTCACTGAAGAGAGATTATTTATACAGAGACTTATTATCTTTTGTGCATATTTTGGTATCCTTTTTCTGTCAATTAGTGTTGTTCATGTATTGCATCATTGTTTCCATTGTTGATATTTGGGTTATTGGATATAGTGCTTTTAATAATTTCTATTGAAGTTTATAGTTATATTGCTGTTCTTTTGAGCCAGGCAGAGTAATTTTTCCATACTGTTTCTGGCTCATTCTTTATGTTACAGAGCATAGTTTTCCCCACAATCCCATAATCCTGTTGACATTAATTCAAGAAACCATGGTCCAACCAATAGTACTACTGATGCCTCTATTACTTGATCTATATCTAAACTGGAGTCCAGGTTAGATTGAACTACAGGAACTTTAAACAGAGCTAGAGATCTGTGAAAGAAATTGGGGAAGCTCAAAATGGTTATCCTGAATTAGAAACAGGGCAACTGTTTCTGCAGGACCTAGGAGTCCAACAGGGCAGCTCAGAAATTTTCAGACAAAATCATAGAGTGGGAATGTACCATATAGGCCATCTAGTCCAGCCTCCTGCTGAATGCAGGATAATCCTTGTCAGGAGATACTGGAGATACTGCCACAGGAGGTGGTGATGGCCACTAACCTGGATAGCTTTAAAAAGGGCTTGGACAGATTTATGGAGGAGAAGTCGATCTATGGCTACCAATCTTGATCCTCCTTGATCTCAGATTGCAAATGCCTTAGAAGACCAGGTGCTCAGGAGCAGCAGCAGCAGCAGCAGGCCATTGCTTTCACATCCTGCACGTGAACTCCCAAAGGCACCTGGTGGGCCACTGCGAGTAGCAGAGTGCTGGACTAGTTGGACTCTGGTCTGATCCAGCAGGCTAGTTCTTATGTTCTTATGAGAGGGCCTCCAGGGGCCTTCTCTGCCACTTAAGGCAGAGGCTTAGGGAAGAGTGTGAAGTTCTGGGTTGTTTACAAGGTCATGTAGATATATGCTCAGATTGTGTCAGAGTCTTTTTCTTCAAGGAAGCCCTGTGTATATTCTTCTCAAATTGTATGGTATGTGGGAAAGATCAGAGAACCCATTACAGCCAAGGCAGTATCTACTTCTCCCTCATCAGCAGACATTCCCTCTTCAACTAAGCCCAACATTCATTGCAAAAAGCTTTTGCAAATGAAAGCAAACAGCCTGATACTGTACATGGGATCTAAGACAGAGAACTGGCTAGACATGAACAGGGAATGGGTGTTGATTTGATTTTAAGGGCTGCAGCATAGACAGGGCTTATATGTAAATTGCATTCAAATCTCCTCTCTTCCCCCCGCCCCCTACTTTAACACAGCACAGATTTAAAAAAACAACTGAGGCATCTTAATTATTTTCCATGCAGAGAGGAGTTGGCTTCTGTTACCTAACCGGGGCCCGGACCCTGTCAATGCCACCTGCTTTTACGAACTGCTGATAAACTGATTTAAGTCTCCAGGCATCTTAATGCTGTATTTGACACAGCACTAAGAACTGCTCATTCACTCTCTGTACACAAAGGAAGATTTGTTTTCTCTTTTAATCCCAGTTCAGAATGGTCACTGTCTAAATACACAGCTGGTTAAAACAACACACAGTAAGGGGTTTGCACAGCATTTCACATCCAACAGCAGCTGTTTCGGATGGAAATATCACTCATGGGGAAACATATTTATTGGGAATAAGAATGTTTGCCATTTAGCTAGGAGTACCATTTCTGCATAAACTATTCCCAAGAAACTACTGATTTTCTTGGAGAAAAGTTCTGTAAAGTTTGAAAAGTTGCACACTACATATCTGGTTTTTGATTCTCCAGTTTGTAAATATCTTACATGAGAAATTCACCTGAGAACATCACACAACCACCCAAGAAGGTTTAGACTGTTTCCTCCCCAGTTCTTTTTCTTTGCTAGTGTGACTTAGAACAGTGCCAGGTACATCAGTGGGGTTCTAAACAATAATTATATTTGTACCAAATTCCAGGAGCTCAGATCACTCTGGAGGCCAGGCAAGTTGCCACCACAAGGGATAGCGACACACTAACAGAGCTTTTGGCATTATTTCAAAGACATTATTTCTGGTAGCTCCTCTAGCAGATCATTCCAAATAGATGGGGCAGCCACTAAAAGGGCTGCAGATCCAATACTGATCAGATGAACCTCTTGCAGAGAGAACCTCAAATAGGCCATATTGTGCAAATCTAAGCTGATAAGTAGGTCGGTATAGAGAGAAACAATGCTTCAGGTAAATGGGACCAAGAAGGACTTTAAACAAAACTAGCATGTGGAAACTGATATGAAGCCAAGGCAGTTGATATAAAACCAAATTTGTTACGTAACCATTGTACAAACCTGTTTTCTAAACCCCAAAATGCCACAGCCTCTTACAGTTGGTACTAGCTACAGGTTTCTGAGTTACCTTCAAAAGGCATAGGCACATTGCATTGCACTAATACAGCCTGAGGTTATGGAAGCATGGTTCATAAAGTCAAAGTCAAAGTCAAGGAAAGAGTAGAGCTTTAGAGCCATAGGCAAATGATAGAAAGCTCTCCTGATAACCTCATCCTACTTCTCAAAGAGTAAGCACCCCAGGGCCTTGACTTGATGGGATACAGTCAGCTCAAGCTTGGGTTTGTCTGTCTACTGAAGAACATTTGCTTTCACAATCAATGAGTATTATTATTAGTACTACAGTTCTGCTTCCTTTGAAGAAACTGAGATTTACATTGTATAGATTATTTCGCAGTGGTTTCCAGAGGTTATCAGAATCTGGCAGCAGTGTCCATATTGTCCCTTGAGTATTTTGATTTGTGTCCACACTTCCACTTTTCTAGCCTTGACAGCAAGGTGAACTGACAGTGCACAACCATACCTAAAATCTGTTGAGGCCAGGCTGCAGTTCTTGGCAATGAAATTTTATGACCAAAGTCACATAAATTTTATGACAAATCACATAAATAGAAGATTTTGTGCAAGCAGGATATGTCGGCATCTCGAAATCTTAGTACAGTTTTATTTTCTAATATTATGTAGCTCTTGTGATTGTGAAGAACAACAACAAAAACCTTGCAATCTGTCAAAAATGTAAGTGATATAGGATTGGCATCCCAAGAGTATCTGCAAACAACCTGCAGTACTAACCAACAGATCAGAGTTATCCTATCCATATTGATGAATAAATCTCATTAAGAGATTCTGCCTTATCATTCTGGGAGAAAGAATCCACTTTATTCTGCAGTCATTCCTGCACATACAAAGTCAGTACATCATGGAAAATGCTAGACTAGAACCCTTCTCTCAAACTTTTCTGGTTGCAAGCATAAGTACAAGGGGAGGAACAGAGGCTGAATTCCCACTGAAAATTTAATCTAGATACAACCAAGTTTCAAAAAAAATCAGCACCTTTTCATCCAGGTTCCAACATCCTCACTGCAACATGTTTCTAGGGAAGTCGTCTAAACCTGCCCCTTGGGAGAATGCCTGCTGTCAGGGGTGCAATTGTTAAGCTAGCAGCATCAAAATTTCAGAGTATCTTTAAGCAACCCTTCTGATTATACCACCCAGGTTTGGTGAAGTTTGGTTTATGGGGGCCAAAGTTATGGACTCTCAAATGTGTAGCCCCCATCTATTAGCTCCCACTGGAAACAATGGGGCACCACTTTTGGGAGTCCATAGCATTGGGCCCCCTTGACCAAACTTTACAAAACCTGGGTGGTATCAGTAGGAGCCTCTCCTGATGATATAACCCAGGTTTTGAAACATTTGGTTCATGGGAGCCAAAGTTATGGACCCTCAAATGTGTAGCCCCCATCTCATATTAGTTCCCATTGGAAACAATGGGACTCCCTTTGGGAGTCCATAACTTTGGACCCCCTCAACCAAACCTCACCAAACCTGGGTGATATCATCAGGAGAGTCTCTGAACAAATCCCTGACATTCTGGTGCTGCTAGCCTAAAACCAGTGCCCCCTGCAAGCCAAAAATTGAAAAAACACAAAAAAATACAAAAACCCACAAACGGGGGCGGAGCTTCGGACATGTAAGGCGAGGGGGGTTGATCATCCAGAATTACAACTAGTCACCAGACTGGAGAAAAGGGCTGCTTTTGAGGGTGGACACTATGGCGTTATACCATTCTGGGGTCTTTCCCTTACCCATACCTCACCCTCCCCAAGCTCCACCTCAAGAGCTCCAGGAATGTCCCAACTGAGAGTTGGTAACCCTACATGAGATGAAGCAATAGTTGGCTACTGACTGAAAAGCAGTGCTCTCGTAGAATCATAGAGTTGGAAAAGACCACAAAGGTCATCCAGTTCAACTCCCTGCCATGCAGGAGCACACAGTCTGTTCAAAAACCTCCAAATAAGGAGACTTCATCACCCTCTGAGGTGGCGTATTCCACTGTTGAACAGCCCTTACCATCAGGAAGTTCTTCCTAATGCTTAGGTGCAATCCCAATGCTGAAAACTGTCATAAAGCATACTGTTCAATATTGCAATAACTCACAACACAGCATCTCAGTCAAAGACTGGTTAGGGCTTAAAACTGCCATTAGTCTATTTGGTGGTGCTATAGACTCCCTCTGGGTAAACATGCAGGGAAACGAAGTGGATGCTTGTCTTCATTTGACTAATCCACAAATAATAACTAACCTTGGAATGGATGAGCAGGCA
Source organism: Sphaerodactylus townsendi (assembly GCF_021028975.2). NCBI lineage: Eukaryota > Metazoa > Chordata > Lepidosauria > Squamata > Sphaerodactylidae > Sphaerodactylus > Sphaerodactylus townsendi. Next base: position 119,451,442 of record NC_059426.1, on the reverse strand, counting down.
AGCTAATGAAGAGCCAATCCTCTGCAAGGCTGGGCCTGAGAAGCCAGTGTAGAACTTATGTAGAATTGTCAGATATTGTCAGTCTTGCAAGTCCCGTGTAATTCCCCCACCCACACCCACACCCACACACATACACATTTCCCTAAACCTATTGAGTTGATGGTGTATGAGCATCTTGATCAAATACAAAAAATATTGCCCCCTTAGTTACCGTTCCCTTAGAAATGTCAGCTGTTGAGTTTTAAGGAAGTAATATAAAGCAGCACAGGAGACTTATGAAAGGGGGGAGGTGAGATTAAATCCTTCCTCTTCCAACACAGTCTTTCTAGTGGCAAAGTAATTAAATGTTCTTGCTGAACAAACACTGAAGCCATATCCCCCAGGAAAGTGGCACCTGCTGTTGGCATCCAGTATGGAGAATAGAGGCCATCTGTCCAGCCTTTTTATCACTTCTACTGCTCAGAGCTCCTCTGATCTTTTGTTCCCAAAGTCCCTATCCATCCCTTCCCCTTCAGTTGCCCTGCTCTCCCTTTTTTCTATCTCATCATTGCCTCCGGCAGAAAGCTCAGCTTGAATGTGCCTTTGGGTGCTCCCTCTTGTACTTGTTAGAAGTAAGTGGATGAAGAAAAGAGTATATGACCTCTGCTTAAATGCTTCTTTTCCATACCACGGGACTATGTCTACATTGCAGGCGGTTGCGGCCACATGGAGGAGTCACGTTAAGCTATGGCATTTAAATTATGCTGTAGGGATTTGGCTACAGTGGCTCATCATGCAGAATGAAAGATTGTCTTCATAACCAGGAACAATTCCCCCTTGCATGGGGACAATGATGTCTGCATGGTGATTTGCAGCATATAAATTTCAAGGCATGGTGACAGCCACAAGGCAGTTTCCAGCAACTTCCACATTGTCCCCAACAATGTATACTCTATCTCTTGAGTACTATCTTACTCTCCAAAGAAAACAGCCCTTCAGAAGAACCAAAACCCCATGATTTCATGAGGAAAGTCTATGTTTTAAAGGTAAAATGTAAAATGGAGTGAAACACAGCAAAATTAATAAGGGGTGGGCGATGAGCTATCGTTGCTTTTAAAAATGCTCACTATTTCCTTTTGTTTCCCCAGATCCATGGTTTCAGTAGCTTTCTCCATTTTAGCAGGAGTGCCAGCTTTTCATCTGCCAGAGATTAGATTAAATGCATGCAGAACTAGGATTGGGGCAGGAAGGGGGGGTGGAATGGCAGATTAGAGAAAGGCCATTGAAGTGCATGGCAAGTCAAAGATGAGCCAGGATAGAAGCATTTTCTTCTTGGGAACAGACATGTGTAGTTTTTCCTGTAGCTGCTGCGGCTGTCAGGAGGGTGCAGTGGTGACAAATAACATGTGTGAAAACATTCAGAAAGGGCAGAAAGTGGTGAATCCTGTTAGAGTATTTGGCATCCATGTATGTTTAAGTTTTGTAGGAGCAATACCACTTGCGTCCTTGGGTTCATGCTGACTTTTACCAGCTGCTTAATTGGGGCTTGGCTTCTACATTCATCCCCACCTACTGCTATTATTGCTACCTTTCTCTCTCACTATTCATGCATGTAACTGTGTATGATTCTTCTTCGTAATATTGCTGTGTATGTTTTATGCCAGTAATTATGCACTCAAGTTTTTTATTGCTTTCTTTTGCATATGTTTTGTAGCCTGCTTTATCTTTTTTAAACTCTATATTTAAAAGTAGTAACTTTCTTAACAACTCTGCTGCGTGTATTATTCAACTCTGCTATGGATAGGTTATGTGAGCAAACCGTCTCTCAGGTTTTGCACCCAGGTTCTATCAAATCCTAGTACCAGGCAGAGGCATATCTAGGCAAACTGGAGCCCTGGGTAAAACCTGAATTTGATGCCCCCCACCATGGGCAGCCACCCTCCCCCACCATGACCAAACAATGATTTTTTCCATCAGGTCATTTCAAAGTTACCATCACATTATAGAATATGCCCCAACTCACCAATCTGAACAGAGCAATGGGCCATGCCATACAGCAGAAATAATTTTTGGAAAACATTTTCAAAATGCTTTATTACTGCTATGAAAAAAAATTTTGGTGTTGTATCCAGTCCCCCCAATTGGGGGAAACAGCATCACTTTCAATGTTATTTAAACGGGGGACCCCAGATTCTCCCTTTAAGGTGGATTTAAAAGGAGAATCTGGGCTCCCTAGTTTAAACAAGTGATGCTGGAATCCACCCCCAAACAGCATCATTTTCAATGGTGTTTAAACTAGGGAGCCCAGATTCTCCTTTTAAATCCACCTTAAAGGGAGAATCTGGGGTCCCCCGTTTAAACAACATTGAAAGTGATGCTATTTGGGGGTGGATTCTCCCCCACCCTGAAACAGCATCCCTTTTGGGGTGGATTTAATAATAATAATGATAATAATAATAATAACCTTTATTAGTAATTGAAAGAAAGAAAGCTCCCAAAGGCACCTGGGAGCTCCCAAAGGCACCTGGTGAGCTCCCAAAGGCACCTGGTGGGCCACTGCAAGTAGCAGAGAGCTGGACTAGATGGACTTTGGTCTGATCCAGCTGGCTTGTTCTTATGTTCTTACGTTCTGAAAGAAAGAAAGAAAGAAAGAAAGAAAGAAAGAAAGAAAGAAAGAAAGAAAGAAAGAAAGAAAGAAAGAAAGAAAGAAAGAAAGAAAGAAAGAAAGAAAGAAAACAAGAAAACAAGAAAACAAGAAAACAAGAAAACAAGCATTGGCAGGAAGGGCAGGAAGGGAGTGGATTTAAAAAGAGAATCTGGGGAAATTCAGGGGGTGCCTGCTGTCAGGGGTGCAATTATTAAGATAGCAACACCAAAATTTCAGAGTATCTTCGTGAGACTCTACTGATGATACCACCCAGGTTTGGTGAAGTTTGGTTCAGGGGGTCCAAGCTTATGGACCCTCAAAGGTGTAGCCCCCATCTCCTATTAGCCCCCCTTGGAAACAAAGTTATGGACTCCCTAAACCAAACCTCACCAAACCCAGGTCATATCATCAGGAGAGTCTCCCAAAAAATCCCTGAAATTTTGGTGCTGCTAGCCTAAAATTTGCGCCCCCTGCAACCCAAAAACGGAAAAAACACTGAAAATACAAAAGCCCCCCCCCCCCAAACGAACCTGCAATTTTATCGCTCACCACAAGGTGGTGCCCTGGGCAGCTGCCCACTTTGGCCAATGGGAGGAACGTCTCTGGTACTGGGAAACCTGTTACGGACTGCTTCCAAAATAGACTGGTGGGTTGCAGTTAGAGCTTTGCTTAATGGGCCAAATAAGCATTGGGTTGCAAGCCCAGATTCCAGGTAAACCCTAGCCAACTGAGCAAGATTGCAACCCTAAACTTAATCCTACACTGGCATTTTTTGCATGTAGCATATTATGCAACTTCGAATGTTATAACCTTACCCTTCTATCTGCCACCAGTGGCCAGGGAAGACATTTTAATTTGGTGTCACAGGGGACACTGCAGCACAAGTCTACCTTCTAGTGAGTCAGACTATACTGTTGTCTTCTCCGATCATTCAAACTGGAGATGCAAGAGAAGAGACTGAGACCTTCTGCATGCAAAGCAGATATTCTGCCACTGAGCTACAGCCCCTCTGTGGCAAGGAATTCAGTGCCTCGGAGTATGCAGCGTAGCCACTTGGTATGACAGAATGCCTTTGGTCTACCCTGGGTGACCTATTCTAGTACTAAAATGTGCAAATGTACTTAAATGGATGGCAGATCATTTACTCTGAGTTTTTAAAATACTACAGGATTTTTTAAATGTGGGTTGTGTGTCGTTTCCAGAGCCTGTTCTTTACTTTTCTTTATAAGGGCAAAATTTCTTAGAACAGGCTTCTAAATGCATTCCTAATATGTGTTTCTAACTATAATGTCTGTTTAAAGGCTTTTGTTCTTTTAATTCAATACAGTGGGATATTAAGTTGTTAAAAATAGGGCCTAGTATGGTAAGAGAGTTTGACTTTTGTTTGTTTTGTTTCTTTTGGATTGAAAGATTTTTAGAAACTTCATAAATGATTATGCAAAGCAATAAATTACTTGCTGGACACCCCCACCTGCCTTCTCACCCTAAACTCAAGCCATATGTTTGAGTGAACCATTTAAATATTTGGAATGAAGTTGCGTATTGAAACATGGTGAGGGAACGTACTCTAGTGTGACTAGTTGAAATGGGTAACTACACAGGTCCTGATGCTGAAAATTTCTCCAAAAATAAATCACTGCTAAGAATAAAATCCACACACATTAACAAAAGCAAAGAATAGAGCTCATATAAGCAATAACATACAGTCTGCCAGACCACATCTTCCAGTGTAAGTCACAAGAAGTGATATGAGGCTATATTTTATATACCGTAGAGATGCATTCACTTCGTATTCTGATGCTGCATGACAGAAGGAAGAGGCAAATAAAGGAGAAGGGATGGACAAACAGAGTCTTAAAGCCAGAACAGCAGATAAGCAGCCAGTAAGGTCAAAGAATCAGAGAGACAGAGAGACAGAGCTTAGCTTATGAGCAGGCCTCAGTGATGCACAACATGTTTTCTGTGTGGAACAATTGCAACTGTTAAAAGAATCTTAGGTAGAAAGTGATGGGAAAGATCCTTCTCTGACAGAAACACAGAATAGCTGCAGCCAGAAAGACTGGGCAATATTAAGTTACTGGTTGTTGTGGGTTTTCCAGGCTGTGGGGCTGTGGTCTTGTAGTTTCTGCTACTAATGTCTTGCCTGCATCTATGGCAGGTATCTTCAGAGACATCTGACATAGATGTGGGCAAAACTTGAGGATCAGAAACGACCAGACCACAGCCACACAGTCTGGAAAACCCACAACAGCCACCTTCAACAATACAATACAAGGTTAAATGGATGAGTAAGTCTGAGTCAGCATAATGAAGCCAACAAGATAAGGAAAAATTAACAAACCGTAAAAAAAAAAAAGAATTAAGCACCAAAAGGTCAAGAATAGAAAAGGATCACTAAATAAAAAAAACCTGCTGTATGGCAAAAGCACATGTGTGCTTATTACAAATTAAAATAATAGTATCATAGTAGAAGGCCCATGATAGCCCGCTTTATGTGCATAAAATCACAAAGAAATAACACAAAGAAATTCTATGTCACACTTTATGACCTGAAATCAGACACATTTCAGTTCACTGGCCTTCCTCAGTGGTCAAAAGTAATAATACAGTGTATTGGCTACCTCACTACAAATACAAGAAAAAAAATTGAATGATTGAGATCAATATTAGAAAGCTGTATAAAATTGGCACCCAGGTCTTCAACATAAAGCCACTGTCCACTCAAATCATATAATGCAGTGTGCCAATCATGTCAAATTCAGTTATGGCAGCATCCTATAATATCTCAGTCAAAAGGGTTTCTTTAAGTCAGAAGCAAGTAAGGAAACATCAACATGTGTTCATAGAACTGATTATGTTGTAGTCCTGTAGTGGAAACACGTATGAAGATTCTTTACACCAAGACAGACCATTTTGCCTTCCAGCACAATATTGTCTATTCTGACTGGCCATAATTCCGCAGGGAATCTCTCAACATCTTCTGTGATTTTTCAAAAACTGGAGATGGGGGGAGGGGCCAGCTGGGTTTTTCACAAACAGATGTCATTTCTATCAGCCTCCTCCCACCCACTGAAGATCACTGACCCATCTAAATGCTGTTCCTGGGTTACAGGGAATCCTCAAAAACAGGCAAATTGAGAATCTGCAATGAGAGGAATGAATTAGAGAATATGTCCCATTTCACAAAAGACAGACAGCTACATCCCGTCCAAAACTGAATCTGGGACCTTCCACATCCCCAAAACAAAAACTCATCTGCCATTCAGCTATAGTATCCCAATAATAGTTTAGTATTCCAATAATACCTGCCAGTGTATTTGCAAATGCTGGGAGATTTGGAGGGCAGTGCCCTGGAAGGGCAGAGTTTGTGCAGAATGTGATGTCACTTTTGGGTGATGCTCTCTAAGCTGCCTGCCTTTGTCTTTATAATTTTTACCATAAAAACCAGGGGAAATTCCTGGAGTGTCTTTATGAAATTCCTGGAATGTTCATATAGACACTGCAGGAATTTCCCCTGGTTTTTATGGTAAAAATTATAAAGACACTTCAGTCCCTTGGAGGTAGGAAATTGGATATGGGGGCTGGTAGTTGCCTGCCTTAAGCAGATAAATGGCATGCCTAATACCAACGATGCTATGTGTGCTAAGCAGAGTTATATCCTTCTAAGTTCATTACAGTCAGTGGCCTTGGAATACAACTCTGCTTATGTCTGTATACTGCAAGAAGAGATTAAAGCCCATTGCATCTTCTGAATTCTCTGTACACAGCATGTGAGAAGGAAATCTGACCAATGCAAGTACCCCAACCTCACCAGCACCTTCAGTGTGATTCACACTGAGGAGACTGGAGGCTGCTGAAGCTTTCAATAGTAACTACCATGATTCCTTATTTTTTGATTTTGCATGCACTGTCAAGCTCTGTTACAGATGGGTGGGCTGTGTGGGACAAGGTTGTACCCTAGAGCAGGACGGTCTGTGTGGTAAACTGGAGTTTGAGTCTGAAATAGAACATGGACTTTAATGGGAGAAATAATCATCATCAACTGGCAGTTTAAGGAATTATAATGAACAGTAAGCATTGAGCACACATAGAATGACCTTAATATTGACTAACAGCAGCCAGTTTCCACTCGCTTGTGATGACTGGAATAGAATGAAGCCATTGTGGTGTCGTGATTAGAACTGAACTATGACCAGGGTGACCTCTCCAATCCCCACTCTATCCTGAAGCTCCCTAAGTGAACCTGGTCCTGTCAATAGCCTTCAAAGATCATAGATTTGTTGTGACAATAAAAATGGGAGGAGGTAAATTTGTATGACTCCATGAGAAGAAAGCTGGGGAAATAATGAACATGTGTAGCTTGTAGGCCAGAGGATGCGATTTCCCCGCCCTGCCCCCACACCTCAAAAGATTTAATTTCTGATCTCTCTCAGAACCATATGAAGGAACAGCAATTTAAAGAATCACTGTAGGTCCAGTAAAGATAGTTTTTGATACTGCAATAGCCAGAAGGAACCTTTGGCTCATTCCGCACATGCAGAATAATGCACTTTCAAACTGCTTTCAGTGCTCTTTGAAGCTGTGCAGAACGGCAAAATCCACTTGCAAACAGTTGTGAAAGTGGTTTGAAAATGCATTATTTTGCGTGTGCGGAAGGGGCCATAGTGACTTTTTAAAGAACAGTACTAACGAGCATCATTGATTTTCTCATGAAAGACCCATGTTTAAAGAACTCTTAGGTGGACCGAGAAAAATTACCTCTTGCTGGCTTTTAGCTTGAAGATTCACCTGCCTCTAGAGCAATTGTCCCAGGCAGGGAAAAACATGTTATTTCAATACTATATTTACCTACAGTTTCTTCATGATATTCCATGTTATTCCTAAACTGCCTATACTGGAAGAGTAACATAACAAAGTGCCTGAATAGTTCACATTCTACCCCTTTAATAAAGCGGAATTAATAGAATTACCCTGCTTCATTTGGAGATGAAATTCAGCATTTTATGTTGTGAAATGTATTTAGGCATGGGAGAAATGGTACAAGTCTTTAGGCATGGGAGAAATGGTACAAGTCTTCAGGTTGCTCAATCAAAATCGAAAATGAGCCACTCAGGAGTTGGAGTGCTTGGTGCTGTGCCTTGACTGAATATTTATCCATTCTGTTGTTCTGTAGAACAATGTTCCAATAAAAGGAATAAGCTATTAAATTAAGGCTTTAGAATCCCTTCTTTATGATTTAGATGAAGAGACAGTCACTCCCATCGAGCCTAAAACTTGGTCTTTTCATGCAAGAGAAGCAGTAGCATCCAGCCAAGGTCAAAGAACAGTTCACCTCTATCTGCATTCTAGCTAACTCTTTCTTTATAGTCATGTAACATTCTGTCTTCTCGGGTACCATCTAGTGGCTGAGGGATGTTACATCCTTTTCAGTAGACGGATCAAGCAGAAGGAATTTCTGCTCTGAAAGAAAAGCAAAGTTAAGGGTTGTGGAGTGATGAAACGAATGCTACAAGAAAGAATTTAAATTATATCCCTCCTCAGCCATTTTGGGATTGAATTTCTGATAGTCTTTATTTCTCATATGGTCTCTGAGAGAATGTAGTTCACTTTGCTTCCAAATACAGCCAGCGGGAGGGCAAAAGGGAGAAGCAGCAACTGTGAAAACAACAGTCTCTGAAACATATTGATGTTCCCCATGAATTGCTAGAACAAAAATTAATCAGAAATGGAGTGTAGTCGTAGACCAGGATCCCCATATCCTCCCAATCAGAATCACTTCTGCTTGTATGGAAGGGAAATTTCCTCCCCCAACTGAAGCCCATTGTAATTGCCCCTCCCAAAAAACTGTGACCAGAGGGAACACTGAAAACTCCGCCTCCACCACGTGCAAACAGAGCTTCTGCTTCTGCAAGTGAAGGCTTGGATCCAAACCAAAGCAAAGTGAGCAGAGCGGAGATTTTAAAAGATACCCTTCAAAAATAATGCACTCTTAAAATGTTAAAATGCAAATAAAATTGCAACATACTTATTGAATATTAATCCCTACCAAAAACAGACAGTAGCGTGTGTGTGTGTGTATAAATAAAAATAAATAAATCACCTGAAGCTTTACAATACCCCTGCAGGGGTGGCCAACCTATGGCGCTCCAGATGTTCATGGACTACAATTCCCATCAGCCCCTGCCAGCATGGACAACTGTTTTTTTTGTAAATATCTTGAATGGCTGTTGGCATTTGAGATTTGCCTTATGGCATATGTTTGACTGAGTCACAGAAATTCATGCAAATCAGGTACATTCTCATGTAGTTTTTATAACTTCACTGTAAGTTCAGCAGCTGTTCAGGATGAAAATGCAGGATTTCTTTTCTCTACTGACACTTAGAGTAACTAAAGAAATGATACATTTATTGTTGCTTCAGTTGTAAGTAAAAGTTACATTTAGCATTTTAATCTTGCTAAAGTAGACAACAAGCTAGTATTAAGATGTATCAAGATGCGCCTGCAAGATGACTTCGGGCTTCCACAATTTTCTAAGACAGTTAATTGAAACCTGAATTCTATTCAATCTCATATATTCAGTTATATTTGAGAAAGTTTAGGAGATATAATTTTCCATGCATGCAGTTTTTTAGTAGTTAAAAGGTTAACTGGCATTCGTATGCATTTTTAAAATTTCCTCCCTAACAAAAATACTTTCCCCAAAAAGATAATTCACTCACAGAAAGTTTCTGACTGGTTTACCAGTTTAAATATTCAGAACCCCCAATTTTCTTGTACTGTTCAAAATAAGTTCTCTCCCAGAGATTTTATCTGTCACAGACTCTACAAGGTATCTATGGCTACTTAGCTAAAAAAAGGAATTTTCACAAAAAATATTCCTTCATAGGATGAGAGGCAATTATCTCATTACATATCCTTACGGGGTACATTTGTAGCTGCAAGTTTTTCCATTCATCTCGTTACCTCGTGTGGACTTTCTCCAAACTTTTGCCAAAAGGCAGGAATTGGGATTTTGTTGACTCCATACAGCTGTGTGGATGCATTTGCCCTTGTCACAATTAGCTTGCTGACCCCCAGGAGGAATCTACAATGGTGCTGCTTTTTTGCTGCTCAAACTGCCATTGTCAATGTTTTCCTGCTCCAAGCGTGAGGGGCTAAATATTCATCTCCTCTTTAGAGCACATCCATATTCTCATTTGTCACCCAAACATGTTCTTTTACCTAACCATTTTAAAGAAGGAATGACCTAGAAAATTGACATAGTCATTTCTGAATGTAACTCGGCTTTTTTTGTGATGGTACTCCCCAGGAGTAAGTACCAGCACATTGGCGGGGGGGGGGGGAGGGGGAGACTCCCAAGTCCTGAGAGAGGAATTGGTGGAATCAACATAACATTACATATGATTACTGACAGGGGGTTTTTTACACACACAAAAATGAAAAGCCAAAATCTAACATGTTCCCACAGCATCACTGCATCCTGCTATGTCGCCTCCTGAGAAACATGGAGTTCAAGTTTTTTTCCCCATATACCAGTGTACTATAGCCAAGAGGTAATGCTGTGGTAGAAGAGGTATATCTGTTACTTGGCAACAATATGTTTTCCTGCCAGCAGTAGCTTTAATGGTACACTGGTAGTAAATCAATCAATAGAACAAGAAGCAGAGAGTTCAAGTAAGTCCATTCAAATTGTATTTCAAAATTTAGAAGAAAAGTTTGGATTTATAACCTGCTTTTCTCTACTGCAAGGCATCTCAAAGCAGCTTACAAACTCCATCCTTTCCCGTCCCCACAATAGCCACCTTGTGAGGTAGGTGAGGCTGAGAGAGTTCTGAAAGAACTGTGACTTGCCCAAGGTCACCCAGCAGGCTTCATGTGGAGGTGTTGGGGAAAAAATCCAATTCACCAGATTTAAGTGCACCACTCTTAACCACTTACACCATGCTGAATTAAATGTTTTAACCTTGCTGCAGTTTTGTCAACACGCACAAGTAACAGTTTCCTAACCAATTCAAGAGAGGGGCTATGGCTGAGTGGTAGAGAAGGTCTCAGGTTTAGTTGCCAGCATCTCCAATTAAAAAGATCAAGCAGGTGGTGATATGGAAGGCTTTTGCTTGAGACCCTGGAAATCCACTGCCAATCACAATAGCCAGTACTGACCTTAACAGAACAATGGTCTGACTCAGTAGAAGGGAACAAGCTAATTTAACATAACCAGCATGGGAGATTAAAGGAAACATGGGAGATCAAAGGAAAACAGTTACATTTTGCTAAGTTTGTCAGCCACTTCAGGCTATGAATATCTTCTGGAAGCTCCAGTTTTCAAGACAATTCAACCTGGAGATCCTCTCCATACTTTCGGATCAATTTCTCATGATTGTGATCAACAGACCACTGCTTTGGGAGATACTTGGGCTGCATAGTGTCCAAGAAGTGCTGGCGCCAGCGTCTCTCCAGCTGCATGAGGGAGTAGAGACCCGCTCTGGCAAAACACTGCACCACTTTCAGACCATGTGGCATATAGGTCTCATTGCAAATCCTGAAAACGTAAAAACAAAACCTGGATTCAGAAAAGCATGGAAGTTCATGGAAGACCCAAACAACCTACAGGCCCATTACATTTTGGGCCCTTTAAAGGTACGCATAAAATCATTTTGAAGTCATGTCTGCTGTACATACTGACAACAGGCTGTGATGGTGAAGCTATGTAGATTCTTCAGAGGACTCTGATCACCCTCAAATAAAGAAAGCTGAGCAACTGGCAGTTAGGCCCTTTTAAGCCTAAACCAATAGGCTCAGAGGTGTGCAGTTCTGCTCAGGATTCAACTGTAGATCAACGTGAAACCAGATTATTATGCATTTTACTAATAACCCAGGTGTGTGTGGGAGGGGTAAAATTATGTTCTTTGTCAACAGAGAGGGGAAAGGGACACCCTATATATGATGCAACCTTAAATCATGTGGTCTCCCCTCCCCTTTCTGGTATAAACACATTTCCTCTCAATCCACCTTCTCTTGTAATCTACTCACTACAGTGGGATGCCTCTTGAGGTCAGGATCTGTGCTACAGAGAGCTTCCAAATCAGGTCATGCTCATGAAGACACAGGGGGTGGAGCCAAATGAACAAACCTTGAGGTTAATGCAAATAATCAGATCATAATATGAAGCAGTAAGGCCTGGCCTGTTGACATGAATTTAAACCTTGGCACACATCTGACTAATTTGCAGTCTGAACCAGTAGATGTGAAACGTACCTGGTTTCCAGTCCAGCAGCTTCTTGTAGCATTTCTTGGGACACTGTCATAGCGTGGAAGTAGTCCTTGACCACCTGTAACAGTTCTTCTTTCCTAGTATCAGGCAAGCCGTCTGCATTCAGAAGAGCCCTAGCACCTGAACGGACTTGCCTGCGGATGGGATCTTCTAACAGGCGAACACCCTCCTCGCAGCCAATGGGGGCACCAAACTCCTCAGCCAACCTCTGCTTCAAATTGTTATCATAGTAATTGGAAATAGCATGACAGGCAGTGCACAGGAGGAGCACGTCATGAGAATTGTGGTCCTTCATCTGGATGGGGAAGTGTTTCCGGTATTCATGAGGCACTATGTTCTTTCTGTTGAACAAACAGGCCAGTTGTTTTGAACAATAACCATGGTTCTATCCACACAGTGCTAGATATTACGTATTCATTGCACTACAACAATCATTTGCAACAGGACTGGTTTGCCTGCACAGGAACATTCCATTGAGAATTATTGCTATATAGTACGCCAATAAGAAAATATCCAGCACGGGTTTGCTATAGTTCATGTCAAATAACATGGCAAATGTAGGTTGTAGCACTGTGTAAAAAAGTCAGATTTGGCAAGCAATGCTCACATCTTATCAATAATTTCCCATAAGCTGGAAGCCACCACACTAGCAAACTGAAAGGTCCACTCATGTGTTTGCACATATCAGCTGCTTCAACCTACCCCGATTTGTAAAGGAGGCAAAGAGGCAGGGGTCACTGGAACTCCTTCTAAATCAGGTTGGCTTTTAAAGGCTGGAAATAGGCAAGTGTCGGGTAAGGCTGCTTGTGTTTTAAGTATTGTAATAACAGACGCATAACAGTTCAGCACCACTATACACACTGGGCTCTGTAAGAACATATATACATATTTAGAAGTGTGCTGTACTGAAAAGTTTGCCAGTGTGTGACATTTCGGTTGATTGGTGATTGTTTTGTTTCACACAAGTATTAAGAGCCATTTTGACACAGGTTATTTAACTCTGGGCTTGAGGCTGTTGGGAAGCAGGGTTTTTTTCCTGTTTCCCCACACGGCATATTTATGCACCTCACAGGGTTTGCCTGACTTTCCTAAACTTTCTTGGCTTTGGGATAGACTACTGTGCAAGACTACTGTGCAAGTGAGAAAGTTTGGATTTTCCCAGTTCCACCCACACAGCCATCATTTTATCTGCCCTAACCCCACATTGGCCATTTCCTCCCCCACCCACCAGGAGACTTTCTTAAAAATGGCAATTGAACATCATTATAGCAGTCTCTGAATCCCCAGCTGTCATTAAAAAAACATAAAATATCCAACCCTTTTTATTGCAGATCTAAGGAGAAAGACATGTCTCTGCAACAAAAGGGGGCAGAGGCTTACTCTTTCCAGCTTTCATCTTTAAAATTGAAAGAAACGAATACACAGAGTGTTATAACAATAGTCAATGGCCAATTTAAAAAATGGCTGGTAGTCTCTTGGGGGAGGGGTGTGTGTGGAGGGCTGCTGAGGGGGGAGGTACTGGGCCAGGAAAATGGCCAGAACATAAGCTCTGGTATTTTGCTGTATCAGATAAATATACTTTCACTGGCTAAAGAACTCACCGGATATAAGACTCTGTCTTGCCACAAACAACACACATGTTCTCTTTGACTGTTAAATAATAATCCACCTGAGATTCAGGACGTCCAGAAGGTTCAAATAGTAGCTTCACAATAAATGGGTCTGTACTCACTAACTCTAGGACCACCAAACAGAGAAAGAGAGCAAGCAAGATCATAAATGTTTGAAGAATAACCATGGGATGACATTTAATGAGATTACGCAAAATAATAAGTGCATAAAGCTAAAAACTGGGCAGTAGGGGGACAATAGGGTCAATAGTGCCTATTTTGCATGCCAGCTTCTTTCGTATATATGAGCACATGTCTTATATGGAGTCAGACCATTTGTCTTTCAGACTCAGTAGGGCTTAATCTGACTGGCAGGGGCTCTCCAGGGGCTCAGCTGGAGGTCTGATTCTTTTTAACTGGAGATGCCAGGGACTCAACCTGTTACCTAGTTGCTATACCACTGAGACACTGCACCTCCCCAAAGTGTTTATTACCACTTTGGTTGCCATAGCTGTAAGTAGTCAGACCCCTCCTCCCACTAAGGAGTGCCATGAAGATACAGGAGCCAATGACTGGCATAAGAGCATGACATTGCTCTCCACAAAATGGATGCCTCTCAAGAGAGTTTGGGGATCCATCTTGTGTCAAGCTTGCATGTCAAAGAACGAGATTGACAGATGAACTTTTCATAGTATGAGTGTGTCCCAGATCCATGTGCAATCCCCACTTGCCTGTGGGCTCTTTCCTTTGCTCCTGAAGAGGTCATTTTCCTCTTCGGAGCTGCTTTCCCTGGATGTCCCTTCAGGACTGGTAACTATCACCCATCCCTGAAATCCTACTCAACTTCCTCCCTTTTATTAATCAGCTTTTGAATGCTTTGAGAGCGTATGTTCATTACTTGAGATATATTTGTTTTACTGTTTTTATTTTGTAAGAAAACCAATTTTAACTGCACAACTGCCCGCTCATTTGAGAATCTTCACCCAGGACTATCTGGTATACATACGCTACTATTCCCCTCTCGCTCTCTTTCTCCAGCTAATTTCCCCAACTAAAGTGGAAACTGCCTACTTAGGGTAACATAGCACACCTCTCTGCTCAAATCCAGGCCAAGACAAAGAGATCTGACCTCAGGAGGAAAAGAGAGTGGAGGTCATCCAGCCACAATGACGTTACAAAGTAAAAGGGGGTACACTGAAACATGTGCAATAGGTGGCTCAGTGGAGTTTAACTGGACTGGAAGAGTAGGACATCTGTTTTCTACCAGATTGGCTGGCAGATGAAATCCAAATGCTACATCAAGGTTGCCATGTTGATCTGCATTAAATAGCTAAGCCCATCTTCATAAGCCCATGGTGGCGAACCTTTGGCACTCCAGATGTTATGGACTACAATTCCCATCAGCCCCTGCTAGCATGGCCAATTGTAGTCCATAACATCTGGAGTGCCAAAGGTTCACCACCACTGTCATAAGCAATGTTTCTAACTGACCACAATCTTGACCAAAAAAAAAAGGAATAAGAGCTGCATTTCAAGTTTAGTAGGCCCCATTACCCCATCCAGCAACTGTTGCAGAATAATAAAAAAAAGGCTCACATACCCGCAATGCCCTTGTCAAGATACCACTGCGCCTTCTTGCGATCACAAGTGCATAGAGGCTGCCCAT
This sequence comes from Sphaerodactylus townsendi, assembly GCF_021028975.2. Lineage (NCBI taxonomy): Eukaryota > Metazoa > Chordata > Lepidosauria > Squamata > Sphaerodactylidae > Sphaerodactylus > Sphaerodactylus townsendi. The sequence goes on along the minus strand of NC_059426.1, from coordinate 119,436,268 downwards.
CTGGTGCATGTAGGAAGCAATTGTCATACAGGGGAGATTTTCTGTGAAAACAAAGATATCATAAACATGAGCTTTAATAGTCATATATCCAATCATAGCAGTATCTCATCTTATTGCATGCAAATCCACCTATAATAGAAATAAACAATAAATCCTGAAACCTAAATCCTGCAGTTGTGCTTCCAAAGGATTCAGCACATCAGAAACTCAGTGTGATATCTGGGAGATGTCAGTCTTCCTCAAGCACACGAAGCTGGGGAAGGAATTATTCTTGATTTCATGCAGTACCCTGGAGGTAAATCAACTTTCTTTGAAGGTCTATGTGACATCAGACACTCCTCCTCTGAGCAACTGCATCTGTTTCTTCACAAGATGGTAGGACTCTCACCCCACTCATGCAAGTATTGTGGACATGGGGAGAACTCTACAAGAGTTACATCTGCATCTCCAGTGAGGACCTCCAGAGCTAGCTATTGAAGCCAACACCCCCACCCACCAAATCCCCCAGACTTTCTTCAGATTTTCCTACTAAAGATCTACATAAAGAGATATACAATTACCTAGCAGAATATCCTACTCCCAGGGGTTTCCGCTTGTGCTTCCGAGGGTCTTTTGCTGGCTGGTTGACTGCAGATTGCTCGTTAGATAGCGGCCATTGATTTTTTGCTTTTTGCAGCAAGTCTCCATCTTTGGTCTCATCATCACCAAAGCAACTATTGTTTCTCCCTTTGAAAGGTACATCCACCAAGTCCTGACACTTTCTCAGGCCCTTTTCCCAACCAGGAAGAGTTTGCTCACTTCTTTCTACTTGTGGGACAAAGGGAAGTCTCAGTAGATGCAGGAACAGAGCTACTGACACCTGGGCATCCCTGGCAGCGTAAGCAATCTGAGAAGAAAAGAAGAGCCTTTGCATTACATTACATAGTGGCAGTTCTGATCTGCATGAGGACCTGCAATACAAAAAGAACACATCACAATGAATGAGACTGTCACCTCTATCTTTCTTAAGGTAATTCCAACATTAGACTTTATGAAGCTTCAAGGCTGCACCGACAAAGTTGTTCAACTGAGCAATTCCTTTGATTGGTGCCCCCATAGTTAATGATAAACAAGCCAACAGATCTGACAGTGTTTCTGTTAATGTCCCTATCAGATAGAACAGGCTTCCTGAACACATAAAGAAATGCTCTGTCTTCAGTGGCTTCAGAAAATTCTTTAAAGCAGTCCTTTGTGGGAATCTGTGGGGCAAATTCTGGTTTTTAGTACCGGTTATTGCTTTATGTGCTAGGCTGTTTTTTCCTGAGGTATTATATTTGTTCCTCTTTTGGGGCACTGCTAACTGTATAGATATGTTCACTTTTATTGTGAGCAGCTCTGCAGTATTGGAGAGGTGCAAACATTCTCAAATAACATTCTTTTTAAAATGGTTGGGGATAATGTCCTTTTGGAGACTGACCCTATTTGCACCCCCATTATAGCAACTTTTTCCATCCTTGATTTCACCCCTGGATTCACTGAAAAATGGCAGCAAGTCTTGGGCCCCCCCCCCCCCCCATCTTCTGGCTCAGGCCCAGAGTCTCCCCAACATGGCATCAGATGGAGAAGAGAGAGTTTGCACACACCCTGTGCCTCTGCATCCTCTTCTTGCCAGCTCCTCTCCACTAAGCCTGGAGCTGGTAGTCCCTACCATATCAACGTCTGGCCTTCAAAAAGAGGATTCCCCCCACGAGAGGCAGAGAGCCACTCAGCCCACTGGTGTGGCTGGGACCTGCCACCCAAGAACTGCCTTGTTGACCTGCTGTTATGGTGGTGGCTCTTTACAGTAGCTGCCCAAACAGGTTTATCTCAGCCAAAACTGAAGTATCCTCAACCCCACCCCCAACCCTGTACCATGCAGTTCCTTCCTGCAAAGAAAATCATTAACAGGTGCTTCGGTCAATTCATACCCAAAGCCTTTGGAAATCCAAACTCTTGCTTTCTTTTTGCCCACAGGAAAAACTTGAACCACAGAGAAACTGAACAGTCATTGAGAATAAGCTGGAAATTATCCAAAAAGATTATCCTGCTGTGACGAGCCTTGTGAGTCTTAGAAGCCAGAATAAAACTCTTCTTTTCAGCCAGGCTTTTAACTGATGCTTTTTAGCCAAGGCTGTGTGTGTTCTTGTTGTGTTTTTCAATGCATGTTTTTATTCTGCAAGCAACCCTGTTAGGCTGGCAGGGTTGACAATGTGGGATATAATCAATATTCACAGCTCAAACAAACCTGTTCCTCAGTCAGTTGCTCACTCTCCCAGTTGCTGCAACGCAGATGAAGAGATTTGTCAAGTGAGTAGTTCAGGATCCTTTCCGCTAGAGATTTGAGGCTGAGTCCATTTGGTGGGAGGGACTTGCTTAAAATTTTATAATTGGAAAGAAAAGAAAGTTAATTTCATTCATACAGCATCTCTTCAAAAACAAAACAGCTTATAAAGAGAACTGTTTCAGGGAGATTGCAGAGAAGCTGAATGAATTCTTTGCATCTGTCTTCACCCAAGAGGAGGTGAGGAACATTCCTGCACCTGAACCAAGCTTCTTAGGAGGCGAATCCGAGGAACTAGCGAAGATAGTGATAGACAAGGAAGAAGTTCTGGCAGCCATTGATAAACTAAATGTTACCAAATCCCCTGGCCCAGATTGCATTCACCCAAGAGTTCTTAAAGAGCTCAAGCATGAAATTGCTGATGTTCTCACATTAATATGCAACTTATCCCTGAAATCAGGCTCCATCCCTAAAGACTGGAAGATGGCCAATGTCACACCAATCTTTAAAAAAGGGTCTAGGGGGGACCCAGGAAATTACAGTCGCCAGTCAGTTTGACATCACCTGTTCCATGGTAGAATTAGTAGAATCTTATCATTAAAGAATAAAATTATAAAACATGTAGAAAAAAGCAAAGACCTGCTGAGAAAGAGAGTCAGCATGGCTTTTGCAGAGGCAAAATCCTGTCTTACAAGAGCTTACTAGAGTTCTTTTTTTGAGGGGTGTAAAACAAGGCATGTGGGACAGGGGTGAACCGGTGGACATTGTCTACTTGGATTTCCAAAAGGCTTTTTTGACAAAGTTCCACTTCCACCAGGAGACTGTTGAGAAAAACTTCCAGCAATGAAGGAATAAGAGGGGAAGTCCTCCTATGGATTAAAAAAACTGGTTGGAGAAACAGGAAACAAAGAGTGGGTGTAAAATGGGAAGTTCTCACAATGGAGAGATGTCGAGGAGTGGTGTCCCCCCAAGCGATCCGCTTTTGGGACCTCAGTGCTCTTTAACCTATTCATAAATGACCTTGGAAGTAGGGGTGGGTAGCGTGGTGGCTAAGTTTGCAGATGATACCAAATTATGTAGGGATTGATGGTGAGAACCACAAAGGATACTGGCGAAGAGGCTCCAAGCGGACCTTGATAAATTAGGTGAGTGGGGCTCAGAAATGGCAATGTAGTTCAATGTAGCAAAATGTAAAAGTGATGCACATAGGGGCAACAAAATCCAAACTTCACATACCACGGCTACAGGGGTCCAAAGTGCTAACAGTCACAGACCAGGAAAGCGGGATTTGGGTGTCTTAGTTGATAGTTCCATGGGGATCTCAACTCAATGCATGGCAGCTGTGAAAAAGGCAAACTCTATGCTGGGGATCATTAGAAAAGGAATTGGATAATAAAAAAAAAAACTGCAAAGATTGTCATGCCCCTTATATAAAAGCAGTAGGTGCTTAACCAAGCATCTTGGAGTACTGTGTCCAGTTCTTGGTCGCCGCGATCCTCAAAAAAGGATATTGAGGAGATATGTAGAAAAAGTGCAGAGAAGGGCTAACAAAGGATGATTCAGAGGACTGGAGCACCTTCCCTATGAGGGAGAGGCTGCAGCCAGTTTGGGACCTTTTTTCTCTTTGGAGTTTGGAGAGGTAGGCGGCTGAGAGGGGGGGATATGAGTTGGAAGCTCTACAAAGAATTATGCATGGGGTAGAAAATATTGACAGAGAGAAATTTTTCTCTCTTTCTCACAATACTAGAACCAGGGGGCATTCATTGAAAATGCTGGGGGGAAGAATTAGGACTAATAAAAGGAAACACTTCTTCCACGCAACGTGTGATTGGTAAACTTTGGAATATGCTGCCACAGGAGGTGGTGTGATGGCCACTAACCTGGATAGCTTTAAAAGGGGCTTGGACAGATTTATGGAGGAGAAGTCGATTTATGGCTACCAATCTTGATCCTCTTTGATCTGAGATTGCAAATGCCTTAACAGACCAGGTGATCGGGAGCAACAGCCGCAGAAGGCCATTGCGTTCACATCCTACATGTGAGCTCCCAAAGGCACCTGGTGGGCCACTGCGAGTAGCAGAGAGCTGGACTAGATGGACTTTGGTCTGATCCAGCTGGCTTGTTCTTATGTTCTTATGTTCTTATGTTCAGTAACTTATATAAGGAAGTGCCATCTGTGTTGTACTTCTTTGGCAAATGGTTTGTTAGTTTAGGAATCTGAGACCTCAAAATGTTCAGTGCTACTAATTTCTTCCTGAAACTGCTTTACATTTAAAGTCAGTTAGTTAAAAACAGGACAGACTGCACTTGAAACAAAATTATAAATCTAATTCAAATTTTAAAAAATTAATCACAACAAGCAACAATTAACACCATCCAATATCCAACATGTCATACTGACATCATTTTCTGACAATCAGTGTATTCTGACTATTCAGCTACATCCCCTCAACAGCAAAAAAATGTTCTTGGTATTGTACAAACCTTTGTCTCATGGCCAGATACCGGAGGTCAACGCTCCCTCTGACCGTTACCCCGTAGTCATGAAGCAGCTTGCAGCCATCTTCCCAACATCCTACCCCAACTTTCAGGATGCCACCATCTGCTAGGATTTCCAGCAATGCCTTAGGAAGAGTCTTTTCACCACTAGTCAGCCTGGGTAAGCGAAGAAGGACACAAAGACCGCTGGAGGCTGCCATTTGCAGGAGAGAGACAGGCTTGGCCTTCCCTTCAAAAGAGGCCTACCAGAAAAGAAAAAGCACAAGTTTATCTGGCCAGACTCCATGCTACAACAGAATAGAGGATAACAGTTGTGGAAAGAAAAGTTATTTGCCTGACTAGGTTGCACCCCCTGGGGAAATCGTGAATTTTCAGTAAAGGTTATCGTTGTCTAGCCTAAAATCAAACATTGTATTTTGCTAAATTCATTTGCGTGCAGATGGTGAGACCCTTCTCCGGCAAATAATTACACAACCACGACAGGCTTGGAAAATGGATTGGGCTGCAGCCCAATTTATTAATTATTAACATAATTATATATAACTATATACATCAGAAGCTGGGCAGCAAACAAGTCGCAACATCCTGTGATCCCCAATCTCCATTGGGGCCACCGCAGGAAGCCGGGAGCCCCAGGGGCGAACCCCCGGCTCAACCCTTCCTGCAACTGCTGAGGAGGCAGGCACCGGCTAAGCCTACCGGCCACCTACTGGCCCGCCATCCTCCCCAAGCTTGCTGGGGTGTCGGGCAAGGGGCTAAGCCTACCGGCCGCCTACCAACCCAACCCAACCCCACTCCATGGGGTGTTGGGCATCAGCTAAGCCTACCGGCTTGCCTACCGGCCCGCCACACACCCCGGCCCTTCCGCAGGGCACAAGCATGGGAGAAGCCGGCCGGATGGCTCTGCTTCTCCCTGGAAGTTGCAACTCCCGTTGCCACCACCACAAGATGACCCCCTGCAGCTCTCGCCCAAGCTTCTCAAGCCTGAGTTACCTGGAGAAGGGTGTGTCTGATGGACTGCAGCCACAGGTCCATCCCCCACTGGGAAAGGTGAACTCCATCAGACAGATACAGAGCATGAAGCTCATTGGTGAAATCAGGGTGATGCACCACGGCACCTCCCAGAGACAGAACTGGCTAAGCCGCCGCCTTGTCCACTTTACGCCTCGCCCTGTCCACCTTGTTGGGTTTGTCTGCACCTCTCCAGAGGATCCTCTGTAAGAGTCGGGACCACACCAAGATGGTCCCAGGGAGGCGACGGTGAAGATCTCGTAGAGTGCTATCCACCTTCCACATCCAATCAAGGCCAGACATGGCCGGCAGGTCATACCTGCCCAACTGGATCACCAGGACATCAGGGTGACCAACGTGAAACACATAGTTGCAAACAGCATACTGCAGCTCACCCCATCGCATGCCGCTCTGTCCCAGCCAAGCGATGCTCATCACGGGGTCCAAACCAATGTTCTGGCCCCAGCCTGATAAAGAGGCATACCTGCCTGCCCTTTCCACCACGCGGTGCCCCTTGATCCACACCCGTCGGAAGATGGTCTGCTGTGACACTGTGACACTGCAAATAAAGAATCAACAAGTCTGTTGGTCTGCGGTGACACTGCAAATAAAGAATCAACAAGACAATGAGGACGTACATACGCCCGAAAGGCTCCCGAACGCCACCTGCCCAAAGCCTGGATCTTGTTGGGGGCCCTCCTGAGCTACAGAGGTGGCTGCGCCTATACGGAAGGAATGGAGTCCAAATTCGTTAGCCGGCAACCCCAGCTGCGCCAAACACCTTCGAAGGACAGCCACCATCTGGAATCTGGTCATCGGAGAACCATCCCTGTGAACGAAAGCATGCCTCCTTGCTGGGGCCTGTGGTGGAGCCAAGCTGTCAAGGAGGCCAAAGGGCATGTTGTATCGCCCAGAAGGGCTGGCATGGTGACCCAGGTGCCCTGACCCAACTGATCTGTTTTAGAATGGGCCAGCCACACGTGTACACCACCACCTGACAGTACCAAAAGATGCACTGCTCACCAGGCCTGAAGGCCCCGTGGTGAGCTGTGTGAAAAGCTGCCGTGAACAGTAATCTCTTGTAGCCTGTTGAACAGACCCGGTGCAGTGTGCCCGTGATGGCACGGAGCACCTCTCTAGTAATCGGGCGTCCCATGTCCCCCTGGCTGGGCCCGGACCGACGCCAACCTGCCAGCATTCTGTGGACCACAAAGGCCGTTGTCACGTCAGGAAAGCCGGAAATCCTAAAGTAAAAGACGATCCCAGCCAGGTGAACCCCTATGGTACGGGGGTGCAACCCTTGGCCACGAAGGTGCACCAGATACTCCAAAAGCAAGCCCGTGTCCACCCCACTGTGAATGGGGCGTCCCACAGCTGCAGCAAATGCCTGAAAAGCCTGTACTGCCTTATCATACTGCCGGCAAGTGGCCGGAGCTAACGAACTTAAGACACCTGTGATCACGGTCGGCTGCCAAGGTTCCATAGGGCCTCCGGCACGGCCTCCGGGAACTCCTCTGCCCCTGGGGCCAGGCGCCTGAAGCGATCCACCTGCTGGCGAGAGAGAGCATCAGCAATGTCATTGTTCAAGCCGGGTATAAAAGTAGCTCTGAAGGAGATGTTATGCACCAGACAGGTGAGCACCAGGTCCCTCACCAGCCGCATTACCCGTTCAGACTTGCACAACTGGCGGTTAACCACTCGAACTACTGCTTGGTTATCACACCAAAAGAGGACTCATTTGTTTCTCCACCTACCATACCATAAGTGCACAATTGGAAACAGTTCCAGAAAAGTCAGGTCCCTAGTGATGCCCTCCTTGTGCCATGCGGTGGGCCAGAGGCCCCAAGTCCACTTTCCTTGAAAGTAGACACCAAAACTGTGTGCTCCCGAAGCATCGGAATGCACCTGAAGGTCAAGGCCCGGTTCCAGCGGTGACTGCCACAAGGACACACCATTGAATCGGGACAGGAAGTCCTGCCACAACCTCAAATCCTCCTTGATGCCTTTAGTGATCCTGATATAATGATGTGGGGGTTCTGACCCCCAACAGGGACCTGGCCAGCCGGGCACAGAATGCCCTGCCCGGCATCACCACCCTGCAGGCGAAATTAAGGTGACCTAGTAAGGGCTGGGGAATCGGAGCTTGCACTTCATAAGTTACAAGGCTGTGGCTATAATACCACCCAGTGCCAAGAGCTTCTCTTGGGGGGGGGGGTGAAGAGGTGCCCTGCCCGGTGCCTATTTGGATGCCCAAGTAGTTGAGAACGATGGCTGGGCCTTCAGTCTTGTTGGGCGCCAGGGGCACGCCCAGTTCCTCAGCCAGCCTCTGAAAGGCATTCAAAGCTGTTCTACATTCCCCTGTGCCCTGTCGCCCCACAAAGAGAAAATCATCCTAGTAATGAGTGGCTAGCCCAGAGGGGACCATCCGCATAAAGGCCCACTCCAAGAAGGAACTGAACACCTCGAAAGCAGAGCGGGCCACCGTGCAACCCATGGGCATTGCCTTGTCCACGTACCATTGGCTCTGAAAGTGAATGTCCAATAACTCAAAATCCTGAAGAGAAATTGGCAAGAGCCGGAAGGCAGACTGAATGTCACATTTTGCCAGCTCCACCCTGGGGCCAGCCTTTCTAATAAGGCTGATTACTTCATCAAGGCCTAGCGCATTGAGCACCTCTCGGGATCGATAAAGTCATTCACTGAGTCTCCCCAGGGGTAAGAAAGGTGTTGAATTAGACGAAATTCACCAGGGGCTTTGGGGGGGGGGGGACTATGCCTATGGGTGAAACCCGCAAAGTCTCCAGAGGGGAGCGGTCAAATGGGCCTGCTTTCCTACCCACTTCCATCTCCTGTTTCAGCTTTTGAGCTACCACCCCTGGATGCTCTGCACCGATTTTAAAATAGGGGCAAAATAAGCCTTTCTCGGGCCCAAATAAGGAATCCTGAAACCTGATGAAAAACCATTCCACAACATCCGAGCCATGTCCCTTTTTTGGTACCCTGTTTCCCCGAATATAAGACATCCCCAGAAAATAAGTAGTAGAGGTTTTGCTGGAATGCGAAATATAAGGCATCCCCCAAAAGTAAGACGTAGCAAAGTTTTTGTTTGGAAGCATGCCTGTCGAACAGAACACCAGAGCATGCAGCTGTGGAGCGGAAAAATAAGACATCCCCTGAAAATAAGACATACCGCATCTTTGGGAGCAAAAATTAATATAAGACAGTCTTATTGTCGGGGAAACACGATAGCATTCTACCCATCCTTTGAGGGCCGGTAAGCGAACTGGAGATGAGGCCAAAGTTCTTAAGGATGTATGGATCTCAGTGCTTTTTGGGAGGCAGCTGCACTGCCCTGACTGCTGCCATCCCTTTGTGCTTGGCCGGAGCCAGGGTTCCGGCTCTGACGAAAGGGCTGCCGGGAGGGAGCCTTCATGCACTGCACTCTGGTGTGTGCACCTGTGCAGTTGGAGCAGGCATGCTCAGACCTGCACCCAGGGGTGTAACGAGGCAAACTGTAGCCCTGGGCAAAACCTGAGTTGGATGCCCGCCCCCCCCATGGTCGGCCACTTCACCACGACCAAATTTTTTTTGCACCAGGACATTGGTGCATGCAGGGGGTGCATCTTTAGACATATCAGCACTAAAATTTCAGCATATCATCAGGAGACTGTCCTTATGCTACCCCCCAAGTTTGGTGAGGTTTGTTTCAAGGAGTCCAAAGTTATGGACTCCCAAAAGGGGTGCCCCATCCCCCATTGTTTCCAATGGGAGCTAAGCCCCAAATTGCGTGCCCTATGCAGCCCTTTGTCTGGAGTTAGGTCAAAACTCCTTGGAATCAGCCGCTTGGCTGAGGGCTTTAGATTCTGGCTGTGAATTCATTTTTCTCTCGGACTGTAATTCCTGAGTCTCAAGCCTGTCTCCTCTCTGGCACCCATTCCAACCTCCCTGGTTTTCCATAATTGAAGAAAAAAATAGGCCTCCTATTGGACTGTCGAGGTGGATTCACTGCACCCTTTGTCCTATTCCAGAAGCTTATAGAAAATTAAAAGGTCAACTATTGGATTACAGAGTTCTCTACCCCAATCACCGCATGCCCGAGAAAACATGCTCCCCCCCTGTATTTTTCTCTCCCGACTTTCCAACAGAGACCGCCACTTGGCACACTACCTGCAACACTGCTTTAATAAACCCTGCTCAAGAGAAGAGCCATACAATGCTTGCCAGGTTTAATGTTACATGCCCTTCTGCCTTGTTACATGGCTTGAGATTTAATAAGCAAGAAAGAGCTAAAAGATTCAATGCCCATGTAATGATGAAACTCAGTTGGAATCTCTGGCTCCACCAATTACTCCTGGCTCCACCAATGTCTCAAGATTGAAGGAAATCAGATCTAAAAGTAATGTGAGATCTTACTCCTTTACATTTACCAGATCTCCCTGTTTTAATTAGATTACACTACTTGTTGGACATGATCCTGATCCCTTCTCTCTGTACATGATAGTGGCAGACTTTATCTTGGGAATTACTAAACGCTAGTAGATTTCCTTTGACCTAACATTTATTGCATGTATTGTGTATGCTTTTTTATCCATTTTTATTATTGTTGTACGGTTGTCTATGCCAGTAAAGGTTTGCAGTAGAGTTAATAGGAGATGGGGTTGCTACAGTTTTGAGGGTCCATAACTTTGGCCCCTCTGAACCAAACTGCACCAAACCTGGGGGGTATCATCCAGAGGCAGTCTCCTGGTAAGGTCCTAAAGTTTTGAGACTGTACCTTCAAAGTAGAATGTAAGCCTCATTCCTACAACCCCTCATTGACAGGAATTAGAAAACTCAATGCAGAACAAAAATTCTTGGCGGCAAATTTCTGGGATGTTCCTGCAGGCATTTTTTTTGGATACGGCATTATCAGCACCAAAGATGTAAAGTATCATACTGAAACTGTCCTAATGGGACTCCCCTGGACGGTTTGGTGCAGTTTGTGGTTCAGGGAGGGGCCAAAGTTATGGACCCTCAAAGCGGGGTACCCCATCCCACGATTCTTTGCTAAGGAGATAGGGGCTGCCCCTTTGAGGGTCCATAAACTTTGGACCCCTGAACCAAACTTTCTGCACCAAACCTGGGGGGTGCCATCATCGCCGACAGTCTCCAGATGATACCCTGAAAATTTGGTGCTGATATCGTCCAAAAAATGCCCTCTCCTGCAAGAACATCCCGAAATTTGCCCAAGAATCTTTGTTCTGCATTAGAGTTTTTTTTCTGCATTGCTGTCAATAGGGGGGGTTGCAGGCTGGCCGAGAGGCAACATTTATGAAGGCACAGTCCTCAAAAGAGCTTTGAGAGATACTCTGTCAGGAGAACTGCCCTAGTGATACCCGCCAGGTTTGGTGCAGTTTGGTTCAGGGGGGCCAAAGTTATGGACCCTCAAAACTGTAGCCCCCATCTCCTATTAGCTCCCATTGGAAACAATGGGGGATAGGGACACCCCCTTTGGGAGTCCATAACTTTGGACTCCCTGAACCAAACCTCACCAAACTTGGGGGGTAGCATAAGGACAGTCTCCTGATGATATGCTGAAATTTCGGTGCCGCTAGCCTAAAAACTGCGCCCCCTGCAGGCCAAAAAATGGAAAACCACTAAAATACCCCAAAACGAACCCAGCATTTTGATGCCCCCCACAAGGTGATGCCCTGGGCAGCTGCCCACCTTGCCCAATGGGCATTACGCCAGTGCCTGCACCTGAAACGCTGACAGGAACCCTTGTTGAATTCCCAGCAAGTCCCCTTCACTGCATTCCTGTTAACAGCCAACCCTTTCTGTGCTTTCTCGCCCACCCAGCCCTCATTGGGTCCTTTTAGAGCCGGGTGGACCACTACCATCCATGTCTTATCATGGATGAGATCCCATCTGAACCGACTCTTGTGGGAGGCATTCTTCTTTACAGCCTTGTCGTAAGCAATGGCCGCCCCTTCGCCTGCCAGATTGCGTGCCCGAAGAACATGAGTCATGTGGGCTACCAAATGCCAGGCCCTTAAGGGGAATGCGGCCGCAATCCATTCCAGGTACTCACTATAGCCCCTCACCCAATTATCAAACATGCGGTCTGCTGCGGGGTGCTCTTTTTTCTTCTTATCGGCCTTTCCCCCCACCGGACCCTGCTCACCCTCCCGTCTCAAGCATTTGAAAATATCAGTATAATAACCGTCCAGGGCTCGCTCCCTTAATTTCCTAGGCATGTGAGACCCGAGAGGGTTCCCAGAGTCATCAGAAGCTGTACCAGTAGGTGGCGCTTCTGAACTATACAGGAGCCTGCGTTTCATAAGCCAAGAGGGCAGGGAAGGCACCTTCTCGCCCTGATACCAGTATTCCCTGATGCCTGCATCTCTTCGTCCTCCGACGACTCACTGGAAGTGGAGGAGCTGGGTGACCGACGAGACGAACGAGAGCGCCATGCCGATCGCTTCCCCCTGCTGCCCTCGCACTCTATCATCCCCACTGACGCATCGACCGACGTCGATGTGCTCCCAGGCGGAGAGAATCAGGGTGTGGGGACCGGGTGGCCCGACGCAACCCGCTCCCCGGAAAAACTGCAGCTGCCGAAGTGGACGGCACCAGGTCGTCCGCCCTGGCCGGGGTGCCAAGACTCGCCGACAACCCGCCCAGAGCCTGCGACAAATGGAGGAGCGCGTCTGCCAAGCTCCTCATTAAACTAGCACCGGGCCCTGGCTCCGCCGCTTCCGCACCGCCTGCAGCACTGGGCTGCAGGTCAGAAGCCCGGGGCCACTCCACAGCCGCAGAAGCACTCCCTGCAAGGCCAGTTCCAATCCCCCTCCCTATCGGGGACAGCCGCAGACTCTGCACATCTCTTGAGGCTTCGGCCCAGGCCACCGCTCCAAGCCTGCCCACCACCGGCTCCTGTCCGTCCGCTCCAGGGTCTGTCTGGGCCCGCACCCTTTTCACTAGTGCCCTAGCCCAGCCCGAGGGGACTCGTTCGCCTGCCGGCGACTTGCCGGTCTTGCCCTGCTTTGGAGGCATCGTAACTAGCAAAGAACCCACAGCCGCGGGTGTTAATGCAATGCAGAAGGGAAACGAAACTAGAATGGAAGGGGAAGGGGGGGGAGGTAGAATTAAGGGAGGTTGGTGCAGGATAAGCTGAAGGGGGGGGGTTTGTTATATAGCTCTCTCCCTAGTCCGCTACCCTAAACGAAAAGCGGGCTGACTCCCTTCGCAGGGATCCAGCCCAATATCACCAAAACCGCTCCTTCTTGGCCTTATGCTCAGAACTCGAAAACGAAGACACCACGCCGCTCCTGAGTCTCGGCTGCCAAGAAGGCCGAGCTCAGGGTGTGGCGCCCTTTTATACCTTGGCTCCTCCAGCCTTATGGGCCTGTGCATGCTTGGTGCATGCTTGGTCCCAAACTTGTGCATGCTTGGTCCCAAGCAATGCTTTTGCAAGCAACCCTTTTTTCCTCTTTGCTCACCACAGCCGCAATGGCTGCCCCCGGTGATTCGGTTGCTGCTATAAATTGAGATACACTATGCATCCAAAGCATATCAAAAGCTCTAGTTTAGGACCAAAGCCTTTCCCCTAATCCTTTAATGTATGGGTGCTTATATATCTTAGACTATCTCAGAGATGCTTTAATCTCCAGATAGCCTTTAGATAACAATAACATGCATTAGCCAAGATTGCCACATTAATTTATTTAGTAAATTTATTTAGTAAATTTCTACCCTGCCCTTCAAATACATCCCAGGGAGGGTTACATTGGCACATTTCAGGCTTTCATGTTTGCCTGGGGAAAAAGCCTGCCAATGCCCCCTGGCCTTAAACTAAGGTGTTCTGGTGTTATTCTAGTGAAGAACTCACCAAGTGAAATAAAACTTTCTGGAACAAACTACTGTCTTGATAAGATATAATTGCACCATCTAAGCACCTACAGGACAGTTTTTTCCACTGTTTTGTTTTATATTGAGATTTATGTTATTTTATTCGATTTAATATCCTGCTCTCCCCAGCTGAAGCCGGGCTCAGGGGGGCTAACAAACATTATCAAACAACATCTATAAAACAATAACTTAATAATTAAAAACACCCCTTAAAACCCTGCTGGCAAATTAATAATTGATCTATTTGCCCATCTAATTTCAAATTCCACCCACTATCATAGATCTTACGTGGGCAGACCAGGGGGTGTAAGTTTGGGACCAAAACGAATCTCTTAAGATTCCTCAGCAGCCTTACTTGTAGGCATGTTGGAATATTTCTGTTTTACACGCTCTGCGAAAAGGTTGGAGGTCTTGCAGAGCCCTATTTGCTGCTGATAAATTCTACCGCATAGGAGCCGGAGTGTAAAGGCCCTGGCTCTGGTGGATGCCAGTCATATGTTTTGTGGGCTGGGGATCACCAGGTGATTGCTATTAGACGACCGCAAGTTCTCAGTGGACAATACGGGGAAAGGTGGGCCAAGAGTTATGATGCTCTCAGACTCCTGAAAGTTTTAAAGGTCAACTCCAAAAACTTGAAAACAATCCAGAATTTAACTAGTAGCCAGCATAGGCAGTAGAGGACCGGTCTTATGTGTTCTCTTGCTGGAGTCCCGGTAAGGACTCTAGTCACCACATTTTGCACCAGTTGCAGTTTCTAGGTCAGTCTCAGGGGCAGGCCAGTGTACAGTGAATTACGGTAACCAAGCCTGGAGGTGACCGTTGCATGGTTCACTGTGGCAAGGTCAGCGCACAATAGGTAGGGGGCCAACTGCTTAGCCTGGCGTAGGTGGGAAAAGCCACCTTGGCTGTACGTGTGACCTGGGTTTCCAATGACAGGGTGGAGTCCAGGACCATACCCAGGCTTTTGTCAGATGAGGCAGGAGTTAAAACTTTGCCATCCCAATTTGGCAGTTTGAACCCCTGTTCTGACATGCACCACCCCAGCCATGATAGGATCAAAGGACCAATTCCCTTAGAACAGACTTGTCCATGGTTTAAGCCTTACCCACTCACAGTCGATTCCAAGAACTGGACAGTATTCCAACTCCTCCTTCAGCAAGGGTTGCAGTCTATTCCAACCCTCTGCATCAGAAACAATCACTATTTCTCCCCTAAGGATCTTCTCTACCCAGGGGACAGTGGTAGAGAAGAGTGGAAGAAACTTTTCTCCTGGGAGATCTTCCCTTCCTTGTTCTTTGACAGCTCCTCCTCGGTTAAGTGGGATGCAGGCTTTGTCTTTCCGACGTCGGGTAACTTTCCAGAAAAACAGGCCTCCTGCTGTAACACCCAATAGAGTGGCCACAATGACAGCAACTGTTGTTTGTCTAGGCATTGCTCATCTCTCTTACAGCTTCACCTGCTTAAAAAAAAATTTAGACTTAAAATATGCAAAAAACATTAAAGTGGAATAGATAGATTGATAGATAGATATAGATCTATCTCCATGATACTGCTTTATAAATTGACATTACCTGAGTTCAAATTGATTCAAACTATGATATTACTTTATTGACTTATTTAAAATATTTCCCCCACCTTATCTCTTTGGACTCAAGGCAACTAACAATGAAGCTAGCAAAATTATAATATTCCAGTTATCACCATTAGCAGATGTCAAGGCCCCATTCCCCCAGGATCATGCCATATGCTTCCAGGGAAATCCAGGAGATTGTGGCACCAAACAGTCCCTGCTTATACTTGCTTTGTTTGGAGGTTAGTTACAATGGTTACTTTCCCTAGGCAGACAACACCTGGCTCTTATCTGGGTTCTGACCTTGGAGGAACTGCACAGCCTGAGACTGCTTTCTCTTTTGCGAAAAGCATTAGAGGAAAGGGGTGTACAGCAGGGACTATAGGCAGCTGCTTAGTGTAAAACTGTTAGATGCAGGAAAACCCCGTGGAGTGTACCTGTTCATTTATTCTGAGAATAAATTCAATTTCAATGGACCTTAGCCTGATTATTGGGAGGAGGTCGATGGGAACAACATCAGGTTAAAATTTGCAAATTTAAAAGTATTCAAGTATTAAAACGCAAAGGATCAATAAAAACTTACTTCTTAGCCCTGATTCTAGAGTTAATGACTCAGAAGCAGGTCAGCCAGATGTCAGTGGAACTTAGTCAAAGTAAGTGGACATCCAATGGCAACCTTCCAATTTACCCCATGACCATTTGCAATCTAGCAGGTCCCATTATATTCAATAAAGTTATTTCCTGAAACCTAGAAATAGGATTGCAACCATAGGCTTGGAGTAAGTCCAACAGAAATGAGTAAAACTTCCCAGAAAGTAAACTGTCATAAGGACAATCTGTTCAATTCAACCAGTTTAGCCAACCCTGTATTTGGCAGAGATCCAGCAAAGACTCAGTTCTCATTGGGGCATTAGTGTCATTGAGATATTACAGGTGTATAAATATTTTAAATAAATTAAATTGTTCCAGTTATACCACTTTAGATTCCATGTGGGGTTCACATGACTGAGTACTTCTCCATTCACAAAAAAATTATCTGCAGGTAAAAAACTAGCATATCAAAGCTAAGCAAAATCCTTGAAACAGCTCAGCCCGGACACAGGTATATCATCCCAATGAGAATCAGACTGAAGAACTGTTCACAGCTTAGGTTTTTCCTACCTGAACATTTTGGGAAAATAAACAGTTTCAATTATCTGCTACCCAATGTATGCCTAATCCGGGGGAGGGCGGTATAAAAATCCAATAATAAATAGAGAGATAGAGATAGAGATAGAGAGATAGATAGAGAGAGATAACCCATGTTTTCATAATACCATATTTTTAAAAACAGTAAAAACATTCAAAATGTCAATATTGAAAGTAATAATTAGGGCAGGCAATCAAGTAAGATATTTAGTTTATTTGTTCTTTAACTAGATGGATGAAAGTGGCACTTTAAATCACAGTAATGTATAGGGACTGTTTTAATAAATTCAATTATCTGAATGTTAAAACACCCGATATATATTAAGAGTGCATGCTGTGTTGCTTACAGCTTTTTTAAGTGAATTAGGTGGGCAACATCAAGTAAGTGAAAATTTGGGGACCATGCAACATGTACCAACTCTGAATTTTAGTGAGCAGGGGAAACTTACTGCTAACAATGCATCATGTGCTGCCTGATGCCCATTCATTGAGGCTCAGATTAAATATAATACTACCGCAGGATTTACATGAATGAGTTCTCAAGGCTTTTTTTTTAAGCAGTTGTAGCTCTTTGCCCATATACCCTCAAGTAAGCCACACTGAAATCAGTAGGACTTATTTCTGAATAAGCAGGCATAGAATGGGACAGGAATCTCATTCACAATGCTGGTGACTAAGATTGTAGTCCTAGACATTTTCCTAGGAGTTCCATGAAATAATATAGGATGTATTGTCAAAGGCTTTCACGGCCGGAATCACTTGGGTGCTGTGTGCTGCTAGAACACGGCCATACAGCCCGGAAACCACACAGCACCCAAATATAGGATGTACTTCCAACTCGAACTGTTCACCACTGATCCCAATATGAGAACACTCCACATTTTACAGGCATTTTGCTTCCTTGAAAACTCTAGAGGGACCTTGGTTGAAATCTAAAAATACTTTCTGGAGAATTAAGTCTCGCTTAATAAAATGGAGCTTTCTTCCAGGAAGACCTACTTCCCTCATGCCATTTCATGGGTTTATGTAATCTTGGTCCACCTGAACTTTCTCTTGGTTCAAACCTGTATTACAGCAAAGGCTGACTTAGACGCTATTTTTGGAAACCTTTCAACAGTTAGTAACTCAAGGTTCTTGCTCCATATCATGTATAATCCTGACAAGTTTTTCCCTTGCAAATCAAATACATTAAAAAAAGCACAAAGCATCTGACAAGGGAGAACGACTTCGTCCTAATAGTCCAAAGCTGAAACTGAGGGCAAGGTGAGGGAAGAAACTTGATAAAGAAACTAGAGAAGGGATGCGGTAGAGAAAGAGGAAAGGCCAGACATTTATTTGGCAGCATAGGATGCTCCTCGTGGCAGACTCACCTTCCGCGGTATTAGGAAGAGCAGCTCCCTTTCTCTCTTGCAGAATATACAACTGCTCTATCTAAAGCCCGCCTACCCACCAACTCAGCCCTTGCCATTTAACATTAGACGTCGTACAGCTGGCGTTGGAAATGGAATCAAGGAACTGCAAGAGAATGCCAAGAAATAACCAATAGAACAGCCCCTTGCTCCGCGAATCTCTCTCCTTCTTCAACCCACTCACCTCTCTTATCCTCATGGGGCCCTCACCTCTCTCAATAAATCCGTATCTATGAATCAAAAGAGTGTTCGTGAGTATATTTGCCAGTGTTGTTGCATAAGAAAGGAACCTGTCCCTTGCGGCCGCACGCTCGTCGGAGTTGGTTAGCAAAAGGACACTTCCGAGCTCTTGCGGGAGGACGACAGTCCCTGTATTACAGAAATGCTTCCGGTAATTGTGAGTGCCGTCATGCTGTACGGCAGCTTTGCTTTGCCTCTATGTGTTAGGGATCTCTCTGGCTGCCTCTGCTGGTAAGAAAAATGGCGCCCAGAGTAGGGTTCTTTTTAGACTGTGGTTGGATATGGGAATCGCGTTCCTTTTGGGTTCGTCCTCAAATACTTGTAGAGCGTTGCTCGTTGCTGGCTCTGTGACATGGATCGCAGCCATTAGAGCGGTTTGTATCGCTGCGGAAAGGAGCCCAAAACAGCCCCACTGTGTTATCTTTTTAGTAGGATCGTTTACAATTTTTCAAAATGGCAAGTTTTTGAGTTTCCCAGATACTTCCTCAGACTGGATTTTGAGTACTAAAATGAGAGCGTGGGAGAAAAAGAACGTTGTTCAAGAGATTGTGGAGAAGCCTTTAGTAGGTGGGTGGAGTTTTAAAGTTGAACAGAGGAGTGCTGAAAATTGAGGCTGCCGTTGTAAAGGCACTATTCTGGGAGTAAGCCTTTAGGGATGCCAGCCTCTAGGTGGAATCTGAGAATCCCACAGAATTACACCTCACTTCCAGACCACTGAGGTCAGTTCCCCTGGAGCAGGGGTCGGGAACCTTTTCCCCTCAAAGAGCCATTTGGCTCACCCTCCCCCGCTCACCCCCCACTCGCTCGCACGCCCCCCTCTGCTCCCCCGCCCACTTGCTCGCTCGCGGGGCCCCCTCACCCCCCCCCTGCAGGGCAGGCGTAGATGGGTCCAGCAGCTCGGCCTGGCCGGCCGCCGGAAGGGCAGAAGACAAAGCCCGCGGCCAGGCAGAGCCGCCGGGCAACTGATGCGCCCGCCCTGCTCCTTGCAGGGCGGGTTGAAGAAGGACCGGCGTCTCAGCCAGGCCGGCCGCCGGGCAACTGATGCGCCCGCCCTAGAAAGGCCTGGCGGCTCGGCCCGGCCGGCCGCCGGGCAACTGATGCGCCAGGGCGGGTTGAAGAAGGGCTCGGCAGCTCGGCCCGGCCGGCCGCTGGGCAACTGATGCGCCCGCCCTGCTCCTTGCAGGGCGGGTTGAAGAGGGGTTCGGCGGCTCGGCCCGGCCGGCCGCCGGGCAACTGATGCGCCCGCCCTGCTCCTTGCAGGGCGGGTTGAAGAAAGGCCCGGCGGCCTGGCCCAGCCGGCCGCCGGGCAACTGATGCGCCCGCCCTGCTGCTTGCAGGGCGGGTGAAGATGGGCCCCGCGGCTCGGCTCATGGAGCCGCAGAACAAGCCGGAAGATATCGTCATGCTGCTCGCGAGTCAGCTGGGTTCCCGGACCCCTACCGGTCTGGGAGAAAATGAATGCTTTGGCAGGTGGACTCTATGTAGAGCTGTCAGTTCTTGATTGGGAAATATCTGGAGATTTTGACGGGGAGCCTAGAGAGGGCAGGGTTTGGGGAGGGGAGGGACCTCAATGTCTTAAAGTCCTCCTTCCAAAGCAGCCATTTTCGCTTGTTTAGGCTTGGTTGTCTGAAGATCTGATACAATAGTGGGTGATCTTCATGTGCCACCTGGAGGTTGGCAACTCTATGACATTGTATCCCACTGGATACCTGCATCAACCCAACTCCCACTAGTGAACAGGGGGACCTGGCGACCTTAAGTGAGCCCCATCAAATAACATAGGGCTTATTCTATGCAAACCTTTCTAGGACTGTTATCTTAATTAGATTAAAGGATGTTGGCTAAAAGAAAAAAAATACTAAAAATTGCACAAAGGACAGTAAGCCATAAAATTGTCATCTCCATCCCCTCCCCTATTAATATAAAAGCCATTGGTAGTAAAATGTCTCCCCGTTATTCTCCCCGATATTTTAGATCTTTTGTTATTAAAAGAGCAGTAGAAAAATATGACAGCATTATATGAGCAATGATGGAGATCAGTTTTAGTTGATGCGAGTTGCAGTCTCAAAAACATCATCCTGTGAATAAGCCCCATCTCATAAAATGGGAATTTTACATAGAGCCACTTAAGACTGCTCTTGTACTGTCTACAGAGTCAACAGAGGTCAACATCAGTTGGCTTATATTAAATTGTGGTTTAAAGACAAGAAAGCAACCCCCTTTACCAATAAAACCCCATTCAGTTATCTTCTTTCATTTGGAAAAAAACTTCATGAAAGCTGAACCTATGCATTTTTACCTGGAAATAAATACTGCTGAGTTCAATGAAACTGTCATTTTGAATAGCTCCTTAATCTCACACCATTTTCAAGTTAATGTGAAGGCAGGCCCTGCCTCACTCACACTCATGCACTTGACATACATTGCTTGGTTATTATCCCAACAATAAACAGAAGCAGGAAGACATTGAGCTGTTGGGGCCCCTCCTATCACATTTGCACGGTTCAAGTTGCTCCTCTGTAATATTACATGGGCTTAGTACCAGCACTGACGCAGGCCTGTAGTCAGGAGCCACTGACCAAGAGGAGCTAGTTGATATCCTGTGTCTTTCCCTTGGTATAAATAAAGGAAAGGATGGTGTTGGGAATGTAGCTTCTATAACTGTTTCAAAACAATAGCTGGTGAACTGAAACATGTTTGTTATTATGATGTAATTGCTGCAAATATGTTTAGTAATGGCCAGTTCCATTTAGCTGCTGTTTTTATTTCTAAGATAGGTTATTCACTCATAAATGTCAGATAAAAAATAAATGAAGTTTGCATAATCTCACTGTGGTAATTAAAATAAAACAACTCTCAAGAAAACCTGACTAGGGCTGATTCCGCATGGGCCAAAAACAGTGGTGTGAAAATGGTATAAACTCTTTTACACCATTAAACCCTTTTATACCATTTTCACACCGCTGTTTTTGGCCCATATGGAATGAGCCTAGAACATGGATAAGAGATGTTTATGAAGAATCTGTTCAAGCAATAAGCTCAGCCAAGAAAGCTTGCTTGTAGGCAGCTAAGTTGTCTTCTTGGGAAATAAAATGTTTCTTATCTTTCTAAATAATCTTTTCACAGGTCTTATGAAATTGTACCATGAATTAAAAACAGAAAAGACTCTAATGAAGAGCTGCAACATAATATGTGTGTAAAGTGCCATCAAGTTGCAGGTGACTTATGGTGACCCTAGTAAGAAATTGTCAGGGCAAGAGAGAAACAGAGGTGGTTTGCCATTGCCATGGTGGTCTCCCTTCCAAGTTCCAGTCCCGCTTAGCTTCTGAGATCTGGTGAGATCAGACTATACCATGCTGCTTCCCCTTCCACAAAAGGATAATACTGAATGGTATAATCCTCAATGTATTACTGTCATATCAGTTACTAGCTAAGAGTCAAATGTACAGTGGCGAATTTGCCTAGGGACAAGGGGTACCCCGTGTCCCCAGGCGCATCCATTGCAGTCACGTGGGGGGCGCCAAAACATCCCCCCACACAGACTGATTTTGCAAGCCCGACATTGAGGAAGCCGACTGCTGCAAGAATTAAGGAAGCCTGACGTAGCCCTGCCCACTCTCTACAGTGGCCCTGAGTGTCTAGAGGGCGGGGGAGAAATATCACTGTGCCTGCCGTCTCCCCTCCCTCTCATCCAGAGTGCAGTTCCTTATTCTCCATTAAGTCCTTGCCATTGCTCTCAAGCCTTTTCCCCAGCAGACGGGTGCCGGCCAGCACAGGAGAAGTCCATAAACCGGCTAGGGAGACAATCTCTGCCTCACCTGCTGCCCCACAAGGTGTTTGTTGTGGGAAGGGGGCGTGCGTTTGTTAGCTGTCTGGAGACTCCTTAAAGGTAATGTGCAAATCCAAACTGCACTTCTATCCCTAAAATCTTGTTTCCAATTGTGAATGGCCTTGATGGGAAGGGGGGGGCGCATGAAGCACCTGGCTTCTTAACTTTTGCTGTGGGGCTGGGCTGTAATTTGGAGAGCTGAGTTTGATTCCCTACTTTCTCTGCCCCACAAGGAGTTTGTTGTGGGGAGAGGAAAGGGGGGCGTTTGTTAGCTGTTTGGAGACTCCTTAAAGGCAATGTATGAATCCAAACTGTTCTTCTATTCCTAAAATTTTGTTCGCAATTGTGAAAGGCCTTAATGGGGGGGTGGAGCGCCTGGCTTCTTAACTTTTGCTGTGGGGCTGGGCTGTAATCTGGAGAGCTGAGTTTGATTCCCCACTTTCTCTGCCCCACCTGCTGCCCCACAAGGTGTTTGTTGTGGGGAGAGGAAAGGAAGGCATTTGTTAGCTTTCAAACTCCTTTCCCTGCATCTCTCTACAACAGACACCTTGTAAAGTAGCTGTAGCTGAGAGAGTTCAAAGAGAGCTGAGAGAGTTCAAAGATTATGTTTTTTCTCGAACAGACACAAAGGATCATCAAGAATAGACATGATATTAGCAACCCCAAAATTACTACCAAAAACAAAGGACATCACAATCTTGCCAAGATTAATATCAGACCATAATTCCATGAGATGGCAAATCTTACTATATAACAATACATATAGCTGGAAATTGAAAGACTGGTTATTAGAAGACCCCAAAATCATGGAAGAATGCGACCAAAAATTAAAGGAATACTTTCAATTTAATGATAATTCAATAGAAGAGTTAAACATGATATGGGATGCTCATAAAGCATTTGTGAGAGGAATAATCAGGTATGAAGAAGTAAAAAAAGGAAGGAAAAAATAGAGAAACAAAATAAACTGGTAAAAGAACTCATTACATTGGAACAAAAACAGCAAGAACAACCTAAAAATAAAAACAACCTTATTAAGATAAAAATTATTAAGGATATGATTCACGATATATGGCAGACGGAAGCAATAGGAAGATTCAAAAGGAATAAACAAAAGAAAATTATAATGCTTAAAATATAGGGAAATGGGTTACTATACAAATAAAAAACAAAGAGAAAAAAGGACAATTACAAAATTGAAAGAGGGAAACGTATGGATAACATCGAATCAGCAAATACAACAAAAATATATAACTATTACACGGACCTTTATAGGCAAGGGGAGCAGGATGGGGAAAAGATAAGACAATAAATACAAAAGAATATACAGAAAACAGTGAAATCCGCACACTTGGAGAAATTAAATAAACCTATAAATAGTAAAGAAATACAAGAGGTTATAAATAATGTGAAATTAAATAAAGCTCCCGGAACGGATGGATTTACATCAGTTTACTACAAGAAATTTCAAGAAATATTAATTCCAAAATTAGAGATATTATTCAATAATATATTAGATAAGGCAAAAATGCCAGACTCTTGGAATCACACTACAATAACGTTAATTCCCAAAACTATGGAAGATAATTTAACTGTAGAGAATTTCAGACCTATATCACTGATTAATACAGACTATAAACTTTTCACTAGTATCTGGGCAAAAAGAATCCAAGATATTGTGGGGCCAGAAGCGAGTCTCTGGTCCAACACAGTTGAGTTAGTTTTCCCCCCCAATCCTTAATTAAATACAAATTTCATACCTTCAGGTCCATCCCCACAATATAATACAAGAATATATAGAAAGTGATCAGTCTGGGTTTATTAAAGGTAGACATATTACAAATAATATAAGAACAATTATTGATACAATTGAATATCTAGACTGGGACCCCAACGTAAAACATGCACTAACATTAATAGACGCTGAAAAAGCGTTTGACAATATTAGTTGGACATTTATAAAGGAAACAATTTTACAAATGGGGTGGGAAGAAAATCTGACAACAATTATAAATAGTAAATATAACAATCAAACAGCCAGTATAAATATAAATGGACAATTAACGGGAAAATTTAACATTCAGAAAGGAACAAGATAGGGTTATCCATTATCCCCTTTAATTTTCAATCTGATTCTGGAGGTACTGTTAAATAAACTTAGAAAGGAAAATACTTATAATGGGATAAAGGTTATAAAGATACAAAAATAAAATTAAAGGCATACGCGGACAACCTGGTATTATTCATAGACGACCCATCTAGAAATCTAGGCCCAACCATCAAGACAATAGAAGAATATGGGGAATAAGCAGGTTTCAGAATAAATAAAAAGAAGTCAAAATTATTGACATTTAATATGAACCAGAGGGAAAATAATGAATTAATAAACAATAAAGGTATCCAAATAGATAAGAAAATTAAATATTTAGGTATCACCATAGAACAAAACAACAAACTATTATTTAGAAATAATTATGGGAAAGTATGGTCAGAAATTAAGAGAGATTTGAATAAATGGAAGGATATTACATTATCGATTACAGGGAAAATTGAGTTAATAAAAACAATGATCTTACCAAAACTAATATTTTTATTCCAAAATTTGCCAATTATAACAAATAAAAGTATTATAGCGGAATGGAAAAAAGAATTATTAAAATTTATTTGGAACAACAAAAAACATAGAATCAAGTATACCTCTTTAATAGAAAATAAAAATAAGGATGGATTCGCATTCCCTGACTTACAATCTTACCACGACGCTGCAGCATTATGAATATGGGAATGGATTACCCTTAACAATGAAGAAATACTCAATTTAGAAGGCTTCAATAAAATGTCAGGATGGCATGAATATCTTTGGCCTAATACTAAAGGAAAACTAATACAATTCAAGAGTCACATAGTAAGGAAGGCACTAATACAGGTATGGGAGAAATATAAATATAGCTTTTATAAGAATGTATCAATTTGGGTATCAAGAACAGAAAGCTCCCTAAATATTCAAAATGCATATAACCAACCCAGGCTTACCTATAAGAAAAATGGAGAAAGTATGCTTAAAAACAGAGAAAATATAAAAATGGGAGATGTAGAATGCCACTGGTTCTCATATGAGCAAATAAGAAATCAGTTTAAATTAGATAAGGGAAATTTGGGAATATCTAATAAATAATCAGAAATAGATAAGATTTTAGTAAGTGGAGAAGGAAAAGAAATAAATAAATTATACAAAATAATTATAATATTACAAACAGAGAAAGAAGACATAAAAGAAGTGATGATAAAATGGGCAGAAGACATCAATAGAAGTATATCATATCAAGATTGGGATGACTCTTTCAAAATGCACAGCAAATTCTCCTCTAGTATGGAATTGAGAGAAAATTATCTAAAAGTATTACATAGGTGGTATTTAACCCCGCATAAATTAGCAAAAATTTATAGGACCAATCCCCACTATGTTGGAGGTATAAGAAAGAAAGAGGAACATTAATACATATGTGGTAGAATTGTTCTAAAATCAAAGAATTCTGGCAGAAAGTTCATAGTATAACGAAAGAGATTATGAAGTTAAATTTTGATTTAGAAACATGGCTTGTGAGGGCAATGTTTCCGCACAGGGGTAGATACTGATTCCCTGGCAGAATTTAGTTTTACATCAATGTGGCCAATTGATTATCACAGCAGAATTAGCAAAATGTTAACTGTTTATGTACAGGGATACCATATAGATGGTGGCCATAAATGGTATTTTTAGGAGTGGGTTTTTATACTTGGCTTTTCTCTGCCTTAAAGAATCTCAGAGTGGGTTATAATCACATAATCTTCCTTTTCCCACAACAGAAAAAAGTTTGAATCCAATGGCCCCTTTAAGACCAACAAAAATTATTCTTGGTACAAGCTTTTGAGTGCATGCACATTTCTTCAGATGTACTAAAACACCCAGACAACATGATCACCAGATGTAACAGATGTAGCTATACCATCTCAGGTAACAGATGTAATTATACCATCTCAGGCTCATTTTCTAACATTCTATATGTCATTAAATGCTAGCAATGCCCTTCAGTTCTCTACCTAGGGCAAACAGGTCACAGGCTAATATCTCAATCTTCAAAAAAGGGAGGAAAGATAACCCAGGAAACTACAGGCCAGTCAGTCTGACCTCTGTCCTAAGGAAGATATTAGAGCAGTTTTTTAAACTGGTCAATGTGCAAGCATCTGAAGAACAACTTGGTGATCTGGGGAAGTTGGCACAGATTTGTCTATAACAGGTCCTGCCAGACCAACCTCGTTTCTTTCTTTGAGCAAGTGTTGAGCTTACTGGATTGTGGGAACACCATTGATGTTGCTTACTTGGATTCAGAAAATAATCTTTTAAAACTTCTCTGACCCCCAGCTTTCCATTATTTGCTGTCAGTAAATGGGGTGGGCAGAGTCATTCATATTTTTACTAACAGGTGTCTGAGCCAAGAAAATTGTACACCATCAGAAAGCACTCAAGGAACTGGTGCATGTGGCAATTTAAAAGTAATAAAATATTTTTAAATAAATATGTTTTAAATATTGTTCTCAGAAAACATTTTTAAGTTGAAGGTAGTTCAGTCTACTAGTTTTCCTGTCCTGTTTTTCTGAGTTTTGAACACAAAATCTTATTTGCAGAGCTGTGCAGCCCTGCCTGCAGATTCTCCAAAAACCAATGAACTTGATGTGATGGTGGAAAACCTTTAAATTTATCTCCTGCAGGTTACTTGTAAACAGAAGCCATCATAGGAACACTGCATAATTGGGAGCAAGGCTGAAGCACAGGGGATGAGGGATAATCACCACCACTCCCCAGTTACTTTTCTCTGAGCTTAATTCTCTCTCCCAGAGCAACTGCTATAAATCCTGTGACGGCTATTTATTTCTTCTGTGAGGCAAAGAACAGTTCGGAGGGGCAACTTAAGTCAGGAGTAGCGCATGGGAAGAGAAGTTTATTCCCCTTCCTGTCAAACCAGGACACTTGAATTGCTCTCTAAACTGTGGTTTATTTAGTAACAAATCCATTCAAGGGTCACTTGGCCTCATGTCTAGTTTGGTTTAAAAGGCTCTAGTAATGAAGGAGTAAGAGTTTTGACCAGGTATTTAGACTCTTAGACAAAAACCATCACTAGCAATATCTGTTTTTCCCTCCTTTGTTTTTATTTTTGGCAGTTAGATTTAATATTATTAAATTATATACGGACAATTATTATGACATGTGCATATTTGTTAATATTTCGATAAAAGATTTCTAACATTGAAACTTGGGCATTTTTTGTTCATGCCTTGCGGCTCTCAAACATCTAAAGTTTCTTGTGTGGCTCTTGTGTTAAGCAAGTTTGGCCACCCCTGATCTATGAGGTCAACTTTGTGACAGAATCTTGTGATGCCACATTACGTTAGATGTGGAAAGGAACAGCATTGATAAACTACAGGCAGATATCCTGAAACTGAGAGAGAAATGGAATGAAATACTTGAAAAAGCATGGCATGTGTCAATCAAAATTAGTGTGCCAGATAGTTTTGCTACTCACAGGGGACTCAAACGTGTGCTGAAAATTACTTCAGGGTGAAAGCATTCTTCAACATAATTGACTTTGCCTTTCACATCGCTTTTCTGTAGTAAGGAACATTTGTGGACTTATTGATTTTTTGTGACATTTAAAGCACTTAGATGAAAATGAATTGTTAGTTTCAGTTCTGATACCCAAGTCATATTTCAAGTGACATTTAGAGTGAAGTGCTTCTTAAAAGAATTTTTCATGTGAATTTCAGACTTGATGCTGTGTTACTGAAGAAAATTTGTGGACAAATATAGAACTTGAGATTGGATCATGTTTCCCTAAATGTCTTCATAGAATTGCACATTTTTCTGTAATTGCCAGCGACAGTGGCCTCTAATGAGAGGAGCTTCAGTGCCCTAAAATGAATTAAGTCATACTTTCCATTCACAATGTTGCAAGACCATTTGAATGGGCTAGCAATTTTGAACATCAGCAGTGATAAGGCAAAGTTGCTTGATTTTTCTCATGTAATTGATGAATTTGCCCAAAGAAAAGCACATAAAGCATTTCTGAATGTGAAGAAGTGATGACCATTTCTGATCTGAAATTCCAAATACAGAATAAATATGAATATACTATTTATTTACTGCTTCTTATTATGGTATTGTGCTCTATTGTCTTATGTACATCTTGAATAAAATTGCTTGTCATTGCCTTTTTATAAATTGTTCTAGTTCATTTATTTTGTTCTGTTACTTGTACCTAATTTAAATGCATCATATACACATGTATATACACATCATAAATCATATGTATTTAGCACTGATAAAATATTTAATGAGCAGTTTGAAATGGGGCCTACGTGCCCCATCTGGCCTGGGTGTATTATCAGCTTTGTACGGGCCTGGTGAAATAATTCGTGTAATAGGTTCTTCATATTCCCAGCTTTCATTTTATCAAAAAGTCTCTAGCCTTTTTCACTGCAGAGATAAACTTTTCCCCTTACATCCCCTTACATGGAGCTGGATTGTTTTTTTAAATGAAAGCTATGAATTCAGAGAACTTCCTACATGTATTGTTATGTTACATTGTTATGATAGTCAATGTCTGGTTTAAAACAAAGAAAGACTTGGGGGCTTGGCTGCCATGTGGGCAGGACCAGGAAAATCCTAATCCCACACACACATACACAACACCTGACAACCATCCAGGCTTTGCTGCAATCTTTCTCAAAACTTCACAATAAAGCTGGTTTGGGAAAGATCAGAGAAAAGCCAGGGAAATCCCATGATGCTGTGAGAAAGCAGGGAAAAAACCCTACTACCCAAAGCATAGATTCGAGAACAAATAATATGCAAGGAAACAGCCTAACCCAGCCACCACTCTGTGATGGAGTATTATTGTGAATTTGATTTATAATCTTTACCATGGTTATTTGGAAACAAATTAAAGCTATAACAAGGAGATTTACTTCCATGCAAATGTGTTTACATGTTGCAGTACAAGATTTTAAGCCACTTGTGCAGAATTTTACAAAGAAATCGAGATAATCTCATAATGAATCATGACAAGACAGATTCTACAGTATTGTCTAGCAATTGCCATTTTAAGAAAGTGGAAGAATTAATATGTGATGGACATGTAAATAGGCAAAATTGTTTTGGGATATGATTTTAAAAGAAATGAAAAAGATTATGATGAAACAAAAGATTAGATTATGCTAAAGGTAGACCCAGAGAAACAGGATGCAGACAGTTAATGATGGGGCATTTTGACCCAAGTAATTGACACACACCCAGGAAAAGCCAGCAGCAGATGATAGAATTTATGTTAAATAATTTCCTCCTAGTTTGAGGAAAATCACAAAGGAATAGTTTAAATCATCCAGATTTACTAAAAGTATCTCCCAAAGCAGTAGTTTCAGAATAACCCATTAACAGCCAGATACAGGGTGGAGGTGAATATGCATAAGAGCCAGCAGGCAAACATCTGCATTATCACCAGGGCAACTATCCAGACCTGACCTGTTTCCTGACCAAAGATAAGACTCAGATGTCTCAGAAGAAGAAGCTTAACGGATCTTAATGGCCTTTGATGGATCTTGATGGACACGTATTTTATTGTATGACTCAATCTATGTTGTAACCTCTAAAAATTATTATAAGAACTCAGTATTTTTCTATGTTCATTGCGTCTTGCCAGGCTTGGCCTTGCGCCTTGTCTGGTGCCTTGTGCTTGCATGCCAGTGTACCACCATGTCTGCTGCTTCCTTCTCTCCAGAGGCATTCCTCCCATTGGGCAAAGTGGGCAGTTGCCCAGGGCGCCCCCTTGTGGCAGGCACAAAAAATGCAGGTTTGTGGGTTTTGTATTTTCAGTGTTTTTTCCCGTTTTTGGTCTGGAGTCCCAAAGTTATTTATTTATTTATTTATTTATTTATTTATTAAACTTTTATACCGCCCCATCCTCTAGGGGCTCTGGGCGGTGTACAGCATAAAGTATGAGTATTAAAGAACAAAGTCCTGCTAAAATCCTTTTAAACACATTAGGTAACAAAACATTAATAGTAATCCATAAAATAGCTTAAGAAACTCCATGAAAACAACCAAAAACCATAATTACATAATAAAAGGCGTCCAAGGCCCCAATTTCCGAAAACCTACCCCCATGAGGGGGGGGGGGATGTGGAGGACCCCTCAGTATGTGGGGACCCCGTGCCATGTAACTGCCCTAGAGGGCAGGGCAAGGACGTCAGGGGGCACCATGTCAGCAGCTGGACACTCCAAAGGCCCGGTGGAACAACTTGCACGTCTTACAGGCCCTCTGTGGAGACTCACCCAAGGTCCCACATGGGGGGAGCCCTGGACCCAGCTGGAGGAAGGGTGTTCCACCAGGCGGGGAGCCAGTGCAGTAAAGGTGCCTGGCCAGCGTGGAGAGCTCCAGCCGCATCATAGAGGGCAGGGGCCACCAGTAAAGTTGGCCTCTGCAGAGCGCCCACTTGAGGGGCCGAGTTGGGGCCTCGCCATGGGGTGATGCTTTGGTCCCGAGAAGGAATACGAGGGTCCCAGACATATAGCAAAGCCTTAAAGGTCAAAACCCACACCTTGAAGATGATTGAATTCAACCGGGAGCCAATGCAGCTAGCCATGCCTTACAGGCTGGATGTGATTCTCTGAAGCACTGCCTCCTGTGAGGCAAGGCGTGCTGCCGCATGTTGGACCAGTTTTAACTTCAGAATCAAACGCAAGAGGAAGGCCGTACAGCCCGAGTTACAATAGTCCAGCCACTGGAGGTGGCCGTTGCATGGATCCCACCCAGTGGCCAGATCCGCCTGCGGGAGAGGAAGGAAGGGAGCCAACGCCGAGACCGCCTGGCGAAGATGGAAAAATCTTTCACGGCCCGGGGTTGTATGGGCCACCTGGGTCTCCATTAGAGAGAGAGGCGAATCCAGGTGGACCCCCAGACTGCCGGAACAGAGGGTGGCGCCAATGAGACCTCCCCTCCCACACCGGCGGCTGGGAAATCACTAACCTCACCCCTGCGGTCCCTGGCCAGAGGGATCTCCGTCTTGATGGATTCAGTTGCCAACCTGCTCACACCTGCAACCAACCAGCTACATGCTCCAAACAATGCTGGAGAGCCGCAGGCGGCGGCAGCTCCCCCCTCCATCAACAGAATGAGCTGAGTGGTCATCCAGCATATTGATGACAGATCAGCCCAAAGCTCCGCACCAACTGGAGCAAGAGTGATTGCATATATAGATGTTAAAATAATAGCCCGGGGATCGCAGCGCTCCCTGCGGTACTCCGCACTAGGCGGAGCACCTCCGGGAGAGGCTTCATCCCCGCACCACACTTGCTGACTCCGGTCCCGGGCAACTTGGGCAATCCCACTGAAGGACAGAATTGCCCCGATACCCCGGAAGCGGCCGAGGCGGTCGCAGGTCAAAAGGTCATGATCGACCATATCAAACGCTGCGGTAAGATCCTAACAAAACCAACCCAGCGCCCGATCCATGCCCCAGTCGAGTTGCATACGGAGCGTGTCTGTGATGGCGACAAAGGCGGTCTCCGTCCCATGCCCAGCCGCGAGCCGGACTGGAAGGGTCGAGAAAGCCCGATCGTCATCCAGGAAACCCTGAAGCTGCTCCAACACCACTCTCTCAATTACGCCTTCCCCAGAAGCCTTGAAAGATTGAGGCGGAGGCGGTATTGGCCAGATCACCTGGATCTAACAATGAGTCTTTTTCAAGGTGGAAGCGGACCACTGCCTCCCCTTCCAACCCATCCGGAAAAGACCCCTTGCTCAAGGGAGCCATTGATGATGTTCAACAGATGGGAATTACCGTAGCTCCAGCCCGGCAAGCTTTATATAAGCCAGGAGGGACGCACGGATCCAGAGGACAGGTAGTAGGTCTAACAGCGGCCAAAGGCCCTGTCAGCAGCTGACCCGGAGAGCAGGGAGAACTAAGGCCAGACTTGGGTGGCGACGGCAAGGGAGCCTCCAGTTCACTAATTGTAGATAACGTCGCGTGGTGAAGGTCCCAGTGAAGCAACGTGACTTTATCTGCAAAAAAGCTCGCGGTACTCGCAGCTAATATGTCGATGATTTTATAGACCCTTCCGATAAGGAGGTCAAAGGCCGAATTATCACGAAATAATTGCTTAGCGGGCGAGGAGCTGGCAGACGCCTTGAGGAGGAGAAGAAAGCCCTCTTACGCCTCGCCGTTGCCATCTCATGGAGCCTTCATAAACGTCGTATAAGATGTTAAGCGCGATACATGAGATTTCCGCCACTTTCGCTCTAATTAAGATCTGGCATCCGTTTCATATGGCGCAGCTCCTCGGTATACCAAGGAGCCTGCCGAAACGGGGGCGAAGAGGACGCCGGGGAGCAACAATCTCGATGGCATCGGAGAGCCGGGAGTTCCAGTCCTCCACCTGCTCATCGAGTGTGCCGATGGACTCCCAAAGGGAGTGCCCCCATCCCCCATTGTTTCCCATGGGGGCTAATAGGAAATGGGGGCTACACTTTTGAGGGTCCATAACTTTGGACCCCCTGAACCAAACTTCACCAAACCTGGGTGGTATCATCAGTAGGGTCTCATGAAGATACTCTGAAATTTTTGTGCTGCTATCTTAATAACTGCACCCCTGACAGCAGGCACCCTCTAAATTTCTCCAGATTCTCCTTCTAAATCCACCCCCTTCCTGCCAATGCTTGTTTTCTTTCTTTCTTTTATTCTCTCAATGCCTAATGAAGGTTATTATTATCATTATTATTATTATTAAATCCACCCCCTTCGACATGGATTTAAAGGGAGAATCTGAGGTCCCCAGTTTTAACATTGAAAGGGATGCTGTTTCAGGGTGGAGGAAAATCCACCCCAAAATAGCATCACTTTCAATGTTGTTTAAACTGGGGATCCCAGATTCTCCCTTTAAGGTGGGTTTAAAAGGAGAAGCTGGGCTCCCTAGTTTAAACATCATTGAAGATGCTGTTTGGGGGTGGATTCCAGCATCACTTGTTTGTTTGTTTGTTTGTTTGTTTGTTTGTTTGTTTGTTTGTTTATTTTATTTGTTCCACTTTTATACCGCCCTACCCCAAGGGGCTCAGGGAGCCCAGATACTCCTTTTAAATCCACCTTAAAGGGAGAATCTGGGATCCCCAGTTTAAATAACATTGAAAGTGATACTGTTTCCCCTAATTGGGGGGACTGGATACAACACCATAAATGTTTTCATAGCAATAATAAAACATTTTGAAAGCATTTTGAAAATGTTTTCAAAAAATATTTCTGCTGTGTGGCATGGCCCTTGCTGTGTTCAGATTTGTGAGTTGGGTCATGTACTATAATGTGATAGTGACTTTGAAATGACCTGGTGGAAAAAATCATTGTTTGGTCACGGTGGGGGAGGGTGGCCGCCCATGGGGGGGGGGCATCAAACTCAGGTTTTGCCCAGGGCTGCAGTTTCCTTAGGTATGCCACTGCTTCTCTCCCTACTGAACAAAACTCTGTTCGACTGCATTAAAATTTTATTTTATTCACAATTTAAATTTTGTGGCTTCAATTTTATTGCTGCCCACGCTGCGGTAACAATGGCAAGGCTGACATGTTTTTAAGAGACAAGAATATGGACAATTTCCTTAAAGACTGGAAATATTTTGCGACTACTTATTGAAAACATATACAAATAAAGAAATAACAGCAGAATTTGAGATGGATATCACATTCAGATTCATGTTCGGATCCATAGTGAGGTGGCTGGAAGTCACCATATATATGTATAAGGATGCGTGTGTTTTTTTCTTTTTGTTTTATTATTATTACTGGGTGGGGAGAGAGACCAGATTTGGACTTTTTCTTTTTCTGTATATGTTGTCTATATGCGTAAAATAAATAAAACTTTCAAAAGCAAAAGAAAGTGGAAGAATTCCAAGTAGAAACTTCCTGTTTATGAAGACAGTGACATACCATTCACATTAGTTCTACTGTCAAACTTGTCACCAACTTGTGTTGTTTCCAGCTAAATTCTTCAGGGTCTGTTTCCTATGGAACTCCTTTTCAACAAATTTGACACCTTAAAATCATTTTTTAGAACTTGTTTGATGAAACAGCTGGTTTTGAGAAAGCCTCCCCCTCCCCGCAGCCAGCCAGCCAGCCAGCCAGCCCGCCCCTCCTTTTCTTTAGTGATCCAAAACACCCTAGGGCAGTGTTGGCGAACCTATGGCACGGGTGCCAGAGGTGGCACTCAGAGCCCTCTCTGTGGGCACGCACAGAGTTCATCATGTGTGTGGGGGGGGGAATCGCCCCACACAAACACACACATCTAGGTTGGCCTGGGCCACTGGGCTTGTTTATTAGCATTAAACCTAAGACCTAGTTTTGGGGAAGCAGTATAGGTAACCCTGTTAAAGCTGTTAAACCCCACTGATTTTCATGCAAAGAACTAAAGCGCGATCCTTTACCTGGGAGGAAGCTTGGTTGCTGGCAGTGGGGCTTGCTTCTGCGTAAACCCTCCTAGGGTCATGATTCACCCGTTGGAAGAGTTGCATAGTTGCTTCAAAGCAAAGCAACTACCACCAAGCTTACTCCTGAGTAACGCACGCCTCAGAGCTAACCGTTTTTTAAAAACTAAAACCTCAGCATTCAGGTTAAATTGCCCTGTTGGCACTTTGCGATAAATAAGTGGGTTTTGGGTTGCAGTTTGGGCACTCGGTCTCAAAAAGGTTCGCCATCACTGCCCTAGGGTTTCCATTTCACTCATAAGGAACGCCGCGCAAAACGCCAACAACTATCTCAAGAGACTGATTAGAAACCAGGAGATTGGGAAGCGCCCAGTATTCAATCTAAATATGGCTACAAAGCGTTCAGTTGACACGCAAGAAGACAAATTGCCTAGAAAATACTTTGGTGCCAATTGGGGCCTTGTCAGTTCAAAACAGCCCCAACTTCAGCAAGACACCTGAACTAGGTGTGTCTTAGTTCACCACAAAGTGTTTCTATCAATTATTCCGAAGATCGTTAGTGTGATCGCCAGTGCCACCGCCTCCGCTTTTCCTTCACCTTCGGGCTCCACCCCAAAGAGATCCAGTGCTTCTTCCGCTGCTGCAAGCCCTTAAAATAAAAGTGGATCCGATGGCACTTTGATCCCTAGCGGGAGAGGGACGGACTTCCGCAGATTTTTTTTTTCCTGGTGCGGGAGGGCAAGACGACTGCAATAAGTTCAGGCCCCATTTCAGACGGGCAAGTTATATAAAAGAGCCCGGCCGAAGCCTCTCCAGCCTCCGCCACCGCGATCCACGACCAGTGGCGAGGCGGCCGCCGGCACAAAGCGAAGAGGCTGCAGCTGTGGATCAGCTGCTGCTGCTGCTGCTGCCGCCGCTGCCGCTACGAGGCGGGGGAGGAGTTTAAAGGGGATCAGGAAGCGGCGGAGTGCCCGACCGACACCTCTTCCCTGCTATGGCTGGCTGGAGACAAAAATCATCATAACCATAACCAGGGGAGGGGGAGGCGGGGAGAAGGCCGAGGGAGGAAGCGGGCGAGCGGGGGGAGCAGCGACAGCGGCCGCGGCATGAGCAGGCGAGCTGGCCCGAGGGGCGACATGAGGTCAGTCGTGGGTTTCTTGTCCCAGCGGGGCTTGCACGGAGACCCGCTGCTCACCCAGGATTTCCAGAGGAGGCGCCTGCGGGGCTGCAGAAACCTCTACAAGAAGGACCTCCTGGGCCACTTCGGCTGTGTCAATGCCATTGAGTTCTCCAACAATGGAGGCCAGTGGCTGGTCTCAGGTAAAGCAACCCCCTTCCCCTCTTTTTTTCCGCCTCCTCTCCGTTTCCTACTCCACATCCCAGACACACACACACACACACACACACACACACCGTCTTTTATTTCAGCGATCCCGAATGGGCAGGGAATCGTAGCGGCGTTAAGAAGGCGTCTTCGCACACAACACTCCTGATGTTTCCCAAATAGAGATCTAAAATGGTTGACAGGTTTGGGGGGTGTTTTGTCCCCACCCCCGAGCCCGTTTCCTTTGCCATCTTCGTTAGGGGAGTGGAAGTCCTGACATCCTCGTCAGGAAAACACTGATTACTCCTTAGGGCTTAGTTATCTTTTTTTTTAAAAAAAAAATAACTGCAATATTCCTCTTGTATTTGAAAGCTGGGAACAAAATAGATAAGATTTGTCGACATCCCAGTGACGGGCGAGATTCGGTGTTCACGGAATGGAAATCTGGGTAGATGTTGAGTGTGGGATTGTAGGGCTTGGGGTATTTATTTGTACCCCTTATGGGGGTGGGAATGGAAGAGAGCTGAATGATTGGGGGTGGGGGAGAGAAAGAGCATTTGGACATATTTTTTAATGGTTTAGGTGGGCTCAAGCTTATTCTGCTTCGCTTCTGCTTGGGGAGGTGACCCCCCTCCCCGGTGTTAATGGCCCCCGGAGGGGGTGCAGTCTTGTGGGGAGGGGGGCTGCTGTCAGGTGTCACGGAGGCTCGGAGTTGGCGGCGGCGGCGGCTGTAAACCTGGTGTGGAGAGAGAAGGAGGAGCCCTTCGGGCGCCCCCTCCGCTGTCGCTAATGCCTGCAGGGGCTGGGGGGACAGGTCCCTGCCTCCCCTGTGCTGCTTTAGGCGCCGCTCTTCCCTCCGAGGGGAAAGGCAAACTCCAGGCCGGCGCTTGAATGGCGCTGCAGGCCTCGCTGTTCTTGGGCTCCTCATAGCGACAGGACGGGGAATCGATGGCCTATTCCGGCCAGCGGGTGGAGGAGGGCAGCGCGGCGGGCGCAGCTCGCTGGACCCGTTCTAGTGTGTGTGTTGGGGGAGGGGGCTCGGGGGGGGGGGCTTCTCTTGCACGTCGTCCTGCCTTGGCAGGTGGCAGGTAGCAAACACCCTCTCCCCGCCGCAGCCCGCGCCCAATAACTCAGGGGTGAGACTGCGACCTGGCCACATACAGAGGTGCGCGGCCTCTGCCATGCGATTCTTAATCCGGACTAACTACCTCAGTCTGGTTCTAGTCTATTAGTGTTGGAGCTTCCGCTTCACGCAACTGTGTAGTGGCTGGGTGGACAATAAATTGCGCTGTCCTATCCAGTCGAGTCGCCAGTGTACGAAGCTTGCTGAAGCCTGTTGTGCAGTTGGGCTGTCCTGTGTGGGGCATCTCTGGTTGCCCCTTTTCACATGGCAGGCGCCCCGGTTGCACCTTGTAAAGAGTTTTGGCATTTGGGGTGCCCCGATTATTCAAAAGAATCAAGGAGGACGCTTGGAGGCAGTATACAAATGAGAGAAGAACTACCAGTATGGATCTTAAACTTTGTAATAACACTGTCTGTTAAACTAAGTCGATGGTAGAAAACGATATTATCTGCTGCATCACATTACTTTTCTTGAGGTGCAGGAAGGAGGTGATCTCCCCCACCAGAGCAGCATTTTTACTATCACTATGCGCTATGGTTGCCTACTCTGGGTTCTGAAATATCTGGAGAGCGGAGGATGAGTTTAGGAAGGTGGACTTTAGTGAGAGTCAAGACCTTAGTAGGCTGTAAAACCACGTCGTCCACTTTTCAAAGCCACCATTTTCTTCGGGGAAGTGGAATGTATGTTTTAAATAAACTATTTATGCAATCTTGAAATAAGTTGTAATTTCAGGGGATCTCCAGCCTCCAACTGGAGGATGGCAACCATATTATACAGGCAGTAGTCATGTGCCAGTTAATTTTAAAGGAATTTAAAGTTTTGAGGGGGGGTTTTAAACTCTTGATAACCCCAGTTCAATCTTTTGTTATTCTGGATTTCAGTGGTTTTGGTTAAATGTATTCATGTATTATAAAAGAGACAGTTGAGGGTGCTACCTTGAAATCCTGAAGGAGTTTCTCTTTGGTTATAATTTGTCACACAATAAACAGTAGCTGCTATTTGTTGGGCTTTAATATTTCATGCTTCATAAAATCTTAGAATATTTCCTATTAAATTAACATATTGATGCCAGAATACTTTCCAAAATAAACAAGTTCAAGAGCCATCGCCATTGCTCGAGATCCCAGTTAGGAGAGCCATTGAGACAGATTTCGTTTCAACTGCTTCAGCTTCAACCATAGTAATTTTCCCTAGCAAATGTAGTATATAGAGAGAAGTGCTTGCATTTCTATACAGCCCTTCAGAGCCCTGTTCTGCCTCATGATTAACTGGAAAGGAAACTCTAAACAACTTTAGATCCTAGATTAGTGAATTAATCCTTTTTTGTATACAGTAAGGGTAGAGAAAAAGAATATGCAGTAATCTTTATAGGGAATTATTGGCTCACTCACCTTCTCTTAGAAGAACAAGAGTTGGTTTTTATACCCCAATTTTCTCCACCTTAAGGAATCTCAAAATGGCTTACAATCACAAATCTCTTCCTCTTCCACAACTGGCATCTTATGAGATAGGTGAGGCTAAGAGAGTTCTGAGAGAATTGTGACTGGCCCAAGCTCACCCATTAGGCTTCATGGAGAGGAGTGGAGAATCAAACTTGGCTCTCCAGATAACAATCCACCACTCTTAACCAATACATCAAGTTGATTTAAAGTAGATAAGCCTCTGCATAGTACATACCCATTATGTGAACAGGGGAGGACTGTTAGCCCAGGTTGCAAATTTAGACATTTGATGTTAACTCCAGATGAAGTTATACATACAGTTGCAGAGATATCCTGACAGGATTGAAAGAAGAACCACTGCAAAGGTACAAGGGAAAGGCTTTATTTTGATATCACTTTTCATATCACATTCATTTATTAGTGTTGTTGGGGCCTCAAAAGCTAAAGTGGGCCTGATGCAGAGTCTAGCAGTGAAAGGAGTAAGTAAATTGGAGGATTATTGTTTACTTATGGCAGGGTACTGTGTGAGTCTGGCCCTGGATAATTCCTTCTCCAGAATTTTATTGTTTAATTTGTAGAGGGGATAAGGAACTGCAAAACTCTGAAGAGATCCCATAACAGAGTTTATACCAGTAACATGCGAAAAAATTATGACAAAGCATTGTTAAAGAGATCCAATGCTTCTTTAATGTCAGCTTTCAAAACTGAAACACACCCCAAAATATTTTTCACTTCTTGCCATTACTGCTGTTTGCAACAATCAGCCATCATCTAGAGCTATAAACATGTATTTTAAAAGGGTAAGGAAGAGGTACTTTGATTTTAGCATAGTTGCACACTGGTATTGCTCTCATTTTTGGTCCTAAATAAATAAATAGTGAAAGTATCATTCAGTGTTGGCATCATTCAAATATAATGGTGATTTGCCACTGCATAAATGTGCTTGCAGGATCCTTGGACTCTCACACAACTAAATATTTTCTTTTATATCCAAACTATTGGGAGATTTGTTGCTGTTGTTTGTTGTTTGGTTTGTTCGTGCTTTCCTTTAAACCAGGATTATAAAACATAATTTGCAGTTGTGGTTTTCAGGGAAAGTGCCAACTGTTGTTTCTTGTGTGGATATAAGGGTGAAGTGATTTGATCTGAAAATATTTAATTGGTTCACCACTGAAAGTCCCCAAAGCTCTGGTTCACATAGCAGCAAACTGCCAGTTCCTGTTTTATCTGAAACATGCTTTTAATAGTATAGTAGCCAGTGGAGTCATGAGTGCTCCATAGGGAATGACTGGCTTCAATTTGGATTTTGCCTTCTAAAAATTGGGGTGAGAGTACCAATGGCTTATTTAGAGAGACAAATACAATAGAGTACAGTGCTCCTAGATAACTGTCCAAGAAAGCAAAAGAGAAAATGTTGACACTACTTCTTTCATTATTGTGGTATTATAATTTGCATCTGCTTCCAGTAGCTTTGACCTATATGTTCTATCTGTCCTTCTTTGCTTTAAAGCTTCTCTTAGTTTTGCCCCACATGACTTACCTGTCACCTCTGCATCTCAGCTCATATCATGGGCAGTACCTATAAGTACCTGTAAGCCCGCTGTTGTCTCAAACATGTTCACTGAGTGCTGCTCATTTATGCTCAGAATTACCTGTCTGACTGAAATCCTTCCTTAAAGCCCATTGAATCCATTGTCCTAAACTGAGCTAATGTTTAAGTATGTGTAACTGCCTGTGTTCACTATCCCTTCCTAGTTACCTTTGCTGCTCCCACCTGTCATTTCTCTGTTGCCTCTGATGTAGTCTCTGTTGTTCAAATGTCAATCAGAGCAGCCCCCTTCCTTGTAGCTTAGCTCAGAAGTTGTTTAGCTTTTTGCTAATAAAGTTGTAAGCTCCCAGTGTTGTATTAAAGTGTTCCTTTAGAAGCTGAAATGGGAATTATTGTCTTAAAATAGGGTAATAAATAGTAACCCTCAAACTTGGAGACAATGCCCATCTTCCATTCTATAAAATACATTAAAATTAACTGAAAATTATTCTTAAATTCACAGCAGATTTTATTCTTTTGATTGGCTAGTGAAAGCAGTGGAAAAAAATCAGACCCTACTTTCACTCCCCCTTCTCCCATCCTTGCATGTTGCTTTCTAATAAGCGGTAATGGATGCATGCCGATAGTATAACTGAGTGTGGTACAGAAGAAAGGCTTTTGCTTCTAACTAATCCTTTCCGAAGACAAAAATCCTTGGTGTAAACATGGGGGAGGGGCGTGGAGAGAGAACCTTCAAGAGATTCTGCCTGGTAGGAGGTGTTTCCAAGCTTTCCTCTGCTACTAAGAAATATGGGACCTTAGAGAACTGAGATTCTTCAGAAGCCAAATATGGGTTGCCCTAGCTGTGGAAAAACAAACTTTGACCTGTGATTAAAGTAGTTGCTTTAGGTGACTGTAACTACAAAAAGGGAGCATGTCATAAATTTGCACTGATTTTGCTACCGATAGCTGCCAATTGATCATTTTTAGCTTAATTCTCCTTTTTCTTCTTCTTTTTTTGCTATTGGAATTTCTTCTAGGACTCTTCACCACAGTCTCTAGCCGAACTCTGTGAAGCAAAGACGTTGCAAATAGTTTGAAAGGCTATCGGTTGTCATATGGCTTTCTTTAAACAGTTCCTATCCTAGTGCCTTATGGGTTCATTTGAGCAGTAAGAGAAATAAAACCATTCATACTCTTGGAAGTAAGGAGGACTTATATAGAGTAAACTAATCAGGCTTTTCTTGATGACAATAAACCCTTTATGGCATGAAGAAGACTTTGCTGGAATGAAACTGTAAAATGAGACTGCATATTAAAGGTGGTATAGTATCAGTCTCTGCCATGTCCACTGTACATGACAGTGTTGTTCAGGCTGAGAACCTTATGGTTGCTACATGATTTTAAGACTGAATGGTAGTGAACCCCAGCCAAGCTGTTGGTAGAAGATAGATGCAGAAAATGGGAGGGGAGTGAAGGCAGGGCAGCTCAAGAATAATTACCATATGCGTATTTATGACATGTGAAATAGCCTTGCCCAAGTGAACCTTTAAGGAATTTGTGTTTAAAACTTTAACATAAGATTTGGTTTTCAATCAGGCTAATATTATTGGCATATTTTGCAAAAAAAAATTGGAGTGAAGAACATTTCCCTAGTGTGGTTGACTGAAAACCTGTGGAATTATGTCTCTGGGTGCCAAGAAGTGAATTGCAGGCCAGAGTACCAGTTTAATATGTTGCTTTGCTGAGGCACAGGAAAATTGTATTGCTGGAATGTTGTTCAGAAAGTGACAAAGTGTGACATATTTGAGGTCTTTCCTTGACAGATAACAGTCTTGCTTCTTCAGGCTGGTAGTTGTTGACGCAGAACTTCATTTAGTCTATTCATAGAGAACATATTGAATGGATGGATAAAATAATACCAATTTTTTAAGAACGTAAGAGCCCTGCTGCATCAGACCGGTGGTCCATCTAATCCAGCATTTTATTTTATTCAGAGGTC
Source organism: Sphaerodactylus townsendi (assembly GCF_021028975.2). Taxonomy (NCBI): domain Eukaryota; kingdom Metazoa; phylum Chordata; class Lepidosauria; order Squamata; family Sphaerodactylidae; genus Sphaerodactylus; species Sphaerodactylus townsendi. The sequence goes on along the minus strand of NC_059426.1, from coordinate 119,394,417 downwards.
CAGACATTTCTTACTAGACCTGCTTATGATTACAGACCAGTGGGTAGCTGCTGGGAACCTGCCTGTTTGACATGACATAATTTGTGTGTAGAAGAAGCAGTGGTTCCAAACATGATTTTTAATAGGTCTAGCAATCAACTAAAAATAAAGTTTTAGTACTATCTTCATCTTACTGTAGAAGAATAACACTGGCGAGATTGCTTCTAAACTGTCAAATTTTAGGCTGAACCTATGCTTTCTTGAGAGTATTATAATCAAACACTGTTTACGTTACTGCACAGTATTGAAGTGCATCAGATCTATGCATGCTATAGATTTTGAACAAGTCTAACTTCTTGAGCAGCTCAGTTAACTTATAATATGCTAAGGCCTATTTATTTCAAGGATGTAAAAATATCAGTTCTTCAAAAAAAAGAGAAGTGCTGAAAATTAGTTTACATTATGCTAATGAGTATGCTCCCCTGAAAATCAACCACCACAGAGTCTGAGGCATATCTGCTTTGACCTTAATATACTGAGGAAAAGAAAAAGTGATTTCTTCAGTGTTATCTTGATACTATTTAAATAATTTTTTACAAACCTTTTTTTCAGTATTTAAGGATCATCATGTTAGGGAAATGTTATAGTTTGTGTCTTGTATAGCCTCTAAACAGAGGGTGGTAATGCTCCCTTTTCCTGTTTTCCATTAAACTTAAGTAGGGCAGTTCAACAATGACTTACTATTTTTTTAGCAAGTAATGGAACAGTTTCACAGAGTGATACTACTACAGTAACTTAAAAAGTTTTGGATACCTTCACTGGGAAACAGCATTTACCTAGAGCAGCTTTGTACTATGCACCTGGAGAGAAGTCTTTTGTTGTCCTGATGTTTCATAGGTTTTCTTATTATTTTTAACCACTTCCTTTTCTGACATGGGGTGATTATCAGTGCTCTCCACTGGTTCACACAGCAGCACCAGAAAGATGTTTGCAGATGGAAAATACTAATCTGTTTAAAAAGAGAAGAACTTTCCACACCATGGACCTGGCTTGCAAAGCATATGTGTGGGGAAATGTTGATTCTTCTACTTTTCGCTCAGTTGCCAGGGGAGTTCTGATCAAAAAGAGACCAATTATTAGATGGCCCTGGCAATAGGGATGGGATCTCACGGAAGGGAAGCATTCTGATATTTTTGTGAAACATTTAGGACTGGATTTTGCAGTGGCAAAGTTAGCAGTGCATGTGTCCAAATGATATCTTGCTGATTAGGCCTGGTATATGCTGAGTATAAGGAGAATTCAGCCCTTTATTGCACTGAAGAAGAGTTACAGAATTGAGGGCACTTAAGAATCATCTTGCTGGGTCCAAGGATTGTTGTATTGAATACTGCTTCCTTGTGGAAAGGTAGTGATGGAGTTTTGTCCAAGTCCATGTTACTTGGCTCTGAAGGTATTATTTGCTATTCTGTTGCTAATCTGTCCTGTTTGGACAGATCCTTTTCTGCCTGCGGTTCTAGTTGAATGTTTGTCTGCAAGCTTTACTAGGCATGAAAGTGAAATGTTTAAATGAATTGTGGGTTTAAATTTTTAATACCTGGTCAGTTGTACACACTGATCTGGAAATCTCACTCTTGAAAAACTTGTAGAAGTTCATGGAAAACCTATTGGATGGATGAATGAAAAATCCCATACTTTTAAGAACATAAGAGCCCTCAGCGAACAAGTGCAGATGCACTGAAAGGACTGCAATAGAGCTTTTCACCTTTTTGTGGATTGTTTCTTCATATATTTCAGTGTATGAAGATGAAAGCAGGCTTAGCCGTGGTCGTGGGTTTCACCATTTTGATGGTTTTCAGATCTCTTTGAGTTGTGCTGCTCACAGGCACGGCCTTGGCTTGCTTGCTTGCTTGTGCTGATGCTTCAAGCAGGGTCAACATTTAAATATTTGCGTGCTTGAAACACTTACTGGATGTTTCATACCATACTGTTGTATGCTCATATCTGAAGTGTCAAATGTAGATATTTTGTAAAGGACGTTAGTTTTAAGCTCAGTAGCAAAAAAATTAAAGGTATTTCTTGAACTTCTTTAAAAATACTATCTTGGGGTCTAGTGAAAGGATTTTGTTCTTCATATGTGTGGCAGGATTGCTTCTACTTTTAACCCTGTTCCTTCACCATAAAAACAAAAACGTTTTATAAAGTAGCTGGAACTTTTTTTTAATGGGCAGACCCATCCAGAGACCTCAGTGGTTTGAGTCAGTGCTGCTGTGGCATTGCCCTACCGTCTCCAGAGGGCTTTTCAGCAGTGCAGGGAGGCAAAATGCAGAACAAAACCTCCCTTGTTACCATAAAGCCTTAAATTGGGCTCAATGGACTTATGCCATTACCTAAAAGAATGGTCGAAGTCCAAGCCCCAGACCACCAACTATCCAGTGGCAAAGCCAGGGTAGGAGCAAACTACTTTGACTCCACCCCAGCTATGCCTCTGGAATGCCCCCAACTATGCCAGCAGGGGCACAGGAGTGCTGAGCACCACATCCAGGTACCTCGATGGCCTGAAGTGGCTGCCCGCTGGCAGATTTGCCCTTCTGCTGGGATAAGGGTCCCGGGGAAGGTGAACCCAGCAGTGTAGGCATGCACCTCCTCCCAACAGCAATTTGGCCCTCCCCACTTTGGATGGGGCTGTCATAGGAGAATGTATGAGAAATGTGTGTAACTGTGTTCATCTTCATCTTTCTAAGTAGTATACTAAAGACTTTGCCATGGATCTTATACTATGTGAACAGCTCTGCACTGCATAATAAGCAACTCTGTCACTCCCCACTCCCCCTCCTATCACAATCTTCCATGCTCTCCCAAATTGTCATCCATTGATCCCCATAATTTATTTTCTTTGTTTTATTTATGTAATTCATAGTCTGCATTTCTTACTGGAACTCAAGGCAGAATACACAGAGTGAGTCAATACAATCTACAGGATGGGACATACAGTAAACAATGAAATTGGTTTTGGATTGTGGAATGAATCTAAAAAACAGAATTGACGAAAAGTGTAGGTGTTAACATGAGATCTACAATGGTGCAAGGTTACATAACAGGGTTGTATTTGCAGCAAAAAGCTCAGTCGTACATAGACCACAGTCCTTAATAATTTGTACAAGTCACTTTTTGAATCATTGTGTACAGTGTTGTCCTACCATCCTCATAGAAAATCCCTCTTGAATAATTCAGTTTTGTGCAGTTTGCAGAAAGCCGTGAGAATGGGACCCTTTTCACACTTCTCTGGTAGACCATTCCATAAGGTGAGGCCACAATAGAGAAGATGCATGTACAGGCAGTGGTTGATTTTGCTCATTTGCAGTACAGGCAGTTGTTGATTTTGCTCACCTGCAGAAAACCTGCTGTCATGGTAGAACATAGAGGGAGAGATGGCCTTGCTGATATGAGGGTCCACTGCCTTGAAGAGCTTTGTATGTGATAGCCAGTACCTCAAACAGAGCCTGCTAACTGATGGACAGCCAGTCGAGTGACTGCAGAATGGGAGTAATATACACAGTCCATCTAGCTCATGATAGTGTCTGAGTTGCTCAATTATGCACCAGCTGGAGCTTCTAAACTGATTTTGAGAGACCAATTCACAGCATATGGTGTTTGGTGGAAGGCTTTAAAATAGCCTTACCCTTCTTCCTCAAGCTGAAAGGGAGATTAAAATCTTGGTCGTTATGCTAAAAATCTTCACATGTAGTATTCTTTTCTAGAAAGAGGCATTTTCCTGTCAGGCAATGGTGAAGAGATCAGACTTAAAACTTTGGTTTTCTCATACCTAGCAGCAGAAGCATAGCTGGGCAGGAGTGCACCTGGGGCGCACTCAATTTTTCCGCCCCGCTGTGGCCCCGCAGGGCCCCTCACTTACCTTTTTTGCTGTTTTCTGCCAGCTGAAAATTGGCCAGGCTGATGGGGTGGGGCAAATGGGGCAGAATCAGGGGGTGATTTTCATGCCCCCCCCAGGTGCACGCCCTATGCAATGCGTGCCCCCCACCCAGTGGTGGGATTCAGTAGGTTCGCACCACTTTTGCAGAACCGGTTGTTAAAATGGTGCTTGTAAACAACCAGTTGTTAAATTATTTGAAGCCCACCACTGGAACCGGTTGTTAAATTATTTGAATCCCATCACTGCCCCTATCCCCTTGTAGCTCCACCACTGCCTAGCAGCAGTATCATTTTTGTTTTTTTCTCCAGTTGTATTTTCAACAGATGTTCTAATGATACTGAAAGTATTTCTTAATTATCTTATGTGTCTCATGTTCTTTCATGCAGGTGGAGATGATCGGAGAGTTCTGCTTTGGCATATGGAACGTGCAATCACCTCCAGAGTAAAGCCAGTTCAGCTGAAAGGAGAACATCATTCTAACATCTTCTGTCTAGCTTTCAATAGTGGCAACACCAGGGTGTTCTCTGGAGGTAAGGAGGGAAAGCTTGAGAAGGAGTTCTAAAATAAATGATGGGTCCAAGTTTTTTGCATGCTATTTATTTTTTTAGTAGTCATCAAGTGAGAAACTAATCCTACGATCTTCTTGGGAAAGAGCCTTATTTTCTGGGTGTTGTATTCCGGATCAGAGAACATTTGATTTTTCCTTGCAAACAGCCTGTCACAAGTTGTTGTTTGCCTGTGGAAGTCATAAAGAACTTACTGGGCATTATGTGAAACCTGACCAGTGATGAGAAACTCTCCTCTCCCTCACATCAACTCTCCAAATAGAAGAAGAAAAATACTGGCATGGGTTCATGAATCCCTTTTAAATAGGTTCTATTTTGGAGGAGGCTGGATTCTTTTTCTACGTAGAGTTGTAAAGCAGAAGGGTTTCACAGCCATATTTCAAAGATGGAGAACAGTAACAATCCTGCCTCAGCAACCTCCCTGCTTTTGTATTTTTTTATTTTTTGCATGTTTGATGCTTGGAAGGTTGTGCACTTTTTTAAAGCTGGGGAGTGTATTCCACGTTGAGAATGAATGTGGAAACAATGTAAATATAAATATGTTAAATGGTGTTTTGTTTTTCTTTTTTAAAAAAGGACCAAGTAACGTGAATATTATTGCTGTTATTTCCCTTACAGCTGTGCCAATTAAATAAGTGGTGGTCTAAAGAGGCTTGGGGAAATATTGCAGCAAGGTCAAAAGGCAGCTGGAGCATTCTTTGGCTGATCAGTGATGTTTGGGGGAGGGAATCTCTCAGGGATTTTTCTGGCTGCCAGTTCAAAGTTTGAAGCCAGAACTTGTTATGAGATGCAATGCATTGAATTCTCAAGTATGTGTTTGCTTCCAGTGTATAAAATGGTGGTATTTACAAAGCAGGTAGAAGGCAAGGGGGCAGAGGGTGCTTAAGTTTTGCAACTTTGTGAGTGGGATTCTTTTCTTGAACCCATGCTAGACAAAATGGCCAGAATTGGTGAGGAAGAGACAGGCAGGAAGGGCTCGTGGAGGAAAAGTGATGATCAGAGGAATGATTATGCTTTCCCCACAGCTTCTCCTATGTGAATATCTGTCCTCTCCCATGGAAGTTTTTTGTATGTCTGAGGCAAGCAAGACATTGGGAATCCAGTGTCTGCCATGGCACATTTAGTTCTGCTTTGGCAGGGAACTGTTTCCTCTCCTTGGTTTTTCTCTCTGAAATAATCTGTACAACTGCTCTCCTACTTCCTAATAAACTTTTCATCGACACCATAGCGTTAAGCTCTTTTTCGTTATAGGTAATGATGAACAGGTTCTGCTCCATGATGTTGAAAGGTAAATATATGCTTGTTGTTGGTTTTTAATGTGTGAGCAATCTGCACTGGGGAAAATCTGATTCCAGCAGTGGTACTCTAGAAGAAGAAATGCACAGATAATCTTGAGCTTTAATGTGTAGAGAACCTTGGCTAACATAATAGTAACTTTGATTACCACCATTTGCTATGCCTTCTGTTTTTGTGCTCACTGCTTCCCTTTCCTATTTTTTCACCCTCCCCCTACCATTTTATATGATACTTGGTTAGGTATTATTATGGATAATATCCATCAAAGTAGTTTGACATGTATAATTAAATCTTCTGGATCCAAAGACCATGATCCAAAAATCTCCCATATGCGCATCCTCACGTTTGTGGTCTTTTTCTCTTCTTCCCTGTGAACAAACGAGGATATCCTCTTCCTGTCCTAAAGGCAGTTTCATGTAACTACTGTTAAAAGTTGCCCTTAGGTTAGAAAGCAGGCTATGTCTTTTGAGATGAGGTGGAGAAATGTTGCCTTGAGGGAGATCCTTTGTGCACTTAACTGCTACTTTATGATTCTTTAATTCAGGGCTAAAGTTTGTAATATACTGAATGGCTAAATCTCTCATGCAAGATTCAGTTGAGATAAAGTTTCCAACAAAGGCACTTGGAGAGAGGGAGCTGATACATTTGTATTGATATTGCTTACTAAATTAACCCCCAAGTTCCATGTATTCTTATAGAAAGTAGAAGATAATGAGAGATTTAAATATTTTCAAGTAAAGGCCTTTTGTGATGCTTGACAGCTCCTCCCTCCTAACTGAATGGAGAAATGAAGAAATAATGTCTGTATTTGTTTCAGTGGTGAAACTTTGGATGTGTTTGCCCATGAAGATGCAGTCTATGGCCTGTCTGTGAGTCCAGTGAATGATAATGTTTTTGCAAGCTCATCAGATGATGGAAGGGTTCTCATCTGGGATATCCGGGAGTCTTCCAATGGAGGTAAGGGCCATGGATGCAAGAGTGTAATGCAGCTAAGCAATTGATACTGTGTTATGATACAAATGTTCTCTTTTTATGTTGACGTCCTGTTTGACTTTGAGGAAACGTCCTGTTTTGATTTTGAGGAAACAGATTCTTCTACCCCAGTGGTGGCGAACCTATGGCATGGGTGCCAAAGGTGGCACTCAGAGCCCTCTCTGTGGGCACACACAAACAGAGTGCCCCCCCCCCCCCAATCTAGGCTGGCCTGGTCCGTTAGGCTCAATTATTAACATTATACCTAATACCTAGTTTTGGGGAAGCAGTGTTGGTAACCCTGTTAAGTGCTGTTAAACCCCACTGATTTTCATGCAAAGAACTAAAATGTGATCCTTTACCTGGGAGTAAGCTCGGTTTCTGGCAATGGGGCTTGCTTCTGAGTAAACCCTCCTAGGGTTGTGATTCACCCATTGGAAGAGTTGCACGGTTGCTTCAAAGCAAAGCCACCGACTACCACAAAGCTTACTCCTGAGTAACGCACACCTCAGAGCCAACCATTTTTTCTAAACTAAAACCTCAGTATTCAGGTTAAATTGCCTTGTTGGCACTTTGTGATAAATAAGTGGGTTTGGGGTTACAATTTGGGCACTCGGTCTCGAAAAGGTTCACCATCACTGTTCTACCCCATCTCCAGCCACCCCCACACACCCTTAGCTTGTTTCCTTTGATATTGAACCTCATGTTTGAATGCTTAACAGCAAGACTGCAAAATGAGACCATACACACAAGAGAGGGCTTATGCCTACCCAGGGATATAGAACAAAATTATATGGGATTGGCCCAAGCTAGTGTTTTGTTGATTCCTGTGGTTTTATCATAGAGCTTTAACCAATTCCTGGAGAGATGTGGTGTCATTTCCAGGTTTTCTTGGAATTGACTAAAAGAATTTGTATGTGGTCAAGGAGATGAGTTCCAACTCCTTAAAGGGATTTGGACAGCAAAATAGCCAACAAGGCAATTTATGTGTAATTCTTCAGAGAAACATGAATATGGGCCTACCTTGATCAATATCCAGAATCAACAATGCTGGTAGGATAGTACCAAGAACCCTAGGAAACCTGAAAGTGAGTGCGTAAGTTCTGCCAGAAAATTTGGGCTGCAGTTTAATCTCCTTTGGCCTGTTAACAAATCAGCTGTTTTGGTTACTATAGTTAATGAAAAGTGTCCTAAAAGGTGAAAAAGCACCTACTTTATTAAAGTGAATTTAATGCCACAGTAATTTGGGTGGCATAATCTAGTTTAAATTGGATGGACTGTCAAGCACTTGTAACTTCCTTGAGAAAATACTTTGTAAACTTACAGTATGCAAGTGAGCAGGCTTTAAGGATTTTACATACAGTGGCTTGTCAAACTTTTATGTAAGGATACAAATCTGCAGCAGGAATTTTGCTACTCTTAGTTACAATTTGCGTCAGACCTTGAAAGGAGTTTTATTTCTGTTAGTGAATGTCTTCTCATGAAGATATAGTAGACTTCTGCACAAAGAAATGTGGCAGTGTGCTGTAGTGGTTAGACTATAACCTAGAAGACTGAGGTTCAAATTCCCACTTGCTGTGTGACATTAAGCCAGTAACATACACTCAATCTAACCACCTCACAGGGTTGTTGTGAGGATAAAATGGAGGAGCCAAGAATTACATAAACTACTTTAGGTACTTATTGGGAAGAAAGGCTGGATATAAATGAAGCAGAGAAAAACTTTCTTTGTTTCAAATTAAATGTTTTCTACATAGGGATAGGATTGTGTAGTTTCCCTGTTGTGGCTGCCAATACAGTGCAGCATCAATGACACTTCCACATGTCAGTTTTTCTCATAATTTCCCTCTCCTAGTCATCCAACAATGGCCAATGCCATAGGTCCCATGCCACAAGGATTTTTCAGTTTTTTAAAAACAGTAGTTTAATATTGCTACATCACTATAATATTATAACCGTCAATCCATCAGGTTTTCTGAATTCTCAGCTTTCATTTAAAATAGAAGGTAAATGAACTTCTAACTTCTTTATTGGGCCCTTTCCGCACGGGCCAAAGGGCGCCCCTGCACCGGCAGGAATTCTGTCGGTAGAGGGGTGGGGGCCGACCGATACATGAGGGAGGCGTGCAAGCGGCCCCGCAGAGGAGAGCAGGCCTTGGCAGGAGAGGCGGCTCCACTGCGCGAGCCGCCTCTTCCCCATCCTCTCTCCCACTCACACGCCTGTCGCCTTACGATCCTTACCGCTGCTGGCCTCCACAAGACCCTTGCGCTGCCCTCCGACCTCCAGGGATCAGAGGACAGTGAGGGAGGGTCTTAGGAGGCCAGCAGGGCGACGAAGGCAACGATGTGAGTGGGAGAGGGAAGGGAAAACTTTAGCGATGTTCAGCTGATTGCCCGTTACGCCTGACACCGCCCTGGGGGAGGGGGAGGGGAGCCAGGTCGGCGCTGCTGCGTTTTCGCAGCACCGCCTGTGCGAACGGCTCCCTGGGGACGGCATTTTTGCCGTTCCCAGGGCGCCGTAAATAGCCCGTGCAGAAAGGGCCTTTGAGAGATATGCCTTTCCTTTTATATCTTCACAATAGGAGCTAACCACTTTTTAAAATGAAACCTGAGAGTTCAGAAGACCTTGTACACACATTGCTATATTGTTGTAATGATATTCAGTTGTTGAGTTAAAACATTTGTGTGTGTGTGTGTGTGTGTGTGTTTGGAAGAAATGATTGCTGAGGGGACAAGGGCATTGGGAATATCTGCCATGCAGGCAGGACAAGAAAAATCTAAACTTTCCCACCTACCCAGTCACCATTCAGGCCTTGCTGTGAACTTTCTTAAAACTTTGGAGGAAAAGAAGTTTAAGAAGGATTTGAGAAAAGCCACAGAAGCTCCAGGAGGTGAACTAATACACCATGATGTTGTGGGGAAACTGGAAAAAATCAGTTTCCCAGCATCAGTAAGCCCGGAGCAAATAACCTGTGTGGAAACAGCTTTAAAGGGTAATGGCTCATTGGCTGCTGTCAAAGCTTTGGTGTGAAATCTTGCATAAGGCAGAGTATTGTGCCATCTTCAAAAGGTTGACCTCCATGCCAGCATTTCCCTACCACCACCTTTTTAACCCTCTAACAGGGCTTGTTTAAAAACGACTCAGCTGTAAGCTCTCAGTGGTTGTGGGGAAGGAGCAAAACTTTTATCAGGTCAGCAAAGGGAGTAGGAAGGGGCTATCACCAGCAAGTGATGTAGAAGTGCCATCCATGCCATCCTTTCTCACTTGCTGCTTTCATAGTGGGGGAGGCTTTTCCTGACCCTGAGTGGCACCAGCCCTGCTTCATACTAATAGTGTTTGCTACTTCATATCTCTCTTAAGAAAAGTAAAGCTAGAGGTCCAAATATTGCACAATAGAAACTGCGTTGCTTTCTTATCTAATCTGCATTTTTCAACAGATCCCTTCTGTTTGGCAAATTATCCATCAGCCTTTCATAGTGTGATGTTCAATCCAGTAGAGCCAAGATTACTAGCCACTGCCAACTCTAAAGAAGGTGTAGGACTCTGGGATATTCGAAAGCCTCAAAGGTAGGGGATCATAGTCTTGTTTACACATGTATTCTATTAATGAAGCAGTGGAGAGAAATGACTAATCAACGCTTGTAGCAATGTTCAGCATTTAATGTCCTGCAATACTTTCACTTGCTAGTGTATGAGATTTGTGCATTATATAAAATCAAATAGAACATTTCCACAAAAGCATTTTGGTAACACCTGCAATTTCATAAGGCTTGCTGTCTCAAAAACAATGTTTAGGGCGAGTTTTTATTTTATTGAGGTAGTCATTTTGGATTTGTTGTAAATTTACCTAAAAAGCTGGGCAAAGATCTGTCATTTTGCTGTGGAAATGATTGTGAGCCTTCTCTTGATATTTATTTATAAATGTTATTGAAATTCTATCCTGCTCTTTTGCAGCTGAAGTCGGGCTCAGAGAGGCTAACAATTCTAGAGTTATACAATAATTTTGTTAAATATCAAAACATACTTAACACAGTCACAATTAAAAACCTAATCTTAACAGATGGCACCAACCTTAGAGGGGTCCAGCAGGGGAAGCCAATTGATGTACAACCATCCCAGTCCTCAACCATGGGTCTGGTGGGACATCTCCATCTTACAGGCGCTGCAGAATTGAATGAAGTTCCACAGGGTCTGAACTGCATTTGACAGAGAGTTCTATCAGGCCAGGGAGTTCCGCCAGTCCAAGAATCCCGGCTCTGGTCCAGGACAGCCAGATACTTTTTGGGCCAGGGATCCCCAGCAGGTTGGTTCCAGTTGAGTGCAACACTCTTTAGGGTGTATGTTGGGAGAGGCAGTTCTGCAGATGTGATGCTCCCAGACCATTTAGAGGTCAATACCAGAACCTTGAACAGTCTGGAGACAGTGCACGTGGCAGAGCACGGCTTGTCTGTTTGCTCTCTAGGAGGTCCCCATAAGGATCTGCACCACTGCCTTCTGGACTAGGTGTAATTTCTGGAGTAACTTCAAGGGTAGCCCTTCTTAAAGTGAGTTACAGTAGTCCAGCCTAGAGGTGACCGTTGCAAGGATCACTGTGGCTAGATCAGGGCAGGACAGTAGCACATCAATTGCCTGGCCTGGTTACGGTAAAATGCTGTTCTGGCAGTATCGCTGACCTGGACCTCCAAAGAAAAGGAGTTGTCCAGGATTATTCCCAGTCTCTTGACAGAGGCAGCTGATAAGAGTTGAATCCTGTCAAGCATCAGGAGTCAAAGCCCCTGCTCTGAGTGATTTAAACCAAACTGTTATGAGACTCCTGTGCCACTAGATGGTGATAAAAATATTACACTGTGTCCAATACTTTTCATCTAAGTCGTGGACAGCCCCAGGCCAGCCTCAGCTCATCAAATTTTAGAAGCCAAGCAGGGTCAGTCCTGGTCAGTATTTGGATGGGAGACCACTAAGGTATTTAATGAAGCCTATAGAATTGTTCTCTGTCAATGTACTTACTGATAAATGCTATAATTCCTTATAAAATTCTGCAGTGCCTGTAAGCATTAACTAGTAGAATATTAACATATTAATTTAATTTCTCTAATTCTAATCCCTATTAGTATTAATTTAATTGAACTGATTCAGCAACATACAAAAACTACAATTCCTACTTCTCATCAAAGTGTAATTTGCTTTGATTGTCTATTTCTGCCCTGGTTCCAGCATGATGGAACTCTCTGCCAGCTGATACCAGAGCCCTGCACAATCTTAACCAGCTGCACAGGGCTTGTAAAACAGAGATGTTCCGCTGGTCCTTTGTTCTGACCTGGTGTTCATCTTACATACATGATTTTAGTCCTAGGTTTACATCCCTTCTAGGTTTTAATGGCTGTGGTTTGCTTTTTAATGGCTTGCTTTATTACGATATCTGTAAACTGGCCAGAGCGTATGTCTGAAGAGATAGCATATACATTTTCTAAATAGACATTCAGGCTGTCTTCAATAATGATTATATAGAGCTGTATTGTTATATAGATCTGTATTGCTAGGAAGGTACCTAGTAATCTATAAATTCAGTTGTTTAGGTCATATAAATAAATAGGAATGTGCAGTTGTTAAAACCTGCTTTATGGCTGTTGGCATAATAGTGTGATTGGCATTCTGTGAAAGTGACAGACGTTGTCTGTGCAGAGGGCTTGCCCATTAATCAATCTGTGTAACACTAATGCAGGTTCTGATGGATATTACTTGGATTTTTAAGCAAATGCCCCTGATATTGCAATATGAGAAAAGGGGAATAGTGAGGTTGCCAGCTGAGCAGAGAAGAATTCGCTTGGCTGCTCTAGTGCTTCTAACAATTTCATCTGCAAGCATTGGCAGCTGAAGTTTTTATGGCTTGGCAATTAGCAGATGGTGATGCCTCTGTCAAATCTAGTTGAATGCCCATTGGGCAAAGTGGTGGGTGCCCCCTTGTGGTGGGTGCCAAAAATGCAGGGTTTGGGTTTTTTTGGTATTTTAAGAGTTTTTCCATTTTTGGCCTGCAGGGGGTGCAGTTTTTTGGCTAGTAGCACCACACTTTCAGTGATGTTTCGGGAGACTCCCCTGATGCTATCATCCAGGTTTGGTGAGGTTTGGTTCAGGGAGTCCAAAGTTATGGACTCCCAAAGGGGGTGCCCCATCCGACATTGTTTCCAATGGGAGCTAATAGGAGATTGGGGCTATGCATTTGAGGGTCGATAACTTTGGACCTCCTGAACCAAAATTCACCAAACCTGGGAGGTATCTTCAGGAGAGTCTCTTACTGATACCACCCAGGTTTTGTGAAGTTCGGTCCAGGGGGTCCAAAGCTATGGACTCCCAAAGGGGGTGCCCCATCCCCCATTGTTTCCAATCGGAGCTAGTAGAAGATGGGGGCTACACCTGTGAGGGTCCACGACTTTGAATACCCTGAACCAAACTTCACCAAACATGGGTGGTATCATTAGGAGAGTCTCCCAAAAATACCCTGAAAGTTTGGTGCTTCTAACTTAACAATTGCACCCCTGACAGCAGGCACTCCCCAAATTTCCCCAGATTTTCCTTTTAAATCCCCCCCTTTGGCATGGATTTAAAGGGAGAATCTGAGGTCCCCAGTTTAAACCTTGAAAGTGATGCTGTTTCAGGGTGGGGGAGAATCAACCCCAAAATAGCATCACTTTCAATGTTGTTTAAACTGGGAACCCCAGATTCTCCATTTAAGGTGGATTTAAAAGGAGATTCTGGGCTCCCTAGTTTAAACACCATTGAAAATGATGCTGTTTGGGGGTGGATTCCAGTATCACTTGTTTAAACTAGGGAGCCCAGATTCTCCTTTTAAATCCACCTTAAAGGGAGAATCTGGGGTTCCCAGTTTAAACAACATTGAAAGTGATGCTGTTTCCCCTGATTGGGGGAACTGGATACAATACCATAAAATGTTTTCATAGCAGTAATAAACCATTTTGAAAGCATTTTGAAAATGTTTTCAAAAAAATTATTTCTGCTGTGGCCTATTGCTGTGTTCAGATTTGTGAATTGGGGCATGTTCTATAATGTGATGGTGACTTTGAAACGACCTGATGTAAAAAATCATTGCTTGGTCACGGTGGAGGAGGGCGGCTGCCCATGTGGGGGGGGGGGGGCAAACTCCAGTTTTCCTAGATACTCCACTGGGTGTAGCTACAAGGGGGCCATGAGCGTGCGCGTTGCACCGGGCACGCACCGGGGGGGGGGCATCTAACTCAGGTTTTGCCCAGGGCTCCAGTTTGACTAGTTATGCCTTTGGGTTAAGAGCAGGTACACTCTAATTGATTCCCCACTCTGCCACTTGAGAGGCTCCAGCCAGGGATGCTTATCTTACAGCCAGAACCCCTAGATTCAGAAAGCTTGCCAGAACTCCAGCTTGCCAGCATGCCCAGCTGGGTGAGGCCAGCCCTTGGAGGCTCAAAGGAACCCTGCACAGTTCAAGCTTTGGAGCTTTTCTCAAGCCCCACCTATCTCCTCACACCGGGTGTTAAGTGCACATTTAGGGGTAGAGGAAGGGAAAAGAGTTTGTAAGCCCCTTTGAGTCTCCTTGCAGGAGAGAAAGGGGAGATAAAAATCCAACTCTTCTTCCCAGATGGCTCTTTCGTATATCTAAGTGCTCCATGAGCCATATTTTACAAGAGAAAATCTTTTGACTTCATAACAGAGCAGTACATAGGATAACCCAGGGGTAGGGAACCTGCGGCTCTCCAGATGTTCAGGAACTACAATTCCCATCAGCCCCTACCAGCATGGCCAATTGGCCATGCTGATAGAGGCTGATGGGAATTGTAGTTCCTGAACATCTGGAGAGCCGCAGGTTCCCTACCCCTGGGATAACCAGAGTGGTCCATCAAGCAGCTGGCAGTTCTAAGTGTCTCCTGCAATAAATGCTGAAGTGCTTTATACTTTTTAAATTTTTCTTTTTAAACAGCAGCATAAAGCATCTATGAAAGCTTTGTCACCCTGAACTTGTTTGCCATAGGCATGTGACAGTCTAATCCTGTTGACATTTACCCAAGACCAAGTCCCTCTGGTTTCAGTGACAGCAATCATATTGAAATCCTGTTGAAATCCACAGAATAGGCTAGTTGTGATCAGCCCTTGATAATTTCAGTTAAGCAGTTCAACTGGATCAGGGCCTTTGCAGCAAACCCAGTCACTTGTTTGGAGTTTGCTAAATCTAATATAAGCTAGTCTGAAAGTACACATATTTTTTTTGGGGGGGGGGGGAGGGGTTCTTGATGTAAGAAATTAATTTATCCACCTAGCCACCCTTGAAATTGATGAATCTGACTAACGTTGACTGAGCATTTTGGATCATGGAATAATGTGTCCATCTTTTTTCCCTAGAACTTGCTTGCAGTCCTGCTGTGACACAGTGCAATACTCCTGCATTAATGAATTATGGTGGCTAATTTCTTGGTTTGCTGTTTCCTAGTTCTCTGCTGCGGTATGGTGGGAATCTGTCACTTCAAAGTGCCATGAGTGTACGGTTCAACAGCAATGGAACACAACTGCTTGCCCTCAGACGTCGGTTGCCTCCAGTCCTGTATGACATCCATTCCCGTCTGCCTGTCTTCCAGTTTGACAACCAGGGTTACTTTAATTCATGCACCATGAAAAGCTGCTGTTTTGCAGGGGATCGTGATCAGGTAAAGTCCTTTAGTCATCAAATAAATGGGTGTTTAAGGCTGTTTGTAAATGTGGGTTTAAGCCCTGGCATTAAAATATATGACTAACAGAACTCACAAACCTCTTCAGATCAATTAAGCCGAGAGACTATGATTGGCCCAAATGGCTTTTAAAGGGTTTTCCCACCACACCATACTGATTTAACCTACATAGCTATGCTATTGTTAGAGGCAAAATACTATGTTTGTTAAACCGGTAAAAGGAAATTCAGCCAGTTCCTGATAAATTTTATTATTAAAGTATGTTAAACCTACTTTTTGATGTAAAATATCCACAAATCAGCATTCATAGTAAAATTATCTTACCAATAATAAAACGCTAAGGGATGGAATGTCCAACAACGAGCCCTCCACCAATAAGGGAGCAGGACTTACAAAGTCCTGCGCCCCCATTGATGGGGGACATTCCATCCCTGCCCCACAGCAGTGCTGCCTTGGTGCCGCTGCTCCGGGGCTGGGCAAGCCCTCTTGCCCCCACCCCCAATTAGCCATCCCGGGCTGCGGATCAGCTTATCTGTGGGTCAAACAAGCCCTCCCCGCCTCTCCTCCCATCCCCAGCAACCACCTTGACCCTTGTAGAACATGCCCCCGTCTGCCCCCCACCCCAGCAACCATGCTGGTCCTAAATAAGCCCTCTCTACCTCCCCCTAAAAGTAACTACTGAACAAGCCCTCCCCACTTTCCCCCCAGCAACCATCCCCCCGGCCTCTCTCAAAGACAAAGCAGACTGGTGGGGCAGCAGCACATAGCCCCCTGCTGAGCCTGTCACCAGCCTCTGCCCGCCCTCTCCCACCCCACAAAAATAAGCTGGGAAATCCCAGTCCCCTACCTGCCCTCACCCCACACCCTATCTAGGCCCACTGTATTCCTTACCCTACAGCAGACTTTACTGTTAGTTACACAGTAAGATCACTGCTGCTTATGCAGTTAAAATATAATTGGGAATATTCAGAGTGAAAACTGACATCTCATCTAAATACTGAATTTCCACAAGTCAAGCCCACTTATGAAGATGGCTTTGAAAACAGCCCTTTAGGAGCATCAGCACATGGCAAACAAAAGTGCTTAGCATGTGAATGTGACTATATTTAATTGCTGAGACAGACCACACTGCACAGCAAACCCTGTACACAAAGAATACACAATTTCAAAAATGTATTTTAAATTGTTTACCTCCTAATTGGATGGAAAGGTAGCATATGAAAATTTTAAATAAATTTTATCCACCTTTCACACTGAGATGCAAGATAAAATCAGTGCAATAAAAATGAATATAATGCATATAAGTAAAAAATACCATTGGAGAAGAATAAAATAAAAAACGGGATCGTATATCCAATAAAATATAGAAGCGACTGGGGGAAGAGAGGGGAGAGAGATAAAACTGCCAAAATTTTTAGAGAACGATAACCTTATTCTTAATGTAAAAAATGTTGTGAACAGTTGTTTTACCGCATTTGCTTCATAAAATTGTCCTCCTGAACAATTCTGTTGTACACATTCCCTGAAACTCTAGAATCCTGGGGGCCTTCCTCTTCAGATAGGCCACTCCGTTTGGCGGAATGACAGGTGAAAATGAGTACAGGGTACTGTTGCTCTTCACCATTTCCAGGGTGGTACCTTAAGAAGACTTTGCATAGACGAGCACAACTGTTGAAGTAGGGTATTGTGGGAGGGTTGTCCTGCAGATACATCTGTTTTCTTTGTTTAAAACAGCGGTGGCAAACCTATGGCACGTGTGTCAGAGGTGGCACTCAGAGCCCTTTCTGTGGGCATACGTACACAGAGTTCGTCATGTGGGGGGGGGAGGAAAATCACACACACACCCCACACACACACACACATCTAGGCTGGCCTGGGCACGATCCTTTACTTGGGAGTAAGCTCGGTTGCTGGCAATGGGGCTTGCTTCTGAGTAAACCCTCCTAGGGTTGTGATTCACCCATTTGAAGCATTGCACGGTTGCTTCACCAAGCTTACTCTTGAGTAACACGCACCTTGGAGCCAACTGTTTTTTCTAAACTAAAACCTCAATATTCAGGTTAAATTGCCGTGTTGGTACTTTGCGATAAATAAGTGGGTTTTGGATTGCAATTTGGGCACTCGGTCTCGAAAAGGTTCACCATCACTGGTTTAAAATATTAGTTGTCTGCTAGTAGACAGTGACTCAAAATCATGTTGTGACCTAATATGAGGTACAAGGCACCGTATTCTTCAAAATATCCTTTGTGGCAGACTGTCTGAACAAGCAGACTGCAAAGAAAAGGCCACAGATTAAGGAAATAAGTGAGGTTGCAGAGGCGTAGCTAGGGCAAATGGAGCTTGTGGCCAAATCTGAATTTTCTGCCACCCCCACCCCCATATGGGTGGCCGCCCTCCCCCCTCCATGACCAAACAAAAGTTTTTTGCACCAGGTCATCTCAAAGTCACCATCACATTGTAGAACATGCTCCAACTCACAAATCTCAGTAAAAGCTGGATTCAGATGACATGAATTCATATAATTTTTACGCTGAAATAAAATGAAACCACCATGAAACTATAGAACGTGTCTACAGGCAACAACAAAACAATCACACATCCCACACTCTGTGGTGCCGCAGCGGCACAAAAACCTGCTTGAAAAGCATGGATCCTCATGATTTTTGCACTAAGTCATCCCAAAATCACCAGCACATCACAACTCCAGCCATTAGTCACATGTCTGAACACAAGAATCATAATCCCACATTTTGCCCCCCCCCCCCAGCCATGCCACACACACACACCCCGTGTGCCCACTTTAGAAGACCAGACAAATATGAACTAAATCAAAATATATCAGACTGGTCAAATAATCACGGCAACCCCAACTGTTTCAACTTGAGCATGCGTATTTTAGTGGGAACTCTGCTCAACAGTTACTGAAGAAATGAAAATAAAAAAACAGAACTCACCATTGCTCTAGTGTGCCAGAGACTTTGCTATTTCCCAGCCCTCAAAAATGCAGAAACAAACACCAGCCATGTGGAAATTTACTCTGCACGTGCTCAGTGGCACTTGTTCCTTGCTTTCTCAGCCCTTCCTTGCCTGTTAATCATGCTTCCCTGGGAGCAGATGACGGGCGAATGAGAAGAAGGCTCATTTGCATACAGGCTCTGAGGATGTTGGGGGACAGTTTGGAGGAAATATCTTTTGGGAAGGAAAGAGAGGGATGAAGGGAGTGGCAAATTACAAAATATGCATAGATGCCTTGAGGATGCTGGGAAACTGTATAGAACAAAATTGAGACTCACCATAACTTAAAAGGTTTGCTGATTGCGGAGACATAAATACCAAGTTGAGTTCTATTTATATTAACAAAGTTCTGACAATGCTGAGTCTGACAGTGAAGCCACCTTAATAGGCAGGGCTCTCCCAGCCCAGCCAGGGGATGGACGCCCCACAGGATCTGCCAGCCAGGCCCAGCCAGACAAGAAGGGGGGGGGGGATTTTCCCCACATTACTTGACAGGGTTCCGTCCAGGACATTTCTCCTCAGATGTCTCCATGGGCCCTATGCCTCTGGAGAGTGGTCTTGCAAATGACAGCAGCTGTTGGAAACTTGTAAATCTCAGCAAAGTTGCACAAAGGGGAAGGAGTTGAAATAAATAAGAGAGGTAGAATTTGTAAAAACTGGTGGAAAATGGATTAAATGTGTTCTCAATAATATTTTCTTATTTTAACTGTTGAAAAAGTAACTAGAGAAGACAGTGCCCAAACATAACATTCTTAACTATTCTGAAGGGATTAGAATTTCTTTTAATGGGCAGATATTTTTGATTTTGTACCTATCCTGCTACTTTCCTGGCCAGTTTTTATTTTGCCAAAGATATAGATTTTTGTCTAGGTCTTTGGTAACAAAGGTAGTCTTTGTTGCATCTATCAGGCAAGAGTTAAAGTTTGCTTTGAGAACTCTGTGGCATGACCTCAGACATTACATCACCACTCTGTCTCCTTTATTGACATCAGGCTTGTATAGAAGAGCTTCAGGAATGTAGCAGTCATGGAGCTGTTCATGGTTAACACTCCTTGAAAAAATTCCTTTAGAGGAGTTCTGCATTCTGAGAGAGTGTGGCTCCTGCTTGTCAGTTCATGGACTCTACAAATAGCTGTGGCCAAAGCCCAAATTTGACACTGTATTTGAGTAAGTCAAGTGCCTTCTTCTGCATGTATCTAAGAAATGGCTTCCTTCATTTCCAGTTGGTCTTCCAATAGTTCTGTGCAGTTTGAAGTCTCATGTAACTTTGGCACTAGCAAGAATGTATATATGTACTTAGAACTTGCTCCATCCAACATCTGGATGGACACCTGGTTTGCCTCCTGTGGCGGCTCCCCTGACCGCCCATCCCCCTGGGGCGAGTGTGCTGTCCCTCTTCCCTTTACCTGGGGGTTGCCCTCCCCAGCCGATGTCTTAAATAGTCTCTCCCACAGGGTGCCTCAGCTTTGGGCATACTCTGACACCCTTCCTGCACCTTTCCCCTCACTCTGTTACCTCACTGAGCGAGGGTTGGTCCACCTACTGGGCTTCCCACCACTCTCCCTTCCCTGTTCTACCGTCCCTGTTCTACCGTCTACCCCACAGAAGTCCCCCAGCTTGTTCCCCAGCACAGCTGGCCTACAGGACTCTCCCTCTCCCTGTCCTCCTGGGCTACACAGTCCTCTTTTCCTGCCTCCACACAGCTCTCTCTTCCACACTCTTCCCTCAGCCAACGCCCCAGAGCTTCCTTTCCCACCCCCTTATATCCCTTTTCCCCTCTCATCTCTCTGCCTCGTCCAAGCTGTCGCCCCCTCTGATTTCCATTAACACTCTCAGCTGAGGCTGGGCGAGCCCGACCAGGCTCAGAGCCCCGCCCCTTCACCCCCACGGCACTGCGTGCTCGTGCCGGCGGGTCGGTTGATTGACAGGTTGAAGGTTCGACGGGTCGGTAGATCGACATGCCGTCCGATTCCTGGGTCAGTGAGTCGCCGTGGCGGGGTGGCAGCATCCCTTCGGGGCAGTGAGGTGGCGGATCGGCGATGCTGCTCGTTGTCTCCTCTTTGGGAGTGGGCGCAGCCGCAGCCCCGTCAGAAGTCCGGGTGCCGCATTGGGACTCGTGCCCAGACACCTCCTCTGTGAGGTTATTTCATGGTGGAAGAGTAGTAACTGAAAAAGCCTGGGTTTGGGTAACAGCAGAACCCACTCTCACAGTGAAAGCCATAGCAGAAATGCCCAGCTGGATGGAGTAAAGATGCTGCACAGGAGCATATGCTGGCGGAAGAGGCCAGTCAGGTATCTGATATCTGGATCTTGAACAGCTTCAACACAATTCTAATGGAAGATGAGCGCAATAAAAGTTAATTACTTCAGACACATATCATGTCAGCAACTGTCATTAGTTTGACTGGCATGTTCTCCCTAATGGTGCCTGTGCCTCATTGACAAAGGCAGTTGGGGACAAGCTGTGCATATGTGGTTCAAAACTGAGCACTGCACAAACAATGGCTAGCAGTTAGAAGGACTGAATTGCTAAATAGTTTACTCAGTCACTAGTGTGAACAGAGTCTACAAGTGGATCTATTAGACAACGAATGCCGCAGTCTCCACAAACATATGCCTAAGCATACAATCATTCAGCAGTTCACATCAGTGAAAGCTTCTCTAAGCTCAATAGAAAACAATGAGCTGCCAGTATCCAGTACTATCTGGCTTTGATAAATCTTCAAAGGCTCGGAGGCACATGATATTTTCAATGTACATACAATTTGTCCAAACCTAGATGTTCTTACAGTTCAGTTTGGACTGTGTTACTCTCTGTGCTGCTATCTCCTGCTGCTTTGCAAGCACAGAGAGTAACACAGTCCAAAATGAATTCTTAAAGTTCCTGTCTTTGGACAAATTGTATATTCATTGAAAATACCACTTGCATATGAGCCTTTGAGTTATTGAAGCTAGATTCCACTGGATACTGGCAGCTCATTGTGGGTTTTCTATTAAGCTTAGAGAAGCTTTTATTGATGTGAACTGTTAAATGATTGTGTGCTGTGACATATATTTGTGGAGACTGGGGCATTAGTTGTTTAATAGACCCACTTGTAGACTCTGTTCACGCAAGTGATTGAGTAAACTATTATGCTTCTGACTGCTAGTCACTGTTTGTGCAGTGCTCACAGTTTGGATTATTAATCCACAACCTCCCACATTTGTAATCTTTATGGGTCCACATATGGTTCACATGTAAAAAGCAGTCCAAAACTTATTTATATTTGTTTAGTAAATTTTCGTCCTACCCTTCATGCAAGGAACTCAGAATGACCACATGGTTCTCCTTTCCTCCATTTTATTATTACAGCTATCTTGTGAAGTAAGCTAGGCTGAGAGAGTGGCTAAAGGTCACCTGGAAAACTCCTGCAGCAGAGTATATATTTGAACCTTAGTCTCAACACCCTAATGATTGTACTGAGGAACAGAGAAGGAGCCATAAGTTGAAGCTTAGAGGGCAGTGTTTTCTAGTAACTTTTGCACCCTTGATTATTTGTTCTAATTTTACATCTAGGGCCTTTAAAAAAATTTCCTAACCTTTTCCCTTCAGCAGCTTGGTGGCTATACTAATACTACCAAAGTTACTTTGTGTGACCAGTGGGGGGCAGCAATGACTATTACTAGACATTTAAATAGGAAAAACACTCAGATGTTGACACAATTAATTTGATATGGTCTGTAATCAGAAAAAAACAAATACTAAAGAGCAGTACAATATATACACTACAGTAAAGAGCTACATTTATAACAAAGACTGAATATGGAAAATGTAAGTCATGTATATGTTCTAATGTTTAAATATATATGTTGTCAATACAATATAAGCATTTCTTACAAAACTGATGGCATATATGGTGAAATGTGAAAAACATGCGACAGGAATTCGGTATTATATCCTGTTGTGAAATGTCTTCAGCAAACGAGTACAGAATTGAAGTAAGATTAAACCTGTATAGCTGGGTCTCCAGTCTCTGTAATCAACACAGCTGCTGAATATTCTGGCTCACTCCCACAAATGCTAAACATCTGGAAACACTGCATCATCCTTAGTACATTACCTGCCACAGCTGATAGATATTCTAAGAGTCGTGGTGTAAAGAAGATTGCACAGAGCTGTCTTGGGCCATTATTACATTATTGATGTTTTGGAGCTTTTACTTATTTAATTAATTAATGGTCCTTATACCCTGCCCTCTCCCACATGTGGGGTTTGGGATATATTATAAAATTGAACAATTGGCACAACATAGCACAATTTAAAGATTCCAGTAAGGTTCCCAATAAAACTTATGTTTAAAACAACCAAGAAACAGAAGAAATATGGTACCTCAAAAACACTTCCACCCCATACTGAAGGTGTCATACAATTAAAATCTAAACAATGTTTTGAGGTCTAAATTAAACCATAGATGAACTGGATGGCAATTGAAGAGGCTAGTGAGGAGACTGGGCAAAAGAAAACAAGAGTCAGGTGCAGGATTCAAGCCATAGGGACAGCAATAGTCCCTATGTAACTATTGCTGTCCTCAACCATAAGCTTGGTGGAACATCTCTACCTTGAAAGCCCTTTGGACTGTCCCAGATCTTTAACTGTCCCTACCAGCTAGGGGGCCACAGTGTCTTAGTTGTTCTACCTTTCATTAGGACCACCAAAAATATAGCTTTCCAGAGCTCTTCACAGGACTGGATGTTTACTGTAAGCAAAAGCTAACAGGGCAGCAGGAGAAGAAGTTTTTCCATGGAATGATGGAGAAGTCCCCCAAGTTTACATTTGTAGATTCCTTCAGTTTGCAATACCTTCTATATTCTTTTCAATGTATTGGATGGTCCTGGGGACACAACCAGAGGCATAGCTCCAAGGGGAGGGGGCGCACGCAATGCACTGGGTGCATGCCCCTGTGGGGGTGTGGCGAGGGTGTTCCGGGGCGTGGTGGGACAGACAGAGAATGCACCAGTGCACTGGGCACTTTTCCCCTTGCTACACCTCTGGACACAACAGATTTCCAAGTTACTACTAGGGCAAAAAATTATAAACAGAAAGAAACAAAGGCTTACTTTTCTATGGGGAGAGAGAAGGTAGGCAAAATTCTGACCTCCCCAACTAGGACACATTGTAAAGAGTGGCAGAAGTAAAGAAAAACACTATAGCCTTCATGTTAAATTTGCCTAAAAAGCATCCTCAGGAATTCAAGCACTTACCTGAGACTTTGTGATACTTTGGTGAGATATTATGCTGCTCCCATGTTTAGATTTGGCCTGAATAGTAACTGGAGGCATTGCATGAAAGAATTAATCTGAATGCTTGATAGGATGGTCTAATTGTGATCTACAGCCCCTTTTTTTTCATAAAGTAGCTGCGTTTTTTTCTTGTGTACAAAAACGTTGTTAAATTACTTTAAAGGAGGTAGCTTGAAAAAAATGGTGAAAAGGTCCATTTGAGTTTCAGCAGATCCAAATATTCATTCTCCTTCCCTCAGAAATACTGTACTTTTCTGGCTAAAACAACGTTTTGAATTCTCTGCCATTATTACATGATGGATTTTTAGATTTTATTCCTTTTCAAAGCAGCATGTGTAGTGAGATCAGAGAAAAACCTTCCTTTGCTTGCAAAGAATACTAAAGCTTCAGTTAGTAAAGGAAGAAGAGAAATTGACGTGCTAATACCCTGAACAACTGATGCTATGCTTTCAGAGCTAGGACTGGGGAAGTTTGTGTCCTCCAACCCCGATTTTCTTCCAATGATAATTCTCTCCTGTCAAGTTTGCAACAAACTTTTAAGCATTTTGATCACTTTGAAGTTTAAAAAAATTTTAGTAAGTGGATTACTGTAGTGTTGGAGGAAAATGCTTTGTCTGAGTATAATAGCCCAGCACCACCCAGAGCTTTTAAAAACTACACTGAGCACCTAATGGTATCTCACAATAAAAGAATGAAAATTAGGGTGGGAGTATTTCATGTTGTGAAGTTTGCACTTCTGAACTTTAAAATGAACTGTGCCTGTTTTAGCAACTTGGGTTTATGCTTGGTGAGATGGTTCCTTAGCAGTTAGGGTAATAGCACTATGGTGCTAAGCTGCTGAGGTATAAAGCAAAGTGAACCAGAAACTGTGCCTCTAGCTCCATAGCACAATAGTTTGGGGTGTTTTCTGAGGAATCTCCCAGTTGTGTCTCTCCCTCCCTCTTAGGAATGCCAGCCTGCAGGTGTGACCTGGAGATTCTCTGGACTACAGATTCCAGTTTTTCTGGAGAAAATGTTTTCTTTACATGGTAAACTCTGTGACATTGTACCCCACTGAGGTCCTTGTCCTCCCCAGTCTCGACTCCCCAATTTTCAGGAGTTTCCCAACATTTATTTATTAACATGGGTCTAGCAATGCCCCTCTGTGTTTCATCACAGACTTGTAGCTTTAATATAGTACAGGTGGGGGCTCTTTTTGTCAAACAGTAGCATACCAAAATGAAGCCACACACAGACAATACAGAGATTGCTAAATACTTGGAGAGTCTCTAGATTTGCAGAAAAATACCAGCTTGTGAAGAAGACAAAGCTGAGCAAAATGTAAAGACCAGAGCTGTGCATGCAGACTTCCCTCAAAATGGTTTGGGAAAGTGTTAGTAAACAACAACTACTATCCATTAATGTATTGTCGAAGGCTTTCACGGCCGGAATCACTTGGGTGCTGTGTGGTTTCCGGGCTGTATGGCCGTGTTCTAGCAGCATTCTCTCCTGACGTTTCACCTGCATCTGTGGCTGGCATCCTCTGATCCTCTGAAGATGCCAGCCACAGATGCAGACGAAACGTCAGGAGAGAATGCTGCTAGAACACGGCCATACAGCCCGTCCCCCCCACCCCCCCCCCCCCCCACCCCCCCCCCCCCCCACCCCCCCCCCCCCCCACCCCCCCCCCCCCCCACCCCCCCCCCCCCCCCCCCCCCCCCCCCCCCACCCCCCCCCCCCCCCACCCCCCCCCCCCCCCACCCCCCCCCCCCCCCACCCCCCCCCCCCCCCACCCCCCCCCCCCCCCACCCCCCCCCCCCCCCACCCCCCCCCCCCCCCACCCCCCCCCCCCCCCACCCCCCCCCCCCCCCACCCCCCCCCCCCCCCACCCCCCCCCCCCCCCACCCCCCCCCCCCCCCACCCCCCCCCCCCCCCACCCCCCCCCCCCCCCACCCCCCCCCCCCCCCACCCCCCCCCCCCCCCACCCCCCCCCCCCCCCACCCCCCCCCCCCCCCACCCCCCCAGGCTGATGGGAATTGTAGTTCCTGAACATCTGGAGAGCCGCAGGTTCCCTACCCCTGCTTTAGATAGTTAAAGCTGGTGAATGGAGCTATGAGCAGGCAACACAGATCTTTCTACAAAGGCAAAAAGGGCCCCAGGTTTGCAGAAACATCCAAAATCTTTTAAAGAATACATTGAGGAGTTTCAAAAAGTCAAAAATAATAAAAGCAGCACCTATAACTTTAAGCAATGATTCCCTCAGTAGCTCTTGCTAGGCAACCACAGCATTGCAAGTCATGCTTCTGTCACTAAACGGCAAGGAAGGGAACAGGGTCCTTTCCAGGCCTATTTTGGCCTTTGAGAGAGGATTGACTAGGTTTGCCAGCTCCAGGCTGGGAAATTCCTGGGGATTTTCTAGAAGATTTTCTATTAGAGTCTGAGAAGAGAAGTATTTGGGGAAGGAGAGTCCTCAGTGGTATATAATACCATGGAGTCTATCTTCTAGAGCAGCCAGTTTCTTCAGGTTGACAGATCTCTGTTGTCTGAAGGTCAGTTGTAATTCCAGAACAGAGCTCCCAAAGGCATCTGGTGGGCCACTGCAAGTAGCAGAGTGCTGGACTAGATGGACTTTGGTCTGATCCAGCAGGCTCTTTCTTATGTTCTCAGTATCTCCTGGTCCCACCTGGAGATTGGCAACCCTGGTATGGCAGCAACCACCTGACTTGCATGACTCAACAAGGCCTGGTTGCTTGTTCAACAGTAGCCACCTTATGAAAGCAAGTGTAGAGTAACAATTAGAGCTTCAGAATTGGGCCTAGAAGATGCAGGTTTGAATGCTTTGGAAGCTCACAGTGATTTTTGGCCCAGTCATACTTTCAGCCTGGTCCAACTCATAGGGTTGCTGTACAGATTAAAAGGAGGAAAGGAGACTAATGTAAGCTGCTTTGGTTCCCACTGTGGAGAAGGACTAGAGTTTTCTAGGGTGGAAGCCTGGGTGAGGTGGGGAAGGGACAGAACGCTTCAGATAAAGGGGCAAATAGATTCGTTGCTGGGTGGGAAGCAGACAGGGCTGTTAACTCCAGGTTGGGAGATTTCTGGAGATTTGAGGAATGGGGGACGGGATTTGGGGAAGGGAATGATGCAGACATCATCATCCAAAGCAGTCATTTTTTCCAGGGAAATGAAGGTTGCCAACCTTCAGGTGAAGGCTTGAGATCACCCAGAACCAGAACTGGTCTCCACATGATAGGGATCAGTCCACCGGGAGAAAATGGCCACTTTGAAGGGTGGAGTCTATGGCAACATATCCTGTTGAAGCTGCTTTCTCACTCTCCCAAAACTCCAAACCCAAATCTCCAGGAATTTTCCAGTTTGGGGCAGGAAACCCAAAGGGATCCATTGTGATCCTGAGAGAGGCGCTGCCATTACTGGTGCTGTGGGGGGGCAGGGAGAGAGACAAAATTATAGGCATGGAGGATAGAGGGGGGTAAGAAAAGTGGTAACCAGAGGAGAAGGAGTCAGAGACTGAGAAAAGTAGGGGGAGAGAGGAGGAAGCAAACAAAGGGGAATGGGATAGCTGCTCCTGCAAGTTTCTTGTGGGTCCCCACTTTATACTTGCCTTCCTCATCAGCTATGCTTTCTACAGCTGCCCTACTGTAATGCTGGAACATTCACCTAGCCTGAGCTTGTTTGAAAACAGTGAATAATGGCTGGGGGAGGGGGAGACACTTCATTGGCAACAAATAAAACTGTCACTGAAGGCAAGTGCGTGCCCACTGTGTGCTTAGCCACTGCTGGAGTATTCACAAAGCTTGTCTGAGTTAAGCATAGCAGAATGGTTGTCTCTCTGTTTCCCACTTATCTCCCGGTAAGGCCACCCACCTCCATCTATTGCATGCAGATTGATTCCTGCTCTGCTGGCTACAAATTGGAACTGGCAGCAGTACAGCATTTAGAAGTCTTGTGAAAGGCCCCTATTCTGGGCTCCTACAAGGTCTTAATGACTGCAAACAGTCAACAGCAACTCTCTGACATGTGCAACATTCTTTCCAGCTAAAACCACATTTTCCAGCTTTCGACATGCATCAGACCATTGTGCAAGGGTGTGCCAAGTTCCTTTCTGAACGTTCTTATCTTTATTCAGTGGACACACATTCCAGGGGGGAAAAAACATGAGTAAAGAGAAGTCTGGTCAACTAACTCTTCAAAAGGAACGACAAAAGCAGAGAGCAAAACTGCTCATCAGTTCTTTCATGTCTCTGATGGAGTATAGTAGTAACAGAACAGATGCAAGTCAGTGAAGTTCTTTGTAGGTAAGAACAGCCCCTAAGAATGAGCACTGAGATTATTTGAGTGCAGTAATGATCCTTCAGGATTCTTTTACCATCCACAAGCAACTTGAGTTTTCGCTTGAGGTTTTGTTACCATTCTACCCTGGTGGTGGTGGTGGGGGGGTGCTTATTCACAGGTCTCCCTACCCGCGTGCCAGCCTAATGGGTAATGCTGGCAAGCAGTGTAGGACCATTTTCATTGCCAGTGAGCCATTACTTTTTCTAACAAGAGCTATCTTCTGTGGAGTCTGTGCTATGGGAGACTCTTCCTGTGTACCAGGACAAATGTTCTATTCTATTTTTCATATCAATGTATAAGAAGAGTTATTTTATACCCCACTTTTTCTCTAGCTTTAAGACGTCTCAAAGCAGCTTACAATTGCCTTCCCTTCCTCTCCCCACAACAGGTATCTTGTAAGGTAGGTAGGTGGGGCTGAGAGTGATCTGAGAGAACAGTGACTGGCCAAAGATCACCCAGCTAGCTTCATGTGGAGGAGTGGGGGATCAAACCTGGTTCTTCAGATCAGAGTCTGCTGCTTTAAACCACCACATCATATCAACGAACACAAGCATCTATGGTGATTTGATGGTTTAATATATTATAGTTCTGTATGATGACACCCAAGTGGCCGTATTATAAGATTTGACCTGCCAAGGAACTGCTCTAGTCTCCTGTCCAGGGTAATCAACTGATGAAGGGAAAGGACCAATAAAGGAAACTGAAAACTCCAACCTAGTTAACACGACAATCTTCCTTCCTTCGTTTTGATTTCCCCTTTTTATTCTTTGTTAGTGCCAAGTGCAAATGGCTCATATTCATTTTTGTAGTAACTATTTCCCCATGTTATCCTCCAAACAACCCTATGAGGTAAGTTAATGCCAAGAGTGTGAGGCTAGTCCCAGGTCACCCAGTAAGCTTCCAACTTGGGTCTCCCAGCTTCTAGTCTGGTATTCTAGCCATTGCACAACAGTGGCTCTCTTTCTAAACTAGGGCAATGACACTTGCACACCTCTTAATTCCGCACAGTTCAAAGCCTTGTGACATGTGAAGAAAATCACATGCTAAGAGTTCCCACATCTGCAAGGTTTGTAATCTTGCATGAGGTCTATAGGTTATTATATAAAGGATTTGATTGTAGTTTTGAATCCAGAATTGCAGACAAGGAAAAAAAATCACAAAATTTGAAGTGTCCCTGTTTGTGTGCCAAAGCAAAACTGGTTTATTCCATGCTAAAAAAGTCTTCAGTTACAGCTACTAGCACAGGGGGAAGGAAATGGACTGATATGAGGAGAAACAGGGTTTTACCTTTTAAACCCTACTGAAGTCATTTCTGCTTAGAACTGCACTATGAAAGTAGTGTATGGAAAGTCTTTTCCCTCATACTGTTTTCCTCCAAGAATATTGGTAGCCTCTCCATGTTTGATTTCAGTTAAATAAGTACTCAGAACATGTTCACATCACAAGATTTAGTCCTTCAGACCAATAATATTCTGGAAGACAATTTCTCTTAGTGTTAGCAAATGCCACATGAAAACTCACCTGCTTCTGGATCTGGAGGAATTCTCCACATGTATAAATTGAAATCATCAGAGCCAGACAAGATGTACTGAAATGACAAAAAGGAAATACCCCTCGTAAGTTACAACGAAACCACCATCAAGGCAAGCCCCCTAAGTACAGAACACTGACAGAAGATTCTATGATCTTGATTATGAGTTCAAAATACACTACTGATCAGGCTTGAAAATATGAGGCCCAGGGATGAAATATTAAAAAGTAGTTTTGGTTTTAAAATCAACAAAACACAACAAGGTTCCCATCATAACACAAATGCATACGACGGTAACTTTTTAAAATATATATATATATATAGATTTTAAAACATTTTAATTTTTTTAACAATTTTCCTTCATTTTAATTTTTTTCTTACATATATGTTTCAACTAAAATAATGGAACTTGCTTTGAATAAAAATCCATATTATTATGCTGCAAAAAACAAACAAACAAATTCACTGTAGAATCTCTTATTCCAAATCAGTTTTTCCTTCATGAATCAGGGATGGGCCAAAATACTTTGCTGCTCAAAGTAATGAGCATTCAGAGAGGTGCGCCTGAGGAGGTGTCCCAAGTGCCACAGAGAATGCTGGAACACAGATGGCAACAGTGGCATCTCAAAACTCTACCTTACGCTGCAAAGGCCCTGGGGGTTCATCTCTACAACCGTGTTGTGCTTCAGAGATGCTGGTAAAAACATTTCTGCCCAAGTAACTGCTTGGGTTGCTTGTGCAGTGGGCCAGTCCTGTTCAAAATATTCACGAAGTAAAAAAAAAACCCTCTGAAAGCAGTTCAGGCTGTAACGTTCTTTAGCTTGGTCATTCAGCATGATCACAGTATCCTGTCACAGATGGATTCTGAACAAGGAGGAGGGAGGAAGTGAGATCAAACTTTGTCTGTTCTTGACTCCTAGTAGGATACATGACATCTGATTCAACTGGGTTGAATCTGGGTTTTATCCAACAAGCAATTTGCAATGACTCAGAAATAAAAATACAACTATGAAATGCCCTGAATGTATAGCCCAGATAAGGCCAATCTTGTCAGATCTCAAAAGGGAAGCAGGATTGGCCCTGATTGATATTTGGATGGGAGACGACCAAGGAACACCAGGGTTCCTACACAAAGGCAGGCAACGCAAATCACCTTTGAACACCTCTCCCCTTGAAAACCCTACAGGGTTGCCGTATGTCAGCTAAGACTTGACAGCGAAAAAAAAAAGTAGGAAAACAAAACCTTGTCGTAGTCAGTAATGTACTCAGTAGGGAACCATCCTTCACAGCAGGGGTCCCAAACATGGTACCAACTGATACCTCTACTGGTGCCAACCAAGCGTTTCTAGAAAATGAGTGGGGCTGGATGAGGCTTCTGCCCAACAGGGCATCTGGTTAGCAACTGGAGACCTGATTGGCTGTGCCTGTTCTTTCAAAGGAAGTTGCTAACACGTTTTACTCTCTCAGTCCTCTTCCTGAGAGTATTTTTAGAAATTACCCCTCTTCTCCCCTTGGGTTTCCTCTGTGTGTACATGTATGTGTACAGGCATGTGCATGTGCCTGATTCCAACCTCTGTAGAAGCCAGTTTGTGGTTGTAGCTGAATCCCAAAAGATTCCAAAAGTTTGGGGTATGGATTCAAAGATTTGGATTTAAAATGGTTGGGAACCCCTGCTTTACAGGCTGAACATAAGATGTTACAACTATGATACAGCTTCTCACACATTTACATGCACCAGTTACTCTCCTTGCAGTTTTCGTTTTTATGCTTTCCTAAAGCTACATAAGCAATTATTCAGTGCGCATACAGGCAGAAAGCAGATCCACAACCCAGCTGCTTTTCACTCCTTTGCAGTGAGATTTGGCATGCATAAGAAATTGTTATTTAATAAATGCATTCTCTAGTCAGAAAGACAAGCTGGTCAGGGACTCCAGCCTCATCAGCACTCCTCAACAGCCTGCTAAATACCAGGCATACCTTTCAGACTGCATTTGCAATACAGACACCCTCACAAGAAGATACGGCAGGAAAAAAAAAACCCTGTCTGCACATGTGGACACACACCCATTTTGCAGTGGCTTTTGACAAAGAACTGCTAGCAGAGTTCCTTTCGCTTAATTATAACCAGATGAATGCAAGCAAGACTGTAATGGTGGTAAAGCAAGGTGGCTGTTACACTTCATCAGCTGTACCAGGTCCAAGAAGTTCAACCCATTTCTAGCAGCTAATTTAATTCCAGTATTCTCAAAGATCAAATAAGTTTAAGAAGAAATTAAGGACAGAAGTAATCTATATACAAACATGCAGGTTAAAAAAAAAAGGGAGAAAGCAAAAATTGACCATACCCACACACACTGCCAAATTGGCCACTAGGTAAACATGTGTGCTTAATATGTCAATAAGCTGCATCTGACTTATAGGAACCCTATGGATTAATGACAACTGAAATCTCCTATTATTAACAGCCTTGCTCAAATCTCACAAACTGAGAACTGTGGTTTCCATGACTGAGTAAATCCATCTCATGCTGAATCTGCTGCCTTCAGCTTTTCCTAGCATGACTACCTTTTTCCAACACAAGCTTTTATTACAAATCCTAAACAGGATCTGATTGTTTATCCCCATAAGGCAAATGGCAGCTCTGCAGAACCAATTCAGATTTACACAATGGCAAGTAAGGAAATGTTTCACACACACACCCCTTTCCAATTTGAATCTAGAAGTCTGAATCTGCTTTTTAGAAAGAAACGAAGTCCAAGAGCCTCATCCAATGTCACATCTGTTTTGGTCAAACATGCTGAATGCAAAATGCCCTTAAGCAGTGGTTGGTGAAATATACAGCAAGCAATTGTGTGGCATAGCACATTTTTTAACAAAATGAGGCATGGCTATGGACAAACATTTGGCTTAGAGAACACTAACAAATGAGAAATATCCATGACCTCGTGAAATAAACCTCTGGTTGATCTTTAGGGTAATATTAAGGCTGATCAAAGAAGCCACTATTGTAGGTCAATATTAGGATTACAAAAATCAGGGATAAAAACCGTCCGATTTCACCAGCACTGGAAATATAGGTCAGACCAAATACAAATGAAAAGTTCTAATGTAAGGGGAAAGGGAGGTAGCTTTAAGCACAACTAAACACAGCTTCCTGATGCCACAACAACCCACCATTTCCTAGTTTAATAAGTATCTTCAAATATTGTGTTCAAACACAAAATTAACAGTTTTTGAAAAAAACATTTCAAATTGTTTCATGAGTAAAGATGCAAACCACCTCCCATCTGTCACTGCGAACATGGGCTGTGGGGGCAGGGAGGAGAGAAAAGAGAAGAAAGTCTTCCAGATGACAAGCTGCTGATTCAGAAGTTTGCCTTACAAGGAAGAGAATTCCCAGGTGTGGTTACCAGAAGCTGCTGTACAAAGCACTGAATCCCAGCAGCCCACTCCAAACATGTCAGGCATGTTTAGAATGAACCATCCTTAGGTTTCTCAACATGCTCCGCTGCCCTTCCCTCCCTCCTGCCAATTCTCCCCCAAAAGGAATACCAGAGGGAACTTGAGCAAGCTGGATGTGACCCCCGCTGAAACCCTGTAGCTGGAGCTTTCACACCCACTAGATTCCAACCACCTTCAGCAATCCAGTCTTAACTGCTGTCTGCTGGACAGCTTTCAGCATCTTGAAGTTTTTATACTTCCTTCAGTTCTGTTGAATGCAAGAGATGGAAAGGCAAGAACTGTTTTTCTTCAGCCACAGTTTCCTGCTTTTATACAAAAAGAAGCAATTCACAATTGGAGATGTTTAAACAGCCATGGGCAGAAAAATAATGCATAACCCTAAAGTCATGAATGAACACTTAAAAGAATGCCTTCCCTGCCACAAGAGTCTGATTAACAAACTTAATGGATAGTTTGGGTGCTGTGTGGTTTCCGGGCTGTATGGCCGTGTTCTAGCAGCATTCTCTCCTGACGTTTCGTCTGCATCTGTGGCTGGCATCTTCAGAGGATCAGAGGATGCCAGCCACAGATGCAGGTGAAACGTCAGGAGAGAATGCTGCTAGAACACGGCCATACAGCCCGGAAACCACACAGCACCCAAGTGATTCCGGCAGTGAAAGCCTTCGACGATCACTCAACAGCTGCATGCAGCACTGGATCATGAGACAGTCAGAACCAAACTGCATGTGATGGAAGGACCCATTTATTTAGACATCTAAAAAGGCCAGTTTTAGAAACAAAACACAGAACAAAGGTATGGGGGGTATGCCCCCGACCCCCAATGTTTTCTGTTACTTTAAGGATTTTTCTCCTATCAGAAGGCTGCTGAATGCACCAAAGGGCAATAAGGCAAGTCTGGGGGCAGAGGGCAGGGCTTTGCTTTGCTCTAGAGTTGCCAGGTCTGCCCAGCCAGCAATGGGAGACGGAGGCGGGGGCGGGGTAGGATTGCCAGATCCAGGCTGGGAATCTCTTCGAGAATTGGGGATGAAGCCTGGGGAGAACAGGGACATCAGTGGGGTACAATGCCATTCAGTCTACCCTCCAAAGCATCCATTTTTTTCCAGGGAAACAAATCTCTGTAGTCTGGAGATGAGGTGTAATTTCAGGGGATCCCCTGGTTCCACCTGGAGGCTGGCATCTCTACTCAGCTCCCACTCCCATGTGTTTCTTCTTTGTGCAGAGAAGTGAATGACATGCTGATATACCTCCTCCTTTTGAATGGTTTCACTTTTGCTCCACTCTCTCTCCAAAGATTTCAGAGCAGCATACATGGCTCTTTCCTCCCTCATTTTGTCTTTATTGTCCCACTGAGAGTACACTGAGGCTGGCACAAGGCCACACTTCTCCTGAACACAGGAGCCACTGAATTTATAGGCATGTACCAACAGGGTCTTGTCAGGCTCCTTGGAATGCCTGGTTTCCCCCTCTCTGTGGCCCTACAACTAGAAAACAGCAGGGATATGTTCAATTGAAACACATAATGCTGTGAACCAACTGAGATTCTCTTTCCCAGAACCACTAAAAATGCATAGTCTTATAAGTTGTAAAGCCTTTGAGAGAACAATTAATGAAGTCTAATTTTCAACCAAAAAGCAGAAGCAAACTAAAGGTGCAACAAAAGAAACACGCTGCATGCCTATGCTCTCGTTAATCCAACAAACAAAGTACGGTCATGCAGGATGGATTCAGAGGATGAGCGGTCACTACAACCAAAGCTTCCAAAAAGCTTTAAATTGTACCAATTAAACCCATGCACAAAAACGAACTGTTCTGCAGAGACTGAAATGACACAACTAGGTCCACGACTCGGAAACAAAGAAGTTTCAACAGAACACACCAATGTTTTATCAAAAATGATACTGGTGATACTACTATAAATATTCCATTTTTCATATGCAAACCTATCTGGAGAACAGCGGAAGATGTGAAGAGACCAGAGTTGTAAACTTCAGATATAACAGACTCCTAGACCTGGGAACTCTGGGCAGTCATGATCCCCAAACTGCATAAAAGGATTTCCAGCAGGGTGAAATATAGTCAGTCAATGGGCAGCTGAATTGTGTACCCGTTCTCCAAGCGACCTCAAATTGCTGCACGGTCTTATTCAAGGGAATAACTGAAAACAGAAGTTAATTCTAACCCAGTCCTCTCAAAGCTATTTTTGAAATTTACCAGCCAGCTGTAGATACATAAAGCTGGTCCTTCTAATTTTACAGGACATCCTGATGCCAATGTGGCCAAATGAGCACAGGGCAGAACCAGGAAGACTTGGGCCCAAATATCTGCT
Organism: Sphaerodactylus townsendi; assembly: GCF_021028975.2. Classification (NCBI taxonomy): domain Eukaryota; kingdom Metazoa; phylum Chordata; class Lepidosauria; order Squamata; family Sphaerodactylidae; genus Sphaerodactylus; species Sphaerodactylus townsendi. The sequence continues at coordinate 119,359,022 of NC_059426.1, read as the reverse complement.
CACACATTAAAGCTGAACAACCTTTGGCTAGTCACTATCTTGGGGCCACAGTTGACTGATAAACATG